>NC_134332.1:5572687-6965859 GCF_964195595.1 Calonectris borealis
TGCTCAGTGGGGAGAGGAGACCTTGCAGGAGCAGCTCATCAAAAGCACCTCCTTTCTGAGAGCAGATCCAGAGCATTGATGTTCCTGAGGCCTCAGATCAGCACTTATAGCTGTCCCCAGGGAGAACTCCTATGTGTTAATTTAAGTTTACTATAAAACCTATGTCAGCTTTTCACAGTGGAAGCTGGAGGAGCAGAGGAGCAATTGCAGATCACCTTATCTGGGTCCCAAGGTCATCTCTGTGCATGCTGTTTTAAATATATATATATATATATTTTTTTCATAATTGTACTCATTAATTGACTGCTTCTGCTGGGGAAGGCAGCTGGTAATGAAATGGCAACAGAGGCTGAATTTCTGGGAGCATTGTCAATGTCCCCTGAAGGCATCAGGAGCTTTTCTAATGGCAGAGTTTGGAGCTGAGTTGTGGGGACCAGCAGTGCTGCTCTTCTCCAGCATTGGTCCCTGTCCTGCTCTGACTCCTCTCCAAAGCTGCAGAAACTGCTCAGTCTCAGGTTCAGCCCATACTGGGGTTCCTCCTGGCATGTCACTACCCACCTTGCCTCGCATACTCTGCTTCTCTCTGCTCTTTCCCTGGCTGATGGGGAGGGTGTATTTTCTCTGTCAGCAGCAGCAGTTTTGCCTTAACACTGTTGCAGTTTGGGAGAGAAGAGAAAAATCCCAGCTTTTTCACTAGCTTTTTATGTAGCTCAGTCATTTAGTTGGTGGTTGCAGAGTAGCTTGAGATCTTTCAACCTCAAGGAAAAGCAAAGCCATGTCACCCCGGAGTCCTAAGGCAGATTGTCCTTCCCACTCCGTAGGCATTAACCCGCTTCTCTCTCGGCTTGTCTTCCAGGTCCTGAAAGGCTGCAAGAAGCTGAACCTGTCTGTACATTCGGTGGGACGCATCCCAGGGGGCTATGTCACCAACCACATCTACACCTGGGTGGACCCGCAGGGCCGGAGCGTGTCCCCGCCGATGGGCCTGCCACACCACCAGAACAGCTCCCTCCGCAAGGACAGCGAGAAGAGGAGCCACCTCCAGCTCCTGCAGGAGGGAGATGAGAAGAAGGTGAGCAAGGGGGATGAGCCACAGCCCTGAGGGCCTGTCTGTGGTTACCTCTTACCTCTATGTAGGTGCCAACCCTCTTGTTCCCTTTATGCTTTTCATTCGTGTCAGTCTGGCCTCCGTTGGGATAGCCTGTCTCTCCTTTAGGATACACTGGATCCTGGTTTTCTCCCTCGGTCTATAGCTTTCCCTCTGTCTCCCCCGAGGAGTCCTGTAGGACAGGATGGATTGGCTTTGCTCCCATTTAACACAAGTAGAACCCGAGCTGGAGACAAGGCATTGTCCAGATACAGACTTGTCTGGCGGTGAGGGCCCTGCTAGGAACAGCGGTCAAACCAGAAACTCCTTTTAAGGCTTTTTCCCAAACAGGTTGTTGTTTTGGCTGGAGGCTTGCTGCCGACATGGTCATTGGGAGGCTGACATAGATATTATGTTCAGGAGGGCTCGTGGATTTGGAGGGCTAGATCTGAGAGTGCGTTACTGCCCTTCTTCCTGCACTTCAGATCTTTCCGCAGGTGTTTCTGTGAGACTTTCTTGGCTCTCTTGGCAGTTTTTTCTAAGTAAAAAAGACAATTTTTCTCTTCCAAAAATGCTATAAAATGAAACGGATGATTTTCCGCTTCTGTTTGGGGAGCGGCAGGCTGAGCCAGGAAGGGCCTGAGCAGCGCCTGTGCAAAAAGCCCTGTGAAGTGAAAAAGGAGCAGGGAAGGGATCGGCTGTGATAGTGGTAGCCAGGGGAGCTGGTGGTGTCTGGCCAGTGCTGGCTACTGTAGCAGGGCCTGGATCTCGGGCCTTTGACAGAATGGAAAGCCTATCAGCACATCTAATTCCCAGTCCTCTTCTCTTACTGTGAGCCTGCCCTCCTTTGAAATAGGCCTTATAATAAGTGAGGCCAGCAGAGGATATGTTCAAGCTGCAATATCTGATCCCGGGGATTTTGTGTTTCTTCTCCCTTGTGCTTTGCGTGCCCAAACAGACCTAGAGACTTGTAGGTGCAGAGGAACAGTGCTCAGATGCCCTTGCAGTGAGGCATAGGTTGGAGGGGCAGACTTTGCCCGCTCTCTCAGTGGTGATGGATAGGGAACCTGTTCGTCCTGTACAAGCGGAACATGGTGTTGCCTCACCAGCATTCATGAGATATCCAAGTACTGTCCACTGTACTGAGTGAGCAGGGCGCTTGCTTCCCAAAGGCACAGACTTGCTCGGAGCCTCCATCCTATTATCCTGAGATCACTGTGGCTGTCCCCAGCACTTTGATTGCATGCCCAAAATATCCTCAGCTCCTCCTGGAAAGGCTGCGGAGGGATCTGTAAGCTGGAGCCTCCCATCTCAGCCAGAGAGGGAAAAAAATTTAATACAGGATGAGGCAGTTTGCTGATGAAATATTCATCACATGGGCCACAAGGGAGAAGAGCCCATTATTTTTACTTTAAGAAGAGAAAAGCAGCCGCTGCTGGCTTGCTGGTGTCCCCCACCCCCTACCACTCAGTGTCACCTTGATACAGCAGGCAGCAACTCTTTGAAGTTGTAGGTAGATGTTTCCCTGTACATCATTCCTTTAGTCCTCGCTGTGTGTCGACATGAAATACTTAAAAGCCTGAAGCTGTACACATCCCTGCCCAGTGCCTGAGCCTCGCATGGCCCCAGACACCCCCCCGCCGTCAGTCCCTAGGGAGATGCGATTACAGGTGCCCTAGCTGTCTCTGGGCAGCTCAGCTGCTGCATGGGCCAGTCACCAGACCAAAGCACCCTCCTCTGTGCTGCTCCTGGTCCTGAGCTTGTCAGGGCTGTCTCCTAGGGGGTGCACAGGAAAATGAATCCAACTGAACTTTGCAAGTTAAAAGAGCTTTAATTACCATAGCTTAATCCGCTTTGGAAGTGAAGGAAGCCAAGTTGAATGAAGGCCACGTTAAACTTCAAAGAGTATCCATGCTGGGCTTGGCTGCTGATGGATACACTCACTCCCGATGTGTAAGGGGGGCCCCAGCTCCAAGTCACCCGCTGTGGCACTATTCTAGCTGAGCTGGGCTGCAGGACCTTGGCTCACAGAAGTGGCTGCCCTTGTTCTGAGCTGTGCTTCCCTGGTGCTATTGCTGTGATGCCTCTTCGCGGCTGTGCTGCAGAGCACTTTGAAGATTTGCCAGCCTTGGGTGCGACATCCAGTCTTCATAGTGCTACCAGCTTGTGGCTTGCGGGCTTCAGGACCTTTTGCCCAGGTGTGAGGAGTGGTGAAGAGCCTCGCACTCCACCTGGCTCTTCCAAAATCTAAGCTTATTCTTCCATTCCTTGGTGCTGCTTCACACAGTCAGGCAGCCCTTTGATTTCTTGTAGTGGAGGATTGTGCTTTGACCCCAGGGCAGGGGGATGAAGGTCCCTCTATTAACCCGGGAAGAGTTAGTGACAGTTGCAATATTTGAATCTCACAGAAATGGGTGTGCAAAGATCTGATGCAGAGGGCAGTGCTGGCATCACGAGAACAGGAGTATTCAACCTTCTCCTCCAGGCACTGGAGATGCCTGGATGTGCCTCCATGGCATGCCAGCACTATCGGTCACCCTGCTGTTCCCGTCCTGCCCCTCTGTGCCGTGCTGGCCGTGTACCACGCTTCTAACAGAAGCTATCAACTGTGTGTTGTTTCAGTCCTGGGATCCCCACACAGCTCTGCTGGTGGCCCTTGGCTCCCTCTGCTACTCCAGACTTGACTGCTTGTGTCACTCCAGTGTGCCTCCTGCTCTGCTGCAGCGCAGCTCTCGGCGCTGCCCGGAGGCCTTCTCCTTGCCCTGTTAATGGTCCTTGCTGACCAGAAGCATGATGCACGTTTCTCCCTAGCCTGCTGGGAGTGGTTCAGAAGCGCTTTCAGCGGTAGCTGTTAGCACTGGTGGGACCGGAGGTTGCTCAGAACAGCACCCTGCCCTCTCCACTCCTTGCACTACTTTGAGCCTGCCTCCAGACCCGGCTCCTCCTCACAGTCCTGCTCATTGGTACAAGGCTTGGTCTGCATGTTGCGATAGCCTCCACTCCTGAATTCCTATCTGTAAGTCTGGCAAAAGAAAATTGCTGGATGCTACAACTTTTAAATGACCGAGGCCACCCAGACACTTCTGTATCCAGGGGTGCCTTGATTTGCCAGCTGATGGTGAAAGAAAGCCTTGCCATGTTCAAGGGCTGGCTGGCAGCGAGGAGAGCTTGACCGAGCCCGGTGGATTTGAGAGGGGTTATTTGGTGTGACTGCCTGTGTCATTTGTCTGAACACATGCTTCAGGGCATGAATTAGCTGGGTTGCTTTGTCCTGACTTGCTGTGCACCATCAAGAGATGAAAATATGTCCCAGAACATGGGAACAGCCTCTAGTTTTTTCTCTTTTTATTTGTATGTGTAGATATTTTTTTTTTTTAAACTGCTGAAAGGGGGGTTGTTCTGTTCACAAATATCATGCAAATAAATGCAACATATCCCTGGTTAATTCAGCTCAGTCAACCGGAATTGACAGGTACCCCTGAGGGCCATTTGATCTCTGGATGGTTTTACATTGTGAGGGAAGGGCTGGGGATTAGTTGGTTATTTTTTCTCCCCCTCTCTCTTCTATTTCTAATTGATCTGAATGTGCTGGAATACATATGCAAAAGTTTTCAAACAGGCACCGTTTGGGAAAGTACAGTGGAGATCAGACTTCAGCCCTACAGCAGGAGGCTGAAGCGATGTAAACAGCAAGTTTGGTAATGCTCTGCTACAGTTCAGTAAGCCTGCAATGCTCCTGTAGTTAAGGTGATATTTCCAGCTTTTGCAAGGTTAAATTCAAGGTTGGTGGAGGCATCCTACGTTCATCAGGCAACAGAGAGATCCCTGTCTGCCTACCTTTCCCTCCAGTACATCTGTTCTGTATGCCTGAAAGGATGGGGTTTGTAGCATAGTTTAACAAGTTTGCTTATCTGTAGACAGAAGCATTCATTATCAAAAGGCTTGAAATGGAAACCGCTGCTGTTGGCGTGTGTGTGATAGTGTAACCGATCCATCTGGCGGAGGAGGGATCTGGTGCATGGCTGCGTACCTTGCCGGAGCAAGCACCCGGACGGTGGGCTGGAGGTGTGGAGCAGATGGGCTGAACTGGTGTGCAGCCAGGGTGGTTGGGCTTTCAGCTGACAGGTCGGTCTGACCTCCTTGGATAGCTTCGCTGTAGCACAGGGTTAGTGCAGAAGGCAGCCAGTATTGCTGGCCTAGGGCTGGCACATTCTTTGCCCTTGGCTTTCTATCGTATTTTTTTGTGGACACTGGGATTCCTTCGCTGTCAGCTGCAGAAGAAGCCATTTTGGGGCTTTGGGAAGTTACTGGTGGTCTGTCAGCTGCCCACTGGCTTTGCTTTCACCATCCTGTTCCAGTCAGTGGTTCTGGGCCAAAATCCAGCTTGCACCAAGCTTGGGTCAGAGGCTATTCAGTGTGGATGAGCAGGAGGTGAATGCTAAGATCTGGGCCAATTATTCAGCGTAGACCTGACCTAGCATGAATGATAGCTCATGAGAAGGCACAAGAAGGGATGTGAGAATTTAAGGGAATGGAGGGATGAAGGAGGTGCTAGCATGTATGCGCTTGTGGTTGTGCAAGTTATTGCAAACCTTTATGCTTTCCATGTCTGTGTTGTCTGTGGCAGGTTGAAGAGATGCCCGTATTTCCCAAGTTTTGCTATTACTAGTTTCCTGCAGTCAGGGCAGCCTTCCCTGTAGCCGTAATCAGTGGATCCAGTGTTTCATCAGAGCCCTGTGCCCATCTTCCCTGAAGGTGAAGTAGCCAGTGATGGTGGTCAGTAATAAGCGTGAAATGAAGGGCTTGCACTAGTGCAAAGCTCTGGTGAAACGTTCTTGGAGCCGCCTGTCTCCAGGACAGACACAGCAGCAGGTCACGGTCCCCCAGCGCCACCCCAACAGAGGATGTAGCCTGCTTGCTGGAAAGATGGGACCTGCTTCCAGTGGTCACCTTGTGCTTCAGAGCAGTTTGATGTTTATGATCTGTTCAGGCTTAAGTCCTCTACATTTTTCACAACAGCAAGGACCATTTGTGCTGTGAATTGTCATTAATGTGCTTCTGGGATGAACAGCTTATTTCATTAAAAGCACTTTGGAAACCATCAGCCAGCAAAAACTCATAGGTGCTGCTGAGCTGGGAGGAAGATGAACTATGCAAAATGCTCTGCAAGTGTTGGACTGCTAATTCTCTGAGAAATGCCATTTCATCAGCTGAATCGTTGCTCTAATGTGCTTATTGCCAGGGGAGCTGCTTATTCCTTTAAGCTTTTAGTGCAGCAGAAGAAAGAAAATATATGTAAAGAAGAGAGTGCGAACTTGCCTTCAGGCAGTTCTGTATTCAAAAGTAGCTATAATTATTATTAAAAAAAAAAAAAAAAGAAAAAATATATCTGTGATAACATTGCATGGCTTGAATGTTTGAGACACTGATGGTGACTACTTGAGCATGAAGGATGAGAGATGCAGGAGAGATAAGGACGGATTTCTTTCTATTAGATTGTAATGACATTTTTCAGTGCGAAGTGATACAGCTCCCCGTGTCTCTCACTGTTCGCTTGCTCTGACCTTGCTGGGGCTTGCTTTGGTTTACAGCTAGAAGCCTCTGCAGGCTTCTTGGGGGTATGTGGTCAGCTCCCCACTTGCCTGCAGGTTTCCTGTGGTGACTGGAGTACGTGACGTGAGCCACTGGTCCCCCAGTTCCCTGGGGATAAAAGGTATCCTTCTGCCTTGGGTGGTCTGTAGCACTGTCCCAGCAGCCTTACCCCAAAACGTCCCTTGTGTCAGGCCTCAGCTCACCTTACCTCATGCTGGCAGGCAGCAGTGCCATCTCTGTGTTATTTCAGGCACTTTAAGCAGAAAAAGCACCCAAAAGTGATAATTGTGGCCCAGAGCTCTGGAGTGCTGCACGAGTCGAGCGCCGCCCAGTGCGGAGGCATCTGTTGGGCTTAACAGCAGCGTGGCCAAGAGCTGGGCTGGGCTGAGACTTGGGATCGGGCCCCGTGGCAGAGGACTTGGTTTAGAGACCATCCTGCACTGCTTTTGGTTTAAAGACCATCCTGCGCTGCTTCTGTTGTTGCCTGCCTGTCCCTCTGCTCCGAGTGTCACCTCTCGGCCGTGGGAGATGCTCGCTGCCATGTCACACACCTGCTACAACAACCTGTTTGCAAATCAGTGCCCCTGTTGTGTAGCCAAAAGCAGCACTGTAGCTGCGCTAGTATTAAACACACTTGGAGGTGGCAGCCAGTGTAGCTGTGACAGCGAAGTCCCCAGCATGGCCTTACAAAGCCTGCCCTGGAAGGGGGGGGTTGATGTTGAGGCAGCTCTGGTGGATTCGGCTCCCCTAGCAGCTGTAACTCTGCTGCTCCCAGTACCTCAGTGAATGCGTCGTGAGCTGGCTCTGTGTTCCTGTGAGCTGTGCTCGCACGTTTGCAGGATGTCTAGACATAAGCCAGTGGGGTTTCCTTGGTAAGCAGGAGGAGGATGAGCCCTGCGAGCCTCCTTAAGTGTTGTTTTTGTTGTTTGGGAGCAGTAATGGCATGGAAATAGCTGTCGGCATGGGTGAAACCTCAGCCACTCACGCAGCTGTGTGCTGAATCGTACTGATGCAGAGTAATTCTTGTCGGAAAGTGCTTTTTCTAATGGTAAAATTGAATCTGTCAACAGGTAATTTCATAAACCCAGAGAAAAGAAATCCCATGCAAGAATCAACTCAGAGCAAATGCCTTACTGATGATGGCATTTTTTTCCTTCGTTTCCTGCTACAGGAGGCGACAGATGTTTCAGTGTTGAAGTTGAAATTAAAATTGTGACCCTGATCTTCCAAATGTTTCTGTGTTGTACATGTGGGAGTAGCCTGGGGCTGGACGCAGCCCCGGTACAGCATAGGGGAGGAGGTGGGGACTGCGCAGCCCCTGTGCTACCGTCAGCCTGGGAATACCTGGCCCTTCTCAGCAAGGTGTGGGGGGGTTACCTTGCCTGGATGTCCCTGGTTTCCCCCCACAGAATAGCTGCTCTCCTGCACAGCCTTGCTTGCTGCCTCTGTTTTAGGATGGTGTTAGGACAGCTGTGCGTTAAGCAGCTTGGAGTGATCCCAGCTTTCCCTGATACTAGCCCCTGAGGTATGTTACAGCTTCTCACTCTGAGCTTCAGCCCGGCAGCAGAAGAGGGGGAGAGCTGAAGAGGAAGGAAACATGAAGTGGAATGTAACCAAAACGCTGTCTTCTGGGACAAGACTTGCACAGAAGTGTTAATCATATGTGTACAAACCTGCTTACTTGAGTGGAAAAGCCCAAGTTGAAGGGCTTGCTCCAGGAAACGGTGTGTTGGGGGTCTGTTCCCAGTGGGGCCCAGGATCAGCACTTTCCATCATGGCAGGATCAAGTCACGGTGGGAACCACTGGAAACAACAGCCTGGGCACGGTGGACATATGTAGCTCCCTCCTTGGACAGCAGCTTGATTTGTACTTCACTGTCATCCCGCAATCTCCCTCCCACCCTGCAGCCATGTCTGGAGCATGGGCATACGGTGTGGGAGAGGTCCCCTCATTAGGGATGGCGGGTGCGGACAATCCTGTGCTTGGGGCAGCCAGCATGATGGTGCCGACCTCACCTAACACCGGCTCTGCGATGTGCCCCGTCACTGGGGACAGCCTCTCGGAGGCAGGAGGCCCTTGGGAAATAGTGTGCAGAACAGTCTCCCCTCTTACCCCTAAGCTCTTAACACGAAGTGACTCAGCCTTTGCTTCATCCTGGCAATCAGCTTATCTCTCGGTTTGGCTCCTGAACGCTTTCTCTCCGCTCCTCCTTCCTGCCTCCCTCATCGCTCCCCAGTCTGATCACACTGAGCGCCCTGCCTGCGAGCACTCGCTTTATTTCTTGGCTATTTCCTAAATCTGCAGTTTGTCAATAAGCTGAAATACCCAGAGAGTGGGTATTTCTCTGGCCCCTGCTGCTGCTACGCTTTTCCTGGCAGCCTGAGTTTCTGTTGCGATTTCCGCAGGGTTTATTCGGAGAGGCGTAGGTATTAGTTGATTAAGAAATGCAATTAAGCCCTCAACAACCCAATTTTCTGGGATTGCCAGCAGCGACATATTTTTAAGTAGCGCTTAGGTTTTTTCACGCAGCTTGGGTTTGCAGGAAGGTCTTTCAGACCTTTATTGCTCGGGGCTGTATTCATTGCTTTCTGCTTCTTGAAGACTAGGTTTGCCTGGTACGTGTGTGAACAGCTCGCGCAGCAGCACGTCAGGTTTATAGGGAGAGGGAGTATCTCTTACTCGATCTGATGATATCAGGGTGGGGAGAGCGGCTTCTCAGCTTACCATCCCATCCGGATAGTGTTAAAGGGAAATGTAAATGACTTGATACGGAGCTAACCCTCGTATTGCTAACTCCAGTGAAGTTCTGGCACATATATTTGTTGTTTGGGGACTCCTAGAGAGGGAGCGTTGCCGTTAACAGTCTATTTTGACCCTGAATCTGTGATTGCATGCGCTTTGCTGCATTTCTGCTACTTGTATTTTTCCCAAAGTTGGGGAATTTTTGAAAGATAGGGCCACGGTGCGGTGAAGAAGTTACAGTAGAAGGGAAACCCTGAACGTTGTTAGACAAACGGGGAGAAAAGAGAAGGACTTTGGAAAAGTTTAATATTTTTCTGGTTTTAATAAAACCCAGTGAAATGTTCTATAAAGTAATCATTCTATGTCCAGAGCGATGTTTTCATGTAAAGAGACAGTTAAACTGCCCTTGATTTTGACAGGCAAATGCTCTGTTGGGTGGGTACAATGCCCATTCTCCTCTCCAGCCTGAAGCGTGAAGGTCTCTTTATGGTTCCTTTATAATGCTTCAATCCTAGAGTTGTTTCCAGTGCTTTGTGCCCTTCAAAGTAGGGAAGGCACTAACCCAGGGAATGTCAGTTTTGTGCAGCCCTAGGCAAGGATGCTGGTACAGGTAGTTAACGTCTTACAGTTCTCGCTCTCCGGCTTTCCACAGTACAGCTGTTTCTGGAGCGCGGGGAGCAGCGGGCAGCCGTGCTGAGCGCCTGCCTGGGTCGGTAGTGCATTCATGGGATCACCCCAACTTTAGCTTGCAGATCCATAAAACAAAACACATGCAGCTGATGAGGCATTTTTGCAGTTGCCAGCCAGCTGTGATACTGGTATAGAAAAGTAGGAGCTGTTTTGGCATCTATTTCTTAAAGTACAAAATTTTGCAGTGTATAGTCCTTAAGTAGAGTTATGTCCTGCTGCTGATTTCCGTCTTGCTGCTGTACCACTACCAAGATAGAAAATGGGTTTTCAATACCAGCCTCTCTAAGGCTGGGCTAAATTCCCTGTGTGATGCTGTGTCCTCTAGAGAGGCAGGTTAATTAGTGACTTGAAGCTAGAAATTAGTTTTCCATCTGGGTAAATGTGCAAGCTTTTGGGTTAACTGTGATGAAGAGTTTTAAATATAAAAGCCATTCACAGTCTGTTTCTAGTTGTTTCTATCAGTGTGAAACACATTTTGGCTTTTCTCATTTGTTTTTATTCCTGCTGTCTGCTTTTCTCCAGAATTTACTTAAAACTTGGGACAAAAGCAAAAAAAAACTGGAGTTATTCTTCTAGAAAATGTTGTGCAGCGAGTGAACAAAGGCCACTTTAAATTGAGAGACCTCAAGGGAGTTAAATACAGGCTTGCTCATTCAGTCTGAATTCTCACCTGAACTTTCATGTATCATCAGGCCCTCCGAGTAGGAGAGGTTGGAAGAAGGCAGATGGGAAGCTGGCTAATAGCTTTGGCATACCTTGCAAAATCAGCCCTGCGGCCAGCGTCTGGTGGGAAAAACAGCTGTCCAGGTGCTGTGTGGCACTTCAGCCTGTCAGAGGTTTGTGGAAAATAATAAATGTCTGTTGCAGTATGTGCTGGCTGTTCTGGGCAGGATAGATGGAAAATCTGTCCTTGCATTATTAATTAGAGATAATAAGGCACGTGGCTGTGCGGAGGAGTCCTGAGTGCCTTCTGTGCCTGGGACAGGCAGGGTGCCTGGGTGGGGTGTCCTACGGAGCAGTGACTGCTGCGGGGGCGATGGCTGGGCTGGTGGCGGTGTGCCAGGACCGGCCCGGTGTGCCAGGACCGGCCCGGTGTGCCAGGACCAGCCCGGGCTGTCTCGGGGCCTTTCCCACTGCAGCCGGGACCTCTGTGTTGCTTATCTTGTTGCTTCTTCTCTGTAGCCTCTCCGGGGGAGAGAGTGCCTGGAGTGGCCCCTCGCAGCCACTGCTATGTAGAAGAAGGGCAGAGAGGTGGAGCTGGGTGACTTCCATCTGGATGGATGTGGGTGGTTGCTGTGTAACCACAGGTCTGCACAGGGCACGGGCAGGCAGAGGGGAGATGCGCAGCGGCTCCGTCAGCGGTGCTTTGGGGATTTCTTTTTGGCTAAGTATCTAGCCCAGAGATGCAGCTGTAAAAGGAGAGCACTGAAAACTGCCACAGATCAACTTTTCCTCTGGTTTATGGTTGTAATCCTCCCAGGCCACGTGTGCTGCCCCTCACGTAGCTGAACCCTCTCAGTCCTCCAGAGCTGGCATTTCCTTCTCGCGTTCCCCGCTGCCTCCCCGGTCCCACAGGGGCTGCCCTCTCCGGCCAAGGGACGCGGCGGGGGTACAGCTGTCCTGTGTTCCAGCTGGCCGTGTGTCCTACCTCTCCCTGCGCCTGCACATTTTCCTCCTGACATTTCTGAGGATTGCAGAACAGGAACAGAAGGGCTCCTTTGGTGCTGCTTTGTCATCCTGTGTCCTGTGACACCTGGGGCTGGTGTCAGGGGAGGTGCAGTGGGCCTGAGCAGCCTGGCCTTCAGCCAAAGAGCTTAATAGCAGCTCCATCTGGACCCTGAGGGTGTCTGCCATAAACTGGAGTGAAACCTGTAGCTTGCTTTATTAGTTGATGTTTTTAGTTGCTCATACTGGAGGCTGGGTTTCTGTAGAACAGACAGGAGGAGAAGGGCAGTATCCAGCAGAGCTCTGGCTGACACCCTGGCTGGCCTGCAGCCTGCAGAATGGTCTCTCAGCCCTTGCCTAAGCTGTGTCTCCTTTCCTGTGGCCCAGACCCCTCCTGAAATAACATTATTTGCTCCACTTGAGGCATTAACCTCCTTCCATGCCAGTGCTTTACTTCTGGATTTGTCACCTGGGTCCTGGATGTCATTCCATCATCTTTCTCTCTTCTTCCAAGTTTTCCTTTGGAAGAGCCAGACTTCCACACCTTCTCAACGTGATCTGCCCTCTCACTCCACTTGACCCTCTAAATCATTGAAAAACAGAAGACAAAACAAATGCAAATCATGGATGCTGCACGTTTTCCATGTTTCACTGGAAAATGCCCCCCTTGGAAGAATCACCCTGTCTGTCCCCCCCGTGTCTGGGGTTAGCCGTGCTGCTCTCTGGGGATGCACGGGGCATTGCCCACCCTGCAGGCCATGTACCTCTAAAACATCCTTTGAGCCATAGCCAGCCCTGACCATTTGTACAGGCACGGGGAGACAGACAAGCCTAGGGAGCCCCAGGAGCAGCTAGACCTGCTCTCCCCGCTCCTCTGCATTGCTACAGGAGCCAGCTGCAGCAGGGAGGGATATCGCTGGTTTAGAGCTCCATCTGGGGCTGCAGTTGTCTGGAGGCATCTACAGAAGTGGCTCTGTCCCAGGAGGTGCGCTGCTCACTAGGGAACTGGTGGGAGAGCTGGTGGCAGCAGGAGGGACGTGGCTGTTCTCAGAAGCACGGAGCTGAGACTGCTTTTTGCAGCATTCAGACACCCCATAAATAACTGTTCCTCCTCCTCTACAGGTGAATCTGGTCCTGAATGAAGGGAAGTCCCTGGGCCTCATGATCCGTGGAGGGGCAGAATATTCCCTGGGCATCTACATCACCGGTGTGGATAAAGGCTCTGAAGCAGAGAGCACTGGCTTAAAGGTAAGAGTGACCCCAGAGTGGGCTGGGGCAGGAGGTAGAGCTTCACATGCTGTGGCTGCAGGGCCATGTCAGCTCGTAACTGCTGCTCTTCCTACCCCTCTGCCCCTGGCCAAGCAGGACTCTCAGTGGAGAGGTGAGCATTGCGTTTCTGGGGACAGCGTTTTGGGGCAGGTTCTTTGGACATTTCGGATACTAAGCCTAGAAGGAGCAACATTGTTGTGCAGAGGAAAATGCAGCCTTACAACTTCTGGAGTAGGTTGTACTTGCCTTCTGCCTTAGCGCAGCCCAACACCTGATTTCTCCCCCTTAGATAGCCTGGGGGTGTTTTTGGTGTAGGTATCTGAGAGCGCAGCCCAGACCTGGCAGGTGAAGAAAGTCACTCTCACCTCCCTGAGCTGGCAGGGAAGAGTTTTCCGTGAAAGCTCCTGGTCCTGTGCTGTCTTCCTGCATCTCGCATCCAAACCCATTATGTCTGGAGCTAGTGTTTTGCACAAGGTGCTCATAGCCTGCCTGCAGGGAATGTGTTTAGCTGCAGCAATGGGAGGAGGCCAGGCTTGCTGCAGTGGGAGCAGATGCGTGCTAGTTTCCTCCTGCAGCACTGGCATTCGCAAGGATCCTGTCTTAACAAGCAGAAACAGCAGGATCACCCTCAGGGCTAGAGCTGATCTATCAGCAGCCTAACTTGGTGTGACCTCCAGCTGCATCAGGCTCTCTCCATAGTCAAACGGGTTCCTAAAGGATGCTCTGTGGGTTGGCTGGGCCCTTCTGAGGCTGGTCTCGTCCAGAGTCCTACAGTTTTGCTGCGGACCTCTTGTAAAGCGAGATCCTACATCTCTTTCATCCCACCACGTACACATGCACACACATCACCTCCGAGCTCCTCCATCCTTCCCGCTGTACCAGGTCTCAGAACAGGATGGGACATCCTGGGACCTCACCTGTTCTTGGAAGGGGCATTTGGGGTTAAAATTTTAGTAAAATAAGTTGAAAAGGGAGCTATTGGACTCTGAGTGCAGCATCTCTGTGCTGCTGATGGATGGGACGTGTTTGAGACTCGAACTTCCCAGGCTGTAGCATTGTACTTCACTCGGGGTTTCTTTTTTGGTGGTTTTTTTCTCTCTAAATGACCAACTCCCTGCAATCACATCGTGCCCTTTTGGCTTCCTCCGGTGCAATCCCATGGGCTCTGAGAGACAGTTCTTTCCCTGCTCCTTGTGTCAGTCAAGAATCGATGTATGTTAAACTCCCTAACGTTCTCTCAGTCCCCTGAAATGGTGCTGGACTGCTGAGGACCGAGAGGCAATCTGCTCTGATCCCCTCTCTGTATTGTGAAGTGATATGTTTCTCCCTTGATCAACCCCAGAGTGTTCAGGGCTAAGCCTTCAGCTTTGCTCCAGTGGCCCCGTGAAGTCACTTAAATCTGTAAAGGCTGGTAGCATGAAGTGGGTGGATTCTGGTGGAGAGGACTCTGATTTGGGCTGGGACAGAC
This sequence comes from Calonectris borealis, assembly GCF_964195595.1. Classification (NCBI taxonomy): domain Eukaryota; kingdom Metazoa; phylum Chordata; class Aves; order Procellariiformes; family Procellariidae; genus Calonectris; species Calonectris borealis. Next base: position 5,587,202 of record NC_134332.1, read on the forward strand.
ATGATCCTGTCCCTCAAGTTGCTCTAGCACAAAATGTTGCATCTGACTGGGCACTGAGGTCACCAGGGTTCCCTTTATAGACAAGGAGACATTTGTGGGGGTAATGCAATCGCTTCTGAACTTAATTTTCCTCTGCAGGCTTCTGTTTCTCTCCGCTGATTCTTTTTGACACAGAATGAAAATGCTGAACTTCGAGGTTTGGATCAATCCAAGCCTTAATCTCTCTATCCTTAGCAGGGAAATGGGATTTTGGACCCTGCCATATGAGAGGGTCACCTGGGCACTAGGGACAAGGAGCTGTAGGAGCATCCTAGGGAGATGGCTGAGTGTTTCTCAGGGCAGCTGCTGGAAACTCCCTGCTGACCATCCCTCTCTCCCAGAGTGTACGTTACGCCTCTGGGCTGGCCACCTCGCAGCCGCTCTGCCTGCAGACCTGAGGCGGTACGCAGCCGTCTCCAGGGATGTCAACGCATGCTTGTTCATTAGCGCAGGGTCGTGCTGAGAGACAGCAGGGACAGGGCTCTGGGACGAGAGGATTTCAAGACAGAGATGATAAGAGGCACAGGACAATTTGTTTCTGCCTAATAGAGCTGGAAGGAGACGGACTGGCTCGAGCCGCCCTGGGTCCCACACGGGTGACTTTGCTGAGTCAGGGGACCCGCCATCTGAACCAAGCCTGTTTGTCCCCAGCGCCTGCTGACCCTGTGCCAGAGTGTTAGACTCCATCTCATAAACACGAGAAGCCTGAAAGATTAAAGGCAGGAGGAGAAAAAGAAGTTGCATTGTTTTGCTAAGGTTCTTTCTGTTTGTTTCATCTTTAGTGCTTCCATACTGCTCCAAATCCCTCTCTTCGCTGCACGGGGAAAATTGCGGCTTTTCTTTGTTCGGTCCACCTGCTGGCAACCTCAGCACAGAGCTAACGTCACACTGCAAACTCGCACACGCAGGAAAAGTCACAGCAGCGTAATGCATGGCTTTATCCCTCCACCTCTCATTTCATGCCTGCTAGGAAAGCAAGAAAGTAATCACACGCACGCCGTAGTCGAAGCACATGGAGCGGTGTGTGCTACTCCCCTTCATCCCTGCCCAGCGAGGTCCCCGCACCGTGGCAATTGTTTGCACACCAGAGCCTCTGCTTATTGATTCTTTATATCTCTCTCCTTGCTTTTCTGTTTTCTAGTAAGTGATTTGTGCGTGCCAGCAGGCCGATGCTTTTCTGAATGTCAGGCTTTATGTGATTTCAGATACGCGCAGGTACTTCCCACCCTGATTTGTGTACGCTGCAGGCCGTAAATTTAGAACTGCTTGGAGGTTTGGAGATAAAGAAAGGCCTTTTATGTTCTGCTGTTAGACATGGTGGGGTGTAGACTGCATCCACACGCTCCCTATGCGGCTCCAGGTAGTGGTGGAAGGGATGTGATACCACGAGGAGGGAAGAACTGATGGGTAAATGTGATTTCCAGATAATTCATTGCTCTCTAAAGTAGAAAAATTGTGCGTTTGTTCAATGTGGGCTCAACCCAACCTTGGTGGGTCGGTGGGAAGGTTCCTGCTGACTTCCCAGGCAGCGAATGCTTCTGTGGGTTTTGCTGCTTTCACTGAATTTGTTACCAGAATTGTTTGAGTTGATTCTGCCAGACTTCTCATTTTAGAGAAAACCTTCTTGCATCTATGGCACAAAATCAGAATTTTTGAATGTTTTAATAACATGTTTTACATTTCCCTTAAATTTTGATTAAAGGGCGAACAACGTGGTATTGAAAGCCAGTCAAAACCAAGGAAGTTTCTCTCAGGCTCAAAAGTTGAGCCAGCTTTTGTCTGCTTCAGAAACAGGGGCCGTGGTCCTGAGAAGTGGGTCCCAGAGGAGATCTAGCCCTGCTGATGCCAGTTTGGGTACTGCTGCTCTGCTCCCTCCGGCTTCGTGGCCACAAGGCAGAGCGCTCTGCAGGTGCCAGCAGAAAACAGGCTGGATTGCTGCAGTCAGTCAATAACTAAATATTCATACTCTTGGCCTTGGCCTTCTTTATGTTCATTCATGAAAATTCTGGCAGTGTGTTCTTTGGGCATGTTTTAAAATATGCTGCCTCGGTGTGAGTTCTCAGGCTGAAAAAGTACATGTTAGCAGAGGGAAGCAAAGGAGGAACGTGAGCCAGTCTTGTTTGCTTCCAGCTTCTGTCCTCCCTGCCTCTGTCGTGACATGCGCAGCGGTGCCATGCAGGAGCTGAGCTTGTTCGTGGCTTTGCTTATCCCGACTTCTTCCTCATTCATTTTTTCTGGTGGTGTATTTTGTCAGGATTTTTTTTAAAACCAATATTTTTTCTCTCCTTGACCTTTACATCAGAAATAGCAGATTTCAGGTAGCTTTCTTTGAACAAACAACTCAATATTGAGTTCCCAGCACAAAGGCTGGGGTAAAAAGAGGCTACCACAATCCATGTATATTCATATACAAGAGAAGGAGAGAAAAAAAAGAGACTGTAAATAGGAAGAGGTGAATGATTTTACATCATCGGTGGCAGTCATGAAGCTGCCTTTTGAAAACTGACTTGTATTTTGAGATCTGCACGTAGACAAAGATACTGAAAAGAGAGGTAAAAAAAGAGCCTCATGGCTGCCTCGGAGTCTGGGGACTAAGCTGTATAGTGAGAAATTCCGTGAGGAGGTGGGTGGTTGTGGTACGCAAGATGTAACCTTTCCACTAGAGGCAGTGTGGAGTGGTCCTTCAAACCATGTCACCTTTATGGGGACAGACATTGTTGCTTAAATTGCTCCTTTTCTGGGACGCTACCAGAAATCTCCTCGCAGCAGTGCCGAAACCACTGCCTACCCCAAGAGACAATCTTCTCTCCTTTTTTGCTTTCATTTCCAGACTGTGTCTGCTTTGTTCCTCAAATTTGTATTGCAAGGTGTTTGGGGAAAAGAACATGTTTTCAGACGGCACTTGGCACCCACTCTTCCCTTGCCTTGCTCCCTAATCTGTCTCTGATCCTTCCAACAGGTTGTGTTGGCCTCGTTGGATGTGGATCATCTGCCCTGACCTGTTTCCCTCCTGGGGAAGCTGAGTACCTCCTTATTTTTCTGCGAGTCTTAATTTGGTCATTTCAAAATTGATTCATACTTTTTCCTGACCATATTTCTAATTTCATAAGGTCTGCTTTTGGTGATTATTTGTGCTAGAGAGACTCCTCCTACTTCAGTGGTATCCGCAAGCGTAATTTAACCTCTCTTCTAGCACATTAGTGGCATTAAATAAGACTAGTGCTAGTGCCAAACCATTTGGCATTCTATTAGCCCTGTTATTCCCAGCTCAATTTAGTGTCATTTAACATTAACTCCTGTTTAGAATCTCTCACCTATTTTTCTGTCTGTGTGACTGAATTTCTCCCAGAGCCAGTTTTGATTATTTTTAAGAGACTTTAGGTGCTCAGAACCCTTGTCTTAAGCCCATTAAGTTTCTCTTGACTGCACCTCCCTTTCCTAAGTTATTCTGTCTCGAGAAAGAGAAGGAGCCAAGCCCGTCATTGAGGTATGTTGTTTCTGAACTCTGCTTCTTGTCTGCAGTCTGTCACTTTTGCATGTCATGTTCAGCCCCTGCATTTCACGGTAGATTTTTCCCTAGGAAATGAGAATAATCCCATTTTCAGAAGTGGTCAGGCATTCAGCAGGTCCTATTGTGTTCACCCACCATTAGCTGAGCACAACTGAAAACTTATTTCTGAAATTTCCAGGGCAATAATTTTTCTGTGTTTTATTATAACTTTTTTTGTGTCTTATTATTACTACTTTTATTCTGTGCTGGTTTGGAGCTGTGCATACAGCAAGTAATTTGCCAGGGTCAATGTTTGTTTTAATAGATGGTTCTTTTGCATCTCTGCAGTCTTTTGTACCTTCCCAGTTGTCCTTGACTTTGGGGGGGGGGGTGGAAATTATCTATGTTAATTAGCAAAAAATTCTTTCCAGCTCTAATAGGAGTCTATCATCAAGATAGGCTGATTTGCAGGCATTTGGGCTGTCCAACAATTCCCTTATCTGCCCTTCACCAGCAATTATTTTTGCAAGGTCTTTTTTTCCCCCTGCACGAGGTGTTCAAACTTATCCAAGTATTTTGTGGCCGGTTGTTCTCACCCAGTGTTAATATTCTGGCAGCACCAGATAGAGGTGGTCTTGTGCTGGGCACTGTGCTAACAGAGCACAAGAGACCAGAGCGCCATGAAGGACTTTGAGTAAATGTTGAGGCAGCGATGAAGGACAGACACAGACAGATGAAGTAGCTTGTCCAGGGCCCCTCTGGTTTCCCTGATACGGCGAGGGCTTGCCAGGTTCCTTTTGGTCCACTCTTGAAAGGAGAAACTAAGGAAAGATTATTAAATCTGTATAACTGTCTTGAACAAAAAATCATGAAAGTTTAATCCCTGATATGGAAAACTAGTAAAGATTCATAATTGCAATAAAACTATCTAAACGAATTTGGATTTTCATTGTTTTGGTGCTGCAGTGAGCCTGGTGCTCCTTATATATTAGCAGCAAAATCCACTCCAGTGGATTGCCCAGTGGGTTATAGAGACCTGAGAGGTGATACTCATCACACTTGGATGTGTGTTTCTCTTGGCAGTTTAGGCACTTGCATAATTTTCCCTCCCTGTTATATTGGTGGTCAGCAATTTTCTGATTGTTGGTTTAAAGCTGACAGAGCTCGAAGGGAACCTGAGATATTTGTGGAGTCTGATGGTTGGGAATGTGGTCATTTGTGTCACTTGCCTTCCCTTGGGCTCCCTCCCTCCCTGTTTCTTGGTCTCTGTGGACCAGCTCAGGTGGAGCTGGCTGCCTCTGGCTTTCTTTCTGCAGCTGGTTCACAGAGTTGAGGTTGGCTCCAGGCTCTTTCTTTCAAACCAGGGAAGTTTCACATCCCTAGCATATGATTTTGGCAACTGATCTGTGCTCTGCCGTCTGCTGGGGTAGGTGTGAGTATCCCACCCTGACGCAGCTCTGCTCTGTGCTCTCTCCTCTCCAGCCAGCCAGTACGAAGGGCCACCATCCCCCTGGTCATGACCTGGCAAGTCCGACCTGTGCCCAGTGCTGTCTCTTGTCCTTCCACAGGGGAAGTCAGAGGAGGGAAAGGCCAGCCAAGAGCAGGCGGCTCTGTTTGCAGGACCTGCTGCTTTGAGCATCTTACTGGAGCCAAAGCAAAAGGTGGTGCAGCAGGACCTGGCCTGTGCTGACACCAGGGCCTTGCGGTGGCTGTTGAAATGCATCTGTCACGGGCTTTCTCTTCCCTTTGAGCTGCAGGCTTGCATCAGCCCAGCTTGAAGGCATTGGCTCCTTTCTCGTCTGGCCATAGGACTGTGGGTTTATCTCTTACCTACATCATCTCTTTTGCCTTATTAGCTGTGCAGCTGCCCCATTAACAGCGGTTATGAAGACAGCAAGCAGAGGGCATCGGCTCACCCGTGTGAGGACAAAACTTCGGGGCCCTGACAGTGGTGTTGGTGGGGACTGGGCTCTCCTGTGCTGCCACAGTCCTTGCTGTCCACCAGCCCCTCTGTGTGTCACAGGGGAAGGAACCATCCCGAGAAGAATGAGGCAAATCTGCTCGAGGTCACTGGACTGAGCTGAATGCAGAGCCAAGCTCTGCTGTATCCGAGCTACATCTGGTGCTCTTGCTCCAGCTCCTTTTCTCCTGTTGACGCCACCAAGAGCGTCCTTCCAGCCTCACTGAGCATCCTCTGTCCTTTCATCAGAGGGAAAGGTAAACAGGAGCCCTTCTCTGGCTTCTCATTATTGCCAGCATTATTTTGTACAGCTCCATCAAGCTCCCCACACATTATCTCGTCTCTAAATTTAACAGGCCTAATCTTTTCGATCTGTCCTTTCACAGGCACCTTCATCTGCCACTAATCATTTCTGTTTCCCTTCTCTAGAACTTTTCTCTCTGTGTCTCCTTGCTGGGCTGGCAGGGATGTATCCAGGGAATGCACTCACAGCAAGGTCACGCGTTCACTTGGATATTGCCATTACACTAGTTTGAGCTATTCTTGATACGTTTCTTACCATGGTTTCCCATCACGTGTTTTTGTTGCAGCCTTACTTGATCCTTCTCAAATCACAGCTGCACGCTGAGCAAAGTGGTCCATGAGCTGCTGGTTATAGTCTTTCGCCTGTGTCGCTCTGTTCATTCAAGAAGCATCAGTCACATCTCGGACAGTTGCAAAGTCCTGCCTGGTTCTTCAAAGCACCTTTACCAGCCCCTTCTGACACTGCTAGTCTGAACTAACCCAAATAGTTGGGTGTTGCTGGTAGATCTTATAGAATCACTTAGGTTGGAAAGGACCTTTATGATCAAGTCCAACCGTAAACCTAACACTGCCAAGTCCACCACTAAACCATGTCCCTAAGTGCCACAGGTACACATTTTTTAAATACCTCCAGGGATGGTGACTCAACCACTTCCCTGGACAGCCTGTTCCAAGGCTTGACAACCTTTTCGGTGAAGAAATTTTTCCTAATATCCAACCTAAACCTTTCCTAATATCCAATCTAAATCTTGACTCTCTCCTGGGCTCACTCTCACACTGCTGCAGGACGTTCTTCCACACCTTCTAGATGTTCAGTAACCCTCAGGTTCTCCCATTCCTTTGCGTCTCTTTATTGCTTCTCAGGGAGATCCTGTGCCATCTCTCACTCTGCACCTATTTTTGCAAGGTCAGAGGAGCACAAAGGTCTCCGTATATGACCCTCCATGGCCCTGCAGTGGGCAGGGAGGGAAGCTGCCGTGCCTCCTTGGCATGCAGAAACTCTGCCTCTGTAATCCCTTAAATAGCCTGAGCAATACCTCATTGCACAAGTGCCATGCAGTGGATTTGAGGGATTTCTTCTGCCCTCCCCTAGAGAGCAGGCTGGAGTGAGTGAAGTGCTCCTGGAGCTTTGTGCTGCTCTGACGCTGTGCCACCTCTCTGCTGTCATGGTGGCCACCCACCAGTCCAGGACAGTCCTGGGGCTTCCTGCCACCGCACAGCAGCTGCCTGGTCCTGTAGCCATGTGGGGAGTTGGATGAGAGAGCTGAAGCAGCTGAAAGCCAACCCTGCAAGAAGCAGCCGTGAGTTTCAGTCAGATCCATTAACTGAGCCGGATCACTACTGTGGGGCAGGTGGAGGGAGGGGTGCTTGTGGGTGCTGAGCTGGATGGGAAGAGCCAGACTCTCCTTGGAAACAGTTGATCAGCTAACACTTACGACAGTCTTCACCTGCATGAAGGGGTGAAGAACCCCAGTGCTCTGCAGCCTCTCTGTGCAGATTATGGGTCCGAGAGTTTCTCCAGACTCCTGCGTCCTGGCTTGGTCCCCCTTGCAGCGGGGCCGGCATGGCTGCTGCCTGGCGCTACTTGGGAGAGCAGGCCCAGGGCCCCTGTTAAAGGCACCTGGAATTTTCTTTCAGACTCATTTCAAAACAAAACAAAATCTAGTAACAATTAAACTGCTGCAGTCTCCCCTTGAGGGCTGCTGGGAGGAGCGTAATTCAAGGTAATGGTGGTTTTCTTTGCTGTTGAGCCAACTTTGCTCTACAGCAGTCTGTCCGGGAGGTGCCCTGGTGCCACAGGAATAGAAAATACCTGGCAGAAATGGAAGGCTAAGACCACGGCACTGCAGAGTACGAGAGAGGCGCATGGGGCTTGGACCATGGTCTCTGCTTTCATGGCAGCTCCCAGACTAAAACCCTCTATCTGAAATGGTCAGTCATGCTCCTGTTGAGACTCTGGCTTATGCTCCTGGTTGTGCCCTGCACCCTTGGCTGGTTACACTGCAGCTGGGACAGCCTCCAGCCACTGGGTAACTGTCCCCGAATGCTGGCAGGGTCAGACCCTCCTCACCAAATGCCCTTAACCCAGCGGGTCTCTAGGGACTGGGATTTGCACCAGTTTCAGACAGCCCAAGGTGGGTCAGTAGCTCATGAGATAAGCACAGAGCCAAGGTCCTGCTGCCCCTATCGCCTGTGACAGAGCCCTGCTAAGTCGTGTTCACTCCTGCCACCCAGGGTCTCTCCACCAGCTCGCTCTTCTTTTCTCTGCTTGATTTCTCATGAAGATCGGGTGGTGGTCTGAATGGTGTCCGTCACACCACAGACCTCAAGATAGCCAGGGTTGTGATCAGAGGTCTCTTCTGGCCTGAGCAGCAGGATTTCTCTCTGTCTTTTCTTCCCCATTCTTGTGCTCTGTCTGCCGAGGATGTCCTCGTGGGGATGCCTGGAGAAGCCACGTTTTATCAGCGCTGTATCTGACACCGTGGCATGGCCACTCTGCCCTCAGTTCCCACCAGCCCTTCGCTGGATGCACTAGTGGAAGGGAAATGTTGTCCCAAGACAAAGTGAGAGCAGCGGATGCCTTGACAGGGGTCCTGTTAGCCTTGAAGCCTCGATGGTTGTTGAATCGACCAACTGGATGCCGCAGGCGTAGCAGCAAGCACAGGCTAGCAGAAATGGAGCGGGAGTATGCGCGCGCGTGTGCAGGTTGCCCATATGTGTGTCAGTCCTACTGCTACAGCCCCTGGCCTTCTTCCACCTCAGCTGGCAATGCTGTGTCTGGAGAGTAGCTGATGCAAGCCCTGGCCCTATGCTCTTCTGAGCTGTAGCATAAAACAGAGGCGATGTCCAAGTGCAGGGGCTCTACTGCGATTTCTGGATCAGCAGCTGGCTTCCCCTCCCTGCCGGAGCAGCCGCTGGATCTCTCGTGCTTTATACTGAGCTGAGCTTTGCTGGTGGTAGTCCTGACGTCCACTGTTTCACCACAGCAAAGTTCAGGGTAGCACTGGTGGAAACTTGGGTGGCAGCAGAATCACAGCCCACCACATCGACTTGGCAGTGGTTAATCATGGCTTCTTACTGGAGTAAATGATTTTAAGAATCTGGAGAATTAATCCCAGTCCTCTGAGGCTTCCTTGACCCAATGGCAGAATGAGATAGACTGAGCTGAAAGGATCATATTAATTCTCCGTGTTATTTTTTTGGTCTTAGAAATTCTTCCCCCTCCCTCTTTTCTCCTCTTCTCCTCCAAGATGGAGAATGTCTCATTCTGCTTGCATTGCAGCACAAAGAAGATAAGACTCTGTTTTGATAGAGCTGAATAGAAGCCTATGGTTAAGCAAAGATATGAAAGAGCAGTTTCAAAGAGGTGGCTTATCAGAAACAGGGTGAATTGTGATATGGGATTGAGGAGGAGTGGCACTGAATGCCTAGAAGTAAAGAGATAAGAGGACCTGGGAGGAAGGGGGAAATACCAGATGAGTGCTGTGTCTTGAAGACAGCCAGGCTGTCAGGGAAGAAGCTCCCGATGACAGCAAAGGCCCTGGCCACAAAATGAAAGCTCTCAGGAGCAGCTGGGGAGGAAATAGGAGGAGAGGAGAGATGAAATCCAGCTGTCTCAGATCCTACAGTTTACAGAGCATTGGAGACTCTGGTGAGACACTCAAGTTGAACCCTCCCTGCTACACACAGAGATCTGAGGTTTGGGCTTCTGCAGATGGTTCCCAGACCAGCAGGAGGGATTGGGGCTGGAGGTCTTGATATTCTTGGCGGTTGTTTCTAACCAAGTGGGTCTGCAAATCTAGTTAATGGAGAGGACTGGGCAGATAGGTCTGACCTGGGTTCCTAAACAGGCTCCTCCAAGGCTTCACATCCTGGTCCATTGCTGGCTGTTGGCTTGAGTGCTTGGTCTCCAGCCACCGACAGTTGGTCCCTCTCCCTTGTCTTTCTTGGTGCCTTTAACTGCTGTGGTCCTTGGTGGTGGGGTAGACTGACTAGCTCCTCCCTGGTGGGAGAAGAAGGCATATTCCTAAAAGGAAAGCCCCCAGGGCCTGCTAGGCTGACCCCATCCTGACTCTGCAGGTGGGAGACCAGATCCTGGAGGTGAACGGCAGGAGCTTCCTCAGCATCCCCCACGACGAGGCGGTGAAGCTGCTCAAGTCTTCCCGCCACCTCATCATGACAGTGAAAGACATCGGGAGGCTGCCTCATGCCCGCACCACTGTGGACGAGACCAGATGGATAGCAAGCTCCCAGATCGGAGAGACCCTTGTCAACTCGGCAGGGTATGTGCTTGATACACCCCTGCAAGCTTGCCGTGTAGGGCTGCCAACCCAGAACTCCCATAGGGTACATGAGGTGTCACCCAGGATGGGTGTGGAGTGGCAGCACGTGAAATGGTGGCAGCCTGATGCACTGTGATGTGCATCGGCAGCCTGTCTATGCGAACACCCCCGGTGCTTAGGTGTGAGGCCCCCATATGTGGTGCTTAGAAGACAGCATCTCTGGCCTGTAAGGTGGATTAGACAACGTGCTGCTGCCCCTTCCCTGTTCTCTCAGGCCAGAAGCTTTTAGCTTACAGGCACAGAGAGGTTCATAATGGATCTCGTGCCAGGCCTCAGGTGATGAGTGATGGGCACATGGCGCTCAGTGCTAACTGATCTTCTCCCTCCTTGCAGGGCAGTGGGCAATCACGCTGCGGAGGCGACAGCCAGGGTAAGAGATATCAGGCCTTCCTGATGCCTTGTGAAAAAATCGCCATCGTTGTCTCTTGTTTTCCATGGGAGGGAGGGCTTTGTGCTCCTGATTATAAAAGGGATGTTAGTTTTATGAGGACTGGGGGGTTTTAACTGGCTTTAGCCTTTTTTCTGCCCATCTCACTTTGCCAGCTGTGTTTCTACAAATAGTGCCACTGGTGAGTCAGTTCTGCAGCACATCTGGTGCCTCCTAGCCTAGGAATGATCACATTAATGGGCAAGGGGCAATGATCACACATGGGCAAGGACCGTGGGGACCCCTCCACCCTGCAGAGGTGGCCGTGATGCCTTCCGCGTGGTGGCTGCCTCTGGGCCTTGACAGCTCCTGGGATCTTTCCCATCCTGAAGCAGAGCTGAGCCAGCCTGCTCCAACACACCAGACGGTGGCAGGGCTGCAGCAGCAGCAGCAGCAGGGACTTACCCAGTGCTGTGACTGCATCTTCTCCAAACACCTCTTTGCAAAGCGCATTTCTTTTAAATGGAAATGAAGCAGCAAGGTTTCACAGGTGGCTCTCACTGATAACGGCTTTGTGCTGTTTGCTGGCAAAATATGCTCCCCAGCCTCAACTCCTTTCAGTGTCCCCGGGACAGTCGGGGTCCTGGCTGGCTCCATATCCCTACGCTGACTGTGCCAACACTGCCAGGGAGGGGAACAGCAAGGACCTCCTCTTAGAAAAAGCCTTTCATCTGCAGCCAGACGTGTCTCTCCCTGAGACTTCTTTGGTTGCCAGTGGCTCTTTCTTCACCAGGGTCTGCTTCGAGCTTGCAGCAGGGGCAAATGTGCCTTTTACACAAGACGGGAAGCTTGCCTCTGTCTTGTGGCCCCAGTTCCCCCAGCTCTGCCAGGAAGGAATAGAGCTTGCTATTAAATCCATAGCTGGTCAAGGGACACGTCCACGCTTGCTGAACAGAGCTGGGAAGCTGTTTTGTTTATTCAGCTGGTGCTGCATAAACTCATGGCTCTGGAGTTACCCAGACAAGTAGTGACATTAAGCGAGTGGCCGTGCTGGTGAATCCTTGGGGGTACCTGCCTCCAGTTATTCTTGGCGTCCCCCTTCCAGTCCCGCTTTCCAGCTTCGCCGCAGGTAGTTGGGTGAGAGCAGTGGTCTGAAACGCAGGCAGCTTGGGCTGGTAGGCAGAGCCCAGAGCAAGGGGACAGTTCTCGGTCCTGCCTATGCTGCCCAGCTGTCTCAGCAGAGAGACAGCTGCCCTCCTTTCAGCAGCTGGTTCCTTGGTATCCCAGGCCAAAGCCTACCTCCTGTCTTCTTCTGCAGCCTGTGTTTTACCGGGGCCTGGCCGGCTCCCAGGTAACGCTGAGCAGCATGGTGAACCAGACCCGAGTCATGCTGGAGGAACAGGCACGGCACCTGCTGAATGAACAGGAGCGGGCGACCATGGGGTACTACCTTGACGAGTATAAGGAAGGCAACATCTCTGTGGATGCTCTGGTCATGGCGCTCTTCGAGCTACTCAACACACATGCTAAGGTGAGAGCCACACACCAAGGTCAGGGACAGTTTCTTCCACCCGGTGGACTGAGCAGAGCTGTTGTCACAGTGTGGCTCAATGCCTCCAAGGTTATCTGCTCAGGATGTGAGAGTATGAAAGCAAAATCTAAATGTAGGACATTATGGGGGATAGAGGCTGGTGTTCAGTGGCAGAGGAGCTTCTGGTAAAGTTTAGGACGAAACCTCCTCGTGCGTTACCTGCCAGTACATCTCATTACCACTGTTGAACAGTGCGGGAGGATGGGTCTTCACCTACCCAGGAGTATGGTCGTGCCCCAACCTCTCTTTGGTTGTCTGTCTGCCTGGCCCAGTTCTCACTGCTTTCAGAGGTGCGGGGTGTCATCTCCCCGCAAGACCTCGACCGCTTTGACAACCTGGTGCTGAAGAGAGAGATTGAATCCATGAAGGCTCGACAGCCCTCGGGGCCCAGCATCGGCACCGACTCCTACTCTATGATGTCCTACAGCGACACCGTCTCTTCCTCCAGCAGCCACTTCACTGCCACAACCGTCAGCTCAGCCCGGGTAAGTCCCTCCTGGTTGTTCCTTTTTCTTTCAACGCCTGCTCCTGGCAGCCCTACAACAAACTCATTTCCCTGGAGTGCTATAAAGGTATTTCACCCTGCAGGAGACCCTGTTCAGTCTGCTTCCCCGATGGATTCCCCCAAAGCTTTCTTTTCTTCCTTGCAGACTGGGTGCAATAGTATGATTTGTAGGTGCAAGAAGGTGACGCTGTGACACGTGCTTGGTATCTCTGTGCCTGTAAGACTCAGTTGCCACTGTCCTCTGCATGCAGGCTGGGCCTGGTGCTAAGTGTCACTTTGTCCCCAGCGAGGGAGGAAGTCTGCTTCCCTCTAGGACCTCCATTGTGCAGTGCGAGCTGCATCCACACAGAAGTCTCAGCGACTTGTCGCTGTCACGCCATGCCTGTCGCTATTCACCAGCTGTGGCTGTCGCTTTTTAATCACCTCCTTAAAGACGCTGGCTGCCTGCTCCCCATCCCAGCAGGGACCGCAGCGGCCAGGCCAGCTGCATCCTGTCCCAGCCCCTGCCCACTCTCCAGCATTAAGCGGCAGCGCTCCCACGTCTCTCTGCCAGGCCTTCATTGTACTCACCGTCTAATTAAGTTATCGTAATCACGTCAGAGTGTGCAGGCACACAGCCCCAAAATTAATTTCCTAGCCATAAAATGCCTTTCATCATAAATGCATTAGCAACCTTGGAAATTAAAACCTTCATGAAAAGAATGGATGACAATGGGCTTTCTTCTAGTTCGACAGCAAGCAAACCAGCCCATGGCCGGGGCGAGTGGGATTGTGCTGCGGAGGGCCCAGGCAACACAGCCGGCAGGGGAGAGAGGTGGGGGGGCTTTCCTGGGGCTGTGCCTGCCTACGCAGTTTGGTCCAGCCTCCCAAGAGGCCTCGGAGAGTTTCAGAGCATCAGAGCTGTGCTTTTGTCCCGTTGACTTCACAAATACCCATAGGAAAGCCATCTGCTCTGCTCAGGATGGATTACAGTGAGATCCTTTCTGGATCAGGATAAACAAAGCGAGTTTTGCGCTGCTCTCCAAAGGCCTGCTGGGAAAATCTTTCTGAAGTATCAGAGGGCTAACACAGGTCTGCCAGGACTTGCGCGCTGAGCGTGACACCCCGTTCCCATGCTGTCCCCGTGCCTGGGGCTGTACCACTTGCTTCGGGTGCGTCGTGCGCTCCCTCCTGCTCTGTGACACCACGTGCCAGCGATGGCCCAGCCCCACCTGGCACATGGGCCCAGGGGTCAGCGAGGGAGACTGGGGCGCTGGCATAGAGAAGAGAGTGGGCACCATCTGGTGGGCCCTGTTTTAAGAGCTTCCTTCAAGAACATGTGTCCCTCGGTCACACTGCAGGTCCTCCCTGGCAGCGTGGCACCTCTTTCCATGGCCGTGGGAACATACACCCCTCTGGGCTCTGCCTCGGGTGGTGGGAACACTGACGCTTGAGATGTTTACCACCACTGCTTGCTAAAACAACTGCCAAGCAAAGAGCACCGGTTCGTGGTGGATGGGTGCTTATCTCAGCTAGCAGGAGAGGGAGAAGAGGGGCAGAGCTCCCAAACTATTTCCTCTGCCCTGTTCTGCCCTAAGGCCCTGCTGCTGTTGCCCTCCCCAGCACCTCTTGCAGGAGGGGCTCATTTCAGCCTTCACATTCAGCACTGGATGCAGCTGGATGTGGATTCTGCAGGGTGGGTTTTGGGGGAAGAGGGATGCGTTGTGCCGGGATTTGCTTGACTCATTTGTTCTGCATCCTCCCTGATGTTATGTTTTCGCTTTTATGCTTGTTTTGATCTGCTTTTCCCCTCGCACGTCCCCAGGAGCGGCTCTTGTGGCTAATAGACCTGATGGAGGTAGGGGCTGTCAGCGAGACGGGGAGCTCGAGTACTGCGGTTGCCATAGTAGATGGGTTGAGAGTGCGTGCGAATGTGCGTCGGGTGGGAGGCGGGGTACAGGCTGTCCAGGGGCCAGCATGCGACTCAGCCACGTGAACAGCCGCCTCCTTTCACCCATCTCTGCCTTTTCTTCCTCTGGCTCTGCTGAGCCATTCCAGAGTCCCTTTCCCCAGCTCGGCAGCACGGCTGCAGGCCTTGGTGCTGCAGTGCAGACAAGATTCAGCCTTGAACCAAACCCAGCTGGTACCGCTGTCCTGCTTGCCCTAAAGCCTTGCCACTGACAGCTCAGGGCTGGGGTTTTAGAAGGACCAGCAGTGTTGATGCCTGATGGACCCTAGACTGCCCTTGTTGCCTGCTCTACCTTCTGCTGTGCTGTCTTGCTGTAGGGGCACCCTGGCTAAATACCAGTAGGCTGGTCACGTCCTGTCACACATCCTCAGGGGTGGGGGAGAATTTTCCTTATGGGCCTTGGGTCTGCAAAAATCTGTACTCTAGTGCAGGAGGGGTCGGTGTACTCGCGTTGTGCTTGTTCAGGCTTGGAGAAAACCTCACACAGACTTTAGAGAGGCTAAAGAAGGATGTGGGGAGAGCCTCAGAAATCCCTCTGTCGTAACAGAGCTCTTGGTTGGGAGGAGGCTGAGGAGAGCTTCAGCCTTGTGCCCTGCAGCGCAGCTCCGTGGTGCGGAGTGCCTTCCCTCCTTGTCTGGGAGGAAATCACGGGGGTCAGTGGGTTGAACACACACAGCAAGTGGTAGAGCTGAGAGCTGCTAGTACTGCTCTGGGAGAGAGGACCTCTCTCTGGTAGCTGTGAACCTGGCCCAAAAGCCACATCCCTCTGGGAATGGCACTCATCTAGAAGAGGATAGCTGTAGTGTTCCCAGATTGAGTTTATCGCAGGCACCCTGGACCATGGGACACAGAGTTCTTTGGCTTCATGACCAAAGGCAGTGACACTAGACCAGGCCCCCTGTCTGTCAGCTCTCCATGGGTTGGTGGGTGAACTTACACCAAAAATAACCAGTATGAGGCTGATGAGGACCTGCTGTGTGAAAAGTGATTCTGTTATGGGATGCTTGAGGGGTACTGGGAAATGAGACAAAGCCGTGTTTGATGATGCCACCCACAGATGAAGTGTGTCTGCCTAAGTGTCACCATCACCTTTGTAAATCTTGGGTCTCCAGATGAGTCCTGCAAAGCAGAGGTTAATTGTAGACTGCAATAATCAGATGCGAGTTGTCTGATCAGAGCAGTATGAATTTCTAATTGCTTGCAAGCAAGGCAGTCTAGCATTTCCTTTGTCCCTGCCTCCTGCCCCAGCCCTCATTGTTAGGATTAAGGAATTGAAATCCCTGTTGATTTCTGTTTTTTCTCACTGCTTCCTAGCAAAGACACTGCCATCCAAAGGTGCCTTCTCCTCCCAGGGCCTGATTCCACAGGCGCTGACTTGCTCCCAGCTCCCTGAAGGTGCAGGATTGGGCCCAGTGTGGTAACCCAGTTGAGTTGCTAGCCCCTGTCTGTCTTTGGTCTCGGTTTCACAAGAAGTATAAGTAAGGAGAGGATGGCACTGAGCTGTTCCTCTCTCTGTAAAGTGAATCTCAAGCACAAGAGCCCACAGCCTCTTTGGTAGCTGGTAGATGATCTCTGTGTCCCCAGAGGGAGAGCAGAACGAGAGCAGAGAAATGGGGGACATCTTCCTCACCTGTGTTCACCATTAGAGAGCTGCTCCAGCTCCCAGCTGTCCTCTGACCCCCTCCAGGACAGGCACAGACATCCCATGAGGAGGGTTCCCATGTGCTTGGCACAGTCTTCTCGGGCGATGAGGATGGAGACAGAGTGAAGCCACCTTGTGGGTGTCGTTGTGTCACCCTCAGAGCCCCCGAAGTCAGCGAGGTCTGTGCTCAGGCTGGGGCAGGGCCAGGGGCTCTGGGGCTCCTCCAGCCTGTGGATGCGTTCTGGGGTGGGAGAGAGGAGGAAAGCTGGGCTTATTCTCATACTGGCGCAGTTGTTCACAATTTAAACCCTGTGGGAGTCAGGCTGAGTAGCTCTGCAAAGCTCTCGTTAGAGTAACTGGAAAATAAGGGACTCATTTGGATCTGTGAGGTTAATTAAAGGTTGGGTTGTATTCCCCAGGGAGGTGGCAGTTTTTCCACCACTTAATCTGCAAATGGAAACTGGCTGCTTGTCTGAAAGATGCTCTCCAGCTCCATCGCTCCTGCCGTGGACTCCATGCAAGATAGGAAGGACAAAAGTTTTCCAGCTGCACCCTGCAGAGGGGCTGGAAGGGCCTCGGCTGGCCTCCGATTTCTATAAGTAACTAGAAAATAAATGGGGTAAAGGAGCAGAGAGTCGGTAGGAGGGAGCAGCCTCCTCAATAAATACTCATTTTTCAGAGCAGCGGCACGTGGCTTCGATGGGTCTTTCAAGGGAAATCCAGGAAAGCACAGTCTTAAAATAGCCAATTCCTGAAAGCAAATGTGCTCAGCTTAAAAGCCATTACATTTTACAGCCCAGAGCAATTTCTGTTTAATTGCTTTTGCCCCCAAAGTACTAAGCTTGGGGAAAGGCAAATTTCCTCCTTGCACACTTCAGCAGAAAAAAGTGCCCTGAGGAAGGTGAGCAGTATTAGTGTCCTCGGCTGTTCAGGGTGAGCAGAGCTGGGGCAGCAGGATTAGGGCCATCTCACTGGGCTGGTAGGGAGGGCGCTGGGTGCAGCTGGCCGTGCCCACCCTCCCTTTGCAAGGAGGATTCAAGTCTCGGCGCAGGCTGGTCCTAGCTACGAGGCTTGGGCTGGGACATGGCCCACGATGCGCTCTGGGATGGGCTTGGTGGTGTGGTGATGGGCACAGAATTTAGTGGCAGGACTTGGGGAGATGGCACTGGCAGATTTTAGGGGGCATCGGGCAGACTCTTATCTTCTTAGTAGTGATGTAACTATGACTATTTGACGTCAGGCTGCTCCCGGTCATATCGCAGGGGTCTGGTCCTCAAGCATTTGCCAAGAGCTCTGTGAGCTCTTGGAGGCAGGTTGAGGCTGGCAGAGGCAGGGAGAGGGAAGAGTTAGGGACACAGCTGAGATCCTCCCAAACACGGCCAGGCTGGTGCTGAAATGCCACCATCTCCGCCTTGGCTCCTTTCCTTGTGCATGCAGCCATTTGGCTGGATTAAAGGCTCTGGGCAGCATCTGGAGGTGGGCTGGTGCAGGGAGAGGGTGATACTTGGGCAGCTTTCTGCAGAACAGCTTTCTCGTTAGAGGAAACGATGGCAAAAGGAGGGAGCTCTGCGGTGAGTGCACCGGTGCCGTTTGGTGCAATTTACCCAGCGCTGTGTTTTGTCCAGCTGAGCATCTCTGCTTCTTGGCATCATGCAGGGACATGATGGCAGTCGAGCTTTTAGATTCATTGGCGCTTCAATCAAATCTGAAGTCCTATTGCTAATGTGTGCACAGCCCAGAGCAGTTCGTGATCATTTTAATCAATATGAAGGCAGGTCGCTTTTGAAATAGCCCTACCTGCCTCTTCCTCCAGCCTCAGGCATATGGTATCACCCCATCCTTCATGCCAGTGCTTGGATTTGCACGGTCCTGTGGCATGTCAAGTCTGGCTGAAGACTGATCTTTCTGTTGCTGCTGCCATGTGTTTCAGCCAAATCGGTCTTCTGCCTTGGCTTGCCTCACAGTCAGTAATCCAAGAAGGGGTAGGGGATGTTTCTTTTTCAAAAGCCACCTGCCTTTACATCGGATTAATCGATGGTGAAATCAACCTTCGTCAGAGGAAGGAGTGGTTTCCCAAGCTAATACTTTACCTGTCACTCTCTGAACAAGACATTTTTTTTAGTTCTCATTCTCCGGGGCTCCTTCTGAAGCCACAGAGATAAAAGCACTTTCCTTCAATGTTTTTGCTACTTCTTTAATGCTCTTAATTGTCTCCCATGTCTATTTTGGGATGCTAACATCTTACAGGCACAGCGGCAGCCTCCAGCAGATGGGGGAAATGCAGATGCACCAGCATTTCAACTAACCAGTTGTTTACCCTGCAATAAATAACACGCAGTTAAACACAAACTGTACCCTGCCCATTCCAGCACAAATGAACAAACATCCCTGTGAACGTGACAGAAATGAAGTACACCCTTTCTGAGGAGCAGCGGGCACCTCTCTAGATCAGGAGTTGCTGTGGGAGGGGGGTGCTGAGTCTGGGTTTGCTCTTGCAGGGGAACCAGGTGGAGCTGGGGCTGTGCGCTGGCAGAGCATCCCCCAGGAGAGTACCTGGGGCAAAGCCGGCAGTAGAGGCATGGCTCCGGGCTAGACTCAGCTGGGTTCAGGCCTGTCCAGTGCCAGGCCAGGCATGGCTTGTCAGGGCAGAGCTGCCTACCCAGCCTCCACTGCACGCCCCCAGTTCTGCCATCCCTGCTGTTACTTAGCCTGGGTGCCTGTTTGCTCTGCTTGACTGTATCCATGTCCTGTCCTTCGGTCCATCCTGATTGACAGCTGCCCCTGCCCAGACAGACTGACAGATTCTCAAAGCCCTTTTTGATTTCTGGAACTGTGATGTGTTCAGAACTGTGTTGTGACATTTTCTAACGACACTTTGACTCATAAAGGGAAGGCAGTGGCAGCGGCTTCTGTTTGCATCTGAGACCGACTGCTCTGGTTTGCAAGGGAGGGAAGTTTTAAACTTTTTCATTGCCCTTCTCCTGGGAAAGATCCAGGTATTGAACCTGCAGCCCTCAAAGCTGGTTCCTCCTCTCCCTCCAAATTAAACAGAAGAGCTGAGATTTGGGTTTAGAGGAGCACACTCCTCTGCTGCAGAAGAAATTGCCTGTGAACCTGGTAGGTCAGGTTCACAATATGCTTTGAGCATGCTTCTTAGCTTGGGAGAGTTGGTTTCCCAACCAAGTTGCTTTGCTCATACGTGTGGGTCTCTAGGGAACCTCTCAGGAAACCAGAACCTTTGGGTGAAAGACTGGCCTTGCGTGGGGGGGGTTGAGCAATGCCCTGCATCACTCTGCACGTTCCCTATCATGCTGGCACTGTGGTGGTTGCTTCTTGCTGCTGTGACCTGGTTTTCTCTTCCTTCTTTGCCCTACCAGAACACGTCAGAATTGGAGGGAGGTGGAGATGGCCACCAAAGTAGCATCAACACCCTGCCGGACATCTCCCTGGTAAGACACTGCACCGTACTGCTGCGCCTCGGATGGGAGCTGAAGGCAAATTGAAGATACCGAGTTTTGCCTCAGCTTCTGTAGCTCTTTGCTACATCAGCTGCCCATGGATGACACTGCAGTCACTGAAGCAAATTAATCAGACTGGTTAGGAAGAAGGATTCTGGCTGTCTGAATAAGAGTAGCATCTGTGTGAACCAGAGCAAAAGTTGGGTAGTTTGTCCTCTAAGCGTCCTCATTTGTGAGTTGCATTCTTATGGCCAATAAGGTCAGAAAGGCATTTCTATGAAAATCAGCCCATTTTACCATGGTCACTGTGGCAGATACAGGTGACTGTGGGCCTGGGGAAGTTCTCGCATCTGGGCATGGTGTCCTAAACTTTTCTGTTCTTGGTTTGGCAGGATGATCTCTCGTCCTTCCCAGATGAACCACCCAACTTCAAGCCTCCGCCTCCTCCTTCAGCCCCTCAGATGCTGGACCCCTCTGCTGCCCAGCACAGGAACCCAGGGAAAGACAAGCCCAAGCGCCCTTCCTCTGAGTCCTCTCAGTCAGGCCTTTTCTTCATGGCCCCCCGAAACCCCACGCCCCCTCTTAGCCACACCGAGAAGGACACAGTCAGCCTGACTTCCACTGCTACCACATCCACCGAGGAGTCTGCCCCAAGCGCTATCTATGCTACCATTTCCCCAGCCCTGCACAGCTCCAGGAGGCAGATGGATGCCCAGCTCTCCTTGGTCAGCCAGCACCCCATCGGTCCCTTCCCCAGGGTCCAGTCCCCAACGAGGTTGAAGAGCCCACCCCCAGAGGGCCCCGCAGCCGGTGGGCTTCAAAGCCCCCCTTCCCCGTCCCCTCCTCCTCCCCCGTCCCACCCAGCACCCCCTCCACCGGACAAGGGCAGCCCGCAGGCCATGGCCAACCAGCATTTCATCATGGTGGAGGTGCACCAACCCAACAGCGAGCCCGACGTCAATGAAGTGAGGCCCTTGCCCCAGGCCAGAGGTGGGTGTCACCTTCTCAGCCGCGGGGTGAAAAAAACCCTCTCTGGGGTGTTCCTCAAGAGAGAAACCAGAGAAGAGACAGATCTCAAGGGCAGGAACTGGGAGAGTTGGAAGAGGGAGACCTGCATCAGGCTGTCGGTCCCTGCCTGAGCAGCAGGCTTGGTTGCAGGGCTTCCCCCTTCCCGGCGGGGATGTGAGCTGGCAGCGCCTGCCAGGGAGGGGCTGCAAGGGCAAACATCGTGATTTTGGTTCAAACTCTGGGTCAAGAGGGTAGGGTAAAAGCTCTCTGGATCCATGTGGCAACGTTTGGTACCTGTGTGTTGGTTTGCTTTTTTCCCTGAGATAAATTTTCAATTGCAGAAAACAGCTTGACAGCATCATGGCAAAAAAAGTGAAAATCCAGGAAACGCATAAAGCCCTCCACAGTGTTAGCAGCAGCAGTGGTGCTGATCTCTGAGACAAAGCCCTCAGCCCGGCATTTTGGCAACGCTGGAAAACCTGCGAGGCCCAGGGCCAGGGCAGCCAGCTCCCCATCGGCATTCAGCATGCCCTTCAAAGCCTCCCTGGGTCTCCAGTGCCATTCAGGCTGACCTTTACTTAAAGACCAAGCTCTGTTAGGCAGTTGATTGCAACTTTTCTCTTGCGTGGGCTTTGCTGCCTTAGTTCATAAAAATCTGCTTCCAGCAGAGTTTTAAAAGAAAAAAAGAAGCGATTCTGGGATTTTCCCATTAACTCCAGATTTTGGAAAAAAAAAAGTCTAATTACGCCTACACTGAGCTTGGGAGTCAGATTTATCCTGAGCATATCCCAGGAAAAAGAAGTGGAAGTGAGGGAGGAATGTGCTGGGCTCCCCAGGTCCCTCGGCAAATGGCTCTGGTCCAGCGGGAGTGGGAGGGGTGGCCCTGGAGCCCTGAGGGTGCCCAGGAAGGTGGGCTCTGCTTTCGGCTGAGACCCGTTGGGGCTGAGGGTACCCACAGCATCCCCAAGCCCCTGTCAGCGCCCCTCGAAATGCCCTGTTTGCGGCCGGGCTTCATGGGACCCGATGCGAGTGGCATTATCGCCCTCCTGTGGCACCGTCCTCCCACTGCAATTAGTTCATTAATCTCGGGGTAATGGATGAAGGGCTGGAGTGCCTGCCTCTGACACCGCACGGAGGCCGGATCCTGCCCGAGGGGTGTCAGCAGTGTGACCCCCAACTCTCCAAGTCCCAGAGCCGATTTCGCACCTCTCAGGTGCTGTCATGCCGTTGTTCCTGACGCTCGTTTCCAGAGGCAGAGTCTCGATCTGCACTCAGAGTCTTCACCCTCGAAGGGGAGAAAGCTCCTACCTGTCAGCTCCTCTTTGCTCGGGTCTGTCCCCATCTCCTCCCAGACCCTGGTGTTGAGCATGGGCTGGCTTCAACTGGCCTCCAGCAAGATCCCTGAACTCATCACCCGCTCCCTCCATCCCAGTTCGGGATCTGGGTTGGATCCTTGGACCTGGGTTTGAGGCCACTTGTTCCTTGATGCTCCCTGTGCACAGCTCTGCTCTTCAGGAGGGGGCCGCTTGGGAACCCCGCTCTGAAGTCCAGGTCTAAATCCCAGGGGACCTGCCCAGCCCTGGGAGCGGGTGAGATGTCCTCCCTCTGGTACGTGGCCCTGGGGGTGCTCGGCTGGCCGCAGAGCCGCGCTGCCCGACCTCTAACAGCCCTCGTCTCTCCCCAGCCTCCACGCTCTCCCAGCTGTCGGACAGCGGGCAGACCCTCAGCGAGGACAGCGGGGTGGACATCGGGGAGGTTGAGATGAGCGGCAAGGACAAGAGCCGGCAGCCGGTCCCTGGGAAAAGCCGAAGCCTCAAGGAGGCCACGAGGAGCGAGGGGGCAGCAGAAGGGGCCTCCAAGCCGGTGAGGCTGGGTGCCCGGGGGCCTCGGGGCGCTGCCGTTCATGGGAGTGGGCACGCGGGGCTGCCAAAGGGCAGTGCTGCTCCCCACTGCCTTGGTTCTGCTCCCCCTGCCTGCGGGCAGCAGCCCCTCTTTTGTGCTTTGAGGGGTTATTTATCCTCTTGTTCAATGAGCTGGGGCAGCTCGCTGGTGGGCTGAGCTGTGGGGAAGGGAGCCAGGAGGGGCTGAGAGGGGCACTCCATCTTGGGTAAATCCAGTCCCTCCCAGCTCCAGCAAGCAGCTACTTGGGACATGGCAGAGTTCCTGGCTCTGAGGGGACATCCGCAGGGCAGTGTCCCATGAGTGAAGTCACCTGTCACCCGGAAGGGAAGGTGGCATCAGGTTTTGGAAATAAATTGGAGGGTTTCTGATGGTGGCAGGGTTGAGGGGCTTAGGCAGGCAGCCGGAGAGCCGCTCTGCTCCTCCCCAAGCCCTTCCACACCTGCACAGGGTTGGGATCTTGGATGTGAACAGTCAGAGAGCAACTGCAGGCAGCGTGTCTGTCCCTCTCCCGCGGAAGCCTGCTGTGGGTGAACCTGCCTGCCGCGGAGCCCCAGCCGAGGGAGCGCGGCAGGCAGAAGGTGCCTGGCCTCCCTCGGCAGCACTGCTGTCTGTCCCCGCAGCCGGGGCTCCTGGAGCCCACGTCATGTCTGATCCGAGTGTCCAAGAGCGCACCGACCTTGGGGATCGCCATCGAGGGTGGAGCGAACACGCGGCAGCCGCTGCCCCGCATCGTCACCATCCAGGTAGGCTGAGAATGGGAAGAACTCAATGCACATCCCGTCCCTCTCCTCCCTGGATATCAGGAAAGCCCCTCAGCCACAGTACAGCAGCAGCCCTGCCCCAAGGGGGGATTTTGGAGGTGTGCTTCCCTCCTGCTGATCCCTAGATCAGCTAGGCAGCCCTGCATCTCCCTAAACATCGGAGGCATCATTCTGCTGTGAGGGGTTTGCTGAGGATTGCATTCGTGTCCCGTGGATGATCCCATACCGTAAAGCACGTCCTGGGAGCCAAGGATTTACCACAGACATTTCAGAGAGGGTCTGGGCAGCCCCGAAAGCTTGGCTGGTGTCTCCAGATGTCTGGAAACTCCCTTTTTCTGCTCAGCTAGAGGGTTGGGGAGGGAGAATGGTGGATGATAGCTGGGGAACTGAACCCTTGGGAGCTGTCTCCCCGCACCGTTTTCTCTGCTGTTTACTTGGGGCAAAATTCAAGTTACAGCAAAAGAAAAGCAGAGCTGACTGCGCCTTGGTTATTCTTGGCCACCCCAGCTGGCACTGCGCTCCAGGAGCAAGCAGGAGAGAAGCCAAATTCGTCCTCTTTTTCCAAAAAGTGAAATGTTTCATTTCCATCGTGTTTACCCTGAACCGGGATGAACGTGATGGAAATGAAATATTTCCCATTTTCCCAAAACCGCCTATATTTCACCCCTGGGCTGAGCCAGGGGGTGGTGGGAGCATGAGTTGACCACCTCTCTCCCGCAGCGCGGAGGCTCGGCGCACAACTGTGGGAAGCTGAAGGTGGGCCACGTCATTTTGGAAGTGAACGGCACGGGGCTACGGGGCAAAGAGCATCGGGAAGCCGCCCGCATCATCGCTGAAGCCTTTAAGCTGAAGGAAAAGGACTACATTGATTTCTTGGTCACAGAATTCAACGTTGCCCTTTAGGAACCCGAATGGGTTTGGGGAGAGTGGCTTGGGTTGGGGAGCACCTGAATGGGGATGAAAGGCAGCACCGAGGTGTGAAAGCAGCATCCCACCATGCAGAGCCCTTGCCCGCACGTACAGACACCCACAGCTTGTTCCCAAATTTCCCCCCCCCACACCGCAGACTCTCGCTGCCTGGGTAGGGCAGGCTGAGAACGGGCAGAAATCAGTGCACATCCCTTAAAGTCTTCATCCCTGTCCTCTCTGGGGTGGGGGGGCTGCCCTTCGGGGACACCCTCTTCCCCCTCGGCCAGGCTGGGGAGCAGGGCAGGACGACGGCGGAGGTCTGGGTGTCCCCGCTGTCATTTGAGTGCCACACGCAGAGCAAGGTGGGCCTGTGGCTCAGGCTGGAGGGTTTTTCGGGTGGTCGCTGCTCCCTCGGGTGCTCGCCTCCCTGCCCAAGGTGGGTGGCACGGGCCACGGGTGGGGATGCAGAGAGAGCAACCGGAGGCCTTGTAAATTGCTGGCAACGTTGTCGTATTTATATATACAGAGCTTGTGCTTTTAATTTTTCAATAAATCTATCAGGTTAGAAAAAGGCTGGGTTGGGGGGGTTTCTCCAGGGCTGGGATGGGGTGAGTAGGAAGGTAAGTGGCAGGAATGCCTGCGGGGCACCCCAGCACCGGCAGGGCAGGTGGGGGTGCGGTGGCGATGGGCATCGCGGCTGGGCAACACTGCCCCATCCCCGGGGAGGGGGTGCCCCATCCCAACCCCATCCCCGGGGATGGGGCTGCCCCCGGCCCCGCTGCGCCCCACCAGGGGGTGCCCGCGCTGCATAAATTATGACAATAAGAGCCATCCGCCGCGGTTCTGATTGGCCGCCCGCCGCAGGCTATGCAAATAGGGGAAGGGGGGGGAATGGGTTTATGCGGCGACGCGCGCGGATAGGCGGGAAGCGGCGGGTATGCTAATGAGCGCGCAGGCCCCGCCCCCCGCCGCCGGCGGGCCGCGCTATTGTCCGGCGGGGCCGGGCCGGGAGGAGGCGGCGGCGGCGGCCGGGGCTGGGCCGGGCCGGGCCGGGGCCGCCGTGCGGAGCCGCCCAGCGCCGGGCGAGGAGGGGCCGGCCGGGCCCCCCCTGCAGGTGGGCAGCCGCGGGGCGCTCGCGGGGCAGCTGTTGCTTGCGCTGGGCGGGGGGTGCCCCTCCAGCGGTGCTCCCGGGCCAGATGTGCCCCCCCCCAGCTGTGCCCCGGGGGGGGCTGGGGCTGGCTCAGGGCGCGGGGCCAGCGCAGCGCGGCTGCTCCCTGCAAGCCGCCTGCTGCAGCTGGAGGGAAGGAGAGGGCCCCGGGAGCACGGCGGGGGGCACAGCTGGATGCACAGCTGGGGGCCCGCGGGGCTGGCGCCATCCCGGGGGCCGCATCCAGCACTCCCCGGGCTCTGCTGAGCCCGGCTCTGGCAGGGCTGGCTCGCAGCTGGGAGCCAGTTGAGGTCCCTGGGTGGAGGGGGGGAACCCCCAGCCCCACCGGGGTCCCTGCAGCCGAGGAGATGCGCCGGGAGGATGCAGGACACGCCGCCGCGGTGCTTCTCACCAACACGTGTCCTGCCCACGCCGCCCCACGCCGCCCCACGCCGCCAGCGCCTTCATGGCCCCGAGGAAACTTGTCATAACTTTTCTTATTCCGGCACTTCCTCCCCCGCCGGGGCCGAATCTGCTGCCCGGCTTGTGCGCTTGGAGGTGCAGCCGGAGGATTTCGGGAGGTTTTCATCAGGCTGGCGTGGCCGGGCCGCGGCACGAAGCCAAGCCCGGGGCTCGCGCGGAGGTTG
The DNA here is from genome assembly GCF_964195595.1 of Calonectris borealis. Lineage (NCBI taxonomy): Eukaryota > Metazoa > Chordata > Aves > Procellariiformes > Procellariidae > Calonectris > Calonectris borealis. The sequence goes on from NC_134332.1 coordinate 5,613,222, forward strand.
CGGGACGTGAGGCCGTGCCGCTGCCTGCGGCTCCTCCGAGGAAGTTGCGAGGGCTGCCTTCAACTTCAGTTCCTCCTTTTATTTAAAGAGCAGCTTTGAGCGCACTCGGTTCCTTAAAGTCGGGTCGTGGGTGCCAGCCGGGTGTTGTGGGTTTCCCTCGCTCTGCATCTCCCTTTTGAAACCATCCAGGCAGGGGTGTTTTAAGGAGTCCCCGGAGGGCGTAGCAGTCGATGCGCTGTTTACCCGGCTCCAGCCCGTTGCTGGTTAACCCCATCACACGTTCCCGTCGCTGGCGGCTGCTCGGGGCCGACTGCCCTCCCGCGTCCCCCGCCGCCTCCCCCTGTCCTCTGCTAATAAGGGATCTCTGTGCCACCGGCTCTGCCGCGGTGGCGGTGGCAGCTCTCTCCAGACGGGGATTAAGGCCACCCTTGGCAGGCATTACGGCCATCAGCAGCCCCCGGCTCACCCCAGCTCCCGCAGGTACGTTGGGGTTCAGCCCCAGGATGTTCACCCACAGCTTTCCAAGGCAAGGTCCTGGGGACAAAGCTGTCCCCGGGGAGGACAGGGCCCCATGGTGGGGACAGGAGGGTTCGTGTGCCGGGGAGGAGACAGGAAAGCGGCCATGGAAGCAGCTCCCTGTCCCGCCGTGGGGCTTTGCTTCGGTGCAAGCGATGGAGAGATGCTGCGTCCGCGGGGTTTCGGTGCCTCTCCGTGGGGATGTGCCGGCGCGGGGGAGCTGGGGGGGACACGGCCCCTCCAGGCAGAGGGACTGGGGGGGGCGGGAGTGGGCTCTAGAGCGATGGTGTAGTAAGGGGCGTGTGTGCTTTCAGAGGACGAGGAGGGTTTGTCAGGCTCTTCCTCACTGTGATGGTTTCTCTCTTGTTTTACTGGGAAATGGTGCAAACTAAGAAAGCAGCGTTTCCGCTTCTCTGCCCTCTTTCATGCTTATAAAACGGGACTCTGTGGACTTAAAAAAAAAAGGGTTTCTAACCCAGGAATTCCTCCCTCCTGGAGTACAGACGCCCCCTTGCCAAGTTTCAGCCCGAGGTCGTTCTTCTGGCCCTCCTTCGAACCCCCCAAAAGAGACGCTGTGGATGGCAGCGCTGACGTGCCGCTCCTGCTAGGGGCTGGGACAAAAAGGCGAGCTGAGGCGGGGAAGGGGAGCACGGGGAGGCTGCGAGAGACCCACGCTCCCAAAAACCAGCCCTCCCCAGCCCTCCCCTGCAGGTCACCGGGACTAGACATCAATCCCTGCTTGCTTTTAACCTTTCTTTTTCGACACTCGAGCAGAAAAATGTATATTTTTATGCAGTGCCCCCCTGCAGAGCTCTGGGCTGCACGGAGGGATTCAGGCTCAGAGCTTTTTAGCCAAAAAATCTGCAGGGTGGGAGGTCTCTGGCTGCAGGCAGGGCTGCTGGCACTGCCTACTTGCCCTCTCGGGGTGCTGGGGTGCAGATCCCTGCGGGGATGCGGGTGCTTGGCACCTCTGGGAGATGAGCCGCTCTCTGGAGCTGAGATCTGGGTTTGGAGCTGGTTTAGGAAAATAAAATATCCATTCCCTGCCCGGGAGGGGGGTTAAAGCCCCTCCTGCATCCCAGCCGGGCCCGGTTATTCCTCATCGATGGGGGATGTCGCCTTCATGCCACGGGGATGGAGGTGGGGGGGTTAGAGCCCCCCCAACCCGCCTGCTCTGCCCAGGCTTGACAAGGCAGCGAAGGCAGAGTGACAGCGGCCCTGTCATGTCCCGACCCCCCCCCGCCATGTCACCGAACGAGCCCTGGGGTGGGGGATGTGGCGTCTCCTCCACGCTGTCACCACCGATAAACCCGGGAGCGGCGATGAGGCCTCGGCCTCGACTCTGCTGCTGTTCCTCTGCCTCACACGTGCAATGAGTTGGACGGTCTCAGCCCCGCACCTCCCTGTCCCACGGGGGGTTTGCAGGGCAGGGAGCAGGACAGGGACAGGATCGCTGTGGCAGAGGGTGAAGCTGCTTCTAAAGGGGATCAGAGATTAGAAGCTGAGGGCAGGGACAGGCAGAGGCAACCCCTCCTGCCTGTTGGCCAGGCAGAGACCTGGCAGCACTCATCACTGCCCTGAGCAACTCGTCCCTCGTCTGAGCACCTCCACCCCCAAGGAACAATTCGGGACAGCCCGGGCAGAGAGGCAGAGGGAGGAGAGGGGCTGAGGGTCTCAGGCAGAGCAGAATTCAAGGGTAAAAGACATTTTCCAGCTGAGGCTTTTAAATTTCTTTTTAGCTCTTTGTCTGATTGCCCTGTTACAAAATTCCAGCTTTCAAAGGGCAAGATTAAAAAAAAAAAAATATATATATACACACACACTTGGGATTGTTTGCATTTGCTTTGTGGTTCCTGAGTACGTAGCCACATCATTTTTCAAGCTTTTCTGTGCTACCATAACAGTGAGCAACTCAAAGGGGGAAAAAATCCAAGATTTTGCTCTCTTACCACCATGACCGTCGGTGGAGGGACTTTCTGGGAAAGTGATAAATGTGGCTGGATTTGCAAGATCCTGCAGACTGTGGCTGCTGCGGGCAATGCAGCTTGGGGGGGACGCTGCTCAGAAACGGGGTGACAGCCGATGATGTGTGGGTTAGGCACGATCCGGGCACCAGCCTGCCAAAGCCGGGTAAGAAATGTTTTAACCCTCTTTGCCCTGAGACAACAGGACCCACAGGCTCATTTCACCCACTGCCCACCCGCTGGGACCCCCCCGGGGCTGGCGTTTGGGGCTCCTCGTCTCTCGGGGATGCTGCGGGACTCGAGGTGGGTTGGGGGGCTGCTTCTCCAGGCCAGGATGCGGGCAAGGGCTCAGGGCTGGAAACATCCCAGCTCAGAGAGGGGCTAAAGCCAAAATCGCTCTTTAGCTGCATTGAGCAGCCGGAGAGCCTGAAGCATCCCATGGGCAGCCCCGTCATCCCCGGCAGCAGGAGAAGCCGTGGAGCATTTCCAGGTGTGGAAAATGGAGTTGCCCAGCCAGCATATGGGGAAAAGCCTCATGCAAACACCCTGGCAGGTTTGCAAGACCTTAAGGGATGCTTCGGGGTTTGCTCCCTACCCGGAAAGTCCCAAGGATGCAGGCAGGGCTGGGAGCGCGCTGCTGCTGGTGCAAAGATGATGCCTGAGGACCTTGATGCCGGGTAGCACCCAAAAGTAACCCCCAAAACCCCACTAAGAGCAGGATTTAAGCCAGGGAATTTGCAGATCTGAGACTTTGGAGTGGGTTAGAGGACTTTTCCCGGAGCATGTGGGTGCCATAAGTTTGCTACTCATCACTACCATCCCCAAGCCAGCAGCACCCCGAAATCACCACAGCACCCTCTGGCCAAATGCAGCCACCCTAGGGATCGTGCCATGGTTTCGTTAGCAGCCAGGAGCTTGTGTGAGCTCTCCTCCGCGTGCCGCTAATTACACAGTAACGAGCTGGATTAATTGTCTGCCTGCAAATGTGCCAGGACACACCAAGGCGCCTGATTACGGCCGCGGTGTCCATGGGGCTGCAAGCAGCATCCCAGGGTGGGGGCCAGGCGGGGTTCCCCCTTGGAAATCCGGAGATTTCCAACGGGGAGTCCGCCTGGATGAATTTTGGGGCTGTATGGCTGAATTTTGGGGCTGCTTGTCCTCCTGGAAGACCCTCATCCTGATGACTGTTGGCGGCTGCAGCTGGTGATGATCCCAGGGATCCCCCCCCTCCCTTTTGCTTCGGCATTTTGCTCCAAATTGGATTAAAAAATAAATCTTTTAATGAAAAGCTGCGCGGGAGGAGAGTTCAGCTCCCGCCGCGCAGGGCCTGATGGGGTTAAAAAATTTGCAGCAGCCTGCAAACTTGCAGGAAGCACCCGAGCATCGTTTCCTACTTCTGCAAAAGCCCGGCTACCCCGCAGGCGCAGGAAGGTTTTGGGGTGCTCAGAGGGATGCTGCTTTGGGGACCTCCAGCGGGGTCACGGTAACGGGGATGTCCCAGGGATGCTGGTGCAGGGTGACTGGGGCCGATTCCTCCTCCATGCTCCTGTACTGGGTTGGGGATGCTGCGGGGTGGCCGCTGGTGATGCCGGTGTGGTGCTCGGTACCAGTCACGGGCATGTGGGCAGCTGCTACCCCATGGCCAAAATTGGGTTGTGGGGGGCTCAAATCCAGCCGAGGGAACGTTGCTGGGAAAACCCCGTGGCCTTTCTTGCTACCCGCCCTGCAGTTGGGTTTACAGCATCCGGCATCTCTTGAGCCGCCGCTGCGGCTCTGGGAACCCCGGCACACCGAGGAGCGGGGCGAGGGCGAGCTCCTGCTTTTAGGTCATCGGTGGAGTGAGTGTGCTGGGCCTCTGCTGTGATCCCTCTCGCTGTCAGCCCCCCAGAGCCGGAGGGGCCTCGGGGTGCTCCTGCCTCCCCCGGTACCGTCCTGCGCCGTGATGGCACCACTGATGGTCCCCAGGCTGTGGCTGCCTGGCCAAGATGGCATCTGGAGGGTGCCAGCATGGGCTGGGTGTCCCCTGGTGCCCCTAAAAGGCAGGAAAAGCCTTTTAGAGTGGCCCTGGGGGGCTCCTTTCCACGGGGACCTCCATGGCCATGGGAGATGCGGCATCTCCAGCTTCATGGTGCTGATGGTGGGATGCAGGGTAGGGGGTGGCCCAAGGATGTCACCCCCCGATATGGGGGGTTACTCTTGTCCCCAGGGTCTGGGGGACAGGGGAAGCCCTGGCAGCAGGAGGGGACACAGAGCCTGCTGTGTCCCGCTGAGCATCCCTCCCTCTCCCTGGCCCACCAGGACGCGGCGGCGATGATGTGACCTACATTCGCGGCAAGGAGGTCTCCGGTCCGCCGCCACCGCCGCCGGGCCATGAAGCGGCACAAGTGACGGGGACGCCGTGCCCGCGGGCCATGGCCAGCCCGGCACCATGGCTGCGCTGGACACAAACAGAGCTGACGCGCTGGGAGGGAGAGGAGGAGGAGGAGGAGGAGGAGGAGGAGGAGGAAGACAACTTCGAAAGGCGGATGGACGAGGATGGAGTCATCGGCTTGGGGGAGGATGCCAGGAGCCCACCGTGGGGTGAGTTGTCCCCTCCCTGCTGCCCAAAGACCCTCGTGGGGGTGTCCCGGGTGTCCCAGGAGTGGTGGAGCCGAGGGGGCTGCGAGGGGGCCGGGGGCACCGGCTGGCTGGCAGCAGCCCCGTGGCGCTGGTGTTTTGCAGGTGACGGCGAGGACCTGGAGGAGGGGTCCCCGGCGGAGGAGGGTCGCTGGCACCCGCGGCAGGATCTGGAGGAGGAGGATGAGGAGCGAGGCAGCTCCGGGGGGGATGAGGGGCCCTGGGGGGCAGAGAGCGATGGGGAGCCCTACCCCGAGCTCTCCTACGAGGGCCGCTGGGGCTCGGGGTCCAGTGGCAGCCCCGAAGTGCTGCAGGATGGCCGGGCTCTCTGCAGCACGGACGGTGGTGACACCTTGGGGCTGTCGGACGCCAGCCCTGGCCCTGCCACCCCGTCCCGCCGGCACCGGGGCTGGGACATGGCCAGGGACGCCGGCGGGGGGCACGGGCAGGGCTGGACCCCGAGCCGGAGCCTCCTGCTGCACCTTTCCGATGATGCCACCAACATCGAGCCTGTTCCCAAGCCCCAGCCGGCTGGGACGGGGCTACCAGCCCCTGGCACCACTGGCTTGGCACCCACTGGGGAGCCCTGGGGTGCTGGGACCCCCCCTGCACCCCAGCTGCACGACAGGTCCCGGGTGCCTAAGAAAGCGGCGCCCACGGTGCTGCCCCCCGAGCCCAGCCGGCAGTCGCGGTCCCTGAGCCCCCGGCGGCGGCACGCAGGTGGCAAGGAGATGAGGGATCCCTCGGGATCGGGCACCGGCACGGCCGACGGCACCCAGTACGGCCGAGGGCGGCTCAACTACCCCCTGCCCGACCTCTCCAAGGTGGAGGCGCGGGTGAAGTTCAACCAGAGCTACCGGCCGCCGCGGGGCCGAGCGCTGCCCGCCCGCCCCAGGGCCCCGGGCGGCCCCATCGGCTTCAAGTCCCCGGCTGAAATCGTCCGGGAGGTGCTGCTGAGCAGCGGGGAGGGGGTCCCCCCGCAGCCCCCCACCACCGCTGGGCTGCCGCAGGAGTTCAGGTCCCCCAGGCAAGCCACCGAGCTGGTGCAGCAGCTCCAGGTAATGCCCAGCTCCCCCAGTTCAGCCAGAGAAGCCTTACTGGGATGGTCTTCAGGGTGGGGGGGATCAGGGGGTGCAGGTGAAATGGAGATGCCACCAGCCCCATGAGGCGGCCCTGTGTCACCGGTGGGGGGTTTGGTGCTGGTCACCTCTTCCCAGTCCTGCACGGGGGCTGGTGAGGAGGGAAGGACCAGGCGGGGATGTGGGCAGCGATGCTCGTGTCCCCCCCAGGATGCTTGTACACCCCCCTGATGCTCGTTGCCCCCGGGATGTTTGTCCCCTGGGGTGTCCTCCTGTCCACTGGAAGGAGAGGGAGGGTCTCCCCCACGCAGAGAAATGGGGGCCACATCTGCCCCAGATGAGCCGGGTGCTTTGGGGGGTGGGTTTCTGCACCCCAGGGTGTCCCCCACCCATGGAAGCCCCCCCTGGCCCCGTCGTCTCCCCACACAGGGATGCATCCATCTGTGCCGCATCCCCCTTTGCCACCCACCCCTCGGGCATCCTCCCGAGCCCCCGTCCCCGCACCGGGTGCCGTCACCCGCTGCGTGTCCCCTCCCCGCAGGACGACTACCACAAGCTGCTGACGAAGTACGCCGAGGCCGAGAACACCATCGACCAGCTACGCCTGGGTGCCAGGGTGGGTGCTGGGGTGGGGACGGCTGTGGGGGCGGGGGGGGGGACTCCCCACTCTGCTCCCCTCTCCCCAGGGTTATTTGAGGTGTCTTCCTCCCCTGGCTTCGCTCTTCCTCCTCCCGGGGAGCTGCGGTTGAGTAAGCCCAGCCCAGGGAGGGGGGGGTGAGGCTGCCCAGCGGGCTCCCCTCATCGCTGGGGAGGTGGCTGTGCCGAAACGGCCCCGAAATGGCGGGGGCAGCTGCAGGGCACGTCACCGAAATGGCAGGACAGCAGGCGGAAGCACGTCCCCGTGTCACCCTCGCCACCTCCCGCCCTGCACCACTATGTGGGTGGGGAAACTGAGGCAGGGCCGGTGTCCGGCTGTGCCCTCCCCCCCCCCGGGCTGTCCCCCCCGCCTTCACCCCCACCTGTCTGCTGTCCCCATGGGGATGGGTGCTTCGGGGTGGGTGGCGCTGGGGTTGGGGTGCAGGGTGGGTGCCCCCAATCCCCTCTCCCTGCCCCCAGGTGAGCCTGTACGCCGACCCACCATGGCCCAGCCGCAGCCTCACCGTGGGCACCGTGGGCACCGGCTGCCGGGTGACGGCCCTCAGCATCCCGCAGGCCAGGACGGCGGCTTTCAGCATGGCCCCGGCCCCGGCCCCGGCCCCCCCGTCCTCGCCGGGTGGAGGTGGGTTGAACCGTGTTTCCCCGTCTGGTTCATCGCCCTCCTGCTCTGGTTTTTAGGGGGGTGTTCAGCCGAGACCCCATACCCACGGCTTCCCCACGCTTGGGGGCGTCCCCAGCATCACCTTGTTCTTGTGTTTTCTTGCAGCTCCAGCACCGGCACTGTCAAACCGGGGGGGATCACCCCGACCTCCTTCCCCCCCTCCACCCGGGGGGGGCTGTCCCACCTGCCCGGGGCGGTGCCACTGCCCGGGGACCCAGCTGACGAGGACGCTGGCGGGACAGACCCACAAGCTGCAGGCGCAGGCAAGCCCCAGCGTGGGGGGCTGCAGCGGTGGGGGGCTGCAGCGGTGGGGGGCTGCAGCAGGGCTGGGCTCAGCCCTTTCTCTCCCAACCAGGTGGAGTCCTTCGAAGGCTGGATGCGGGGATCCCCCGCACCCCAAGAGCAGCTCCAGGTGCGTCAGCCCCTTCCCGGCACCCCACCCCGGGGATGCACAGCGGGGCCGGGGGGGTGGCGGGGAGCGGGGGCCGAGCTGGCAGGCTCGGACATCACCGTTGTGCCGCAGAGGTTTAGGAAGCTGAAGGATGCTCAGGATGCGCTGGAGCGGGCGTACCTGCGAGCCCGGCAGCAGCACCCAGGGGCCTCGGGGGACTTCGATCCCGACCGGTAAGTGCTTGACCCCCACCGCCCCACCAGCGAAACCCCAGATCCCAGTGCTGCTGGCCCCCATGCCGCGGGGTTTGGGGTCTCCCCGGCACTGATGGTTGCTGTCTTGCAGCGCGGTGGAAGGGGAGATTTTCCACCTGGGGCTGTGCCTGGAGGAGCTGAAGGAGCGGCTGGAGCCCGGGGCCAGGCGGCAGCTCCCCCCGCAGCGCCCAGCCCAGCCCTGCTCCCCTCCGGCCCCTTCCCCGCCGCCGGCCGCCCACTCCCCGCACCCCGAGGTGAGCTGGGCAAGGCTGCAGGGGGGCGGACGGGGCTGGGGGGTGCAAAGATGCTGGGGCAGGGGTGCCCTGCTGCTGGCTGAGGTGGGGGTCCTGCTTATCCCAACCCCCTTTTGCTGTGCCCTGCAGAGCCGTGCGCTGATGGATGGTCCCCGGGGGACAGCGGGGGACAGCGGGGCGGTGGCAGGGGGGCTGCCCCAGCCCCTCTGGCATAAGCAGCTCCGAGTGGAGGAGGATTTCGGTGACCTGCTGGCACAGTGAGTGCCCTCGCAGCAGGGCAGGAGGGCGTGTGGGCAGGGAGCTGCTCCCCGAAACCACCAACTCCTGCGTGCGGGTCCCCCCTAGGTACAAACACTTCAAGTCCTTGCCGGAGTCGCTGAGCCTGGAGCAGCTGAGCCTGGCAGGGAGCGGGTCCCAAGAGGAGGCAGATGGACCTGCAGCAGGGGACGGTGGCCCTGGCAAGGTCCCCTACAGGACGCGGTCACTAAAGGAGGGGGCCGACCTCGAGACCTCCCCCTTGTAAGTGTTGTGGGAGCACAAGTCAGGCAGGGCGAGTGGGAGGTTTTACATCAGGTCTCTGGTTTTACATCACTGGCATTGATAGGCTTCAGAGTTAACAGCCTCCCCAGGAGAGCTGGCTGCACCAGGATGTTTCCCAATGTTTGGGGTTGCTCTGCCCCATCGCTCATTCTCCGTCCCTCCCCGCAGGCCCCCCCCAGAGAGGAGAGCGGCGCTGCTGCCCCCCGGGGAGCCTCCATGGCCAGGGGGTACATGGGGCCGCCCATCCCCTGCCACCGCTGAGGAGCCGCCGGCTGCAGCCAAGCCCCCCCTGGGGCTCCCCGAGCCACCGCGAGTGCCCCTGTCCCGCCGCAGCAGCGGGGTGGGCAGCGCTGCCGCCCAGCATCGGCCCCGCAAGGTGAGACCCCTGGGACTGCGGGTCCCCATCTGCCAGCACCCCCAGACCTGCCGGAGGATTCTGGGGGGTGCTCAGCACCAATCCTGCTCTCCCCGATGCATCTGCAGGAGCAGCGCATTGTGTCACCGGAGACAGACAGTGGCTTCGTGGGCTCAGAGGCCAGCAGGGTGTCACCCCCCGTGCACACCCCCGAGCACCAGCCCCCCTGCACCGGGTATGACTCAGGGTCTCTGCCCTTGCCCCAGGGCGGGGATTCGGGGACATGGGCTGTTGGCTCTGTCTGGGGGGATTTGGGGCATTGAAGGGGAGCAGGGAGGGGGGGGGAGAAGCAGCAAGGGAGCAGGGAGGGGGTGCTGGGGGGGTTGGAGATGTGCAGGGTGGCCCATGGCCAGAGGATGAGCCATGGGGGTTGCCTGCATGACCCATCCCATCCCCAGGACCCCCGGCTCGCTGGGACCCTCCATCCCCGTCCCCGTGACCCTCCGTCCTCCGTGGAAGAGAGAGGCGACCCCGCTTCCCTCCGAGACGGCGCTGATGGGCATCTACCCCGCGGGCGGGCAGGGTGGCATGGGGGGGCCCCACCTGCCCCCCAGCACCCCCTCGCAGAGCAGCTCCCCCCCCCGCTGGGCCGAGAGCGCGGGCAGCGAGGCGGGACCCGACGGTGATGGCAGTGAGTAGGCAGCGTTTCGGGGAGGGACGTGTCCCCGGGGAGAGAGATTTGGGGGGGCCCTGGCTCTATGGGTGGAAGAGGCTCTGGTTTAGGGTGTTCTCCCAACCCCCTTGGGGTGCTGGCCTGGGGGTGCCTCCCGCCTGCTGACCCTGCTCTCCCAGCTTTCTCCTTGGGGGGGGACACCCCCACGTCCCACGCCGCCGACCTCGGCTCACCGTGCCCTCCCTGCCCCCCAGCTCACATGGACTCGGAGGCGGAAGGCAGGAGTTGCGCCAGCGCCGGTGGCCACCCCCCCGCCATGGCCAGGGGCCCGGCTAGCCACCCACCGTCCCCCGAAACACCGTCCCCCACCCCGCTGTCCCCCAACCCGCCGTCCCTCGACCCGGCTCGCTGCGACCTGCTGGGCTCCCGGTTGGAGCGCGAGTGAGTGTCTATGTACCCCCCCTAAATCAGGCCAACCCCCCCCCCCGGTGACACAGGGACCCCACCAAGCAAAGTCCCCAAAGGCACCAGCATCTCCCAGTGGGCAGCAGCAGGTTTTCCCTTCTCAGAGAGCCATGGGCTGAGTCCTCCAAACTCGTGACACGTGTGGGCTGGCTGAGACTGGACCCCAGCCCAGACAAGCCCTAGGCTTGGTTTTGGGAAGCATCACAGCATGAGCTACTGGGTCCTGACTGGTGGGGATGGGGGCAGGCACGGGGTCTGGGGAGGACGGGGTTGCTCCCCCTGCCCAGGACACCCAGCAGCAGCCAGTGCTGTTGGGAGCCTTGCTGACTGCAGGCGCCCCTCACCGTGGCATCTGTCCTGCGGCAGCCAGGCCATCCGGGCGCTGCGGGACGAGGTGTGGCAGCTGCAGCGGAGGCTTGAGGAGAGCCTGCGCCGCTCCCGTAGCTATCCCGAGGGAAAAGCCGTCCCGCGTGCCACCCCGGGCAGGAGGCAGCCGGTGGCCAACGGACCATCGTCCCCCAAGGACACAGCACCCTCGGGGTAGGTGGCAGGAGGGACCTGGGGAGGAGGAGGAGGTGGCAGCAGCCACCCCTGGTTGGTGTCCCATGGGCGTGGGGACACCCCCAGCCCCAGCCCGTCCCATTTTGGCTGTGACCGGGGAGAGGTTGGGCTCGTGGGGGGGGCCGGCAGCCTGGCTGCACCGGGGTGGTGGGTCGGGGGGATGCGTGAGGGGACACTGAGGGGTCTGGGTGGTGACGGCAGCTCCGTCCCCTCCACAGGGAGCCGAGCCCCCCGGTACGGGGCAGGGCGGCCCCCGGGGCCGCACCCACGAGGAGGGGGAGGTCGACATCGCTGCCCCGGGACAGGCCGGAGCTGGACCTCAGTAAGTGGGACCCCACCAGGGTGGGGACGGAGGGGACAGTGGGGACACTCTCCTCCCTGCACGCTGCTTCTTCCCCAAACGGAGCGGGGTGCTGGTGGGGCTGCGGGACCAGGGGAAAGGACAGGTCCTGGTGGCCCCATGGGACCCAGCAGCGCTCAGCCCAGGGCCAGATCCTGCAGATCTGGGGCTGGGACCCACTGGATCCCACCCCACTTCCCTCTCCTCCACCACAGCCTCCGAGTCAGATCCCTCGCCCACCGGGCCCCGGGCCACCCCCTCCCCGCAGAAGAGCCCTGGGAGCTCCCCGGGTGCGGTGACGTTTCGGGGACAGTACACAGGTGGGTGCCAGCGGCGGTCAGTGCCGGGGGTTGAGGGTGGCCACCCCCGCGTTGGGGTCCCCGGCCACGCTCACGCTATGTTTTGGCAGGGACACGGTACCAGGCGGGGACACCGCGCACCACCCCGGCACCCCGAGAAGAGGCGGGCACCCCGGGGTGCCCCCGGTGCCGCGGGAGCAGGCTGCCATCGGGTGAGTGGCCCCGGGAGCAGCCCCCAGCTCCTTCTGGCCTTCCCTAATGCCCGCTAATGACTTTAATTCATTAATTACAGAGGTTTGGGGAGGGGGGAGATATAAGCCCACTCCCCACAGCTTGGGGCTCTCCCCACCGCCCCTTGGCCGGACTCCCCTGCCCTGGGGCGCCCACCCTGCTCCTCGCCGCTGTCCCCGGGAGCAGTGGGAAGGGGTCCCCAGCCCTCTCCTTTAGCTGAAGGTGAACCCAGCCCGTTCCCGGGTCCCAGCTCCCTGGCTGCCTGGAACTGAGCTGAATGCATGCAGAGTGCTTTGCAGACCCCCCATTTTGAAAAGCCCCCCTTTGCAGACTGCCCTCCCCCCTTTTTGTAGACCCCCCCCTTTTGCAGACACCTCCCCTTTTTGCAGACCCCTCCTTTTTGCAGACCCCCCTTTTCCAGACCCTCCTTTTCAGACACCCCCCCACACCCTTTGCAGCCCCCCCTTTGCAGCTGCCCTTGCGGGGAAAGGCCTCCGCCTCCTGTCCCACCCGCTCCCCCAAACCGCTCTGCTCTTTCCAAACCGCCCTTGCTTGCTCTGCGCGGGAACGTTCCCGGACACGCTCGCTCCTCTCTCCGTAGCCGGCTCCTGGGGGGCCGATGCCGCGAGGCAGCCCCAGCACAGCACCCCGAGGAGGATGCGCTGCCCCGCTTGCCGGGCACCCATGGGTCCCCCCGCGCCCGGCAGCAGGGACAGAGCCACACACGGTGGGTGACGGGGGTGGCATGTGCTTGACATGGCTTGTCCCTGCATGCGAGTTGGGGTGGGGGGACAGGGAACAACCCCCAGACCCCTGGCACAGCGCTGGCACCGTGCTTGGGGACAGAAGTGACAGCCAGCGGTCCCACCACCCGCTCCCCGCGGGCACGGGTGTTCCCACCCAGCAGTGGCAGCCCAGTGTGGGGAGAGGCAGTGGCTGCCTCTCACTGTGCCCCCCTGGGGATATCGGACACCCCTGGGGACATCAAACACCCCTGGGGACATCGAACACCCCTGGGGACATCTTACTGCCTTCCTCCCTGCAGCAGAGTGTGGCCCCGGTGGCACGTCCCCCCCAGACTCCCGCGTTGGTCCCCGAGCCGAGAAGCCGGAGCAGCCCGGACTTTGGTACTTGGCGGCCAGCCCTGGTGCCACTGCTGCCATCGGCTGCCTTGCGCCCGTCCCCCTCGTGCCTTACGCACCCTCCATGCTGTAAGGATGCTCTGCGGTGGGTGGGGGGGGGGGCGGGAGGAGGTCAGCATCTCCCAGGGGAGGAGGGTGAACCCGGGGAGAGGCTGTGCCCACCCCAGGGACCCGCTGGTTTGCCCACGGAGCCCAGGCACCCGGGAGCAGGGTTACACAGCCCTTGGCTCCTTTTAGTGGGGGGGGGCGGGTCTGCATGGGAGTGGGCATAGGGAGATGGGTGCTGGGGGTTGGAGATGGGGGAGATGGGGGAGAGGGATGAAAAACAAGGCAGAGTGGAGGCAAGAGCCCTGGGGGGGGGCACAGCCCACGGGGTAAAGCTGAGCCCGTGTCCCCTTCTTCTTCCCAGCTTCTGCTCCCCAGTGGTACCTACCTCAGCCCCAGCCATGGCCGGGGTCCCCCTCCAGCATGCCGGGGGGCACTGGCGGGCAGAGCATCCCCCCCGGCCGCACGCTGCTGGCCACCGCCGCTGCCTGGCCCTGGACCTCGATGAGTTTGAGGAGCTGAACCGGTCGCTGAGCCGGGCCGTGGAGGCTGCCCAGAGCGTGAGGTTCACCACCACCCGCATGAGCCGGGCGCTGGCTGCCGAGCTGAGCCGAGCGCGGGACCTGCGGGGCTCCTGCCTCTTCTGAGGGTCCAGCTGGCACCTGCCAAACCCTGCCTGCCCTCGTAGGAGGCAAGAGGAGGAGGATGGTCCCCCCATCAGTATCCCTGCACTGGATGCTCCCTGCCAGATCTGGGGGCACTGGGGCTGGAGGCATCTCCACGGGGTCCTGCGCTGGCTCCTATCCCCATCCCGCTTGCCCTAGACCGCCCTGCATCGCTTGTCCGTCTGTCTGTCCATTTTCAGGACCACCCAAGCTGCAGGAGAGGGGGCAAAACATGGGCAGAGGTCTCCCGAGACCTGCACCATCCCGCAGCACCCCGAGGTGCAAGCATAGCCCCGGCAGGACCATCCCCTGGGACCAATGGGGTGGCCCCGTGTCCCCCCCTGAGCACTTCTGGGGATGCTCTGACTTTGTGTAGGTCCTACTGCAACACGGGCTGAGCCCCCCCCGGCAGCTGTGTTTACCTCCGTGCCTGCGCGGGCAGAAATACCCGCGATTCCCTGTTCAACCCCTTTCCCAGCCTTTGGGCACCCGCCGGGGGCTCGGTGCCGGGGCTCGACCCGCCTGCCCCCCTCCACCCCCTGCTCTGCCCTTGGACTTGAACCGAGCCAGGTCCTCCCTGGGAAAGCTCTTCTTTTCGTGGTTTTCTGGGAATTTTTTTTTTCTCTGAGGTAGCTAAATCACTCTTTTAGGGTTGATCGATGATACATAACGTGTGTGAGTGTATGTATATGTATGTATCTATAGCTAGATACATATATATGTTCTGGTTTTAATTTCCAGCATAATCCTTAGGGCATTTGTGGCTTTTTTTGGCCATTCCTGGATGTGGCTGCTCACGGTGTCATCCAGGCAGAAAAAAAGAAGGATTTGGGGTTTTCCTTGGGATTCTCGGGCTGGTAGAGGAAAAATCACCCCGTGAGACCAAGGCAGGGGCAGGATCCGGCCCCGAGGGGGTGTGCAGAGCCCCTGTACCTCCAGGCTGGTTTTGTAATGAATTCATGCCTATTTTTTAGCAAAATGGCTGTGATCGGAGCAGCCACGTGGAACCTGCACCCCGCTCCATCCCTGAGCATCTCAGCCTGCAGTGCCCCTGGCTGTGTTTATGTGTAGGACCTACCTAAAGTGCCCGTGTCAAATTTATTTATTTTTGAATTTTTTTGGGGGTGTACAAAGACCTACATTTTGGGGGGGGGGGGGGGAACCACTAACGCCCCGGGCGAGTTACTCAGGTCTAGAGCCTCCCCGAGCAAAGCCACTGAGCCCGGATCCTGCAACCAGCCCGGGGGGGACGGAGAGGGGCTGGGAACGGGGCTGCCCCTGACGCTGCCCTTTGGGGGGGAGAGGGGTGGGTTGGGGGCACGCGGGGGGAATTTTAAAGAGGATTTATGTGTCTCTGGTTGCGTCTGCTTGTACCTGTGTCCCAAACGAGCCAACGGGCCGGGTTGCAGCCGTGCTGGAAGCTGCGACCCCCCCAGCCCAGCCGGGGTGCACGGGGAGCGTGCAGGGAGCACGCAGCCGTATTTAATTATCCCAAATGCAATAGCCAGGAGCAAAGACGATGTTTTTTTCCGTATCTCCTATTTTGTAATGACCAGCAGAGCCATTCGGATGGTATTTTGTACTAAGATAATCGCCTATTTTTGAATGAAATAAATGCGGTTGATTGGCTTGTGGGTTTTTCTTCCTTTTCGAAGCCATTTCTCGGGTGAGTTTTGGCACGACCACACCAGGATCTCTCCCCTGGAGGCATCTGGGGTTTGGTAAGAGTATTCCCCAAGCCTTTCCCTCGCCTGCCTGGCCCCCGAGCAAGCGGCACGGCACAGCCCCGGTTGCACTAGGGATGGAGACCGCTTTTATTTAGTCACTCGAGTGCTTTAGTACAGAAGAACAGATATACAGAGATGATACATGTTTGTGCTTCAACACTTTCAAACATTTAGATTCCAGTAATTTCAAGGTAAACAAGTTCCAAGACAGACTAGATTATTTTTTTTTTTAAATTTTCCTTTTTGATAAATTATTTTTTATATAAATAACTGTAACAGAAAAAAAAATAATGTCCAACATACAAGATCCTGAAGCATTTGCATTGCTAAACTGAGAAGGAACTCAAACGGGGTGGGAGGACCAAGGAGGAACCAACAAATATCAGTGCAATGATATAGCCTTTGCCCTAAAAATATATATTTAACTTTATGGGCAAGGAACAGACGGGGAGGGAAGGGGGGGCTAACCACCAACAAGGCAAGAAAGAGAGATTTTGGGGAAGGAAAAGGGGGTCACAGCCTTCAGGGGGAGAGAACAAAACGATGGACCCCAAAATATTGCACTGCATCTAATGGCAGGGGAGGGCGGGGGCAATCCTGGGGTGTAAAAATAAAAAAACCCAACTAAAATCAGAGGTTTGGTTAAATCACTATACACCAAGCTTGTAAGAACGTCACGAGACACAGTCATTAATATACACAGAGTCCGGAGGGGGGGCCCGGAGCAGGGGGGGCCTCGGGGCGACGGCACGCTCAGAAACGCTTCACCACGGGACGACACGAGCGGAGCCGGGCGCGAGGGCGCCGAGCTTCCGTGGGGATGGATGGAGAGAGAGAGATATATATATATAAATTAAATTTTTATTTTTTTTATATATATATATGCATTTTAAGGAATACCCGGAGCAGGGGGAGGCCGGGCTGCAGCAGGGCAAGGGAGCGGCCATGCAAGCCAACGGGCCCAGCCTCCAGGTTTTGACCATTTTGGTCCCTTTTCACATGGGATTTGCCGCAGCGTGAAGCATCCCAGGTGCACCCCCCCCCCAAAACCCCGTGTGCCAGATGTTGGCGTGCACATCTGGCGGGAGCACCCACCACCCCGAAAAGACAAGGGACAGGAGACGGCGGCGGGGACCCCCCGGGCGAGAGCCAGCAGCGACGCGAGAGCCGAGCCCAGCCCGCGGCGCCTGCCTGAGCAGAGGCTGGAGCGATGGTGGTCCGTCCGTCCGTCCGTCCGTCCGTCCACACAGGGCCCCAACGAGGAGCGAAACTTTTGGAAAAAGGGGTTTTTTTTTTTTTTTTTTTTGTTGTCGTCATTCGCTAGCAACGGGCAGATGGGTGCTCCTGATAGCTGCAGCTACAAATATAGAGATTTTTTTTTTTTTTTTCTTTTCCTCTTTTAAACACAATGCATGGGTTTTCTTAATATATTTTTTTTCGGCTGTTGTCCCCTCCCTGTGGATAAAATGAGATGGGGAAGGCGGTGGGAGGGGACGGGGGGGGGGTTAAACACAAGAACAAGAGAGAAAGCTGGGCCGGGCCGGGGTGGGGGCTGGGTGCAGGATCGCACCCCGGGCCGGGCGCCGGCGGGAAGGTGAATTCGGCATCGAGTCGGTGGCGGCGTTTCCTTTTAACTGCTGCTTTCTTCCTCTGTTTTATTGAGTTTCTTCAGCGTGTCCAGCAGTTTCTGTGGAGTGAGGATGTGCGTGGACCCTGCGGGGGCAGAGAAGGGGGGGGGGGGGCAGCATCAGTGATGGCTTTGGGATCCCCCCTTTGCGCCCCAGCCGCCGGCCCCGCTGTCCCCCGGTCCCCCCCGGCGAGGCCTTACCTGGCGGCGACGGCCCCGCGCGCCGGTGGAAATGCTTGCGAGAAAATGTACATCTATGGGGGGGGGATGTGTGGGGTGAGGATAACGGGAAAGGAACGGAAAAGGAGAAATGAAGGAGATGCATGGAGCTGGGCGGGATGGGGGGCGGGGGGGGCCGGGAGGTGCCCGTGCAGCGGGATCGTGGCCGGTGGGATCGCTCCCGCACCCGTTGGGGATGCAGCAAAAAGGCAGCGGGGTGCAGGGGGCGGGAGGTGCGGGCAGGCAGCAGGCAGCGGCCGGGCAAGGAGGGACCTTCCGCAGGTCCCCAGGCTCTTCCCGGAGCATCGCTGGGTCCCAGGGGTGGTTGGGAGGGAACGGCTGGGAGGGGAGGAGGAAAAGGGCTCTCGCCTTCTGCTGCCCCTTGCTCCGAGAGCCGGGCTCGGCCTCGGTGCTTCCCCGGTGCCGGCGGCAGCTCCCCACGCCGCCGTGCCAGCCTGGCTCTGCGCGGCAGCGGCTCGGGGGATGCCACCACGGGTCCCACCGGCAAAACCGCTGGCAGTTAAACCCCTACGCGGGGTTTGGGGGTCTGCAACGTCGGGGGGCTCCTGCCTGTCCAAGGGCACCAAGAGCAAACGTGAACTTTCCCATCGACTCGGGATTTCAGCACCCTGGAGCTGGGGGGGTGACGGCAGCGCCCAGCCTTCATCACGGGGGACGAGAGGAGCCAGAGCCGGGACAAGCGCTGGGGTCCGCCCCGCGTGCCCGCTGCTGCCCGCTCTCCCCCGGCCCCGCTCCAGCCGCGGGCAGCATCCCGGGGTGCTCCGTCCCCGTAGGACCCCGACTCGCAGCCCCCGGCCCCTCCGAGAGGGAACTCATGGCATGAAGGAGCCAGCCAGGTCTGGCCGAGAGACATGGCAGAAGGATGATGGAGCGGCGCTGGATGCTTTTCCACCTGGTAGGAGGAACTGCAAGCATTTTCTTATCGGCGAACCAAACGGAAACAAAACCCAAAATAATAATTAAAGAAAGGAGGAACGGAAGAATCAAAGAAAACCCTTCGGGGAGGAAGAGTTTCTTTTTCATTAGTAAGCTGCCTTTACTTGGTTTCTTTGGCTCACTCCATTGCTGGAGCCTGATCCTCAAATGATACCCTAGTAGAGTCCCTGAAGTCGGGGTGCCTCAGGTCCATGAGAAATTTGGTGGGAGTGAGAATGTGAGTAGAACCTGCGGGAGAACAGAGCGGGGCTGACGGCTGCGCCAAGACCCCCCACCCCCACATCATTTTTCGGGGTGAGGAAGGACGCGGTTGCCACCCGGAGCATCGTAGGCGCATGCAGGGGATGGTCCCCGGAGAGACGCGGGATGAGATGGGCGAGAGGTGGGATGGAGCTGGGTGGTGGGTCCGGTGGCCGGGGGCCACGGCCGGGGGCTGCGAGAGGTGATGGAGGGGGGGCTGCTGCTCCCAGGGGAATACCAGGAGCAGATGAGATGCCGGCAAGAGGCTCTACCAGGTGCCCCAGGAGAGAATCCAGGGACCAGATGAGATGGTGAGGGGCTCCTGCCCCTGCCCTACAAGATGTGTATCCAGCTGTGCTTCCCTTGGGGGGAGGAATTTTAGGGGACCTAAAAGCTCCTTGCTAACAACTGGCTTCCACCATGTCCTCCACGCCTGACCCAGCTCCTTCGGGAGCACAGCCGGGGTGCTGAGCCTGAGCACGCAATGCATGTCCTGTTGCGCACACGCTGCGTGTCCTGTTGCACACGCGTTGCGTGTGCAACAGGACACGCAGCGTGTGCGCAACAGGAAAATGCAGCTCCTGTTGCACGCCTCTCTATTTCGTTTTTTCTCCTGAGGACGAGCGTGCAACACGGGTGCGACAGGAGCAATTCAAGGTGTAAAACTCCCTTCCCCTTCACCCAGCTCTGCTTGACCAAAACCAGCCAGGGAGAGGAAAAATGGGAGCAAAACCAGGGGTGGGTGGAGGGATGTAGCTTGTACCTGGGGAAGGGGGGACACAGGGGTGACACCGGGTAGCAGGAGAAGACCTTTCCGCAGAGTTCCAGCTCCCGTAATCATCTGGAGCCGAGAATTTGCGGGATGGCGGAGGGAGCGTGGGATGAGCAGCCAGCGCGACGGGGCGCAGGGTCCGGCCCCGGCTCCCACTCACCTATTAGCACTTCCCACTTGCCGCTGGCTTGCGTCACCTCGTAGGCGCAGCGCATCTCGTTCATGCTGACGCCGCCCAGGATGAAGATGATGAGGCGGGGGCCGCTTCGGTACTCGCCGGGGGCCTTGTTCTTGTGCCAGTGGCCATAGCGGGCACTAGAGAGAGGGAGAGGAGAGGGATGAAGGATGGGCAGGAGGCAACGAACTGTGCTTTGAGTTCACATTTGAATTAAATCATAGATTAATTAGCTTCCAAATTGCTGCTAGAGCAGGTAAAGCTTTCCAGCCACGAGCGCTGCTCGCTGTTAAAGGTAGGGAAACTGAGGCATGGAATGCCTGAATGATGGCAGAGCACCTCACAGACCTGCTGATGGGATACGGCCCCTCCGGGCAGGTGAGGGATGGATGCTAATGGTGATATACGTGCCAATGTATAGGGGGAGGGTGGGGGGGCGCGGGGGACCCACCTGACGGCAGTGGTGCTGAAGGAGGCGGAGGAGCGGGTGGAGATGTACGGGTAGTGCTTGGTGTCCAGCTTGTCATCGATGGCGTCCTGCGGGCAGAGAGCCCCAGGCCAGAGGTCAGCGAGGAGCCGGACACAGTCCCTGGCTCCAAAGCCCCTCTGTGCCCAGGAGGATTGGCCCAACTGGGTCAGGATTCATTTGCATATATTTGCATAGCCTTACTTTTTGGAACAATTTGGCTGTGTTCCTGTAATAGGGTGCGCTTAGGGGGAGGAGGGTGGTGCTTGGCTGCTGTGGGGCAGGGGTAGCGCAGGGGGGCTGCAGCACGGGGTACGGGGTGAGGGGCTCGCCCTGAGCTCGGGGGTGGCTGTGGAGGTAGGGTAAGGGGGGGGCTGGCTAAAAAAAGATCATCTCCTGAGCAGCTCAGGTGCATGAGCTGAGCTGGAGGCTTCACACCTGTACCCTGAGGTAAGGGCCTGCTCTTGCTTTCATCAGTGGTGGAGGGTTAATGCTGGCAGTGAGATGTTGTTGCCCTGCGTGGTCCCCTCTGGTCCTGGGGGTGAGGGTTAGGGGTGCTCTGGGCATGAAGCTGCCCCCGGAGGTTTTGTATGGGCTGTGGTAGAAGAAGGTGAGAGCTGCGTGCTTTTAGAAACAGAGGGAGCTGTGGCTCTGCTTGTCATCGGTGCCTGGGAGCAGGGGTGGCACTGAACTGCAGTGATATCCCCCTCCCCAAAATGTGGCTCCAGGGTCTGTCTGTCTGTCTGAGCAGGTGGGAAATGTGTTAGGGAGCAGTTTTGGTGCCTGGGATCCCCCAGCTCTGGGCAAGCCCTGGGAGGTTGCTCCGATTCGAGGGGTGGCTGGGAGGGAGCGGGTTGGGAGGAAGGCAGCGGCCAGAAAAAATCACTTTTTGGTTCTGCCCAGTGCTGCCCGAGCGTAGAGCTCGTGCGGTAACTCCCGTGGGTACAGGCACGGCTGTGCCTGCGGGCAGGGGTGAACGGTGCCATGCCCGACCCCCGGCTCGGCTGGGACATGGGTAATGCTGCGACGAGGCCACCCAGCCGTGCCCGTGGTGGCACACGGTGCGGCACAAGGAGCAACCAGTTTGTTATTGCATTTTGTATTGCAAGGATGCCGTGCATCCCACCTGGGGCCAGCGTGCACGTGGGGGCCAGGAAAGCCTCCCCAAACATCCCAACCTTGTTGCCATTGGAGGGCACGTGTCGGGGAGAGGTGTCAGGGTTTGGGCTGGAAGCAGCCAGCTCTCTGCAGGTCCCTTCCCGGGTAGTGCTGAGGTCCCTGCTCCGTCCCAGGTCCCTGCTCCGTCCCCCGTCCCTGTCCTTGCTGGCTCACCTCCATGATGTCCTTAATTACGGGGGTCCATCGGGAGAGCTGGTAGGTCTGCTCGCTGATCCGCTCCTTCCGCTCCGGCTTGCTCCGGCGGCGCAGGGTGGACTGGGCAGAAAGAGCAGAGAGGCACCCTGAGACATGGGGCTCCGGTGGTGGGATCGGGGCCACCCCGGAGGGGTGCTGGGGGCAACCCGGGAGGGAACGCAATTCCCACAGCAGAGCGGGTGCCACGGTCGTCCCGAGGAGCAAGGAGGGCTGCGGGGAGCAGGAGGTGGACACTCACGTCTGTGATGATGGGCACCCCGAGGTGGGCCATGTTGGTGATGATCTCGCTGTCCTCTGCTGGGATCTGAGCGTGCTGGATCAGCTTGTTCAGGTTCTCCTCGGTGATACCTGGAAATGCAACAGGGAGATGGTGTCCTCCCGAGAAATGCCTCCCGGTGGGGACACCCTCCGTTGTCACCTTAGGACACCTGGCCTGGTGGTGGTCAGGGAGACAGGGCTGAGCTTTTCCATCTGGCTTATCTTGGCCAAACCCTGAGCTGTTTGCCACCCAGAGCTGCCCGTACATCTTGCCCACCCCTGCCCAGGTGTCCTCCTCACCATTCTTCAGGAAGATGTAGAGCAAGATAATGCGGATCTTGTCATAGGTGCTGACATTCCCATCCAGCAGGATGGGGACGATGGCCCTCATGGGGTCCTTGATCTTCTCGCCTTCAGCATCAGTGCCCATGGCCAAGTCCTGCAGAGAACACACGTACTCATCACCCCACGGCTCAGTGCTGAGCTGTGGGGCAGGAGCTGCCAGCCTTGGTTGTCCCCATGGGGATGTGGGGAGGGGATGTGGGGCTGGGGGAGCTGGTACCTGTTCGACTCTGCAGAGCTTGTCCACCGTGCCCTGGTAGTGCTTCATGCAGTCCTCGGCCAGGTGCAGGTGGGTCGAGTACTGGGGAGACACAAGCAGCGCAGTCACCACTGCGGTGCTGGCAGCAGCCAAAGGTCCCCGTGCCACCACCGTGTCCTCAGCCCCTGCCCATGGCCGGGGACCCATCGCCCGCTCCCTGGGTGGGCTCAACGCCAGCTGCTCTGCACAGACATCTCCCTCCCTCCTCCTACCTTGCTGAGCTCCTTCTGGTACTGCGGCATCTTCTTCAGCATCTGGGACAGGTCTCTCATGGTGGTCTGCGAGGGAAGGGGACATGGTCACTCACCCTCGGGGACTTAGGGACCATGAGCAGAGAGGGGATGACCCTGCCAAGGACTTCTGTCCCCATGTGAGCCCCTCGTGGGGGTTTGGTGACGCCTGCCGTGACACTGCCGGCTGAGGGGCAGGGAGGGGGTCTGCAAACTGGAGTGCCGGGGGAGAAATCCCCCCAGGACCTTCCTCCGGGACCCCCATGCGCTATGGGATGGGCACAGACCCCACGCTGGGGGCAAACCAACCCCCCGTGGCATGGTGCTCTCCCAAGGCACCCTGTTTCCCCAGCCCCAGGCATAGGGCTGGCACCCCACAGTCATCTCTTCCCACCAGGGACCTGAGCACCCTTGGCCCTTTGCAGAGGTCCCCATCAGGTGTCCCCCAGGAGACTCTGCCATGTGCCAGCCTGTGGCTGAGCCCCCCGAGTGCCCGTCCCCAGCTCGGTGGGCACAGTCAGGTCACCTTATCGCCTGTGTTCATCCTCTTGCTTGAAGAAAACTCCTTCAGGGACCGGGTCACCTCCCTGGGGAGAGGAGAAGGACACAGCTGTCAGTGGGGAGGGGACCCTAACAGCGGGGTGGGTGGCAATGCCAAGCCGACGTCCCACCCAGCTGGCAAACCGCCCGCAGGGACACTCACTGGGACACCTCGGCGATGTGTTTGTGGCGCAAGGTGACCCACAGGTCGTCATCCTCATCCAGAAGAACCTCCTTAATCCGGGCTTCCCCGATGCCGCTCGTCTCATACCTGGGAAGAGGACGGGGATGTCACGGCAGGGACGGGGCTGGGGGGCACACGGTCCCCTCGGTGCCTGGGCTCTAGGGAGGTGCGGGGAGATGGGGGGACATGGGGCCTCTTCTTGGCTCTGCCAGCAGCAGGGTGACGTTATTTCAACTCAGTTTCACGTCTCGCCTTCTTGTACCCCTTCAACTGCTAAATTTTGGGAAGGGGCCAAGGGTTGAAGGCTCGAAAAGCCCCTTTTGCATCAATCCTGCCCATCGCTGCCAAACTGCAGGCAAGAATGGTTTCTCCCAAACCAACGATTTGTGATGGTTGGAGGGATGCTGAAGCTCAGGCTTCATGGCTGAGCTTCCAACTCCCGCTCAAGGGCTGGACTCGTGGGGGCCATGGGGGTTGCGGGGACGGCAGCGCCGCACTCACTTGTAGACGTCGTTCTCGATGGGCAGCAGGTCGTAGCTCATCGCCTGGAAGGTCAGCTCGTGCAGCACCGGGGAAGCAGGGTCGAAGCCACGGTCCAGGATGAGGAGCTGGGAGCGAGCCTTGTCCGGACCCTGCAGAGCCGGGGGGAGCCGTCAGCAGCGGGGCTGGGGGCTCCTCCAGCCCCGCGGGCGGTCGGGAGAAGCCGGAGCCATTTCAGGGTCCCCACTCGGGGTCTGCGACTGTCGCGTGGCAGAGCTCGAGCAAGACTTTAGAAATGAAGCATCACCCGAGCACCGTCCCTGCTCACCTCGCCCATGGTGGGGTCATCAGCCTTGTAGGCGTCCAGCTTGTCCTGGATGAGCTGCGCCAGCATGGCGTTGTCCTTGTAATCCCTGGAGGAGGCAGGAGGAGAGGTCAGCTCCCCGGGGCGGCTGGCCCCATGGGGAGGAGCTGCTGGTTTCTCTGTGCAACGTCCTTGGCTCATGGGAGAGGAGGGACCTGAGCAGGTTTTGTTGCCTATTCCCCCGTCTCCTTGGGGTGCTCTGCTTTGCTTAGCTGTCACTTGGATTTTAGGGTCCCAACCCCCCCCACTCTCCAGAGCATCTTCAAGTCAACCTGTTTTTACACTGTGTCTGTCCATCCCACCATCTCCTCCAACCCCACGCCCTCACCAGCACCGGACACAGCACGGCCTCATCCATGCCCCATGCTCAGCACGGCCCCAGCTCCGCCGCGCTGCCGGGGCAGAGGGCAGGTCCCCGGGGGGGTGCAGACCGCGCTGCCCTTACCCCCTGTACCGCACGGCCGGGTACTCCTTCAGCGTGGCGCACAGCGTGGCGATCTGCTCTGCCAGGCGCTCCAGGATCGGGTTCTTCATCTGGGCCTTGTGGGGGCTGTAAAAGCTTTGGAAGGAGTCGGCTGAATCCAGGGAGTAAACCTGGGAGGGGCAGCGGGAGGGAGGTTAGAGGGGATGCGCTGCGGGCGATGTCCGGAGGAGAGCAGCCCCGCGGGACACCCCGCTGGGTTTGGAAACCAGTTTTAACCCCAGACGAAGGTCCCCAGCCGAGCCTGGGACCAGGCAGCTGGAGCTCAGTGATGCTCAGGGCATCCCTTGGGCTTTCGGCTGCCAGCTCAGGACCCTGATGCCTTCCCCAGCACCGGCTCCACGGCACGGTCCCTACCCACGCGTAGCCCCCACGGTGAGCAGAGGAGGCAGGAGACCCCCTGCCCACAGCAGTCACTTGCTCGCAGGCAGGGAACCAGGGACCTGGGGACGAGTGGGGACAGGCTGCTCCCCGGCCATGCCCCCGATAAAGACTAGAAGCCAATTTGGCTGCGCGTGGAGATGCCAAGAGGTCATCTTCCGCCTGTCTGTCTCCCCAGAAATGCTGAAGCTTGAAGCGTTAATGGCACCAAGCGGGTCCAGCACCATCTGTCCTTCCTTGTCCCCATGTCCCCGGCAGGGGGACAGCACGGGGCCAGCCGGGGCCGGCTCCCCGGTGCCCTTGGCTGGGTGCAGAGCTGGCCAATGTGGCTGCCGGCACGGGGCCAAGGTGCGGCGCCCGCTAAATCCCCCACAGCAGATCAGCCCCGAGAAGTAATCGAAGGAGACAGGGAGGAGGAACCGGCCAGCGGAGAGGGGTGCGAGGCTGTTACACAAACCCTGATGGGCTGGAGAAGGACCCAGAGCATCCCCCAGCTGTCCCATCCCCTGGACCACCCCAGCGGGGACGGTCCCCAGCCCAGCCTCACCTGGGACTCGGAGGGGAGGAAGGCAATGTTGATCTCCGTCAGGGTTTTGATGACCTTGGCAGCGCGGGATTTCACCAGCTCGTTGAAGAGGGCGTCGGGGCAGGCTGCAAGGGGGGGAAGAGGAGGAGGAGGAGGAGGAGGAGGGTAGCACTCAGCATCCCTCCATCCCCGCTTGCTTACATGCGTTTTGGTGACAGGGACTTTCCCTCCCCTCTGTTTTTTTCTTGGAGCGGGGCTGGCTGCCTGTGGCACCTTTGGGAGCAGGTGATGGAAAGCTCCCGTCTGCACTTGCAGCCGCCCAGTGCCATGGGCAGGATGGGGCTGTCACCCCACGGTTTGCTCTTTCTCCTTCTCTCTTGCCCAGGAGGTGCCAGTGGGGAGCTGGAGGTCTGGGGTGCCCGGGCAATGGGGTGGGAGCTGCGACCCCCGGGTACTCACAGTCAGTGAAGAAGACGTGGGCAGCTCTGTACTTGGAGGTGGGGGGATCCTTGAAGTCGCTGATGAGGGAGTGGATGGACTGCAAGAGAGAAGGGACCAGTTGGGACGGGGAGGGTGGCACCGCAGGCATCTCGGCAGGGTCACCCAGGGTGACCTCCTGGCACGGGGGAAGCTCTGCACCTCTGCTCCACCGCCCCAGCGGCACTGTTGGCCTCGCTGGAGCCAAGATGCCATCCCAGGGTGGGCACCCCTCTGCCTCCCCCCAGCCAAGGGCCGTGCCCCTGCACCGCGTATTCACCTTCTCAGAGGGGGTGATGAGATAGACGGCCTCCAGGCTGGGCAGCGGCTCCCGGCGCTTGTTGATGTCTTCCACGACTGGGGGCGGAAAAACAGGGGCCATGGCAGGGACCGGTGCGGGCAGGGGCACTCGGCTACGCGGGATTGTTGGATATCCCATGGTAGCACAGGACCAGCCCTGCCAACCCCTCCGTGTCCAAAATGTCCCCAGCCACTCGCCCCTGCCCACCCGGGAGCTGGGGCCGGGGCCGTCCCCACCCCATCCCAGCCCCCCAGTGCCCGCTGGGGCTGCGTGCGTGGGTGCCTGGCAAGGTCCCGGGGGGGTGGTGGATTTGTCTGCGTGCTCCCATGCTGCTGTCGTCTTGGTTTATTCTCGCATCCCTCCGCTGGAGGGGATCGCCCAGGGGTGATGCTCTGGTGGTACCCAGGCTGGGGCAAACCCCCACTGCCCCAAACACCTCCCGATACACGGCCTGGAGTTTCCTTCTCCTTTCCGAGTGCTGCAGGGAGCTATTTATAGGGCTGACATAAAATAACACCTGGTTTCCTCCTCGGACTGAGATACTGCCAGGAGACAAGGTGTTCAGGCTGCTCCAACCCCAGCAGGCAAGGAGGGAGGCTGTGAAATATCAGCCTGGCACCAAGACAGTCGTCCACGGGCAATGGGAGGTAGCGTGTCTCCATCCCAAGTGGGATGGGGCTGGGTGGGGGCCGTGCCGCCGCCTCGGCTGGCTTGTGCCAGCCTGGAGATGCCTTTGTGGGTCCCCCGGTACAGAGGGAGGTTTTGCCCTTTCTACAATGAGGTTTGCGAGAGATGGCTGGGACCCGATACTCACTCGTTATGCCCTCCGTCATGATGTCGGTCATCTTGCAGCAGGAGGAGAGCATGCGCATGCTGAGCTGATCCACCACCAGTACCTGGGGAGAGGGGCTGTCAGCTGGGGGCAGCCAGGGAACTGCCCTTCCCCACCCCTTCCCCACCCTTGGGGGCTCCCTGCCCACACCTACTCCCTTCCCTGCTTCTTCCTCCCCACCCTTCTCCTCCTCCTCCTCTCCTGGCCCCCCCCGGGGTTTGGCACTCACCTTCCACTCGCCCTTCTTCTTCACTTTCCGGATCACATCGTGCATAATCTCTGCAAGAGAGGGAGCGCAGGGTGGGGGCGGTGAGCACCCCAACTCCCCCCCGTAGAACCCCAGGGCCTGTCGGCAGCAGCAGGGTCTGCGCCGGGGGCACCAAACCCCCCACCCGTGTGTGGGGCCACGGCGAGCCCTGCTCCCCCAGTGCCTTTCCTGGGGACAAGGGGAGGAGATGGGGGGTGGTTTTGGGGTACCCAGGCAGGGACGGTCACCCCCTGTTTTTCTCTCGTGCTTGGCACTAACAGACGGAGCTGGTGGGGAGCCAAGGGCTGGTGGAGGGTCGGGGGGTCCCTCTGGGGACCCTGGGGGCCACCCCACATGTCTCGGCCCTAATCTGAAGCGCCGAGAAAACAACAGCGGCTTAAGAGCTCCTTTTAGAAACAAGAATCAAGCGGCCTGAGCCTGTTCCTTGTAATCCCCCGCAATCTCATTTCGCCTCCCGCGGCTGCTGGGTTTACGCAACCGGCTGGGATGGCAGCACCCATGGGTCCCCCTGCGCCCCAGGGACTCCTCGGGGCTGGGGCCACCCTGCACCCATAGTCCCAGGCACAGACACCCTGCTTCTGCCCTGGGCCAGCCTGCGGGGCTGCTCCCCGTGGGGTGCAGGTTAAGGCCATGCCAGGAGGTGGCCCCAGCAGTGGGACGGGGACGTCACCCTTTGGGGCTGGGTTGCAGGAAGGGCGTTTCAAGCCTTGCCAGAATAAGTACTTGCCCTCCTGCCAGATGTGCTGCCAAAACATCTGTGTTGGGGGACATGAGGTGCCCCCAAAACCCTGAAGGTCCCCTTTTTACCCTGGTGTATGGACCATCACCCCTCGCAGAGCAGGGACACGCCTGGGAACTGCCCGGCTGAGCCCGAGGGAAAGAGTCTGCGTCCGTGGGCGGCTGCGCCATGTCCTCCGCACGGTGCTTTCCCTGGCTTTCTCCCCTGGAGGGTTTTGCTCTGACACTCTGGTCCCAGGGAGAGGGATGGAAATGCCCAATTAAAATCCAATTAAGAAATGTTTCTAAATTAGAAAACACGCGAGGTGTGAGGGTGTCACCCTGCCAGCCTCAGCCTTGGGACCCTTCCCCTGTGGGAGTGATCCCAAGGGTGCGGGTCCCCCGGGTAAAGTTCGATTTGAGTTTATATGGGGCAGTTTGGGGCCTAAATTCGCCCCTTTTTTAGAATAAGGCTTGAGGGACATATGATGCAGAGGGGACTGCCCTGGGAGCACCCAGCCCTAGAAACGCCTGCTTTTGGGTGATGCTGAATTTGGGCAAAAACACCCCATCTTCCCAGCCCCCATCCCTGCTTGTGATTTGCATGGGCACGAGCGGCTCGGAGCCAGCCGGGGCCTCGCAGCCGCCCTGTGCCACATGGAGCACCCTCACCGGGGGAGCAGAGGGGCCCTGCCAGGCTCGGCTCGGCCCTGGCCCCCCGGGGTGATGCTCCCCGTGGTTTCCCCATGCTGCTGGGCTCATTCACCGTGCTACCATCCAAACACCCCGTGGTGATTTCATGGGCTGAGTGAGGCTGTAACACCTCCCGGGCTGCCCGCGGGGCTCGGAGCCACGGCACTGGGGTGGGGACTGGTGCCAGCAGGGATATACTGGGAGCCTGTGAGCATCGCTGCTCTGTCTGTCCTGCTGTAAAACTTGGAGGCAACCATTCCTACCGCTGCACGTCCATCTCCTTCCCAGCGACATCTGCCTTGGGGGAGCCCCAGAATGGGGGGGCAGCCCCAGGTGCTGGCCATGAACTCGGGGTCCTGCCTGCCCTTGGTCACATCCCTTTGCCTCTCTGTCAGTAAAGGGGGTGCAGGGCCGGGGGAAGCGGGGATGGAGGGTAACTGGATACAGATGGTCTGTAGCCCTGAGCTGGACACTGCTGGGGGGGGAAAACCTGCTGCCTGCACCCATGTGTGCTGCTCACCCGAATTCAGGTCACCCACGCAGCAAAAAAGTGAACTGAGAATTGTCCTCCACCCTGGGCAGGGGCCAGCGGCGAGGGCTGCCTCCGTGTCCCCGGTCCTGGTCCTTCGCTGGCGCAGGAGCGGGGCCGGGAAGGAGGGATGCCAGCGCATCCCTCCTCTTCTTTTCATTACTCACCTTTGGCTCCTTCCCCGGAGCAAGGATCCAGGAATAACGGTGCTGTTTACAAGGCAGCACGCACGAACCCTCCATCCCACACCAACCACCTCAATCGCAAACGACAGGGAGCAAGGCACGGGGGACCGTGGCGGTGCACCACGTGCCGGGCGGCGATACCGGCCGGGAAGGGGTCAAGGTTTGTGAGCAGCCAGAAAGAAATCCTGCCCCTGCGATGAAAATACCGCTTTGCTCCAAGGCTGGGAGGGGAAGGAAGGAAGGAGGCTGGGAACGAGCGTCCTGGGGCACAGGGGAAGGTGCTGGCGGTGCAAAGGCTCCCGCAGCTCGGCTGGCGC
Organism: Calonectris borealis; assembly: GCF_964195595.1. NCBI lineage: Eukaryota > Metazoa > Chordata > Aves > Procellariiformes > Procellariidae > Calonectris > Calonectris borealis. Next base: position 5,642,851 of record NC_134332.1, read on the forward strand.
GGTGCTCCCGGCACCTTCTGTTTGCTGCGGCAAGGGGGGGCCCGGGGCAGGGGAGCCCGAAAAGGGCTCCCCAAAGAGCTGCCTCGGCTACCCCTGAGCTTGTCCTCGCTGTGGCAGTCGCTGCAGGGGACATTTCGTCTTCAGCGCCTGGCTTTGTGGGAACACTCTCTCTCTTTCGTGTGTGTTGAGCTGGATGTGTGCGATGGGGGGGGAGCTGGATGTGTGCGATGGGGGGGGAGATCTGCCAGGCCGTGCACCTCCCACTGCAAACAGCGCGGTCACGTCCCCCGGCCTGACCCTGGCACCACGATGGGTCTCCCAGGTGGAAATGGGGCACCTCCGAGGGCGATTATCTGAGCTTTGTGGTTTTGGGGCGTCCATCGCCTGGTCAGAGATGGGGCCCCATTGGCACCAGGGGCCAGCCCCGTGCTGGGGCTGCAGGCAGACACAGCCCTTCCCTAAACCGATGTCCTCTCCTGCCTTGACCATGGGTCAGATCTGGCTGCAAAGTTAAGTAGTCTCCAGGTCTCCTCTTCCACCGAAGAGCCAGCCCAGACCCTGGGCAGGGTCGGGAAAGGGGCAGATCCACAGAGCATCCTCCAAAGAGGCTCTGGAGCCCTGGCAAAGCGTGGGAGGGCATTAGACACAAACCCGAGCAAAAGCTTGAGATTACAGTGTCCTGTTTGGAAGACATGTGGCCATGACCTGCACCTCCCTGGTGTCCTTGCAACAACCATTAAACCCCCAGGTTAGGGAAGAGCGGTCTGTTAGCGCTTGGGTGGACCAAGAGGGCAACGCTAAACGCTGCAGGGGGCCAGAGCTGGCATGGAAAGGGGGAAGATGTGGGAATTGTGAGGTCAAAAGGTACAGTCCAAGAGTACAGCTGCTCCCTGGGGCTGTTCTGGATAATGTAGCTGCTAACGGTGGAGCTGGGGCTGCAAGACCGAAGGCTTGGCCAAGGCCAGAGTTGAAAAGACACCCGGACCCATCCTCAGAGCAGGGCAATTTCTAAGCAGCCTCTCTGGTGAGGGCAGGTCTAACCAGGAGAAGGGATGCCAGCACATATGAGCTACCCAGGACGAGCAATGGCAGGGAAGGCATCCTTAAGCCAATTCTACACTCAGTTATAAGATCAGCAAAACACTCCCGGGGGAAACAGCAGCTCCTCTGTTCCCTGAGGTCCTCAAGTCAAGCCTGGACACCTCGCGGGAAGCGGTGCTCTCACATCCCTGCATTAGCAGGTCAGATGTTGCCGTCAATGTCCCCAAATGGTCTGGCCAGCCAGAGCTTTTGGGCTGTAACGTCAGTTGGTGATGCTCACAGCCAAGCTTTTCATCTTGGAGATAAACCAGGTTTCAGGGGAAAAAATGTGCACGCATCTCTCATCCAGCGTCTTCAACACTTCTCTGGACCTACCACGTTGCATGTGTTTCCTTCAGGCTGGAAGAATTTTAATCACAATTTCTACCAAGAACAGACAGCACAGACAGCTCTGGACTTATCCTCCAAGGTAGAGACAACATCAGTGCCTATGGACAAGGAAGCACATCTCACCCAGACATGGAGAACCTCCAGTGCTCTTGAGTAATATGGCCCTAAAAGTGCAATCGTGCAGATAACATGCTTGAGAGCAACCACCTCCCCCAGCCCAACACCTGCAGTTAGGCTTGTTCTCGGGGTGACGCGTGACATGAAAATGACCCACTGCATCATTTTCAAGCAGGGCCAGAAGCTGGTGACACGGTGGCCTAGTAGGACTCGAGCCCATACATCACTCCAAGAGGCTTAGCTTGCATTATTTACACCGAGCTGGCCGGGCAGCTTTTCTCCAAGCCTGCCTTGCCTCGCTCGCTCACGGCAAAAGCAACCAGCTCCGTGTCTCCAACTGGTTCTGGGGGAAGAGGGACCAACCCTGCCATCGCTTGTGCCCACACCAACAAAGCCATGACCAAGCACAGCCTGAGCTGAGACAAACTCATTTTGGGATGCCCCAAGCCTGTCATCCTGCTTCAGAAAGAGCCTGAAACCTAACGAGCAGCCCTGACCTCCACCGGTCGGTGGAAGCGGCAAAACCTTGTCCTGGCCACCACCCCACCATGGAGCACCAGGACAGGTGAGGGATGCTGCAGCCAGGGGATATTTCTGCTCTAGCACTGACCCAAGCCTGGCCTGTGCCAGCAGCGATGGCCAAGCCCTTCCCTCCTGGAGCAATGCAGGAGGCCAAACTCCTGCTGCTCAGAAATGCTCCTTTGCTGCCACGTCCCAGGACCTCATGGTCTGCACACCTTGGCCTGATGTGGTAAGGGAAGATGGAGTTGCTTTATTGATGGGCAACAGGCTGTAGGAATTGCCCGAGGTCCTACAGGAGACGAGTGGTCCTGACCGCGGGCTTTTCCCTGTCACCGGCAGGGCTCAGTCCGTTCACTCTCCTCAGGCGTCCTCCGTTTTGGGATCCAAATTCCCAGAACAGCTCTTGAGAGCTGGGTCACAGAAATCCACGGTGAGGTTTGCTCAAGACCCACTTCTCTTAAAAGGCTGTCACGCTGCATCTCCAAGATGAACATGCTTGGCTTTGGGTTGGCTTGGCAACTGCTTTTTTGCTGGTTCATTAACTAATTTGCTTAGACAGTGTGAATGTTACATAGATACAACCACGTTTGAATGTAGTGGAGCACGTATCTACCTCTGAACATCCTCGGCTGGGGATCTCTAGGCAGTCCCCAATAAAATAGGCTTCATGGACCAGAGGATAGCAGGAAGGCCACCAACCCCATTCAGGACATAGAGAATAACTTCATTTACAGGAGGGAAAGCCTAGCTGATGTCCTTCAGTGTGGCTAAGAGCCATCTCAGGGATGATTTGAGTCTGGAGACCACCGTGTCCATAAACCAAGCAAGTCTCAAACATCTCCCCTCCAGCAGTCTGTGTCCTGATCTATTTTTCTCACTGGATTATTTCTGGTGCCCACCTGGAAGACCTCAGCCTTTCTGGAGGACACGTTCCTCATGTAGGAACCTGCTGGTGGTGTAGCCCAGGAGCCGTCCAGCTGCAATACATCCTGCATGGGCAGAACTGCCCAGGCCCAGCTTCATCCTTTCCTCCCCAACCCTGGATGAGATGAACTTTGATATTTTCACATCCAGAGCAGCACCGCACGTCTCCCTCACGGCCGCTGGTGAAACACGCCACGTGTCGAAGCCACGCCGAGCAGTATTTGTGCTACTTTGGGGAGCCGCGCAGCACTGCTTTGCTGCTGGGGCTCTAGCTTCAAGGATTAGTCACGGTAATCGTAGTAACCTGTGATTAATTCCTCCTTTTCCTATTTGCACTGCTCTCATGAAGGATGTACATATTTATACCTGCCGGCCAAAGCCATGGGAAACCCGCATAGCCTAGAGAGAAGGAGGACAGAGACCTGGAGGTCTTGAACACTTTAGAAATTGAATAACACACCCAAAAGGAAATAAGGGAAATGAAACGCATGATCACACCCCCGAGTCGCTCTCATTGACTAAAGAGACGGGGTAAAATTCCCAAGGACTTTCACTGCGGTATCACTCCCGGCACAGTTTCCTCGGGTCTGCACAAGGATCTGGGAGTTGAGCAGAGCTTCTCCATTTGGGTAGAGTCAATGGGCCACAGACCACGTCAGATCCCTTTTGAAGGCATCACCCTTCACTAACGTTTGTCTTCTTTCACCAGGTGTTTCCATCCCCAGCAGAGACGCTGTACCTGGCTGGCGGCGGCTGTAGGTGCTGTTGGTGTAGCCAATGTTGGCGGTGCTTCAGTGCCAAGAGGAGCCAAGAGCTTTCCTGCAGCAGGATGGCATGCACAGGGTGTCACAGCATCCCAGAGCTGAGGTGACCCTCTCCCAGGGGTAAGTCACGCTCTCCTACATGTGCAGCCATGACTTTCTGAGCTGCTTCTTCTCTGCCTTGAACCAAGAGGGAGCAAAACACTAACAAATTGGGGCTCTTCAGGCTCAGCTCGGTGGGAATCCAGGCTGGGCTGGTCTCCTGTGCCCACATGGACACCAGGGACAGGCTGGAGGGCAGCTGATGTGTGGCTGAGCTGGTCCAACTCCAAGTGGTCTTTGCTGCTCCCTCAGTGGCACAATGTCAAACCATCTGATGGGCTCCATAAATGACCCTATAGCACCCGTGTCAACCTGTGCGTGTACACATTCATGTGTTTGTGTGTGTACATGGGCAATGCGGAAGCCCATAAATTAATGCACCTTCAGCTTGATCTATTTTTGCACTCTCCAAAACACAAGAGTCAAGTTCCTTCCCACAAAGCAAGTTGGCGGACGCAGCATTTGCTTCTCAGTGTGCAACTAAAAGCCATGTGATGATGATTCTCTTTTTAAATGTGTTGATTTTGTGGAAAGAGGGAGGGAATCCCTCCTGGGATATTTTTCCTGAGAGGTGCAGGGGAATTAGACCCAGACCTTAATTTTCTTTTTTTTTTTTAAGAGGGAAAGAGTCTAAGCCCTCTACGTCGGTGGCTTTTTCAACCTTCTTGCACATGCAGACACCGGTGGGTGGATGTAGAGCTGCCAAAGTGAGGTTTGTCATTCTTGGTAACCTTCCATCATCACGTACAAGCAAGTATTTCTCAGCCACTGGTGTAGCCTGCGGTTTGGAGACTGAAAGTGCTCTGCAATGTGTGTGAAGGTAAGCCCTGAATTCTGCACATTTTTTTTCAAGCTTTTCCAACTTAGAGCCGATGTTGGAGGCGAGACAGATCCTGGCGACAGGATCCCAAGAGGGCAAATGCTAAAGGCCCCAGCAGAGGCTTTGCCAAGCGCCTGTTCCTGTACCCACACATCGGGCAGGCAGCCCCGCATCGCCCTCGGGACTCCCCAGAGAAGAGGATCAGGAGGGTGGGCTGCCCAGGAAGCGACTGGCTTTCGGGTCTGCTCCCACTCGTGGGGGATGGGGTGCAGAGACCCTCTCCTCCTCACCCAGCCACTTGGCCAGCACACCGAGATGATGGCGGGGCTGGAGGCTCTGCCCCCATGCGGGGAGCAGGATGCGACGTGCATCCCTGCAACGTTCCCACTGGCCCTTCGCTGCCTCCTGTTCCTCCTCTGCTTGGCACAGACCTTGCCAGACCTGGCCCCGGGGCAGCACACAAGCCTCGTACCCAGGGCCCCGAGATGGGCTCGGAGCATCCTCAACGGGCAGCATCTGGCCCCCGAAGTCTCCCTGTGCCCCCAGCCAAGAGGGGGTGGGAGCGGTGAGGTGCCCGGAGCAGCCTGGGTGAGTCATGCACCAGCAACCTGGCAGCAGGTCCCCGGGGCCCCTGGCTGTGCCCCGAGGCTGGCCGCGGGCCGGCAGCCCTGCCCGTGCCTCCTCCCTGTCCCCAGAGGTGCAGCTCGGCATGAGCCCCGGTCCCTGAGTCATCACGTCCCTGCGCGGGCCAGGCAGGGGTGGACCCTCGAGAGGGTACAGATGGGGACACTGAGTGACACGGTACAGCAGTGAGTGCTGTGGATGGGTGCTGCGGGCCCATCAGACCTCGTCCAGGCAGGATTTAATCGTGGGGCTCCTCGGTGTGGCTCTGGCAGGCAGGGACCCGCGCACAGGTCAGCTCTGCGGGAGGCTGTATAGGCAAGGATGCTCTGCGGGAGGATCGGCTGGTGTCCTGGGGGAAAGGTGTTTTCTTGCTGTCTCTGGAAGGGAGCAGGACGTTCCCTTATCCCGGGGCTGCTCTGTTTCTTCCATCTGTCCGTGACAGCAACGTGAGCAAAAGGAAGCCCTCGGAGAGGTATCTCTCCTCTTGCAGGTGAAGGACTCCAGGGGTTTCCAGATCCAGCACCAGTACCACCTCCGTCTTGCACCAGCCCGCTGTGGTGGCAGGCACTGCACAGGTGTCAGCCCTGCAGCACAGCCCATCTTGCCTCGCTGGTGATGGTTCAATGAAGTAAACCCAGCCTCCTCCTCCTCCCCACTGCAGGGTGCTGCAGGAGAGTGGGGTCCAGGCTGGGCAGGGGAAGCTCAGGCAGGCTGCCCTGAGAAGATCCAAGGAGGCCCTGGGGCAAGAGGGGATGGGAGGAATGTCCATGTGGTGGGGGGTTAGATGAAGATTTGGGGATGGGTGTCCTCGGAGGTGAGACCAGCTCCCACACTTGGGTGAGATTTTTTCTAACCAGCACCAGAGCAAAGCGACTGGTTCTCCAGTGGGGTTCCCTGGGAGGTGGCCACAGAAAGAGCAGAAGACACACCAGGAGGACCTGGTCCTCAGGCATCACCTATGGGGCCAAGTGCACTCAGCTCCGACCCCGGCCAATGAGTCCTGGAGGGATGCAGCCATCGCTGCTGGATACTGCGGGGAGGTGCAGGGACAGCCCCCCCAGCACGCACCCCACGGCTCTGGGGGGTGACAATCCGGTTCTGCCCATCTCCTGCAACACTAACCCACCTCGTCCCCCTGCCCACCTCCTCCCACCTCTCCAGGGGCCTCCAAAACCCGTCTTGTTATGGCACCAGCTGGTCAGAAGAATAATCCGGGTCTGGAGGGAAGCCAGGGCAGAATGCAGCTCCGGAGGGGGGGCCTGCCGGAGCGAGCCATGGCAACGCGGCACCATCCTTCCTTCCTTCCCTCCTTGGGAGGGAGCCCAGCAGAGATACCCTGCCCCAGGGTCAGCCCCAGGCTTGGACCTCTTGCTCCTTATAAGCAAGCATCTTCTCCTGCAGGTAAACCTCGGGGGAATCCCTGCCCGAGAGCAGGCTGGCGCAGTGAGGGAGAGCCAGGGAAATCTTGTGCTAGCCGCATTGGTGCCCAGGGAAGGATCTGGGTACCCTGCAGACTGGTCCTAACTCCGGGAGAGCAGCTCCAGCTGAAAACAGCACCTCAAAGCAGGAACTGACCCACCAAGACCAGGAGCTTCCCGTGGCACCCTGAGGAACACCCCACCTCAGGGTGGGAGGGGAGGGCTGGACCCCGCAGGGTGCTCCTCCGGGGGCCCTGGCCCTCGCTCCTATGCAGCATTTTGCCTGCACAAATCCTGCTTTCTCCTTCCAGACACCCACGCTTCCCTGATAACCCTGCTATAGGACTGATGCCTGGCTACCAGTTATCATTTTCAGTCTGGAATAATATTTTTCAGGGAAGAACAGAGCAGTTTGTTACTAAACCCTAAAGGGAAGGATTGAGCCAGATTTCCACGATGCTGCCCTGAACCTCTGTGTGTGTGTGTCTGTGTGTGTGTGCTCTCTCCCAGCCTATTTCAGCGCACAGACAATGAATGAAAATAAGGGACGCGCAGTGGCGCTGGTCTCTGTCCCCTCTTTAGCGAGGGCATTGGATGAGCTGGATGGGGCCCTGCCTGGGGGTGCGTGGGCGGCTGGTCCAGCCTTCCCCACGCCCCCCCCAAAAGAAAATCCAGCAAAGCACAAGAGCCAACCTTCCCCCTCCCCAAAGCTGATCCTGCAGCAGAGAAACAACGGGGCATTTCCCTGCCTTTTCCCTTTCATTTTGCAGCTGGCTGGGCTCTAACCCCCAATGCAGCACCCCAGGGCACCCAGCGTGGGGGGGGGGGGACCGCAGGTATGGCGCAGCCCCCCATCCCGGGGGCAGGTGACGACTGGGAACAAAGCAGGGACATCAATCCGGGGGGATATCCCCCCCCCCCCCGCCTCACATCACCACCCACCCGATCACACCACCAGCCCCGGCCGCACCATCTGCAGCCTGCGCGGGAGGGCTTAGCTGCACAGCTCGGCGGCTGCCGGAGCCTCCCCACCCGCGGGGATTTCACCCACGTACACACAACCCCCTCCCCAAGATTGCACACCCCCTAAAAAAAAATAATAAAAGGCGACCCGGCCCCGGCTGGCCACGATGCCACGGAAATAAATCATGCAAGAGGAGCGGGGAGGGACGAGAAAGGCTTTTCATGGCTGCGGGGAGCCCGGGGGAAGTTTCCACCGGTTCCTGCCGTTTCTGCTCTTGATTTAGTTATTTTTTTTTAATGCGGAGTTTTTCGCTTTAATTTTGCTACGGGGAAGGGAGCCGTCACACACACACCCCCCCCAGCCTCGGGGGTTTTGGAGACACACACACACACGCACACCCCCCCGCCATCAAGACGTTGAAAATATCATCTTGCAACAGCCGGGGAAGGAGGAAGCAAACCCGGGGCTGCTCCCTCCCCCCCCACCCCGCAGCTCGGCGGCCAAAAATAGCAGGGCGGATCGCGACCCCGAGGTGGGGGGGTGTTGGAGGGTCGGGGGGCACAGCCTCCCCGAGATCAGGGAAGAGAAGTCACGTCCAGGAAAATTAAAAAATCACCATGAAAGCGGGATTTGCTGCAGACAAAGCCGAGAGGCGCTCGGCCTGGCACCGCGGCGGGGCGGGGGGGGAGGAATTCTGCACAGCCGGACATCCCTGTGCCCCCCTCCCGGCCCCCCCTCCCCGGGCCCAGACCCCCCCGATGGGGGGGGGGCGACTGGGCTTTCCCGGTAATGCTCGGATGGGGCGATCGCCCCTCGGCCATTTCGGAGCCAGAGGCGGGGGGGGGGCGGGGGAAGACTCGAGCGCCTCTCGCTTCCCTCTTTACCCCCCCGCTCCGTTTTCCACCACCCCCCCTCAGCACTGCAGAAAAATCCCAACAGCCTCAACGCCCCCCCCCCCCCCCCAGTTAAATAAATAAAACCCGGAGGGACACAGCAACACCGACACCCCCCCAGCCCACCGCGCTGGCTTGCCCCCACGTTCTGCCGGCTGCCCCAGGGGGGTGTCCCGTGTCGTGTCCCCCCCCGCCCCGCGCCGGGCGCTGATGCCGCCCCGAGGGTCCGTATTGCGCATCCGCAGCATCCTCCCACCCGTGGAAAAGGGGAGCCGAAGCCTGCTCAGTTTCACACACACACACCCACACACCCCCCCCCACCCCAACGCGGGGTGCGCAAGTAGCGCGGCCGGACGCGGATCTTACTTTCTCCCACCACAGCCTTGAGTCCGATGGGGGCCATGTCTCCGTGCCGGGGGGGTCCGCAGCTGCCGGGGAAGGATGTTGGGGGGGGGGGGGCACACGCGTACACACAGCCGGGCGAGGCTGCGGGTGGCGGGCGCAGCGCCGGGCGGCGCAAGGATGCGGAGGGAGGGAAGGGGGGGGAGAACGGGCTGGGCCGGGGCGGGCGGGGGGGGGGGCAGCGGGCTCCGGCGGCCGCGGCGGGGCTCAGCTGACTGCGCGGAGGGGAGGGCCGGCGGGGGGGCGGGACGCGCGTCACTCCGCACCGCCCCCGCACCGCCCCGCGCCGCAGCGCAGCGCCCGCCCGCCGCCGCAGAGCGCCCCCTGGCACCCAGCATCGCCCCCGCACCCAGCGTCCCCCCCCGCACCCAGCATATCCCCCTGGCACCCAGCATCGCCCCCGCACCCAGCGTCCCCCCTGCACCCAGCTTATCCCCCTGGCACCCAGCATCCCCCCCCGGCACCCAGCGTCCATCCCCCGCACCCAGCATCCCCCCGCACCCAGCATATCCCCTGCACCCAGCATCGCCCCCCGGCACCCAGCGTCCCTCCCCCGCACCCAGCGTCCCGCCCAACACCCAGCATATCCCCCCCGCACCCAGCCCCCCCCCCCGCACCTACCATCCCCCCCACCCTGTGCCCCTCAGGGCTCAGCTCTGCACCCCTGGGTTTATTTTGCCCGCACCAAAGCAAAGCGCTGCCTCCCCCCGCCATGGGGCTGTAGGAAACCTGCCCCCACCCCAGGGCTGCAGCATCTGCTTGTGGGGAGAGGTCCTGCCCGGGACAGTGGAGAGGGCAGTGGGGAGGGGTCCCCAGGCTTATTTTCCAGCAAAATATCTACACCCCCCCAATGCAGGGGGTGCAGACACCCCATGGCCACCCACACACGATGGGCATGGCCGGGGCTGTAAATCTCGGGGCAAAGGCTGCGCGCTCGCCCAGCACCTGGCACAGCAGCTCCTCGCAGCTGGGTGCTGCTGCGGGAGGGTGGCTTTTCCTCCGAGCTGGGGTGCAGGGTGTGTGCCAGCCACTGCGGTTGGCCCCCAAGCTGGCCCCTGGGGCCGTGCCGAGGGGATTTTGGTGTTTCCGTGCTCTCCCTTCCAAGCCTGGGCAGAGTGTGATGGGGTGAAGGGGGAAAAATGGGAAAAGAGGTGGGAAACAGTGCGATGCTAGCACAGAGCCTGAGCTAATGGCAGAGTGCTCCAGAGACAGGCTGTGCCCGCAGGTATATATATAAATATATGTGTATATATATATATATGGCCATATAAACATTCACCCTGTCGCTTAGAGGCAAGGCAGGACGGGGGTGCCTGGGGACACAAGACAGCAAAGGAGAGTCTGGAGGGACGGTGGGATGACGAGGGCCCGTGTTCTGGCCCGGCTGCGTCCGTTCCCAGCAGCCCCAGTCAGGCAGACGTGCGTCTCGATCCTTTGCTTTAAAACCTGTTCTCTTCAATGCTTCCTTAAAAATAAGCTGGAGTTGAGTTTGTCAGAGCCACCGGACTCTCTGCCAACCACAGGCTATAAATACCAGCAGGCTATTTAAGAGCAAGGTATTTATATTGCTTTCCCATCTCCCTGTCAATCTTCCCGGTGAGACTGAGCATCACTTGTCTGTAGGCAAAAATACAGCACGTGCACGGAGCCGCAGATGAGCCGGGACCCATCTGCTGGGGTCCCCGTGGTGTCCCCCCTCTCTGCCCTCAGGGATACTCGGCTCCCCAGCAGCCGGATGGTTCTCTTGCATCCATCACATCTGGCAGAAAAAATAAAGAAAGAAAGAGTGACACTTGCTTCATTCGAAAAATCAGCAACCGAGCCTTGACCGTCCCGATCCACAGGCTGCGTGGGCAGCGGCTGGGTGCCAGGCTGGGGCTGGAGGCCGTGGAGGTTGGTGCTGGGAGGGCAGGGACAGAAACGTCCTGCAGATAAATGGTGGGGTGGAGAGAGGGCTGCTTGTGGGAAGGATGCTTTGGCATTGCCTTCCTGGCAGCAGGGGCTCAGCCCCATCACATATGGGGAGCCCACGTCCTGACGTCCAGGAGCCTGCTGGCTTTGCGGCTGGATGGGGGCTGGAGGCTGGGTCCCACTCGAAGGCATTTGCTGGGGTGCAAAATCCCTCGGGATGGTGGGTCCTCCAAACGGGGACCATGGGCTGTTGGCCACAGGCCTTAGACCCCTGGAGACCACCAAGAGCCTTTCCCTCCTCTGCAAGGGGCTCCGGGTGAGGAGCCAATGCCAAGCAGCCCGGACCCTCTCTAGAACAGCCGAGCCGCAGCAAGTGCGGCTCTGATGCACGCGAGACACCACGCACAGGTAAGGGAAGGGGAGCAGCGTTTCCTCACCCTCCCTTTCCACCGTAGGGCTGAGAAGGAACATCAGGGTGGATGGGGAGAGGTGGTGGCTGCTCCACCCTGTGCTGTTTTGGTCCAAGTGATGTGAATCGGGGTGGCCAGGGCTGGCAGCTGGGACCCCCGCAGTGAGCAGCGACTGTTGGCATGGGATTTAACCCTGCCTAAATAACGGAGGGAGCTGGGAGGCAAGACGAGGGACCAGTCTCCGGGTCAAGAAGTTGGAGAGAGCTGGCTGAAGCTGGTTTTCCTGAAAGACAGGTTTGAGGATGTCTGTGGCACCGAAGGGGAGTTGGTGTGGGAGACGCTTTCCCAAGCAGCCCCGGGGCCACATCCTGATCCCTCCTTGCTCGTCCTCTCCTAAGGCGTCTGGGCTGGGAGGCCTCACTCTGGGCTTTTTCAACCCCAAAAGTTTAGTTGAAAACTGTCGAGATGCTGGAAATGTGTTTAACTGGGAGAAATGGAGATGTCCCGCCACCCCCTGAGTCCTGGGGCTGGGGCTTGGGGGAAAACACCAGCAGCTCCTGCTGACCTCCTGCCCACCTTCCCTGGGGACCAGGCACTCTCCGGGTGCATTTGGGAGCTCAGGGGCACCCACAGGGCAGCCGTGGGAGAGTGTGAGCATATCCCTGGGCCCTCTCTGATTCCGCTGGTGCTGCTGGTTCGCAGGCAGGGCGAGTCTCTGCAAAACTGTGTGAGTCCTGGGGCTGTCCTCTTGTCCAGGGCCCCAGGGAGGGGGGAACCCCCCAGGCTTCGTCCCACTGGGGGATGCATCCATCATCAGGGGGTGTGAAACAGGGAGGCCGCTTCCACCCCCGCCTCAGTGCAGGCAGAGTCAAACTGGTGACGATGAAGCCAAATGACTCACCCTGGGGCTGGGAATGTGTCCCAAGGGAAGGTGGCTGCAGGGACAGGGAGGGCACAGCGTCACCCGCCTGGGGTGAAGCTGCTCGGGGTTAATAATCTCCAAGTGTCCGGTGTTTTTGCTGGAGGCAGCGAGGGGTGATGGCTGAGCAGAGGTACTTGCTCTGGGTGCAAGCAGGGCCCAGGTTTTGTGCTTTGGGTTTTCCCACTGTTTCCAGCTGTTCATCATTGCTCAACATACGGGTTTTTTTCTTTCCCCAGTGCAAATGCCAGAGCGGTGGCTGCAGTGACCCAGCACCAGGCCTTGCATGATGCGATGCCCCATTCCTGCCCAGGGTTTGGAAGCGGGGCAGAACCCACAGGTCAGAAAACCACTCTTCACAGTATCCCACAGCAAGGGGTAGAGCCAGGACTGCATCCCGGCCTGATCCATGCTGGGAATAGCCACTGGAGCCAAAGGGGCCAAGACCATCGTTCCCGTATTTATTGGTGTCCAGTGCCCATCAGCGTGGGCTCCTCGGGAAAGCCGGGCAGCTGGCAGAGCCCCCAGCCCCCCCTGGGTCCCCACAGCAGCCTGGAAGCAGCTGGAGGAGCTGGGGAGGCACTGCCCCCATGCCCATGCCAGTGCCCATGCCCCATTCCCATCCCCATGCCCCGTGACCCATGCCTGTGTCCTGTGCCTATGCCTTGTACCCACAAACATGCCCCATGCCCATGCCCCGTTCCCATGTCCCATGCCATGCTGGTGACCATACCCTGTGCTCATCCCGGTGCCCATGCTGGTGCCAGTACCCCATGCCAGTGCTGGTGCCCATGCCCATGCTGGTGCCGGTGCCCGTTCCCACACCCCCTGCCCATGTTGGTGCTGCTGCCCGAGGCAGATAGGCTGTCTGCTATGCCCATGCCATGCCCATGCCATGCCCATGCCATGTCCGTGCCGGTGCCGGTGCCGGTGCTGGGGCAGCCAGGCTGTCGCACTCTCCGCAGGCTGCACCGGGCCGGCCCCGGCTCCCTGCCAACGCCTGGCAGGCGGTGACCAGTTATCCCAGTCCCGACCAGCAGAGGGGAATGGTGATCCACACGAGCCACCCTCCTCCACCCGTGCCCTCTGCAAGCCCGGGGGGCTGCGGTCCCCCGGCCCCGCTGGGTCCCCTCCTTGCAGCGGGGCGCTCGCAGGCGGGGTGGGTGCTGACCCACGGGGGTGTGCGGGTGGGGGTGACCCTCCCGGGCACACCCCGACCCCTGTGCTGTCTGCCACAGCCCCGTGGAAATGGCTTGTGTTTTTTTGCAGGGTCCCCAGTTGCTCCCCAGCCAAGGCCAGGCTTGGAGCTGGTCCTCTCCATCCCTCTGCGCCGAGGCTCCGTGCTGGAGCTGGGGCTGGAGGTTATTGATCCTGCCCCGGCTCCGGCCTTGATTCAGCAAAAGCCGGGGTGGCGGCAGGCCTGATTCAGCACTGCTTAATCATCTTGTTATCTCGAAGCGCTGCTCCGGCACAGCAAATCCCACTGGAGTCAGTGGGACTGAAGGTGCAACAACCCACGGGGCCTGTCCCCCAGTGCCGGGGCACGGCACTGCCGCTCCGCGGGGCTGGACAGAGCTGCCCTCGGCTTTATCAGCAGAAGGAAGTTTTACTGCTGCAATTATACGGTTAATTGCCCCAAGATCAGCTCCCATGAAAGCGAGCAGCCCCCAGTGCATGAGCGGGAGAATATGTTCACACCCTTGTTTGCCGGGTGCTTTTCCCTCCTGCCCAACCTTGGCTTGCTCAGACCCTGCGCCGCAGCAGGGTCCCTTAACAAGGACACGTCTTATTCTCCTCCCGAGGCATTAGAAGTGACCCTGGGTGGGTTTGCATGTGGTTGTCCCCTCATGGATGGGGACCTGAGCCCAGCTGCGCTGGCTGCCAGGGCCACCAGAGAAATGCATGCAGTTCTATTTGCAAGGGACACCCGGAAACCCCGGGGCTGCTCCTTTTGCCTACAAGCACCCCCAGGCTCTTCCCCCAAAGCAATTGGGTTTCCCGGTGATCCGGCTGAGGTGGAAACAGATCCTCATCGCAGGGTCAATGAAAGTGAAAGGAAAACTCCACTGATTGCTCCTTATGTCAGAAAAAGGGAAATAAGTATTTATTGGGCTGAAAGCTTTATTCTACAACGTACTCCTGCGTTCAGGGGTTGCAGGAATTCAGCAGATCCTGGAGGTGGTAAGTGATGAGGAACAGGCTGTTCTGGGCACTCTGCAGGTGTATCAACCACCTTTGCTGCCGAGAGGTCAGATTTTACAGTGTGGTAATGACTGCATGGAAAATCCAAAGGGAGCAAGGCAGCGGTGATCCTCCCTGTGGGTACCGAATCCAAGGGGATCAGCTGAAGGGGCAGGAGGGGCAGGGAGCTGAGCACACAGACCCTGGCAGGCTTAGTTTGACTGCTGTGAGCATAAAAATATCCCAAATAATCAACTGTTTTTTTTTTTTAAATGCTCCCTCATGGACATGGATTGGGGCATCAGGATCGTCCAGGAGACATGCTGGGTCCCTGGGAGGGTGAAGGAGAAATTTGGAGTATTTTGCTCATCGTGGTGGGCTTCTGCACCAGACTCAGGCTTCACATGCGCTTTGGGGGCTTTGCCGATTCGGGGACTATCTCAGATCGCTGCTGCCATCGCCACAGTCCCAGGCAGCTGCCTGAAACCGTGTATTCTCCTGGGCTGTGTTCAGAGGGAAATCCTTCATTCCGAAGCTAGGATAATTCAGCCAGCTCCAGGCAGATAAGCATTATTTCCACCTGTTTAGTGAGATGTAATTAGCTGGGATGATTAGACTTTATCATGGTGTAATTTTTTAAAACTCGATACCTGCACAGTGTCTAACGGGAGGGATGTCTGTGCTGAGTCCGCTTGAGGCCCCGGCACGTGGGGCCAGGCTTGAATAAACCTATTTGAGCATCATCTGCGGTGCAGGAGCTGCTGCGTTGGGTTTCCCTCTGCTCAGGGCTCCTGATCCCAGCGGGGCTCAGCTCCAGCCTCGGCAGCGGCCTCACCCGGAGCAGGCGCCTTTGCAGAGGGATGCGGGGAAGGAGAGCGGGGTGATGCCCGAGCCGGCGGGCAGGCACTGCTGCCTGTCTCTGTGCCAAAGGAGTGAGCCTCCCTTGCACACAGGCAGTGCAAAGGGGCTGAATTTAAAGATATCCTTGGGGAGGATGGGGCCAGGAGCGGAGGCAGGAGAGGGTGGGGGGCTGTGTCTGCACCCCTCACCCAGCCATGGTGGGACGGGCTCAGCGCTTGAGCAGGGCCAGGCTGGGCTTTGCCCCGCGTTGCTCCCAGAAACTGGCAGCAGGAGAGGAAGGACAAACCGTCCCCATCCCCATCCCTCTCCCCATCCTCCTCGGGCACGCAGCGGGGCAGCAGGAATGGAGGAAACCCTGATCAGGACCACGTTGGGGACAATCTCCTCTGCACATGGCTGTGTGGGAATACATCAAGAAGTGCTCAACGTGATGCCACTGCTGAGTTTTGAGCTTCCGAACGCCTCCTATCATGACAAAACCCTTCAGATAACTCCTTTACTTTCCCTCTCCCAAGCTTTAGCAGCTGAGCCTGTCTCTGCCACCAGCCAGCGTGCGGCAAAAGCTCGGCACTGCGTCACCGCCCGGCGCTGACTAACGGTGCCGGGATGTCGTGCTCATCTTCAGGTGGTTTTTCAAGCCCCAGAAACGGCCTCTGTGTCTGCATTATGGCCTCCCGCCTCTGTTGACACACTATTTCTGCATGCCACAAATATAACCTTCCTGTTTGCAAATCGACAATATCAATGCTCTCTATTTTTTACCTTTTAATTAGGTTTTTTTTTTTCTATTTAAGAAATACATCAGCAGGCAAAAGATTCAGGTAATGGCTCAGTGTGTAGTGGTCCAGCGCTTATGTGGATTGATTTTTCAAAAGTAAGGGGTTTATACCACTTACTTGGTCTACTTAGCAGGACTCTGTGTGTGCACTGCCTAAATTATATTCCATACATTGCTTCTTTTAAAGGAATGAAGCTTGGTTTCTAATAATGAAGTTATTACCATGGGTAGATATTCACTTTTTTTTTTTTATTTGAGGGAGGGGGACACATTTTCCCCACCTTTTAAATACCATCACCCCACTAAGGCAGACTTTCAAATTAATTCAGAGCCTTGGGGATCAGCACTGGGGAAAGTGTTTAAAAGCCTCCAGTGGAACAATTTTCTATTGGAAACGAGATTTCACTGTAGCTAAATTTCCCATGAGAATCCCTTGATTTCAACAGTGTTTTGGCCAGGCAAAGAAACTGCAAACAAGCCCACTGCTAAGGGTAAAGCCTTCTTATGGGGCATTGCAAAGAGAAAAAGGTAAATATTTCAGGTTTGAAACAGTTTTCCCTTTGAAATGACTTGCAGGGGTAAGAAACATGTCAAGATGGGAAGGGCTGACACGTGGTGGGCATCCTTGGGGGGTGAGCCCAGCCCAGGGGATACCCCAGCCCCAGCAGCCCCCGGCTGCAGCCCAGACCCAGCCGCCCTCGCTCCCGTGGGTGCTGGGGCAGATGCAGGGAGGCATCTGGATGCCGGCTGATGTCCTGCTGTTCTTTGGCCTCGTGTTGAGTGTGTGGCTTTAGCAGAGCCTGGCCTGGCGTGGGAGCACCCGCATCCCTCCCCATCCAGGAGGATGCTTGGCCCCAGGGAGACAGCATCCTGACACGGCAGGGGGGAAGGAGCCCCTGGTTCCCCACCTTGGTGTTAGTGCCAGGCGGGCGGTAGGCACCGTTTCAGAGCAGGGCTGGTGGCAGCTGGCAGGGAGAAGTGTGAGCTGCCTCCCGTCCCCCTCCCCAGCCCAAGCAGCCTGCGGCCAGCCAAGAAGAGCTATTTCAGGCAGGATAAACAGGATGCCTCGCTCCAGGGCTGGCCACCTCCACTCCCCACTCCCGCCACCGGGTAAACAGTCCAGCCCAGGAAAAGACTCATACCACAACCTCAGAGCCGTTTCCACACCGGCTGGCCTGGACCTAGCCAAGCAACCTGGCCGCGGTTGAGCCGAGCTTTGCCCAGCCCAGCCCAGGCTCCCAATGGTCTGGAAGCATCCGGGGACTGGGGCGATCCCAAGGCATGGATCCACCTCAGCAGCGAGTCCCTGGAGCCGCCCTGCAGCTGGGAACAGCCTGAACTTTCTGGCCACGCCGCCACGTCCTCCCTCTTCCTCCTCCTCTTCCTCCCTTGGTCACACCCTGGCTGCTTGCTGTGCCCAGGGGTCTGGGAACGATGCAGGCAAGGCCTTTCCTCCGGCCGGATCCTGCCCAGGCAGCGCGCGGAGGATCCTGCGAGGGCTGTTTCCGCCTGTTGCTCTTGGGAGAGGAGCTGCAGCAACAGCAGAGGAAGGAGGAGCTTTTCCACCGCTTCCTCCAGCTCCCCAGCCCCAGCTGCTTCCCTCCCTGGTTGAGCAGCCCCGGGCCTGGGAGCTCACCCACCGCCCAGCAGCACCCCATGGATCCGGCCAGGCGATTTTCAGCCCCGGCGGAGCGTGTGCGAGGGGATTTTGCTGGATTGGTGGAGTGTTACTGGTTCTAGTATCCCACTTTGAGCATGCCCTCCAGCTCCCCAGTGATGCTGGTTGATCTGGGAGATGCCAGCCCCCTCCTGGCTTCCCCCACCCTGAGAGAGTGGGGCCAAACAGCTCCTGGTCCAAAATCCGTGGCCGGAGAGTGTTTTAAGGCAACTTGAGTTTTTCCAGCCCATTCTCCCACATGATGAGAGCTGCCCAGAGGCGGGGGCGGGAGAGGGGCCCCTCGCCTGCCTCCCACTCCATCCGCTGCCAGGCCGGCTCCCACGGCCGCCCTCCCAGCGTGGCACACCTTGGCATTGAGAGGAGCTCAAGGTTGAGGCTGATGAGGAGCTGGGCGTGAGCGCGCAGGTAGAAAGGGAGGAGCGGGTGTTGCAATCGCCCCCGTGAAGCAATGTCAGGAGCGGAGGAGGCCGGTGCCAAGAAGGAGCTGGTTCGCCTGGCGCCAGCAGCCGCGGGAGCTGGCGTGGGTCCCTGCGGTGTGTGCGGTGGGGGGCACAGCGATGCCGTGGGGGGATTAACACCGGGCTGAGGCGCTTCCCAGCGCACCCCGGGGGGGGGCGGGGGGAGCGGGGGGGCAGCCCGGTGGGGCGTCACAGCCGCTCTCCTTGAGTCTCCCCCCCCCCATCCCCCAGCGAGCAAATTAGAGCAGCTAATTACAGGGCGGAGGAGGGGGGACACACACACAGACAGACACACACGCACAGGCCGGGGGCGGCGGGCGCTGCGCTGCGCTGCCCCGGGGCGCTGGCGCGGCTGCAGCGGGGCGGCGCGGGGGGAGTGGCCGGGGGAGGCCGGCCGAGCTGGGGCTGCCATGGGGCGCCGCGCTGCCTGACCGCCCCGGGCGCTGCCTTCCTCCTCCTCCTCCTCCTCCTCCTCCTCCTCCTCCTCCTCCTCCTCCTCCTCCTCCTCCCTCCTCCTCCTCCTCCTCCTGCCGCCGCCCGCCCCGGCCCGGCTCCGCTCGCCATGGGAGATGTGGTCTCCACGCACCTGGACGAGGGTCGCCGCCAGCACATCGCGGGTGAGCTCCCGGCGCGTTTCCCCCTCTCCCCTTATCCCAGCCGGGCTCTCCCCATCCCTCTCTTCAGTCCGGGTGGGGATGCACACCCCACACTCCCCCCCCGCCATGTTCCCAGGAGCCCCCCGCCTTCTCTCCCCCTCTCTCCCGGACTTTAAACT
Source organism: Calonectris borealis (assembly GCF_964195595.1). Classification (NCBI taxonomy): domain Eukaryota; kingdom Metazoa; phylum Chordata; class Aves; order Procellariiformes; family Procellariidae; genus Calonectris; species Calonectris borealis. Next base: position 5,661,800 of record NC_134332.1, read on the forward strand.
TCTTTTTTTTTTTTTCCCCCTTTCCACCACGTTGCAGTTTCCCTGTGTTTTTGCCTGTCCCCTTGGCTGGGCACAGCCCGGGGAGAGGCGGAGGGGGGGCACCCGAGGTGCCTGTCTGCCTCCCAAATGAAAGGCTGGGTTGTGCCGGGGGTGTTTGTGTTGGCTCCGGGGACCGGGGAGCGTGTTCATGCGCTCAGCTTCCCCGGGCTGTGGGGAGGGAAGGGGGGGAGCTGGGCTCGGGAGAGATGCTGGCAGGCTGGGTCCTGTGCAGGGAAACCACTGTCAACATGGGGTTTGCCGGAGCTGGGCCGGCAGATGAACTTTCTCCCCCTTAGCAGTGCTGAGGGATCCCTAGGGAAGCTCCCCCAGGGGCTCTGGGCTGGGGGGAAGGACCGACTGCACCCCTGGGGTACCCCTGGGATGCCCCAGGCCTGTCTTGGCATGGGCAGGACACAGCAGTCCCTCCGGCACCGCTGTGGGACGGGAAAGGGTGACAATGTGGTTATTGAGAGCCTGGCCGTCGCGGGGTGACTGCCTGGCAGCGCCTCTGCCCCCGGCGCAGGATGTCTGGTCGGTGCCGCCTGGGAATCGCTGAACGTGGGATTACGGCTTCTGTACAGGCACGGTTTTGTGCGAAGCGATGGCCGAGAGGGCGGTGGCGGGGGGGCAGGGCTGCTAATTGGTGCCTGCTGTGACTTGCTTGACCCCCGTCAGTGGGGTCACCCCTCTGTCGGGGTGCTGTGCCCCTCCGAGCCGCCTTGCGTCACTTGTGATGCGGACGCTTCACTCCCCAGGGCTCCCGAGCAGGCAGGACCTGACCTCTGAGCCCTTTCGTGCTCCAGCTTCAGTTTCAGCTCCCCAGGCTGAAAAACCCTCCTCTCCGAAGGGTTAAGCAACCCCCCCGTGAACCTAGTTGGGTGGCACGGAGGAGCGTGGCTTCATGCTGGACCTTGTGCGCCTTGCGGAGAGCACAAGGGCTCAGGGAGCACCGGGGTTTTGGAGGTGCCTCTGCTGTATCTTTCCTCTATCTCCTCCATAAAGCCACGGGAGCAGCTGTGAAGTCCTTTTTGCCCCAAGGGCTTTGGGGTAAAAGCTGCTGTGGGTCCGGCACTGATGGAGCAGCGTGGTACAACTGCCACGGTACCGGCACACGGACTCGTGGCGTATGGTGGAGCCCATCTGCCTTGCCAGGCCCCGCCGTCCTGGGCCGGCTGGCAGGAATGCTTACGTGGTATGCGGCTCAGCAGGACGCCAGCAGGTTTGCGAGCTTTGAAGGAGAGCTTGTAACGCGCCGTGGGGTTTTCGTGTTGCATAGTTAAAGCTCGACGCGGCTGATCCATGAGGCTGCACCGGCTCGGCTCTGCAGGCGGCTGCTCACCGCAGCATGTTCGGGTCCAAAGCACATCCCAAATCTCCCTTTAACTTACTGGTTCTCCGTACAGAGATAGCTCCTTGTCCAAGCCCTGTGATCTTAATCCTGAAGAATAACAAGGAAAAGCCTGACTGGGTTTCCTATGCAGGAATCTGTCTCTGCTGGGTCAGAAATTAAGTGTTTGCAAGGCCAGGCTGGATGGTTGCACCCTGGCAGGAACCGAGCTGTTACACTGGGGGGTTTCAGCCCATGCTCAGCGGGGCCGGGGGCTGCAGACGAGTTTTCACAGGGAAAATAGGATTCCTGTGAATTAGGATTATGCGGATTGGGCTGGTACATGTCCTGTGCCATGCTGCAGCTCTGAAGGTTCCGGGGTGAGTAGGGGGGACCCGCACCTGTACTGGGACACGCCCCTGGGAGAGACTGGAGCCCACTGGCTTCACTAAGCACCTCTCCGCTTTCCGCCTGGGCTTCTCACTGGGTGAAAAGCCCCCAGAGCTGGGAGGGGCCGTAACCCAACAGGCAAGGCACGACTTGCTGTCAGGCATGCAAAGCAACGCGGCGGGGAAAACTCTGGGTTTTCCTGCCTAGCTCGGCGTGTTCTCGGCTGCCGCTGCTCCTGCCGGCGCCCGGGGAGGGATCCATCCCCTCTGCAAGCAACTTTACCCAGTTGTCCTCCCAACTTTGGGGTGTTTGGAGGAGCTGCCCAGGCTGATGCGACCCCTAATTGCAGCAGGGACAGGAGCTCTCTGGACTTGGCAGCGCTCTCCATGGCTGCAGGCCCCTTACGCCGGCAGAACTGTGCCGGCTGGGCACACAGCAAGCCCTGGAGCTGTGGGGAGATGGTGAGAGCCTGGGCCAGATCCTTCCCCCCTGCTGGGAGCAGAGCTCTGAGCACTGCAGATGGGTTAAAGGCAGGAGGGAGGTGGCAAAAAGCCTTCCCATGCCATGCACAGCGCGGTCCCCTCTGCATCGGGACCTCTGCCACCAAAACTGTGCTGCGAAGGTCCCATGCCGTGTCCCAGCCCACGTGGCAGTGGCTGCAATGAGGCTGATGCCAACATCTCCCGGAGGTCACGAGCCACACGCGCGTGACTTGTGTGTTGGAGGCTCAGGACCAGGGTCTTTCCTCCCACTGGTGGTGCTGGTGGGGCTGGACTGCTCTCCTGCTGCCTGAGCAGGCGTGCAGGCAGCATCCTTGTCAGCACCGGGGATGCTCCACCGTGCTAGGGCTGACAGGGCAGCCCAGGGGGTGTGATCTACACCGGGGTGGTTTTTAGGCAGTGCTGCCTGCAGCTCCTGCATCCCTTTCTCCAGGATCTCTATGACCGATAAGTGCTTCTTTCTGCTGCCCTGCTTCAGACATCATCCTGGCCTGAGTCAGCCAGCTTGTTTGTCAACACCCTTCAGCTGCCCTCCTCCTCCTCTTCCTCCCAAATGCGGGTTGGGTGTTTCTCCTGACCTGCTCCACGGGCTGGAGCAGGGACTGGCTCCCCCTCCTTGTGCAAGGATGCCCGGCACGGGCACCATCGCCTGGGGACACGAGGGTGGCAGGCTTGGGATGTCCTGCCAGGGCTCCCGGGAAAGCTGAGATGTCACAGGGTGCCTTGGGTTTTTGCACAGTGTCCCCTCCTGTCCAGGGCAATAGATGCCCTCGGCAAGGGGCTGGATGAAGCTCTTCCCTTGTGCTGGAATAACTCCTTCCCTAGTGCGTCCCAGCCCCATGGACCCCTTCTCCAGGGGGTGAGGTGGAGCGTGGCTGGCAGGAGCTGGGTGCCTCTGCCCCACGGGGCTGGTGGTCCCGGGCACTCGGCGGGTGGGAGAGGCCAGGGATGCAGCAGGAGCTGCCGGGTGCCTCTGCGCCCAGAGGGATGGGGAGGTGGGTGGCAGTGCAGGGAGGGTCCCTGGGAGCTCACACCTTGTTCTGGCATCTCCAGGGAGTCGCCAGCCCGTTAATTGCTGAGTAAACCAGCTGTTAATTTGGGGTGGGACACCAGCCCACGCAATGGTGGCAGAGGTGACACCCAGCCTCGCCCCTGGTGCTGGACCCACAGCCTTTCCACTCCAATGAGCCTTGTCGGGCATCGGTGGCTGCGTATCCCCGATGCCACCGAGGAGCATCCTTCTCCTGCCGGAGGCTGGGTGCCGACAGGGTGGGCTGCGGCGTCGGGTCCGGAGGTTCCCGGCAAACGCCGAAAGGCGCCTGGCTGCAGTGTGCCGCAGCGGGGGAGGTTGCCGGTAGCAGGAAGAAGTTTGCCGTGGCTTCCTTAAGCATGACACTCATTTCCTAGACTGGGCTGCAGATCGGCTCCAGCCAGCGCGGGAGGCAGCGGCTGCTGGTGATGGGCTCTGGGGTTGGTCTTGCGGCTGAAACCCTCACCCTGCCCCGGTGGGGGACTGATGCAGGGAGGCTCTGAGGGATCGGCGCTGTGATGTGCTGGAGATGTAGAGTGGTTTCTCGTAATGAAGTGTGTGTCTTCTTTCATCGTGAAATAAATAACTCCCCTGGCATGTCAGGGCTCCCTGCCAGCGGGGAAGGGCTGGTTCTGGCAAGCTGGGGCTTACCTGCAGCCGTCATGTCGGGGCACGGGGCTCTCTCGGAGCCAGCGTGTTGGGGCAGGGGACATCGCCGGCTGCGGGCGCCTCTTGTGCCGGTGGCCTTCCCATGTGGGCAGGAGGCGGGAGCCCTCCCTGCCCTGCCTGTGCTCAGCCCCGGGGCAGAGCCTGCCTTCCCTCCCGGGGGGGATTTCCCTGCCTCCCCCAACAAGGGCTTATCCAAAGGCCTTGCCTTGGGCAAGCTGGGGCATGCATGGAGGGCATCCCTGCTCTGCCTGGGAGCAGGAGGAGCAGAGCCGGCATTGCAGCTGAGAGCTCTCCTTGGGACCTCGGGTCAGCCCAGGGAGAGAAAAGCACCCCGCAGGCCAGGACCCCCCCCTCCCACTGCAGTATCAGACACCCCTAAACCCATGGCAGGGATCCAGCAAGGGATAGCACAGCCAAGAGCTGGGATTTCCCAAGCCTTTGCCTCCCTCCTGCCCCCAAATCGCTGCAGAGGCTGACTCTGAGCCCAGGGAGGCTCGGCACCTCTTGGCACACCCCCTGTCAGCTCTATCCCACCCTCCTGGGGACCGACGGGCTCCCGTCCCTCTGCCTGAGCCCTGCAGCAGGTTGCAACAAGCCGCTGGCTCCCACCCATGGCTCTGCCACAGCAACGGTGCTGCCGGTTCGGCCCCACGCTGGGAACAGCAAAGGTGCCACGTGGGCACGGGGACAGTCACCAAAACAGCCACCGAAAGAGCCCAGGGTTAGGCGTGCAGACAGCCCTGGTCCGTGGGGATGCAACGGGTGGTGGGTCCCATGGACAGACCCTGCAGCCGGCCTTACGGGCAGGAGCCTGGTCCCAGCCCGTGGGGAAGGAGCGGCGTCGGACCCACTCCACCCATTTCCATCCCTCTTACAGCATCCTGCGACCAGGCTTTATTTCACAACCCAGCCGGCAGCTGCCCTGCCCTTGCTCCCAACGGGCGGGGAGATGGGGGGAAGCTGGAAAGCTGTCTGCTCGCAGCGGGGCTTTTGCCTCCCACACCACCAGGACCCTGGGCTCCGCCTCAGAGCTTTTCGGCAGGCAGAAGGGCTGGAGGGATCCAGGGATGCTTATCCACGGGAACTTGCCGGGGTGAGGTTTGAAGGCAGGCGAGCACCAGCTCTCCAGCATAAGGCTGAGCACCCGCTTTCCCCCTGCAGGACCCAGGTTTGGTCCCACCACCCAGTTTGCAGAAGGTATCACCGCACCCTTGGGCTGCAGCCCCCGGAGCCCCCAAGCAGCAGCTGTGCCCCCTCCCCAGCCCCTGAGCCTTGCCCCGTGCCTGGATGTGCCCGCACCAGCTCTATGGAGAGCCCGGTGCCAGGCGGGGAGGAAGGGGCAGAGGCGAGCGGCTCGTTGCGAGCAGACTTCCTCCTGGCCCGGAGGGGGAGGAAGGAGTAAAACTCCACCTTTTCCCCCTTTTCAAAGGGAAAGGGCAGCACAGCACAGGTCCCTGCTTCAGCTGGTAGAGTACGGTGCCTTTCTCCGTGCCCTCCTGCCCTTCCCCAGCAGGGATCTGTCCCTGCCTGCAGCCGGGCTCCCAGCCCTGCTCTGGGGGGCTCGGACCCCTCCGCTATGGGAGTCGCCAGGATGGGCCATCCCCGTGCAGCAGGGGTGGATGGGGTGCTCTGCCCTGGAGCTGGCAGGGGACCTGGGGCAGGATGCCCCTCCCCTCCTGCTACATTGGTGGCTCCTGGGGCACGGGATGCTTGTCCTGGCTTCTTGCCTCTGCCACCTTTGGGTGGGTTTCCCTGCATGAAGGGACGTGCCCCAAAGCTGGGGTGACCTCAGTGCCACTGCGTGGAGCAGGAGAGCAGGGCTGCCAGCTCCCAGGCACCCAAAGCAGTGGTGGCTCAGCCATGGGAAGCATCCTGAGCCCCTTCCTCTGATCCCAACACATTCAGGGCATCCCCTGAAACCAGAACAGAGCCTTGCCTTGGGAACGTTCCCACATTGGGAACATCTTTGCTTTGGGAACATCCCTGCCTTGCCTCTGCCTAGGAGCCGCTTTGCTCTGCCGGCTGCTGCCCACCCTCCTGCAGCAAGGAGGGCACCGGTGATGCTCCATGCCACCGGGCACTGGCTGCCAGCCCCACGGGGCAGGTTCCCACCAGCCTGGGGTGTCCATGTTCACCAGGGGCCATGGTGCCTCTGGAGCATCCTCAGCCATGGGAGACACTGAGCCCGTGGCCACCCTCGGCTGGGGCATCACCCTCTGTGGGGAGGAGGGAGCCGGCGTGGGGGGCATGGGGACGGGCACTGCGGGGCTGCTGGGACCCTCTGTCCTGCCCCGGTCTCGCGGAGGAGCCGGGCATAGGAACCCCCCCAGCAGCAGGGCCTGCGGCAGAGCCCAGAACAGGCTCAGGGTTGTTTTGTTCAAATACCTCTTGGTTTTTGGTTGGGTTTTTTTTTTTTTTTGGATGTACATAAAAGTCTTTGTTTGGTCTTCTCCCGCAGTGCTGGATTAAGTTTCCCGCTGGCACCGGCCAGCTTGGCGGGGGGAGAACGTGCCAGGTTCAGCTCCTCTCCCTGGGGCTGGGCACAGGGGGGTACGAGGGGGCCAGCCGCTCGTCCCCTGCCGAGCACAGAAACATTTACTGGGACATCCCGGAGCAAGGACCACCCACCCCCGCTGTCCCCAGCACCCAGGGCATGAGAGACCTGGAGATGCCCAAGTTTGATCTGGTCCCTTTGCCTTGGGGACCCCCCTGGTCCTGCAGCTCCCAGGTGCCGTGGGGCCCCGCGTGGGTGCCCAAAGGCTGCTGTGCACCACCCCACAGCGGCACTGGCTGCCACCCGGCGTTGACTCAGCCGCGGTGGGGGTTGCGCCACGCCGGAGTGGATGCAATGCTGCTGGGCCGGTGCTGGGGGATGAGCAGGGCCTTATCTGGGGAGGGGTGATGCTGGGTCCCACCCTGCTGTGGGGCAGCACCCGCCGTGGGGTGAGCACCAAAGGGTTGGTGCTTCTTTTCCAGCCTGGCCAGGCACTGGTGGGACCCTGGGGGACAAAGGACACATGGGGTGATGTGCCTGCAGTCAGGATGAGGGCAGTGGGTCCTGGTTCCAGCACAGGGTTTGGGAGATGGTACCCAGCTTGAGCGGAGCTGCTCCATGGGGATGCTTCATCAGAACCACCTCCCTGCCCGTGGGACGCATCCTGACTACCCTGCGAGTGCTATCGCCATTCTGGTGGGCTTGAACCTGGTCCCTGTGCCCACTGGGCAGGTGGCACTTTGGGCCGGGGTGGGTTTAGCCCAGCTGGGGTGCCTGTGTGGGCACCTGCGCCCTGTGGCTTTGCAGCATCACCCCTAAAGGCAAGGCTGCTCAAAGGGGAAGGGACAGGGCAGGAGGCTCTTGCCTGGATCCGGCAGGGTTGGGTGGGCAGGGGGGAATCTCCTCCTGCCCCCATCCCTCAGAGGCTGTTGGGGCAGGGAGGTTCAGGGCAGACATCTCGCGCTGCCCTGTGCCTGGGCTCAGTCCAGCCCCGACCGGCTTCTCCGGAGACGTTCAAAGGCCCCGAACGCTGTTTGTTATTCACATGCACATTCCTCGCACGCAGCCCCGCAGCAGCCTTGTTCCTGGGGAGCAGCGGGAGACCGGCATCCACACCGCGGGAACACACCCGCCGGCACGTAGCCGGACACTAATCCCTCTCCCGCTGGGCTGGATGCGGCCCTGAGCCACGGGAGTGGGGCTGATGCAGGGGGCTGGGTCCGGCTTCATGGTTGGGATTAGGGAGTAGGAGCAGCGGGTGAAGGGTGTCGGAAGCGCGGTCGAGAGCACCGTCGGGATTTTTTGGCTGTTCCTAGCTTGAGGAGCTGCTGTTGAACGTGCTGCTTCGTTTTCGGCCCCGTGGATTTCGTGGTCTGCTTTAGATCCTCCTGCGGCCGCGCCGGGCACGGCTCTGCTTCGGCAGGTTTGTTTGCTCGGGGCTGGGAGGGGAGCGGCGTTGTGCAACCGCCGCGGCTGGGCGCGGTGCTGGGAGACAGGGTGGGTGCTGCCACGGCGGGGATAGACCCCCCGGGAGCATCTCCGGGGACATCCCTGGGGACACGGGGTGCTGCCAGCAGTCGGGATGGGAGATGCCGCAGGGTGCTGGGTGCTGGTGAAGGGTGCACCTTGCAGGCAGCGAAGCAGAGAGCCATGTCCCCAGCGGGTGCCCCAGCCCCGAGCTGGCACTACGGGCGCTTCTGACTCATCCGGGGGCAGAGCCGTGCGCGGCGAAGGCAGGGTGAGAGAGGATGAACCAGTTCAGGCCTGGGCCCATCTGGTTTCTCCTCCGAGGCTCTGCTGCCTCATCCCTTCCTGCTGCTCAGCCCCCATCCTGCCCACCCTTCCCCGCAACGGCGTGAGTCAGAGGGCGGCCGGCCGCTCAGCTCATCCCCGGCACTGCTGGCCTTGGAACCGCATGGGGCTGCTACCGAGGGGGTGGTGGGATGCGTCCCCTGTCCACCCGGACCGTGCTTCTGAGCTGATTTGTAGCTGAAAATATTCCTGACGGATTTTGGAGTAGTGCTGGAGCCAGGCGGTGATCCCTGTCCTGCTGAGCTGTGCCCTGGGTGCAGGCATCAGAGGGGTGCAGAAAGAGCCGGGGTAGCTCCCGGGTTTTGCTTTTATGAGGAACAAACCCTCCTTCAGCCCCTTTTCTGCCACCGTGTCCTCCCGGGTGAGGAGTCAGTGCCCGACCCCCCCAGCCCCGGCATCGCCCTGGGAGCCTGCGCTGGAAACCCCCCTCCTGGGGGGATGCTCAGGGGATGCTCAGCTGGGCTGAGTCAGGCCCATGTGAAGGCGTTTGTGTTTTCTGGGTGGAAATGAACTCGGACTCAAATTCCTGAAACCTTAAACTGCTGGCTGGGGCTTAACCCTTCAGGTGCACCCGTCGGTGCTGCAGGGTGCTCGCCCAGCTCCCTGCAGGGAGATGCAGCAGCTCTCGGCTCTTCTTGGCACGGTGTTGACAGCGGGCACCTCTTGCACCGTCTCTTCTGCTGGTTGTTGCTGTGTTGCTGATGCTCAGCCTGCCCAGAGCTCGTAGGGTGCTGCTGGTTTGAGGTCTGGCTCAGCACCCCATCCCTGGCCTGCTGTGCACCTTGTTCTTGCCATCCTGCGGACCTTGTCCCTGTTGTGTTGTGTACCCCATCCCTGACATGCTGTGCATCCCTTCCACGGCACGCTGTGCACCCCGTCCCCAGTGTGCTGTGCACCCCATCCGTGTGTGCACCCCATCCTCGCTGTGCTGTGCACCCTGTTTCTGCAGTGCTGTGCACCCCATCCCCGGCGAGCTGTGCACCACTGGTGGGGGGTGCCCAGACACGCTGTCTGCGTAATGCCAGGATTTGGGGCACGCGAGGGCAGCCGAGGGGCAGCGAGCAACCCCCCCCGGGCGCGTTTAGACCAGGCAGCAGTGTGGGATTGCTGGAGCAGCCCTGCTGCAGGGGATGACCCGGGCACTCTTCACCCAGCCGATGGCATCAACCTCCCTGCGGTGGTGGCTTTGTCCCCAATTCCCATGCTGGAAGAGCCTCGTTGTCCTCCTGGGCCACTGGGAAGAACTGGAGCAGCCTGAGACAGGTCGCGAGGAGAGGGGTGGAGGCAGGGGGTTGGCGTGGGAAAGCTGGCATTTGGGTGACTTTCCGGGCAGCGTGTGCGTTGTGGCACTGCCCGTCCTCCCCGGCTCCCCTCCCGCCAGCCGGGCGTGGGCAGGATGCCGGTGGCTCCACTACCCGCCTCGCACGCCGGGCATGGGAACTGTCGGTCCCCTGCACGCTGGGGACAGCCGGGGATGCTGCAGGGCTGTCCCGGTGAGCCGTGCCCTGCCGCCTGGCACCAGCACCCCTCTGTGCCCGGGAGCTGGTGGCGGGGCGAGGAGGGGCCCTTTGAGTTTTGCTGCCTGTATCTGGGTGGAAATCAGCTTCGGTCTGTTCTTGCCTCCCCGAGGTGCGAGCTGGCTGGGCCGGTGGCACTGCATGCCAGCCTGTGGATGTCCCTGTCAGTGCCACCCACTCGGGCTGCTGGGAGCCTGCGCTCCCCCCACCAACCCGCCCCCGCTCACTAATCATTTACTGGCTAAATTAGTGATTAACTCCTTCCCCGGCAGCCTTGGCAAGTCTGGCTGGGCTCACACACGCTGCTGACGGGTCCCCTGCCAGCGGGATGTCCTATGGGCCATTGCCGCCATGGCACGGGCCATCACCACCATGGCACAGAAGGACCTTCACCGGGGTAGGGACACCCAGTAAAGGGACGTGTTGGCACGGCCCCCCAGGTGTCCACTCCTCCATTGCCCTGCAAACACGTCCCCGTGCCATCACCCCCTTGCACGGGGTGTGGAGGCAGGGGGAGCTGGGGCTTTCCTGCGGCCCCGCTGAGTCAGGCTGTCCCGCGGGGGCCGGGGGAAATGAGCCAGGCGAGGTTTCGTCACGGGTGCGGGGGCCATGGCTCAGCCGGCCCAGGGGCTCTGCTTGAATGAGCCTTTTTGTCCTTTTTTTTTTTTTCCCCCCTCTTTTTTTTTTTCCTGGACCAGGGATGCCTCTGCTGAGGCATCCCTGTGGCATCCCGCAAGGGCTTGGGCACCCTGCTTCCAGCTGCTCCTCCTGCTCCCACTCATCTCAGCTACATAAACCCAGGGGGGCTCCCAGGGGGGCTCCGGGGGAAGGTTGGGATTTCAAAGGCACCTTCACACACACCCCCCCCCCCGAATATATTTAAGTAGCAGCAGAGGGATGAGATGGTGTCTGGCACGAGGGACGTGGGGCTTTGGGCTTGCAAAACGGGATGTGGGCTGAAGGGAGGTTGCGGATGACTGTTCCTGCTCGGATTTGTCAGCCTCTGGCCTCCAGCCTCCCTGGGGGTGCGTGTGTGCGTGTGCATGGGTGTGCGTGTGTGCATGCATGTTTGTGCATGGGTGTGCATGTGTGTGTGTGCATGTGTGTGCAAGTTTGTGCATGTGTGTGTGCACGGGCGTGCGTGGATACATGTGCTGCTTCGGGCATGAGCAGCTCAGCTACAGAGCACCCAGTGCCCGCTGTCCCCACACCGCCCCGTGGGGTGCGCTTGGGAGAGCCCTGTCCCCCAGGTGCAGTCGGGGTGCTCCCCCCTGGCAATGCTGGTTGCAGTGATGCAACCCCAGGGACCCACTCCCTGTCCCTTGGGGGGCCATGAGCATGGTGGCCACAAGCGTGGTGGCTGTGCCCCGGGGGCCAGCCAGGCCAGCCCAGGGGTAGCCGGGGAGCAGGAGGCAGCTCTGTGTCCCCAAAGGCAGGGCTGCCAGGACCTTGGCCTGGCTTCTGCCAGGCGCGGAGGGGTGAAGGCTGTTTTGGGTGCAGAGGAGCAGTGCACCCTCTGCCCACCCAAGATCCTGGCAAGTCAGGAAAGGGGAAAGGACATCCCCAACCTCAGCTTATCGGGTATCTTTGAAGGGGTACAGAGGGATGCTCATCTGAAAGGCAGCTTTGCCGAGCATCCCCGACAGAGCCTGCCCGGTGCCGTGCAGCTCAGCCCAGTTCTGGGGGAGGCCAAGCTGGTCCCCAGCCCCAGGGAGCCACCTGGGCTGAGCCACGTCCCTGTCCCTGCCAGGCTCTGTCCCACCTGGGGCGTGCTGGGATGCTGCAGCAGCCCTGATCCTGCAGATACCTCCATAGGTCATGAATGCGTCGAGAGGACGGTGAGCAAGAAGGGCACCGTTGTTGGATGGGGCCCAAGCAAACTTTGCAGCAAAACCTGTGCAGGATCTGACCTCCCCGCTGCCAGATCTGCTGACTCTGCCGGCCACGGCCTGGGCTATTTAAAGCATCACTCTCATTTTCACATGATTTTGAGGGTAATGAGGAAAACGAGCCCTCGTGCTGGCAGGGCTCTCTGCAAGCCAGGGGCTGCCAGGATGGTGTTTCTGGAGCCCTGCTCTCCCCACTGTGGTGAAACGAACTGCAGGCAGCAAATACAGGCAGCTGGAGGGAAGGATATGGGCAAGGTGTCCATGCTGTTCTCCGGGCGATAAGGTCTCTCTGCTAGACCTGGAACTCATGGCTTGTTTTTTTGCCTTGGTTTGCTCTAAGAGGTGCCAGAGCTGGGGCTGGCGCTGGTCATATGGGAGGTCAGGATAAGGGCTGGCTTCTGCTTTGGTCTGTGCATGTGTGGGGCTGGGGCTGGTGCTGGAGATGCTTCCAAGGGCAGGACGCAGCCAGTCCAGGCTGCTGGACCAGCTTGGGCAGCTTGCCACGGCTTTTGGAGTCCTTCTGAGGGTGAGATCCTCCTCCTGCCCTGGTTCAAAGGGACTAAAAGTGGACCAGGGCTGCTCTGGCCGGGCTGTGACCTCTCAATACGTGAGGGCTGCACATGCCTTTGGGGGTGCAACCTGCATCGCCGGCGGCACCGGCTGCTCCGTGGCTGTTGCCTTCCCATCCGGCCCGTGCCGTTGTGCTGGCGCTGCTTTGGGCTTGATGACGGCTGCGGTGGCACGACCGGTCGGGGGGGTGGGCAGGAGCAGGAGCCGCCTCTCCCGGCTGGTTTCGCCCAGACGAGCCTCAGGCTCCGCAGTCCTCGGGCGTCACCCGGGACAAGGGCAAACCTGTGCTGCCTGTTTTGTCCCCCTGCCAGGGTGTCCTCGCGGGAGCTGCTTGCTCTGCCGTGCCCGCGGTGGCGGTGCTGGCTGGGTGGGTGATGGGGAGGGTGTGTGGGTCCCCGGGGACCTAGCAGGGAGGGCTGGAGCGTGGCTGGGGGTGCGGAGCTGATGTGGCATAGCCGGACCCTACTCCTTGCTCCCTGCATCTCACCCAGCCCTGCGTCCAGCCTGGCCTGGGGGGTTTGCCCGGCGGCTGGGATGCCCAGAGCCCTTTCTCTGCCCTCCTCGTGCAAAGCCGGCTGCTGCAGAGCCCCTTTATCTCCTCCTGCAGCCGCCACGTGCGGCTTAGTCATGGGGATGGCTGGGGAGGGAAGGAGGGGAGGCCGAGGAAGAGATGAGGTGTGTGATCAGAGGCGCTGGGGCTCCTGCTGAGCCAGGCATTGGTGGGTGCCGTTGGCACGCCTCTGCGACCACAAAGCTGGTGGCTTCCCCATGCCCTGCCTTGCCAGGAACCAGAGCGATGTGCCGGAGCCTGCGCTGGCCCGGCAACCCTGGCTGCTCGGGGATCGGTGCCTCTGCACGGCTCGGTGTGACGGGGAGCAGGGTGGTGGCACCCGGAGCAGCGGGAGGGTGTCGGTGCTGGGAGCTCAGTGGTCCCAGAGCAAACACCAGGCTTGGGAAAACACCCTCTGTAAGCGGCTGGGGACACCCTGGGAGGTCCCTGCATGTGCATCCGGAGCGCTTTGCCATGGGTGTCTGAGCCCGCACCCAGGACGGGGCGGTGGCTGGGTGGGAGCCAGCCGCGCCCCATCCCTCCCTGGCCCTGCCATGGCCTGGGGGGAGCTCGGGTGAGGGGCCCGGAGGAGGCAGGGGACACAGGTCCCTGGACTGCCACCTGTCCCGAAACCCTTCCAGCTCTTGGCTGGAGGTGCAGCTGAAGCGGCTCGTAGAGGGATGGCCGCTCGTGGGTGGCCTTGGTCGTGCAGCCGGAGGGGGATGCTCTCCGTAGCCCCCAGCACTGCCAGGAGGTTTTGTTCAGTTTGGGGAAGGAGCTGGTGGGTGGCTTAGTTTCCATGTGGGACACGTGAGCCCCACGCAGGGTGCTATGGCATGGTGGGGGTCGGGGCACCCACCGGCATCAGCAGCGTGGGCTTCCCATCCTCTGCTCTCAAGCAAAGCCCGGCTGTACCACTACTAGCAGTCCACATCTTGCCAAATCTGGTGTCACCTTGTGTCACCTCCTCACCACGCCGCTGGCCACCTCCTCCCAACCCCCCGCGGGTCCCTGCCCCTCTCGCTTCCCTGGGGTGGCTGGCAGGGCGGGCAGGGGCACTGGGCAGGGAGCACCAGTGGCCCCCCAGCATCCCTCTGCACCCCGGGGGGGCTTGCTGAGCTGGGGGAGGTTTAGTCACCTTGGATATTTGACTGCAAATCTTTTGTTTCAATGTCTGCAAGTAATCGACTTTTGCTCTTCCACTTACTTAAAACCTCCTAATTGGCCCCGTCATTAATCAGGGAAGAATGAGTGACTAAGCCGTCTCGCCTGCCCGGGGACCGGGGGCTCTTTTTTTCCCATGGACTGAAAGGAAATGAAACCTCAAAATGTCCTTTTAAATCCCAGCTGTCAGCATCGCTGCCCAGAGCCCCGGCCAAAATCATACAGTTTTGTAGACGGGAGTTGCAACAGAGGTGCGGCGTGGACGCAAGCGCGGCGTGACTGCGAGCTCTTTCTTTTCCAGGAGAAAATGCCAAAATCGGGGGTGAGGAATTTCTCTGCTGGGACGAGCAGGCGTCTCGTTCTTTGCTGTGTAAAAAAATGGCTTAAATTTAAAGGGATTTTCAGCCCCGGCATGGCAAGATGCTGGCCTGCCCTGTTTGCTCCCGTCACGGTGCTGGCGTTGCCAGCATCTCCTCGGGGATGAGTTTATCCACCTCCAGCTACCGTCCTCGGGCAGCATTTTCCTCTGGAGCTGCTCATCCCACAGGGATTTGCAGCACCCTGGAGCAAGCTGCTCCTTTGTGCCGGCTTGGCTGCGAGCGCGGCTCCGAGGCGGCTGCTGCTGCTGCTGGAGATTTTGGCTCCCGCCGAGCTGTGCCAGGGCTGGCGCGAGGGTCTGTTTTGTCTGGGTTCGTGCCCCCAGCATCGTGCTGGCTCCTGCACTGGGGATGCGTAGCCAGCGTCGTTCCTCCCCGCGCCCGTCGCCAGCGCTCTGGCAGAGGCTGAGCCGTCAGAAATAGTTGGAGGCGACTCAAATTCTTTCCTTTTCGCAGGCTCTGGGGCAAAGTTGAGCAAAATTCAAAGTAGAGGCCCCGCGTGCCAAAGGCAGCTCTGGGGAAGTTGTTTCCCCGGACCTGTGATGCTTTTGATGGGGTTTTTGGTGTGGGAGCCCCTTGTGGGGTCTGGAGCTGGGGTGGGGAGGGGAGAGGGCAGGGTGCTGCGTGGGGCAGGGTGCTGCGTGGGGCAGGGTGTGCGTGGGGCAGGGTGTACGTGGGGAGGGTGCTGCGTGGGGCAGGGTGCTGCGTGGGGAGGGTGCTGCGTGGGGCAGGGTGCTGCATGGGGCAGGGTGTCAAGTGGGGCAGGGCACTCAGGATGCATGAGTGGCAGGGTGCTGCATGGGGCAGGGTGCTGCATGGGGCAGGATGTACATGGGGCAGGGGTGCTAGCAAAGGTTGGGGGGACAGCCCCGCTCCCCCACTGCAGCTGATGCCCCAGGGGGAACAAGGGGTTCCCGTGGCTGCCACCCTGGGGCTGGGAAAGCACCATCCCTGCTGCTGGGGGGTGGGTTTGCAATGTCCCCCCCCCCCGCACTGTGCATCGAGGGGCTGCCGGGGAAGGGTGCTGCCTCGGGACTGCGTCACCGGCTGCAGAGGCCATAGGATAGCCCTTATGGGGACACAGCGGGGTTGGGTGGGTGCGAGTGGTGCTTGGGGCTGGGGAATGGGGTGTTGCCCCCCAATCTCAGCCGGCTGAGGCGGTCAGAGCGGGGCCGGGGAGCCGCACAAGGCGCGGGAAGCCGTCAGCATCGCCGGAATCAGCTTAATGTCAGGAATTTCCTGCTGGGGAGAGGAATCCATGGCATTAACGTGAAAGGCCAAAAAAAGAGATCATCCTGACCCCAAATTAGTCTCTGGGCTGGATGGGGAGGGCAGAGGGCAGTGGGCTCGGCCGTGGCCCTTGCACCAAAGCCTGCTCCAGCAGGCAGGAGGGCGACGGGAGGTGGTGGGTGGGTGGGGAGGGCGGGGGGAAGGTGTCCGAGTGGGGTGCCGGGAGGGGTCTACAGCAAGGAGACCCCCGAATTCAGCCCCTGCCTAACGCGGCTCTGGTTTTCTGTTGCAGAGAAGACGGGGAAGGTGCTGGGGGAGTTTTGCCGGTGCTACAAGGAGCAGTACGGCGTAGCGCTCTTCAACAGCGTCCGCTATGAGATCGAAGGCAACGGAGGGCCACAGGCCCAGCTGCTCCACCGCAAGGTAAGAGCCCGGCTCCATGCAAGGAGCTCCATCCCCGTACCCAGCGAGCACGGACCGATGTCCTCCCCAAGGCCCGGGCACATCCCCTCTCCCTGTTCCACCCTGCCGGGGTGGAATGTAGCCCCCGTGCCACTGGTCCAGCCCATCCCCGTGGTGTCGTGCACCGTCCGTGCAGCACGTGGGGCTCCCTGGGGTGGTTTTCTTTCCCAACCCATGCAACGAGCACACCCAGCAAGCGGGGGCAAGCCTGGCTTTTGGCTGCAGCCCCCCGTGGATGTCTGTGCTTGATGCCAGGGCTGGCAGGAGCTCCCGGGACCCCCTTGTGCCCAGTGAAGCCCCTGGCAGACATCCCTGACACCGCGGGGGAAGAGGAGGTGGCTCTGAGCCTGATCTCCAGGAGCCCCATGTCTCCTGCCTGGCAAAAGGTCTCCAAGCATCCCCCCGCTTGTTGCTTGTGGCTCTGGCACCCGGGCATGGATCCTGCCTTCCCCTCCCACTTCCAAAGGCAGATGCACATCAGCCAGGGCTTCTCGCCTGCAGATGGGTTTTGGGGTTCCTCCCTGGCCAGGTCGGTGGAGCCACTGTCCTGCAGGTGCTCCTTGAAAGCAGGAGGAGATGTGATTGCGCGTGGGGATGGGCTTCTGCCCTTGTTTGAGGCTTAAAGGGGTGGTTTTTTAAGAAATCTAGAGATTGCATCCATAAGATCAGACTCGAGCCCTGGGTGCTCACAGCGCTGTCCTTCTGGGCCACCCACGAAGGTGACACCTTGCCCAGGCACCTGGTAGTGTCCCATCTCCTCTGAAAGCTGCCTGGGTGCTGGGTGTGTTGAGCAAAATAAAGGTGTGGAGATTCCTGGGCACCCGGCATCCTCGGCAAGGCGTCCCTTGGGTTCCTCGCAATTTGGCAGATGCCATCAGCCCCCCCCGGGGGGGTACCTCCCTCCCAAGGTTGGTTGCTTCATTAAAAAGCTCCAGCAAGCAGCCCAGGAATGTCTGAGGAACGGCGGCGAGGCGGGGAGGTCAGGGACGCCGTGCAAGTCTTTTAAAACACCAGCGTATAAATAGCACGTTCCTCTTGCGCGATGTCCCGTCTGCTGCCCGTCCTCTGCCAGGGCGCAGGCAGAGCCGCCAGCCGGGAGGTACCAGGGGACCTGCGTGTCCGTGGGGTGCCTCTGAGAGGAGCTGGGGAGAGCATCTCCTCCAGCTGGGCTTTGCGCTCCCCAAATATGCCCCAAAAAAGTTGTGGATGTCAAGAAGATGCAGGATAGCATCCTCCCTGTCCTCGAGCAGGTCCGGTTGGAATCTGGCGTTTGGGTTTTTTTTTTTTCTTTATTTTTTTACCTTATCTTTTGCCATCTCTGGGAGGATACGGTGCTCAGAGGCAGCTCCCGCAGCGATACCGGGGGCTGGAGGCCCTCCTGGGCAGTGGGGACAGCTGGGCTGGGGTCTGACTTGTGGCTCAGTCGCCTGAAATGCCAGCAAGAAGCAGCAGCGATGAGAACGAGGAAGAAATGTTTCTGCCTTCGGTCTCTCCAGCAGCCCAGGCGTCCCCAGCCAGCGATGGGGACAGCGCACGTCATGGCCTTGGTCTGACATCCTCACGTGCCCCTGAAAACCAGTCCCCGAGCGTTCTCTCTTCTCACAACACCCCCTCCTGCCTCCCCCAGCCGAGCCCCAGAGCTGACGTACCCAGACCCAGGTCTCGTACCCAGACCCAGGTCTCGCTCCCCATTGCTCCCCGTCCCCGCGGCAGGGGTGCAGGCAGTGTGGGGCCCTCCGCCCGCGCGCTGCCCGGCCCCCTCCCTGCCCAGCCTAGCAATTTGGCACATACCTGCCTGTCCCAAATATTTGCCGGGGTTGGGTGGTGCTGCCTCGGAGCCTCCCCCCGGGTGAGGAAGGTGTGCGAGGAGGGGACGGCTGCACCGTGGGGCCGGGGGGCTCCTGGGCTGCTGGTGGCTGTGAGCAGCCGTTCCCCATCCGAGGGTCCCCTGGACCCACATCAGGGCTCGGTCCGGGTTTTATTTCATTAGCAGCCGGTCTGTGCGGCTTTGTCTGCCTTGGGCAGTGGTTTTGAAGCTGGTTTATATGGCCTGATTCTCCTTGGATGAGCCATCCCGGTGAGATGCTGATGGGGACTCCCAGAGCTGCCACCACATTTCTGTCCCCATCCCCGCTGGTGGCCTTAGGGTTCAGGCTCTCATTGCTCCCACTGTCCCCCAGCCCTGCAGGGCTTGCTTTGTGGTTTCTTCTCCCCCTTCCAAGGGCTTTGGAAAGCAGTAGGGAGCAGTGAGGTGCTGTCAGCCTGTTTGCTGAGCCAAGCTGCTCTCAGACCTCCCTACCACCCAAGGGGGTGTGGGGTCGGGGAGCGGTGGGGGGCTTGGGGAAGGCAATGGGGTGCCTGTGAACCAGGAGATGGACAGAGCAGGGAGAGGAGAGGGAAAGGTCCTGGTGCTGGGTACATGGTGGGACCCAAGCCCTGGCTGGTCCCTCCTGAGGCCACCATGGTGGATGGTGGGTGGCCACAGCAGAAGAGGCTGCCGCCGCACGCTCCCGCCCTCACGAGAGCTCTCGGCTCTTGTTTATGTTCCTGGGATCATAAAAATTCTTGGGACAAATTCTTGGCTCACTTAGCCAGCCTGTGTTTGGAATGGTGTAAACGCTGCCGGCGTATGGGCCAAAAAGCGCTGGAGAGCTGGTGAGGGGCTGTTCAGCCCGGGGGGGGGTCGGGGGCACGGGATGTCCTCAGCCTGTTCCTGTTGCTCGTCCTCCATGAAGTCCAGAGCATTAAGCATTGTGCTCTACAAGGTGGCTTCTTGCTTTTCCTCTTCCATGTCCCATCTGGAGACCATGCTAGGGCAGGGCTTGGTTCCTGCCATCTGCAGCTTGCCTCTGACCCACACCCTGGCAGGACCTGCTGGTTGATGACCACTACCGAGCGGTACCACACATGCTCCCGCCTGCCCCAAGCCAGGGAAATCGTAGTAGCTGGGGTTGGGAAGAGCTACTGGAGGGCTCTGCTCCAACCTGCTGCTCGGCCAAGAGAGCTCAGGTTGCTCAGCTGAGCTTGGTGTATCTCCCAGGAAGGAGATGCCAGGGACAGAGGTGTGACCACCACCATGGTGAACACCACCACGTGTGACTGTCATGTCATGCGCAGCGCTTCTGAGGTTTTCTAGGGCTGTGCATGTGGAAACCCCCAGGTTGTCACCCAGATGCGCCCCTTCAGGCACCAAAATTTGCAATGCTATAGGAGATAATCCAGCGGAGAAATTGGAGACCCTCAGCATAGCCGTTGTGCAGAAAACCCCACCCAAACCACCACAAATGGACCTTATTGAGCTCCCCGAGCCAGGCTGTGCCACGAGATGGAGAGGTACCCAGCTGCCAGTGTCTCCTCTACGCAGGTCCCACTGGAGGACCACGTCATCTACTCGGGCAACCTCTTCCAGTACATCGAGGAGAACAAGAAATGGAGGAACCGCTTCTGCGTGGTCCCGCACAACTATGGCTTGGTCCTCTATGAGAACAAACTGGTGAGGGGCATCACCCTTTCGCCCATCTCTGGTGGGCACAGCTTCAGAGGGAGACACCGCATCGCTGCGGTGGTGTGGCCGTGTTCTCCATCATCCATGACCATCTTTTTCTGCTCAGGCCTATGAGCGGGACCTGCCACCCCGTGTACTGGTCAACAGCGCTGGCTACAAGATCCTCACCTCCGTGGACCAGTACCTGGAGCTGGTGAACAGCAGCCTACCTGGTGAGTGGTCCTGGTGGCTGCAGGGCAAGGAGGGATGCTCGGGGTCCCCTGCTGCTGGCATCCCTTGGGGACCTTTGGGAAGGGGTGATTTTGGGATGTGGGCATCCTTGGGGACCTTCTGGAAGGGGTGGTTTTGGGGTGTAGCATCCCTGGGGACCTTCTGGAAGGGGTGGTTTTGGGGTGTGGGCATCCCTTGGGACCTTTGGGAAAGGGTGGTTTCGGGGTGTGGGGCTGTAGGGAAGGAGAACAGCCCCATTCCCCCTGTGGGGCGTAGGGTGCGGTGTGAGTGTCTGCTGGTCGGGTCCTGCCACAGCAGCCGGGGAAGGAAGGAAGGAAAATGTGTCTGCAGCTCCATGAGAGCTGCCCCGAGCGGTTCCTGCCTCCCTTTCCCAGGGAGCGCTGGGCGAAGGCAGCAGCTCCTGCTCCTCCATCCAGACTCCATCCCAGGAGGATCGGCCACCACCCCACTCACCGTCCTCCTGCCCTGAGTCCCTAAAGGCCAGGACACCCCTCCAAGGAGCTGCTGGAACAGCTCGCATAGGGCAGCGAGCCCTTTGCTGCTTCAGGGCATGGGCACAATGGCAGCAGAGTCAGGCCAGCAGCTCTGGGGAGGGTTTCACGCTGGAAATAATGATTTTTTTTTTTTTTTTTTTTCCTTTTCAATTTTCACTTCTGATTTCCTTTTTGGAAGAACAAGGCTCTCTGCACTTTTTTTGCCCTATGTTTTTGGTAGAACTCACAGCAAAAGCACTGGGAAGGAGCCGAGGAGTTTTGTGTGCCCCTGCTGCACCCCTAGCCCCAATTGCTGGGGGAGATGGACACCCCTGACCCTGCAGCATCCCCATCCCTGTCCTGCCCCATCCCTTCCTCAAAGCATCCTTCCCCCCCTGCAGGTGTGACGCCCAAATCGGGGCACTCCCCCATCCTGAAGTGCCCCACGGATTTCCCCCTCATCCTCTGGCACCCCTATGCCCGGCACTATTACTTCTGCGTGATGACGGGCAAGGAGCAGGAGAAGTGGCGGGCGGTTTTCCAGGACTGCGTGCGGCACTGCAACAACGGTGAGCCATGCTGGGCGGGGGGACGGATGCGGGGGCTCCGGGGTGGGGAGAGCATCGTCCTCCTGCTCCGGAGAAGGTGTTGGGGGTGCTGCGGTGGTTGGGTTGGGTTTTGGACCGAAGGGGATGATTTGAGGGAGGAATTGGCTGGGAGTTGTTGAGCATCATTGAGCATTTCACCCTCTCTCCAAGCAAAGGTGGGGAGCGGGAGGGATCCGGCTGCCCAGTGCATCCCTGTGCCCGGCTGCATCCCACCACCCATAAGGAACGGGATGGCTGCACCAGGGCAGGCAGCATTTGCAGGAGCCAGCACGGAGCCTGGCTCAATAAACACCTATTTTCCACCCCAAGGTAGAAAATATTTGGTAATTAAAGTCAAAATTCTCAGCCCCACCGTCCTGCTCCCAGCCCTGCCGGCATCTCCCGGGCTCTGGTGAGCGAGGGCGGCCGGGGCTGCGGGCAGAGGGGGTGCGGGGCTGCGAGGGGCCGGGGCGGAGGCAGGACCTGCCTCCCACGTCAGCGATACTCTGGCAGGAAAACACGATTTTCCTGCTTGGCTGCGGCCTGTGTGCTCCTGGGCTGAGACCCAGGTCTCGGCGGTGCCTTGGCTGGTGAGAAGTTTCCTGGGGAAGGAGGTGCCAGTGCTGAAACCTGCTCAAAATCGGGTCTTTTAGTGGGCAAAGAGAGACGCTGCCTATTTTTTTTAATGCTTCTGTCACTCCTGGGAGCTTCGTGTAGCCCCATTTTGCCAGAGCTGCTGTTTAGGGAGCAGAGTAATGGGGTTGGATCCCGAGCCTGGGTTTCAGTGGGGGTTTCCATCCTCCCATGTTCGATTAAGTCTGAAAGCTTTGCTCTTTCCCTTCATTTTGGTGCTTCTCGCTGCAAAACACATCCATGCGCTGTTGGTGAGCTGGGGCCGTCCGAGCTCGTCGGGATGAGCATGTCCCCGCAGCCCAGCCTGGGCTCCCTGGGGGGGGGCTGGGTGCAGTGACCCCCCCACAGCCGCTCATCCCCCCCAGGATGCTGCTGGAGCATCATTGCTGCCCGCAGTCCGGGACCCCCTGTGCTTGCTGGCTGGACCCACAAAGCCAGGGCACTGCGAGCAAAACCAGCTCCTAATAAAAGAGGAATCAACCTCTTGTACTAACAAAGAGCCAATTTATTCATTTATTTATCTTTAATTTCCACTCCCCCGCGGCTGCTGGGTGCTGCCACGGGAGAGGGGAGAGATGTGAACCCCTCCACCATCCCCACCGCCAGCCAGGGTTGTGCCATTAAATCCTCTCCTCCCTCTCCTCCTCCTCAGCATGTGATGAAAAAAGAACTGACGGGGGGGCGGCCAAGGGAAGGCTCAGCGCGGGTGGGTTTCTTCATTTCTGCAGCCTGGGTTTCTCTGGGAGATGGTTCTTCCCTCCCGAGCTCCGTTTCTGCCCCTCGCTGCTCCTGTGAGGTCCGAGATACAGCTTCAAATCCCCTGAAAGCTCTTTTGTTGTTGTCGAGCAATTTTTTTTTTTTCCCCCCCCTAAATTAGAGACTCTGTTTCTGCCTCCGGTTGTGATTAGTGTGGGAATTTTCCCCTCCCTTTTTAAGCCTGTATTTTTGTAACACCAGCTCTTCTGTAAGGACCAGGGACGTGCAACATTGTTCCTCAGGCAGGAGGTGTCCAGCCTGGTTTCCCTGGAGCCTGGGTGCCCTTGGCTGCTCCGAAATGTCACCCTGCATGGTGACACGGGGGGCTGGAGCAGCACCCACCCCGCTGGCTTTTGCCCCTTATTGCGGGCAGGCTGCCCTGTTCAGCTGTGTTTCGGGCAAAAAGTATCTTCAAACTCACATTTCTTCTTCAGCACCGTTCCTCCGGCAAGAGGAGATTATCCTGTGCTGTGAGCAGGGTGGACTTTGAAAAAGCCGAGGTGTAGCATCGCTCTCGGGTGTCGGGGACCCCCATGCCGTGGTGCACCATCACCCTGGGAGCCTTTCCAGGATAGGGTCCAGGCTTGGGTCGTTGCTTCCCATCCCTGGCAAGGCGAGCTCAGCTCAGTGCTTAATTAACTGCGTATTAATGAAGCAAGCTCATTAAATTTGCCCTGTGAAGTGGCACGGTGGCTTCTTGCAACCAGCCCTATCTACTTGTCCCTGGGCAAGGGCGCAGGGCTGGGGCTGGGTCCCCGCAACCGCAGCCCACTCTCCCCCCCGGTCTCAGCCAGGGACGAGTGACCCTGGTGGGACAGATCCAGATGACTTCTCGGGGAGGTGACTCCTGCCCGGCTCTGCATGATTTGGAGATGGGGTTTGGCTGTAGCAGCTCTGGCGGGGGACTGGGGCCCGTACCAGGCTGTCCCACCCGGGAGGCGATGCTGAGCTGAAGGAGCCGTGGATGGAGAAGCACTGAAAGCTCAGCCCTGCTCTGGCTCCCGCTCCCACCGAGCACTGAGAAAGGGTCAGACTTCGCTTTCTCAGCGTTTTTTTCCCCCCTGTATACTAAGCTGCCCCTTAGGAGAAGCTGCTTAGGCTTGGAGTTAAATGTAATCATCTTAGAAAAATCTGTGTGCGTTGGAAAAGATCCGCTCACTACCCCGGGCTGTCCCTCCTGGGAAGGGAGAAGCCATCCCTGGCTGCATCTCCCCGGGACGCCGGCTTGCTGGGTGGTCCAGGGACGTGCCGTGACCCTCCGCTGGCATCGCTGCGGGGATGCTCTCTGGGAGCAGGGTGGCTCTGCCAGGGAGCCCTTTGCCACGGGGCACAGCCACCACCAGCCACCCTGGGCTCGGTCCCATCCCACCTCCCTCCTGCCAGAGGTCCGGGCGTGGGGAGGGGAGTTGGATGCCAGGGGGGTTCGCTCCCAGGAGTGTTTCTTTCTGGCTGGCAGGCGTGTCCGCAGCCAGACCCTGGAGAGGCTGGGACGAGGCAGGGACATGTGTGGGATGAGGCAGGGACATGTGTGGGACGTGCCAGCAGGCTCCCAGGCTGTCCTGCCTGTCCGCTGCTCCCATCTCCTCCTCCTCCTGGCACGTGGCCGTGGGCTCCCAGCACCCTGCCCTTCCTCCTGATGGGTGCTGCGGGAGGGTGGGGGTGATGTCCGGGCCCCCCTCGTGCTGCTGGCCCTGCGGCAGTGACATCTCGGGGGGCAGCTGAACCGGCCGGAGCCCACCGTGCCTCCCCCAGGGCTGGATCCGGGACGGGGCCTCTCCAGCCCCGACGCCTCTCGCCCAAGCTGCGCCGCTCCCTGCAGGGCTCCCCCTTTCTCCAGCCTCCCCCCGCTGCCCCATTCTGCGGTGCTGGTGGGCTCGCTGGGCCCCATGCAGCATCGGGAGTCACTGAGCTCCCCCCATACTGGTGAGCCCCTGTTCCTGCTGTGCCTTTGGGATTCACCGAGCCCCTGGGTCCCCGTGCACCACGGGGGCTTGCTGAGCCCCCCGTCCTGCTGCACCCCTGCTCCTGACGTGCCTTCAGGGCTTGCTGAGCACCTGGGTCCCCGTACACCATTGGGGTTCATCCTGCTGAGCCCCTGCTGGGCCATCAGGGCTTCCATCAGGGCTTGCCGAGCCCGCAGGTCCCCATGCACCATCCGGGCTTGCTGAGCCCCCCCCCATCCTGCTGAGCCCCTGCTCCTGCATTGTCATCGGAGCTCACCGAGCCCCCAAGTCCCCATGCACCATTGGGGCTTGCTGCCCCCCCAGCTCCTGCTGTGCCATTGGGGCTCACTGAGTCCCGGGGTCCCCATGCACCATCGGGGGTCACCGAGCCCCCCCGTCCTGCCGAGCCCCTGCTCTGGGGTGCCTCCCTGCCCTTGGTCCAGCTCTGGAGGGGATCAGTCTGTGGACAGAGTGGGAGCCCCCCCCAGCCACTGGTGTGTCTGGGAGACTGCTGCCCCTCACCCAGTTAGAGACAGGGGCTTGGGATGGGATTCCCTAGTCCTGGTGACAGCCACGGGCTCCTTGCGTGGGTCCGAGGGTGTGGGGGATGCGAGGGACCCCCTCCCAAAGATGGGCTGGGGTGCTGCAAGCAGCTGGGCTGCCCCTTGCTCCCCATGCCGGGCTGCTCACTCGTTCCCCCCCCGCCCCATCCCCTCCCCAGGGATCTCCGAGGACTCCAAAGTGGAGGCTCCAGCCTTCACGGACGCCGTCCGCATGTACCGCCAGTCGAAGGAGCAGTACGGCACCTGGGACATGCTGTGCGGCAACGAAACCCAGGTGAGGACCTGTCCCCCCCGCCTTGCAAGGCTGGGGTTGGGGGTACGGGCTGAGCAGGGTCCCCAAAACCTCCTGCCTTCGCAGGTCCTGAGCAACCTGGTGATGGAGGAGCTGCTCCCCGAGCTGAGGACCACCATCGGCCCCCGGCTGAAGGGCAAGGCTCAGGAGCGCCAGCGGACCTGGATCCAGGTTTGGGGCTGGGGCTGCTGGGGAGGGGGGGGGTCATCGTCGCCTGCCCTCCCCCTGCCTGCCCTGCCTCTGCTTTGGGGGCCACGCTGCTGCCTCCCTTCCCCGCCGGGCTCGGTGCCCACCGGCTTTCCTGCCTCTCAGAGCCAGCACCGCCCCCCCCGCCTCATCCCCTCTCCTGGCCCCCGCCAAAGAAGCCGTCCTTATTCTCCAGCTTTTTAAAGCTCCTTGTCCTGCCCCTGCGAGCAGCCCTGCCCATCCCTGCCTGCGCTGCCTCGTCCCTGGGGCGAGGGAAGCAAACAGGAGGAAGCCCAGCCCCGGAGCGAAGCCCGTCCTGGCTATATTTAGCGAGCCATTTTTAGAGCAGCACAGGCTAAATCCAGCCCAAACCCTTGCGAAAGACCGAGGGCTCTTCAAAACTGCCTGTTAAAACCTTAAAAGCCAATAGATAATTACCACCAGGCTCATAATGTGCCACTGGAGCAGCCTAAAAATGCACAAACGCTGCTTTTTCAGTAGCTGCGGTCTTAGCTGCAAAGCTGGGAAGCCCGAGGAGGGGGGGGCTGGCTCTGCCTCCCGCCGGCCCCAAAATCGTGGCGTTTGGCTGCAAAGTGAGTGTGAAGCCTCAGCGAGCGGCTCCATCCCACTCATGGGGGATGAGATCCCAGGCAGGTTGAGCAGGACAGGGCACAGGTTTCAAACGGGATCAGGGACTCTCCTGCCCGGACCACCAGCATCCCTGGCCATCCAGCATCCCTGGACCACCAGCATCCCTGGCCATCCAGCATCCCTGGACCACCAGCATCCCTGGCCATCCAGCATCCCCAGACCTGCAGCATCCCTGGCCATCCAGCATCCCTGGACCACCAGCATCCCTGGCCATCCAGCATCCCCAGACCTGCAGCATCCCCAGACCTGCCTAGGACACATTGGCTGACAGAGGCAGCGCTCAGCTCTGTGCCACTTCGGCACCGCTTTGAAGCAGCTTCTGCACCGTGGGGGCTTCATCTCACCCGGCTGTGGTGGTCCCTGATGTGGAAAACCTACGTCCAGGCTGCACGGAGGGGTCCAGTCAGGGCATGGGTGAAGGCTCAGCAGGTCCCGCAGGCATCTGGTGCTGGAAGCGATGGTTAGCGGGGGTGGCAGGAGGTGTGGGGGGGAGCTGACCACCCCATCTCTCTCTTGCCAGATCTCAGATGCCGTCTATAGGATGGTCTATGAGCAGACCAAGGCCCAGTACGATGCAGCGATGGCCAAGTGCGAAGAGGAGCGGCCCCAGATGGAGAGCACCATCCGCACGGACATGGACCAGATCATCACTTCGAAGGAGCACTTGGCCAGCAAGATCCGAGGTACAGCCCTGCGGGGAGACGTGTGGACATGGATGCGTGTAGCTGTGTCCGTCACCAGCTCTTGGTGTGGCATCACCCCTGTTTCACCAAGGTGTGGCTGTTCTTGGGGTGCAGCGTGGCTCCTGCCCACACAGCCTGGGGAGCCCTGGGGAGCCAGCAGCCGCAGTGGCCAGAGTGCATGTCCTCATTGGCCTTGTCCCAGGACGTGGGGGACAAGGTGGGTGGTGACCCCCCATCAAGGCAGTGGGAGAGGACCGAGGGCCCCTTGGAAGAACCCCTTGCATTGTCCTGCAAGTCTGGGAGACCTCTCCTGAGGGGTCTGGGAAGAGGGGCAGGTCCCCCTTCCTAGGGTGGGTTTACAGCCTGATTTGCAGAGCTGGAAGGGCAGAGGAGGAGCCTCACCATGCTTACCCTCACTCTCTGCCCAGCATTCGTCCTCCCCAAAGCGGAGGTCTGCGTCCGTAATCATGTCCAGCCCTACATCTCCTCCATCCTGGAGGCTCTGATGACCCCCACAAGCCAGGGCTTTGCCGAGGTGCGGGAGGTGTTCTTCAAGGAGGTGACAGACATGAACATGAACATCGTCAACGAGGGTGGCCTGGAGAAGCTGGTGGAGGTGAGACCTAGCGATGCTCCTTGCTGGCCAGCGGGCTTGGGGGTGGTAGGACCAGTCCTGCTGCTGTCCCTGGTGCAGATGGCACTGGGGCACTCTGGGCTGAGAAAATACGTGGGGGTGAAGCCCATGTGGTGGTGCAGGCTGCCGTGCCTGGGGTGGGGTGGCATGTCCCAGCCCCGCGTGTGCAGAGAGGCTGTCCTGCCCTGCTGAGCTTGGCTTTATCCCCAGTACATGGAGAAGCTTTCCCACCTGGCCTTCCACCCCGTCAAGATGCAGTCGTGCTATGAGAAGATGGACCAGCTGAAACTGGAGGGCCTTCAGCAGCGATTTGATGTCTCCAGCACGTCCGTCTTCAAGCAGAGGGCCCAGATCCACATGAGACAGGTGGGACGGGGACCGGGGTCCTCCTGTGTCGCCCTCGGGCTGAGCGCAGAGGGCTGGGAGCGGAGGCAGAGCGGGGAAGCCAGGCTGGTCCAGCCCAGGCAGGGATTTGGCCGGGATGTCTGTCCTATCTCAGGGACCTTCACGTCCTTGGCACCCAGCTAAGGGTTTGTGATGGATCTGGCCATCCCCTGTGGTCTGGAGCCCAAGCAGGGAGGGAGCCCACGGGTGGGAAGCAGCATGGGGCACCCTTCTAACGTGGACTCAACACCCAGGCTTGGGCGTCACTGCACAGCTGCCCCTTTGCCACTGAGCCCACTGGCACCAGCAAGGCCAGTAGCCCAATTTTGGGGTCTGATCCAGCCAAACCTGGAGCAGGGTGTAGAAGGCGATAGGGTGCAAACCAGCTTTGGGCACCCTCCTCCCCCAGCACCCTTGGTCCTCAGGGTGGAGTCTGGGATGCTGGGGACCTTGCCCTGGCTCATCTCGGTGTGACAGTGCCCCAGAAGAGCCCCCTGCCCACCCCCATGGTTGGTCCCTTTGGGTGCCCCCCGCCCCCCGCCTGGTGCTGACCGTCTGCCTCCGCTCACAGCAAATGGACGACGCGGTGTACACGTTCGAGACGCTGCTCCATCAGGAGCTGGGGAAGCTGCAGGGCAAAGACGACTTGTGCAAGTCCATCCAGCGCATCCTCGAGAGGGTGCTCAAGGTGAGGGGTGGTGGGTCGGGGCTTTCGGTGGCCTTGTTCCAAGGGCCAGCAGCCTGGAGAAGAGGCCAGGAGTTTTGACCTTGCCAATTTTAACAAAAGTCTTCTGGGGAAATACTTCTTTATATTGAGATTTTCCTGCCTTTTGCTGGGACGTGGGGCAGGCAAGTGGGAAGTCATCTGGAGGAGCCAGGTCCTCTCTGACCACCAAGCGTCACTGTAAAAGCCACCCGGGGTTCAGACTGGCCCAAAAACCCTTCTGCAGACAGCGAAGGAGGAGCTGGCTCCTACCAAAGCTTAGGGACGCCAGGAACCGGTTGGAGAGAAAGATGCGAGGGGCAGAGGAACCTGCTCACGCTCCTGCAAATGGGTTGGGGGGGGGACCAAACCGCAGGGGCTTGTGCCCGCGGGCAGGGGTGCTGCCAGCCCACAGCCCTCACTGAGCCGGGGCTGTCCTCGCTCGCCCTGCAGAAATACGACTACGACAGCAGCACCGTGCGGAAGAAGTTCTTCAGGGAGGCCCTGCTGCAGATCACCATCCCCTTCCTGCTGAAAAAACTGGCGCCCACCTGCAAAGGGGTAAGAGGCTAAAGTTTGGGGTGGGAGGGAAGACCACCCACCCTCCCTCCCGTCCCCACCGGGCTGAGCAATCTCTTCCCACGGCAGGAGTTGGCCAAGTTTCAGGAGCTGATCTTTGAGGACTTTGCCAGCTTCATCCTGGTGGAGAACACTTACGAGGAGGTCGTGCTACAATCGGTGATGAAAGACATCATGCAAGGTAGGGTCCCACGGCACTGGGGAGCCTGGACCTGCTCGGCTCTGAGCCCCAGGGGGCTCCAGTACCCTAGGGTGGGTGGTGGGTGGCATCAGTGTAAGCCAAGCCTGGGCTCAGCAGCACCTGGAGGGCCCATGCTAGGGACCATAGGAGGAGGGGGTGGCCTCGAGCAGAATGCTGGGGGCTGTACGAGGAGGGGGTGAACCTGTGCCGGGTGCTGGGGGATGTACAAGGAGGGGGTGACTCCATGCAGGGTGCTGTACAAGGAGGGGGTGACGCCAAGCAGGGTGCTGGGGGCTGTATGAGGAGGAGGTGACCCCGTGCAGGGTGCTGGGGGCTGTATGAGGAGGGGTGATCCCGAGCAGGGTGCTGGGGGCTGTAGGAGGCAAGGGTGACCCCATGCAGGGGGTTGTACAAGGAGGGGGTGACTCCATGCAGGGTGCTGGGGGCTGTACCAGGAGGGGTGACCCCATGCAGGGTGCTGGGGGCTGTACCAGGAGGGGTGACCCTATGCAGGGTGCTGGGGGCTGTACCAGGAGGGGTGACCCCATGCAGGGTGCTGGGGGCTGTACGAGGAGGGGGTGACCCCATGCAGGGTGCTGGGGGCTGTACGAGGAGGGGTGACCCCATGCAGGGTGCTGGGGGCTGTACGAGGAGGGGTGACCCCAAGCAGGGTGCTGGGGGCTGTACCAGGAGCAGCTTTCCCACCTGGCCTTGCCGCTGGCAGGGCTGAGCAGCGGGTGGAATGCTGAGCCCTCTGCCCGGCCCCAGACACCTCTCCCTGCACCCTACACCCAAGGCAGGCACTGGGAGAGGTGCCCGAGCCCGGCGGGCGCTGCCCCGTGCCCGCAGCCCATCTGACATCTCTCTCGGTGTCCCCAGCTGTGAAGGAGGCGGCGGTGCAGCGGAAGCACAACCTGTACCGCGACAGCATGGTCATGCACAACAGCGATCCCAACCTGCACCTCCTGGGCGAGGGCATCCCCATCGACTGGGGCGAGGAGTACAGCGGGCAGCCCGAGGCCGAGCCGGCCGCCGACAAGCGCCGCAGGGCCAAGCAAGTGGTGTCGGTGATCCAGGATGATGAGGGGGTCCTGCCCTACGAGGTGGGCACCGAGGCGGTGCTGCAGCCTGGCTCCCCGCAGCCGCGGGAGCCGGACCCTGGGGCACCGCCGAGCTCCCCGGATGGGGTGGAGGAGATCCGGGAGGCGCTGCTGAAGGAGAGCCTCGGGGACAGCGTCGAGAGGGAGGAGCGGCTGACGAACGGTACCGACGCCACACGGGAGAGCGGTGCCACCAAGGAGGTGACGGTGGCGGCGGGGTCAGTCCCGGGTGATGTACCCCCTCAGGGTCCAGCCAGCGCGGGGGACGGGGTGCACTGCGCTGCACCGGCATCACCTGCACCCGGAGCCGAGGTACCATCAAAGGCTGGCGTGCACCATGCCACGCCGGCATCACCCGTGCTCGGAGCTGATGTCCCATCAGGGGCTGGTATGTCCCACGCCGCACTGGCATCAGCTGCACCCAGAGCCGATGGCCCATCAGGGGCCGGGGTGCCCCACACCACACCGGCATCACCCGCGCCCGGAGCTGATGTCCCATCAGGAGCCAGTGTGCAACACACTGCACCGGCATCACCCAAACCCAGAGCTGATGTCCCGTCAGGCGCTGGGATGCCTCAAGCCGTGCCGGCATCACCGGTGCCCAGAGCTGATGTCCCATCAGAGGCCAGCGTGCCCCATGCTGCACCAGCATCATCCACACCCGGAGCCGAGACCCCATCACCGTCTGCCGAGATGGCTTGTCACCAGCCCAGTGACAAGGAGACGGGCGAGGAGGTGGCCCCCCCAGGCGGCGAGTGCAGCCCCCCACAGCCCATGGGCACGACGGAGAGCGGTGAGGGGGTGCAGACTGAGTTCTAGCCCCAAGCCCCCCCCGCCATGGACTGGCCCTGGTGACGCTGGGGGTTGGGGTAGGGGGATAGGACCCGCTGCGCTGCCAGGGATGGAGAATGGCGCTGTGGGAGAGGGAGGGGATGGGAACCACCGAGACCTTATTGCCTAACTGGGGGGTCTCCGCTGCTGCGCGGGGCTGGCCACAGCCAAGTGGTCCTACTGGGTCGGACTGGGGGAGGTCCCTGGCCCGGCACGGGGCACCCCCTGCACTCTGCTCTGTCCTTCTTCTGCCTTATTTTCTTCTTTTCTACTGAAGAGATGCTTTATCTGCCCCCCAGCACAAGTGCCTGGGGCTGCTGGGGGGGGCTGGCATGAGCCCCGCTGTGGCTGGGTGTGCAGGATGCTCCCGGCTGCCCTGGGGGTCGTCCCCTGCCCCAGCCCGGGGGGGTTTCCGGGAGCCTGCCCATCACCATCCCACCCAGCCGGCTCCGGGAGGGCCAGTGGGAGCAGGGGGCACGGGGGATGATGGAAAAACACGACAGGGATACAGCAATACGGGGTGGCTCAAACTGCTGCCGATGGGGTGAGAGCTGGGCCAGGGCTGGGGTCACGGCACTCAGGCTGGGCTCACAGCACCCAGGCTGGGCTCATAGCACCCAGGCTGGGCTCATGGCACCCCGGCTGGGCTTGTGGCACCCAGGCTGGGCTAACAGCACCCAGGTTAGGCTTATGGCACCCAGCGCCTACCCCTCAGCCACCCTCACCCTGGGGTCTTCTAGCAGCTATTTAAATTGAGTAAAAACTTAGAGGGGAAGGTGGCACTCACACAACGTCTCCAGCTTTGCCTGGCAGGACTGGGCTGCCTCCGGGCTCAGGCTTGCCGTGCAGTGGAGGGATCCCAGCTCTTGCCCCCCGGAGCTCCATGCACGGATGAGTCTCAGGCTTTGCAGGTTTTGGCACCTGCGGTGATGGTCGAGCAAAGAGCTGGTGCCTTAGCCGCGGTTTGCTGGCACCCCCAGCAGCCCTGCCCGCCGTGGGGAGGGGGACAGGACTGGCGCAGCCCCCACGCAGAGATGCGAAAAGCCCCTGAGCTGGTGGGGGTTGGCAGGACTCGTGAGCGTGAGACACGTGTGCGTGCACGGAGCAGGGACCAGCACCCCGACCCTCGCCTGTATTTTAGGTGCCGCTGTTTCTGCCTCTGAAGGGGGGTGCCCAGCCTAACCCACTCGGGGAGGCCTCCCAAAGTGCCTTGCTTTGGGAACTTAAAACCTGTCTCTTCCAGGATATTTTATTAAGAAAGTTATACAAATGTTTAAAAATATGCTTATAATAATTAATAAAATGGAAAAGCTTTATTTAAAGCCAGAGGAGACTGTCCCGATTCCTGAACCGTCCCCCTGGGGCTGTGCCCGAGGGGTAGGGCTGGGGATCCCCACTCCCACTGTGACTGGGGGGTGTCACATCCTGAGACCACCCAGGAGCAACACAAGCCAAGGAGCCGAGCGACTGAGATGATTTTATTAAAAGGGGTGTCCCAAGGAAGCAGCAAGAGGCACCCACAGCAGCAGCTTCGGGGGCTGCTCCGACCCCATCCCTGAAGCACTCCGCAGGAGGGGAGGTGGGGGGGTTGGGGGGGGCAGCAGGACCCCCGTTATCCCCCAAAGGCACTGTGTGAAGAGGGGCTTGGTGCAGGGCAGCTCTGGGCAGGAGGGCAGGGGTGCCTGTCCCCAGCACGTCCCCTTCCCCAGCAGGTCACTGGACCATTCCCATTCCAGCCAGGATGAACCCCCCTGAAAACTGGGGGGGGGAAGGAAATGCCCAGCAACCCCCACCATCATCACCCAGCCAAAGCTCCCTGAGAGCCAGGGGACAGCCACCAGCCAAGGACAGTGGCAGTGTGGCAGAGTGCTGGCCGTGGGGCTCCCCTTCCCCAGCGCCTCCCCACCCAAGTGGGGCCACCACCGAGGGTCCCCGCAGCGAGTCCCTGGGGTGCTGCATCCCGCACAGCACGGGGACAAGGACAGACCCAGCAGAAGTGACAGCAGCTATTCCAAAGTAGCAGGAGGTGCGGAGCACATCGCCCACCATCCCGGGGGGGTACCTAGCCCCGACCGAGCAGGGGGTACACGACGAAATAGCCCAGTGTGGAGCCCGCGATGGCCCCGAGGAAGATCCAGGCGTTGTAGGACATGACAGCCAGCATCACCATGTAGCCCAGCACCACCTGCACCACGTGGAACAGCGTCTGGCTGACGTGGTACCGAAACCACCTGTGGAAGAAGATGGGAAAACCCCATCAGCCAGGGACCGGGGAAGCTGGCATCTCCCACCCCCACCCCACCAGCATCCCTGAGCGGCCAGAGATGGGTTTGTTCAGGGAGAGGGATGGGGGTTGCGAACAGCAGCGCAGGGGGAATCCCCGCTCCAAAGGAACGGGGAGGATATTGTCAAGAGGTTGGCAGTAAGAGCAGCCTCAGGCATGGTCTGGGATTAAATAGAAGAAGAAAAACCCAGGGCTTGGCTCCAATGGGAAGAAAATGCCCAGGCCAGCCTCGCTGGGGTGCCTGAGCCGCTGCTTATGCCCATCCCCGAACCACGAGGACCCTCCTGCACCCCCGGTGGCTCCTAGGGGGGAACGCGAGCATTTAGGACAGCTGAAAAACACCCTGGACATCGCCCAAAGTACCTGGGGGGGCCGGGATGCCCCCAGGGCCACCTTCTGAGCCTGTACACATACCCCTTTCCTGGGAGCCTGTTACTCCACGGCTGCCTCTTTACAGCCTTTCTCCCCTCCTGCGCTGGCCCGGGGGGCCACACGCCCGTCCCCGAGCCCCGCCGCGGCCCCGCCGGCCGGGCGCAAAGGGGGCCCTGCGGTACCTGCCCTGCGCAGGGCCGGTGCCCCCCTCCTCCGGCTCCGCCAGCGACTCCCGGCTGAGGCTGCGGGGCAGAGCCAGCAGCGCCCGCCGCAGCAGCACGGCCTTGCCCATCTTGACGGCTTCATAAAGCATCGACAGCAGCAGGATCACCAGCACCGAGAGCACCATCCCTGCAGGAGAAACACCCCGCCGCTGCCCATCGCCGCACACCGGCGGGAGAGGGGGTGTGGGGGTGAGAGTCGGGGGGGCGGCGGGTCCCGGCATGGAGCGTTTGGGAATATCCATGGGATAAGGTGGAGGGAACGGAGGGTTCCTGGGATTGGGGTTGGGCTGGAGCGATAGGCAGCAGGTTTGTGAAGCGTTGGGAAATGGTGTATTTAGCCCAATCCCCTCTCCAAATTCCTAGGGAGTATTTTTAGAGGGGGTTGCCCTGAAAAAAAATAAGCATCTTTGCATCAGTTCCACAAAAACGTTAAAATATGATGCTCGGACAATAATTTAAAAAAAAAAAGAAAGAAAGAAAGAATCTAAATGAAAATGGGAAGCTGAGCCATCACTGAGTGACCTGGAGGGGCTGGCAGGCCTCGGGGGCAGGGGGGGGATGCTTCCTGCACCTCCCTGCTTGCTGCTCTTGGCTTGGGAGGGTCGACCCCCGCCCGGGGCATTACCAGGGCACGGCACTGCTCATCAGGGGAGGAGAGGATCAGCCAAAAACGGGCAGTGGGTTGAGTGATGTGTGGAGCCCATCACGGCATCCTTTTCCCTGGGTGGAAAGCGCAGCTGGTGGTGGATGGACGGACGGACAGACGGGTATCTCGGGGCCGGGCTAGGGCTGGCAGCCTACCTGCAGGGGTGTGGACGCTCCAGAAGTCAAAGAGCAGCACTGCCGTGTCCGAGAAGTAGAAGGACATCTGGAAGAGAGGCCAAGGAAAGGGCAGCGCTAGGAACCAGCTCGGGGTGATGGGGCAGACAGGGGCTGGGGCGCCCGCATCTTCAGCGGGTCTGTGCACCCACCACCCCGAGGGGCTGAGCCCCGATGCCAATGCTCAGCCAGGGTTTTACCAAATGGTGCAATTTTTTTCCCCAATTCCTGAAACAGGAAGAGGAACTTGCACTGAAAATCACAGTCACGCTGACCGGGCTTAACTCTTCCCTTGACTTCTAGCAGGACAATTTTCACCTCTAGCAGCAGCTCCTGTGTGTGTCTGGGCCGGCGAGAAAAAGCCAGAGTTTACCCCTGCGATAAAGAGAGACGAGCCCAGGACTTTGTTAGCCTGGATTTGAGAAGGGAAGGTCCATGAGAGACAGACGGAGGCTGGTGGACACCGTCCGCAGCCTGAAGCGAAGCCGGCTGGTGGTCAGAGCCCAGCTACCCCCCGCTTTCCTCTGCCTCCCAGGGGTTTCTCTTGCATCGCCGGGACAGGCCAAAGCACCCAGAGCCACGAGCGCGACCGCCTGACGATGGGCGTCGGGGCGGCTGGTGCAGGGCTGCCTCCCTGGCAGAGGAGCATCGGTCCAAGCACTGTCCGTCTGTCTGACCTGGGGTTGCTCAAACCCCCTTCTTTACCACGCTGAGACAGGAGGAGCAAGTATTGCTCTTGTGTAATGAACCCACGTACCACAGCTGCCAAGTCTTGCTCATTTTACCACAAAAAATGGAATTTTGGGATTTTTTTTTTTCTCTTCCCTTTGGTCAATCTCCCTAGGTGGTGTTGGCAGGGCTCGCGCCCTCTCCTCTGCCGCACCGACCTGGCTTTGGCCGCGCGTACCCGCCGTTACTGACACCAGCAGATGCGGCCGACAGGACCGGCCTCGGCCAGAAATACCATCCAATAACCGGGTGTCCACGCCGCAGACGGGCTCTAATTACACCCTTCAGCTGCTCGTTACCCAAAGCACATTAGCACGTGTAATTGGCTCACACTTTTAAGCTTCCTTTGGCAACAGATTAATGATAATTAGCCTTTAAATGAAGCTATTTCTCCTTTGCAGGCTTCACCCACAAATCTGCAGTACCGTGTAAGGAGAAGGTAACTATTTTAGGGACAGGGGAACAGAAGATCCCCTCGCTGCACCAGGTCTCCCAGCCTGGGGTGAAGCCACATATCTTTGGGTACCCAGCATGGCCGTGAGGCCAAAATGATGCTCCTTGGGCCACTGGCCCCTTGCTCCTCTCCTATAGCGATGCTATAGCATGATTTCTCCAGAGACAGCATTTTGCTGGGTGCGAAAGTCAAGAGGGCAAGTCCTAATCATCTCTGCACTCTTTGCAAGAGGGGAATTAACGCTGGCCCAGGCCCAGCGACATTGGTCGGAGGGACGTGGTCCTGTCCTCACCCACCTGCCCACGCGGGATTCAGCAGGCGCCCGGGTAAGGCTGT
The DNA here is from genome assembly GCF_964195595.1 of Calonectris borealis. NCBI lineage: Eukaryota > Metazoa > Chordata > Aves > Procellariiformes > Procellariidae > Calonectris > Calonectris borealis. Next base: position 5,697,953 of record NC_134332.1, read on the forward strand.
GCCCAGCTCCTCCTCTGCACCTTGCAGGTATTCACACATGCAAATAAAGCTGCTGAAAAATATCCTGCGCTGCCTCTGCTCATGTGCACAACATCTGCGTTTAGCAGCTTAATCCACTGCAGTTTTGGGGTTACTCTTTGCCGTTAAGTGAAAACCCAGCGGTGCCTGCGCGGAGCAGTGTCAGGATGCCTGGCACATCCCGACCTGCTGCTCCGGTCCGACTGGGACACCCGGCCCCGCACGTCGGGATGAGCCTGCCTTCCTGCAGCACAACAACCCCTGGTTTGCAAAACAGCATGACAAGCAGGACACTGTCCCAGACAGCCCAAACTGCAGCCCCACACTGGGGCCACGGTGGCCCAGGGAGGTGTCCCCACACCGGGATGCTCTCTGGAGCCAGTGTGAGCCACCCTCTGGACCTCGCAGGGGTGCTGCTGTGGGGGGCTGGTGCCAGCAAATTGGGGGACCCAGTAGCCTTAAATCTCACGTCTGAGCTCGGAGCATGAAGCAAACCTGCTTCAGGGTGATGGTTTAAGGCCCGTGCCGTGACTTGAGCTCCCGCCGCGAGTGCCTGGTGTAAGCCCGCACCCGCAACAGCCCCTCCATGGGTGACGGGAGAGCGGGCGACAGGAGAGCCTTTGGCACAGGGGTGCGAGGAGCAGCCAGCCCACCCTGTGCACAGCTCGCCGGAGCCACCGCTGCTGGCAGCTCTGCCGCGGCCCCGGCCGAGGCACGGGGCGAAGCGGGAACCGGGGCGAAAGGGGAACCGGGGCGAAGCTCTGGCAGGAGGACGCGGTGCCGGAGGGTGAATGGCGATACCGCAGCCTTTACGTAGCGCTTGTCCGCAGGGAGGTGAGGGGTTTCGGGGGTGATTTACGGGAGCAGCCGGGCTGCGCCCAGCCCCACACCGGAGAGGCTGCGGGGCCGTGCCAGGGGCGCACACCCGGCCCCGCCGCCCCCCTGCCCGGGACCCCCCCGGCCTGGCCCGGCCCGGCTCAGCTCACCTGCATGGCGGCAGTGCGGAGTCGTCCCGGTGCAGCCCAGTTCAGCCCAGTTCAGCCCAGCTCAGCTCAGCCCAGCCCAGCCCGTCCCGTCCCGTCCCGTCGCGGGCGCCTGACGCGCGGCGCGGAGCTCCCCGGGAGTTGTAGTGCGGGGGGCCGGGCCGGAGCACGCGTGGGCGCGGTGGGCGGGAGCACGGCGTGGGGCGGGGCGGTCCAGGTGTCGTGTCCCCACCCGCACCGTCTCCCCGGGTCAGCCCCGGCGGCGCAGCGGGCTCAGCATCCCTGGGGAAAGAGGGGGCCTGACCCCCCCTGGGGCTTCGCTTTCCCTTCTCTCCATCCCTAACTCGCTCCCCGCTAATTCAGGCTCCCATCACTAGCATGAGGCCCCTCAACGTGTTCACGAGTGTTTGTGCTGGTTTTCCCCACGGCAGCGGGACAGCAGGGTATCACCGAGCGTTTGCAGCCCCAGCTGCCCTGCAGCTGCAAAATACGGAAGGTATTTTTTTACTCCAGCAGGACAGAGCAAAGGGGAACTTTGCTTCCCGGCTGCAGCTTTATCAAGAGCATGCAGGCGCTCGCTCCTTGCTGGCACACTCCGGACATCTCCATTACACCGGGGAGCAGGAGGAGGGAGCGCTGGAGCTGCCCCTGCCTCTGTTTTCCTAAGTGCAAATGGGTGCTGATGCCCACAAAGGCACCCAGTGCCTGCCAGAGGATTTATGTGTAACTCCCTGGTTGGGAAAGAAATACAGGGTTGCAGGCAAAACACCGCTTTTGGTAGTGAGTGTATTTTTCCTTATGGCCAGAGAGGTTGAATTAGAGTTATTCAAGATGCATTTGCTGCTTGAATTAAGAAAAAATATTGGATAAACCCACCACTTCTCTTGAAAACCTTTCCTCAAAAGTTTCCATCAAAAATGGACACACAATTTGTTTGGCAGCTGAAGCTCCTCTGGGTTGTGGCCAGCACGGCCAGTGGGTGAGGTGAGGTGTGGACGGTGTGTGCCACTTCCCTCCTCTGCAAAAACACAGGGGAAAATGCTGCTAAAATGAGCAATTTGTGCAAAAAAAAGAAAAAAAAAATTCTGCCCTGAAAAAATGTTGTCTTTGCTGTCACGTAACAGCCTGCTCTGCTTCTCTCCTCAGGATCTAACACGTGCCTTGAGTTGGAATTTAATTTTCCCTTTGCAATCTGCTGCACAGGGTCTCTCTCACCAGCACCCGGGGGATGTGCCAGACCCTCGGCGCTGCCTGACCCCTCCGCCTGCGCTGCCGGCAGCCGTGCAGCGAGCAGGAACCGTCCACTCCCCGGCCAGCCTGGCCGCAAATGGCTCCTCTTCCCCTTTCACCTCCCTGCAGGGAAGGGAAGTTTCTGCATGGCCGGGATTGGGGTGTCGGCTCCACCCGTGACAATGCGCCCGCATGTCCCCACGGCTGGCTGCAGGCGAGGGGGACATTGCTGGGGGGGGGTCTCACAGGGGTGGGGGCAGCTCTGGGGGAGAGGAAAGGTCAGCAGGCAGGGCCAGGACTGGCATCCCGTCCTCGCAGAGTGCACGACAACCAGAGTGTCACAGCAAACAGAAATTAAATGCCAGAGCAGAAAAACCCTTTTCAAGGCGCTCAGCCCCTGCCTGGAAGTGGGTGGTGGCTGGTGCTGTCCTGTGTCCCCCTGGGCCAGCACGGCCGGTGACACACAGAGCACAACAGGGACAGCTACTGTACCCCACGAAAAGATGCTACACCAGGGACCGAGCACTGTGGCATTGCTTAAACCGTTCCGTAGGGACCCTGGCCCCTGGAAAGGCTGCGCCTGCTGCTCTCCTTGGCCCCCGGTCCAGGGTCTGGCCCAGCTGCCGCACTGCTCCGCTGGCATTGGCATCGATGCCCAACCGCAGCGCTGGCACCTGGACATGACACGGGCAAGCCTGGGCACACGTGCTGCAGGGCCAGGCGGGCAAGCGCCGTGTGAGACCCCGAGCAGTGAAAGGTGCTGAGAAAGCCAGTGGTGCAGCACAAAGCCAGCCGAGATTGGGGGTGGTTTTGGGTTGTGCACCAGAGAAATGGGGGTGCTGGTAATACAGCTGTGGCTCAGGTGCCACACGTAAAGCCCTCTGCCCGCAGGACTCACCCGAACCCGCCTGGGGCCAAGCAGCCCAGTGATGGCGGGACAGTTAGAGGCAAGGGAAACACTGCTGGGAACAACAGAAATAAAATGATAAGTAGCACTGCTACAGCACGGGAGCCAAACAGCTGAAATTCCTGCCCCTGCCTGACCAGGGCGATGCTGCCTTGTAGCACGGTCTTGCTCTAGCACCCAACTCTACACCACTAAAGCCCCTCTGACCCCTGCATGAGTTGCAGACCCAAACCAGAGCCAGGACTTGGGGGGTTTTTTGCTTTTTTTATCCCTTTTCAGCCCCTGATGCCTGGCTGGGCTGGAGTCCCGGTGGCTCGTAACCGCTGAAGCAGCAGCCTCCGGTCACTTTGCCCTGCGGAGAGCAGGCAGCACGGCACGGACCTGCCCACCCGGGCGGCCGGGGCCCTCCAGCGCTGCTTCTCAGCCCGGTCCTGGGGGGACGAGGCTCCAAGCACTTGTGCACTTGACTGAGGCGAAGAAAAGCCCCTTGCCTTCCCCTTCTCCCAAGCTGGCAGCATTTTTGCCTTTTGGGTTTTTTTTCTATAGCAGACAGTTCCCGGTGGTTATAATTATACGAGCCTCCCCCAATCAGTCATTAAATTAGCACCTTCTCATATATATATATATATAATATATATATAATTTATAGAGAAATGACTTTTGTAAACAATATTCTTCTACTCCAGAAGGAAGTGTAGTCCGTGGCATAATGCAGCTACAAACACGTATCTCAAAGAGAGGACCAGCAGCTCCGGGGAGTGGGTGGGAGCCCCGTGCCACCCCCGCCTCCGCATGCATCCCCAGTAGGACAGTTCTTGGGTGGGGAGGGAACCGGCTGGCTCGGTTGGGTGTCACCGGTTTCAGCTGAAGCAAACTGGTCCGACTGTGAAACCAAACTGGTGCGAGGCATCACCGTTGTGAAAGACGGCCAGGTCCCTCAGGGGCAGCAGGGAGAGCTCCTCCGTGGTGAACTGGAAGATGGTGTCAGTGATGGAGGACTCGTTGTCCAGCTGAAACGAGCACCGGGAGCAGCTGAGCGGCACCGAAACCCTTGGCCTGTTGGCCTGAAGGACCCTCTCGAAGCACCCGCTCTCCCCTTCGCTGCTCTAGTTGCTCCTTGATTCACCCAACAGCCCCACGGGAGCCAGGTCTCCAGCCCTGCATGGCTTCTCCAGGCAGGTGGCCTCCCTCATGTCCCCGCAGCCCAACCTGTCCCCTGCCACGTCCCAGCCCGCTCCCCAAGACTGGGGCAGCTCCTTGGGCCCGAGGGGAGGATGCTCCCCATCCCCATCCCCATCCCACCCTGTGAAACCTCATCCCCCAGGTCTATCCCAAACCCTGGGGTGCAAACACATGCTGAGGGGCTCTGCAAACATCAGGGGGCTCTTCCAGGCAGAGAAAAGGGTCCAGCCATGACCAAGCTTACCACGCAGCCTTGCAGGCTGGCTGCATAGCTCTGCTCCCGGGAGTCAGCCAGGAAGCGGATTTCCTTCTCCAGCTGGGGCTGGCCCTGCTCGGGGGCCGGTCTGCAGGAGTAGGAGACCTTCTGGGTGGCCAGGCGGCTGTGCAGGCGGAGGAAGCGGAGCTGCACCGGGCTGGCCCCCGCGTACTCCAGCTGCAGGGGCAACGAGAGAGAAACCCGGGTAGTGGGGGCTGCTTGGAGGGGTCTGTGCTCCCCCCAGTCAAAAACTGGGCAGGATTCAGCTCTCTGTTAAAGCACTGGTTTGGATTTTCTTGCAGAGGGAGGTGTCGTGTCCCACCATGCACAGCCAGCGGGACCCTGTGCCCAGGCATCGCCCCACCGCAGGGGGACAGGCACCAGGAGACCTCCAACCCCAGGAGATGGGCTGTGTGTCCCCTCAGCTGTCCCAGCTGGGCACTCACCAGGAAGCCCCCGGGCAGGGCGCTGAACCACTCGAAGGTGTCCTCAGAGGCGTAGGTGCTCAGCCAAGCCTTGATGGGGACCTGTAGGGAGGGGGGGAACATGTCACGCTGTCCCAGCAGGGGACGGTGGCACCATCAGGACAAGGAGCCAGCTATACCAGTCCATGCGTGTGACCTGTCCCTGCAGCCTGGTCACACGCTGTGACCAGGATCTTCACCCCAAACTGCTCCAACAGCTCCCTGTGATGGCACCACGGCAAGGGACCGGCCACACTGTCCCTCTCCAGCCACACCAACCCCCCATCCTCAGCCACCCTGAGCAGTAACGTGAGGCTGGAGGTGCCCCACAAAAGCCACCCCATACCTGGTTGTGGACAGGGGCTATGCACGTCTCTCCCCCTGCCGTGAAGTTGCAGAAGGCCACCAGTGCATCCTGGGGGCTGCCCTGGTTGGGGTCGATGTAGTATTGCCCTGGAGGGAGACAGAGGGGGGCTCCTGGCACCCGTTTTTTGGCACGGGGAGGATGCCATCCCAGCTCAGCTCGTGGCACATCCCTGGCTGCAACCTCCATCCTCCTGGGATGCAGCCTGGCTGCCATCCCGTTGCTCTGGGGATGCCCATGAAACCCAGCTGAGCTCATCCCCCAAATCCTCATCCCTTCTTAATTGCAAAGAGCTGCCCATCCCCCCGTGTTGGACCTGGATCCGGCCAGCCCTCCCCACGCCGTCCCCGGCGTGGGGAGGGCTGGCCGGATCCAGGTCCAACACAAGGGGACCCCTTGTGCACCCCAGTACCGTCGGGCAGGCTAGGGTGAGCCAGCAGCAGCTCCTTGCAGGTGGCCGCTGGGTTGGTTTTGGTGCCGTTGGGATGCTCGACGAGGGCTCGCAGCTCCTGGTTCAGGGTGTCCAGTAGAGCCCAGACCGCAGTGTAATTCAGGTGATTGGAGGGATAAATTAGGTGCTGAAAGAAAAAGTGAGGAATATAACCAAGCTGGCATTAGCCCCACCTCTTCTTTTGGCCAGGAGCATCACCAGGTGCTCAGGGAGGGGATGGGACATGCAGGGGACAAGGACAAGCGTGGTGGGAGAGGGATTAACCATATCTGCTTGCATTTTGTGGAAGGCACTTGGTCCTTGTGCACAGAGGACCTCAGGAGCAGTGGGACATGGGGCAGCATCGCTGTCTGCCCCTTCCCCCCAGGGTGGCACCCACCAAAGCGGGGATGGAAACCCCTCGCCCCCACGCAGCATCGCCTCTCCAATGCACTCACCCGCAGCTCCTCCCTGGACAGAATCAGCGTGGGTCCGCTGGGACCAGGGGGGCCGGCGAGACCCTGGGTGACAATGACAAAGCTGGTGACGCTGGCTGCTGCCCATGAGCCCCCCGCCACGCTTGCAGCTCCTCCAACGGTGCCAGCAGCCAGCCATCCCCATGGCATGGCATAGTGGGACCTCACTGCCAAATTTGGGGGAGCAAGGGACCCAAATTTTGGCACGAGGGACGTTAGTGGCTCCACTTACCGGCAGGCCCGGTGTGCCCTTGGGTCCCGGCAGCCCTGGGAAGCCTTTCAGCCCCTGCCGAAGGAGAGAAGAAAAGCAAGGGGGTGAGATGCTGCCATGCCAGGCAGCACCCCGGGGTGCCCCATGGGGCCACCCTGCACCCCGGGGAGAGGGCAGAGGGGAGGGTGCCCCGCAGCAGGGCTGAGCCCGGCTCCAGGCGCTCCCCCCTACTTACTTTCGGTCCGGACAAGCCCTGGAAGAGAAGGACAAGACCCGGCTAAGAGGGAGGCAGGAGGGATCGAAGCCCCATCCCAGCACGACTCCTGCGGGACAGGAGCGAACCCCAAACCTGCCAGGAGGGCGAAGGACTCACCGGCATCCCGGGGAAGCCAGGGTGTCCCCGTGGGCCAGGGGGGCCAGTGTCACCCTGCAAAGACACCGGAGGAGGTCAGGGCACCGCACATGGCATCCCCCAGCCCTATGTCCTTCTACGACCCAGCCCCTTCCCCACGTGGATTTTGCATGGAAAGATGAGGAATTCAACACAAATAGTTATCTTGGTTCCTCCCGTTGCCCTCCACCCTGCCCTTACCTGCTGTCCCTTGGGTCCTGGCCTCCCAGGGATGCCATGGGGTCCCGGCTTGCCCTAGGAGACGTGGCAGGGTCTCACCCAGAATGACAAGGGACCAAGTGGAGGGAGGAAAAGAGCAAAACCCTTCACACACCTTGAAGCCATCGTCCCCTTGCTGGCCCAGGTCACCCATGCTGCCCTTCTCGCCCTAGGAGAGAGTCAGGGAGAGCTTTGGTGGCAAAGAGGAGGCTAGAAACTCTCCCGGGACACCCGCCTGGGTGGGGGGCTCTGCCCCAGAGGGTGGGCGTTGGGAACCCTGCTCTAGTTACTCCATCGGTGATATTTCATAAGGGAGGCAATGGAGGTTTTTCTTGCTGCCTGACCCTGGCAGGAGATTCCCCAGGCTAAACATCTGCTGGCCTCCAGCAAGCAGCTGGAAATGGGAAATTCCCAGGAAATTTCCCAGGAAATTCCAGCTGCAAAATTTCTGAAAAAAACCCTTTTGATTTGGTAGAATTACTGTACCCATATTGCTGGGGAAGGAGGCGGCGTGATGGAGCGTCTGCCTCCCCTGCTCAGCTGCGAAGGCAAAACTGAAAGTATTTTATCCTAGACTAAAATAAACATTGAAGAAAACCTCGGAAGTTCCCAGGAAACACTTTGAGAAAACAAAATTTCTTGTGTGCTGAAATCTGGTGAAGCAGGGGAAGAAATCCCAGCATAGCAGCTACCCCCAACCTCCCCTCCACCTGCTCTCCCAGGCTCTGGCCTTGCTGAACGCCCTGGACTTTAGCTTCTGCCATTGCTCATTTAGCTTGCAATAAATTTAAAGCTTGATTTATTACCAGGGTTTCATTTTCCTGAAGGATGCAGGCAACTACCCACTGCCAGGGACTGCTTGTCACTCTTATTTAGAGCTTTGCGGCTGACGGATGGGACCGTGAGGATGTGCTTGGCTTCTCAGGCCAAGGTTGGATCCATCAGCTCATTGGTAATGGCACAGAGGAGGTACGTGCCTGTGCTGCGTCAGCATCAATGCTGAGAGCAGGGGATTAAAAGACTGTACATGCTGCTGCTTGCAACTCCAGGAGGATGGAGAGGCTGGAAAAGGACCTGGTGTTGGAGAAAGTCTAAAGGTCCCATCTCCCAGCACCTGGGGACACAGTGGTCAACGCCCAACGAAGGATGCTACAGCGATCAGGGTTCAAGAAGAGGGGAATAAGTGATTGCATCCAGCAAATTAAATGCCAGCCTGTGCCCGGAGTCCCTGCTGTGCCTGGGGCTCAAGTGCCCGGTGCATGTCACCTACCTTGTGTCCTTTCGGTCCAGGGTCTCCTTTCGTGCCCTTCAGCCCTGGGATGCCCTAAGAGAGAAACAACGCAGCACTGCATCACCCTGAGGCTGAGCTGCTCCCGTCGGCTCCCTGGCAAGGAGGGACCTCGCCACAACCTAGGTTGCCGCAAGGATTCTGAGAATTTCAGGCAGTTTTAGAAACTTTGAGTCATTTCTCATCAAATCTTTGATTTTTGTTTTTGGGAGGATCCCTCAGCAAACCCCATTAAAAATGCAGTTCAGGTCCCTTGGCTGGTTGCAGAACATCTCGGCTTTGTTTTGTGAAGTTTCCAAAGCCGGGATTTTTATTTTAAATAGAGAAAAAAACAATTTCCAGTAATTAAAAAAAATATTTGAGTAAGTTTTTTTGGCCAATCCTGGCTGCTGCAGTGCAGCCGGATCCTCCAGCCATGGCAGTTCTCCGGGAACACGGGGACAGTCCTCTGCAAGTGCTCAGCACTGCCAGGCATCAGACACTGAACTGGAAGGGAAGTATTTGACCTCTAGAACAACATATTGGAAATTATGTGATTTGCCTGACTTGCATGTGCACTGCTGGGATGCTAATTCGGGAGGAGAAGGCGAGATGAGATGGAGGAACGACGGATGGATGGAACACCTAGCGACTTCACTCGTTTTAAATGGATCTCTGCTTCGGTTGTTTGCAGAGCTGGGTTGCACAGTGGTACCTGTGAGGGCCAAACAGGGAGCACCGGCACCCCAAAACCTCTGAAGTAATACTCACATAAGGTCCTTGGGGGCCCTGGGGTCCTTCTGGCCCCTTGTCGCCTGGGTAGCCCTGAAATGCAAAAGCGAGAGACCCCGGCTGGTGGGCACAGCGGTGCGGCGCGAGAGCAAGGCAGGAGGGATGGCTCGGTGCCTCTGGCAGGGAGAGCAGCTCACAGGGGCTGGGGGTGCAGGAGACCCCCCCTTTGGGCTAGAGGGGACTGGGGACACAGAGCCCTCCAGCTACGTGATGCTCCTATATTGGCTTCTCCTTTTCTAAGCCGGGGGCTCAGGCAGGTGGGAGCACCCCCTGGCTCAGGAGCACCCCTGAGCTGCCAGGGTGCCAAAGCAGCCCTCACCCCGGCGGGGCAAAGCCAACCTACCTTGGGTCCCCGGGGGCCTCTCGGGGGCCGGTGGCCCACCTTGCCTCGCTTGCCCTGGGAACAACAGGTTAAAGACTCACGAGCAATTCAAGCCTGTTAGCCGCCCCGCGTCCCCCTCTCTGCCCACCCAGGGATGCTGAGCTCCCGGCAAACCGGGGCCCCTCTGCAAGACCTCTGCGGGCTCCAAGCATCAGCCCCATGCCTCCTGCCACCCTCCATGGGGACAACAGTGCCATTTACCCGTCTGCCAGTTTCTCCAGGGACCCCTTCTTCCCCTTCGCTCCCCACATCACCCTGGGGGAAGAAGAGATGGGAGACGTGAGTCACCAGCAGCCTGGCCACATCCCAGACCAGGACTGGGGAAAAGGGGCTGCTGCCTGCGTGGAGATGGGGACAGAGCTCACCAGGTGCTGAGGGACCCTGGAGATGGACACCAAGGCCATGGTGCAGAGCTGGCCAGTGAAGGGGAGATCCTCCCTGTCCCCCCTCAAGGGTACCTAACCCAGGATGGAGGCAGCCCTGTGGGGCTGGGGGGGCTGAGCTGGGAAGACCTGCCACCCCCTCACCCAAAAACCAGCCAAGGCAGCCCAAGGGCTCTGTTGTTTGCCAGGCACCGATGTGTGGTTGCCTGTACAGCGGGGAAAAACAGGGCCCCCCCAGGGCGATTATCCCTGGTTTCTCTCCATGGACCACAACAAGGTTGACCAGCTCAGACTCGGCCACCCCATGTCCAGAGGCCAGTCCCCCTCAAGTGCCATCCGCAGAGGAGGATTTCGGAGGTACCTTTTCTCCTTTATGACCTTTCCGCCCTTTAGGACCGGCGTGTCCCAGAGATCCCTAAAGGAGAAGGAAAATCCTCCGTAAGGATGCTGCACCAGGGATGTCCCCTCCCGGCTCTCTCCTGTGCCACAGAGGATGCTCTAAGGTGAAGGCTCCATTTGAGATTTTTGCCCCTCTCTGGAGCAGGCTGGGCAGAGCGGGGCCGCGCGGGTGTTTCAGCGGGAGCAGGAGATGCTGCTCGTGTGGGGCCTCACTGCAGCCAGGAGATCCCAGATCCCACTGCCTGTGCCAGGGAGAACCAGTACGGCTCCATCCCAATCCTCACCGTTCGCCCCGGTTTTCCCGGCTTGCCCGGCTCCCCTTTCGCGCCCACCAGGCCCTAGGAAGGAAAACAAAAATCAACCCAACTCTGAAAAATAAGCTCCAGGGTTATTCTCCCAAATCCCGGGCAGGCTGTCCAAGGGACATAGACCCGGGCTGCGAGAAAAGGCGGAGGCAGAGAAGTGGGGCAGCAGAGGAGCCCACTCACCTCGGTGCCGCTCAGCCCCGTGGCTCCAGCTTCGCCCGGTAGCCCAAAAGGACCCTGAGTTCATTCGGGGACAAAAGAGGAGACTGGCATCAGCTCCGGGTTACTCAGGGGAAGGCAGGAGGGTGAGTATGGAGCCGGCTGCTTTGCCCCGGGGTCTGGACTGGCTTGTTCCCCCCAGGGACCTCCGGGGCCAGAGCTGTGCTGGGTTGGGCCACCCTGCAGGGATGTCCCCTGCCCGTCCCCATGGCAGAGAGAGGAGTTACCTGCCGGCCCGGCTCTCCCTTTGTGCCCGCTGCTCCTCTGGCTCCTTCGTGGCCGGCATAGCCCCGGAACCCAGGGGCACCCGCCGGCCCGCGGGCACCCGCTGCGCCCTGCGGTGCACACAGATGGAGGCACCGGTTACACCCCAGCCCAACCCTGTCTGGAGCAGGGTCCGAGCAGCCGCCCCTCGAGGGGCTTCAACTACACCGAGCAACAGCTCTTGCTGTTTGCTTTGCAAATCCGCCCGGAGTTTATTCCACATCCTGACCTCTCCTAGCAAAGGCAATCGCCTGAGTTAAGGACATGTCTTGCCTGGGCAGAGCGGCACTGCAACATGGAAAAACTGGGACGTAAATGGGATTTATCCTGCAGCCGAGTGCAGGGCATCAATAACACATCTGTGGCTCTGTGCTTGTCAGGACCACGACCACAAAATGCATCTCAGGGCAGCACAAGTGCTCCTGAGCACAGGGCGGTTCCTGGAGCCCTCTGACCTTACAGACACCTGCAGATTGGCTCTGCGAAAGCAGAAGAGGGGGAAACCAAATGTCCTGGTCCTGCCTCAGGCAGACTCCGACAGCCAAGTGTTAATTGCACAACAGCCACGACACTTTTCACGGTTTTTAATAGCTGTATTAAAATCCCTTTATGAGCTTTGGCTCTAGGGAAACCAAGGAAACGATGACTCAGTTACAAAGCTATTGCAGGGCAGGACCCGGGAGACACAGCCCGGCACTGGGGCTGGCAGAGCTCGCTTTGTGACCACCCCCTGGGTGACACACAGCCCCAGCCCCAGGCTCTGCTGCTCCATCACGAGATGCCACCAAACTTTTTTCCCAGGGAAGTTTTGCAGAGGCAGGGCCGGTACTCACCGCTGGACCGGGCTTGCCGCCATCTCCCTTGACTCCGTCATCTCCAGCAAGTCCCTGCGGTGATGTTGGGGATTTAGAATAAGCCCGTCACCACCATGTGCTTCACGCTCAGGCCCTCTGCAGGTATTTTAAGCATCCTCTCCCTTGTACCACGTTCAGCTGGCCAAGGCACGTGCCCAGGCAGCACCTGGGAACCGCGTGGGAGTGAACATGATGCGATAGCAGAAACGGGTCTTCCACAAGGCATCCCTGGGTGCTAGACTGAAATGGTCTGATTTTTGGAATGGGGGCACGTAAGTACCTCCTGGGAGTCAGTGCCAAGATGCGAGGCATTAAAAATCCCTCCTCACTCCTAAGCCCCCTGCCTTGGGCAGTTAAGGGACAATAAATCCTTTGGCTTTGGTTTGTATTGGAAATGGTGAAACACTGGGGAAGCCTTTGGCAGCTCTACAAGATCCCAGGCATCAGTACCTCTAATCCAGCAGCACCAGCGGGTCCATCCATGCCTCGTGGCCCTGGATCTCCCTGGGGAAGAAGGGGAAACAGCTCTGTCCCCAGCAAACCCTCTCCTTGCCTTGTTGACTTTGGATCTCAGGCAACAAAGCAGGGAATGTCCCATGGCAGGTCCCCCATGTCACCAGCCTGCCCAGGTCTGACACAGCTCCTCCACCACAGCCAGCCCCACCACGTCCCCCATCAGCCAGAGGCAGAAAGTAGAGCTTGGGAAAAGACCAGAAAAAGGCATTTCACCCAGAGATGAAGGGTGGGAGCCATCACCGCGCCGTACCTTTGCTCCCTCAGGACCGTCAAGCCCAGGAGGACCTCGGAGACCCGTCCCACCCTGTTTAGGGCACAAGCAAAGAAGCCCCATTGATTCAACCCTGCCCAGTGCTCCCAGTCACAGCCATGTCCCCCCGCCCGCCATGCCAGGTCCGTGATTAGCTGAAATGGGAGGAGGGACACAAGCTAACTTACAAACCGTCCTCTGGCTCCAGCAGATCCCGCAGCTCCGGTGACACCAACCTGGCCCTGGGACAGAGAGGGAGATGTGCTCAGCAGGGTCCCAGCCTGGCTCGGGGGCAGGAGTCTGGAGTTTGGCTGGAGGGAGCATTAACCTGGACTGCCCGGCAAGTCCAAACTGTCCCTTTGTGCCAACAAGACCCAGTTTTGGTATCATGCCCATGAGACACGAAAATCCCCAATTATGGAGATTTGCCCATTCCTAGTATTTTCTGCAGCTCCTGAAGCCCAAGGTTTCCCGCCAGGTGTGAGCCCCGCTCCTTGGCACCCAGCACCCAACGGCCAGCCCGTGGGGATGCCGGGAGCCCGGTGGGCTGAGGCAGCCCCTCTCTGTACTTGCCAGCAAACCTTCTTGGCCCTTCTCTCCTTTATGACCTTTTTCTCCAATTTCCCCCGTAGCAGCTCCTGGGCCAGGCACTCCAGGAAGGCCCCTGGGGCCAGCATCACCCTGCTCAGGGATGGAGACAGAGATGTCACCAGAGAGAGGAAAAAGGAATAGCAATTAAATGAGCTTCTGCATGGATATGATGCGATTCACCCTCTCACTGGGTGCTGCAGACAGGAGAAGTTCACCCTAAAGTGCTCAGGAGAGGTGCTGATGCCAGATCTGAGCCCCACATCTCCAGTGGTCCTCAGCCATGGGGACACCCCTGTCCTGCTTCTGCCCCCACCACGCCAAACAGAGCAGCAGAGGCTGAGCAGGCTATGAGTGTCCCCAAGGTGTTGCAAGGAGGGACAGAGTTAGAGGCACTCCTCACCTTCTGTCCCTGCAGCCCTGGCTCACCCGGGTCTCCAGCATCACCAGCGTCACCCTGCCCGGGGGGGAAATGTCGGCATCAGATGCAGCAGCTGCTCCCCAGCCCCGTCCCGGGGGGTTGAAAGCCAAGCTCTGACTTTCATGGGCTTCTCCACCCTCCTCTGGCCGGGATTTTGGTGCTGGGTAAGAGATGGCCCCACAGCTTCACCTGTGCCAGGAGGCCACCCTCAGCCGTGATCCACGCTAGCCCAAAAGTGAGTGAGGACAAACCACGGAGCACAGCCAAGCAGCAGCTCCCCCAGCAAGGGGACCCTAAAGCATCAGCCCCTCCTTCCATGGGGGCACCTCAGCCTGTCTGTAGAGAGCCATAGCAGAGCCAGTGCATTGGGTGGCACACCTTTCCCGTCCCCATCCCGTCCCCATCCCCTGGCAGAGGACGCCGGCGAGCAGCAGTGACCGCCGTGGTGTCAGCCAGCACACATACCTCCTTGCCTTGCTCCCCGGGCCTCCCCAGGGGCCCCTCTGGCCCATCGTCCCCTGGCTCCCCAGGGCTCCCTCTGATGCCCGCAGCTCCGCAGGTTCCTGCCTCTCCCTGGACAGGACAAAGACGACCAGGATTATTCTTGGCTGACTTTTCCAGCTGACCCTGGCTCTCTCCTCCATCATTTCTCACCATAGCCCCAGTTTTCCTTGTACCAGGTACCAAAACTTTGAGGGGATCTGGACCCCCCTACCACACCCAGCAACATAAATCCCCAGGCACGAGGATGCAGGGGGAGGATTTCAAAAAGCCCCACGTGGATTTAGGTGCTTAGCTGCACCTCCAGCAGCAGGACCGCCAGCGGTATCGCCCCCAGCACCCAGCGGGAACCGACCTGCTCGCCTTTGGGCCCCGGCTGACCCTCCGCTCCCGGTGGTCCCGGTGGTCCCTGGGGAGGAAACAGACAGCCTGGCCCTAGCACAGCTCGTTTACACCACATTGCTCAAAGCCTTTGGCTCAGCTAACGTGGACACAGCTTTAACCTTCTGGATTAGTTAAGGATCAACAACTATTTCCCTTCCCATCTCCGGAGAAGGCACGCAGGGGGAGGCAGGCTGGAGCAGCCCCAGCCGAGGGAAGAACAGGGTCCCCAACTGACGTACCTGCTCGCCATCCAGCCCGCTGACGCCGGCTTCCCCAGGATCTCCCGCATCACCCTGCCAGAGAACACACAGACATTAGGACAGGCAGCCACGGTGGTCTTCCACGCAGGTCCTCTGCACATCCCGCTGCCCTGGCCCCCGTAGGAGGGCTTGCAAGGCTCTTCTCCCACCTCACACCAGACACGTAAATCCACATCCCACTGGGCAAAGCCAGTGGCCAAACTGGGAGGTGTGCTTGCACCTACAGCCCAGGGGAGGAAAACCCTGCTTTGGGCAAGCGGAGCGACCCCAAGGCTCTGCCTGCCTGGGCAGCTCAAGACTCACCTTCTCTGTCCTTACCTTCTCTCCTCTCATCCCCGAAGGCCCTTCAGGTCCGTTTGGACCTTCCCGTCCCTGAAAACAAACAGTCCATATCAGCAGCAAGGCACTGCACTAACTCAGGAGGCCTTTGCAGCTCCCAAGCATGGGTGGCAGGAGCTGGGAGGCCCTAGCACACCACATCCCCCTGGACAGAGAAACCACTCGTAGCTTCTCAAGCTCCTTGTACAAGCTTCCCTTTTCCTTCTCTTCTTGCAGGTGCTTTTGGGAGCTCCCTTAAAAGTGTTGCACCAGCAAAATTGCTGCACTGGGTCCTACCAGTGGAGAGCAAATGGCTGAGGCAGGAGGTTGTGTTGTGCATCAATTGAAGGAGCCATGTCTGCACTCACCGGGTACCCAGGTGGGCCAGCAGCACCAGCCGCTCCAGGAGCCCCCGTTTCTCCTGCTAAGCCAGGCTTCCCGGGGACGCCGTCCAGCCCCCGCATGCCAGGAACCCCCTGTAAGGCCAAAAGGCCGCTTAGACACACCAAAATGCAGCGTGGCGTGCAGCTCCATGGAGGACAATGCAGGTGGGAGCCCCATGCCTGAATCAGATGGGCCACCACCTAGATGGGTCTGCAAGGTACCACCTGTGCCTAGTGGGTCCCAGTGCCTCGTCCCCGTACCCAACTTGTCACCACCCAGCTACCCATGCAGGGTTTGGGTCATTCTCTGCCCCACAACCAGCCCGGGGATGAAGCTGCCTCCAGTGTGGGCACCTATCTTTCATCCCATCAGACATCACCCAACTTCAGCCTACGGAGCATCTCTGCAAGTTACAGCTCTCCCACTTACAGGCAGCCCTGGAAGCCCTCGAGGACCCGGGTCTCCCACTCTGCCCTGAAACAAGAAGGATGCTCAGCAGCGTGGTCATGGCAAGAATGCACAGGGGACCCCGAGCAGGGAGAGGCTTCGCTCGGACGATCCCCATGTGCCCAGGCCACCTCAACAGTGTCTGTGCAACATCAGGACAAAACCCAGCCAGCAACAAATGCAGAGGGGTCCATGCTGCTAATGCTATAGGTAGCACATGGTATATATTGCAGAGTATTGCACATCCGCAGAGGACCGCAGCAGAGGGAGCGGAGCAAGCCAGGCACACGGGGAGCACGGCGAGCCCTACCTGGGAGCCGGGAGCACCGCGTGGACCGGGGGGACCTGGCAGGGCCTGGGGGAGGAGAGAGCCATCAGAGCCCCACGCCGCAGCCCTGACTGCTCCCTTCTCCCCAGTTTAGCCCCTTGATGCCGGTGGCAAAGATTTCCCATTTTCCCATACCCAGCCCAGCAAAGGTGACTTGCTCAGTGCTTCGCCGGGGGGGCTGGAGCTGCCCAAGGCAGCAGCAAACAGCACTCACCTTGGGGCCAGCTTTTCCTGGAAATCCCAGTGGGCCTTGGGCTCCCATTTCGCCCTGTTAGGAGGCAAGAAAGATTTCCTTTCCTCCATATGTTTTAATGCAGTAACCTCTTAAGGGAAAAACAAAAGAAAACAAAAAAAAAACCCCAAATAAAAAAACAGCTGCCTGGCATCTTATAACAAGCCACAGGAGTTTGGGCAGATGAAATGCTGGAGAACCACCAGTTTGCCCAGCATGGGAGCCAGTTCCAGCCGTTCTCCTGCCACCCCTGCAACCTCCCTGGCACCATTCGTGGACACCACCCAAACCTATCCATTGGGTTCAACAGCCCAATCCAAAAATGTTTCCAAAGCCTGGACTCCCACGCCAGCACATCCCCTCATTGCTGTGCTGGATTTTCCCAGCCCTACCTTGTCTCCCCTGCGCCCTGGCCTCCCGCGGTCACCGGCAGGTCCGGGGTAGCCCTGGGGAGAGCACGATGTTAGGAGGCAGCCGGGGCCGCCCAGCACGTCCGGGTTTTGGGAAAAGGCAGCTGCTGAGGCTGAGCTCTTGCCCGGGGAAGGGCAGGACCCCGGGCACCGCAGGAGCCCTGGCAGGAGGGTGAGTGCCTGGCTGGAGGCAGCGCTGCTCCAGCGAGCTTCCCTCCCAACCCGGCGGGTTGGCAGCACCGTACCCCCCTCCGCAGACAGGGCTATCACTTACATAGGTGCCAACAGGTCCTTGCGGCCCCTCTGAGCCAGGCTTCCCAGGCAGCCCCTGCCAGGCAAGACGAGGACATTAATGAACCTCTGCTCCCGGGATGTGGGCAGGCATCTTCCCATCCTTGCTGTCCACCTCTGAACCCACAGGATCCCCCCAGGTCTCCCCATGGCAGCCAAGAGCCTGTCAGGGCTGTTGACCACCATCACTGCTCCAACCAGCCCTCCCGGCATGCTCATGGCCCCCCCAAGCCCCAACTCTCACCTTTGGGCCCAGGGAACCCGGGTCTCCGTCAGGTCCAGGTTTTCCCAGAGATCCCTTTGGAAATATTTAGGGAGGAAGTGTCAGTCAAAAGGCTGAGATGAGACAACCCCCACCGAGCCACCACTGCTGCCTCTGTGCTCACGGACAGGCATTGCCTGGTCCAAACTGGGTTGCTGGGGACAAACTCTGCTACCGTGGCCCATCCTGGTGGGTCCTGCACACCAGCACCCCGTGGCTGGCTCTCTGGCAGGGTTGTCAGTGGGGAAGGTGATGACACTCACTCTTGGGATCATCACCAAGCCCAGCTGAGAGCAGACTCTCAGGGAGGAGCTCTTCCAGCTGCAGGAGCTGCTCTGGGTCTCCATCCAGAGCAAGGACATGGGACTGTCCTCCCTGAACCTGTACCACCCCTTTCCACCTGGGATGGAGCAAATGCTTTGATCCCCTCCCAGGACCGAGGACCGTGCTGCTCTTCAGCCACCCAGGTATGAAGGGTTTCCATGGGCTGCTGTCCCCCACGGACACCCCACTAGGCTTGGGAAAGCTGCAAAGTCCCTCTGGCAGGCTGATTCCCTGGGGAAATTATTGTGCTCTTCCCTAGCCACAGCTATTTCTGCCCCTGAGACTTTTTAAATGTCTTTTAACAAGAAGTTAAGATCAGGTCCTACAGATGCCCTGATCCCCTGCTGGTTCTCAAGGTGGGAAAGTCCCATATACCCCACCAGTGGCACCAGCCCTGCTGACTTCCCACCTAAAAAAATGCAGAGTTCATGCAGAAGGAATGTTTTTTTTTTCCTTACTATTGATCCAGGAGGTCCTGCGTGCCCACGGCCCCCCTGCAAGCCAGCAAAACCCTGGAGGAAAGGGCAGAAGATGAGCGATGGAGGGAAGGCAGAAGTAGGAGGGATGGAGAGGCTTCCCCCCAGCAGCATGCAGTCCGAGACCAACCCAAACCAGAGCGCAGCACCCGGGGCCAGGCACAGGCGAAAGGCTCAGCCTGTCGAAGGCAGCGCTGGTGCCTCCCACTTCAAACCAGCTCTTTGGTTTCTCGTTGTTGAAGCACCACGGTTGTGTGCGCACATGCACACAACGCCCACACGTGCATCTAGACAGCGCTGTGCAATGCTAACAGCAAACTCAGAGGTGCGTCTCTGACCCAGAGCAGAACATTTTTCATATTTTATTTTGAGGGAAGTGCTAATTTTTTTTTTTCTTTTGCATTTCAGACCAAAGATAAACAAATATTAGAAATCCTGCAGAAGGGAAAACTTGTTGCCTGTCCGGGTCTTGCTGCTGGACCTGTTTTGGATAGCAGTGCCAGGGATGAGATATCATTTTGCAGTAGCCAGTTCTTAAATGCACTGCCCCATTCCCTCTCCTTGACCCTTCAGCACGATTCTCAGCAGGTCCCTGCCTGCTCCCGGAGCAGCACCCTCCGGCTGGTCTTGCCACCCACCACCTGTGCTCCATCCCATGGACAAGTTTTTGAGGCACATCACCAAGGGAAGAGAGCCGAGCAGAGGGGAGGAAGGACAGAAATCAGACAGCCATGCGGCTCTACTCACCGGAGGTCCCCTTCTGCCAAGGCTGCCCATGGTCCCTGGGGGACCCTGCAGGACAAGGCAGGTGATAATGAGGATGGGGAGGCAGAGGCAGCCTCTGCCAGTCCCACCATGCCAGCCCAGAGCCAGCTGATGCACATCATGGCAAGGTCCAACATGGCGTCAAGGTCTTGACCCGCATGGCCATGGGGACGATGGGGTTGGGAAGTCCCCCCCCCATCAGGCTCAGCTCCCCTTCTCGATACAACCCACCACCCCAGCCCTTGCCCGCAGTCAAGTACAGAGTGTAGGATGGGAACCTGTGTACCAGGCTTTCCTTCTGCGCCTTCTGCTCCCGGGATGCCCCGCGAGCCCTGGAAGAAGAGTCTCATCTCAGGAAAGCAGAGCCCGGTGGCAGGGTGACCCCATCAAGGGCTCATCCAGCCCCAGAGCCACCCTCCACTATTAAAAGGTGGCAAATCAACGGTGGCATGGTCCCCAGGGTGCTCGTCTGGTCTGTATTGAGCCATGGGTTTGTCAGTGCACAGCTCATCCCTGCACAGCTCCTGCAGCTCCTCCCTGCTCCATCCCACCTTTGGAGACGATCGCTGGGAAATAACATGAGTGTGGGAGGAAACTCGTTCCCACTGTGAACACCTCGACCATGTTTTTTTTCCCCTCTTGCCCCAGCTATTTATTCCTGGCTCCTTCACCAAACACGACTCTGAATAACAGAATTCTCTTAAAAAGTTATTTCCTGAATTTTCTATGCTCAGGGTTAAGAAAGAAGTTGTGGTGTTGGGCAGGTGGTTTGTCAAAACACTTCATGCAATGTGCAAAAGCCTGAGCTGCTCGTTCCCAACTTATCCTGTGCAAATTCCCAAGCAGAGCCTGACTCTCCGATCTGGCCGCATCCCAGGATGCTGCTTCCCGTTCCAGCGCTGATGGCACCACGTGCCAGCCCAGGGACGTGGGTCATCTGCTACTTACGGGCAGCCCAGGGACTCCGACCAGCCCACGCTGACCCACACGGCCCTGGAAAACAGGAAGCATTAAGAAAAGCATCCTTCTCCCAGCAATAAAGCTGCAGGTTTGGAGGCAAAATTTGTGCCCGAAGATGCCATGGCTCAGCCCCAGCACATCCCAAGCCACCCAGCGAGGGGTGTCCAGGGTTGTTTCAATCTCCCACAGCCAAAGATACTCCAAGATTCAGCTACAAGTACCAGCACCCCATTAGTTACCCGGGCTCCCCGTGGTCCTGGGCTTCCCTTCGGGCCATCAGGTCCTCGGCCTCCCTAAAATTCACACAAAGGGAAACACAGTCATTTTAGGCCACCCTGCAGGTCTCCCCCAGCCCCTCCACCCCGGCGAGCACCCATGGGACTCATCCAGCCACCACCACATCAGCAGGTCGGCACATGGCCATAATGGGACCCTCCCTGGGGGGAGGAGCATCGCGATGCTGTCCCCTGGGTGCTGGGACCCACCCTGGAGGTCATGGGCAGGGTGGCCCCATCCCTGCCCCATCCGCACGAGGACAAGGGAACCAGGGGACACAGCAGCAAACGCCAGCACTGACCTTGGGTCCCTCGCTGCTGTTCAGCCCCGCCGGGCCGATCTGGCCTTCTTCCCCCTGCCAGGAGAGAGGAGAGGAGTCGGCCAGGGCAAAGGCAGCCTCTGATCCCCTGCCTGCTCCCCCAGCCATGGCAGCCACCGTCCCCCTGCCTTGTGTAGGGGAGAAACACAGGGAGCATGGCTGGAGGTAACATTAATTACATGGCAATGTGACCTGGGGCACCAGCCGAGCTTTGAGGTGGGGATGGGGTTCATCCCCCATCCCTCAGGTTCATAAAACTGGCCGGAGAAAGCAAGCTTAACAGGTTCAGTGTTGGCCCAAAGCAGCGCAGTTGAGTATTTTCATTCCCTGCTGATCAAATTAAAGGCAATTCCAAGGACTGATGTGCCAAGGCTCCTGCCTGCTCGGTTACAGCCCCAGCGGGGCAGGCACAGCCCGGACCCCGGCTCCAGACCGATGCCGTGTGAGGGCAGCACTGCTTGCCCGGGTGGAAAAGGCACCGCCTGGCAGCGAGATGGGTCGTGCTGCGTCTCCAGCTCTTGGAGAGGTGGGAGGATTCGTTTCTCATCCCGAAGAGCGAATGTGAGAGCAGATGCAGGCTGGCATCCCAAAAGCCCTCTGAGGGGGAGGGCATCACACGCGGGGGATGTTGCAGACCAGAAAGGTGGGTGGGAAAATATAACCCCCCCCTTCTCCTTCTCCTGAGAAGCTGGGAACTACTAGAGATAAGCAGCCAGCCTGGCTTCAGTTCCCAGGTAGAAATACTGATCTGCAGCTGGGTTTGTCCATCCTGAGAGCTCACTCGGAGCACACACTGCAGGAAAAAGCACTCTAAAAATTGTGCCTTGTTTCTGTGGTTCTTTGAGTGCTGCTGTGCTCGGTTCTCAGGAGGGTCGGGACCAGGCAGTGTAGCTGGTGAGAAGCAGGGCAGTGGGCTGGGCATCGGCAGCCCTCCGGAGCTGCCAGCACAGGCTTCAGGAGGCAGAGAGCCTGGCAGGAGTCAGGGATGAGCATCAGGAGAGTGATCTGTAGCCCTGTGCTATCAAAATACCTGCGAAGGGTGCTGACGTGGAGCAGGGATTCAGTGGGAACCCTGCAAAGATGCTCGGGCAGAGGCAGCTGGGGAGGGCTGGAAATCCCCTGCCTGAAGCTGCCCTCTCCTCGCATCGCTGAACCTACCAGCTAATTTCGGGTCATTGATGCGGGCACAGCCGGAGGGGTCTGGAGCAGCCGGGTCACAGCTCCGCTGATGCCAAGTGCTGCGGTGGTGAGGGCACCCGCGACCCCGAGGTCGCTTTGGGCAAAGCTCCCCACGGCCAAGCAGGGGCCAGCGGTGCCCAAGCAGCATGGAGGGAGATGCCGTTAGAGGGCTCCCTGAGCCCGCACCAGCTCCCACCGCCCCAACGAGCGAGGAGATACCAGTGCTGCTGCCAGGTGGGCTTTTGGCTGGGGAAAGCCCAGTGCCTTCAGCCCGCGGGAGGAGGAGGAGGGTGGTGGAGATGCCCAGGACACTGGAGGGGAGCCAGGATTAGGCAGTGGGAGAGAGCAGCACTGCAATGCGTGGCTCTTGGGCAGGCACCAAGGCATGCCGCCCATCGCCCGGGCTCGGGAGCAGGCAGGAGGGCTCACCCCGGGCAGGGTTGGGGCAAGGCAGCACTGCCCACGCCGCCTGCATCTCTCAGGGCTGTCCCCTCCCCATGCCACCCACCTCACGACATGACACTGGGCACACGCATGTCCCACCACGTGGCACTTACTTCTGGTCCCTGGGGCCCCGCTGCTCCTCGGGGGCCGGGAAAACCCTGCAAGCCGACCTGGCCCCGAATCCCTGGGGGCCCTTTTGCTCCTTGTGCTCCGCGTGGACCCTTGGAGGAATAAGACACAGCATGTCACAGCAGGGCTTGCAAACAGGAGGGACAGCCAGTGCCTGGGGTTCCCCACCCGTGGGCAGGAACCCCCCCAGACAGCCCATTGCTTGCTGCTCTGACTCTTTGCACACCTGGCCTTTGGGGCCACTCTGGGTGAACACCCCACGACCCTCTTCCGAGAACATCCCTGGGGCACCAACAACGGGGCAATATAACATTTTTAAAAAGCCAAAGCAAGACGGAGCAGGGAAGGATGAATCAGGGGCAGCAGCGTGGAGGTATCAAGCACAGCCTGAGTGGCCTGGCTTTCATGGTCCCCAAAAGCAAATGCCCCTGGGTCCCTGGACATCCATAGAAACTCATCTACCAGCTGGAAAATAGTACATTTGAACAATGAAAGAGGAAGCAGCTCGAGGAATCCCCCCCGCAAGCCTGGGTACATGGTACCTTGTCTCCTTTGGCTCCCAGGTCTCCCTTGGCTCCACCCGGACCTCGACAGCCCTGCAAGAGCAGCAGAGATGGAAGGTACCCTCAGAAAACCATGTTATGCCACTCCTTGCAACCAAAGCATGCTGTGATCTGATTTTGGCATCAAAGAAAGTTAGTTTTGCCCAATTTAGATCAGGGCTTTCCTCCCGATGGACCTTTTGGAGCTGGGAGCAGATACATGCTCCTTATGGCGAGGAGGCTCCAGAGCTTCTGGGTTCATTCACCACCAAACCGTTAGTGCCCTCAGCACCCCGTGCCAATCCCACCCCCAGCTCCCTGGCAGGTAGGACACCTGCAGCAGCCAGTAGTGGCATCCCAGCTGCACCATCCTGATATCAGCACAACGACGATGACCACCTTGTCCTCATTACTGTGTTCCTTCACACAGGCTAAAGCACTCCCACTTCCCTTGTGCCTCCCCAAAGCAGACAATAGCTTAGGACACACTGTCATGTCTGAAAGCTCCCCTTATTACAGCAAGGCGAGCCCAAGTGCAGCTCTGCCTTCCTAAACAACTGCAGTTGCCACCTATTCAAATGTCAAGTCTAAAGACAGGCAAAGAACATGAAGCTGGTGCTTTGGGCTGCTCTAACGCGGCTCTCCTGCATCCCAAGCAGGGATGGCACGGGTGCCATCACTCACCCGGTCTCCTTGGGTGCCTTTTGAACCTGGCAGGCCAGTAAAGCCCTTCAGAGAGAAACAAAAAATGCAAGTTAAAAAAAAAACTCAAAGGAATATATTGTATGCACCCGTGGAGGCTGACAACCCTCCCACGCTACAGGGACAGGAAGATGCTGATAAACGGGAGACACCAGTTTAGCTCTGCAGAGTTGCTGCTGCTGATGCCACGGTGGGATCTGCTCCCCAACAGGGACCAGGGGACGCATAAGCCCTCCCAAGGCTGCCCCCACTCACACAGCAGCCCCCAGCACAAGGACGAGGTCCTTGTTAGCCTCCAAAATGCACCACCCACCACATCCCACTCTGCATCCCTCATCCCTTTTGCAAGCACCAGTTTTCAGCTCTGCATGTCGGGGTTTCAGCACGTGAGAAGCAAATGCACCAAGGGCCGTGCTCAGCCAGGACACCGTGGGTCAGGCAGGAGGAAGGCCAGGCTGCCCCGGCCTCCTTACCCTTTGGAAAGGGCAACTCAGCACCCAAACCCCTTGGGAAAAGGGGTGCACCTAATTGCACACCAGGGAAGGGACAGGCAGGGCCAGGGCTGGGGCATCTCTGCTGATAAATACATAGGGAAAAGAAAAAACCAAACAAGGTCCCTGCAAGCAGCAGAGTCGGAGGAGCTTTGGAGTTTGGAGATGAGGAGCTTGGCCATAGGGATGTGGCCGTCATCCCCATCAGCCCTTGTGCCACAAGCACCATGGGAAGTGGCGGTGGCCGGGGGGGAGCAGGGCATTCCCCCACAGTGCTTTGGGGGGCTGTGAGGGGGAGGATGAGGGCACCCCGCACCCAGCCATCCAATCCCATGGACTTACCCCAGGGCCCTCCTGTCCCGGCTGTCCCCTCAGCCCGGGGGCACCGTCTGCACCCTGCAAGAGGAGTGCTGGCATCAGCTTGTGCTGCGCTGGGCAGAGAGCACCCAGCCCCACCGTGTCCCCTTCCCGGGGCTGCCAGGGACCTCCAGGCTTCATTTGCGAGGTCTGCTGCAAGCGCTGCCCCCCTCTCCCCTCCAAAAGCAGGGGCAGGGACACCTCACCCCACCTCTCGGGTCCCTCCAGGGAAAGCCCTCAAGCCCAGGCTTCATCCCCACCAAGGTCAAAGCGAGCGAGCAAGAAGCTCTTACGATGTCTCCTTTGGGACCAGCGGATCCCTCCATCCCAGCTGGACCCTAAGGAAAAGCAAAGGCGGTTGGAGGTTTGGGAGAAGAGGGATGCTGCTCGCTGTCCTGCCCTACGGATGAGACCCCAGCCCATAGGAACCCTGCCCGGCCCCCCAGGAGCTGCATCTCACCCCAGGGACCACATCCCCATCACCTCACCCTTCTCTTCACCCCCCGCCTGCCCAGTCCCACCCAGAGCCAGGGCTGCAGCCAGCAGCCTGCCCATGGGACACGGCCCTTCCCACCCACCCACCCACTCCCACCCACTCCCAGGTGGCCATAAAGACCCACAGGGTCAAGGACTTCGTGCCCATTTGCAAAGCACATAGGGGATAAGTCCCAGCAGCTCCTTCCTCGCTCAGCAAGCACATGGAGGGGGGACCCACACCTCAGAGACATGGTGGGCTCTGAGCCAGGACAACACCCACTTACCTGCATGCCCCTGGGGCCGGAGGGGCCGCGTCTCCCCTGCAATCCCTGCGGTCCCTGCAAAGCAGTGGGGGACGAGGAGCTGCTGTTAGAATCAAATCCCTGCACACATCGTGCAAAGCCTGTGGCGCAAAACCTCTCCTGGGAAATATTGTGCTGCTGAGGAGCTCCAGGGCTCCCAGCCGGCTGGCGCGAGGGGACCCCCCTGCCAGGGGTACAGAAAGGATTCCCACCCCCATCTCAGCCTCTTTGCAGATTTTGGGGTAGGTTGAGATCACAGCCCAGCTAGAGGAGACCCTTGGGACCCTCTCCCATCCCAGCATCTCCACCAGCTGTCCCAAGACACCCCATCAACGTGAGGTTTGCTCATCCCTCGGTGCAGGCGCGTACCAACGTACCTTGGGGCCCCGGGGGCCGGGCAAGCCAGGAGGGCCCATTTCTCCCTGGGGAGAGAGCAGGGAAGGGACAAGGGTGAGTGCAGTGGCCGGAAAAATCCCAAATAGCAAAGGAGGAGAACTGGGGCAGACCCACCTGAGAGCCATTGATGCCTCGGCATCCGACGGATCCCGGCTGGCCCGGCTCTCCCTGCAATGCGAGAGCGTGCTCAGCCCTGCGACCAGGAGAGATGCAGGAGGAGATGGGACGGGGCCCCCCTAGGCATCTCCCATGGCAGCAGAGGCAGCCCCGGGATAGTGGTGATGCTGGGGGGGCTTTACTGGTGTGCATGAGTTTTTAACACCATTTGTCCTTTTGCAATTTCCCCCCCCCCACTACCAGGAGGCTGCATTTAAAGCAGACGCATCTTTTTCAGGTGTAAATGAGCACAAGGGATGAAACCGGGCAGGACATAGTGGCTCGTCCCAGCCCGCCCATGGTGGTCCTGCCCCGCTTGTGCTGCGAGCCAGACGGCAGCGGCTCCCCCAGCCCAGCCACCGCCTGCGTTTCAGCAGTGGTTTGAACCGAAAAGCTGTGACTTACCATGGGGCCGGCAGGGCCCGGGGGACCCACTGAGCCACCTTCTCCCTGGAGCAGAAGGGAAAATGGGGGATGAAGGGATTGAGAGCAGCCCTGCGGAGAAGGACTTGGGGGTACTGGTGGATGGAAGGCTGGACATGAGCCGACAATGTGCGCTCGCAGCCCAGAAGGCCAACCGTATCCTGGGCTGTATCACAAGCAGCGTGGCCAGCAGGTCGAGGGAGGGGATTCTGCCCCTCTGCTCTGGTGAGACCCCCCCTGCAGTGCTGCGTCCAGCTCGGGGGTCCTCAGCACAGGACAGATGTGGACCTGTTGGAGCGGGTCCAGAGGAGGCCACGAAAATGATCAGGGGGGTGGAACACCTCTCCTATGAGGAACGGCTGAGAGAGCTGTGGTTATTCGGCCTGGAGAAGAGAAGGCTTCGGGGAGACCTTATTGGGGCCCTTCAGTACTTGTAGGGGGCTTATAAGAAAGATGGAGACAGATTTTTTAGCAGGGTCTGTTGCGACAGGACAAGGGGGAATGGTTTTACACTAAATGAGGGGAGATTTAGACTAGATATAAGGAAGAAATTTTTTACAATGAGGGTGGCGAAACACTGGCACACGTTGCCCAGAGAGGTGGTAGATGCCCCATCCCTGGAAACATTCAAGGTCAGGTGGGACGGGTCTCTGAGCAACCTGATCCAGTTGAAGATGTCCCTGCCCACGGCAGGGGGGTTGCAGTAGATAATCTTTAAAAGTCCCTTCCAACCCAAACTATTCTATGATTCTAAAAGATGCTATTTTTCTAGCCTGTTTTGCTTTGATTCTCTCCTTTTAGTCTTCACATCCCAAATTCCCCCCTTTCTTTGCATCAAGCATCAGCTACTTGATGTCCCTTCGAACAGTTACCTGGCCAGCCCCTGGCTCCCCCACTCCCTTCGTCTTGGAAGGTGCTTCCAGTCACCACCACCAAACCACTTCAATTTTCCTTTTAAATCCTCTGCAAACCCTTCCCTGGCTGGGATGCCTCCCAAAGATGTGGCAGCAGTTAAGCTTTCAGTCTGCTGAGAGCAGCATGGAAAAACCCAGGTGCTGTCAGCCTGGGATTCATCTCAGCTGAAGGTGGTCACCTAAAATAAACCGCGATGCAATGTGCTCTGCAAAGGCTCATTTCTCTTCATCGCCAGCCAGAAGAATGAGCTGGGATGCAAACGTCCATGTGGGAGGTGTTGGAGGCGAGGGGAGGCTCCTGCCCCCAACATGCAGAGGGACAACGTGCCTGGTTGCTCTGGGGCAATATCCCCATTAATAAGAGCCACCTCCAGGACAAAGATACAGATGTAGTTTAGGTCCAGCTCTCGGAAAAAAAAAAACCCAAGGATTTTGTAAGAACGAATCACAAAACTGTACCAAAGACTTGCAAAGCCCAAGTCCTCCCTCCTCAGACCCGTCTTTCCAGTGGGGAGCAGCAAGCTCCTGCACCTCTTCGGGGAGGGCTGGTGACACAGAGAAAGCAAAACCACTCACCTCTGGCCCCACGGGACCTTGGAAACCCGTCACACCCTTCAGACCTGACATCCCCTAGGAGAGAAGCCAGGAGCGGGGTGTCAGCGAGGTGCCCACCCCGAGAGGCTCACCCCGAGGTGGCAGCTGCCTTTGTCCCATCCCTTGCAGGAGGGTCAGGGAAAACACAGAGACCACCAGGGCTTTGCCCAAAGGCAGGACAACGTGGGCTGGAGGCAGGGGTGGAGCTCGGGGCCATCGCAGAGAAGCAAAGGGGTCAGTCCAGGAAAGGGGATGGAGGGAAGGAGCAATCCCGGCATGGCAGGGCGCGAGGCACCCCCGGCTTCCCCGTTAACTCACGTGAAGCCCAGCAGGACCTGGCAGGCCATTTTCTCCCTTCACCCCCTGGAAAAGCCAAGAGGAGCCTTAGCAATGGAGGAAAGCATGACCAGGGGCTGGGGGGCAGCGGCAGGGGGGGAGCAACCCCCTGCCCAACCCAGGCAGGGCTGCGAAGAACAAGGACAGACACCCTCACCTTCACTCCCTTCTCTCCTTTCTCCCCAACCGGTCCAGGGTCACCCAAGAAACCCTGAAACGGGAACAACAAGGACGTGTGAGCCCCAACTGGACCATCAGGAGCTAAAACGTGGCTGTAGTGCCCCAAAGGACTGTCGGTATGGTGCAGGGGGATGGGGACCCTCAAGCTTGTGCTAAATGAGGCAGCCCCAAAAGAAAAGCCTGGCTGCTTGTCCCCAGCACAGTGCCCACCCCATTGCGGCTACTCCACTCCCGGGTCCCAAGCTAGTGTTGCATCATGCCAAACGCAACGGTGACACGGAGGTGTCCCAGCACCCGCAGGGCTTGATGGGGCTCTCCACAGCAGCGCTGCACCGGGTGGCAGGGCCATGCCCATCGCCTTGGAGCACGCCATGGTGCCCTGAGCTGCACACAGCGGCAGAGGGGAAGAAAAAGAAAAGCTTCATGGGCCTATGCAAGCGGTGCAAAGCTTCACGTGTCCACAGCTGCCGAGCGCTCAAGTGCAGAGAAGTTGAGCCAAAGGGCAAGAGATTCTCCATCTGGATGCTGGGATGATGCTCACAGACAAAGTACGGACCAGAAAAAATATATGATAAACCATGTGGGATTGCTGTTTCAAAAAGAAGAAATTGGGTTTCAAACATCCCAGTATAATCAGACCTCGGAGAAGCCCAAAATCTCCTGGGCAGCTCTAAAAATTGCCTTAAAAAAAAAGGGCACCAAACCACTAGCATTCACTTTTTTATGGACATTTTTGTATCCTGGCTGACAAACCCCTGGAACAGCCTGGAGAGGAACCGCAGTGCCACGCACTGGCGGCCCCCGCCACCCCTGGGCTGGGGCAGCTCGGAGCACTGGGCATTCGTACAGCCGGAGGTTGAGCGGGCACAGCGGCGAGGGCGGCCACCAGCCAGATCCCGCACGGCTGGAGGGTGGCATAGGGCATCCCGCACCGTAACGCAGCAGCAGGCTGGCACATGCGTGCCCGCAGGGGGGGACGTGGGTACCAGGCGCTGCTGGTGCAGTACTGGTGAAACCAGTAATGAAAAGCTCTTACTGCTTGGCATTAAGTGTACGTGCTGGGACTGGGGCTGGCACCAAATCGTGCCCACAGCACCGAGCGGCTGAACAAGTGAGAGCCAGCTTACCTCTTCTCCTTTCTCGCCAGCCAGCCCCCGGTCACCCTGGAAGCCCTGCAGTCCCTGGGGAGAGGGAGGAAGGAGCAGAGTGGGCGCTGAGGGGCTGCCCAGTGCCTCCCACCCATGCCCGGCTCCAGCCCCACTCCCCTCTCCCCGCTGCGCCGGCAGCTGCTGCCTCCTGCCCACGGCCACCCCGGTGCAGACTCCCGGGGGGCTGCTGAGAGCCCCAAACCTCTCAGCGTGGTCCAGTCCCTGTCACCATCCTCCAAAAGCCCCCTGAGAAAGCTTCCAAGCCCAGGTGCATTGCCCGTATTCCCCAGGGATTGCTGCCAGGTGTCTGGAAAAGGCAGGGACCATCACGCCACCAAGTGACCAGCCTCATAGCTTGAATGCTATCCAGGCAGTCCATAATTGCTCTCATTTCTTTCTTCCCTGCCCCTTCCCCCCTGACATTTTCTCCTGTGAAAGCAACCAGGAGGTTCAGATGCAGAAGAGCAGCCCAGCCCTCGTGCTCAGGCCCACCACAATGCAGGATCTGCAGTGCTCGGGTTGTCCCAGCTGCACCTTAATGCACACGTATGATGTTCTACAGCCCGTTTTTTGGGGGAAACATGAACCTCGAGGCACTAATCCAGGACTGCCTGGGTTTGTAGGTTTAGGAGGAATATTTTAGTTAAAGGAGGCAAGTGAACATAAAGAGCAGCAGCATTAGGAGCCCCTTGTCTCCTGCCTGGGGCTTGGGGCTGCAGCTTCCCCACCCCAATGCTGGCTATGCCATGGCCCTGCCTGCTTGCCTGCAGCTCACCTGCTGTCCCGGCAGCCCCCATGGCCCGGGTTTGCCATCCAGGCCAGGGAAGCCATCCGAGCCGGGGTAACCCACACGTCCCGGCAAGCCCTGGAGCCCGGGTTCACCCTGGGGAGAAAAAAGCCAAGCATGGAAAATTAAAAAATCCACATCATTATGAAACCAATAAATTAAATGCTGAGCTCTGCCTGCCTTGTGCTTTTGCAGCAATGCCTGCTAAACACCAAGTACCTCGCAAGGAGAGGGGGAGGATGCAAGCTTCGTGCATCCAGGTGCTGCAAGCGTTGGGCATGGGGATCTGCCCAGGCTTTCTGATCGAAACCGTGGGAGAGTCGCAACCAGCGACCGTACAGCAAGAAACAAAGCAGAAGGCAGGGAAGAAGCAATACGTTAAGAGAAAGTCAAGCGAAAGCCCTCTGCATCTGCTTCTTGGCTCTGGGGCTTATGCTCAAAGCTATTTCTGATGCTTTCCCATGTGCAAGAGCCTGAGCAGATCCTCTGGACTGGGAATCACCAGCTAAAGCTTTTTTTACCCCTTAGCTCACTGACAATTCTGAACTAAGGCAGGATAAAGAGCAGTCTGGAACAAAGAGAAGACGTTTCCCTTCAAATAGCTTTGATAGTTTGGATTTCTCAAAAATTTTGGAACATTTGGTCAAGTCCAAAAAACTGGACTTTGTTTTAGTTTGTAAAGTCAGAGTTTGAAGGAAGGGCAGAAAGACGCAGCTGCCTCAGTTACTTCTCAAATGAAGAATCTGGTTGCGAAAATATAAAAGCTTGTTTTGGGGAGGTTTGCTTTTCCACCTCCCTCCCGCAAGGGCTTCAGCATCGCACAGCCAGCCACGCACATCCCCCGTGCTCATTGGTGGCCATGTATGCTTGGGGCACCCAGCCCAAAAGCCAGCATTTTTGCCCTGTTCCACTTCCAGTCCCAGCTTTGGGGAATATTTATTGTTATTTGCAATTTTGCAAGAAAGAGACCTGGGCTGCGATGCACCTCTGGCTGTGCTCCATGGCAGGTGAGTCCTAGCAGATGGGCCAAATGCAAAACAGACCGTGGGCAAACCCAGCCCAACCCAACCGTGTGCTCAGGGGCTGATGCAGGCGGATGAAATCCCTCCTCCTCTTCCTCGCCCCTGCTGTCATCCGGTCAGCCTCCCTGGGGCAGTGAGAGGAGACCTGCTGGAGCCTGAATGGGCATCAAAGACCTCTTGGGCCAAGTTCTAGTCGAAACATGAACCTTTACAAAAACCACTCCAGACTGGTCAAGAGCTGAGTCCAAAGTTGAGTTGAGTTTCCCTGTTGGAAACCTGCCATGCCAAAGCAAGAGCAGGAGAGCAGGAGGCTGGGGACAGGGCTGCGGTCGTGACCCAGCCCCCCAAACCGAAGACATCAGGCTTGCAGACGGACTGTGATGGGTAGAAGAAATTTGCTCCTTTCCATTTCTATGCTAATCCCCCCCCCCCCGAAGTGCTGACTCCCCTCGCAGATCCTGTTTATGTGAAGACCAAGAATAACTTTGGCACCTTTTGGTTAAGGTACACCGACAGACTCCAGTGTTTACACTCAACCAGCTTAACACAGTCAGTGATGCCTTCCAGATGTTGGCAGCTGGTAAAACACTATCCCTGGGGTGCATCCCTGCTGCAGGGGAGTAGGGCCGGGGGTGTCAGGACACCTGGCAGCAGGACGCGTGATAGAGAGCAGACACACAGCGCCTGATGGCATAGCTGCGTTTCTTGCCCAAGATATCAACTCTAACTTTTGTCATGAGTTTTTGGGACTCAAAAGTTCAACACAGCTGCCTGTGTCCTGCTTGCCAGCCTGTCCAAATCCTCCTTCAGCATCGATCCATATAAGCCCAGCTTGTCCTTGGCTCCTCTTCTTAAACCAGAGGAAAAGCCACCCTAGTTTTGGAGAGGAAGACACGATGACAAAGAAGATGGCAGGAGGAGAGGAAGGTCATTGCTGAGAGGGAGCCAAGGGGACCACGTTGCTGTGGTTAAGGTCACTGGGGAGATGCTATGCAGGATGGCAAATACTGGAGGGCTGAAGGAAGACGATTGCTCCAGTAGATGGGTGAGTGGGGAGATGAGGAGCAGCAGGGATGGGTGTTGCTGTCCCTTCAGAGCAGCCCAGCAGCAACCAGGACAAATGAGCAAGAGGCAGGGGGATGCTGGGGGACACCTGCTCTGTTAAGAGGGATAAGACTCAGGATGCACCAGCTCTTCCCACGAGGGCTGGGTACCAGCGAGCATGGGTGGGAGAGCGGGTGGAAAGCTCCAGCGATGCTGGGAGACTGGGACACCTGCTCTCCTTTCCTTTTACCCATGGGGCATCCAAACCCCACAGGCAGCTGTGCTTGCTCGGTCCCGGGGGAGGTCGCTGGGTCCCACGAGGGCACACTGCACAGCAGCTCCCATCACGGAGCACAGGCAGAGCTCGCACATCCCTTCGGCCGCGGGGAAGGAGGTGTGTGGTTTCCAGAAGGTGACAAAAGGACAGAATGCTTTTGGGACAACCATGCCAACTTGTGTCCACCTGCCTGGGAGGGCATCGGGTGACACACAGCAGAGTCCAGCACCCAAAGGAACTGTGCTGAGCAGTCATTGAGCTCATGCACCTTCTGGAGCAGGGTGCTGCAAGCACAAGGCAAGAGGAGCTGCAGCATGGAATCAGGCGGGGGAATGAGCCTGCTGTGGAGAGCCACCCCAGCCAGCCACAGCAAGGTCTCCAGAGAGAGGACTGGGGCATCGCCTCCCATGACCCTTCAAAGCAGGCACACCTTTCCCTGCGCAGTTCCCAAAGCGGCAGCAAACCTGACTGTTACTGCTCTCCCACACCCAGTGCTCCAGGGTTTCACCCAGGAGGGGCAGGGTCTCCAAGGGTCCCCCAGACAGCCCTGGGCGCTCACTCGACCTCTCCAAACTGGGCTCTCCCTGCAGCCAAGCCCCCCAACCCCCCGCAGCCAGGCGACTCCACCAGCACCCCCACTCACCGTGTACCCCCGCTGGCCTTTCTTGCCCGGCTCCCCTGGATCTCCGCAGGGTCCCTGCACACAAACAGGGATCGAGTCAACAAACGTGTCCCCCCATCCTGCAGAGAGCAGCCCGAGCCCTGCGGAGCCCCATGTCCTCCCATGGGGAGGACCACGAGCAATGCACAGAGGCAGCCTCGGGATGGGCGGAGCGGGAGGATTCGCATCCCTCGGCACACCCGCCACCCTGCCCACCTTCGCGGGGTCTGTGGCCAGGGCAGGTTTGGAGGCGGCAACAGATCCAGTTCCCCGCTGCTTTGATGCCCTTCGGAGGTCAGGACGGGGAATTTTGTCTTTGTTTCTTTTGCCTCATGGCGCTGCCCTGTTCACAGAGGCCAGCCAAGGGGGGAAGCATCACCCAGCAATCCCGGGGGCTGCGTGGGCATGGGGCTGCAGACCCACCAGCACGGGGCTGGCCCCACACAAGTACTGCATCAGCCGTTCTCTGGCTTGTTTTTGTGCCTCTGGGAGGGATCCACATGGTCCCTACCCAAACACAGGGGCAGGAACCCGATGCCCTGGGGAAGATAAGCCAGCACTGTTCAGCTGGCAGAGACCGAGGGGCAGGGGCTGCATCTGCCAACGAAACCCAGGGAGTTAGGTATCAAACATCATCCAGGTTTCAGTGGGAAGCAGAGAAGCAAACCATTAGATTTCTTTGAAACTCAATCCCAAGGCCCTTTATTACAGCATGCCAGAAGCTACCAGGCAGCAGATAGTTTTCGGGGCAGCCCAGGACTGTGCAAGTGGCTGGGGACATTGACTCTGCAAGCTGCCCCAGGCAGCCGGGGCCAAGCAGCACCCAGCCGCAGAGGGGACACCGGGGCTTTTCTTACTTACAGGTGCTCCCGTTTTCCCTGGGTGTCCCGGGGGCCCAGGGGCTCCAGGTTTTCTCTGGATTAAAAAGAGAAATGTTGGTAAAACAAATCTCACTGACAAAGTGCTTGGAGAGAGGAAAATCCAGCTGACCAAGCCAAGGAAAAAACAAACCACAGAAAGTTGTTTAACAGCGATACTCACCGGCCAGCCTGCGTGTAGAAGCTGGTAAAACGATGATTGCTGAAAGGAGAATGGGGGGGAGCAAAATGTTAAAAAAAAAAAAAATCTAAAGCCCTTTTTGCCGGCTTCAAAGTCTTTTTCCTGTTGCTTGGGAAGACACAGCAATGAACCTGTCCTCTAATTCTTTTTTTTTTTTAATACTATGTGTATGCAAGTCACAGGACAAGCCTTAATCTGAGGACAACACATAGGAGATAAAGAACTGCTGGCCTCATTAGCAAATGAAGACAGAGACCCCACTTCTGAAGTTTGCTGAAATTCAGCTCCCCCATGGATGCCTTAGCAGCCTTGGGACGCCAGAAATGTTTTGCATGTAGAGAGGTCAGAAACATGTTGTTGGTGAGCGCAGGTACCATCATATTTAGCCCAGGTTGGACTAAAATCAGCTATTTTGACACTGCAGTTTGCCCCAGGTGGGAAACCTCATCCTGACCAGCCCCATCTGAAGCCCGAGATGATGAGATCCTCCAGCAGTCATGGCCGGCAGGCTTTCTCCTCGCTGCTTCTAGCAGCCAATCTTTCATGCATCTCCAATTTTTTTAGAAGACCAGATGACCACAAAGAGGAAAAAAAACCACCCAAAAGCCACAGGATGGGCTAATCCCATCGTAGCCACAGCTAATCCCACCGTATTCAAAGCCAGCATAAAGGTTCTAAAAACTCAGCATAGCCTCCTCTCCGCACACTTCCAAGCCAGGCTTCCCCAAGTTTTGGGAGGTGCCCAGGAAACAAAACAATGTCTGTCTCCAGCTACCAGCCATCCTCCTGCCCTCCCAGCAGCACAAACCACAGACACTCAGGAGGCAAAACCCACCTTTCCTCCTCCCTCCTCCTTCCCACGGTGAGCCCAGACATACGGTCCAGGCAGCTCCTCCAAATCCTGGCTTGCATCAAAGGCTAAGAAAAGCCCCCCCTTGTTCATCACCCCAATCCCAAGCAGCTGGAGGGGCAGGATTCCCCAGCTTCAGCCTCAGGGGTGCTGGGAAACCCCCTCCTATCCCCCCCTCTAAAGATCCATCCGCTGATACCAGAGGAGAGAGAAGGGAAAAAGCCAAGGAACTCATTAACGAAAATAAACACAGACCTTTCAACATATGGAAATATTTCTAATAATGAGCGGGGCTCTCAGGGGCAGATGATGGACGGATGCATTTAACTAGCTCTAACGCCACGCCAGGCATCTCGGTTCCTTTCAAGTTGATCCCGAATTGATTACTGTGAGTGAACGGGTGCAGTCCTTGCCAGCCTGCCAGGGCCAGGCCATGGTCCTCTTGTCCAGCCAGTTCTTATTTCCCTCAAAAGCTGCTCTCAAAAACTTTTTTGGGAGGTTGGAGCATGGCCAATGCTTTTGGCCTTGTCTCGGGAATCAGTGAACTCAGATTAACTAGGGACAGGATATTATTTCATTAGGCTTCAAAAAAAAAAAAACCAACCTTTTAAAAAGGGGAAAAAAAAAAATCCCACAGGAGATGTGAACTCGTATTTCGGAGCACCAGATGCCAAGGAGAGGGAAGAGAAATTAATCGCCTTCTGCAATTTCAGCAGGAAATAGTCACCACTTTGCTCGCCGCAGCTCTGGTCAGCAGGGAGCGGCGTGACGGGTACAGGGGTCATAAGCAAAGGGAGGGGATGGAGGATGGGGAGTGATCGCCGTACGGATCTGTCCTCCTGTAAAACTCCAGCCTGAGAGCAGGGCAGAGAAAACCTTTCCGACAGCTCTGCAGGAAGCAGGTCATGCCCTGCAGCACGGTCTTGGCTGCCCTCCCCAGCCCACCCTGTGACCACCCTCCCCAGCCCACCCCACGCAGTCACAGAGCTGCGTTAGCTGCCGACCCGTCAGCAGCAGGAAACCCCTAAAAGTTGCCTCCTTTTTGCACGGAGCAATATTTTCTTTTGCTCTAAGGTTACCAGTTCTCATTTCCCAGCCTGACCTCTTGCTTTTAAAGGTATTGCGAGAGATAAAAAGAAAGGATTCCAGCGCTGCAGAATAAGCTCCCTAACAACTGTGGGAGCTCCAATTTTCCTTCTTCCTTTCCCGGCTTCTGGGACTCCACCACTACCGAGGTCCACACTGCCAGAACAAGACAGCAACAGTTCCTGCCCCTCGAGTTACACTGAGACAACTTCTTGGCAAACCCAATGTCTGTCAACATGTCATGAACAAAAACGCAGGACAGGGTCTTGGGGCAGAATTGCAGTGGCCTTAAGCTGCTTTTGCTCAATTGCCATGAACAAAGGTTTGTTTCACCGGGAAGGAACAGGAGAGGCTACTGAGCATCCCAACAGCCATAACTGCTCTGGGACAATCACCGATGTCCCTTGCTTTCCCGGTCCATCATACTGCATTACACCCCCCAGCCTGAGAGGTGGCTGCTCTGACTTGCATTTCCAAAGGCTGAGCCAACAACAAACCCCAGCAGCCCAGGATGCCCCCCCCCCCCCATCCCCAAATCACAAGCGCTCTGTTCACAAGAGCAGCACTGTCCCAAGCCATAGCATTTCTCCAGCCCCCCAGCAAGCTGTAGGAGGCTGCAGAAGCAGACAGCCCCCCCATCCCCACAGCAGCCAGCACTCGGCTTTTCACCCCTGTGCTATCTCAACAAAGATTAGCAAAACCCAGCCCACGGCTTTGCACTCCCGTTTCCTGCTGCCGAGCAAAACGCCGCCGCCAGCACTGCTGGGATCATACGGCCCCAAACACAATAGGCCAGCAAGGCTTTTGGGTACCCCACATCATCCTTGCCAGACACTGCCTTCCCCTCGAGATCGGCACTTTGCCAAAAGCCCCGGGCCAAGTGCCAGCATGCAAACCCCCCGGGAGCCTGCGGCCGGGGCCCCGGCAGCCCTCCAGCTTCGGCTTCCCAAACACAGACGAGACCGTCTGCTCCCTCCAGCATTCCCAATGCCTAAGCACTGAATGTGGAGGTTCACCAAAGAAATCGTGGTCTACAGCAACAACCATAAGCATGAAGGTTTCTGCCTGCAGAAGAACAAAGCCTGAGGTCCCTTTCCAAATGCAGGCAGGAAAAAAAAATGCAGTTCTGACTGAGCGTGCAGAGCAAAGAGCATCAGCAGCCCTGCAAGGGAATTGATTATGCAGATGTCTACCCCAAACACCCTGGGAGGAAGGCGAGTGCCCTAGCACAGGCATGGAGATGCTCTCTGGCACTGCAGGCTTCTTCCAGGCAACACTTCCAGCTCGCTCTCTCCTATCTCCATTTACTCTGGTCCCGCATTGCGTGCTTGTGATGGGTCTCGTGAGCATTGATAACAGCACAGCACCTGCTCTAGAGCAGCAGGAGGACAGGAGAACATGGAGGTCCTCCAGGTCAACCAAGATATCTCCCAATGATCAGCTCTCCTGTGCTTCCCAGGAGGAATCTGATCACCTCTAAGACAAGTATTTATCTTCTGCAGCTGCTTTGATCCAATCCAACACAAAACTGCAAGGGGCAGGTCTGGCCCAAAGACTTGTGGTCGGTCAATCCAAGCTCAGAGCCAGACCAGCACAGGGCCACTCTCCACCTCATACCTCCAGCCAGCATCGCCCCTCCTCAGGGTGTGCTGTACTGGGAGAGCAGAGGTCCTCCTTATTGTATGGTCTTGCCAGCATTGAAGGCATTTGCCCTGGAGCAGAGAGTGCCATTACCTCTCTTCACAAATGAATGAGTTGAAGAGAAGTCAAATGTCCTGCCCAAGGTCATTAAAGCTTTTAGAGAGCATTAAGCCTGGCCTGTCACCGGCCCATTACTCTGCCCCTTGCACCAACTTGCCTTGCAAGCCAACCTACCCAGCATTTGCTTCGAGCAGCTGGTATCCAGACAGGCTGCAGTCCCATCAGAGGGACATTATAGACGCAGAGAGCACCCCCGCTCCAGGGAGCTCCAGCCGCAGGTTGGTAAAGTGCCTAAAGCAGTTAGAAACCCAATGCCTTCAGCTTGTCTGGCTCAGGCAAGACAAATTAAGCTTAATCACAGCAGTCACTGTGCTGTCAGGAGTTGGGGAACCTGGATGAGGCTGGCTGGGTCGTTGCAGTGATCGCTCCCATGGCGCATGGAGTTTTGCAGCCAGTTACGCAGCAGCTGAAGCACTCCTGCCTCCCCGCAGGTCCCATCCCCGCTCCTGTGCTCCCCACAGCAGCAGGGTTCAGGTGAGAAAATATCTTGCCTTGGCAAGAAACTTGATGGGCCCAGACCCTGTGAGCCAAAGCCACGGAACACAGCTGGGGCATGGCAGAAAACTGGGATATGGTGGAAAACAGGAGCAATGCTTTGTAACTGGCAACGCAGAGCAGGAGAGGGGCTGCTTTCTGGATCTTCTTTCGCCCCTGTCCTACAGAGTTAGGGCATGAACCACCCTTGGGAGGTCATGGATGTGTGTGAACCATGGGGACCCAAGCTCTCCCAGTCAGTCACAGGGGAAAGAGGGATAGCTGTGTGAGCACAGCTGTAAATAGGGTGCACACTGATCCCATTTCACCCAGGGACAGCTGCCTGCAGAGCCATTCCCAGTGAGCTGCACCTCTCTCCTTGGCATCCTCCCTCTGCCCCACCTGCCTACCCTGCCTCTGTCCTCCCAAGCAACAGATTAGGAATCTCAAACCATCGTGAACCCTTCCTCCCAGCTCTCGTCCCAGCAGAGCAGAGGGGTGCCTGCATGGGAGCTGATGGGGAGGTGTAAGTGGAGCTCCCCGAGCGCTCGCCCGCTGCTGCTGCAACTCACTGTGAATGTCTGCCAGTCCTCCCTGGAGTTCCTCCAAAGGACGATGGTGGGGACACC
The DNA here is from genome assembly GCF_964195595.1 of Calonectris borealis. Taxonomy (NCBI): domain Eukaryota; kingdom Metazoa; phylum Chordata; class Aves; order Procellariiformes; family Procellariidae; genus Calonectris; species Calonectris borealis. The sequence continues at coordinate 5,737,081 of NC_134332.1, forward strand.
AGGGATGCCCGCAGGGCCTGGGCTGCCCGGGGGGCCCGTCCTCCCCATGGCTCCAGGGTACCCCTAGGAAGACAAGGGCAGCTCCTTAAAACCAGACTGGTTTAACAGTCAACACAGGCTGGACACAGGCTCTGGCTGAAGTCAGCCTCTGAGTGGAGTCTGGGTCTAGGCACGTTCTTGGGTTCAAACCAGCTCTTAAGATCTAAATAACCCTGACAACAGGGAAAGCAAAAGGAGTGAGCTTCATACGCACATGTCTGTGCCCAGACCCATCTAAATGCCACAGATATTGAAGTTAACACACAGAGAAGTGGCATGACTCGTAGGGCAACGAGTTTGCTCCTCTATACCTTGGGAAAGATGGAAACCGCTGTGCAAAGGTGGTTAGGAGCACTCTTGCTGTTTTACTGATGGGGAAACTGAGGCACCACCCTTAATCCAGAGCATCTCCAAGCATCTGTCAGTGCACTAGGCAATGCTGTGCACAGCAGGAGAATGAGCTGTGCCATGCAGGCTGCTGCTCGCTGGGTTCCTGGAGCAGGAAGAGCAGCCATGGATCTGACCAACGCGGTGCTGGAGGACAGATGTCCCTCCAAGATGAGTTGGTGGATATAGCATGGGGCTGGACTGTGGGAGACACCAGCATCCCTCCTCCAGGCGACCTGAGCTAAAGCCGCTTCATCTCCCTGCTCTGCCGCCTCTGCAGAGCCATTAAGTGGCTCAGAGGAAAGGCAGCAGCTTGTCCAGACAGTCAGCTCAGTCCTGAGCCTGGGCTTAAAATATCCAGTAAAAATAGTTCTTTCCTCTTCCAAACGCACATAAAGGGCCACCAGACGGCAGCTTCAGAAGCTCACACTGCCCTCTTGATGAAAAACACCCAAACCAACCCAAACCATCCACGGTATTTGCCCCAGACCCTACACCCCTTCCCGTATTTTCCTGGATACTCACTTTGTCTCCTTTGGGTCCCACCAGTCCACGTCTCCCGGGACAGCCCTGAAAGGCAAAGGAGGAGAGCTGTGTCACCCCGAAGGGGGACCCCCCGCAACCAGGGGAGATCCCACGGTGGCTGGGTGACCAGTGCCACGGCCAGGGCCACCCCGGCCCCAGGGAAGCAGGAACTGAAACAGCTGATTTAGAGCAAACCAGCAGCACCAAGTCTCAAAGTAACACCCCAAAAACCGGTGGGGGGCAAAATGCACCCTATTTTATTTTGCTCCCTTCCCACTCTCCTGCCCTGGCATCAGAAAGCAGCTCTGCTCGGCCAGCTGAGCAGCGTAATCCTGCGGCAACCATCACAGAAATGCCCCAGACCATATGGCCAGGGAGCAGGAGCACATTTCCTGACACCTGGTGAGGAAAGGCAGTGTGTTAGGAAAAAAGCCCATAAAGCTGGATGACGGCCACACACTCAAACAGTAGTTTGGACAAGGATGCAAACATCTGCGACTTCTAATTTGTGTGAGATCTGATCTAGCCCATCTCTAGTCAAAAGCGCACGTTTTGGCCAAGCAGCGACCCCACTTCAGGGCTTACCGAAGCATCCGTCTGGACAGAAACAAAGTCAGATGGGAGATCCCGGCTTTTCTCGATGAAAGAAATCTACCTGGAAGATGTCGGCAGAGATTGATAACACCCCGGGCTGCAGCACAGCGTCTGCTGCAGAGCTGCGGCTCTGATGGCTTCAGTTACAGCCACCGTTTTTGTTCTGACCTTGCAAACAGCCTTGTCCGAGCCTGGTAGCAAGCCTGGGAATCCACACTGAATTAACACCACCCCAACACAGTCACGACTGCATCCCTGCACCCCCCCCATGCCCGAGGCAGCCCCGCTCGGGCAGCATCCAGCCCTGACCTTGCTGCCTTGTGCCGATGGGATGGGTAAAAAGGCCAAGCTGCATGTCCAGAAACAGCTTTGGCACTGAGTGATGCTTCACCAAAGGGACTTTGATCACCTCAAGTGCCCAGATCTGAAGCCCACGAGGCTCCGTGGCTCAGTTCCCCCTCCCTGGGGCCTGGGGGCCGTGCCCCTCGAGCTTGGTTTGTGTATGGCACGTGTTTGTGCCAAATGGCACACGCAGCGGCCGTGGTGCTGGCAACTCTGGTCTGATTTTCAAACCTTGGGTATTAGAATCATAGAATCATTTAGGCTGGAAAAGACCTTAAGATCTCTCTTAAAAGTAAATCTAACACTGCCAAGTCCACCATCGCTGAAGGAGGTAAAATAAAGCAATTCCTGCCCGCTGTACCCAATATAAAAACATACACCAGAATGGGCAGGGACCCCCCCAATGCCAGGCAGCCCCTATACTTATCCACCCAGCACCCCTCCTTTAAGGAGCTGGATGCATGCTGCTGAGAGACCACTTCAGCAGGAAGGTTCCCAGTTTGGAGTCACTGGGATTTTACTGTGAGCACCACGTGCCCGTTGCAAGGTGCCTGGGGACAGGCTCATCCTCTCCGCCCTGGGTGCAGATATAAATTAGATCCTTCAGTAAGTCCTGCCTCCTCCTGATCCCCCCCAAAAGATCTATGGGGTCCAGTCACTTCTTCTGGGTGCAGCCTCTAGCTTATCTCCTGCATGGACACACGCTGCCCTAGGTCCACAGCTGAGATACGCCAGCAGCTGATGGGATGCCCAATGAACCCTTCCTCCAACGCGGTCATCAGTGGGTCACCGTGTTCCACCGAGGACACTTAAATGCACCAGGACCCTCTCTGAGATGGCCAAAGAGCTGTTCCTCCTCCTGCTCCTCCCCAGGCACTGGCCATGGCCACCCCCCAGCATGAACACCAAGGTTGCAAAGCCAACACGTGCAGTCCTAGTGCACGTGGAGGGACAGGACCGAGCCACGGGCACAACAGCACCCCCTGAAATTTGACGGCATCAAATAAGGAGATTTCTCTCCCTTAAGCAGCTCCCAAGCCGATGCCATTTTGTGCAAACCAAAAAGAACAATTCAGAACATCAGGAACAACGAACCCAAGGGCTGTAACATTTCAGGAGAGAAAAATGAAAATCAATCCAAGAGATCTCATGCAGAAGGCAGCCGGCATTTTGCCCTGCAAACTGCACGCAGCACCGCTCCGCAGCACCATCCCTCCTCCTGCGGTGTGACCCGATGGCTGCCGCCCTGGGTGCTGTGAAACAGCGACTGCCTCCCGGGAGGAAAGTACGGAGAAGGCTTTGCATTTGCCTGTCACCCGGGTCCACGCCGTCCCTGACACCAGATGCCTCCAGCAGGATTCAATTTAAGGCTACGAATAGAAACCACATCTCTGCTCCTAAAGAGCCAGTTTGAGTAACAGAAAAGAAAAAAGAAAAAGAAAAGCCTGTGGGGACATGCCGACAGCTGGGAACCCCCATGAAAACCTGTCTGTGAAAGCCAAGGAGCTTTTGAATACTGGCAGCACAATGAAATCCCTGCAAGGAGGATTAGCAAGATCATAAAAATCGACAGCTTTTAAAGTAAGAAACACTTTCCACTTCTCACAACGTGTTGGTTTTTTCCTCACAGATCTTCAATGCCTTCAGAGTGGACGATGACTGGGATGGGAACTGAGGACATGCGGTCCGTGGGGTCTACAGTCCATAAATGCCCTGAACAGCACTAGGGCACGATCAGGACTTGGCAGGATGATAAATAAACCTCCATCCACACCTGCTGACTGGAACAGCTACTCAAAGTGTTTTTGCAAAAGCATAAAAATCTCTGAGGGTGGCAAACCAGACATACATGAACCTGCACCGAGGGAGAGGACCCATCACGTGCTGGGGCAGGGCTGGAGGTCTGTGCCCTGCTGGCTTTGCTGACCAACACTGCCAGTGAAAGAGGAGGAGAAAAACCCCACAAGTGAAAAGGTTGATGCTAAAACCCCATTATCTCCAAACCTTTCCTCTAAGAATAACGAGAGATGTCGCCTTCAGACAACCTTGGGCCCAGGTCCAGGGTGAAATGAAAACCAACAACGTGGTTAAATGACTTGAGACCATCTCTAGGGCAGGGGGGATAAGGGAATTATCTTCTCCTCTCCAGTTGCCAGTGAAGTTTCTTCAGGGATATCAAAAAACTTCTCGCAGGGCCAGGCTGGTGCACAGCCCCAAGCTGCCCACATGGAGGAGGTTTCCCTGCCCAGTTTCCCACAGCAAGGTGCTGGCACCACAGCTCAGCAGCCTGCACCCACCACCTGCTCTGGAGGGGAAGATGCATCACCACCCATCCCTCCCCTCCAGCAGCCATCACCTCCACCACTCACCGGCAGTCCCGGCGGTCCTGGCAGCCCCGGTGGTCCCAGCTTCACATGACCCTGCTGCCCGTGTGCCACTGGCGAGGTGGGGTGTCCCGGGTGGGCAGTGCTGTCCCCGAGCCCTGGGACAGTGGGGCTGACTGCTACCAGAGGATGCTCCGGGACACCCGCTGCTGACCCCGTCCCCAGGGGACCTTTGGGCATGTTTCCTTTGGGGGCAGCTGCCTGACGTGCCGATGGGGAGACCTTGGCAAAGGTGGCAGGCACGTCCAGGTCAGTGATGTCATCGCCCGGTTTGCCAGGCAAGAGCCGCCGCTGAGTGCCTGCATCACCCGTCAGCTTCTCCGTGGTGACATTCTCCTCCCGGGGGTCGGAGGCACGCTCCTTCTTGGCTGCTCTGTGTGTTTTGGTGGAGGGTCCTGGGTGGATAAAAGCACCATCAGGTACCTAGGCATCGTGACAGTGTGCAGGAGAAATGGAGGAAACTGTGACTATGGACTCACCGGAGCTACCAGTGACCCACAGGCTGCTCCTGCTGAGCCCTGGCCTGCCGGGGCCGGTTATTTTATTATAGGTGGAGTTCAACAGCTCAAAGCCTTCATCCTCAATAGAAAGGCTGCCCTCCTCTTCCTCAGCGGATGGCATCTCAGTGGCAGAGAGTGAAGTCGGGGATCTCTCATCAGGCTGGAGGTTGAGGGTCTCCTGGGCATCCTCCCACGTCCAAGGTGGCCCCAGGGTCAAATCTGAATCAGTGGATCTGGAGTCCTGAGAAGGAAGTAGGGAAAAAATGAAATTTGAAGTTTTCACTTTTTTTCCTCCCTCCCTGCTCAACACACTTTGTGCTTCTTAATTTCCCACAGGCATGAGTGCCGCCGGGGGACACAAGGCAGCCCAGGGCTTGTGAGCCCCAGGCAGGAGCCCCCGAGCTCCAGGAAAGCTCATCAGTGATGGGCAGGTCAGTTCAACCACCTACAAACCAGAACTCACCCTCCACAAGGGACACAAGCCAGTTCTCGGCATGGACCACACTAACACGAACCTGCTTCTCACAGTCCCACTGCAGTGATCCCCCCCCCAATTTTCTATGCTGGAGGGGCATCGAGAGAAGAGCCCGTAGCTTAATAACAGAAATCCAAGCTTGAGAGCAATTACTAAAACAATTAAAGCAGACATATAGTGCCTGTCCCTTCAGCCTTTGATTTTGCTGCTTCTGGATGTTTCAAGGCTCCTGGTGGTCTCGGGGGAATTGCAGCCCCCACCGCACATCTCCTCCCCCAAGCAGCTGCAATAGTGCTCCTGGCAAACCTCCGAGAGTCGGGAAGGGAAGGCAGACACAAGCCCAGGTGGAGCCTCCTGGATGTTTGTGGTAGATTAATTTAAGGCAGTGGCTTGCAAAGGACTCGCTCTGTCTTCAGGGGCCATGCTAAATGGTCCCTGCAGGACAGCGCAGGTCACAACGGCTCTTTCAGCCCTACAACCACCACCAGAGCCTGGACACCAACCATGGATGGAGGAAAATTGCAATGTTGATAGAAATATCTACACTCAAGACGAAAGCGCTGAATATGAAAAAGAGAGTTAAACTTTAGAGAGTTTACCTGCATCTAAAATGTACACTGGTTTAACATCCAGCACCAGTATAAGTATCTCAGACTTGGCTTGCACACTGAGCCACATGTGCACAGACCCAGGGTTGGGTTGGTTGGCGGGTGGGTGTGAAGGACCTTCGCCTCTCCTGGAAGAGCTGGCAGCATTTCCATCAGCCCCGCACACCCACCACCCCCTGCTCAGAGCTCGCTCTGCGCTTCCACTGAGCTCCACGGGGCACAGACAACCCGGCACATGGCACCAAGAAGAGCTGGTGGGACCTCAGCCCTGGTTGGTGGCTCTTTGGTGCTGGTGCCATGCAGCTGATGAAGAGAGAGTCTGTGAGAAGTCACTAGAGGGAGATGCAGGCCCACACTTGCCTTGCAGGGCTGCAGAAGGGGAGCAGAGAGGTACAAGGAGATATGGAGCATCCTTCCCATTATCCTTGCTGTCCTATCTTCTTTTGATTGAACCTGTTACTTGGTTCTGATTCTGCTCTGCACCATGGACCCAAGATGCATGCTCGCTTGGGAGCACCAAGTTGGATTTGCATGAACAGCGAGTAGAAAACACAATAATTTCACTGCCAGAACTGGTGATTCTGCAGGTAAGGACCCAACAGTATGGGTGGGTCGGGGCAGCCAAGCCCCACTTCTGGAGGGCCTTGGGAGGCAGAGGAACTCCGAAGGCAGCAGGAGCTGCTGAAGCCTTTGCTCTGCTGCTGGATGCCACACCATCAGATTGGAGATTTCCAAACTCTTCCCATCCCAAGTGGGGGGGAAAAGTGAAAATTTTCATTTTTCAATTTTCAAATGTCAAGTTTGAAGAGTTTCTTCTAAAAACAGCTGAAATGCCTTGCTCTCAATTGTGAAAACTTTTTTTTGGGGGGGGTCCTGTCTTTGTTTATTATATGTATAATTTGTTATAATTTACTTAAATTTCAAGCTTTCATGCACAAGTGATTTTATAAGCTAAACCCTATCTCAAATCAGAAAAAAATGTTTGGTTTTTTTTTTAAAGACCAAAATGAAGTATTTTGACAACCTTTTTTCCCCTTCCAAAACCTACCCCAAACACACTTTCCCCAGAAGAAGTTCTAACCAGGGCAAATCAGCATCCTCCTAAAAAATTAGCAGTGCCAAAAGCTACTGCTGATACCAGCCACGGATGCAACCTCTGGACACCTCACAGAGCATCTCCACCCTCACGCCCACGGGAGGATGGCCAGCCCCGCAGCGCACCCATTTTCATTGGTCCCTGTAACGCTGCAGGAGGTAAATACATGAGGGACGTATCTAAGACTACGTGTAGGTACCAGAGGAACCTACCCTGGGTCACATCCAGATCTCACGTTACCTGACCCCTGGTGCTCTCTAATCCCTGCAGCTGCAACTGAGAGGGGATTGGGGCCAACCACCCCTGACTCCCCTTGAAGCCATAATACTCATCCAAAGAGACAATATTTTTCTGAGCCAAGACAGTCTCCGAGTACAGAGGTTTTTTGGAAAGCAGGAATATTCCCACTTCCTCAGTACTTTGCACAAATTTGTCACCGCACTTGCAGACAAAGACTTGACCCCCAACGGAGAGGCAATGGCAATACCGATGTGTCCGTGTTACTCTGCTCCTCCAGCCAGCGCTATGTCCCAAGCCAAAGGACCAGCATTCCTCTATCACCAGGATTTTTATGTCCCAAATGGCATCAATAGCCATATTTTTAAAGAATGATGTCTAGCGTAGGTGTTAAGTAGGCAAGTGACAACTTAGCACCAAGGAGTAAAAGTTGAGAGAGGTTGGGATAAGGCAGAAAACACAAAAAGCAAAGGAAACAGAGATGGCAAGTGGGAAAGCAAAGACTGGAGGTGACCCGCCAGCCCCTCTTTCCCCAGAGATCTCTAACGAAGTCCTCCCTTGCAGACTGGAAACCACTAGAGGCAACTTAAGGGTAAAATGCACAAAACAGGAGAGAAAGGAGGAGTTGGAAAAGCAAAAAGATTACCCTAATTCTGAAAGGGAGTTTTCTCAGGGATAGGAAGCTCTCGAGCCAGATCCTGCAATGCCTCGTCCCCTCGCTTCATTGCCGGACAAAACCGCCAGCGGAGAGGAGCAGCCCCTGTGCCCCGGGGACGTGATCTCGCTGACCCGCGGCTGTGCTGGCCGAGGGGAAAACAAGCACCTCCGCAGGAAGAGAGCAGCACCTCCCGGTGAGGAGATCCCAACCTTCTGGCCCTTTGCCTCTGCCGGCTCCCTGAAGAGAAATTCTCCGGCTTCATCTCCAGCCAGCTCCCTTTAGCAATTAGCTGCTCTCAGATTTTCCCTTGGGCACTACCCAGCCCGCAGTTCAATCGCCAGGCGAGCTCGTTACCATCGCAGCCCTGAAGAGCAAAGGAAGATAAAGACTGCGTTTCCTAAACGGCACCCAGTATCTGGAGATTGAGGAAAGTAAGCGGCAAAAGCTCTGCACAAAGTCATCAGAGCAAAGCACCTGAAGGGGACAGGTTGTAATGAAGCTGTTTTCATTGAGAGAAATGCTAATGCACAACAAACGAGCCTGCAGAGTTTGGGACGAATGAAAACATGCTGCCAATTAAATCAGCGGTTTTGCTGCCTTCAAGGTGGAGGGAAATCAGGCTTCAAATCGTGAGAGCGGGGAAGCAGCCAGTGCTGCTCATCCGCAGCACGGGCAGGCTGGACCTGGAGCATTATGGCAAGCTCTCGAGTGTGGCCAGCTGGCACGTGCCTGCCCTCGCCCAAGTGTCCTGGCCAGCCCATGCCCTCTGCTCAGTGACACGGGAGCCTGGGAAGCTGCTGCTGGCAGTCGGTCTGAGGAAGCTCTTGCAATCTAGGCAAAACTCACCATGTGGACATACTCGGCACTGCGTTGGAAGAATTGCATTGAATTTTTTTTTTTTTGGTGCTAAATTAGTTTTCAGCCAGATCAGGGAGCTGCACTGACCTGCCCCGCGATTCACAGAGCACAGCGCTGAGCGGGGGACTGCTGGGAACGGGACCGCGGGGCAGGACAAGCCCTTTCCTTGCTGCCCTTATTTATCTGATTAGCCCTTTCAGCTAATCAGAAACTCCACCCAGAACACAACACCTTTCCAGCAGAAGATCCTATGGTTTAGCTTACGCTGCTCACAAATGTTAGAAAATAACCATGGAAAGAGCATTCCTCCCCTGCGATAGCACCCACACTGCCCAGAGAGCAAACGCCCCTGCCGGCCACGTTCTTCTCTAACCCTACAGCAAACTCACAAACCCTACAGCCTTTCTCATGGAGGTAAGATCCAAATCTCAAGCAAACCACAGAGGTGTGCTCATCAACCACTCGGGCATTTGTTGAACCCCAAAGCTGCTGGAATAGGGGTTGAAGCCATGCAACACGTGGGGACGGTGAGGATAGAGCTGCCAGGCATCAGCTTTACCCGCTGCGAGGTCCGATTTGCAGTTCCCTACGGCATTACGAGCTCTCAGGAGGACGAGGTTGGATCCTTCGGTCCTTTCCCATCATGCATGTTATCAGGTGTATGCCTTCCCTCTCCTTAAACTTGGGTCCAAGGCAAAACAGGGCTGTGAAACTAGAGTTGAGGAAAGGCAGAAACCTGCCCTCGCTACAATGGGCTTTCTCCCTGCATCTCCATTTTGTAGCCCCTTCGCACACAGCGTAGTCATTTCTTTCCTTTTTCCTTGCCACACAGCACTACCAACCGTCAGGGGGAGGGAGGCCCAAGGGATTAACGACAGTTTGTGTTAAAAGCAGACACTATTCTTCCAGGCTAGCCCCTACATAGCCACACATCGCCCAGCCGATGCGGAGACCATCCCACGTCTGCCTCCTGATATTCATCAGCGCCCTGAATTAAATCAGTCTTCTCAAATGTATCAGAATCAATGGATTCAATTACACGAGGGTAAAACCCTTTGGAGGCTCCTTCAGTGTAACATATAAGCCAGATTTCAAATCCAGCTAAGAGCCCCTCTATCATTAGCTTTAACTAACTTGGTTTGTGGTCCTGTTTCTGTTTAAGAAGGATGACTGCGAGCTGGCGGTGGTCAGTAAAGAGCTGTAACACACAGACTCTGAAACAGCATTTTTTTTAAACTAATGCCATTAAAAAAAACCCCTAGTTTATTTTACAAAGTTATTTCGGGCAAGAAATCAAATAGAGAGCTGCAGAAAAAGCATTCTGGCTAAAACTCAACTCCATCATTTGTACATCTTAAAAATGGTTCAGCTGTTAATCATGAGCAACCACATTCCCTGCAAGGTAACCTTCCCACAGAGCGTGCGAGAGGAGCCAAAGGGGAACCAGAGGGACTTGCAGGCAGCTGGTTCACCCTCCTCAGACCCGTGGGGCTGATCCTCTGCCCACCCCCAGCAAGGAGTCCTACAGCCACCTCAAGAAGGGAACCGTAGAGCACGGGGCAGACCTGGAGACTCTGCAGACCCACAGACGAGGTGCCCTCAGCTCTACCCACAAACCCCTCAACAGACCCACAAAGCTTATGCTTGGCCATAGGTACCACTGCTGTCCATCTTCCCAGCACCCGGCTCCTGTGGCTTGTCCAGGAGTTGTTTCTGGGTAGTCTAAGATGCTAATTGCTCCTCTTAATGCACTCCAATTAGCAGCCACTAGCTCACTTTCCTCCTTGAACAATGCAGTCCACAGCCTCCATAATTTGTTAGCAAACCATGGCAAAACTGGCAGCAGCTCCATACCACCTGCTCCAACATCTGCCCAGCAAATATATTTAGCATTATTTGTAAGCCTCCAACTCCAACAGCTGGGAGTCTGGAGAAGAGCATCTGAAATATGAAAGGGGCTGAAAACTCATCCCGGGGGAGGCGGTGGGAGCTCATTTACCTCCCTGTCCTCCTCCTGGCACAAAGGAGGCTTAGAGGTGAGGACCAGGCATTAGATGCTCCTCCACAAGCCTCATCCTGCAGCCGCGCAGCCACGCACAGTAATTAAACCCTCTGCAATCCCAGCTGCATGATTCAATTTTGGATTTGGCACATAGCAAATCCAACAAGAAACGAGAGCTGGTGGAGGCAGGGACTTGGCCTATTTGTAAGTTCCAATTAAAATAGTTTTAAAAATTGACTCGTTCCTGGTTAGCTTCGGCTTTGCTATTTCTAGTCCTATTTTGTAGTGGGGGTGCAGAGGACCTCATCAGCAACCCCAAAGAAAATTTCTTGGCTTTTTATTTTGTAACCAAACTTTTCATCCATGAACAGACCTGCAGCAATGCAGGACATTAAGAAAGGACTTTTCAATCTGGAAGTGAAAGTATTTCATTTGAGATGGAACAAAACACAGCCCTGAACCGTGCCCCAGGCTGCTGTGACCTGGATCTGCCACGGGCTCCCATCTCCCATGGCACCCAAGCCACCCAAAGATGCAGGAAACTTCACAACAGGCATTTTCTCCTTTCATTTAATTAGGCACCGTCATCTTTTGGGGGAAAATAGGAGCCTTCCACTTCCAAGCTCCATCCTGGAGACCACGGACATCATGACCATCTCCCAGCCCAAACCCCCAAGTGGGGCATGCAGCTCCAGCTGAGCCAACCGGGCGCTCACCAAGACCCAGGGTTGCAGGAGACCCATTGGCTTCACAACAGCCCTGCTCTCATCTGGAGCTTCCTTCTAGCCAAGGCCTTTGCTAATAATTAACAGTAAGTCAAGGAAATAAAAGCACCCAACAGAGCCATAAAAGGGAGGATTTAGGCACTAGATCAAACGTGTGCACTGGCCCAGGGAGCTGGGGAAGGTGCAGGGGGCAGGAGCAGCTCAAGGCTTTCCCACTGCAGGGATTCACCAGTTTCAAAAAAGACAAGGATGGCCAAGGTCAAGGCACGAGCTGCTGTAGCAAGAGAAAAACCTCGCTGGATGATTTCACATTCGCTGCTCGCATGCAGAAGAGGTCACACGCGGAGCCAGCCACGTGCATCGATCTCTAAAACGAGCACCAAGGCACAATAATCCAGGCGTTTACTGCACAAGGAGCATCTCCGGGGTGAGCAGTGGCCTGCCCTGGTCCCCAGGGCCCACTGGCCAGGAGGTGCTGGCAGGTTTTTCAGGACATTTTCTCATCTGCAGCACTGGCTGCTGCCATGGAGACTGGGCTCAGGTTTCCATGGGCTGCCATGTGAATGCCTGTAGCAAGAAAGCTCTTAAACTCAATGGGCTGTTACACAGGAGTCTTTTTTTTAAATTTTGCTGTTAAACTGCTAAAAAAGAGAAGCCACCTGATGCCTAGATGTACCTTGAAGTCCAGGCAAAGAGGCTGCAAGGGTCCCATCAAATCCATTAAAATAAATCAGTGGAGGCATCGCTCCGCTCAGGAAACCAGAGGGAAGGTTTCTAAAGACCCTCCCTTCACCCCATCACGCACCACCAGTAGCAGACATCCTGACACTAGCACGTGCTTGTAAAAGGTTGCCTGAAGGCACAATAAAATTGGGTCCCTGGTGCAACCAAGCCTGCCCTGACATCACCTGCCATGCTACAAGCCAGGCCTCCACCCCACCCCACCCTCATATAGCTGGAAGGAGGGTTTGCTTGAGGTTTAGAGCCTGCATCCATGCAGATGCTCACGAGCATCACCATAGTCCTCCCTGCCCAGCCGTGGTGGTGTGACAGCAGAGGAAGCCCTGCTGCCAAGGTGTCCTGCAAAGTCTGAGGAACCCCTTTGGGGAGAGCCTCAACAGCCCTGTTCCTCATTTATACACCCCAGAGAAGCCCCTAAGAGGGGGGCAAATGTCAGCAGAGATACATCACTGGGTGACTGTCACCGCGGGACAGCAGCTCCCTCCAGGGGAGCAAGGCGAGTATTTGTTCTCTGTGCAGCAGTCCCTGGAGGGGGTAAAAACTACAGCCATTTCTTCAGGAGTTGAAATAAGAAATAATTTATTTTTTTCTTCCAAAAATTAAATTGCAAAGTAGTATGGTTTTGATGTTACATTTTTGTTGCTTTTCAGGGTTCTCTGACTAAAAATAGTCTTGAAATATAGCTTTAAGGGGGGGGTGGGGGGAAGGATCAAAGTACTTCAGGTTTCCAACATGACCTGTATTTCTCCCTCCAACCATCAATTTTGCCAGTTTTGATCCAAGTGCTAATTTCCTTAAAACACATTTTGCAACAAATGAAACCACTGTATTGAAAAGTTTCAGCTACAGCAGCCTGTAAAAGAACTTAGTGATCTCATTCTGTACATCTTAGAGGGAAATTAATGAAAGATATCAGCACCTCTCTGCTCCACGGGGCATCGCGGGGGCTGGATGATTAAGCCCACGAAGTGCATGGGCATCATTAGCCAGAAATCATTTGACAGGCAGAGGACAAAGGGAGGCCTGGCTTAAAAAGATGCTGGAGACCCTGCCTTGTGACAACAACTCTGCAAAGCCAAAGATTTAAAAGCCAGTTCTTCAAAGGCAGGTCACCTGTGGATAAGACACCTAGGCAGATGGCATCAGGTGAGGAAGAGTACAGTGGGAAGCCAGGGCTTACAGCCTGCGCTCTGTCCTCACTTTCCTAAAACACCAGCTTTAAATGTTATTTTTACCAGCTGCCCAGATCTTATTAACCACAAGCTGTGAGGCATTGCAGGGGCAGGAGCTGAAGCATTCAGGTATTCAATAGGTGAAGCCAGTGCAGAACAAATCCACAGGACACACACACCAGGCAGGGGATGCCGACTCCCAGTGGGAAGCCGGGGTCCAGCCCTGGCAGCCTGCACTAACATAGCGTTGAATTCCTACACATTGCAGACATTTTTTAATTCAACTTCAACGTCCGGCATGGGAAAGGTCTATACTGGAAACTCTCATCTGGTGAGCTCAGGGGAAACGGGTCTCTAAGCTAAAAGTTACTGGTCTCTTAGGCACAAGTAATCACGACTGAATTATATTGGTTCTGTGTAAACAGAACAAAAAGCCAAAATCAATAGCATACATGCTTGCTCCTTTAAATAGGCCAAATTTAGAGAAGAACCAGCTGAGAAAGAGAAATTGGGAACTGCTTTAAACAGCTCAGGAGTTGTCCAAAAGCATGAGAGTTGAGGCACAAGGCATGCGGGTTTAAAGCCCCCAGAAATTAGATATGGGAAGTGGGGAATGAGCACAAATTGGAAGCAGCCATTAAGGATGATAAAACAGAAGAAAAAAGGAATTGGCATGTGATGAGCAATGCAGAGTCTATGATTTGTAGAAAATCGACTTGGATAAGGAGAATGAAGACAGGAGAAATCTCTGACCGGGCCATCCCTCGTTGCAGCACGGGGTCCCCATCGTGGCCTCCCGCCACGTGGAAGCGGCTGAATCGCCAGCAGCGGCGTGGGAAGACAGAGCTGGAGAAGCTGCATTTCTGTCCACGTTTGGGAAAAGCTAGATGACATAACCAGATGACAACGAAATACTCTCCATTCCAGAAGTGACAAGGAGGAGGGTTTTCTCAATCCTGTCCCAATAATTCAAATTAAAAAGCGTTAAAATAACAGGCTCTCCTGAACATGAGCACTGATTTTTCAATTTGGCTCAGAAAGCTGGGGAAGCTCCAGGGGACTGAGAAAAGGTTTTATGTTGTGCCAATATGCAAAAAAAAATAAAAAGGCAAACAGGAGGCCTTGAGTAATTACAGACCTCTTCCCCAAATCTGAGCCCAAGCAAAATAACAGAGCAACTGATACGGGGCTTATTAATAAAGAAACCACAGATAATGTAATTAATGCCATGGTTTTGAAAAGAGTTGCTGTGTAACTAACTTGGTGTCTTGCCTGAGGAGATTAAGAGTGATTTGTTGACAAAGATAACAGCGTTGATGTAATGATCCTAGACTTCTGTAGGGCTTTTCAGTTAGTAAGGCTCAATACCATGATCCAAAAACTCACCTGACTTCCTAAATGGCAAACAGGTTAAAACCCCGCTCGGAGCATGTCCATCTACAGGATCCCAGACAACCAGGATCCCATTTTTCAGCTAGGTCAGGCTAGGTAAAATGTATTTCAAAGCTTAGTGTCTTCTCTCAGGAAACATGTTTTTGTTAATAGAAGCCTCTTCTATCCGACAGACAAAGGTACAATATGATTTACAAGCTCAAGATCAGAGAAAGACAATTTCAAACTATTTTTTCCAGCGCATTCTAGCATCAAGCCTCTGGAAGAGGCTCGGTCATGGGAAAGTTGAAAGTCAAGGCTGAACTCCTTGGTAAGAAAACTGCATTTATTTAAGGAGGACTAATTGCCAGGAAATCCTATGGGCTACGTTCAGCAGTACATCAGGTCATACATAATTATACCTTTGGATCTGCAGCATCCACAGCAGGAGTCTGGGGAAGAGAAACCCCTTCTGGTGCTCAACACGGCCTCCCTCTGCTCCGCACCAGCCCGTGCTTCCTCGGAGACGTGCACAGGGCTGCAGCCCTCAGCTGAGGCATCACCCTGTCCTTCTCCAGGTCCTTCGGGCCCAAAGTGCAGGATCTTGTGTGCAGAAGACATTTGCTCCACCAAAACTGGAATAGCTCAGCCCAGTGATCCTTCACATCACTGCTTTGTGTCACCCAAGGCAGCAATTTTTGCTCACAAGTTTCATATATGGCACCCGGGTGCTGGATTTGGGAAGTGAATATTTGGGAAGTGAATACGTTGTAAGCCTAAATAATAAACAAGATAAATTATTTCTTTTTGGAGGTCCATGTGAGATGCCTCATAAGTGCCCTGTTTTCACAGGGGGATGTTCAGGGTTCCCTGGTATCCTACCCAGGCACTCAGAAACTGAAGCAACCCAAAAGCCTGAACACTCCTGTAAACTCAACATCCAGGAGCCAAATTCAGATGGAAAGGCTCCGAGGGACTCCCCGGGCTCCCTGCCACACTCTCAAAGAACACAAGTGCCTCTCCTCCAACAGTCTTTTCCAAAGCAAAACCAAAAACCATTTCTAAGTGACCCTCGGGCAGAGAGCAGCCTTGCTGGTGGTTGCACGCAGGAGAAGTGGCTGCCCCAAGTACACGGCCATGAACCTCCAGCAGGACATGAGACACTGGTGGGAAGCGCAATGCCCCGTGAAGATGCTTGAGAAGCAGAGAAGCTGCCGATCAAGCCAAGCCCTTGCTACAGTACTTCTGGCATATAGCAAGCCATAAAAGTCAGCAAGGGCACAAAAACTGAACCCAGGCAGAAGGTCTGATCATAAAAGGTTGAAGAGTAGCTGTAATTCTCCCTAGAAGATGCCTTTTGGCTTGGTTAGGTGGAATAGCACTTTATTTCTTTGACATGGGGTGGTGGTTAAAAGCCACTGCGGCTCAGATCAACATACTCCTTTCACTACATTTATCGCATAGTGGATTTGAAGTGCAATAAATTATCCATAGATACTTTATCCTACCTGAAAAACTAGTTTCGGAGATCCTGAGACGGCCGAGATATTAGAGCTGTCAGAAACGAGAACACCCATCTCAAGATAACACCCGAGAGCAGTGGAGATATTGCTGTGCTCAAGCTGTCAGACTTCCCCCATCAGCCTTCGCTACAAACCCACAGGGATATTTGGTAGCAGCCCAGGATATCCAAGGAGCTGGCAGCCCAAAAGGTCAAGGGAACCCGTGGGGTGGAGGACTGGCAGCTCCCCCATGAGGGCTTGTCTCTATTAGGCAGGATGGACCAAGTGCAAGCGGTTTGTGACAGGTATTTTAAAGACTGACATCCAGAGTATGTCCGTCTCCTGATTTACGCAGGCTTCAGACTGCTCTGATTTTAAAGGAAGGATGCTCTGGTAGTACATTAGGTAAAGGTGCTAACAAGAAATTAGCAACTAAATCTCCATTAACTGCCTCCAAATATTATCTTTAGGATGGACCTTCCTCCTAGTTTAAGTAGAGATAGCATTTCCTTTGCCATAAAAAGAAAGATTTTTTCCCCTCCTCTCCATAAGAATTATCTCTAATCGTCAAGAGCACCACACTGTGATTTGCTTTATTCAACTAGAATGTCTCTTGGTATGATCAAAAACTAGCAAGAAAGTCCTGTGAAGTAAAATCTTTTACTCCATGTATTGAATACTTAAAAACATCACCTAAAAAAGAATTTTTAGTTAAAACTCAGACTTGGTAACAAACAACAAGACGTCTCCAAAAAAAAAAAAAAAAAAATCTTTTTTTTGCCATCCAGGTCATAATAACATCCAAGCTCATTTTGCTCCATATTCTCTGCTGCCACCAAGCATTGCCTGACCCAGCAGAAATACACTCATGAGTGGTGCCACACGGGAGCATCTCCTCCTGCTTAAGCATGTGCAAAATCGGGAGCAGAGTCGAGCGTTTGCCCAGCACACTCTGGTTCATTTGGCCTCCTGGAAGCATTTCTGAAAAATTACTTTCAAGGAGCTCCCTGGCTGCTGGCTGGCCCATGCCATAAAGCTAGAACAGTGATATCAGCCTCACTCCACAATTTCAGGCTGAAGGTCAGCCTGAAATCCGCTCAGGCATTCCTCCCAGCCCATCACTGTGGGATCAGGCCACCCGCTAACTGGAAAAATGCCATGCTGAAAACTTTAAATCCTTACAGAACTGCTCAGATTCTAATAAGAGACCTACCTTGGGTTTTTTTTAGTTATGCAGGCCAAAGAGAATGGCAAGGAGGAGGAACAAGCAGTGCCCACTGCTGAAACGCTGTGTTTGTACACACAGTGACCGTGTTGGACTGCTACTGAGCTGCTTCTATTTAAGGAGCTACCAGCACTTTTAGGATTGAATGGGACTGAACGAGTGATTGCAACACAAATTTTGTTCTATAACAAACCTCAGCATGGAAGAACAGACATACTATGAACAAACCGAGTATTTTCAGAGCTTTCACAGCATTTTTAAATCAGGAAGAAATCTTGGAAGTAGCTTGAACTGTCCAGACAATTAAACTTGTGAAATTTTGCCTCTTTGGAAATCAGTGGGATTTAAGCTTTATTTGACTTTTGGTTGAATGACTTTAGGATCCCAAATTGAATTGCTTTTGAAAAAGCCATTCGGTTTAGTAATCAACTCAGCCCTCTTGCGCACGTTTAGTACAGGCAGACAAAAAGAAGACAAAAGGTAGGAGAAGTGGGTCAATACCATCCATCGCTCGAAGATTACTCATAAATTACAATCTACCCCTCAAAAAAAAAAAATCACAAAAGGAATAGACTGCAATTCAGGTATAATTTAGGCTGCCAGTATCAAACATCTAATCCATTGCCTTCATCCACCTACATTTTCCTCCACCATCACCCTAGCCCTCTGTAATTATTTAGCTCTAATTAGCAATTAAGGAATTCACCAATATACTAGTTTACTTCTAAATGAACAAAGGCACGGAAAGTGTAACTACAAAGTATAGCTTTGGATTGTCCCTGCAGCAGAGCTGATCTGCTCTTCATTATTTTCAAACTGTAACGCGTTAGTAGCGCATTTTTTTCTTTTAATAAATCCAAATGTCAAAGATCCCGAGACGTTTCTGGTCCTGATTAAGTGCTTGAAAAATAAACCTGTCCCAAATCCAGAATATTGTTAGTCTCCCCCTGTAGACCTGTGAATTTCACCACTTTTCTTATTACAGCAACATCTCACCAATTCACACCAGTCGCCGGGAGAAACGCTGCCAGCAAAGCCGACTGGCAAATGACCATCGGATGGTGGAGCACATCCTAAACAGGATCCACCAGGACTTGAGGACTAATTGCAGGGAGGCAGAGACCACCTTTCAGACACGTTCAGGATGAGTGATTTTGCCATGTCAGTTCGTTATTGTCCTTACAAACCCAACCCATAAGCACCCTCATCAGCAAACCAGTATGCTCACCTGTAAGCCTGCCTGCTGCGGCAACACTTGTGTCACGATTAAAGCCTAACGCACACACTATGAACCCAGCTGCAAAAGTCCACTTGGCCATACGTGAAGCGTACTTTGCGTGAAGGAGCTAGCAAGGTGTAGCCAGACAGTTTAAGCCAGGGGTGAGAATAGAGACCATCCCCAAACAGTTAACAGCAGCGTCTGGGAGGGTGAGGGGCATATAGAGAGGACTCTGTACCGCTCAGCCACACACACACAAAAAAAAAAATCTCAATTTACATTCACTGGCCGGTTTCCCCCTCAGGATGTCTGTTTGCATGAACTCAAACAACAAACCTTGGCTAGAAATCCCAAATAAAGCAGAAACATCAAGGACTTGCAGCCTGCCTCACTCAGAGCAATCGCTCATCTCCCGACGTACGCGGAGGGTCTAGAGGACATCCTCTCCAGATGCCAGAGCAGCCCCAAGAGGGAAGGGGCAGCCCCCAGCCCCAGGCAGAGCTGCAGCCCCAGCACCATGAGCACCAGCCGCTCCTCTCCCACCGCCAGATTCCCGGGGAGCCATGCCAAGGAAGCGCGATGCCTTGCAACCGCCTCCTCCCACTGCAGAGCTTCAGCCCTTCCCACCTCCTCAACGATGGTGAGCAGCAGCAGCTCTTCCCCAGGCAGACGTTCATGTCCCATGCGTGGGCAGAAGCAAGTCATCCAGCCTCCTTCTTTTTCCTGTACCATGCAGAGACTGCTGCCCTGCTAACCTCACCGTTTCCTTCCCTCCAAGCAAATCCAGCTGCAGCCAGGCCCACAGGCAGATCCACAAACGCCTCTGTGCATGCAGTGACCTGATCCATCTCATCACCACTTTCATCAAGCCAACCCTCTCAGGTTCAATGCAAATGCTCAGGAAGGTCACCTAAACTCACCTTGGCCTCCACCAGCTCTGAGACATGTCAAGTTACAGTCAAACCATTGGAAAGACAGATCACAAGAAAGATAAAATCATAACTTGTAGCCTTGCCTGGGAATTTTGGCTCTTTACCTGATTGCTCATTCGAGTAACTGGTTTCCCCAGGAGACGTTTAGGTGGTGAGAGACACCAGAGGGACATGGGGAGGGGCATTCCCTGCACGTACCTCCTGCAGCAATGCAGGAGAGTCATACCTGAGCAGATGAGTCCTGGATTTCATTGGTTTCTTTTGGCACCTAAACAGTTGGAGAGAGAAAGAGGAAACGTATCACTGCCCAAGGACCTGCACCGACTGAAGCATGTGGTTGTTGTTGGCTCCGGGATTGAAGAGCGTGCTGCCTCCGATGGCATGGGAAGCATCTAGGAAACGCACCCTGGGAACCAGCCATTCACAGCAACATGAGGGAACAGCTTTCGACTAAACCTCTTGAGTCTTTGGGTGGTTTTTGCGGTTTCTTTTGTTTTGTTTTTGAAGCTAATCAGCCCTAAGGAGGGCCAGCAAGGGATGGGAACTGGTGTGATGTGGGGCAGAACTCTCCCGTGGGTTCCCACTTGCAGTCAACTTACTGATGCTTAAAATAAAATAAAACCTTCTCCCTGCCGGGTAAGCCAAGCCACTGGAGCCGTTCAGGTGAGGGCTCCAGGCCTACAGAGCACAGGATAATACAGATATTAAGAGCAGGTTAAGAGGAGCCCATCACCTTGCAGGCTCAGAGGACACAACTTGTAGCTTTTAAATGAGACATTTGCTCTTATTTCTTAGCTCTAGAGAGCAAGTCTGACCCACCTCATGGAGCTACACCAGTACCTAAGGGCTGTCAGCATGAGAAATACCAGGTATCATTTTTGGGGATGACCATGGGTTACATTTGCTGGGAACTCAGACACGCCGGTCTCCCTTAGAGCAGGCAGACCACCAGGGTGACCTGCTCCGCATTACGTACTTGGCCTTCTCCACATTTACTCCCTGGCAAAGCCAGCTCCTAGTTAATCCCTTATGATCAGGGCTTTTCTTAAAATCCTCCTCTTAAAATAACAAATAGAGAAATGGATGCAGCCCATCCTGGGGAACGGAGCAATTACGGCAGGGCTGCTCCAGGAGCAGGGAGAGGCAGGGGCAGCACCAGCTGGGTGAACTGCTCCCTCTTTGCTGCCTGGGCCTGCTCGCACCAGACCCTGGAGGAAGGAGATGCTGGACAGGACCCAGACAGGGCAGGTGCCCCATCCCACTTCCCTCCCCTGACACCATCCTTTCCCAGCAGCTCTTCCAGCTCCTCACTAGACCGTCAGAAAAGGGTATTACACATGGGAGGTTCGTGCCAAACGTTGACATTTGGCACTTGCCTCTTCAGCAAGCCTTTTCCAGGCAGCTACGAAGCCCTTCTAGATACTTGGCCTAGAGAGAGGAGGTGTCTCCCTGGGCCAAATGCAGCTCCCGAAGAAAACCTGGGTGCTTCGTGTCTTTGGGGATTTACTATGTGATCTGGGCTTTTTGGCGCAGATGTATTTCTTGAAAAATTGCTGAACATTCTAATAAAAGTAAAATCCACCAAACTTCCGTTTTCCAGCAATGCTGACAAAACAGAGGAGACAACCTTTGAAAGGATGATGCATCAAAGGGTGCAATGCAGCAATCTTGCTAGGAGCAAGCAAGAATTTCAAATTGATGTACAATTCCCAAGTACAGCTTTCACCCCGTCCCAAAAGCAAAGCTCCAGCTGCAGCATTACTCAACAGCTACTCAAAACTTTCCCATGTTAAACACATGAGCACATACAGTCATACACACACCCAGGCTTTCTTTGGCTCAGAAACTCTCCCTCTAACTCATTCTCCCTTTGCAACAAGCCAATTTACAACTTGAAGAGGGGGTTTAGATGGTGAAAGAACCACCACCCCATGCGCTGGCCACCATCATCTCCTTGCATCTCAACTCAAAGTGGAGACCCAAGTATTTCCAGGCTGCATTAACTCGCCGGGTTGGTCCTTTCATTTGAATCATGTTACACCAAAGAGGAGCTTGGGCCAGCAACCTCAAAATTTGTCAGTTGCCCTCAGCCACACCTCTGGCCAGGCTGGTGGAAGCTCCCATGGGGAACTGAAGCGGTTGAGGTTGAAGGAGCGTGTGCATGTTGAGTTGTAGCTGCAGCAGTGCTCGCCAGCGGCTGCTGGGTCTCCCATCACGAAGGTCAGTTGCTGTAGAGCACCCTGGGGAGGAAGAGACACAGAAACCACAGTTTACCCACATGCTTCATCCAAAGGAGAGGGAAAGGTCTGTGGGGGTCTCCAGCCTCTGACAGCCAGGGACGACTTTACAGGATGGTTTAGGTAGTCAACACTCACTCCCCATCTTCAAGAGCTGGATGCAAATATCCCGGGAACAAAGCCAGCAATGCGCAAGCTATTCTTGAAGTAAATAACAGCGGGGACTCAAGAGGTGCTAAGCACACTGCAGGATCAGACCCTTACTGTTCACCCTGAAGGGAGCATGCTCCCCTGGCCCAGCCGGAGCAGTACCCCGGTGCAGGGGCAGTACCGGCAGGGACCCCTCCGCAGGCTGACAACCGTGTGCCTGCAGGCAGTGAAGGCTTCCAACTCCACCATCACCTCCCCGCACCCCCAGGCCCTACAGCTCTCCGTGAGGCAGCGAGGACTGCAGCAGGGAGCTGCTCTCATACTGCAAAGGCCCTGTTGAAAATAAGGGTGCATGAGGAGAGAGACCAGAGGGAAAATATTCTGAACAGGAGAGGATTTACAAAGAAGGAAAGAATGAAGCACGATATTGGTCTCCCAGCACAGACCACCAGATAGAGGAGGGAGGTAGATATACAGAGGTGCCTGTTTGTCTGCATAAGGCAAAATGTCAGCCTCCAAGGTTCTGCACTTGTCAGAATCAAAAAGGGCTTCCCTGCCTTACTGGGCTGCCTTCACATTTCCTTCATTAAGCTCAGGGCGACTGAAATGATTAGTTAGCAACACAGCACCACTGATGCTCAAGCAGCTTTTCTGCATGACATGGCTATCCAGAGGGAAAGTCTGAGCAGGCTCTGTCCACCCAATGGTCCTCTGCTACCGCCCAGCAGCAGCAAATGCGGTGAGGAGGATGTCCGAGCTGCCAGCTGACCTCTTCACTAGATGAGCCGAAATCTTCCTCCCCAGGCTGGGGGTGCAGCTGGGCAGCCCACTATAAACCAGGGACAAGTTGAGAGCTACCCCACAGAAATGGAAGAGCTTCAGATTGATGACACAAACCAGGGGTTGGTCTCAGAAATGCCACTTGGACTTTTTCTGTAAGAGCGCGATCTGTTTGATGCCCTCAGTTTCTGTGAGGTTGACAATCAGATATGTTTCAACACAAAGCTTGACAGCCTTTGAATTTATCAGGGCCATCTACTTCAACCCACTGGGAATCCTTTGCTTGTAAAGTCCTCAAAGCAGGGACTTTATCTTCAACACATGCATGGGACAGGCTCCCCAATCAAATGCTTTGCATGCCAACTGCACGGATGACTTCTGTACATGGTATAAGTCATGGCCAACAAGAGACGATGAGTGTAAGTCTGTAACCTAGAGGTCTCTACGGCTGGCCTGACTGCTAGCACTGGTGTTGCCCTGACCCAAAAGCTAGCACTTTGCACAATACAAAGCCTTTGCAAAGCTCACCCTCCCCAACCATGAAAATAAATGGTGTGTTTTAGGAAGAGAAAGCAACGGATTCCTTCAGAGGGAGTTGTAACCTCAATTCACACAGCTAGAGCAGACCATGTGCTCAAACACAGCCCTGCCGTATTTGCCCAGCTCTCACCTTAAAGGGGATGTCAAAGGACTCGATCAGGCCTCCGATGATGATCAGCCCCTCAGTGTTCACTCCCATCCCAAAGTAATTGGACCAGCTCACTCTGTCCACCAGCCGACAGTCCACGTGCAACTCCAACCTCTCCAAGGAGATGCTAAGAGCAACTTGGTGCCAGTGCCCATCGCCGAGGAGGGAAACAGGGAACCTGCATGCCCCGGAGAGGGAAGGGAAGAGGCACAAAATGAAACTTAGGTCCCACACCTTATGCAGGACTAGGCTTCACTCTTACCAGCTCCCAGGGTCCCTCATGTATCCATCCTTAGTGCAGATGCTAAGGACAGTACAAGAGAAATCAGGTCTACGTTATTGTCACAAGTAAGCATCATCACTTCTCTTCCAGCATGGGAATACTATTTCTATCCGATGGATTTGGGCAAATCTACAACCAGTTGATGTGTCTGGGAAATTATTGGTATTTGTGTCTCTCCCTGCTTGATTTATCCCCAGTCTTTTTGTAGGGCAAACTGTAGGCTACCAAAGCAATGGCCCAGGGCAAAAGGCAAAGCTGGCCCAGGGCATCCTCTATGGTGGATGTCAGTGCCATTGGTCAGCCAGCAATGCCACCCTTCTTTGGCACTAGCAAAGCAGGGATGATCCAGAAGGAGCAGGAATATCTGCCCACCGACCAAGCAGGCAGACGTGCCTATCAGCATGGGGACACTCAGGTCTAGCTGAGGGAAGGGCTGTCCTTGTTTCAGAGTTTGTGTCAGCATGGGTTGATGTTTCTCTCCACCCACCCTTGATTTCACTGCAACACATCCAAGGCTATCAGCAGACGTGACTCTGCTACCACCTCCACCACCCAACAGACATGAGGCAAATCATGACTGACCACCAGGACTTGCTCACAGGGAGCTACTGGTGGGAACACGACTCCAGCTGCTGCTGCAGATGCTCTGACTGCAGCGAGCAGCAAGACCTGCTGCAGATTACAGCCAAGCCAGGCAGGGGGCTTCAGAAACACCCCTCTCCAAAGCAAGCCCTGAGGGTTTCTTTAGTGGAAGGGAGGTGCCATGCTCCTGAAGACCAGAAATCACCACACCCAGCTCTTGAAACAGCTTTTATCATTTGCAAAGAGTTTGTCAAAGGAGATCAGTGTTGTTACCTAGTTTCACGGGTGGGGAGCCTGAGGGCCAGCACTGGGCTACAACTCACCACACAGCAGGTCCAGGACACAGTCCAGGTATGTAATACACGGCTTCATGCAGGGCCCTTCTTTCCTGCAAGTCCCACTTTGTACGCTGGACTCAGTACCGGCTGGTTAGATGCGCTGCTTGGGCTGGAGGTGGGCAGAGCCAAGGCTCCCAAAACTCTTATCTCCACTCCCTCTGCCAGCAGGGTTTCTCACGGAGCCACCCCTGGCACAGCCTCCCAAACCAGCCTGGGTATTTGAACCTTTTTGTTCTTTGCTTTGTTTTCCAGATCTGTATCATTTTAACACAGTACTTAGGCAGTGACTACCCGTGCAGTCACTCCACCAGGTCTGAGGGACCATCACCGAGGTGGGGACACAACCTTGATTGAGCTGAGGTGGGGTCAGAGCAGCACTGGTCAAAACCCATAGTGGGAAACCGTAACCCTGGCTTTGGGAGTATAAAAGGAGCCATGAAAAGGCAGAAAAAAGCACCTGAGCTGGAACTTACTCATAGTGCCTCCTCCTCGTAGTGACAAAGACCAAGGCGTATGGGTTAATCCGGATCTGGAAAAGCACGTGGCTCCGATGGCTAAGGATGGTCACTAGGCTGGTGTCCTCCTTCAGCGAGTACCTGAGCTTCATCAGCACACTCAGCTCATCTGCAAACCTAGCAGAAAGAAGCAATGCATGGCACCCTGCAGCAGCTGCTGAATCACCACAAACTGTCCTCTTAAGGCAAAAAAAAGGGCACAGTACAAATGAACTCAGTGAGGACAAAAAATAAAAAGCCAAGAGCAAGCGGTCATTCAGGTTGTAAGGTCAGGTACTCAGAAAGGAGCAGCCAGGCCAAAATTAGCATTGCCCATATAACCTTAATGCATCCCTCTCAGGTGCAATCTCAGCACATGCTCATGTGGCTGCGCATGATTTTCCACGGGAGTCCTGCCCTGCCCACTGCTGAGATTGGATGGTAACCCTGTTCCAAGCAGCTCTTCAATGCTTCTCTCACCGTGCCCAGTGTCCTTGTCCACAGCAAGCCACAGCCCCGTATCAAGTACGGCAAAGGTCCAACCTGGTCTGTGCCTCCACAGACCAGTGCCTTGGCATCAAGTGATGCTGATAGATATGGTTGTACTGTCTCTTTTGCTCTCTCCAGTTCTGTACTGGAGCAGAAAGGTCTTCCTGGTGGGAACACCAAGAAAACACATTCCTGGAAATGGTCAGTCAAGCACTGTGCCAATGCATCTTCCCTGCACACGACCAAGAGATGGAGGAGATACTTCATCCCTGGAAGTATTTAAAAGACGTGTAGATGTGGCGCTTAGGGACATGGTGTAGTGGGCATGGTGGTGTTGGGTTGACGGTTGGACTTGATGATCTTAGAGGTCTTTTCCAACCTTAATGATTCTAAAGGGAAGAAGCACTGAGCTCATAAGAGCACAGAGTGGATGCGTTATCTTCATTTGTTATGGAATGGGATCTTAAAGTGACCCCTTCAAACCAACAAGCATGCATGAGATGATTTTGAGCACCACCCCCATCCCACAAACCCATCCCCCTGAAGGCAGCCCACCTGTCCCCAAACGCCTCCCTCGTAGGGATGTTGAGGGTAGCGTACTGCCCGATCTCCAGGATGCTGCAGTTGGCTTCATCATAGCCGAAGGAAATATTGCTGAGGTCCTGTGCATGGGAAGTAATTTTGTCCAGCAAGTTCACTTCATCTGCATTGGGGGAGAAGAAAGAGATGCTCAGCAGCTGAGATACCTTCACTATAGGGCTCTGCTCTCTTCAGTCTTCCTATCAGATGACAGACAAAACCCCCAGCAAGAAGAGAATGCAATTTGGGGAAATTAAAATAATTCACAAATTCAGCAAACTCAGACCAAAACAAACATTCAGATAACCTCAGAAGCAGCCAGGTGATATCTTTGAAACAGAATATATGTTTCAAGGCCAGTGTCCCAAAGACATGAAGGGCCATTTCTACCCAAGCAGCGGTGGTACTTTTATGACCATATAGTTGGGATGCTCGGGACTGTAAAGCAGAGCCTGGGACACAAATGTCCTAAAAACACAAGTCCTGGATCAGCTGGGTACAGAAAATCCTGCTCAGTCCTTTCCCAAGCTTCCTTGTTGAAGTTTGCCCAATTTCAAGAAAGAATTGAACCAAGGAGTGGGATGAAGTTAGCGTCCCTCACTGAGGCGAGTGTCCTGACCAGAGCACAGGGGCACTACCCTCCGCCCAAAGCAGAGCTCGTCGCTGTGACAAGGTCAGGAGCTCCATCAGGAGCCGTGCATCATGCAATAACCCTTCCCAGCAGGTGAAAGGCCCACTTTCAGAACTATGCTGTGAACATGCAAGATGGTTTGAATGGGGTGAGACGCCCTGGTCTGCGCTATTCGGCAGCACCATCACTTCAGTCTCATGAGGAGCTTTTAACTCCCCTGGTGAACAGAGACATTCCCTTTCCAAGTTCATTCTTAAACTAAAGAATCATTCCTGAAACAAATACCTGAACAAAAATCTGTTTAAAACCACAAGGTTTCTTGTTCCCTTCCATTAGCAAAAAAAAAAAAATTGCAGACATGCGGCTCGACCCAGACACACTGTTTCTACCTCCGAGATATCTACAACCAGGTCCCTCCTTTCTTGTCATCCCTTTACAATGCTGGGCAGTGTGGCAATAACCCTGCCACCTGCAAGGGGTAGGGACGAGGGACGGACCCAGGGCAGCACCCCATGGGCACAGCCTTGCACGAGGGGTCTGGATCACTCTGGACCCACAGCCCTTTACTGGGAGGGCCTGGACTATCCCACTCGATGACTTATCAACAGGAATCCTGCCAGTAGCATCTGCCCTGGCATCTGCCATCACTTGGGAGGCATCCAGCCTCTGTATTCACTCTAATTCCCATTGTCAATGAGGTGCGAGATTTATCTGAGGGCAGATGAACAGCCTCGGGCATGCTGCAGCCTGACAGGAGATATACACACTGTATAGAGCCGCTGCTCTGGAAAATAACAAGTCAATTGAGCAGAAAGCTGCTTTGATCCACTTCAGACACAAATGTAGCAGTCCTGCCACCATCTCCTCAGAAGATTTAGTAAGGGAAAGAGCCCCATGCTGGGAAAGGGGGGAGGGAATGAGATCCTGCAGGAGACATGGCCATTCGTGGTGACTTGGGATTTCATCGGGTATTTCTCCAGCTCCCCACACGGTCACAGCATTGACGTGTTCCCAGGCAGCTCTCAGGACAGCAACATGAGAGTGCAACAGCCTTCAACAGCAGGAACATTGCAAAAATGGTACTAAGGCAGAGAGGGTGCAGGGCTGAGCCCCTCAGAGACTTCAGTGATTGTAAACCCTGAAACATTGCCAAGTCAGCGGAGTTTATCCTTGTTACAAGTGATGTGCATGCACACCATGGGGAATTAATCTGGGACCAAACACAGCTGTCAGAGGGGAAAAAATATCAGCGATGTTTGTCCCTTCTCATTCCCAAGCAGTTTTGGGAGGCGATTTCCCAGTTGCTGACACCAATGGACATGCCAAGACCTGCATGCTCCATCTCCAGGGGCTGCAGCCCTCATCATCGATCAGCTTTGCTGGTGTTTACAGGTAAACAAGTGTGAATTCAGTGGATCCTACCAGGTGAAGGGCCTTCCTACGCAAGCTGCAGCTGGGGACTTAGTACTAGAAATAACATGCTGGCATGGAAGTTTTCCTGGGCAGGGTATGGCCTTAACACACAACTTGAGCATGTGCTGAAAGTTAAAACCATGGTCCATGACAACATGTGCACGTAGGGTTAAAGTTAAGCATGCGCTTGGTGCTTTCCTAAGTAAAGTAGCAGAGACTCCTCTCCCTGTGTCCTGGGAACTGGAGGTAGCTGAAGAGCAATCACAGGGGCAGGTTTAAACAGCCAGGGTTGGTGTTTACCTCTGGACCCCTCATCAACTCCAAGAGAAAAATTTGGCATAAAAGAAAAACAGAATTAGGAGTGAAATTAATGAGATCTCTACGACCCAGGCAAGGGGACAGGTAGGAAGCACACCTTGGAGTAGCCAAGGGGGCGGCTGCCCACAGCGTGGAGCACCAGCACACATTGCACCCACCAGCCAAGGGAGAGGCAGGCTGATCCCGCTGTACACCCGGGGCCAGGAGCAAACCCAGCTCTAACAGAGGAGCTATGCAGCACTGCAGACTCTCCCATGGCAGCCATCAGAGCCTGAACATCACAGGAAGGGTTTAGTCATGTTCCCATCCCTATGAACACCTCTCTACATGTTTGCACGCACACAGGGAGCAGCAGAGCAAGAGCCAAGCGCAGGGACCCCACGGCCCCTCACACAATGCAGGCAGTTCAGAGGACAATGCCAAACTTCTGGGGACAAGCAAGAACAACCAAATGACAACAGGTCAATTCGATCCCCAGAGAGGGTCAGCATTCAAACCCTGGCAGTGGGCTGCCCTGTTATACCTCGGGCAGATCAGCCACTGCAAACACCACTCTCCTCTCCCTGACCTCCCCCCTCAGCCAAAAGAGAAATGTTGAAATACATAACGTGCCTCTCGGACACCAGCCCTCATGCAGAGCTGGGGAAGCTGGAAGGCAGATACCTTCTCCTGCTTTACCAGCTCCAGACTGCAGTTCTTCCACGTGCACTGCTTTTTCTTCCCTCTCCCTGTTCTCCAGAAGCAGCTTTCCACGTATTTATTTTAGCCTCATCTGGCTAGTTTCCGCGCCATTGGGATAAGCCAGTGGGGCCTCAGAAACGCCTGCAGCAGAAACCCACGCTGCACGAGCCAGCAAAGCATCAGATGGGATCGATCTACTACAGACGCTTTGAAGAGTGTCTTGCTGCGGTAGCTGTGGTTCATGGTACCGCGCTCTCATCCTGGGGCAGAAGCTGATGCACAGCAAGGTTGTTTGTGACACTGAGCCAGCCTCAACACCAAAGCTTTTGCTTGCAACTTCTCCCCAGGATTAACCAAGTGTCAACTCCCTATCCTGACACTGCTGGGTTTCTGGTTGTTACAAAAATGTCATAGATTTACTTTAAATTTCAAAGCAGGTTTATTTTCTCTCTTTGCCTTAACCTCTGGGAGCAGATGAACTGCTTCGCAAGGACATCTATTACCTGTGGAAACAATTCTCAGCTGCAGGGTTTGAGTTACCAGGTATCAGAGATCAGGGTCACAGCCTTTCTGGGAGCAGATTAATCCCAGGCAGGTGGATGCTGAGGATGCTGTGAGTGCAATCACTGCAGCAGCCAGAGTCACAGATGGGACAGACCCTATGTCTGATACAGTAATTCTAGGTTTCCTTTACAAAAAATCATGTTTTCGCATGAGCTTTCTGCTTTCCTAGGGCTCAAGTGCCTTATCCCCACAGGCATTCACCCCCCCGCCTTGCTTCACAGCCAGGCTTCCCCATCTCCTTCCAGTGGCCAGCAGCTCTGCTCACAAACACTCTTTCTGCCACTGCTGAGCAACCTTCACCACCAGCATGCTCCTACCTCCACCTGGGAGGCAAAGCTGCCCAGGACCCCCGAGGCAGGGCTCACACCGAGCTGTGCTCACAGTCCAGCTGTGTTTGCATTGAGCTCTAGACTTGGGTTCTTCCTCACCCATCTGCAGAAAAGCCAGGCAAGACTGTCCATGGTGCACATTCAGCATGCCAAACCAACATCTCTGCTACTCAACCTCAAACCAAAAGCTTGCTATTTCTATGCTGGAAAGGAGATTCCTGGAGTTCAACAGTTGCTGCCAAATTCAGCTTGCCTCCGGGCTCCTAAAGCAGCACAGGAATCTTCCCAGGCAGCCCAGTGCCAGGGAGACTTGTGCATGGGCCAACCTCAGCAAGGACAAACACCGGCCAGTGGAGCCAGAGCCAAGAACGCGGCATCCCAAGCTGAAGTTAACCCCAAGCTGAAGTTAACCAGCAGTCGTCAGGGCACCAGGCATGTTTTGGGAGAAATCCTTCCAAGGATGGGGAGCACAGCAGTCAGTGCAAAGGGGGACACCTATAAAAAGCTATTAGAGATACAGCACAGAGCTGTTGAATCACACCCCATGAACCCACTGTGGTGCTTGATGTTGTGTCAGGAGGTCTCTGCCTCCAAGAGCCCAGAAACGGTACCAAGAGAAACAGCCAGACTGACCTTGTGTTTTAGTGCAGATGTCCCAGCAATCTTAAGCTCGGGCTAGAGGAGAAAATCAGCAGAGCCTTGCAAAGCTCAGCAAGAGAAGATGCATTCTCCAATTATCAGCAGTGTGCCCTGCACCATCATTGCCTCCACTGCCTTGGCCTGAGCACATCGGTGCACTTTAAGAGATGGTTATTTAAAAAACTATGACTTCTTGTTTGTTTCCTTTGTAAAACAAGTTAAACAGTAAATCCAAAAAAACTTATGCATCCCTTTTTCAAAATGAAGTCACTTAGAAAAACACACAGAAAGAGGGATTAAAGACTTCACCCCACCACTCTGAGAAGTTATAAACAAATTCCAGCTCAAATATTAAGCACACAAAAAGCACCAGCATTTCTAGGATAAAGGAGAAATGAAGGCAGAGGGGTCTGCATGTGCCCCTGTGCTGTTTGGTGTTGGGGACTTTGTCAATGTACCTGCATCAGACCACGAGCTCCATATTTTCAATACAGGGTTTTTCTGCCCTCATCAGTCTTTTGGCCCCACACAGAGTTTAAATTCTGAAGGAACAAAAATAAAAACAGGAAACACAGACAATGCCCTGGTCAGATTGGGGACCCAGAGGACAACCCCAAAGGTAGGAGGGTAGACAACCATCAAGGAGGAGGGTAGGCAGACACGGAACCTTGCAGGGAGGTATTTTGGTTACCCTGCGAGGCCAATTGGGAACACGCCTGGTGTACAGGCACCCACCAGCCTGGCCAGGGCAGCGGAGAGAGAAGGTGGCAGGGAGCACCAAGGGCCAGCTGCTCCCCAGGGACTGGCGAGCTGGGGGACCCCAGTGCAGGCAGTGCCTTGCTAACAGGCACAGTCCCAAGGGTGGTGAACACAACAGGCAGAGCCAGCCACTGGTAACAGGGTCCACAGGCAGCCTCAGGCAAGGTTAGCCATGAACCAGGTCCAGGGTGCCCCACGGAGCAAAGCGAGACATGGGCAGAAGCTGGTCTGGAAACAAGGCTACAGTGTGGGTGCAAAGTCCATCCAAGAGACAGAGACAAAGATGGGACAGGAGACAAACATACAAGGGGTCCTACCAGGAGACAAGCTACATCCAGTGTAGGTCCATAGTCCATCCAGGAGGCAAAGCCAGAGGCAGGGCTGGAGGCAAGCACCCTACACCATAGCTCAGGGAAGGGCTGAAGGTACAGGGCTGAGCTTAAATGGGGCTCCTGGGATGAGGGTGTGGGTGGAGGTCCCAGGTGAGGCTGGTCAGAGCCATTAAGTCCCATTAGTGTTCTCAGGGACCAGATAGGTTCAGTAGTGATCCTCCACCACCCCACCCCACCCCACCCCTGGGGCTGCATCCCAGAGGAAGGTGTTCCTTGGGGGGACACCCCAGGTTGCAGATACAGAAAAGCGACCATCTGTGCTTTCCTCTGGCTTATGTGCACCTGTGAAGCTTATACTCAGCTTTACGTTCTCCCCAAAGGAGGGGAATGAGGGAAAAGGAAATGATATTAAACAACGTAAAACATAATTGGAACCCTGGGAGAGCTCGTAACAGGGTCTGTCAGACTGAGTCACTTCCCCTGGATGCAGCACCACTGGTTGGGACCTGAAATAACTGGGCTGGACAAGCCTTGGGGACAACTCCAGAGGACAGCCCTGGTGCTTGCTGGCTGGGGAACGGAGCATATGACCTAACAGGTCTTTCCTCCCTCTAATTGCTGCGTGCCTTATGAAAATGTCCTGCCAGAAGTCTGCTTAGGATCACAGGCCATGCACTTCAAACTCTGAATTAGAGAGGCTTGTACATCACAGCTAGAATTTAGTAATAAAGGCTCACTGCATTAAGTGATGGAAAAAGAGGACTTTATACTGGGGCAAGGGTTTCCTGGCACCTCATACCACTGACACCACCAGATTAACACAGGCCTGTAGCCAAGCATTCAAAACAAGACAGCCCACCCGAAACACTGATGCTCCTCCACTCCCTTCTTGACGGCTCACAATCCTCCACCCTTTGCCTCTTGAAAGATGTCCTTGGACTTGGAAGTTATGCCTGACCTTCTCTGGACCAAGGGGACCCAAGATGGCATCTTCATATTTGTTTGGACTTGCCTGTTGACTCTGCACATTGGGTGGACAAGGTCAAGGACATCTTGGTAGTGTTGTGTTTGCAGGACATCAACCCTCCAGCAGCTCTTTCTGCTTCTCTTTCTGTCCTAGCATTGCTTGTAACATAAATAATGTCCACGGCAGCCATCCGTGTCACCTCCTGCGCCACATTTGTTTCCTACTGTTCCCATTTCCCTTGTCACCTAATAACTTCTTTTTAAGGGCAACACCACAAGCCACACGAGATGAGGTTTAAGCTGAAGCGCACACAGCTCGCAGTGACGGACCTGCATTCAGAGAGTTATGCAACGGGATTTCAACCTTCGCCTCCCTGCTCCGGAGAGCAGAGATAATTTGGTTTTGACCCAGTGGCTGCAAGATGAAGGGGACAGAGCCAAAGCAGGAAGAAAAAGAAAAAGCACATTTCTCACGGAGAACCTTGTACCTATTAGTGGAAAAGTGAATGCAACCACCCACCCACAGAGAGGACAGAAAATTTCAGGGAAGCGAAACCTTTTCAGAAGAAAGAGCTAGCCGTACACATTGTTTAGACAGGAAAAATCAGAGCACAGGCTTCTTTTCAAGCTCATTACGCAGATCTGCAGGCGTGCTGCCGCTCCTTTGTACAGGCCCAGCATGGGGAGCTCTGCCGGGATGGGGAAGGGGCTTTTGGGGACAAAGCCTGGGGCGGAGGAAGGGCTGCTGGAAGTCGAGGATGACCCCGAATAAGGCTACGCTGGCTACAAGAAAAAGTAGGCCAAGTGGCAGGAGAAGAAATGAGCCTGCGAAAGAGCTTTCGGGAGAAGAGCAATGGGAGCAAGAGTTTAAGAGTTGCTAAACCGACAATGGGGACGATGAAACCAGAGTGGCCAGGAGTGGGGAGGTGGACTTGGTGGGCATTTCAGCCTTCAGCTTCACCATCCTCATCGGGTCTTCTCTCTGCAAATTCCAACTGCCCAAGCCATGAGACAGCATGAAAATCTCATCCCATTAACTGAAAGAGTATGTTTCCTGCCCTCGTGGGGACAGGGAAAGGCTTTGCAAATATGGAGCAATCAATATCCTGACAGCTGAGAAACAAGAGTCCGAAGACCCTTTTGAAGCAGGCGCTGGGAAGGGCTGGAAGAAAAGCTCACAATGGCTAGCTGCTCTGCAGAATTTGGTGGCCTCACTTGGGTTGGGTTTTTTTGTCTTTTTTTTTAATAAGAAAACAAAAAAGAAGCCACTTCTCCCATTCCCAAGACATGTCTTGAGAGATCCCACAAGAGCTCCTCAACCGTCTCCTTCCTGAGCAACCAAGAGAGTTAACCTCAACCCAAAGCTCCTTGTCTCTAGGAAAATGCTTTGGGGTGCTAAACTTCACCCCAGCCTTGCACACTCCTCACCCCCCAGGCCACACACCCCCCCCCGGTGTGTCTCCTATCCCCTGTTGTCTGCGTATTCTCCCCAGTTCCTCCTTTCTTTGCTCGGTGCATGCATGTCCTGTCCCCTCCTGGAGCACTGACAGCAAATGCTATTGGGTTGAGTTCAAACCCTCGCTTAACTCAAGCCAAACACTGTGAAACTGATGTTTTATCTATATTCAGGGTTTAATAGGTTTAGCTAGAGGGGTATTTTTAAATGGATTTCATTTAAACCCGTGCAAATCCCGACACAGCCACTCTTCAATCTGTTCAAGTCTGCCTTGCAGTAATTAAACTTAATTACTGAATTACAGTGAATCAGCATAAACCAGATTTGAATTGGTCTACAACGCCTATACAGAGGATCCTGTGGGATTAATTTAAAAACAACTAAAAAACATAGTAGTAAAACTTGTGTGACACTGAGTGGGGACAAGTCCTAAAAACATTGGCGCTCATTGTCACTAGTAAATAAGCTTCTTTTTGTTGCTCCATTGTCAAAGTAAATTAATAGCAAATTCTGCAAACTATCACACTCCAGGGGCTTGTTTCCAGCACCAGCTTTCCAAGAGCCTCCCTCTCTGTTGTTTTGTTTTATAGGGTTGGAAGACACACATGTAAATATGCACAAAGCCACCAAAGAAAAGCAATGAGGGGATGATTGTGAAAACCTCCTCTGGGTGGGATGGCCAGCACCAAGCAGGACAGCCCATGGCACCACCAGGGTTTGTACCCTGATTTTCAGCATCCTCTCATGCTGATGGAGAGCACACGCACGTTGGTGTGCACACACCCCCTCCAAGCTCCCATGGCCAAGGCTTGTCTGGATTTGACAGACTTCAAGGTCAGGACTAGGGCAACGAAGCTGGTGAAGGGTGTGGAGCACAAGTCTGATGAGGAGCGGCTGAGGGAACTGGGGTTGTTTGGGCTGGAGAAGGGGTGGCTGAGGGGAGACCTCATCGCCTGGAAGGAGGTTGTAGCGAGGTGGGGGTTGGTCTCTTCTCCCAAGTAACAAGTGATAGGATGAGAGGAAATGGCCTCAAGTTGCGCCAAGGGAGGTTTAGATTGGACATTAGGAAAAATTTCTTTACTGAAAGAGTGGTCAGGCCTTGGAACAGGCTGCCCAGGGAAGTGGTTGAGTCACCATCCCTGGAAGTATTTAAAAGACGGGTAGATGAGGCGCTTAGGGACATGGTGTAGTGGGCCTGGTGGTATTGGGTTGACGGTTGGACTCGATGATCTTAGAGGTCTTTTCCAACCTTTATGATTCTATGGTTCTATGACTACAAGGAGGTCCCTCCAGCCCAACAGCAGATGCTTGCAGGAGAGGAGAGGAAAAGGGCAGGAACAGAGCAAGTCTTTCCTGTTGCTTCCTCCCAGCTCCCCACAGCGTAAGGATTTGCTGAGCCAAAGGCAGCGTCTGTGTAGCAGAGGTTGGCAGAGACTTGAGCTCAAGTCTCTCCTATCCTGGAGAGAACTGGAGGATACTTCTGCTCAGCTGCCTGGCCTGCCCAAGAGATCCCTGGGCACACATCACTTTCTTTCTCTCCCTTTTGAGCTTTCATGATGTTTTGTGAAGCCTTAAACTCCTCTTAAGGCAGAATGAGATGCATTTTAAAAATCTCAGCAACACACTGTGGGGGTAGGAAAGCTAGCTGTAGCACGGCAGCACACAAGCAGCCCCTTTGCAGGCTACGCTCTCCGAGCTGCGGTAGGAAGGGAAGGAGGTGGAAGGGTTTGGTTTAGCTCCTAACTCCCCTTTCTTCGCCAAATGGCAGGGGGATCAGCAAAATATACACCAGAAGCTACAAAACTGAAATGAAGAGGTAGAGGTGAGCAAGGCAGAAAGATTTCTTACAAAAGGAAATGCAATTTCAGAGTTTGGGAATGAAGCAGCAATTTGATAGGAAATATCTACTTTTGAAACACCTCGGTCCCCTTCTTCTCCATTACAAGTTGATCTTCACAAATGTTTCTCCAGCTTAACCTCCCATTGTCTTAGAGGAGTTATTTTAAAGTCTGGCAGAGGTTCAGCTTGAGCTATTATTTCAACAATGTTGAAAGTGTCTTGAGTAACAAGGGAAACGGTCGGGTTAGTATTATCTCCGGCTGCAGACATACACATCTGGGAGAGATTACAGCCTGAGAAAATAAAAATAAATATGTCCAGGGAGCCCATCCTGGGAATTCCTCTCATTTCAGCAAATAAGAGCTTGGTGCGCCCCAAAACCAAACCCTTCCTTCAAACTCCCCGGCTCCTGCTCCTTCCACTAGTGATGAATTGGTTCATTTGGTTTAGTCTAATAGCGATTTTAAACTGTACGTGTAACGTCATCCAAGGCTGAGGAACTGAAGCTTAAACCTGATATCACTGGCGATGTGCAAGGCAAGCCAGATCTAAGGCGATACGCCCAGATGTTAGTCACCGGTGAAAGGCAACCAGAAAAAGAGTCTGATCGTGTGCCAGCAGCCATCTGTCACACCGCGAAAAAGCACACGTTGGCTCAGGATCTCTGCGACTCCTGTTTTCCAAGTCATAATCAAAGGATCAAAAAACTGCGGGAAAGTAGCAGCAGTAAAGCAGTGAAAGGTCCTTTGTTTTCCGACCCAGGGGACTTTATGTTCGAACACTGGAGCTGCCCCATCGGGTCAGACAACGGCACCCGCAAGCGCAGCTTCATTTCTGGTAGCGGTCGCAACTGGAGGGAGCAACAGCAAATCTGCCCAGCTGGCATAAAAAGGAGCCTCAGCTTAACCTAAACCCACGCAGAGTGTGCCGGGGAGCATCCGCACACCATCCATGCGGGAGCGGGGCTTGTGCTGTCCCCAGCTGTAGACACACGTCCTCGCCGACTGAGATCCCCAGGAAAAACGACAACTGAACACCATATATCTAAACAGATCCTGCTTCATAACCTGCTCGGCTCAAGCAAATCTACCCATGTAGTGGCTCAGCCCGATGATTCAGCATGTCGCCCAGGTTTTCATTTCCATTTCCACATGATCATGGGTAAATCGATTTTCCTTTTGCACAGGGGGAGCAATGAAGCAGAGCTAATGTTGGGAGGCACTGTGAGGATATGTGTGTTGAGATAAGAAGGATGTACATGTGCATACCCTAGCCAAAGGGAAGGATCAGAGAATTAGCTTGCCCTGGAAGCTCTTGCTGGTCTTCTGTGCCCATCCTCCCTCGAGACATCGTGTGCCAAGCAAGAATCTCTTACACCCCAGCTAAAGCAATAGATGCTGCAGCTTTTAACCCCAGCAGCCCTACAATTCAGTCCTTGCATTGACTTAACTGATTGCTATTTTCTTCATTGCAGCCAAAAAAATCAGTGGGATTTCCCTAACCTGGCTGATTTTCACGTCTCAAACTTTGCTGCCGGCAGACTGAGGGAGCCTTTGGCAGAGCTAGAGAGGTGGAGGCAGAAGGGCAACCTCCATACGAGCCAGAGATATCCAGAAAGAATCTTTCCAAAGCTTTCACCTTTCGTGTGCTCGCAGGTCCTTTGCAGAGCTGCCTGCTCTGCTCCTAACATCAAGCCCTGGCAATCGCAACCCTCTTCCTCTGCTGGGTCTCAGTGTATTCATGACAAATGTCTTTTATCAACCTCCCCACAGTGGCCCAGAACACCAATTGGCTGGGGGAAGGCGAGGGAGTCAGATAGCTTAATTTCCCAAGCTTGATAAGAGCTGATGACTTCACTCAGGGAGAAATCATGTAATGCTCAGGTCACTCCCACCTCACTCGCCTAGGAAATACCTTGCTATTGCATCCCTGCAAGAGGAGCTGGAGGGTGGGCAAAGATCCTACCCGGAATTTGCTGTGCCCTTGGCCTGGTGCCGTGCAGTCCCAGGCAGCTCGCTGCTGCTGCCCTTCCAGCCCCATCACATGCGAACACACGCACGGAGCTGGCAAACACACACTCAAATCGGTTTTGACTTGTACGAATTCACAAATTCAGGGGTGACAAGGGTTGCAAACGGCAGAGACTTTGCAACAAACTTCGTTGTGGTGAACACAAGGCTGCAGCGCTTGTGATGGTAGATCATGCCCTCCTGCCTCATGGGGCAGGAGAAGGAGATCTGCTTTCACATTTAAAGCTGTGTTTCCAGCACGCCAGTCTGCAGAGAAAACCTTGAAACCATCACCCCAGAGTAACCAACGGTCCTGGAAGCACAGGGCAAACACGACAGTAACATCCACGAAGCTGGATGCACACCAGCGCTGCCCGTCCCGTGGGCTTGGCTTTGGAAAGAAGTTGGCACTCAGGGAAGAGAGCTTGAGGGCAAAAGCCAGGGGACACGGGGCCGGACACGAGGCTTCCAGGGACATGCTCCCGTGCTGTGCTGTGCCAAGCACGGCGGGCAGAGAGCCAGGGCCCCAGCCATGTCCGGGCTCCCGGGCACGGTCTGCTGCCTGCCAGGCTCCTCCAGCCGCCCGCCTGGCAGCGAAGGGACCGGGGATGCTTCATAGGAGCTTATTGGAGACTCCAGGTCCCTACTGCTGGCAGGGAAAGGCAATTCCTGTCTGTTTTTCTCAAAAGCTTGGGGTCTAATGCAGGAGACTCCCTATTGCACAAGTTTCTGGCAAACCTCTTACCTCTCTCCAAACCCATCCTAACTCAGGAAGACTGTTTCCTAGCCATGCCTTCATTCAGCAAGGCCAATTTTCCCCTTGAAAAGAACGACTACAGGTCAGCACGTGGTTTACCTTAGCTAAAATACAGCCACTTCATGCTGCAATTAATCACTTTGGAGATACTGGCATTCCCTGAAAAGTAGCAAGGGTCCCATGCCGAGGGAGAAGGGACGGACAGACGCTGCTCCCATGAGCCCAAACCTGCCACAGCCCCGGGCTGTGGGAGCTGGACCTGCCTGAGCTGAGCTTTGCCATTGTGCCTTGCAAGTGCCTCTACCAGCTCCTGTTACTCAGCGTATGACTAATGCCCAAACCGAAATTAGTACCAGTGCGCTTAATTAAAGGGAAAGTTTTCCACTGCAGGCAACTGAAGCGCACAGCACTTTGCAGGGATCTATTTCTGCTTCCTTCGCTTTTAGATATGCTGCTGCAAGGGTCAGTGCTCAGGTTCTGACCTGACATTAAAATTCATTTGATCGGGAACAATGTTCTGGAGGTTTTATCTAGCTACCACTCATCATCTACCCCGGGGGATCTGCAGAAACAGAGCAGGAATGAGAAAGAAGCACAAGAGCCTCATGCACCAGCAACAGCCCAGCCTGGGGCAGAGCGGGGCGGGAGCAGCAGTCCCGACCTTCTCCTCATGCTCCCTTCAACACAGCTCACAAGAATAAAGAAAAAATTGACACTGAGTGTTTCCCAGACTAACAAGCTGACATTTCACAGCCAAAAAGCACTCTGATTTTCACCTCAGGCAAAACATGTGCACATTTGTGATTCATTCCGTACTCGCGGCTGCCAATTTTCCTGCACAAACTATTGAATTGTTGCGGTTTCAACCGTTACTCAACTCCTGAATGCTCCTTCAAGTTCTTTATGCTTGGCATTTCGCAGAGCTACTCACCTCCCACCTCTCCCCCTCCACTGGTATTTTTACACCCAAAGTATCTTTGGGTGCCTGTGAGCCTTCAAGCTTCATGGCAAGCTGCTTGATGCCATGAGCTGCTGCTTTCCCAGGCATCGGGGCCAGGGACCCTGAGACCCCCCCAAGCAAAATTTGTCCTCTTCCTGTAAAGTCTCATTTCACCAAAGCCTCATGGGTCAGGTTCAGCCCATAATGCTTGAACCGCAGCAAAGGTTCAGGCAAATAAACATCAACCAGGATTTCCTTCACGTGGAGAGAAGCTGTCAAACCCCAAACTGTGCTGGAGGCACCGCTTTACCACCCCCCAGGAGGGGCTGACCCTCTCAGTGCTCCCTCAGCAGACATTCATCCACCACGGCTCCCCCATGTCCCAAGGCTGATCCCTGGCTCGCCGTAGCTGGATCCTGGGCAGAGGAGGCTCTGCAGGAGGCGAGCTTGGGTGAGGATGGGCATGGACGCTCCACTGGGACTGAAGAAGCCTCCTGCAACTTCATTTATGGATGACGTCCCAGGAGGACATGCTCAGCACGTGGGCACGGGTAGACGTCTACCATGGTCAACCTTTATGCAAAAGCCCATTGCTGGATGTGGAGATCTCCACCCCTGTTTTCTTCCCAGGGTTCAAAATCTTCTTCCTCCCTGTGAAAATCATCCTGCCCAAAGGCTGGTTCGTACCCTCTCCTGTATCTTCTACTTCTAAGGCTGCATTGGAGCATCCTACCCACTAATAATCACTTCCCAGTTCAAATTAAGTTCTCCTTTCTCTCAATTTCTTTACTAACCTAGAGAATTTCCCAAGGAGAAAAAACAGTTTCTTATGCACAAGAACCCAGAGGAAAATCTCTCTTCTCCCACCAAAAAAGCAGTTTTTAAGCCTTTATTATTCATCACAAATAAAGCTGAGAAAGGCAGAGGTCACACAGGCTCACCCATGCACGCTGCCTCTGCACAGCCCATTTCAGATAACAGTGCAGATTTTGGGAGAGCCCCAGACACAGAGTTGACAAGTCTTGTTTTAACAGCAGGGATGTATCTGCCTTGCAAAAAAATGTGTTCTTCATTCCTCCCGCTGCCTTTGAGCGAGGGAAAACACATTTGTTAGAGATGCTCCACTTCTCTGAACAGATGACACTGAGAAAATGCTGGATTTGGGATGTGGGGGAGGTCTCAAGGTTAAACGAAATTGCTGGAAAGAAATTGGTGTCAAACAGAAAACTCTCCCAATATTTGAGTTAAAAAAAAAAAAGAAGGATGAGTCATTTTGAGTCAGCCTAGAAATGAAGGGTTTCATCTTTGTCTGTGGATGAGTTACCTCTTTCTTATTTTCTTTTATTCAGTGCAAGTTAACTTTAGTTAACTGAAACACAGACAGACATTTTGAAACTGAAAGTGAAATTTTGTTTTTAAAACCCTGAGATGTCAGGACATTTCAAAAAAGAAATAAAAAAACAAAACCAACAAAAAACCCAAAAAACTTTCTTTGCAAAACACGGGAAAACCAACTGTTCTAATGGTTTTGAATTTCACTCCCACTTCTGGATTTGAAATTATTCACCCGATCACACCCAGTTTCACAAGCCCTGCTCCATCCACCCCCTTTCTCACCACATGCACTAGGTCACCAAGAGACACCTCTCTACTAGCAGCTCAGCTTCAGGCTCCACCAAGTCCATCGAGGTCCATCAAAGCAGATCCCCAAGCCCACCCTCCCTCAACTTCACTGTTCCTTTGCCGTGAAGCAGCCAACCTGAAGAACATCCCCAAGTATATTTTTCCCTTGTGTAGATGCATCTTCTGCTTTAGTGCCTCGGCACCATGTCTGATGATAACCTCTGTAGCAAATACTTTGCTGCATCTAGAAATGCAGCACCTCACTTGCAAATCACCTCCAGTACAATGTAGCCTGGAGTGGTCAAGAGGACCACTCAAATTACCGTCTTTATAGACACACATGGGTTGGAAGACACCAGAACTCTAGTACGAGCTTTACCCATAACCCACCCTGGTATCTCTCCAGCTTCACTGAAGTGAGCAGTGGATTATGCTACTGCCCTGCCACCTCTGTGGAATGATTAAAAAGAAGAAGAAAAGCTAGACCCATGAGCTAGCTGAAAAAGGCTGAAAAAGAAGGGTTTGCTAAACTAAAACAATTTATCACATATCACTCCAAAATTGCCAGGAATTCTTTTTTAAGCCATATACTGTATCCAGTATCACAACGGGAGAAATCCTTCTAGTGGAAGGTTTCAAGGTTTCTCTTTCCAAGACATTAGAACATTCCCAGCTTGTGAAAAGCAATCCTGGCCACCTGGTCTTGCATCTTACTGCAAGCAAGTAAGATAGCCACAACAAATTGTACATCAGGGGGTTTACATGGTTCCTGGGAGTGACCCTCCAAAGGGTCTGGGCTTTGCAAGCTGCTGAATAGATGCCCACCCTTGGCAACCTGGGGCCAGTAGCAGAGAAGCTCAAGGTCTCAGCCAATATGGACCAGCCTCTGCGGGAAAACTGGGAGCAGGGTGAGGAAGGTAGATAGGAAGGGAAAAGGTTTATTGCTGGAATGGGGCTGGTCAGGGCAGTCTGCTGGATCCATCTACAGCGGCACATCTATCAAGGCACTGTGTGGAGGAGCTGGAGCGGCAGGACACCTTCAGGCACCCGCACAGCATCCCCGTGGGACAGGCAACCCCCTACGCCTTTGCACAGCTCCTGGGCCAGGGAGGGTCAGTGTCAACATCCAGCATCTGCAGCTGATTTGGGAAAGGCAGCCCCCTGTTTCCTAACCCTAGGTTCCACCACGTTTTCTTCCCAGGCATGTGCTGGGGAAGCCCAGATCTTCCCAGAACAGATGACCAGCACAGGTACAAGCAGCCAGAGCATCTGACAGTGCCTTTGCAGAGAGCATGGTCCCAAGGGAGGAGAAGATTTAAGAAACTGGGATCCCACCAGACCTAAATCTCCTACACTTCCAAAAACCCTCTCCACATCTCACCTGTGAGCTCCTTAGACATGGACAACCCCCTGCCACAGCCACGGCTCTGCTCCTCTAGGCTCTCCCAAAAATACCCCTAATAAGGAGCAACTCTACAAAGGTACAAGAAATACTTCTCTGAGGCTGCTGTGCTGCAGAACCATGGGATGGTTGCCCTCGCTCTCCACACCTGTATTTCCTAAGGGCAGAGAACGTTACCCTCCTGTCTAACTCCAGCAATACCTGCTAGATTTATTCACCAAGCAACACACAGATTGCTGTGAGCACAGCTCTCACAGGGCTGCTCCAAACTAACTGGGGTGAGTTTGTTTTCAAGTCATCAGACTAAATGTCCTAGAGATCGCTGTAGCACACTCTCACGCTGGGCTTGCAGCAGTGCTTCCAGCCTTTGCAGCACACTTTGGTGCTCTGTGAGCAGCAGGACTACATGAAGAAGTGACTTTCCTTCTTTTTTTCTAGTTTGGAAGTGAAGCAAACAAAAAAAAAATGTAAAACCTGTAATTGGCTTGAACTGCTGTACCTTTCCCACCAAACCTCCAGCAAAACAAATACTTTAAGGAACCAGCTAAGCCCCAAATACATAATTATATTCATTCACCATAAAATCTGAAAAACAGAGGGCCAAATCACAGACCTACAAAGTCACTGGAGCCGTTCCCTCCTTGACATGGCCCAGGGACCAGGACACCGCCTTAAGGTGTGGGACAACCAGGTTCAAATACCTCTTCTCCGTAAAATGTTTGATTCCTACATTTCAAGAGCCTGCCCTACCCTCCTGTCATCACTGCCTTAAGGTACGGTGAGACAGACTGTACACAGCTACGACTGCGTGGTGAAATGCAGTCAGTACCTGCCAGAGCTGGGCTGTCACTGGAGAAGGGATTGGCCAGCACTGGGCAATTACTTTTCTACAGAAAACCACAGAAGGGCACAGGGAAGGGGACACGACTGCTGTCGAGGTCTAGAGAGCCCCATGTCATGGTGTTCAGCAGCAAACTGTCGATCAAGCTAAAGAGAGACCCTGGCTGGAGTGTGGGGGTCCTTGAGGAGCAACAAACGAAGCTTTGCTCGGCTCGACTGCAGAAGCAGCCTCAAA
Organism: Calonectris borealis; assembly: GCF_964195595.1. Lineage (NCBI taxonomy): Eukaryota > Metazoa > Chordata > Aves > Procellariiformes > Procellariidae > Calonectris > Calonectris borealis. The sequence goes on from NC_134332.1 coordinate 5,781,026, forward strand.
AGCAACAAATCCAGGGCATCGCTTCAAACGCAACAGCAACCACCACCCGGAGATGTCAGTAATCTCCTGATTATTGCACCACGCTTTGAGCAAGCAGTTCTTGTGCTGTCTTTGATATGGCAACTGTTGATGTTACAGGCTTCAAAAAAAGACAACTACTCTCCTACACACTTAACCCACTTTCAGGTTTGAGATAAGAAGAAAAATCTACTCATTTATCCAAGCAGAGCAACAGGCATCCCTTTATGCTGTGGAAAAGCTTGATGCCCATCCCTTTCTTCTTGGCGGTCAACTTTCCTATACAGGCAGGGGTGTAAAGCAGCAGGAATGGACCAAGACCTCATCGTGCCAACCCATGCACAACCCCAACAAAGAGAGTGGCCTTCTTCAGGCTGCTTATGAGCCAGGGCTTGAGCTGCATTAACCCCTGCTCTCTGCGGCAATGTTTGTCCACTGGTATTAAGAAAGAGAGCAAAAAATAAAGAGGAGCAGTTAATAGGAGCGGGCTGGTTCCTGCTTGGCTCAAGCCCTCGGGGAGCAGGGAGGAAGGGGCGAGGACAGTCCCGCGCTGGGTCTGCACATCAGCCAGGCTCTGGCTGTTTTATCAGGCCATTTATCTCGGTTACTTCCACTCCTCTTCTGTTTCCAATCAGCATCCCCTGCCCGCTTGGCCTGGGCCCTGTGGGGATTCCAGTAAAAGCCTGAAAGGAATATAAAAATGAAACAAAAACACATTCAGGGAGATTAAAGCAGGGAAAAGGCAACTGTGTGCTATGAAAAGGAGCAGGGTTTATTTTCTCGCATCTCGCTGGGTGGAGAGAGCCTGGGGGAGCGCTCGGGGAGGCTCAGCCCGGGGATGGGGGTCCCCACGGCCAGCACCAGCGGGGAGGGCACCACGATGCTGCAGCCGGGTTTTGAGCGAAGGAGTTATTCTTCTGCTCAGGGAGACGTGCGTGTGCTGCACGTGTACTCCACAAGCACAGAGCACGCCTACAAGCCAGAGCACGTCTGCCACCGCACCGTGAGTCACAGTCACACGCGGGAGGGAGCCCAGGGGCCTCTCTGTCACTTAAGATTCACAAGCCGGGAGCAAATCTTAATGCAGATTATGAGAAGTCGCTTGAAAATTAGCTCTGCCATCCTTGCACCTCTTTAAAGACACAAGTGTGCAGTGAGGACCTCCACGCTTCCTATCTCCTTTAGAGAGGAAGGCTGAAAAGGGCTCCCCTGGGACAATGTTAGTCCATATTCTACCGAGCTGCAGCAGAGACGTGTTCACAACATGCTTCTGCAGACTGTTTCTGAAGGGGGAAAATAAACATAGCAAATGAAAAAAGAACTGCACAAGTTATTTTAATTAGGATCAGGAAGGCATTTCAGGGTGAACGCCCCAACCATCCCCACTTACTGTGCTTTAGCTTACGCTGCTGAGCAGTCTTGGACCGCACAAACAGACGCCTTTCTGGTGACACCAAGCCAGAAGAAATGCTGTGGAGGACATTTAATGTTCTCCAACACAAAGAGTATCCTGTGGACTGAAAATCCAAGACCAGTCCAAGGTAAAAACCACAGAGCCCATATAGAGCAGACACAGGGCCTTGGACCTGCTGCTCTGCGGATCTGCTTTTGGTAGAGCACGCTACTTGCTGATGCAGACAAAGACTTAATGCTTCAGCTGCTGGACTCATTAACAGCTCTGACCCTCTCTTTAATTAACCTTCTGAGCCTCACAGCTATAGAGAAAAGCTTGGAAAACCTGACTGCTACCGGTTCAAGCATGAAAAGTTGAATGCAAAGGTTCAGAGGTGATTTTTATTTATTCTTTTAAAACTCCATCTTTTTTTTTTTTTTTCTTTTTTTGAGCCAGGAGTTTATTATCCCATCCAGAAAACCACCCAGCCCATCTCCACCCCCAGGAGGAAGCCGTTGTCCATCCACCACATCCCAGCTCTGACGAAAGCTTCCATCTCCCCACAACACTACAACCAGGTTGGTCTCCGTCCCGGTCTCCGCTCGTTCCTGCCCTGCCCCAAGATCTCCTCTCTGACAGTAGCAAATGCACTCACATGCCCAGGTTGGCCCCACGGATGCAAGATGTGGGAACTCACCTCCACAGTGAACCGTCCTAGAGAAAAACGCATCGCCTTCCCCTGCAGAGGCACATCCAGAGAGGGGTTCTGGGTGAGAAACAGCCCCGGGAGACCCCCCCCCAGCTCACAGCTGAGATCAATTGCTGAGATCATGATCCAACCTCTCCCTGCCCAAAGCACTGCCGCTGCCTCACCGCTGCCGTGCTACAAAGCGCAGGGCTCCCAGCTGCCCCTTGGCCAGCACTGGCCATGGGAAGCATCTCAGGGACCTCCTGGCTCCGTGGATGGATGAATCATCCCCAACACCCCAGAATCAGCCATGGAAGAGGGGAAACCTCTTTTCCCCTCTCCCCTGCATTGGCAGGAGAGGACCATGCCATGGCCAGGGGATGAGACATCTGGGTATCTTTGTGTTGGTCTGAAGCTCAGACCACACAACATCATGGCTGCTGGAGGCATCAGGAAAGGATTAAGCAGAACTAGCTGGTTTCCTCTTCGAAATGGCCCCTAAAAAGAGCTCCCATTGAGCTCCCTGGCTGGGAGCCAGGAGTACACAGGAACCGAGAGGAGATCTGGCTCGCTCTTCACAGGCTGGAGTCATTCTGGATCACTCCTTGTCCCATGATGGTCAAACCCTTGATAACTTCCAACGCAGCCGCCAAACCCTTTCACTGGAGGAAACTTTTCCTGAGCAATGTGAAAGGAGGAGGGATGTATGGGCCACTCCTCTTCTTGGGGATCACTTCTAGAGGCAGGGTCTCCCCATCACCAGCCACCATGTCAGGAGCAGGCACCACTCCGAGGCTGCAGAGCAAGCACGTCCCAAAAGGGTGAGTGGGGCAAGAGAGCCTGGAGACAAGCCACAGCCTGTGTAACGTCGGTGCAGCTCCACCAGCCCCACCAAACAGCCAGGCAGCACATGCCTGCCAGATGCTTCACATTTTGGGAGGAGGGGAGAAGAGGTTCAGAGGTCAAGGTCACAAGCGATGCCTGACTCCGTTCTTTGTGAAGGGGCCGCGCAGGGGGAGAGGGATCTGGGAGGAAATACCAGCCTGTGTGTGTAAAAACCATCCAGGGTGGGATTCACGGTCACGTTTGCACATGTTTGGCTCAGGAGAGGCAGGAAGCTGCAAGGCATGGGTGTCTTTCGGCTGAAATGAAGGGCTGGGGAGGAGACAGAGCAGCACAACGTGCCAGGACAGCCTGGGATGCTCCTTCCTGCATCGCTTTAATGCCTCCGAAAGAGCTGCAACCGCCCGGTTTAGGACCAGCCTCCAGCTATCGATGTTCCCCCTCTCCTCCTTCCCTTCTTTGTGGGAATGAAACGCTGCGTTGGGAGTTGCAATTCCCACATTGACAAGGCTTGGAGCTCCCTCCATACCCTGGGACCTCCTGGAGTGTGTCAGCCCTGTCTCCCCTTCCCCTTGCCCGTTCGAGTATCACTTGGCTCCTTGTACTTGAAAGGAGAAAGCTGCAGTCTCTGACGTAACCCCAGACACTCCTTTCCAAGGCTCAAGACCAAGTTAAACTAAACCAGACTGCACTTATCAGAAATAAGAGCCCAGACACAAAGAAATAGTTTTGGAAATGCCACTCGTGCCTCTGCAGGAAAATGGCCACCCAGCAGCGGTCATCTCCAGGTGGCCCTTTCAATGGCCTGGGTCTAGATGGACCGGCTTCGAGTGGGGGCTGCACGCCAGAAGTCTCTTCCAATGTGAATTATGCTATGACCATCTTCCACTCCTGGCTGTGGGTGATACTACCTCCTCTCCGCCTCCTGCCGCTGCATGGGATGTTAAACAGACTTGCAATATCTCCACAGCTATAAAACTTGATTTCTCACAAGCCCAGCTCTTCAAGAGAGCAACAAGGAACTACCCCAGTAACACCAGTGTGACTTCTGGGGCACAGTCACACCCTGCCCAAAATCATGATTGTCTCATATATTTTAGACAGAAAAATATAAAATCCAAATCATTAAACCACAGAAACCAAAGATATGACTTCTAAGCACAGTCTTCTAAAGCAAGCATGCCTGGGATAACAGTGAGGCACAGCATTTTTATTGCTTTAGTTTAATTTTGGGTCACTTGTGCCCAATCAGCATCCATCAAATGGTACAAGACTGGTCGCTGAGCATGGGATCTCTTCCTATTTATGCATTTTCAAGCTAGAAAAAAACCCCACTGTGATCTGGTGTCCTAAAAGAGTATGCCAAAGGAGATCTCCAGCTTAATTCCTCCTTTAAGACCAACAGCTATGGCTGAATTTGGAAAAACAACTTTTCCTGTAGAAAAAACACCTCATCTGGATTTAAAGTCCTCCCAGCAACTGAAACTCTACCACAACCTAACCTTGAGGTAGGCCAGCAGCGAATTAAATAATATATACAATCAACATATGGGTTGTTACAGCTAACGTGGGAGGTTACGATTAAAACCAGCAGAGCTGTGGAAGAAAATTAACAGCACTTTTACTGCAGAACGTATAGGATTCCCAAAAGTCCACTCATTTGGAGAGGAAAACCCCAAGCGAGGCATTGTAAAATGAACCCATTAATAAGGATTCAGAAAACTGCCTACCCTGGGCAGGCACCTGATCGCCTCCTTGGAAAGAGCCACCAAAAGAAGTTTTTGCTCAAAGCAAGCTTAGCAGCTTAAAGGTTTAGCCTGCAAAGAGGGGAAAGAAACATTGCGGACCTCTGCCGTTAAAGCACGGTAGGTGGTTTTGCAAGACCTGCCTAGTCCGAGCAGGATGACATTCGCTTCCCACAAGCCACAGGCGCACAGGGAGATGGGCACCGCTTTGGTTCATCCTCGGTGAGCCGGGATAAGCGGCTCTCCCCGGGGGCTGGGAGCAGGCCAGGGGTGGGCAGCCAGCCCGGGAGCCCGCACCGTCCATCCCGGTTCAAGCTAGCCCGAGGGAGCAGCCTGGCCATGGCAGCATCCGATTTACAGCCATCGAAGCTGACTTCAGCCCCGAGGGATTTGATGCCAAGAGCTGGTGCAAACTATATGGCAACTAGAAAGCACCTGGCCGTGAACTGTGGCTTGGGGGCATTAAATACACACTCACCCTCATGCATTTCCCACTGACAGGGAGGAAGGAGCTCCTTCCTCCTCCGTACCGGCCCCAGCAGCAGGTCTGAGGCAGCTGTGACCTGCCCCGGCTTTTGCCCCTGCAACGCATCCGTCCCCGCAACGGAGCACATCAGCGGGAAGGCTGGGGGTAATTTCCAGCTGCTTTTTTTTGCTGCCTACGGAGCATGGGAGAGCTCAGCACGGGACCTGCAATCTGCCCCAGGCTGAAGTCTTGCTCAAACACTGCAGTGCGAGGAACTCAGGCCCTTCCCTCCTCCCAAATGAGTACAAAACCTTGCAGTTATTGACACGAAAGAGGAACAAATTAGGCAATTTTTCATTTAGGTTGTGGTAGGGAGCTCGGGGCTTCGTTTGGTCTGAGGCTGCAAGGCAGAAACATGGTCTTTCTGAAATTAAAACAAACCTCTTCACGTGCTGCCGAGAATGAAGGTCCCTACACCAACCGCCCTGCCCTGGAAGAAAGCGAGACCCCGCAATCAGCCGATTGCAGCCACCGAGTTCCTGCAAAACCTCTGGCAGCCACACCACAAAGCGTCTCCGTGCCGAGGTGCTGGCCGTGTTCAAACCTCCATTAGAGAAGCCTTGGGAAAACATCAGAGAGGCTCCGAGGAGCTGGCTGGACGCAGGCACAGGCAGGAGTTTCCAAGTGATGTAGGAGAGCGAGGCCACCCGGCCAAAAAGCTGTTCGTTAAGTCACTCAAACTCTACGTACAGAGCGTGCGTCCACTGGTTTTCTCTCTTTCTCCCTCTTTCTTTGCAGCTCACTTTAAACTCCGCACCCCATGTCCTCTAGTCACTGGCCAGGGCAAGGAGGACCACGTGCCACGATGGAGACTAGGTCCTCTGTCTCCTCTCACTTCTCTCCCCCAAATCTTTCAGTTTGCCACCCTCAAAGTTAAAACAACCAAAATGCTCCAGTAAGGGGGGGGGGTGTGGAGGAGGGGGATGGAGGGAAAGAGCACAGGAGTTTTTTAAAATCTGCTCATGCAAAGCTTGCTGCCAGAAAGTGAGATCCAACTTCAAAACCCCTCTGCATCACTAATGACCTTTTAATAGCTCTCATTACAGAACATCTCACTCAGTCCTGGTACATCCCCGCCTGCCAAAACGAAGACCAGCATTTCCACAGGCAAAACCCAGCTGTTTAGTTGATCCATTCAAGGACTTCAGAAAAGTATTAATAATGCAACTCTGACAAACTAAATGTTTCACTCCTGTGCGACAGATGCCTTCGTTGGATGGCAACTCGTTTAACCCGCCTCTTTAGTCAAGCATTTCCCATTCCCAGTGGAAGCTGCCATTGAAAATGTGGCTTAGAAACAAAGGCTCAGCAGCAGGAAAGCAGAAGAAGTCATAATAAAATGTACCTCTTTCACTCCGAAAATCCAAACTTAACCTATAGCATGAACTCATACTCAATCTTGAGTGTACACACACTTAATCGTTAGTACAGAGGCATACAAGTGCCCCAAAGCAAAACATATCAGGTCTGGGTCCTGCATGGTGCTGTACACACAGAGAATATCCCAATAAATTCTCCTCACCCCGCCTTTCTCACCCTGCGACTCTATGGTCTTCATGCCTGGGGTTACTCTGAATATCTCTTCTGATTTACACCTTTCGGGGGGAGTCGCGTCATCCTCAGCTCTTGCACTGCAACATGGCGTTTTTCCCCAGCTGGTGGGATCTGCTCCAAGCAAGCCCATGGACTCTGGCTTTTCTCCGTTACAACCCAGAGCGCTCTGCTAAAATTGCAATGGCATAAACATCGGTACCCAGAGGGGTAGGGAGAGAGGGAATGGATAAGCATAAGGCAGAGCAAGCTGGCAAAATAACAGCACTTCTTCAAAACACCATGTCTAGGAGGTTTTAAAAAAAAAAAAAAAGAGAGAGAAAGTGAGGAGCTAATGGAACAAAATCAACTGCCTGGCTGCATTTTGTCTTGCAAAGAGATCTCAGCTCAGAGCCATTACAGAAAGAGTAAAAGCATGCATCTGCCTAGCATCACTCCCTGCTTTACAGATGGAAACCACCGGCAGAGAAACAGCAGCTAGTGCAGAGCCACGGCCAAGGAAGAGATCAGGGAGCCCCAGCCCTGCTCTGTGTCACCGAGCCACCCCATCCCACTGCTTCCCAGTTTGGTCCTGGCTTCAAAGGCTACGGACGCTTCATTTCCTGGGAATCACCCATCATAAAGTTAGTTATTGCGCACACAGGCGCGGAGCCCCTCCACCAGCGAGCTCTCGCATGGGGAGAGTGCTCGGTACCTGCTCGGTCCTTAGCTCCGCCATCTGCTCCCAGGTGCTCTCCAAGTTGGGGCACCGGGCATCTAGCAACCAGCCCTTTCCCCACCCAAAAAACAGGCAGGGATACTGGACAAGCTTCTCCCATCAAAACCATCCAGACAAGCTGGTGGTGTGAAAGATCCTGGGCCTTTCTCTGCACTAAACCACCCTCCCCCCATGCTCTTCTGGTTTTCATTGCCAGCTCTAAACAGTCGGGACTGGCTGCTGCGATAAACATGAGCTGTATCCTGCTCCACAGCTGCCTGCAGTTGAGCAGCAGGAGAGATTATCCCTGCATCTGTCATGGATGAGTTTGGGGCTCTGAAGTGCTTTAAGATGTCTCTGCAATATATTACCTACCTGCTTCTCCTATTTCTCCAAGTCCCGATGGAAATATTTTATGTTTTATCTAAATATATCAACTTAGAGCACATCCATCTTCTGCAAGTGGGGAAGCATATCTCTGCATAATGCTCGTTGTGAGGGTAGTCAGCTTTCAACCAATAAAAGTTAATTACCTTTCTGTAGGGGTTTTTTTTTTTCATTTAAGAAAATAGAAACTGCTTTTTGAATGATTTTAAGAGACCGAAAAGAAAAAACATTTGACCTTCACTCGCACTCTGGTGAAAGCAAAAAAATCAACTGTTTTCCCTGAGCTAAATCTCTTTGACCTGTGCCCGACCCCTATAATTTCCCCACAGCAGGTTTAGGAGGAGATGAACTCTGCACACCTGCCATATGGAGCCATTAAACTCAACAAGGAACACCAGGTGTTGCAATAGCAGGTCCCAGCCCCAGTGCTGAGTCCCCACCGCCGAGCGGAGCTCTCAAGTGAACATAAATGCAGATTATGGGGCTCCTTAGAGTGGGGGAAAAAGGCCACGTGCGCAGGTACAGATTCACACCACCCTGGGAAAAAGCACCCACATTAAGTTACACGAGCTACAGGAGGTTTGGCCATTTGTTTCCCTGAGCTGCATTGCTGCCACTCATCGCCAGCACCAAATATGCTCATGCATTCCTTGATGGCTCTTGGGGTAAGTTTTTGCCTATGGACAAGTGTTTCCATAAGAAAAGGAGCATATGCAAAAATACCACTGCCACCCCCAGCCTCGAATGCCTGCAGCCATCCTCCATTCTCTGGGTGCTCATGCTTGCAGCTGACTCCTCCAGCTCGTCTCCCTGGTGTAGCGAGATTGGCCAGGGAAATATGTGAAGCACCTTATGCAAGTGGCTGCAGCAATATTTCAAAGCTCACCCCTCGGGGCAGCTGGGGCCAGCAAAGGCTCAGCCCTCCCCAGCCTGGCACGAGCCCCCGATGCTCAACAAAGTCCATCAAATATGAGAAATCCCAGCCTAGGGGAGATGCTGGCATTTCCACCCTTGCCTTGATGCCTGGTTGTGATCAGACACTGAAATACCCCTGCCCCATCCGTCTTGTCTCAGAGCAGAGAAAACCTGCCAGCAAAAAAAAAAAAAAAAAAAAAAAAAGGATGTTTTAAAATAGCCAGACAGTTTGCTGAGGCATTTTGGATCAAAAAGAAGAAATTCTGACATTCTTCCCAAATGAAACAATTTGAATGAGATCTGTGGAAATGGGCCATCATATTTTGTTTGGAGGGAGCTCGGTATTAACCTTCATCACCTTGCGGGGCTGTATTAATTCCTGGGATTAATGGACCCACCCTCCCCCCTACTCACCCTGCTCGACCGGGATAGGGAGGGAGCAGCAGAGCAGGGCAAGGCAGCCCCCGGGGAGAGGCGATTCAATACCACCTGGGCTGCACAGTGACCTCCCTAAGCTGGGAGTGGTTTTACTGGGGTTGAACTGGTCTGCAGTGAAATACTCTATTTCTGTTTTCTCAATGGTAAAGCTACATATTTTTCTAAGGGAAAAATTTATGTAGAAAAATCTCAGCATCTCAACTGCAGAAAGTGCATTTTTGTGTTGGAAACTCATCGGAAAGACGTGGGGGAAAATGTTTCCAGCTAGCTCTGATGTTTGGGGCTAGATTCCCTTCCCAACACGTCTCCATTTTCTGCTAATTTGTTTACTAATCACTCCCATCTTTCAAATAATGAACTAATTTATGAAGAATTTGACTGTGCCAAAAAAAAAAAAAAAAAAAAGAAGCAGCGGTGCCCTCGCAGGCTGAGCTGCCACGGGGATGCCGTGCACACTCGGATTAGCACAGGTATTTTTCAGATACAGCCCAGTGCAAGCATCTTTCCAATTTTCAGGTACATCCCACATCCCAAAGGGCATCGTGACTCTAGAAAACCCCAGCTACCTCCCTCTGCCTGGGGAGCCTCAAAGCTGCATGGTCTGCACTAACACCTTCCCTTTCTCAAAAAAAAAAAAAACGAAAAGGAGACAGAGCTTGGTAAACCTAGAAAGAAAACCGTATGTGTCTAGAAAGGGGCAATCACTTTCTGCTCCTCATCGTGGATGCTGAGAGGGACCTGGAGAAGAAGCATCCAAGGATGAACCTGCTCCGGGAAGGACGATGCAAGGTTAACAGAGAAGTTTAAGCTTCTGAGAAAGTCTTGTGCAAATTAATTGGTTGGCAAAGTCTTTAACGCGCTCGGTTATTCAAGAAAGTTACAGCAGCTCAAGCGAGCTGGTGGGCACCACCTGGTGAGTGCTGGCACGATAGCTGGAGCTTTCCCTGAGCCCCAGTTCTGGGAGTCGTGGGAATTAGGCAGAAACTCCCCTTCTGCTCTAAAAAGAGGATTTATGAACCTGCTCCCTGTGGAAATAAGCACAGAAATGTGTATCTGCGTCTCGATACTCAGGAAATAAATACTGGGTCCCTTGACAAACTCTTCAAATGTTTTGGACTGGCAACACTGAGAAAAAGATTTGACAACCTGCAAGCATCGAAAAGGACACTTGCATCAAGAACAATTTTGGTGCAGCCATCACCGCTCACACGATGTCCCTGGTAATTTGGAACTACTCCCCCACAGCACTCTGCGCAGCTTGGCTGAAGGGCCTCGGAAACCCTCCCAAAACCCCGAGCAGCCCAGCCCCAGCTGAAATGTCATTAATTAACCACACTATTACCCTCTCCTCCTGGGAGCGGACCCCTGTGGAAAGCCAAGAGGGGGGACTCCACAAGCAGCTCCCCCGTTTGCTTTCCCCAACCAGAAATCCTGCAGCAAGAATTCCCCATTGCAGCTCCCATGAGCTTTAGAGGAGGAACCGAGCCAGTGTTTAGGGCTTGCAACAAGGCGATGGCCTCAGCCCGCTGTGCCGGGGGACATCATCAGCCCTGGCCACCAAGCAGCGGGTGGGAGCGGAGGCAGAAAAGAGAAACGGGCTTTGAAGATGATCAAAGAGCTGGAGAACCTGCCCTGTGAGGAAAGACTGAAGGAGTTAGGTCTATCCTCCCTGGAGAAGGCTTGAGGGGACCTCATCACAGTATTCCAGTACTTCAAGGGCAGCTACAAAGCAGATGGACGCTCTCTCTTCACAAGGAGTCACATGGAGAAGACAAGGGGCAAGAGGTACAAGTTGCACCAGGACAGGTTTCATCTTGATATAAGAAAGAATTTTTTTACAGTGAGAACAATCAATCACCGAACAACCTCCCCAGGGATGTGGTGGAGTCCCCATCGCTGGAGGTTTTCAAGATACAATTGGACAAGGTGCTAGACAATCTCATCTAGGCTCCCTTACCCACAAAAGGTTGGACCAGATGATCTTCTGAGGTCCCTTCCAACCTGGGTTGTTCTATAATTCTGTGATTTGATGGGGTGCGGGGGGGGGGGGGCAGGCTGCTGAGCACCGTGGTGTGGCAATGCACCGCAGCCACCCGAGGATGAGCAGCACTGGCCGTGCTGCATCCACACCCCGCAGCATCCCGGGGGGACACCCGCAGAGGGCATTAGGGCTGCCGGGAGGGAACGGGGATGGGGAAGCGTTGGAGGCAACCTTGCTCCCAGAGAGCCAACACATCTCCTTGGCTCTCCTCGCCCCCTCCCAGAAATGTTGTCCCCCAGCAGGCACCACAGGGCGGGGGAAGAGGGAAAGGAAATCAGGGAAAAGAAATCCACCTTATCACAGCAAATCCTGGCACTCCTCCCCGTAGAGCCGCTGCAATCCGTCTACGAAACCACTGCGGCAAATCCAATGAAACAAAAAGAGACTCGCGGCCGCAGGGCGAGGGGCTGCTGCGTCCCTCCATCCCGCTGCCTGCCTCCCACCTACCCAGCCAGCACCCGGCCGCGCGCCGGGGCACCCTTGTCCCCAGCGGCACCGGGATCAGCGCGATGTGACCTGAGGTGGCCTTTAACCCCGCAGGAATTACACTGCCGGGAGGGATGGGGGAGCTAGGCAAAGTTCCAAGTGGGTAATTAGCGCTGCACTAATTGCCATCATTATGGGACAGAGACGCACTGTCAAGGTTGACGTGCCCTAAACAGAAGCTGATTTTTGTCACTGTGTTGCTCTCCTGAGTTCTTGGAGTGGGAAAGGCAGGGGAGGAGGGTGCTTAAGTATTAGAGAGGGGTTTTTTCTTAATTGATGGCCACAAGAAAGCAAAGCTTTTCAGCTGACTGCTCTGTCACAGGGGCTGCAGGTTGAATTAAGCCTTTGCACATTGAAGGGACTACGGGGACAAGGAGTCCCTTTGCCACCAGCTGGCAGTCAGGAAGCACTTCCCTCTGCCAACCTCACCGTCTGCCCCCAGCGAAGCAGAGCCCACGGCGGCACCGGCAGGACCAGGTCTCGCCACACTGCTACACCCCACGGAGCAGCCGGCAGAGCCAAGGATGCTCGTCCCCTCGCGGGGCTCTCCCACGCTCACTCTGCGATGTGAAGGAAGGGGACAGACCCAGCCTTGCCAGCCTGGTTTGTTTAAAAATAGGGAGCAAAGCACAAAAAAGGAATAATAATCTTGCTATGCGATGGTAGGTCGGGGTGAACAGCTTTCCGCTCTCCTTTTAGCTGAAGGAAATGGGGTTTCTGCACCCACGTCTGTCCCACGAAATGCTGCCGGGGTTGACAGGCAGGAGCAGGGAGAGACCCTTTCCCTGCCTGCCTGGGCAAGAGCTGCAACACCAGCACAGACCCTCCCAGACGCCAGAGCATCCCCACAGAGGAGGGCTCCTTCCTCGCACCCCGCAGAGCTGAGCCTCAAGCCTGCACCCAGCTGGGGCCACGAGGACCGACCCCCAGCACCCAAGAGTCCCCACGAGCCACCTGATATTCCACCACCTCTCCAAAGGGGCTCCTGAGCTTTCCTTCCCAAACAAGCCTCAAACAAAACAAAACCCCAGAGGAACGAATGATCCCGTACGCCGCAGGGATCAGGGGATCGGGCTCCTCTCCTGGGAGGCTGCGCCATAACCATTCGCAGCTACTGCCAGTGGTACCACAGCCAGCATCCCTTGCCCCACACAGGCTTAACACCAGCCCCACGGCCCCGCAACGACTACAAGGCTTGTGAGAGCGAAGATTAATGCTATGTATACATATAGCATATACTGAACATACACAAAAAGCTCTGGCTTCCTCGGCCGGGGGTGGAATGATGTTACGTCAGCCCCCGCGGCGCAGCGGGGATCTCAACCAGGAGCAGATGGCGGCTCCCCCTGCAAGAAATTCGGAGACTTTTGGGAGCCTGCCCCAAGGCAAGGGGTGGGAACAGACACCCCGAGCTGCTTCTCACACCAAACCCTGCATCTGCCCCCCGGACCCCTTCACCTGGCTGGAGGCAAACATAAAACCAGCCCCAACTTAGCTTGGGCTTGAGCGCCGGGAGCTGGAGCTGCTTGCTGGCACCAGGCTTTGCTGGGAGAGCAGCGAGGCTTCTGTCAATATTTCGACAAGGGCAGGCACCGGTTTAGGCATAACAGCGCACAGCCCAGTTCAAACTGTTTATTTTTCTGCGGGCGCGATGCATGTATCATCTAGCTCAACTCCCTGGTAAGTTTATATGATCATAAACCTGCAGCAGACAGGCTATCCATTACAATTCTCCTCTAGAAAAATCTTCCCCTAAGGAACAGCACTTACTCACCCTTGAAACCCTTCCCCAGCACACTAGAATTTAAACGGAATGATTTCCATCTATTACAGGCAAAAAATAGAGGTGCAAGCAGCGCTAGCATCCTGGCTGCAGGGCAGGCAGCAGCACCTCGGTTCTTATTTGCTCTGCAGGGTGGCACGCGTGGAGACGTGGGCTGCCAAGTGCTGGAGCCGGCCCAGGGCAGGATCCAGACCTGCTGGCACAGAGAGAGTGGGCACTTAAAAAAATCAACAGGGAGAGAGAGTTTTTAGGAAATGAGGCTCCATATGGCCCATTGCTCGCGGAAAGGTTTAAGATTTTATAACGTGGTCTAATCTGGAAAGATTTCTCATGGGGATGCTGCCAAACTTCAAGTCTGCGCTCCAGCTTACAGGAATACAAATACACACTGAAGACAGGGATCCTCGGAACTGCTGGACAGTTTTGGCTGAAATTTGTCAAATAATTCAGCATGAGACAGACTTATAACAGAAAGACTTTTCAATCCAAACAGCTCAAGTTCGGCAAAGTTAAACACCACAGCAAAAAGCATCATCACGGCAGCTGTCTGGGTACAGCAGCCCTAGGAGCGGTACCAGCTCTGTGCACGCACACCCCCCCCCAGCATCCCCGCACCCCAGTGTCCCTCTCCCTTATGGCTTTGCTATAAGCGTCGTGTGTCTCCCGTCACCCCGGGAAGGTGGCAGCGCTGGGTGGGATGGCAGCATTCGGTGAGGGCAGTGTGAAAACATCCAGCACATGCCACATCCCAAAATGCAGCATCATGTCCCGGCTCAGTGCCTTCTCCTCTGGACACGTCAGAGGAAACTGGGGCCTCATCCAAGCTGGGGTTTCCAAAGCACCCAAGCGAGTGGGCACCCTACTGCATTGAGTTTGGTGCAAGTGGGGATACAACGAAGCAACCGAACGTTATCAAGTGCAAGTGATGGCATTTGTGCCACGTGCATTTGTCCAAGGGAAAGCAAGCAGCAAGGGCTCCTGCCTCTACCCACCTCCTCCCAGTTTGCGGACAAAGGAACCGGAGGATTTTAGGGTAGAAAAGGGCTCTTTCATCCAGCAGAAAATGGCTGAAAACTGATGCTCAGCAAACTCAGACTTCAGATGAGAGGGGTGTTTTTCAGGTGCGAGGGCAATCGCTCACTGCAGCCCACCCGGGAACGGGCCAGCTTCGCCATCGCTCCAAGACTTCATGCTCGACGGGACATCTTTCACATCACGTAGGAAAAAAGATGCGCTCCTTCAGGCCCGGTACCACCAAATTCTCCAGGTTTTGATTCTTCTTTTTGCAGGGGAGCGGAGCAGACCGACCCCTCGGCTGGCCATCTCGCCCCCCCCGGGAGGCAGCGCAGCCCTGCGGCAACCCCACGTCCATCCTTCCAGCCCCCTTCGAATGGACCCAAAGCACAACAAACCCGGGCTGGTTCTCCCCTGCATCCTCTGGTGCAGAAAACCTCAGCTGAGAGGAACGCACGAAGGACCTCTGAGATAAAAGCTGCATTGTAAAAATATACTGGCGGGCTCTGTCTGGGGGCTTTCGTAACTCCTGCAAGCCCTGAAGTTTTAATGGTTCGTTCTCTGCCTTCACAGGGGCAAACAGCCGCAGGGGAAGGCCGCACAGGTTCTCTCTGTGATGGGGATAGAGGCAGTGACCCCTGTATTTATGCTACTTTAAATGCACAATTTAGGGTCTTGTGAGGGGAAAAAAAAAATAATACCGTATAGTTGCCTAATTGAGGACTCCATAGTAACGTGCGTGTACTGGAGGGTCAAATGGAGATGGCATGAAGAGTCCAAATCTGGTATTTCTGGATTTTTAAGCAGTTTGACTTGCAAACTAGTTAAGATTACCATCATTTTGTAAGCTTTATATACACACACGTGCACACACAAATATGATCAATATAATATAAAACATATGCTACTGTACATACACACACGGTACTAATGCATCACAATTTATGTATGATTTTGCATATTTACACTAGGTTAAACGTTTAGTTTACAAAGTCCATGTACACATCCTAATTACAAGCACATAATAGCGTAAGACAGCAGATCTGAGGAGCCTTGCTCCACAATGCTGTATTGGACATTTTGGAGTACCAGACCTCCAGGAGGATAATTTACTGAAAGACTACTTTCACCAAGCCTCGAGCAAGAAATACCATCTGCAGGAGCCAAGCATTGCATTTTCAGATGCCACTCATCCCTTAATTAAGCAGATTTTAATTGGGCAACTCTAAGCTTTAATTAATGGCAAATTGTTCGTGTGCATTCATTTTTGGGTCACGTTCCCAGACGGGATTTTTCTGGGGAGTTTTGTGTTTTGTGGGGCCGGGTCACAATTATGGTTATTGCACTTTATGGGGGAAAAACGGCTCCCAGGAGCCCTGGAGCAACTGGACTCCCACTACCCTAAGGAGGTTTTCCCACTTTCCCCTCCTCCTTAACCAGAGCATCCCCCGAATGGCTGCCCTCCGGCGGGGCGAGCTCAGCAAAGCCCTGGAGACACCAGTGTCGTGCCCACAGGTGCCAGCATATCTGGGCACCTGGGGACACGGAGGGGGGATGCTCAGCAGCAGCCAGGGCTCATGCAACCCCACAGCACCCCAAACTCAGGAAACGCTGCCAGTCCTACTTTCCCAACCATTCCCCCACCAGCACAGACCCACAGCACTGCGAGGGGTCTCACTCAGGAATCGTTACCAGCTCAAACCATTAAAAATAGGTGCAAGTTGAATAATTCAGCCTTGGGAAGGAGGCACTTGGGGCTTTGCCCACCCTGCACAACACACCGTGCACGCCAGCTTACACAGCTCCACAGCAGCAGTGATCACGGGGAGATCAGCTCCCACCTGCTGCCGTATAATGCTCCCCTAAAAACCACCCCTACCACCATTTCCAGGCTGCCTTGCTGCTCCAGGTAACATGCGGATTAGGGCTCAAGGGACAGATTCAATTCATGCAAACGCTGTTGGCTTAAAGGGCATGGGTGTGCTTCAAGGGAGCAGCGCTCACGGGGGACAGGACACCAGGCAGCTCCATTCCTGGCACACTGGGGTCAACTGCCACCCATTTCTGGCACCCTTGGCCCTCCTGAGATCATCAGCGAGCATCCTTTTGGTAACAGCTATAAATACAACAAATGGTGACAGCCCAGCTTCCCTCCCAGATGAATTCACCTCCTGTTTTTACAACCCAGAGCCCCAGCTGGGGCTTATGAACTTAAAAACTGGCCTCTCCCAAGCATGAGCCTCACAAACCACTCTTCCAGCCAGACATGGGAGAGGGGATGATGCCAACCCCATGACAGGGATGCTGCAGAAATACCATTTGCTACCCCAACCCGAGCAGAGACCCAGGAGGCATCAACAAATCATGTTATCCCAACTGAGCTGGACTGAGAGAAGAAGAAGAAATGGATCCTAATTTCCTTCCAACTCTAAGGTGCCACAAATGCCGCATGCTGTGCCCTCTCCTCTGCCGCTGTGCAGAGCAGAGGGAACGTGCAACCTCAACAAGGTCCCACCAGCTTTGAACACCGACTCCCGGCTCAAGTCATTAGCTGCTCTCCTCTGGCACTCGCTCCCGGCTCCAATTATTCCCCACTTGACTCGGGCTCGGCATGCAAAGCACCCGGCTGGCCGCAGCAGTGCCATGGGTCACTGCTCCAGCTCGCAAAGCCAAGCTCAGCTCCAAGGTCGGGAAGGCCAGCCAAGCCCTGCAGCCGGCTGCTCCTCACTCCCCATCCCTCTCCTTGAGGACATTCATTGCAGCTGTGCTACACAGGCCTTCCTCAGAGCAGAACTGCACCATCAGCAGGGACTGGTTGAAGAACAAGAGCCTCGACCCCAAAGAACTGTCTTGTTGTATGCCAAAACTTGAGAAACCCACACATTCGGAGGACCGTGCCCCATTCACCAGCAAGATCTACAATAAAACCTGAAAACCTGCCTGAGCTTGTGACCTTTATCAGCCTGGGCAGCGGTGATCAAAGGGTAAAGCCACACACCTGGATGATGCTCAGTCAAATCCTCCTCAGGGCTGCCCCATGACCCAAAGGAAATAAAAACATATAATGAGCATGAAGCTCCCTAATGCTGCTACAGCCAACTGGCACTTCCAGCTCTTCCCTTCCCTGCTGTGCCCAGGGAAACACCGGGCTGCAGACACCCCTCTCTGCCCTCTCCCTTCCTCCCCACACAGCCCAATACCCTCACTGGAGTTATCACCTCCCAAGCTCCCCAGTTCAACCCCAATCTCCCTGCACCTTATCCCCACTTGGATTTTGCTCCAGTTCCAGCACCTGGTATGCAATTCCCAGCTCAGTTTCCCAGGCTGTGGACTGCATTGCTCCAGCCTTTTTTTCCGAGCCAAGGTTCAAGTGGAGTTAAGCTCTACTGAGATAAATCAGTGGTTTCCCTCTCAGAACCACATTCCCAGCAATGTGGCTGTATTGAAGTCTCTGGCATGCTCTAACCTCATCCAAACATGCATGTTTTTGGGCAGGGGTTCGTGCAGCGGCCAGGAGCGTGGGGTCACCGCCCTGACTGGGACCCGTACAGGTTAGCACAATGCAAATGAAGCAATGAATGTCTTAGAAACAGTCAGCTCTTCCTTCAAAATAAACACCCTTTTTTATAGTCACTTCATTAAAGTATTCGCCGTCCCCCGCACAGCCCATCACTTCCCAGTGAAAAGTCCCAGCCCCATGCACCAAACTTTGGAAACGGCTTGCTTGGAATTTTCATGAGGCAAACCAGTCCTGCACCCCATTTTCTAGGGTGAGGGGCCTGGACCCCACTGTGTCCATCCCAGGTGGGAGCCAATGAGGGGCTCCTGCCAGGGGGAGGAACAGGACTCAGACAGTTCCTCAAAGATCTGTGGAAAGTTTCAGGACAGTGACCCAGTGACCAGCTGCAGAGGGGAAAGATGAGGGACATGGAGACATGCTGCAGTGCCCCAGATACAAGAAGAGCTCCAGCTGTGGCAACACAAGCCCATTATCTTACATTATACATCAGAGAAGCCAAGCACAAACCCCGGCTGCTCTGCTCCTGCAGGGAGAGGGACACCGTGTCCTGCTCCAGCGGTGGCCCTGCCATCGAGACCCTTATGGCCACACTGAGACCTCCCCCAAAGAGAGACCTTCCCTGCCGGCCCCCCAACACCGCCCACCCGGTCTCACGGGGGATGCCATTTGCAGTGATGGGGGGCCCCTGGGGAAGCCTTTCTGCCCCCAAAGCAAGCGCGGCTGCCCCGGGGCCGGGATGCCGGGGCCCCAGGGGATACCCCCACCCCTCCCGGCCCCTGCAACCGCTTCCGCATCCCCGCAGAGCCCCGGCTGCTGAAGGGGGCCGCAGCCGCTCCGAGCCGCGCTCCCCGCTCCGGCGGGCTCCCGGCCGTGCCCGGGGCTGCAGCCCTGGCTAACAGTGCATCCTAGCGGGGACCGCCGCGCCGAGCATCCCGGCCCGGGGGCCGCGGGAGGCAACAGGCTGCACGGCCGCGGGTCGCCGCGATGCCCCGGCCGACCGCATGCGTGGGCGTGGGCGGGGGATAGGGGGGGATAGGGGGGGATAGTGGGAGACCCCCCCCCCCTTTCTCCCCGGGGTCGCTCCCAGCCTCCCGCCCCGGTGCAGGGGTGCCGTCCCACCGCCGCGGTGCGCTCCTACCTGCGTGCAGCCCGGAGCCCGGCTCGGGGGGCTCCAGCCCCGCCAGGC
Source organism: Calonectris borealis (assembly GCF_964195595.1). Taxonomy (NCBI): domain Eukaryota; kingdom Metazoa; phylum Chordata; class Aves; order Procellariiformes; family Procellariidae; genus Calonectris; species Calonectris borealis. Next base: position 5,800,257 of record NC_134332.1, read on the forward strand.
ACAGGGGCAGAGCGCAGAGCAGCGCCAGCGCCAGCGCCCCGCCGCGCATCGTGCGCCCGGCCCCGGCCCCGCCGCATCCCGGCCCGGCCCCGCTGCCGGGGCAAGCACGGCCCCGCCGCCCCCGCCCCCGCCCCGCTCCGCCCCGGCCCGCCCGGCGCTGCGGGGACCCCCGCACCCTGCGGGAGGGGGGGGGCACCCCCTTCCCTCCGCCCCCTTCCCCACACGCACCTCGGAAAGGGTTGACACAAAGCCTGCAGGCCCAGTGTTGCAGGGGTTAACGTCCCCATCAGCCCCCCGCCCAAATCAGACGCAGGAGGGGGGATCCCCACCCCCCTATTTCCTCCACCACCCCTCCGTGCAGAGCCGCACACGGTAACACACACAGACGCACACACACATACACGCACACAAGTTTGTACCTCAGCCGGGTGCTGCAGGGGTTAATGACCCCCCGCCATGTGCTGGTTTGGCCTCCACAGGTAAAGGAGACACACCACACCCCCCCAAAGAAATGTTGCTGCCAGTGTTTTTCAGGGTGCTTTACTCCCAAAGCTGTCTGCCAGCCTGCTGCCTTCCCCAGTGGGGTACCTGACCCTGCTCCCACAGGGTGATGGGAACATAGCAGTCTCCTGGCCTGGCATTTTGGGGCGAGTGAGGGACCCCAATTCTCCTGTGAGAGCTGTACTGGTCCTCTGCGTTTAACCCCGCCCTCCTTATCCAGAGTCTGGGTCAGTTCACCCCTTTCTTGGCATTGCATGGGTGAAATCTCACCTCACTCTGGTCCTGCCCAGCCCTCACACCGCTGCGGGCTCCTCCGGAGGCACCATTGCCCTCCCAGCAGTGCCACCCAACTGCTCCTTAGCACCAGCCACAACAGCATCACAGTGGAAGGTATTTGCAGAGAGGTACCCCAAAAGCCAGTTTCCCCAGTCACCACCCCAGACAGCCCCGTGTCTGCACAGCGCCCTGCACGAGTGCTGCCCAACGACCCTGCTCTGTGCTACACATCAAGCTCTCTGGTATCACCAGTGGCACAGACCCTGCCACCGTGGCCACACCGCTTCCCAGGACCGCTCTGCCCTGTGTGACAAACCCCTGGATGCCCACAGAAGCGTGAAGCCCCCTGGGGTTTTGGCTCAGGCCCACGGAGCAGGCAGGCTCACTCCCAGGCTGTGATAGTATTTTCTCTGCAGCAGTCACCCAGACATCCAAAAATATGGGAACCTTCAGCGAGGGGCAGCCAGACCAGCCAGCCTGCCTCGGGGTGGATGTCCCTTGCCAGGAGGTGCTCAAGCACCCGCTGGTGTCACCTGGCTGTCATTTTGCTCGGACGAACACCCCACCACGAGGCACGAGGAAATTAGGCTTCTGTAAGCTCCTCTCTTTAGGTGCTGATTGCTGCTTGATCCTGGGGAGACGTGAGCCCAGCTGGGTGCAAAAGGTGCTGCGCTCGCCCCTCACTGCCTGTTTCAAGGCCCTTCCCCTGCCATGCGCTGACGCAGCTTGTCAAGGAAATGAAGGTCAGAGACACTCAAGGAGTCATTTGCTTTGCCGTGTAGAGGACTTTATTTGTCAAGAACATGTGACACAGGTTTGGCTTTCCTTTCTCAGGCATTGCTGAATCCCATCGATTTCCACGGCTGTGACCTTCTGTCCCAGCAGCACATCTCCCGTCGCGTGTCTTGGCTCTGTCCTACAGCCGGTCTCTGCTGTGGGACGCGAACTGCCTGGCAGTGCAGAGACTCTGCCCTCCGCTCTGATCACGTACCACCATCCCACTGCAGGAGGAGTTTTTTTAGGTGGGTCACCTGCAGAACCAGGTCTTTTAAATGCTCTCCACTCCGTGAGGAGGAAAAAAAAACCTTGTAAAAGGCATGCATTTGTTCTGCCACACTCCTGTCAGCTCAGCTCAGCATCATCTTTTTAAACACGCTATCATTTTGCTGAATACAGTAACACAACCACATCCACTCCCCTCCTCAGCGTCCTGCGAAAAAATGCGGTTTTACACCCCTGTGGGTATTTCAGACTTTTGTGCAGGAGTAGCTGGACAAGGACTGTGCCTCCTCCGGCTCCGCTGCTTGTGCCGTGCTGGGCAGAGAAAAGGCTGCCAGAAACAGAGAAATAATAAAAACAGATACAGACAAAGCCAGTGCTGGGATATTCTGTTTCAGAGCAATGACAGAAAGTGGAGATGAGGATAAAATGAATAAACTATGGTTATGGATACTGTTTCCTTTGAATTAACACAGCTCTGCTCCATCAGCATGTCCCAGGCTTCCTCTGCGGGTGAAGGGGCTCTGTTCTGCTGTTTCCATCAGTTCGCTGAGGAGCTGGTTTGCTCAGACCGCCCTTCTCAAACAGCCTCAGCAGCTCCTTCACACTGACTCACCCGCCTCGGGACTTCACCCCCACAAATATTTGCACAGCCTTATCAGAGCCACCCTTCTCCATCACTGTGCAGAGCTCCTTACAGCTATCGCCATAAATCAGTCCCCGACCTTTCATCATTTTTGTTATTGCTCCTTTGCTTTGAATTCCCTCCAACGAACCAACGCATCCGCTAGTGAGATGCCAAATTCCCAGTGTCACCTCACTAGCACCTTACTAGGAGCCTGTGGATGTAAAAAAATCACGCACACGTTTAAAACACCGAGGTATGAAGGAGGCAGGGTAACCTGCAGGAGATCAGGAGACCTTGTCCTCGCTTCTGCGCCCGCTTGTTGGATGACCCTGGGCAATTTAATCCCCTTGAGGTGCCTCAGTTTCCTTTTTTTATCAAATGAAGATGCAAACCCAGCCTCTTTTGCAAAGTACTTTGGAATGTGCTGAGAGACAGCGTTGAGTTGAGGCTCGTTATTATGATCAGGCACTATCTGAAAACGGTGCTTTCCACAGCCCTGAAAATATCAGGAGAACTACTACGATCTGATCAAGAGGGATGAATTCCACTGGGACGAGTCATTCGTCACCTTGGAGGGTATGCAGGAGTCTACGGGCATCACCTGCAAATGTGGCCGGAACAGGGAATCAGCCCGATGACACCGAGTTTTCATGCTCCAGGAAATATAAAAGGCAAAATTACCTGCACGGCTCGAACTCAGGTGTATCCAGTCTCACCCCGAGTTTTCTGCATCCTAAGACAAATATTTCAGGGAATGACCCTCAAAGAGTAGCAAGGGGAGATGAATCAGTCTTTTTTCCATTTTTTGTTTCCCTAGAAAGTAGAAAAAGCCTGAAAAATGCTACCCCCTAATGGTAAAACGAGGCGTGGGGGTGCCGTCCTCGGAAATACTGATCCGAAGCCCAGATTTTATCCCTAGGGCTGGGAGTGGGGATAGAGGGAGCAGAAATGTAGCAGTCTGCTCGCAAGATGTGCCCCGGCGGGGAAGAGACCTCGTGCAAACCCGCTCACAGCAGCCTTGCATGAGCGGCGTCACGCCGGTCATGAGAACCAGGCGGTGCTGGGGACGAGGTACAAAAATAGGGCCGTTTTGTGGAGTTCAGCTGAACTCAAAAGCAAAGCAAAACCGGGTGTTTCAGCTCCCGTGTCTCAGACATTGGAGATGCTTCGAGTCCGGCGGCGGGGATCCCTCCCGCTCCAGCTCCTTTGCCCCAGGATTCAGGCAGTCTCTGGAGAAGCTGCTGGGTGCACTGCTGCCTTGGTCTCATGGACTGAAAGGATACAACTGAAATGAGGAGAAAGAAAGAAAAAATAAAGCAAAATAAAAAAGGCAGAAAGCCCCCCAAAAGGCTTTTAGGATGTGAAAACACATATGGGATTATAAGCTGGTTTTGGAGCTGCTCTGTGACACACATCTGGAAGGGAGAGGTTGCTCATCTGACCTCCAGGCAGACTCCAGCTCCCCAGATGGTTGCGGTGGAGCAAATGCCACGGGGGTCTCTGTCGAAGTCGGGATGCACACTGATTCGCAAATCTTGCACTGTTTTTCAAACCTTGCCTTGTACACTGCTCAGACACATTCAGAAATCTCCCTTCCTCCTGTTTGTTTGGGATGTTTTTAAAAAAATAATAAAAAGCCTACTCTTCTCCCCTATGCTCCACTGTTGTCCCACCCAAGAAACCCAAACCCTGCACGGACTGCAAGCCAAGAGAAGTTATTCTGCTCCAAATTTTGCTAATGATTTGCTGTGTGACCTCCAGCAAAACATTTTCTTCACATGCTACAGCCTGAACTGATGATCAGGAGGGAAAAGACCTTTTCCTTGCATGTCCGGCATTTCACATGATACCCGAATCCGAGGTGGGACCTTGGGTCGTCTCATCACAGCAAAGATGCAACAAGAGAGAAGAAGAGGAGTTGAATACTAAAATAAACCTTGTACTCTGAACAGTACTGAAAAATGCAAAAATGCAACGGTCCTCCCTTCAGCAGTGCTCTCTAGCTGCTAATGTTTTTTCTCAATTTTTTGGAGAGTCCTTGGCGTTGTCAGAAGTGTCACAACACCACACCCTGATGAAGGAGATGCACGCAGTAGATTTTTCCCCCTGGTAGGGAATGAAGCTGGTTCTCCAGTTATCCAAAGAAATTAAAAGTTCCTTCCTCGTGTACCAACAGACCTTGGGTTTTCCTTCTGCTCAGTGCAAGCCTTGGGAGTAGAAACTTCAAGGTATACTCAGCAAGTAGTATTATTATTAATTTTTTTTTCTGTAAGTGCTACAGCACGCCCTGGACACGTGGCAGACTCCTGACACCAGTCCAACCCCACGTGCTACCAATTTCGATGCCCATGCCTGCCTGAGGTAGCGCCAAGGACACTTGCTCGGAGGTTTAATAAGGGTTAATTCTAAAGAGCGCCGCACGCCCAACATTTTTGCACATCAACAAGAGAAACATCCCCTAAAAACCTCCAAGGAATCAATCACTGCTAGGGTTTTTTGTAACCCTCAACTTAAATTATGCGATTTTGCTGCCTGTTGGACTCCAGGAACTGTAATCTCCATTCTGGATCCACACTGCAAAGGCAAATTTGCAAACAGCTCCCTACTCAGAGCGAGCATCTGTGAAGCCTGCATGGAAACAAACACAGACGCGGCCAATTTCTTACAGCATCCCAATTCGGGCTAAACTAAATCCGGTTTCACGCCGGATCTCACGGGCTATCGCTCCACGTGGTGGTCAAGCCAAGCTGCCTCCCGCGGCTCTCTCCTAGCCAGCCCGCCGGTGGGAGGCTGCCCTCAGGATGGCGGTCCCCCGGTCACTAGGCACACTGCAGACACCATCTTTGAATTTGTAAGGTTTTTTGCTAAGTTTTTATTTTAATTCAAGGACTTTGCTTCATACAAAATGTAATTGTAGAAACAACTGCAGAATTCAAAGTTTGGCTGATAAATATTACTCAGGCAGCAAACTAGGCAATCACAGAACCTTTTTTTTTCTTTTTTTTTTTTTCCCCCTTTGTTTTTTTGGGTAAAGTTCCGCTTGTGTTGCATGGTTGGAACTTTTATAATTTTTAACACTGTTTTTTTAAATATAAAGTTTTGCAACAAACCCCCAATTTATATCAAATATAATTAAAAATTAACAACTGATGAATACATTGTATCAAAAAAGTACGAAGATAAACATTTTCCATGCACATACTTTTTATATATATGTATATATGTATATATTTTACATGCAAACATTACTTATTCAAAGTACAGCCACTACGAGACTGGTTCTGGATGCAGAAAACTGATCGGTGCAATTCAAGTTTGGCAACTCACTATGAGGATTCTTGGAAATATCATGTACGCATTGAAGAGACAGCGGAGAGGCTGTAAAAAAAGGTAGGAAAAGGGTTATGAACAAGTGTGGTCAGGCTTGTCTGTCACTGTCGTTGACCCCTACGAGGCGAGTGGAGGATTGGACAACTTGAGACGCTTCTTCGTGTTCTGCCCAAGGACTGGAGCGACCCACGGCCGTTGTGGGGCTGTGCGCTTCCAGACGGTGTGTTGGTGTGGGGCTGGGGGTTTGAGGATCTCAAATGGTAGAGGAAGGGGAAAGGCGGAGTGGAGGAAAAGACAAAATTATTCAGTACAGAAAGACATCTCTTTTGCTTTCCAGTGTGGGTACAATGTTTGCATGCACTGTCAGAGAGATCGCTTTTTCCCCTCTCCTTTACTTCCTGGAGTAAAATAGTAATGTTTTCTTTAAAATTTCAAATCAAGTGTTTGTGCCTTCATATAAGGAAAATGTATAAAACATTTGGTCACAATCATGCTGAAGCCTGAAACAGGAAAATCCAGCAGATAAAGCTACAGAATGGATGAAGGTCTTTCTGACTCTTGGTGGTTTGGATGTGTTTCCGAACGTGTCATCTTGTTGCATAGCCCTCCGTTTGCAAATTACAGCCATTACCCATCGCGGACCTCTGGCTACCGCCCTTCCTTTATTCAAAGTGCACATAAATACAGAGACAGACAAATAGACAGGAGTTATCTTTTAGCAGAATCCAGGGATGAGATTGGCCAGAGATTATTATTTAGTAACGGAACAAAAAAAAAAACCACAGAAGGAAACGAAACCAGGTTGAATTTCCTCAACAGAAGAGCTACAGGAGATGTGAAGAACCACCCTACAGCAGACCGCTCTCTGCCTGAGGCTGAAAGTCTGTCGCTGAGAGCACGAGAGACCTCCTGAGCGTTTTGGTAGCATCCAACACCCTTCAACCACCCCAGCGACAAAACGACTCCCCAGGGTCCAGCGGCATCTCTACCCATCCTAAGTGATCACCTAGAGGAGTTTCACAGTTCTGGGGCTTGGTAGATCCTCTGAAAAAATTCATCTGTCCAACACTCTCCTTTTTCCTATCAACATTTTTAACGATGCGCTTGTCTGGCACCTCCCACGCTTCCACCTTTAACCTTTTGTCAGTGTACTACACGTCCTCTGGCTGCCCTGTGCCTCGAATTAGCTCTACAATGGTTCGTCAGACCCACGGACGCAAGGTCCTGCCCAGGCTTTTCTTTCAGCGCTCCCTCCCCTCCAGCACATCGCGTTTGCCCCTTTCCCAGGCTCAAAGTGCAGAAATCCACACGTGCACGAAAGAAAGAAATCGTCCAACGTAAGAGTCATCGCAAGAACACAGAAATCTCATCCCTGAGAATCAGAGTTAGAGGTTTTGCTTACTTTTTTTTTTTTTCCCCCAACCTTCTCCTAACAGGCAATAAGAACAAGACCCCCTCCAACTGCCCTCACCACAAATCGTGCGCCGTGGAACACGGCCAACTCCCACAGCCCAAGGGCGACTTGACACGCAGCGCGAAAGACACTTCTCCTCCTGCAAGAGTACCTCTGCAGATGCTGTACTTTTCCACCTGCACCTCTCCCGCAGGACCTAAACACTAGTAAATGAGAAAAGGCCGGTTTTGTTTGCTGCAATCACTCCCCTCCCACCGTTAAAAGTATATTAAAAAAAAAAAAAAAAAAAAAGAAGAAGAAAAGATAAAAAGGCCAAAAAAACCCCAAACTAACCCCAAAGCATGTTTGCCTTCCCCACTGTAAGCTTCCAACCCGGTACTCGAATACACTGTCCAGTAACGCGGTGCGGGGTGTTGTGTGCACCGCGGAGCGTCCGAGGTGAGCAGCTCCGCCCGGCTCTGCCCTCCCTCCCCTCCTGCCCCTCCCCACGCTCGCCCAAGGTCTGATGCATCGAAGCAAGAGGTTGCATCGTCGCTGTGAAAGATTTCAAAGGTTAGGCACTTAGTAGTGAACAACTGGAGCATTCGGTAGAAACGGTGGGACCTGGAATGACAATTGGACTAATTCTCTACATAAAGAGTATTTTTTTTTTTTTTTTACTGTACAATTTACAAAAATGCACACAATGAAAAGTTAAAGTTCTATCTAATAGCTTGATATAAAACCAATAACATTTCTTCTTCTCACCCCTACGCTTTTTCCTCTTTTTTTTTTTTTTTCCTGGATTTTTTTTTTTTTTAGTTGTTTTTTGCTAAATCAAGCTTATATTGTAAACAAGACAAAACAGTGAGGGCGTGTTGCGGCCGACAGGATAGAGGGACGGAAAGAAAAGTCTCAGCAGCAAGGAAACAGTCCTTACAAAGTAGTTCTCTTGTGGCTTTATCATGTGTCAGTGTGAAGGACCCGACGTGGTGAGTAAAATAAAAGAGACCCACACGGCAGCGGTGTCAGAGCAGAGTCCCGGCTGCCGGAGCGCTCGGTCGGCTCGGGGAGGTGTCACTGGCTCCGCCGGAAAGGATTGCTGTGGCTGAACATCAAGTCCCAACGGACTGTCCTTTGTTCTGGTCTGTGTTTCTCCTCTCCCAGTTTCGTGGGTAGATCTCTTCCTTCTTAGCGGTGAACGAGAGAGAACGCGGATGCGATCTTTGTTCATGTGTGTCCGTTTGCAAACCCCGACTCCCACCCTGACGGTGGAAAAAAATATAATAATAAATTAATTAAGAAATAGCCCAACAAAAACTGCGCCAATCTCGAAAAGGATCGACAGTCTGCTTTTTCCGCCGTCGAAGGTGAGGACCGCTCTTCTCTCGGCTTCTCGCGCGTGTCACGGATTTGGCATCTGGTGCGTGTCTTGGAACTAGACAAGGCAGTAGGGAGGCGGGGGAGAGGGGGAGAGAGAGGTGCGCTCCCCCCGCTGCCTTCCTCCTAAGGAGGGAGCCTTCTTCCTCGATTTGTCTAGTGCAACAAAAAAGAAAAAAAAAAAAAAGAAAAAAAAAAAAGAAAAAGAGAGGAGAGAGGCTGCAGGAGTGTCTCCGGACCCGGGGGCAGAGCAGTTCTCGCGGCGGGGGCTGCCCCGCGGGCCCCCTCCGGCCCCGGGCACCGCGCGCGTCGGAGCGCACAGCCTTCCAGATGATAAAACTCATCGATTTTAAACGCGCACACCTTGAAGGGTTTTGCCATGCCGCTAGCACCAGTCATCCTCATCGGCTTCGTGGTAGTAACTACGTCCTCTGGTGCCAGTCCCGGGGCCCGTGTTGAGACCCAGCGTGTAATGGTAGCCGTTGGGCACCCTGCGGATTTGGTGAGACTGGGAGGTCAAGGAGGAGACGTAAGAAGTCCTTGAGGACCGTCCCGAGTTGGTGGCCACCGCCTCCTCGAAGGTGAGGGTGTCCTCCGGCACCGCGCGGTAGGGGCTGTCGGCGTCGTCGCGGTGGCCCAGGTAGGGGTCGGAGCCGATGCGGGCCACCGCCGGCGGGGGCGGCTGCTGGTCCCCGCGCAGCAGCGCGTTGTGCTCGGACAAGCCGCGGCTCAGGCGTCCCGGGGAGAAAGTGGGCAGGCCGGTTTGGAAACTGGTGAAGTGCACGGGCGAGGAGTTAGCGGTCTTGTAAGTGATGCTGGGGCGTGGGGTTAGTGGAGTCTGTGGGAGCTGCCTCCGACCCCGGCATGGGGTACTAGCACCAGATGTCGACAGCAAGGGGCTCCCATTAACTGAACCACTGCCCTACATAAAAATTGGAACAAAGCAAATCAAAAAATAAAAAAGGGAAACACCAGACAAACACAAAGGCAGGCAGGTATAAAACAGAAGGAGAAGCAACAGGAGGGAGAGACAAGTCACAAGAGGAAAGAAAAGCAAAAAAGAGAGAGTTTAGACAAGCACAGTTAGGGGGAGGAGGTTCTTGAGAAATAATTCAACACGAGATGTAAAGAGCTGGAGAACTAAAGTTCTGCGAGCAGTAAATAAGAACAGAAACGATCAGAGCATCGGTAGGACGCAAACTGGCAGACGGCTCCAACAGAAGGGGACACTGTCCGGAGGGAAGGCATCCACATCATACACGGGCTCGACATGCGCCTTACCTGAACCAGGCGGGAGCAGCTCAAAAGCCTATGGGGTTTTTTTGCAAATACGATTTTGCAAAACAGCACCCTCTGCTTTGGGGCAAATTTTTGCAGAACTTCACCCACCGGTTGTGAATGCTGATGTTGGGGAGCATTTCTGTGGTCAAAATTGGATTATGTGGAAGGAGGATTTGGGGGCAGACTATTTTTTTTGTAGTTTTGGGAATGAAATGCGTGAATGAATGCGTATTTGATTAAATAGCCACTTTCTGAAAAAAAACAACAACAAAAAGCTTTTTCGATGGGCTTTAACTTGAACAAGAGGGTTCCCTAAAGAAAAACATGTTCACCTTCTCCGCTTTAATACTGCACATTTGATTTTTGAGTGGTAGAAAAGTCTGGCAGCTTCCTGAGTTACTAATAGTGACATGTGGGAGTGAACTAAGCTACAGTAAGTTAAAAAATGCTGTGAGTGAGAGGAACGGGCCCTTGTTTTGGCATTTCTATTTACGTTCTCCCAGGGCAGTACATGAATAGCCCTGTGAGCGCGTTTTAAAAATCCCTTAGCCTTTTGTGACCTAACATTTTGAGACCAGTCCTTTAATTTTTAAAGAGCGGCTTTTCCTTCCTATAAAAACGTCAGGTTGTTGCTTGTTGGGCTATCAATCAACGCTTGTTCTGCTCTGCCTGGGTTTTCCAGCACAGTTTTGAGGGCAAGCCCGGCAGTGCTGGAGGCTATCAGCCCAGCGGCTGGATGTAGAGGCTGTTTTAGCTGTGGTTGCCAGGAGCCATGCCATGTCTATCAGCAGAAGAGGCAATACCCGCGTTACCTGGGGGTGCAGAGCAGCCTGGGTGACCCTCACTGCAGCCCTGCCCTCCGCAAGCATTGGGGACTGACAAGGCATTTGCTGCTCGTGCTGCTGGACCAACGACCCACGTCTTTCCTAGCCTGGAAACCAAGTCTTTGCCTTTCTCTTCTTTCATTTTCACCCTCTCGCTTCTCTGGCATCCCCACATTTCAGCCTTACTCTGCCACAGACCCATATTCCCGTCCCAGGCACCCGCCCCCCGGCCGAGCTGCCTCCCATCACCTGCCTCCTGGTGATGGAGGAGATGGTGACCACCACCCGGTGACCTACAATGTCCCAACATCCAGGGGAAAATGCCCAGCCTTTTCCAAGGGCTTGAAGCTTAGCACCTCAAAATTACAATACTTACAAAAGAAAGCAGAACTAAATTGTTTGGATAAGTATTGAGCTGCCTAAAATTTTTTTTTTTTTTTTGGTGAGATTTTCAAACTTCTTTTATCCAGGACCCATTCAGGAAATGATCTTGATTGTAAAAAAAATGGTGAGGTCTTTTTTCAAAATGTCCAACAAGCTCCTTCCTGCTGAAACATTTTGAAATTCCAAGAAGTTTCATCTCATTTAAAAAATGCTTTCCCCAGATTCCTCGTGAAATGGGATTTATATTTAACAATTCACCTGCGCTGAAAAGGAAACAGTGAAATAATTCACAGAAGACGCGTAACATTTCTATGTGGGTCAAACAAAACATTGTGAGTTGACCCACAATTAAATGTTCACGGCTTGGTTTTCTTGTCTCCCCTTTTTGCATTAAAAAAACTCCAAAGAACTTCTTTTTGAGCCAAACCTGTCCTGATTTTTGGCCTGGCTCTAGCTGGAACGAAGCCACCTTGTCGGCAGGGGGAAGCTCAAGTCAGCCTCTCTTTTTGATATACGCAGGGGCCTCCACGGTGAAACGTGCTGGGCCAGGGCTCCTGGGAAAAGCTGCATCTCCCAAGGAGAGGGAGAGACTAACAAAGAAAATACCTGAGAGTTAACAAGCACCTTGTTATCGAGCCAAAATAACGCAGGAAACGGACTGACAGCTTCTCGCAGACACCTTGTTAAGACAAGGGCTCTTCAGCTCGTTGGGACAGAAGTGATATGCTGCTTTGGCTATTTTTTTTTAACCCCTTTTTTTTTTTTTTTCAGAACAACCAGGGGATGTATTAGCAGCTCCACTCAAAGCAGATAACGTGTGAGTGGATAAAATACACGGACATCGAAACAACAGGATTTCTCTGCCTTGCCTTACTAAACCCACACAGGACGTGGGTGACAATACAGACTTCACTGGAACCGGGGAACAGGTTTATACAGGGCAGCTGATGCTCTAATGCTGATTGTCTTCTAACTACGGGAAGGTTTCATTTTTTTAATTAAAACATACGTGATATTTAAAGATCTGGTAAGCTGAGCGTGCAAGAAAGGAGAGACATCGTGCTAAAAATCAGTGCCATCTTCCTGCCTCTCAAAGCAGAGGGAGAAATTCAGAAATGGAAAGAAAAACTCATCTGCAGTCGGGGACTGCAGCAATGGAAAAGACCTGTTGGGCTGCAGCTCCCGCTTGCTACGTCCAGGGTGCATCAGACCTTAAACCGATGTCGCATCTGCTCCCAGCTGAGAACGACTGTGCAAAGCACGTCCCACGCCCTGGGTGCCTCCAGGGCTGCGGGGCAGCAGCCCCCGAGCACTCGCTGCAGCACACAGCCTCTGATGCTGCAGCCTGGATGCTGCTGAGGATGCAGGGAGAGAGAAAGGCACGGGACAGGGTAAGGAGACAAAAAGCTGCTTCATTTTGCAGCTAGTGGGACACTACGAAACCTCTTCATTTAAATCCTTCCCCTGGGTTCTAATTCATGCTGAACACAGGATTTCCTTCTGCTCCCCACGAGCTGATGTTGCTGCAGGGGCTCAGGGCTGACAGCATCGCTCAGCCCCTCGAGACACCCGGCCGGTCACACACCACAGTCGGCTGCAAATTTGGGGAGGTTTTGGAGAGTGGCCAGAGCCTCCCTCTCGGCTGTGCGTTACTTGGAGATGTTTGCAGACAACATGCTGGCCCAGGGCTGAGCTCTCTCCCCTTCCACCCAGGTCCTGCCTTCTCCTACATGCCTCCTCTCCCTTACCGCGATTTCTCCTCCCAGCTAGAGAGCACATTTGAAGATTGATTTGACACTAGGGAAAAAAGACTTTTTTCCTCAATTTTCAGAAAATTAACCTGTTCCACTACACAGGACAGCTCTGAAGCCCATGCAACAGCAGTTGGAAAATCTTGCTGATATGAGCAAACCCTGCTGAAACCCCGGCTCTGGCTGCCTGGAGTCCCTACGCTGTATTACGTTGGCTTGTACTGCGATGGCAAGGGTTTCTTTGGCAACCACCAAATGTGGGTGCATGGGGCAGCAGTAGGTGCGGGATTAACACAGCTGGCAGGGGAACGGTTCAGCTCAGTTGCCCAGGTCCCACGCCACGCTGCCAGCCTGCCTTGGCTCAGATACACTTTCTCCACCAGCACCAAGAGCTGCTGGTTCTCGGGTCTCCCAGGCTGCTCTGCTGAAACCACGAGCAAGGGTGTCCTTGGCAGTGGGGTCTCTGCGAGATGCCTTGAGTCACTCACTGTAGGTGGCTACTAAAGAGCCATCAAGTGACATTTCAATCCCTGTTTTGGATGTGAAGCACCAAGCACCAAGCAGGATCTCAATGGCTTTATTCCTACTGCCTGGCCTTCCTTCCCCATCCTGTCTCTTTTACTTTAAGCAACACATGGAAAAGGTGCGTGCATTCCCGGAAGACCTTAGGGCTCTTTTCCCACCCTGCATCTCCTCACCTGTCTGTGTGGACCTTGCTCTGGCCCTCCGTTGGGTGAGGTGGGCCTGCTCTGATCGGCAGACTTGGGCTGAGAACGGTCCCGGCTGCCGTAGCGGTCGCAGGAGTAGAAGCGCTGCTTTTCGGAGGAGGAGGAAGAGTGCTGCTTCCTCTCTTGGGACCGGCCGCGTTCCTGCTTCTTGTCCTTGGAAGAAGACTCACCAGACTGGGCCACTGAAAAAAGAACGTTGGTTGGGGATCACCAACACGGGAGGAACTCCCAAGTGTGGGGCAGGGAGGTGCTTCCACGCAGACAGGACCTCAAATCACATCAGATGACTGCTGTGCATCCTGAAGGGAGGAGGACAAGGGACAAATCCTTGTTTGCAAAGCACTTACCAGCTTCTCCGTCGGCCAGCTGATGGGGGGACCTGTCCAAGGACTTCTGCTTCTTCTCTTTCCGCCGGTGGCAGCGGTGGTGATGGTGGTGATGCCCTTGCTCCGGCGGCATGCGCTCCAAGGAGTACTCGTAGAGGTGCATGGCATGAGGACGCTGCGGGGTCAGCGTGGAGACGGAGCGCTTCATGGGGCTCGTGTCCGGGATGGGCTGCAAGGCAGACGGAGGGACAGGGAGCAGGGTGAGGGCAGGCGCTGCACCGTGCTCAACTGCTTGGTTCCCAGCATGGGGAGGGTTTTACAGTAAGAGAAAGGGGGCAAGGAGGGGAAGGAGAAAAATGGTTAATTGGATATAACTGGAATGGGCAGAAGGACTTGTGGAATGGTAGAGTGAGTGCTAGATTTGAGGAGCAAATGTGATCTCCGTTTGCTGAAATGGGCTTTACTTTTAGCAGAGTGCCAATCCACAGGTACCATGGGCGCAGAGCGATAGGCAGCACTTCACACCAAACACAGCGTCACAGGAGTCAGCAGATTAGCAGGGGCACAGGGAAGCACAGTAGCCAAGCATCTCACAAAGATAATTCTCCAAGACTAGTTTCTCCAAGACCCAAAGCTGCTTCTGGGCATGTGGTCATCCCAAAGCAACCCCAAAGAGGAAAGCACGAAAGTGTTGCTGGGCACCATACGGAGAGGGAAAAAAATCAGGAATAAGTGGGCAAGGTTCAGGCCAAGCCACCGAGAAATTACTTCTATCTCCCTGCAATTGAAGACGACTGCCATCAAACATTTAAACCTCTCTTGTCCCACCATCACTCCTTGAAGCCCTTGTGGCTGGGACAAGCAGGATAGCATGTATGTTCTGCAATTCTACCAGGACACCTCCAAAAATGACTACTTGGGTTTGCTATTGCTGTTTTCACATCATTTGTGGCCAAACGTCTGGGCACGGAGCGCAGTAACACAGCCTTGCTGGACATTGCTGGACCCTGTCCCTGTCCCAGTGGCAGCTCTAGCCTCTGTTCCCTTCCCTTTAGGTTCAAAACCTTACAAAGATGCTCTGTAGAAACTAAGACAAGTGGACTGCAGGACAACTATTCTCACAGCCTTTCCCTTCCCTACTGCCCAGTCACCAGGTATAAAGCTCAGAAAACGAGGGCAATTCCCATGTGTCCTTCTCTTTCACTCTGCTGGCCTCCAGCTGGCTCTGGGGTGGAGACAGGGCTTCATCCATCCTCTGGAGGCTTCCCTGGGTCTACCACTGCATCAAAGCTGCGTGGCAAAGGAAAGACCTCGGAGCACGGCGGCCCAGCCTGATGGGGAGGGAGCTCAGGATGTCCTCTGGTCCCTCAGCTTTACGCTTGTTTGAATTCATAACCCAATATGTGCCTCCAACAGTTCTCACAGAACATTTACTTTGTTCACTGTAACCTTTCCAAAGTGCCCTGTATTATTTTTACTGTCTATGCTATTTTGTTTGCTTACCCTGAAATTCAGATCTCTGCTGCCCCGTGATATTTACACAATGCAAAGCCAGTTGTTTCGCAGCTCTGCTCGTTATTTTGAGTGGAAAGAACCGCTCTCCCTCCCAGCAGGCTGTCACGGGTGGATTATCTTGCAAGCAAAGATGCAGTCTGGCCTGAATTTTTGCTTGCTGCTCTCTCTTGCTAGGAGTTCCCCAGATTTTGGTGCTTCCCACTGGAGGGCAAGGCGGAGTGCCAGAGCTGGCAGGTTTGTCAGAGACACAAGGCAGAAACTGCTGGGGCGGGGGGGCACAGCACAGCCTGCGGCATCGGCGCATCCCCAGCGTCTGCACCGGTTCAGTCAGCGGGACCGTCTTGTGCTGCATTTGTCTCCTCCTGGGTCTCTTGCTGCGTGCACTTTCTATGGGCAAGAAATTACACTGGAGAGCTTCGTGTTTGTCCTCCTTGCTTCCTGCTGAGCCTGAAGATGGAGGAGGGCGGAGAGGTCCATAAACTGGACAGTCAGATTCAGGCATTGACTGATGTGGGCAAAAAAGTGAAAAGTGAAAATACTTCCCACTAAAAACACTTACCCAGATTTCCAAAATCCATTTAGGAGCTGCCAGGAAGAAGACGACAGATTTTTCCAACAAAAAGCCATCCAAATCCGTAAGAAATTCACATTTCTCTTTGGACTTTGGACCTGATTCTGTGCTTATTCCAGGGACAGAAGTCCCCGCTGACACTAATGGGAAGTGGCACAGCAATGAATACCCTTTCCATAAATCCTGGCAATGCTCTCGTTATGTTAACGGGGCATGCACAAACTCCCCACAAGCCTTGGAGACTATACCATAACCCTTCAGAGAGTTACTAATTGCTTCTTCATTACCAAACCAATTGTTTTCACTTCCTAAATTCCTGTGCAACAAGGCATACAAAAACAAACAAATAAGCAAAACAAACAAACAAAAAGTCCCTGCTATTACAGCATGCAGCGTGCAATTGTGGATCGAGGGAACTGCAGCAAAGTGGAAAGAGATAGCGGCTGCGTCGGTGCAACGTTGGACTCCAAATGAGAAGGGAAAAAAGTAAAGGGTTAAGGAAGGTTAATTATTTCTTAACAGGAATTTAATAGGATACAACTTAGTGCAAACTACATACTGCTAGGTAACTCCCAGGTGACCGTGCTTTGCTCCTCTGCAAACAATTCGGACAAGATGAGAGACATTATTTGAAGCAGCCCCACAGTACAGCCATTGTCAGACATCACGGCAGATGTGCAGCAGACACGATGACGACAAGGGAGGGGAGGTGATGGGGGAGGAGGGCAGCAAAGAGGGAGGGAGGAGGTGAGATTGAAAGCATAGGAAGATTTTTTTTTTTTTTTTAAAAAAAGTGGAACATAAAACGACAGAGGAATGACAGGCAAACAGAAAGGGAGACATCCAGAAACGGAAAGCATTGCAAATAAGAGTTATAAAGAACTCAAAGTTTGGGGGGAGCAGAAGCAGCATGTGAGAAGGAGGGTGGAGGGCATGGAGGGGGAAGACACACACAGAAAGTACATCAGTTATTCAGCTGAAGCTACAACCACCAAAACATCGTATTATTAAATGAGGTTAGATCCACTCAGATACCACGGGCCTGATTCATAACGAGATTAGACAGCTTTCAGCCCCAGGGAACACGTACCGTGCTTCTGCGAGAGACGCTCACTTCTGCAAATATCTGACTGCAACGGAGAGGAGTTTCCTAAGGAAAGGCTCGTGCTGCTGGCATCGCTGCTGCCAGCTGCGTTGCCTTGGAAGGAAAGATGCTACTTGTGGTCTAGAATAAAGGACAACTTTGTTCGGGGAAGGGGGAAGGAAGGGAGTATGGGTTTGCTTTGGGGTCTGTTTCTTTTATTGAGCACGTTGAGTAGTGTTCCTGATAAGGCAGAGAATCCCAGCTCTCATACAAAGACTGCAGTTTCTGAAGTCAGCTGGGAAATTTGCTAGCCGATGAAGTATAGCTTGTGCCAGCCCGAGCACGTTAGCAAAAAGATTATATCTGTTGGAGCTATTGCTGTGTATGCAATACACAGGCTTTTAGTTTTAGGGTGCAGCATATCTTTCACGTGCTGCTTCCCAAGGAGAGCAATGGAAACAGCCCATGACCACGGGCTGCTCGCTCCCGACTGTATGAATCAGGCCTTTGAATGAGAGAGACACAGCTAGGAGTGGGAAGATGTTCTGACACACAGGAGGCAGGACGGTGGCTGGAGAGCAGCCAGGACAAGAAGCTAGCCATGAACATGTGAAATGCCCAAAAATGATCTGTGGAAACCATGACATCCTACGCACTAAGTAGCGTCCACAAGTTGCTGTAAAAGTCAACTCTAGGGATGAGATTTCTTTACAAGAAGTTAAAGAAGGGAAATCTTCAACGACATTTTACTGGCCAAAGTCACAATACAGTATATACTAAATACTGTGGGAAGAGAAAAAAACCAGGCAGGATGCTTAGTGTCTCAATGCAGCCTTCCAGGCACAGGCTCCCTGTATTTTCTGTACCTACTACATTCATCAAAGAGAATCACAGCACATCTCCGGCTTTCGGGCACAGGAGCATGCCTTGACTGTCTGTCTGGATAGATGGCACGCAGCCGTCAATGGGAAACATATGCCTTCCTGGAATACGGGCCGGCAAACAGTATTGTCCCCAGTCAACCAGAACAGACACTCTTGGGTAGGTAGTCACCAGTTAGCTACCCAGAGAGATTTCTCTGGGTTGCTTTTTGCTGCAACCAGCGATGAGTAGAATTGGGGACGGTGCTGTGTCTACACATGAATACCTGCCATCCAAGCACAAAGGTTGGTTACCTGTCTCCAGGTTCAGCAAACATCTTTTAAAACAAATATTCACAAGCAACTTCCAACAACACGGCAAGCAGAGAGAAGATACGAAGTTCCTGACCCACTCTCAGTCTCCCACCACCAGTAAAGTCTCCCTGGCTCACCTGAGTTTCGGCGGCCAGGCGTGGCATGGAAGCCGCCCGCCCCTGGCTCTCCAGGCCTGGTTGGTGTTCTCCGTTGGCAAGTGTGGGGCTGATTTCCCTCATTTCTACCACCTGATCGAAACAAGAAATGGTTTCAGCAGAAGAACATGCACATCAGCTTTGAAGCCATCATCTGAGCAGGCTTCTGCTAAGTTTGATTTAATTGTGAAGAGATACTAATATGGGAAAGAGAGTAAATTAAGAGCTGTGGAGTGCCCAGGTTACTCTATCCACGGTGCTGTCTTGAACAAGGACAACAGTGGACCAAGCTCTTCCACCAGCCATGGCAATGAGCCCCAGCTGTGACCTGTGAAACCCCTTACCTGAGTTCGTACACCGATGACAATGGGATTGGGACAATGGGACAACTAGGAAGAGATAACCTTAAGTAACCTACCGCAGCAGACACATAATTCCCTGAAAAGTGAGTCCACATGTACAGCTATCAGACTGCAGAAACTACCAGATTTGGTTTTTCTCCACAATGTTCAAGGAAACTTGGGGTTGTAAGAGACAGAACAATGCTTGTGTCAAGGGACAGATCTACTGTCTACTGCATTTCACCCTGTCTTCACCTGTTTTTTCTAAACATTTTCTAACATTTCTAAAAATCTACTGCATTTCTCAAATCTACTGCATCTCACCCTGTCTTCACACCTTCACCCTGTTTGCTCACCCGTTCAATGGGAATTTCTTCTGAGTGGCCTCGTTCAAAAGCTGGTGTCCTGGTTTCATAAAACACGTCCTGGGTGCGTTGGGTCCCCCAAGAACTGGATTCTTTGATCCCACCCTCTGGGGCTGGCCTGTCAGAAGGAAAAGAGGAAAAAAGATTAACTCTCTTGCAAAGAGCTTTTGCTGACCTTAGTGGGATGAAGGTAAACCACTCAGATACCATGCAGGATAGGCACAGCTGCTGGTGAAGCTGTAAGGTCCCCTGGGTTTTGCCAGGGCCACTTCCCATACAGCAACAAGAAAATCAAACCAGCCATCACATTTTTTTTCAGTAACTGAGGAAAACAACTTCTGCAGCTTAAGTTCTGATGAAGAAGAATGAAGAATTTTGGAGTTCAGGCAAATTATGCAAGGCCAGTTAGACATTGGTCAGACACATCTGTGGTGATGCTAAACTACATTCACTGAATGTACAGTGGTACAGGTGGCCCTGGGTATCACTGTCGATCTGATTTTGGTTTCCCCATCGGGGTTATTTGGGACATCTAAATTTCAGATGTCTACCACTAAAAATCCAGAGCGCTTGTGACCCAGAGGAAAGTCATCTGAAGAAGAGCAGGAAACAGAGAATTGGTTAGGGATCACTGTTACTATAACTGTTTGGTAAGCTCTCTGTGGAGGTAGTATTTTGCCCAAAGAGAAAGAGTCAGATCGTGTCCTGGAAAGTCTCAAGAAGCTCTTGCTGTTACCAAGTGCCATGAGCTCAAGGGACGACTTTGTTCCCAAGGACCTTTTGACTCCCAAGAATTCACTGCAGTGGTGGTTGGTGGGTCAGGGTTTGTTTGGTTGTTTTGCAATGATTCCAAATTCCTGGAGCAAACTCCCACTTACAACCAGCCACAACGGAAAGCTCTCCAATTAAGATGC
The DNA here is from genome assembly GCF_964195595.1 of Calonectris borealis. Taxonomy (NCBI): domain Eukaryota; kingdom Metazoa; phylum Chordata; class Aves; order Procellariiformes; family Procellariidae; genus Calonectris; species Calonectris borealis. The sequence continues at coordinate 5,820,178 of NC_134332.1, forward strand.
AGAGGAGACCATTAAGAAAACGTGCAGCTCTGGAGAACCCAACACTACCACCACATGGATGAATGCAACCTGAGGCAGCAGTGGGAAGCAGAGCCACACGGAGGCACCTTGGTAGCCACCGGTGGGAAATTGTCCCAGCCATGGCGTGAAGAGGCTGTGGGTCTTGGTGTCACCAGCTGTGCTGCCCCACCTCCAGAGCAACCGAACCAGCAGTGGTTGAGGTTGATGCACACACCCAGTGTGCCCCTTCTCTGCATTACAGCTTTGGTGGGGAGGTCACGGGATACTCACAACGCGCCCCCGTTGTTGAGCGAGGCCGAGCTTTTCTGGCGAAGGAACGCCTTTGTGTTGTTGAATGCTGCCGGCTGGGTTTGCTCCAAAGTGGCCTTCAGAGGGTGGAAGAGTGACACCGGTCCGGGCTGCAAAGCACAAGGGAAGGTTGTCACGGACAGAGCCGTGTAGGGAGAAGATGGGCTGCAGGGCTTTTCCTAGTTAATAAAAAGTCCACTTTGTCACCCTGAGAGATCAGCCCAGCAGAAAGCACACCCCACCTTCCCGTAGCTGTAGGAGGCTCTGAAGGACACTTGTTGCCCTCAGCTTTGCACAAGCCAATCCCCCTTCCCCCTACCAAAGTATTCCCCCGTCACCAGAGCGCAGCAGGGATTTCATACACTGATGTGACCAAAGGGGCTGTGTAACTCAGGTGGCTTCTTGTGACACTGGGTCTGCTGTAGCCTCCCATCTGTGGGACAGATGGACTGGCCACGCTGGAGATCAGCTGGATGATCATCCTGAAATCAATAGGTATTTGTCCTATCGGGAGCCATTGGGGTTTCAATCCCAAGCCAGTTTTGTGGAAATTTTTTCAAGAAATTGTAAAAATCTTCAAATCTATTAAAGCCAAAATGATTTTGACGAATTCCCATTTTCAAAAGTAACTTAAACATTTTATAGCCAAACTATCATCAGCTTCCAATAATTCTTTGGTGTCCCAAAGAAATCTTTTGGTGTTCCCCAGTCCCTAGGCCACTTCTGAAAATAGGACTTAAACTGCCAAATGTCACTTGACATTTCTTGGAAAAGATCTTTCCAGACCTACTGGAAAAGGCAGCTGCAACAATTTTTTTTCATTTTTATTTTTTGAAAGAGAGAGACTTTCAGGACAGGTTTCCATTTTTGAGACAGCATTTTCAAATCCTGCCCGGAGAAGCATCCAGACTTTCCGGCTGAAACGTGCCAGTGACTCTTGTGAGAGCTGCCCAAGGCTGGAGAAGAGGCTGCCCAAGAGGGAGGACCGAGGAGGACACCCTTGGGCTCAGTACCTGGCACAGGCCTCCAGGCGGCTGGTGGACTTGGTCCCTGCTGTTCTTATTCTGCTTGTAGAAGTCGAATATCATCAGCGCAGCGTAGACCTTCCCCACAGTCATCTCATCGGCTGTCAGAGGATGGTGAAACGCAGCAGAGACATTCAGGTGAGGAACGGGAAAGGAGCAGGAGAAGAGAAGAATAAGTCCGAGAGCACAAAAAATAACAACAAATGGGCGTGAAACACAAGGAAAGAAGAGGCGACATTAGAATGACGAGGCAAAACAGACACAGCAAAGTGGGGGAAAGAAAAAAAGACCAAGAAAAGGTTACAACAGACTCCTTCAGATCTTTGCCTGTTGCTGCCTTTCACATCTGAGGAGGATGGCCCCTCTCTCTAGCTCTCTGTAGCAAACATTCACAGAGACCATGTAGAAAAAAAACAGGCAGGAAAACTCTGTGGCATTGTAAGCATTGCCGACAGAAGAATTGCTAAATTAAGACCAGATCCACAGCCAGCTTTTTATCAACAAAGAAGCCTTATTCCTATTTCCTTGAATTACAGTCAACCGGGGCATAATGGGCTATATACATTTAAAGTATTTCATTTTTCCAGATGTCTTTTTTCACCCTCACAGCTATTCTACCAGCCCTTCCCTGCACGGTAATGGAGCACTTTTACCGTAGAACAAAGAGTTAAAGCAGCAGATATATAGGCATCAAGAGAGGAGGGGAGGAAAAGACTTAAGCAGTCACTACCCACCGATTTGCACCTCCTCAGTTCCCTCATTTTTCTTAATTAACAACGCCTTTATTGCTCTGCACTGTTTCTCATTAATCAGGAATCCAGAGCCCTTGTCTGGGCCAATCAAGACAACGGCAAACTTTCCATTTTCTCAGCACATTTGCCCAGGACATCACCAAGTAACAGAAATGCCTTTAGCCCCAAAATACCTCACTTCTGATTCTGTAAGTTCTCAGCAAACTTTAATTTTCTTCTCCTGGTTTTCTGGAGCCCAGTTGGTAGAAATTGCTCTCCCGTCCTGTAAGGCACAGGCTGGAGGCAGACAAAGCTATGAAAAAGCTCTGGAAGAGGCCACACAGGGCATCTGCCTCTTCTTGGCACGGTTTGAGGTTGGTTTTTTTTTCCCTAAGTACAGGAAATCCACCGTAGCATAATGAAATACATGCCTAGATGTGACCTCAGCGTCTCTACTCCATGGCATGGAGGTGCGGGCTGTGAGCCCTGCGGAGAGGATACCTAGAAGCTGAACTGCACTCGGTTTCTTTGCTGCATCCTCTACGTGACGGTGCGCCTAGATGGGGCTAGGGACAGAGCAGGCAAGGAGGGAGAAACCTGTTCTGGCCTTCTCAGGTGGCTGGGATGGGTTGGGTGCTTGCTGATGAACCACTTACGTTTGTGAGGAGGCACCAGCAAATCCAGAGTCTTCTGGGACAGATTGGGCCAAACCAGTGAGATCTCCTTTCTCAACTCAGCATCACACTGGTGCTGTTTAACACCCCCTGCAGAAAGGGAGGGGAGAGAGAGAGGCACACGAAGAAGAGTGAAAACCCTTGTCCTGTCAGCACGTACCACTATTCGCACAGCAAGCACAGGAGAAGGCATCTCCCCCCGCTCCCATTTCTTGCGAGCAGCGAGCCGGCGCCAGCTGCAGCAGATGTTGCAAAGGGACTTGGTGATCTCCTCCGTGACAAAAGCCTGTGAACGCTGCAGGACCACCACCGCTTCCACCTGCTGACCCTCTGCTGTTACTTGGGCCTTAAACTTAAGCTTAGACTTATTCTACCTAAGCGCAGGTGCCTGCTCATTTGGGGTGCTGGGGTGGTTTGCAGCACCTCCCAGGTGTGGTGCAAAGGTGCTGGACTATGAGCAATGCCATGACTGATTATAAACCCTCTCCACCAACAACCCTTCCCGAAGTCTTTGGCAATGAGACATAAGCACACTGCTCCATATCAGCAGCATCAACCAGCAGCTATATCACAAGGTAAACCAGAAAGAGCCGTTATTCAAATGGCCAAAGTGAGGTCTTAATACACAAGCGGAAAGTGATTAAAGTATATGTGAGCCAACAGGCCAGCTCCCAAATGAATGCACTGCACAGTAGGCAATTAAGTAGTTCATCTGAATGACAGAAATTATTTTTCTAAGAGAAAAGTAATGGGAGGAGGCTCTGGGTACTCTGCTACATGGTGGTTTGAACTCCCACACGGAAACTCATTAGGGAGGGTTTATTAAGGGCCTGTTAGTGCCACTAAAGACTCAATTAAATGTAGCACACGAAACCTATTCAAACGAAGCATATAACAACAAAACAGGTCAAAAACTCACAACCCACAGCAGATATAAACTTTAGAAAGAATCCAGCGCTATCAGCTGAGCTCTCTTCTCTGGTTCCCTTCCAGTGTGCGGCCGAAGAAAAGGGTAGGGGGAGCCTTTTCCAGTTGGAAAAGGCTGTTTGAATTACCATTGCTGACAGGTAATTTGAAGCCTAAAATAATACAAACTCTCAGCATCTTTATCTAGAGGTTATTACTAAAATAAGGCGCTGGCCCCTAAAATCCCAGGCAGTCCTAAATGCATCCTTAAAAATGAGTGTCTGATACTTGGTGTCGCTCCCCAGGGGAGTCCCAGTGACCTCCAAATTTTGTCTTCATCCAGCAGTGCCTACCCAAAGCATCAAAGACAAAGTTTAAGCAACATATGAGGAAGGTAATTAATACAGAGAGGTTGAACGGCTGGCCTAAAACCGCTTAGGAAAAGCACAGTATCCTAACCCTGCCCTGCCCTCTGCTTGTAAGAGCATTGTTACCTCCTGTTAGCTTTTAAATTAGGTATAAAAGTGCTTTGGCCAGTCATGCCTTGATTCTGACCCCAGCCAGCCTGATTAAATAGTGTAACGACCCAGAGAAAAGGCCGATGTATTTTATTACATTGCAATGCTTAATTGGGAAGTCAAGTAAACGCCTGATGAAATACTTGAATAATTAAATTTTATCTCAAGGCAGAATGCGGTTCACGGCGCTTGGAGTCATTGCTTCGCTGCCAGCAGACAACAATAGGGGAGGAAGGGCTGTTTTTCGCTCATGTTGGAATAGTTAAGAAAAGAGGTGTGGAAACTCTCATTTCTGTGTACAGCAACGAGTACACGCACAGGGCTTCTCGTCTGAGAGCTCTCAACTGGGATGGCCAAAGCTCTCCACATCCCATCGACAGGGATGCCAGTACGCAGCCACCCCAAAGGCAGAACGATGCTCAGGACCCCTCTGTTGCCTGTTCCTGAGGCTCCCTCGTCCCCGGGCGCTGGCAGATGGCAGGCAGGCAATAGGAAAACAGGGTTTCCACCTGGGGCAGGATTTCGGTGGTTTCGGGAGGACACCAAGCCAACAGACAAGTCAGGGTTTGAGCCCACACGTGCTGTCAGACATCACCTCCCTCTCACCTGAGGCGATTTTGATTTCTAGGGCAGTGCGGATCAAGGCCATCAGCGTGGACGTGAAGTGGACGGTTAAATCTTCAGGCGATATCGGCATGTTCATCCGCACCAGGCGCTGGAGAGAGAAACGCAGTGGCTGTGAGCGCGGGTCAGGATTCCTCCCCCCCTTTCCTCCCCCACTGCGAGCCCTTAGAAATAGCCAGATTACAAACGTGTGTTCACCTTTTGTGCACTGAGCTAAAATGCATCTTCTCCATATAGACACCAACTCCTTTTCAGGAGCAGGTCTGAGCTGTAACGGTGGCTTTAGTGGTTAAACAGTTGATTTGCCAGCATTTGTACTGCAATCCTGCAAAGAGAGTTCTTCCCAAAAAAGTCAGTTTGAACGCCTTCATCCCCTTTCAGAGCCTGGTACCCTGCTCCTGACAGTCTCCAACTATGTCTGCAGCCTCCAGACATGTGGCTGGTACCCATCACCCCTGACAAAGCAGCATCCTCAGGAGATATAAACCATGAAGCCACCTCCACCATCCTTTCCTACATCAGTAACCTTCCTATATTCCGGTTCTACAAGAGAAGCAATAGCAACAAATGGGACCTGGCACCCTTGAATGAAATAAGATGATGGAAGATTTGCATCCACCATCCGAGGATGCGGCTCCATCCGGAAAGCGACTGCGCCTCTTCCAGCTGCGCAGTGGCACCCCTCTTGCCAGTGAGCGGGATGTGAGGAAGGCCACTTTTGGTGGCGATGACAACAGGAGGCGTGCGACCGCTCTGTAGCCTCTGGACCGGTCCCGTGATGATGCATTTTGTACGCAGCCTGAAGCACTCTAGAAAATAAGGCTGGTGAGCCCTGCTGTGTGGCTCAAGTATTCTGGGGCAGTTTGGGACTGGCTGCTAATAACTAAAGGTGTGCAATATCCTTTTTATTGGAGACGTTTGGATTCTGTCTCTTACCTCCTTTCCCCGTGGGCATCCCACGAGCTCTGAAGGTCTTCTCCATTCCTTCCAGTCAATAAGCTACACAGCTCCATCTAGACCTTACCCACAGGGGAAGAGGCTGGATTAACATGAGCAGGACTATAATTTCCCCCAATTATGTTCTTTCAGTCTGAACATGGAATAGTTCCTCAGGATCATTGTCTTCCAAGATCTTCAGACCTGGTAGCAACTCCTTCCCCATCACCAGTCAGGACCACCTCTGATATGGCAAATTCATCATTCTTGTAGGCAGTGAAGTACCTGAGATTGCTTTGGAGAGCTGTGGCTCCCTTAACACTGCTGGCAGCAGAGCGTGTAAATGCAGATGGGGAGAAGCACTCTCCATAGCCTTAGCAACGCATTTAAAGGATGGATTTCTTCTCCTTTGGCAATCTAATGATTTCTCAGCTCCTCGGCTTTCACAAGCTGTTTAGAAACTTCCTTGGCTGGAGCCATATCAGACAAGCCTCTGTGTTTCCGTTCTCCGAGGGTACATGCAACCCGAGGAAGTCACTGGGCGTTAATTAGTCTGAGCAGAGCCTCGCAGCAGCCGGTAAAACCAAGCGTTAGCTTGGCCTGGGCCCCTTGCTCGGGAGGGAATTTCATCCACATCTGAAAGCTGCTTAGCCTGTTATTTTGATCCCTATCGCTGTACAGAAACCTTCTCTTTGTTTAACAACAGCCCAACATGCTGCTAAAGAAATGTAAGCGCAGTCAGCTGCGGGCTGCAGACTCACCGAGGCAGCGAGTGCACAGACGAGGCCAGATCCCACCTTGGCTCTGTTCACTACGCTACCACGCAATGTCAAGGGCTGGGAATATTTTTCAGAGATGCAGCTTTGCTGGTGCAATCCTCCCTTCAGATGCGACTGCAGTGGCTCAGGGGTGCCTCGTGCGACCCCGCTCACCCTCCTTGCTGGCCTGGGGAAGCTGTGCAGTAGAAGCACCGCTGCTGATGGGCAGTTTTTGCTGGTGAAGGGAAACGTGGTGGAGCCGAGAGAAGGGACCTGCCTGGAGTCTCAGGCGAGGCGAGAGGCAGAGCGGGGCAGAGAGCTCTGTGTGAGCCCTGACTCCTGTTCCTACGCTCTACCCAAAACCAAGCCAAGACTGGTGAATGAAGACTTGGACCCCCTTTCCACCACTGGGTTAGCCTCCCTGCTCAGAGAAATCTCCGACGCACAGTTTCCCAGAGGTATGAACTGAGCTGCCTTAGGCATTTTGGTGCCCTGAGAGAGGACGGACTCCAGCCCTGGGACCTTCTGCCAGCCAGGGAGAAAACATCCCCCCAGGGCGGACGGGTGCTGGTGCTGACGGAGGGCACAGGGCACTGGTCCAGTGCAAAACATCTGCTTCTGAAGTGAGCTGACATTCAGAGGAGCCGAGACCTCCCTACTTATCTTATTACACGTCTTCGGATCTCATTGCAGGCTGCAAGGACAAGAGACTCATGTAACAACCTACCCTGTCTCCTGAAGTCTGAGACAAACCATTGTAATCTCAAAGAGCTTTCTTAAAGCATGCCCAGAGGTTATCTCCCATGTCTGACAAGCCTCAGAGATAGGGAAATCAAAGCCAAGACTCTCCTCCCTTCATAATTCAATGACAGTATCAAATGCTGGCAACGCCACAACAATTTTTTCTGTTCACTTGTGTCAAATGAAACAGGGTTTTAATTCAAACTTCTGCCCTCAGCACACAAAAAGTTACAACAAAATTATTATATCCACGTGAGCCCACAGTTACAGAGTCCCACTGAATCCCAGTTCAGTGGGAGAGAGGGTTAGGGGATGGAGAGAGAAAGAAGATGCATGGAAGTGAAGAACAAGCAGGTGAGAAATAATTCCTCCCAGGAGAGCTCTATCCTCACAAAAACTAGAGCCAAAAAACATTTTGGGACTGAGACGTCCCAGGTCCCCCAACTGACCTTCTAGAACAAATTCCCAAAGCGAATGGATGCAGAACACAGGCCACATCACAGCTATACCTAGCAATGCTGTAGGAAGGTCTTTCCTCCTGAATTTTAATCAGGGACAGAGGATTTAGAGGGAGGGAATTTTCCAAGGGAATGCACACTTGCAATTGCACACTTGCAGGAAGGTTGGCTGAGCAAAACTCACGTGCGAGTGCTGAGGAGTGCGGCAAACAGCCACCTGGAGTCTCTCCCCAGACCACATCCCTTCCCTCCTCCCCACGCTACCCTCAGCACTGCCTGGTCTACAGCATTTTTTCCATCCCAACACGCACACTGGTCAAACAGGCCAGTCCCGACACCTTTAGGTCACCGCAATTTCCGATCTGATAAACCATCAGCCAACGGAGAGCCTGGTCGTCGTGCAAGCCCTCGCGCATCTCACCGCCCCAGCTGGGGACCGCTGGCTCTCGCGGTCACGGCAGGAGAGGGGAGGCTTGCTCTGGCTTGGGTGGGATGTCTCCCTTTCTCCTCTTTAGTGGGGTGGCAAACCGGGATGCACCTCCCCGTCCTCTCCTGGGGCAGGTTGTTGGCAGCCAGTTGAGGAGCATTTACATTGCAAGGTGGGTTTGCAAGTTGCACCTACCAGGGCAGAGCAGCTGCCCATTTCTTAGCCAAAAAAGCCATTAAATGGCACAAAAGTGCCTTAGAACCTGCTGCAGCTAAGCCGAACACGTTTTGGCTACAAGCCACCCCAGATCCCTCCCGACATCAGTGAAAACTGCTTTCTTGGAAGCGCGAATTGAGAAAATACGTTGCTCAAATGGATATACCACATTTCTGGGAGAGCTCCTGCTGAAGATGAAGCAGTCGGGAGAAAGGAATTGATTCATCTTTGAATCAAAATAGCTTTGCCCCCACACCATGTGGGGGAGGCAAGGGAGAAGGCAGTTTGGTGAGACACGCTCACACCATGTCCCCGCACCGCCACCGACACCAGAGGAGCCAAGGAGTCAACCAGATATTGGCACAGCCGCCCCCGAGGAGGGACTTGGCACCCGAACTTCCCTGCACATCGTCTGGTGCATTTTCCTAGCGCCAGAAACGCAACTGAAAGACTGAAACTGCAAAGAAAAAGAAATCTTCATTTTCCCCCCCAATATTATAAAACAACCTTAACGTAAAAATGTTTCCTTCCAACACGGGCAGAGCAAGAGATTTCAATCCTTTCAAATCTACTTTCTAATTTTACTTATATTTTAATTCATTTACATTTCTATAGGACCCATTTAAAAGGAACTGGAATCCAACCGAAATTGGTAAAATTTCTCAAAGTCAAATATTCTGGTTGACCCAAAATCGCTCTTTGAAAGATTAATCAAGAACTTTTGATTTTCATCCCTAATCAGGATAGAAGAGAAAATCGCAATGTTTTTCACACAGCATGGGCAACAACATTGTTAAAAAAACCAGAACCAGTTGTTTAGCCTGTATGCAGTTTAGAGTAAAATTAACATCTCCCCACATTTTTGCTGTTTCTTCTGGCTGAAGTTGCACTTCAAGGCCACGTCTTACCAGTTCCTCACGCTTTGGAATACAATGCAAAAATTTGATTTAAAAAAAAAAAATTTGATTTGGATAATTTTCCGTCTTTCTAGACCCCAGAAGGAAAACATAGGAGCCTGCTGATGCAGATGGCAGGGGACCCGCTGCTTCCTCGCACTAGTAAAAAGCTTACATCACCTGGGAATCGCCAGCCACAAACGAGGGGTGTTCAGGTGAATTAATAACTTGGGAGCAGGAAAAAAAGGTCAAAATCCCTCCCAGGTGCCCAGCCCTGGCAGGAAAGGGCTTCCCTGCTCTCCACGCTGCTCCTCTTCCTCTCCTCGTCTCCAATTTCCTCCAAGAGCGTTTGAGGAAAAGCAGCCGGCAGCAGATGGAGTCCCCGCTCCTATTTCCCAGCCGCGCTTGGGGAACCTTCCTCCAGCCCTTGATTTTAATTAGGCGGTTTTGGAGGCATCTCCCCAGCGAGGGCAAGGGGAGCTCGTTAATGCTTCTGCAGGAAAAGGCCCCAGAGGCAGGAGCTGCGATATTGTCTCTGGAGTCCCCTAATTAACTCTGTGCAGATAACGAGGTAGTAACCGATTACAGCCGGGTTAGGGAAGCAACACTTTTTGCTCCAGTTACTTGTGTGGTCAGGAGGGGTGCAGACACCCCTTAGCTTCTAGTAGTGATTTAATTGCAATTAAACAAAGACATCGCTAATGAGAAACCAAACCTCTGTGTCAAGCAGAATTGACAGAATTTATGCCCTTTCAGCACTTGGTTTCTGCAGATCTCTTAGAAACTTCTTGGACGATGTCTGAGTAGGCAGGGAACGTGTTAGAGAAATGGGGGAAAATTCATCCCGGTGTCAAAACCTGGGATAAAAGGTCTCCTGCTTGCTCCCAGCCTGACCCAGAAAGTAAGCACTGAACAGAAATATCTGACCGTAAATCTTATTCACTGACACATTTGTCCAAACATTAGCAGGAAGAGGAGCATACTGAATGCCAGGAAAACTAGCTGGCACCCCGATGGATTTGAATTATTAAGAGCACCCCATCAGCAGCTCCCGCACAGCCTCCGGGACAAGAACTGCTCTGGGAATAATCCCCAAATGTGAATAAATTCAGGACAATGGAACGCTGCTTTTGGGAAACGAGGCTGAGTTTGGTGAATAAATTATTTGCTATGAATAATTCACCCCGACCTAGTTCTAATTATTCTACTCTCATTTAACTCTTCTGTTGGCTTCAGAGAGGCTGGCCATGGCCTTCCTCCCTCCCACGGCCAACAGAGGAGCCAGATCTGTGCCCCGAAATGTGGGTTCTGTCTCTGGCACACAACTGGACCTGCTGCACGGAGTGGTCATCCTACCTTCAGTAAGTGCAAGCTTGCAATCTTGCTCCTTGTCCAGCAAAAGCGATGCGTGATGCTAACCGTGCAGAAGAGGTCGCAAGGCTCGGCAGCTAGCAAACAGACCGTTCAAACTCTTGTTTAGCCTTCAGGGACCTAATTCAGATTTTAAAATCCACATGGCAGTGACAGGCAAGGTGAGGTGCAGCCCTGGTGCAGATGGGGAGCCAGCCCAGCTCCAAGGTCAGCAGGTCATCACATATCCAGGAGCCTTGGCCATGTCAGGAGGTGCTAAAGGGAGAGCCAGAACCCTCCTAATCCCTGCAATAAATCACCTCTGAAATAGGGTGTGCAAAGCTGTGCTTGACAGCAGCAACAAAAGCACAAAACAAAGTCAAGAGCCCCCTCCGGCTGCCAGCATCGCCCTGCAGACTCCATGCAGGGCTTTGCCTAGAGCTAGACTCGGACAGAGGTGGAGACGTGCCTGCTGGCAGTGCTGTCTTCTCCTGTCCCCAGAGAGGAAGGTAAAAAGATGACTCTGAACAGCAGCGGGGAAAGGCTTGGGTTATTGCCTCTCCTAGCAAGAGGGGCAACACCGTTCCTAAGAATCACGCCCTCAGGATCTCGAAAAAACCCTTCTCCAAGCCTGCTCTTGCAGATCTCTTCAAGATATCTTGACGGCATTGGAGTGCCAGAGAGATTTGGCGGCGTCATGGACATTTCCTTCTCCCATTGTCTCTGAAGATGCACGCAAAGCTCTGTGGTGCAAAGGACAGCCTGACTCCAGGCAAAGCTGGCTGCCGCTCTGCCCTTACTGCTGCTATGCTATAGCATATAAAACCCCAGGACCCTTCGCTATAGACAAGCTGAGTCTGTCTAAAAGGCCTCAAAGTCTCAATATATGACTGTAAACGGAGTGAAAAAACCACACCCCCCCCATCTGAAAAAGGACAAGCGACACCAAAGTGAAGTCAAAGCGATTTTCTTCCCTCTTTTCATCTGACTGGGTAGAAGAGATTTTAAAATTCAGTTCCTTCACCCTTTTCTCACCCCCCCCCAGTGTGGGATAGAGCTCTCCTGGTGCCCGAGCAGCGCGGCCGGAGGACCCCAGGCATGCACCTCCGGGCAAGCAGCAAGCCACGCGCACAGAACTGCAGAGGCTGGCCACGCCGACCAAGGAGAACCGTTGAGAAAGGGGAAGCAGAAAGCAGCAGAAAGGAAGGACAGCAGCCGAGGAGGCTGCAAAGAGGGAAAAATCCAAACGAAAAGAAAATGTGCACATACTGAGAAGGCAACACAGACAAAGACGGGGGAAAACACACAAAAACTTTGCAGAGAGGACTGGGAAAAATATATATGGAAAGAAAAAGGGTGGACATGTGGGGCAAAAGAGCTTTTGCCGGACGGAACAGTAAGGTTTTTAAAAAATCATTTGGTTCAGAGGGAGAGAGCAAAAATAGCGCAGAGACAAAGCCCTGGCTGCTCTCGGCGCTGGCTGAGCTACGGCTGCAGGACGAGGGGGTCGTTGTCCCTCTGCACGCTGGCTCTGCGTGCAGGTGTGCGTGGCGGGGTGGGCTGCGCTGTCCCCCCCAAGTCTCCCATCGACTGTGAGGGGACAGTAAGAGTGACACCGGGCGGGGGGGGGGGGGCACCCGGCAGGTGTGGGGCAGGGGGATGCCATGACCTACACGCAGCCATCATCTGGGGGAAGATGCTCAGCCCCAATCTTCTCCGTGGACATGCTGTTCCTAGTGCTGCACGTAGAAGTGGAGGAGGGAGGGAGCAAAAACCGGTACTGCCTCCCCACGAGGGTTTAGTTTTATCGGCAGCCATAGCTGGGAGGGGGGGTCAGCCCAAGCTGCAGCCTTATACCATGGGAAAAATTCAGATCTGGTCTTAAATCCGTATTTCTGTCGTTCGGGGCTCTTTGGTAACGTGCAAAATGAATCTGATCACCTCCAAGCTCAGAGAAATCTGATGTTCAGTCTAGATTTGAGCTGTTTGACTTGAACCCATCTCTACTTATGGTTCAGTCATACACAGACACATTTTAGACGTTTCTTAGTGGATGGGTAAAAATTAAAGACATCTTTAAAAAAATCAGGAGTCTGTATTTTAAAAAGAAACCATTCACGTGTACCTACGTTCTGTGGATTTGTTTTGTAGGGACAGACAAATTAAACGAGATACCAGCTAACTCCCAGGGAAAAGACAGACTAGGGAAGGCCCATCTGCAGTGCCTCTGCCCAGGGCAAGTCTGCTGCAACGGTTGAGAACAATCACATAGAGGCACAGAGACACCACACTATGCAAATCAGCCAAAAGGCTTGTTTAAAACGCCTATGTTAACACATGATCTTTTTATCCCCTTTTATTTTCTTCCTTTTTTAACCGTACAAGATTTGGAAAAAAAAAAAAAAGGAAAGCTTTATGCTTCTAGTACGCATGTGTGACCACAGAGCAGATCTGGTTGCCCAGCTGCAAACACCTACTGCTGGGCTTTCAGCAGGACACAGCTCCGTTTTAAGTCAATGAAAACTCACAGGTGCTAAAAGGAGACAGTGATTACTTTAAAATCATTTGGTTTCTGTGTATAATTACCTCTATACAGATGTTTATCTATCTACTCATCCATCTGAAATGGCTGAGACCTGGGAGCTGGCATTTTGATGTAGCTGGGTTTCTCAAGCTTAGTTACGGTATGGTGGGTATGAATTGCTCGTAATAAAGATGCTCTTTTAAAGCAGCTATGAAAGTGGCCAGAAACAAATCAAAAGGAATACAGAAGAGATATCTAACTGACTAGCTTTAAGGTTATGTTTAATTTTCTTTTTATTTTAAATCCTAACATGCTGAGGAAGGATCTTGTAGGAAGCCATATCTGAACCTCTTCTTGCTGCTAAGTGCCCTACATAAAGGCAGGCCCAGGTCTGGGTTTAGCTTAAGTCTCTTTGCAAAATCTTGCTTTCATATGGCCTCAGTTTAAAAAACAAGCACTATTGGAGGGGCTGTTGTGATCTGGATCCATTGCATCGAGCTAATTACCCCCTAATTACGGTGGGGTAATTAGGCTTGGTGGTGGCTGAAATGACATCAACAGCAAAAAACCCCTGTTGAGTTTGACGGACGCTCAATCGCACCAATGCTAAATGCTTATGACAAACCTCTCCCTCCAAAACTGCGATGTTAAAAGCTTCCAAGGAATTGCCCCTGCAAATGCAAATTTCCAAGCGCCGTGCGAGCTGCTGGGAGAGCAGCGGGGCTTTAACTGGCGGGGTCTGGCTCTGCTCCCTAATTTCGGCTCTGTCTCTATCTGAGTTTCCACTGCGTTCATCCAGGCAGTGTCTGAAAGGCAGCAGTAAGCAGCCTTTTGGATATAAAGCATTTATGTGGTTCAATTAAAAAGTTTTTCAGAATAAACAATAAGTTTGAGTGATTTCTTCATCTTACTGTCTTAAATGTTTTCTGTTAAGATAATTTCTTTCACGAGGGTATTTAAGAAGCCCTTCTGGTGTTGCCTCTGTTTAATAGCTTGCTAACTCCTACAGTACTGCCTACTCTAATTACTCCAATCTAATTAAGAGGGGGAAAAAACAACATACTACTGAAGGGCTAGTGAGAACAGATAGTCAAAGAGCTGTAGCAAGATAAATGGGGATCATATTGGTGGAGTAATTTGCTCATTAGCACCCTCCCTCCCCAAATTAACCTAAATGGAAGCAGAATGAGAGAGGAGAGATAGAAACACTGATAGAGATAGCAGAGACATACTTAGGAAGACAAACTGATGTGCCATAGTTTCAAAGACCAAAAAAATGTTACAAAAAAAAAAAAAAAAGCAGAAGATCCAAAATCCAGTCTGCTTAGAAAGCAGAGAAAGCACCAGAAGAGTCCAGGAGAACAACACTAATGCCACAGAAAACCGGCACCCACTTCAGCCACGGCACAAAAAGCTGGTGGTTTGGCAGGAGTTTCTCGGGGGGTTGATCTACCTTATAGGCAACGCGAGCAGGACATTTCTTTCCAAGGCCTAGAGGTGGGGACATGTGTCTCAGCATCTCATACATGTCTGTGTAACTGATGCGCCCGCTTGGAGTCAAAGGCAGGGAGGCAAAAGCAAGAGGACACAGAAACCAAACCAGACCGGGTGGAGGGGGGAGGGAAAAAAGGAAGGGGATGGGGAAAAAGGCAACACATCGGAGCAAATGAAAAGGAGGAGAGAGAAGGGAAAGCAGACAAGAAAACAGAGATCCGGTTAATCAGGTTTCTCAGGAAAACAAAATCAAAATAAAGAGGTGGGTAAATAGAAAGGTTTCTCCGCTTCCGTTGCTGTGTTTCAACGCCCAACGTCTCCTCACGGCAGGGAGGTCCCGTGGCCGGAGCTGCGCCTCGGCACGTGGGTCCCTGCGGGGAATGATTGATGTCTCCGCTCGGGGGGGAGAGGGTGTGGGGAGGGCTCGGGTTTGGCTGGCTCTTTGCGGGGGTGGAGGGATGCTTCCCCCTCTCGCCCCCCCAAACCAGTCATCAAGAGGCTGTATTCTCCATGCCAGGGAGAGCTGGTAGGCAGAGTTATGGGACAGGGAGAGATAGGGTTTAGAGAAAATATTCAGCTTTCCTTCAGCGACCAGAGAGTTTGGTTTTCAGGTTAGCCTGTGGGCTACGGGAGGTGCAAAAAGCCAGTCCTGGTGTGTTCGCTCAGGGGACAGACTGGGACTGCTCTGACTCCAAGCCAAGGGTGCAACTCTGCAAAACCTCGGCCAGCCTGAATTTCTCCTCCAGCCTGAATTCAGGTTTGACAAAACGAGAGCCCAGCACTCCATTTGCAGGGGAAGGGGGACCTGTTTCTCCCTTACATTTGATGGGGCCCCTCCTTCATCAAGCCGAGGTGAACTGGTTGTCTCCACCACAGAGGGCAGCCGGCTGTTCTGCATGTTAGAGGGAACTGGGAGTTGCAGAGATTTGGGAAGCGGCCCTCAGACCAGCCCATTACTGATGGCATCTACCTTCAGGGCATGTTGGTGGTAAATAAAATCCTGCCCTGAAAAGCAAGGGATGCAGAAACAGCAAGGAATTCTCCTGCTTTGCCTTTTTCTGACTACTGAAACTGGGAGCATGACTATGACAATCTCATTTTGTTTTCCCAGCGAGCTACCTGCTTATTATATTGTGCAAATCTGTGCTGCCTGTCATCTGAGGAGACCTAAGTATATTGCAGCATGTTATTAATTAATGTTTAACCCCTGGAAAAGCAGGACAGTATGATCATCTCCACTATACTAGGAGGGAAACCAAGACCTAAGCACCCCTATGAAACCCCTTTCTCAAGCAGGACAGCTACAGAAGCAGGCGCCCGCACACCAGCCCGCTGCCCTGACATGGGTCTCAATTCCTATGTAAAGCATTGATGCAGGAGGGGGCAAAGAGAGAACTTACCAAGCCAAAAACATCTATTCCTGTCCTTGGTAACTAATGCAGTTAAAATACCACCCAGGTTTTATAGCCCAGAGCTAATTTAAAGGCTGCTGAGAGACATAAATTGTAATTACAGCCAATGGCTTCCCCCTGGCTTCTCTCTTCTGCCCCTGCTCCCTGGCTGGAGATACAGGGGGTCCTGCCTTCTCTGCAGTACTTGTTAGCTCTTAATCCCCAATCAGGTGTGGAAAACACCTGGGCTGGAGTGAAAGAGAAAAGCAAGCTCCATGCTGGCTGCTTCCACTTCTCTCTCCTTCACCTTCTGCTCTCCATATACCGACTGCAAGAAAATCCCTGTCTGTGACTGGGACCCCACTGAAGTCCAGTGTCATCCCGTGCTGATTTCTTGGCAAGATCTGTCCTTAATTCCCCACCTCAGCTCCTAAGCACAGTATACTTTTCCACAGTATACATGAGGCAGGAGGTCTGACTGATGTCCATCATAGCTTACGATCTCAGAGACGTAATTTTGCTCCCACGGCAATCTCTGGCTGTTGCCGTTGCACTGTGAAAAGCTCATCCCTTCATCTCTCCCCAGCCTAGGTAACCATCCCACTCTGCTGCCCAGTTAACCAGTGCCCAGCTCAGGAAAGGGAAAGGTTCAAACATTCAACTGGAGCAACAATGCTATGAAGCCCAAAGAAAATAGACTTGCTACTCCCTAGAAATCTTGGGATGACATTTCTCTCTGGTGTGTATATATAGAGAGAAAGTGCTCAGATGCTCTGCTGCTTTTCCCCAACACTTCCCACCTAGACCTGGCAGGATGGAAGCTGGAGGGTTCACTGTCTCATAAAGCTGCCTGTCTCCAGCCAGCTGGGGTGTGGGAGTAGATGGGGAAGAGATGCATCGAGGAAAAAGGAGGCAGTCAGTCAATCATTCCTTTTTTCAGGCAAGGGGTTAGTTACGTTACAGTTTCTTTTCTGTATTGTTTGCATTTGCACTTGGTGGGGGGTAAAAAGAAACAAAACCCGAACTGAAAATGCTGGAGGGAGTCTCTGAAGTTCCAAACCTTGTATGCCACCCTATGAGGGCACTTCTTTCCTAAGCCCAGGGGTGGAGCAATTACACGTAACAAATTGTACATATCCTTATAATGAATCCGGCAACTGGAAAGAAAACATCAGATGTTACGACAGCAAAAAAACAAGGGGAATCAGTTTTTCCGCAGGCAAACAGGAGAAGTTGGAAGGGCAAATCACGCTGAAAAGCAAGGTTAGTCTGACAGCAACTGGGCTTGCAATGAAGGAGGCAATTTAACAGAGAGAGAGAGAGAGAGAACTTCCAACCGCTCAACAAAATCTATATCCTTGGATTTTCTTCTGTGAAGCCTTCAGTGCCACTTGCAAGGCTTTCCAACCATTGCATTTGGTTACCTTTATCACTAATGTTTTACTTCCCTGTGCCTGAGCATCTGCCTCCAGACGGCCCCTACCCACCGCCCAGGTCCTGCAGCAGCCCAGCAACACCAGAGCCTGCAGCACGCAAATAGCCTATTTAATGGATTATTACTGGGATTCAAATTAGCTGGTTCCAAAGAGCTTGGGCACCTTTACCTTCCACTGTTACCACCTATGTAACCACAGCAGGGCCGTACTCTGCTTCATGGGCAATAAGCAATTTGCTGGAAGTCCAGAAACTGCCATCTCGAGAGCCGTCTTGGCCATTCGCACTGGGAAAATCCAGCCTTCATTACCAGTAGGTGAAATCAGGCGCCTCGAGGTAGCTTTATGGTCAGTCTCATTAACTCCCAGCAATATTTTCAGCTAATTTAACAGCAGGATTAGATTTCTTCATTTTTTGTAAGTAACCAAATCACGTACAAAAAGAGCTGTACTGAACTTCAAAATGACCTCTAAAGAAAAACGAGATGATTTGGCTTCACTATGTTTATTTTGGTATGTTATATAAAGAAGGCTGGAATATTTTGGAATATCTCTTTCAATATTACTGCTTTTTTGGATGTGAAAAATTAAGGTCTCTTCAAAACCTTCACAATCAACTCAAAACTATTAATTCGGAAACAGATCAAATGGAACTGTGCAAGTCTTGGCTGCAGGCCTAATGGTGGTTATAAAAAGTATATTGGCTTAACTGAGTCAAGAAATTTGCCGAAATTTTAGAACGGTTTTGTAAAATCAGCGTGTAGAAAATAAATATGAGCAGTTCCCTGAGCTCTCTAAGAGGCTGTGGAAGGCTTGAAAACCAGCAGATGTATTGCATCGGAAAGTCATGGCAGCAAACTATGACACACAGGGATCCTTTCCCAGGTTGTTTAAAGCTATTTGAGTTTTGTTTATTTTCATCAGCATCCCTTTATCTCGGATAGCTAAGAAAAAGCTCTCCCTTGGGAGCACTTGCACCTCCTCCCGACCGCAGAAGGTGCTGCCAGTAGCACCTCCCTTGGCTCTTGGGAGCAACTGATGGGAATGGGATGGCAAGACCAACATTTGCAGTATCTCTAAGGGGTCTGCACCGGGAAGGGGAGTATAAGAGAGATAAAGCGCTCACTTTATATATCTTGAACAAATAAAAGCTTATAGAAATCCAATTTTCTTTTCTTTCCCAGTTCATCCTCAAAGTCAGTGTTTTCACTCCTTTCCTGATCAACTCCCAGCCCCGGACCAAACCGCTGTGTGTGCCCCATTTCTCTCGCTCTCTCTTTTTCTGTGAGCCCGAGGCTTCTGCCACCCCTAAATCCAACAGTTTCCCCATACTTACCCCTACTGAGTGTGACACACATCTAGAACAGCAGCTGCTAGCTGCTTTTTTTACTTCCTTTTGAATGTTTTTCCCCAGAGAAGTTTATAGAAAGGTGGATTTTGTAACAAAAACAAAGGTGATATTGGAAATAGGTATGTAAATATATACACATTAAGCCTATGTTTAAAGTACTATCTATATAACAAAAGTATAACGACACTTGTACTTTTTACCTATGCAGCATCTTTCATCGAGGGTCTCAAGCTACGGGAAGAAACACTGTCATTGCCTTTTCCTTGGGACAATCAAAGAATAGACCTTGAGAGAGGCAATCAGATGGAAGTAACCAGCTCGCCTGCATCTGAGCATAAGATAACATTGCCTGCGAGTCATCTTTCTTGCAAATTATACTGTGGTGATTATTTACCATTCCCCTGTCTATACTGGGAGCTGAAATGGCTGACAACAAAAACTGGATCAACATTTTCTTTTAACGAGTTTGACCAACGAGAGGAACAACTGCTGGGAGCCGTACCTCAGAAGACAAGTTATTAAGCTCGGCCCATGGACAGCCACTGTGAAATACCCTGTCCAGAGCTTCACAGACGTTCAGCCCAAATGATCAACAGATCTGTTCTGGTCTTAGACTGTGAATGGATTTCAGATTACTCTTAAATTGTGGAAATGTTAGTCCCACTTATGAAAACATAAGTGATTTCAGTGGAACTATTCACACATGGAAAATCCAGAACATGTACATGTTTTAGGATCAAGCCTCGAGCATCATGTCTTGGCTGTCCTTTGATTCGCACTTCTGCCCCCGGTCACTCTGCCAACACCAATAGCTTCACACCAGAGCAAAACGGGAAGAAGGTTAGAGAAAAACAGAATTAGGATCTTAATATATGACATATTCTGTATTAACAGCTCTAGAATTGAAAAGGTTTGGCCCCTGAGTGCCTCACAAAACGTAACTTCTGCACTCAGAGTTAACAGAGCGAGCAAATCTTTCTGTAAACTTAATGCTTCTGCCTCTTATGGGTGGAAAGTTCCTGAACACATAAACATTAAAAAAGCACATTGATACTAATTTTTTCCCTTGCAGGTGTGTTACTCCTCCCACAGATGCTAATCAGAGCCAAGACTATTTTTTCAGGAGAGCGCGGGCACTCCCAAGTTTTCAGTCTCATTGAGATTTTCTAGTGGTAAGAGATAGGACTGGATTTGTAAAAGCGAAAAAAGCTATTTACTGCCTGCCAAATACCCACAAAGGACTTGTCTGTCTTACAGAGCACATGGTAATGAAAATCTGCTTGGAGATTACGAGCTGCTAGTATGTGTGCAGTATATATGCAGGCTTGTAGTGGGTGGCTTTGAGCTAGTTAAAAATCACACACAGTTCAGAGAAATGCAGTCATTTTGGAAGAGGTTTACATTTAAAGTTAGCCTAAATCAATTTAACTGAGATTTTAAAGCAGTTTAATTGCATCCTAGCAGGGAGTTTGAGATGCTGATTATACAAACAATTTCTGCATCTGTCTCTACTGAAGGGAAACAAAAAAGAGTGGAAAGATTGGAGGAGCTGGAGGCAGCTTCATTACAAATACAGAAGAGATTCATTGCAGAGTAACTCGTGGGGAGGAAAATGGATACAAAATTAGTAGGGCTTTAAATTAAAAAAAGTCCCCCAACAGGCAAATTCCCAAGCTGCAGAATATCAAGGCAATTACTGTGACCTGTATCTCACAGCATCTAGAAATGAAAATAACACAGTCACCGGGACTGTTGTGCAGTAGCTTTCTCTGGGCAATGGAGAAAAGCAATATATTAAAGTCAGTCTTGCTCTAGAAGTGATCACTGGTCAGAGCCGTTCCCTCATTTTTAAAAAATTCCTTAAAATGCTTCAGCAGTGGCTCTTGGGTCTGCCACAGCACAGTGCCACTCCTCCGCTGCCGTGGTACTTAAGCCCAGCTGTGCAGCTTTCCCTGCGAGTGTCTTTGAGTCAGAAAAACAAAGAGATAAAATCATAAACCCAAACACCTCACCACCTGGCTGCGAGAAAACCATTTCCTCCTTTAACACACTCATATATTAGGAACATTTTTTCAGAGGCTCACTGAGAACTGAAATGCTTCCCAAGTTAGGCTTATTGCATTTTCTTCTTATTATTTTGCACCTCTTCTGTTTCAACTGCAAGTCCAAAAGCTAAAATATTATTCAGAACAAAATGCCCTTCTACAATTTGATGTCATTAGAAGGAGGCTTCCAAGATCAAAACATCGGGTTCGATGAGAAATGTCTATTTAAAAATCACAGGTTTTCAGCAAACCACCCTTACCTTGAGAAACACCATGTCACTCCCCGCTGCCTCACAGGGGGGTGAAAGCAAGGGGTGAAGACTGAGCCTGTAGCACTTGACTCAGCTGCCAAGCGGAGGGGTACATCATCTCCTTTTAAGGGAGAGATAGCACCTTGAAAATTTCTTTTTTTTTCTTTTTTTTTTTTTTTGTGTGGCCTCAGGTCTCTGCGCAGGATTTGTGAAACCATTCAGGTGGTTCTCAGCTAGGAGAGAAATGCTGCACAAATGAGGTGTAACAAGGCCGAGCCTCTCAAGTTACCTAAAGTGCTGCCAGTGGCAAGAGATTCAGCGTATTTTTATCTTCAAACCGGGATGCAGAAACCAAAGGCAATCAAAGCTCCTTTTGGAAATGTTAAACAGCTTTTCTACATGGCCGTTTAGCCAAGATCATTTGACTTTACCCTATTAATTTTTGGCCGTGTGCGTTTTGCCTTCTTGATTTGTTGTTTACGTCTACCTCGTGTCTATTTGAAGGAAATGCCCTTGTAATGACATCAGGTTTGTTCATCTCCAGTGCGCAGTGAATTGAAGTTGGAGCATTTACCACCACCGTTACCTCAAGCTTTGGAGCTGTTTTCCTTCTGGAGCTGTACTCACATTAAAACAGGCTGTTTGTGTGTATAGGTATGCTATTTATACACAACGTATATCCTTTTCTCCACATATAACAGTGTACATACCAGGCAGCTGGGTCATACTCAGCCCAGACACGAACAAACTCATCCAAGTGATGGGGCCCAAGGATGGAGGAGTCTCTTGTCAGATACTCAAAATTGTCCATAATCACAGCCACAAACAGGTTCAACATCTGCAGAGAGGAAGCAACAACGCAGTTAGAGAGAAAAGAAAAGAAAAAGAAAAAAAGCTGGGAGGGGAGCAGGTCTGATTCCCTTAGCAGGGTGTGTGGTTTCTACAAGAAGCAGCCGCACCCCGGAGAATTAAACCCCAGAAATGTAGCCCTGGCTCCCCGGGGACCCTGCTGCCACCTCCTCCTCCCCTGCACGCTGCAAGCCACTTCCAGCTCTGCAGAACGCGGCAGGTTTGCCACGGCTTTTGACCACGGACAGGTTGGCCACGTCCCCGTCACTGGTGATGCCCCACAGCATGACCCATCCCAGAGCCCGGCTCAGCACCTCTCCCTTGCCCCTTCTTCATCCTACGCCAGCACAGACCAGCACACGGGCTGCTTCACCAACTGGGTGATGTGAATCACAGAATCATAGAATCATAGAATCATTAAGGTTGGAACTCTTCCAGTACTTTCACATCAAGGCACATCCAGACAAGAACAGCTAGAAGAAAAGCCATTCTTCAGCCTGAATGTCCTATTTTAGACTCGTAACAATTCAAACCTTCAAAGATCCCCAGAAAGACGAGGGGCAGGACTCACAAAAGGCTCCAGTCCCTAATGGCCGCTGTCTAACACAGAGCCCGGCAAACGCTTCCGGCATATAAAGATTCTCCTCTTATTAAAGCCAACGGAAGAGTCACGAGGATTTCAACGGGAAAAGATCAAGCTGCAGCCAGCAGAATGGAAGAGCAGGAGGGAACGGATGCTCCTGTGCCAGATAAAGACCTGACTGGCAGAAGGCCCCTTTCTACCTTCACTGTGTCTCTTGCAGGCAGGCTGAGCTGCTGCCGGGAGCGCCGCTGCCCCGCACCACGCCGAGCAAGGAGGACTGCGGTGGAGCAGCCCGGGAGCTCTTGCGCGGGGATGAGCGGCGTTAAACTGAATATGGATGTCCCCGGCTGGCCTGCTGGTCGTTAAAAGAAAATCAGGCAGTGGAGTTTGGGGTTTGGGCAGTTTGAAAGAATTCACATTCCTGTGTGATCTGGAGGGAGGAAGGGGTCTTGGCTCTTGCTGGGACACACGATCCACCAGTACAGATGAGAGTCCATAACGCACCACCACGTCACCACCAAATGCTAACCAGGAACTTCCCAGACCTGTAGTCCATTTATTTTTCAGAACCCACCCCAACAGAAAGCGGGGAGCAGCCCCCAACATATCAATGTCCTACACCAGGGCACTGGGGTTTCTTACACCACCCGAGGGTCTTCTCCAGGCCATGCTGCACAGCACACAGCTGGGCGCACCCCACCTGCAAACAAGGCTTCTGCCCCCGCAGCAACCGGCGTGAGTTCACCCCTGCAGCTGAGCGTTAAGGCTTGTCAGCTCGAACGCAGCCCTACGCCGAACAGCTCTGCTGGCTTTGGGGAACCAAGCCAGTACGTCGTGCCACCCTGGTTCCCGTGCCACACAGCCTAGACAAGCCCTGGGATCTCGGTGCCATGCACAATGCAGTGCTGGACAGGGATGTCCACCCAGCTCTCAGTAAGCTACTCCAAGACTGGCAGCACTATAACCACATCAGCAGGGCTCGCTCGTGTGCTGCAGGTACCCCACATGTAACGCAGAACCCCCAGAGCATCACGAGACAGCAAAAGTTTTGAGAGTTTGCCCCTTGATCCCAAAGCCCTTTCCATTACTCCCAGCTCCAGCCATGGCTCAGTATAGTTTTCTCTTGTTTGCGTACAGCTGTTTCTAAAGTTCCTGTATAGTTTTAAATTTCAATTTATATTTTTCAACAGTGTGAATTACAGGAGGAAAATTATGTCAGGCTGGACATCCACAAAGAGCCAGAAACAACATTTAAAAACAAATACGTTTTATCCCATTTCCCACCAATCTATGGTGTAACAACATGGAACAAACCATAAAAATGTGCCCTCCTGGCAAGGCTGTGGCTCTGTAATGCTTTAATCGCTTGTGGGGAACCACAGGTTTCATTGCAATGAAGTGCTGAATGCATTTTAAGAAATGAGTTACAGCCCTGTCCCGTAGCAGTCCAGCTGCTTGCCTTTCCGCTGCCTATTTTTGGAGCCTGCCCTCCCTGCCTTTGCTCTTCCCGAGGGCTCTCCCCTCTCTCTGCCAGCAAGCCCAGGGTGTGTTTTCCCGGGGTTTTCCGGGAGCGCTGACTCAGGGACAAAGCTCACACAAAGCTGTATTTTGCACAGATGTGTTCCAGCCTCCAATTCTGCTACTACATTTCGAGTGGGACAGCTGCTGTGAGCCAGGGAGGGTGAGTCTGGGGGGTGGTGTTTGGTTTTTTTTTAAAGAAAACGCTTTAGAAACAATAATGCACTTGAAAATAACAATGAGAACGTCTGATGTTGGGTTAGGGATTTGTACAAGGAAAAAAATTTGGCTTTAAAATACAGAATGCTGAAGGAATCAGTAAATGGAGCATTAACTTTGTATAAGCTTTCAGGGCTCCACGTTTTTAATACATGCAGAAGAAATAAACCACGGGATGTCAAAGGGGCAACAGCAGTCGGACAAAGGATCTCCGTAGGGGCCACTGAAGTTGGTCTATCCATACCCAGCATCAAACTGCCACGTGTACCTCTTTTTCCTGGTTAAAGGTTTCTGGTGATAGCAGGGATTAGCTGCACAAAGCATCAAATCTTATATTTTAAAGCAAACCCACGGAACTGAATGTAGGCTTGATACGTTGCTTTTTGGTACATTTCAGAGCTGTGACTTTCATCTCTTCACGCTTGAAGCTTAATTGGGTCCCTGTCCCTGGTTTTCCATTCCTCTGTCCCATTGGTGCAGGAAAGTGAACAAGCCCCAAAAGCAGAGAGCTTTTTATGCATGCAAGTGATCAGAAAGACACTGGCACCTCTTAAAGCTTAGACCCAGCCCCGTATAAAGGCCACAGACACGAATCGAGTACAACGGCTCTGTGTACTTTCATATCGAAAGCTTTCCTGGCACCACTGCAGAAGAAAATGATCATTGCATTTATTTGACAAACAAAACAAAACACAAGGCATCGAATAAGTGTGATGCTCCCAGCTGCCTGCTGCAAGCACTTCTGGACCAATGTGATCTTGGCCATTCTTACCCTGCCCTCCCCAATCGCCTTCTTCAAAGGACCATGTTACAAATCAAGACAAAAGAGATTAATGCTTAATTCCAAATATTAGACCCCCCTCTGTGAGAAGAAAGATAAAAAGCTTCCCTTTAAACTAATGACTAAATGATCTCTTTGGGGGTTAAAGGGATTTTATCACCAGGATGATAAATGGTTTTTAGCAAAGCTGTTTTGTAATATTGTATAAATCATAATTAGGGAAAAGGAGGAAGCAAAGGAGCGGGGAGGGAAGGGCTGGCGGGGGGAACCACACCGGCACCTCTGGTTTGGGAGAGATCGGGACCGACTTACCAGGAAAGAGCACAGGAAGATGAATGACACGAAGTAGAAATAGGCAAAATCGCTGCCACATTCATTTTTGGTGAGGCCGGAGAGCGGGTCGCAGGCTCTGTTACTCAGGCACGACAGCATGATCTCGTGCCAGGCTTCCCCCGTGGCGCTCCTGCAGGCGGGGAGGGCAGAAGGTGAGCTTAGCCGACCCCCTCCCTCTCACAAGGGGCACCCCCCTTGCGGTATTATTGTGCCCGATTAACTAAATGAATTGGGTGGAAGGTTGTGTCCAGGTGGAGAGCCTATATTTACATTAGGAATTTGAACTAGCAGCCTGCTGACATAAAAAAGAAAGGAGAAAGAACATTTCCCTCTATTACAGAGGGGTAAAAGAAACCAAACAGGCTCAGGTAGGCTGAGCTTTATTGGTTTTACCGAGAACAAAACCAAATTGATTTAAACATGTCCAGTGCAAAGTGCAAATGTGAGTGAACAGAATTTAGATTGTTCCCTTTTGAAGCAGCTAACGTTTCTGTCCTGGTGCTGGCTGTAAACCCAACGGAGATGTTGGGAAATGAAACCAGGCTTCTCCACTTCAATCTCTTATTTCCTTTATCAGGCAGGTACAGAAATACCAGGATGGTCTGGCTGGTCACAGTGACTCGGGTTCCTTTCTCATAACAGTCTCCTGGGCTTTCTTTATCATTTCCCTCCTCTCCCTCTAACTTCTACTTCTACTATAGGGAGAAAAACAGCCAAAAGGAAAAAACTTTGGAGTCCCAGAGGGTCTGTCCTCAAAATAAACCATCCCCTGCAATGTGCATGCATGGATCAGAAGCCGGGGGATCCCCACGTTCGCTTACCCTGACTCCCTACATAACCTCAGGTTTTCCCTCTGTCATTTCTGCACCACGCTCAGAGGTGCCTTTAGGGACGGCCCTCCACCGTGCCACAAACAGCCCATCCTGTTGCAATGTTGTTCACAGCCACGCTGATTTGCACACAGAGCCAGCTCACAAGCCTTCCTCCTGGTCTTTGAGAAAACTTGACGCTCAATGTAAACAGAAATAGCTTCCAGGTTCCTATATTTAGCAGCAGAATTATAGAGCAGATTCCCCCACTGGTGGCACTGAGTCCTGAAGCCCCATTCCCTTGTGCAGAACCCCGCTCCCCCACCGCAGTCCTGCTGCCTCTGCCCCTTCTGTCCCATTGCGGCTGCCGCGTGGGTCTGGAAAGGGACCAAGAGGTCTGGATACGAGACTGAATAATCATCCGGTTTTATTAAAATTCAGAGTTTTGAGCCGAGTGATTATTCTGAGCTAGAGAGGGCTAATTTCATTTCCGTCTGGCTTCACAGAAACTATGCAAACCAAATCCCAGGCAAGATATCCAGTTACAAGCGCCGCATAATCCACAGAACCGAGCCTCGGCGCGGCTGGCAGGCGCTTGCGGGGCCAGAGCAGTTATTAACTGCGGTGTCTCCACGCCACACGGCACACATCCAGATAAGTGAGATCTTCCCCAAGCTGCCCTAATTTGGAGCACGGCCTGCACGTCATTGCTGCCAGGTCTGAAAATGAAAATCTGTCATTTCATTCTTTTTTTTTCATTTGAAAATGTTTCATTTCTAGGCAGAATGACCCCAGATGCAAACACTTTCACTCTGAAGCAGAGGTGGCATTGATATATGAAGTGTTAACTTGTTGGTAATGCAAAAATGACCAATTAAACGAATTCTCACTTCAGAAAAAAAAATGATAGTAAGCTTCATGACAGGAACCACATCCATCAGTTAAACCAGGCGGTTTCTGTCTTATATAAAGCTTCTGCCCGAGTTGACATGGGATGTCACAGCATTGGGTGTCACTTTGTGGAGATGCTGGTGTGTTGAATCAGATCTATCATATTCGGAGATGTGCCAGGCCAACCCTTAACGCCGAGGAGGAAGAAGCAGGAATGGATGCTTTACTACCTTCCGTAGAGGATGCCTAAGCCTCAGCAGCCAAACTGGCATACGGGAAAACAAAGACTTATTTATTGCTCGCACGCAAGTCTTATGGTATTTTATACTTTACTTACCTGAACAGAAGCATCAGGGCTTGGAGGAAGGTGCGGAAGTTATTGTGCCGATTAATGGAGGTTTCATCATCTAGTGCAATGTTTCCAAATACCTGCCACAGAAAACAGAAGCGATTCAGGCCAAACGCATCCTCGCGTGGATGTTGTCAGTAAAGGTAGATCAAGTGGAGTTGGGAGAAAAGACAAGGTAAGAATTTGTCCTGGTTCAAGGGATCTCAAAAGCTAGGATAATTTCTGTGCTGAAAAGGGAGATAAAAATGTGTTGTGGAGATTAAATGGGGAAAAAAAATCAGTTTAATGTGCTTCGTCGTCACAGAAACCCTTTCCAACACCACAGTTCAGCTCCATCCCAGGCCAAGAAAAGCGTCTCATTTCTTTTCAGAAAGGGGCAACGCCTGAGCTGCTCCCTGCTCTCAGCCTCTTGACGTGCCCGTACCCCGAGGAAGGGACGTGCCCTGCCCACGGGAGACACGGCTGCCCACCACCACCTCCGGAGATGCTGTGCTGCAGGCTCCTCACCCGCAGCCACTTTGCCTGCCCACCCTCTCCCTTTGTACGCCCAGAAATATCTGTACACCCAGGGCCACGTTCAACACAAGACCTGGCAATAAGGGTAGAAAAAGTGGCCTTTTTTGCACTTCTAGTTTACCTGGCACCGGACTTTCGCCTCATCTTAAGTCAGGTGTTGATCCTGCTGCGCAGGCAATGACCCATTTGCACCCTGAACCAGCGGGACAAAACCAGGCTACTTAAGGTCAGTATTAAAGCTAGAATTTTACCTGCATGCCAATAATGGCATAGATGAAGAAGAGCATTGCAATGAGGAGACACACATAAGGCAAGGCCTGTGGGAAAGGAGAAGGTGGTATTAATGACAGCAAATGCATACATCAGCCGGCAGCATTTAATTCCTGTGTTTTGTGGCATTTGTCCTTCAGATGAAGGAACTGGGAAGAGAACATGAGCAATTCTGGCAGCCTTCAGAAGACTACCCTGGAGCCAGGTATTCATCGATCACAAAACAGTCTGGGCTTTCCAAGGGCTCTCTATACATCCTTGCAAGCAGATAAGCAGTAAGCAGGGAAAACACAGTAAGAAGCTCCGCAGCAAACGCTGGATGTACCGGCAGGCACTGGTACTTTCTACGCATTAGTGTACAAACATTAATTTTTAATGACCTTTGTGTAAATTTAGTACGAGAAAAAAATATACATCCAAGAAACAAGCTCCTGCTTTGAAACAGGCACAGACTGCAATCCCAGGAGGACAAAAAGATTCCGAGTTTTAGCAAGAAATCAGTGAAGGCTACAATGTAATTATGTCAACCAAGCTGAGAGTAATAGCTACTTTCCACTCGGGCTAAATGAATGAGTAATTAATACTTCTTAATTAGCAATAGCTGAAAAAATGAGAATTCTTGCCCTAGGGCTAAACCGTGTGATGCTTGGGGCAGCCCACGGGGAACCCAGTAGGAAACACGGGGCAAAGATCTGATGTGGTTTCTGCTGGACACTTTTGCACAAGGGACAAGGACCGAGAGCTCAGGGATGGGGGAAAGGTGGCCAAGCAGCTCCCCACACAGCCCGGGAACCCTCCCGGCCCTGCTTCAGGGGCAGCTACAGACGTGCCAAGCGTTACCATCTCCCCGCGTCTCTTCCCTGCCTCCCACCTGCCTAACACTCACCTTAAAAGACTGCACAAACGTCCAGAGCAAGATGCGGATAGTGTAACCCTGGCGAAGGAGCTTGATAAGTCTCGCTGCCCTGAAGAGCCGCAGGAAGCTGAGGTTGATGAAGTTGTCCTGCGGAAAGTAAAGGTTTTGTGTCCTTCAGAAATTAACGCGATTAGAAACCACAGCCCGCAAAAAAGAAATTAAAATTACCAGCTTCACGATCTAAGCAGCAAATCGGCCACCAGAAAACCTTCCAAAAGAAACATTCGTCAGTGCAGATCACTCCACATGCAGCAAGTATGAGAAAATCCCTCTCCACAAGAGCCCTCCCCTCTGCTACTGGGTCAACGATAGAAAAGGAAAAGGCCCTTTCACGCTGTCCATGGAGGTCTTGTTTTCTTTGAGTAAGGCAGATTTTTCTCCCCCTAAAGACTCAGGGAGAGGTAGTGGTGCCATATTACCATTTTGTAAAGAATGAGGTTGTTTTGAAGTCTTGGTCAGCTCGCTTTCTACAATGAATTGAACTTAAGCCAAGACAGTTGCAAGGGACTGCGTATATAGCCTCTACCGTAACAAAGAAAGGCATTGTCCAGTGAAGATTAAAACATCCTCGAAAGAACGAGGATGTTTTCTAACCTGGAGGTTTTAAATGTTTATACAACATGTGACTGGACAGGCTCGTCAAGGAGAAATGGCACCAGCAAGACTGTTTGGAAGATGGATCAATGGCAGCAAATCAATTGGGGAGCGTTCAACAGCAGGAGGGTGCCTTAGGAACCTGCTGATTTTTTAAAGTATTATTAAATGTGCCTTCGCAAGTGGATCAAAGAACTGCTGGAGACAGATTCTGATTTCCATTTGTTTTGTATGATTGTCCCCACCCCGCACCCCATTTTTTTCTTTCCTTCAGGGAAAAGAGGTTTCTCGCCCCAATGAGCTAATCTAGAGAGGGTTCTTTCCAAAACAAAACATGCAAAAGCCAGATCCCTCTTGCCCTCCTATTTTAAGGAGATGAAAAATATCCCCCCTTTCCGTACTGATTCCAATTCACTTATTTGTGAATCTCTGTTCACAGCCGCTTCTTTGACTGAGTTAGCTAAAGAGAGAAAGCATCCCACTTTAAACTATCAAGCGGTGGAGTGGAAAATATAGGAGCTCTTGTTGGTAAAGATGAGCAAAAATAGTTTTTCCCTTGTGTTATTATTTTACCAGAGGACATCCAGTCATATTGAACTGACCCACGTTTCTTGCTCATTTGGCTACAGAGCTCAGGCTGAGTTTGAGGGCCTTGTTGGATCTATTCATTTATTTAAATGCCAGCTCAGTTTTGGGGCCATTAGCATCGCATTCCACCAATCCCATCAAAGAGTTCAAGAAATCAGTCTCAGGCATGCACTCGGTTTCTGTCATGTTAAAAACGCAAGCAGCTCAGAGTTAGGCACAGACCGTATATCAGACTCAATCCTCAAATAAAGAGAAAAGAGAAAAGCACAGGTATGTTCAATGAAAGAGCAGACAACACTGAGCTCATTCAAATCAGCAACAGAAAGCAGCTCTGGCAGGCAAAACAAGCACGGATTCCCCTGGGTTGTTCAAGGTCAGTAAAACAAGCGCTAAAAAGTCAACGCTTGTCTCTTAGCATCAGCTTCTGTTTTATTTTTCACAGCGGTTTTGTTCCCTTCACAAAATACCGGCTGAACTCACCTTAGCAGGTAAGGGCTGTATAGGACCCGGGGGGCAGAGCCGGACCGCGGCTGGAATAACCGGGTGCCGTCAGCAGCCTGGTCCTTAGCAGCCCGTTCCCCCCGCGCTGGCCGCGGTGCAGGCTGGTACAGCTCCGCAGAGCAGCTGCAGGGGGTTGCAGTGCAGGGCGAAGGTTTAACCCAGAGCCCATTTTAATCACGGAAAGTTTCCCCACCAACGGGAACTGGATCAGACCTTAATGATAATAGGCGTTGCCATAATGCCGTAATGTTCATGGCACCCAGGCACCAGGCCTGCAAGTCTGACAAGTTATTACCTTCGAGGCGATGCTCAAGCCAGATCTTTCCTGTGCACAAGCCTAACGCTCCTCCAAGGAGCATGTGCACAGGCAGCGTCTGCAGGATCCATCTCTCTGCGTACGAACCTGCCTTACCTCCCTCTTCCCACGTTACTGCAGCTTAACAGCAAGAACATTGTTTTGCTCAGACTTTGCTATAATCTCATAATCGCAGCTGACACGGTGCTGAACATCTGCGGTGGTCTAGGCTGACTGCAAGGTCACGCTTAGCACAGGCTACCCCTGTGCTACATCAGGCTTCGTACAGGATAGTCTGTGTACGTGCAATATGAAACAGGGGGCTCAAAACTGTGCAGTTATGTCTATAACCCCCCACTTGCCGGGATTTGGAGCGACAAAGAGTCCATAATCTTCTTTTTTTTTTTTCCAGTCCCAAACCCTCCCTGTTTGACTCGTGCACTGCCATTTCCTAAAATGCAGCGAAATCCTCAGCTCCGCGAGGAATCACTCGCAACCCAGGAAAATCCACCGTCACCAACATTCGCAAACCGTTCGAAGGACCGTTCTCTGCGCTGTTCGTAGGGAGGCAAAATTACACACGCTCGTGATGGATGGAAGGGCTGCGCGTGTGTAACCCTCGGCACACCGCGTAGAAAACCCGTCCTTCGACAACTCAACTGTCCAGCCAGGTATTAGAATTGCATGCAGTTAAAGGGGAAACTCCACATTGCAATATTTCTTGTGTATAACAGATGTTTTGCATCAATTCTCTTCCCACTTCGCCACTTCTGTAACGTGTGACACACACGTGATCATCTTCTGGGTTATCAAGGTCTTTCTCTCTGGGCTTTTTTTTGCTTTTCTGTTGCACAGATGCTAAAGGCTGACTGGTGCTCACAAGAAGCACCACAACTTTATGATTTTATAATCCACCTGAGGACTAGCAAATTATATTTGAAAAATGTTTCCCCCTGGCCTGTCACTATTTTCCTAAAAGAGGGGGCTCTGGTACCGAAGGCCCCCAGCCACCCGGCAGCCCTGGGGGGGCTGGGCACAGCCGGGCACAGCCACCGCTTCCCACAACAGGAGCGTGACCGAAGCTCAGCCGAGCGATGCCATCCCTGGAGAAAACTGCAAAGCAGGAGGGAAATAGGGAGAACAGACAGCACAGATAAAGAACTGGCCTTGATTGCTCTCCTGCCATAGCAGCCTGCTCCTTCACCCTTTCTTAGGGTGTTTTTCGTACTGAAAAGCAGAAAACCCATGAAGAATAGGGCGTACAGCCATTGCCCAGATCTGTTCCTCCAGCATCTTCAGCAGCAGAGTGGTTTTCTCCCCAACACAGGAGCTGTGCCCGCTGCCCACAGGGATGCATAATGAGTTCCACCAGCTCAGTAGATTTAGTGGTTTGGATTTTTAAACTTGCAATGGGAATATGAGGTTTTTATGCCATGGCTACGTTACACTGCCACAAAGCAATAAACTCAGCAGAAGCTGGGCTGCTCATCCCTGCTTCTTCCTGCAGCCCAGCTGCAGAACAGAAGAACCCCCCCGGACTTGAAACTTCAGATTTCTGTCCTCAAAATGAAGGGCTCGCCAAAGTTGCAAAGAGCTGCAGGAAGACGATTCTGACCAAGCCAAGAAGGGGATCATTCAGGAAGCTTTGGCAGTTTTCTTCATTTGGCATCAACAAGAATTAACCTATTCTGCTAAGGAACTACTGTAGAGAAAATGGCTGTGTTGCCATTTAAATGTTCGTGGCATTGCCAGCACTGAAGAAGAGCTGCTGAGTCTTGCACAGGGTCTTGGCTTCCTTTGAAGCTTGGGGAAAACCCTTGCTGATTTTAAGAGGCTGAAGATTTTTGCGACACTTGTCTGTGTCTTGGGGATTCTGCCATTACAGGCATATCACACCGTGTCCTTTCCTCCTGAGCCAGGAACGCTGGAAAATGGTTGTGCAAGCGTGTGATCCTCGGATCTCTCCTTGTTCCCTACTTTGGTGCTTCTGCTGTAGTCACTGTAGGCTCCCATCATCCACAGTGGAAGGAGGAAGGCAGCTCCAGAGAGCAACTTGGTGCTCCAAAGAGCTAACTTGGACGCCTTGGATGCCGAGTGATGGAAGGAGCCTGGACCTGCACGTATGACTATAGAGACCGCGACCCTAACAAACTGCAGGATAAGCATTTAAATCTTTAACCTGCAACATGGACAGCAACAGGGCCAAAATTCGGCCCAATGGAGATAAGCTGATTTTCCCAGTATATTTTCATGTGCACAGCTGATGCCAGAGCACTTGTCTCTGCTGCCTGGGCCAGGGGTGCACGAAGGTGAATTGACCAAAGATGTCCTCACGGTTCCCACACATCTGTAATGCTTCCAGCCACCGCAGCACACGCAGAGGGATTCCCTTCTCAGATTGCACTATGCAAGCTTCTAACTTCTACATTGTCATTCTCTTCTTTGCTGTTTCCTAGCAGAAAATTCCTTCCTGTGAGCCTCCATGAAGCATGGAGCTTATCTGCAGTCTGCGATGAAGATTCGCTCTGATTTGTTTCTTAACAGCAACTGTGCAACAGAAAGTCCAGATGTTAACCCAGAGCTAAGAGCTGTTGTCAGGTGGTCAAGCAAGTATTTCTGATAAACTTATGGTCTCATTTGTGTTACTAACCATAGCCAAGATAATTAAGAAAGGAAGAATATATATATGTATTTGTTTAGATTGTATTTTTCTTTAATTGTCCTTTTTTGCTTAATATATGATTTTCAAAGACAGAGGCCAGTATTTCCAAAGGCATCTTTGGAATCAGGCACTAAATTCTCAGTGGGATCTGGTTCCCAGTACTTTTCAGCCCTGTTCATAACAGGGCTTATGCATTTTACTTGAGATGTTTGCTTTTGCATCCAGGGACTCTGTGTCCACTGTGGTGGCAAAATGCTTCTATAAGCTGGTATCACAAAGAGTTTTCAAAGTTGAGTAAAAATCACTCTTTCCTATGACTTCTCGTTTGATTTGAGGGAAGCAAGTCTGTAGTCACTTCAGTAATTTGTTTGCCTTACAATACAGCGTAAACCACGGGCTTAAAGTACCTGTAAGGCTCTTAAATGTACTACTTCCCTTTGCAGAAAGCTCAACACATCTCATCGTAAAGGAAAACAAAACTGATTTCCGAGAACTGAATTTGGTACCACCACTTACAAACTGAAGGGTTTCCCAGCCAGCCAATCTTCTCTACTCCAGGTCATCCAGAAGCATCCTTCCCTCCTATTCTCGTTCAATTTTCCACCGAAATAAAGCAAGTGTCAGTCTCCCCTTTATCATTGTCAGGTGTAACAAACAGCGGAGAACAGGCTATTGGTAACTGCATTTGCCTCACGTCACCAATTAGCCAAGGGGAAGAAGGTGCAGAACAGAAGCCAGTTTTGAGGCACGCTGCAGTGAGGCTTTTTCACCAGTGCAATCGGAAATCTCATCAAAACAAATTAAATTAAAGAAAAACGAGAGAAAATAAAAGCAGAGAATTTAAATAATTGTTTAAATTCAATGAAACCAACCGTGTCCTATATGTGATGTTTTCATGGATGGATATTTGCAAGATTATTTACAAATTTATTTTTTTGAGCAGCAGGTGCACAACATACAGACGGAGACATGGTTTTCGCATTGTATGTTGATTGGATGGCGTGATTCAGCAGGTAGATAAGGAAAATAAAGAACAAAACAGGAAACAAAAAGAGAAAATGAGTAATCAGGACAAGCAAAAAAGGAAACTCTGAAAATTTCACTGGAAAAAAACTGTTGGGCTTTTGGGGGTGTTATTTTATGATAATTATATAAATAAAAAATGCTTCAAACCAAAACAGATTCTGAGATCCTAAAGGTAACACAGACAGTGCAGTAAGTATTTGCATTTCATTTTGTAATGCAAATTGGGAGACAATTCACAAACACTTCTCGGTATGTTTTTTATATTTCCAGGCATAGAAATAGATGTCAGTTTGCCATACGCCCATTCGGCCTCCTGAGGCCGGCTGTGTCTGCAAGGACACCTTCTCCTGAATGCCACCTATTTTACTATTTTACTTCCATCTCTGGGAGTGTTAAAAACTGACATACGTGCTTTTGCCTAAGGAAATAAAAAAATATATATATATTCCACTGCATTCACAAAGTAAATTACATATGACATGACTACAAAATTAAAATAAAGCAATTAATCAACACACATTTCTTTTCCTTTTATCTTTACTTTTCAGTGAGTTAAAAGTACCAATGCAGCAAGGCTGGTGGAAGCCTAGTCTCTCAAGTTGAGTCCGCCCAGGTGAGCAGATTTATTTACCTTGGAGAACACTTATAGCTGGAAAACATAGTCATGGAGAAAAGCGGTGCTCCTGCAACTATTTGCGAGCCTGATTTGCAACTATTTGCAAAGCCACACCCAGCAAGCATCCCCTCTCCGCGAGGAGCTGGAGGGCTTCACGGGTGGCTTACGGGGACAGATGCAGACTGGCAGTCGAGCTCACGTTGTGGCTGTCACCTGGGCTTCTCAGCCTGAGAAACCCTCCTGCGTGGGTGGGGAATACGGGGCTGAATGCACAGGGAAGGACTAACGGGGGCTGCCACCCAACCACCCCCAGGGCTGCCCATCAGCCGAGGAGAGCCTGGAGCCGAGGAAGGCAAATGGAGAAGAGAGCATCCTCTGTTGGGGCCACAGCTCTGAGTCGTGACGAGTAAAGACCTGCTCTCCTCTTTGGTTATTCTCAGCTCCGTAACAGGGCGCAGAGAGCTGCTGCACCCCCGGTCACGCACCGAGCCAGGAAGTTGAAGTGGGGTTAAGCATTAGCTATGGCGTTTTGTGCGGAGCGGATGTTCATCCCGGGCTTTAGCTACTACTCTTCCCTAGCTGGAAAAAAAAAAGGGTGGAAAACGGCTGGGCAGAGGCAGTGGGATGAAAGACTCCAGGCCATACGCCTGATCTGCGCTCTGCGAACGAGGCACCCGCCGGACCTCACCTTGGTCCCTGCTGTTCGCAAACGGCATGTTTGCTGTCACTGCATCAGGTTTTTCAGCCCTTTTCTGCATTTTAATTGGTTCTAAATTCCAGAAGTATTTAAGTGACTTAGATGCAACTCCAGTTGAACAAAATAGCAGGTTATATATTACGAAGGTGGTTTAAAGTGTAACCCTTCCAGGTTATACATGCATCGTGCCACTTTCCAGGCAGCAAAACAGTCCTGACATTTCCCAGGCAGCCTTGGGACACTGTGGGTTTCGCCTTATGCACTGTGGGTCAAAATAACACATGTCGCAACCTATCGTGGAGCCAACACAACAGGACCAGAGCAGAGTGCTGGATCCTTCGGCTTGTTTTCCACCCTACGTGCCATAGCCTGTCCGCAGGACTGGAAGGAGAGGAAGGCTTGCGGTGGAGATCCTGGTACCAGACTACCTCCACCACTGGATGAAGCACATGAACTGCTCCGTGAAAGACATCCTGAAAGCTGCTGTTATTTGCTGCCATTAACAATTCTGTTATAAATGTAATCTTTGGGGCACCGTTGCAAACTCCCACTCGTGTAATTAAACAGTGATTCTGAGATTTGCGCATCAATGTCACCTTTAAGCAAACTAAGCTCCTAACGCCCCTTCAGCAAGCTGCGCACGATGCGGTTCAACCCTCAGCCCATCGTCCCTGCCTGAGGCCGAGGCGGACGCGTGCGGCTGAAGGAAGCGGACACCGGTGGCTACAAAAGCCGTTCAGTGCGGATGAGCGTGCTGCCGCAGACGGGTGCGGGATCGGGGAAAGGAGTTTTGGAAAACAAGTCTAGCAGGAAGGTGCGGGGGGACCTCTGGGCACTCTCTGTCTGCAGGGGAGAGCACGTGGAAAGGAGGCACGATGGCGATGCAGAAATGCTGCAGAAGGGGAAGATTTAGAGAGAGCAGAGCTCAGACAGGGCTATGGACTGAGACAGGACCAAGAGGTCCGGGGCTGGAGTGGTACTGGAGGACATAGGGCTTTTATATTAAAGACATGTTTGTGAGCAGCTTTGTGTTGGACACACTGCCAGAGGAAGCTGTTGAACTACATTAGAAAGTCCTCTCTAAGGTTTGACTTAATGGATCTGGTTACTCATAAACCAAAAGCCTCTCCATTACTGCCTGGGAGGATAATGGAAAGGTGTAGAGGTGCTTGGGAGCTTAACCCTATTGGAGTTCACTGATCGTTTTTAGAGGTAATTCATGCTACTCTTCCAAGGCATCCCCAAATCGCTGCCATCTTTGATGCTGGAAACCAGAGAAATCAGTGCGGAGCAGAAGGGCGATGCCGTCACTCCCAGCACCCTCGAGGGTACTGGATGGGTGCCTGCCAGCTCACACGAGGGTGTTTGGGAGCACATTTACTCTCCAGCCCAAAGCCCAGGAGAGGGGTGGGGAACCTCTGCCTACACGCTAACTCTCCTACCCCTCAGAGCTGGCCAGCAGTGCCAGGGGACAGCTGCTGCTTCCAAAAACTGGGGATGCCCGTATACAGCCCCAGACGTGCTGTGGCTTTGTCTTCAATCCAGTGACGTACCACAGCCCAACCCCATCAGTCCATAGGCAAGTCCCCGGGTGCCAGACACCCTCACCGAGGCTGGGCCACCCCCGCGGGAGCTGGAGGGAGAGGCAATGACCTGTTAACAGAGCAGGGACCGCTACCTGCCAAGCGGGGAATGGGCAACGCTGATGGCTGCTCTCTGCCTGCAAAACAGCTGTACAAAGGAGGATATTAATAAGAGGCACATGGGCTTGGTGTTGGGAAGGAGACACCTCCCTGAAGGAGAAGATACCAATCTCGGAGAGACGACAGGCTCCCGTACCACCTGCGAGTTGGCCGTGCTGCTTCCTCCAGTAAAAGTGGCCGAAGGAGGGGTGGAAAAGAGAAGCGTCAGTCTCTGTTTGTGGCTGACTTGCAAATGTTTTCACAAATTTTCAAACCAAGGCAAAGGCTTGGGTGCCTGAGTCTGGCAAGAAAGCGTGTCCCACGATTGAGGGAGCGGAGGCAAGCACCCACTATCTGCCCACGGTGCAACAGATCTCCTAAGCACTCAGAGAAGGGGTAGTCAGACCTTGTGTTTGATCTGAGTAACTTTACCCTGGCTGTAAGCCATGCGTTGAAAGCAAAAGGTAATCCAAAGTCTACGAGATAGGATTCACCAACTGTTAAATGAACACCATTCACGCGGGGAGTAAAACTTTGGGGTTTTGTGTGCTTTTTTATACCAAGGAGGTTAGCTAATAACGTATTTTGTTAGAAACAGTAATATGGTCTTCACCACCAGCTGAATGTCCTGTAAAGAAGGCTGGGGAGCATAGTTCTTAGCACACACAAAACAGATCTATAAGCAAATCCCAGGGACTGTGAAAAAAATTATGGTAAAGTTCAAATTAATCACATACAGATACAGCATCATCAGCTAAAACATGCACTGGGAGAGGAGAGGAGCAATTTCTAAATTGGATAATATCAGGCTGTCAAGGCTTAAGTCAGACATTTGCTGCCCTTATGGAAAAATCCTCTAGAATTTAATGGCAAGTTTGCACACTTCTTATAATTTACAGGACTCGTTAGCAGGGAGAGAGCAGTCATTGTAAAGTTGTTTGTTTGTTTTAATAATTGCCCTGCAAAGCTTTTGTGCACATAACAGAAATGCACCACGTTCTCCCAATCCAGACTGTGCAGACTGATGAGTTTTGGCTGTTTCTACGTTCCCATCACCTCTCCCCTTTTCACTCCCTCTTATCGCCCTCACTCTGCCCCGTGACCAAGACTGGGTAGGAGCCCCAAGGGACAGACATGTGTGTGTGCCCTGCAAAGCACCTCACACTATAAAACAGTAGTCTTCACCAGAATCCTTTTGATTTTTTCCCTCTATTAAATTCAACAGGATTTTTCCATTAATAGGCAAAAATGGCTTGGGGTTAGAGTCATTTGCTGAACGAGAAAGAGAGATTGTTTCCCGGCAGAGTCGCTAGCACTGTCGTTCTCATCACAGCTTTCTGCATGAAAGTCTTTGGGGCAGACAGCCGCGCTCATCTCCGCGGAAAGAGCCGAGTTAATGGAAAGAGGCTGCCAGGTCACCCAAGGACATCATCACACAATGAGTCCCAGAGGCAGCTCTAGGGAATACGGCTGGTAGGGAGAAGGTGCAATGTCTTGACAGGGTACAGCTTTGTTGGTAAATGAAGCAAATTGAGCAAACTGTACTTACCGCAATCTCTGTTACTAAAATATCAGTAATACTTCCCAACACTGTTACAAAATCAAAGACATTCCAGGCATCTCGGAAATAATTCTGTCAAATGAAAACACAAGGGGGATAGAGGGATCCAGGGGTTATTTTTTTTTTTTTACAGCTTCTTTTTGTTTGTTTGTTTTTAAATGCGCATCATGAAATACAAGCATTTCATGTAGAGAGGAAACAGTTGAAAGTAAACGAGGAAGGCACATACCAGCACACCAAAGGCAATGATCTTCAGCACACATTCCATTGAAAACATGGATGTAAACACAATATTCAGGCATTTCAACATTTCTTCATATGCTTCTGGAGCATCATAGAACTAAACCAGGATGGAAGAAAGGCTGTTACTGGAAGATCACTTACAGAATAAAACCTTCCCAGCTGACTTGCCTGACTGCAAGACTCTTGCCCACTTTAGTGCCAGATTTTGTACTCACTTTAAGCAAGACTTGGGGCTACAATATGGTTATTCGTGCCACTCCAGAAGCACACCATTGCCTACATGCTACCTTAATGGGGTAGCTGGGGATACACCCAGGATGGGGAGACTGTTGCTGGTGTACATTTCCCTGTAAGCAGAGCATGGACCAGGAGGGAGGAAGGGCATTTTCAAAACCAGAGGACAAGTGCAGAACTGTGTTTCGTTCCAGCAGACCCTAAGAATATGGTGACCTCTCGGCTGTGAAGATACTTTTAGCTGGGCAAGGGATAGGAGGGGAGATCAACCATCTGCATCTCTTCCTCTTAGGCACTGAGGATCATGTTCCAGAAGCTTGACGCTGCTGCAAATCTGAGCAATCTCCCTGGGATGGCTTGGTGTCGAGCATCCCCAAGAAGTGAGTGACCCTGCTCTGCAGCAGGAAGCCCAGGTTGAGCCGGGAGCTCCAGCCCTGCAGAGCCCAGTTCCCATCCCACTGGCCATAGGCTGAAGTGACTACGAGCCAAACCAGCGCTGTGCAGTACCTCATCACAACTAAACCACCTCCCTTTGGGGACC
Organism: Calonectris borealis; assembly: GCF_964195595.1. Classification (NCBI taxonomy): domain Eukaryota; kingdom Metazoa; phylum Chordata; class Aves; order Procellariiformes; family Procellariidae; genus Calonectris; species Calonectris borealis. Next base: position 5,860,510 of record NC_134332.1, read on the forward strand.
GAAGGAATCCCACAAAGCTTCTAAAAACGACATCAGGCAGATGAGAAGTGGCGATTGCTCCTGCCGATCCCCCCCAGCTCTCAGGTCGAGAGTACAAAGCCTCGCCAGTAAACACCGCATTCGCTAGCCCGAAATTGCAAAGATTCAGTAACAGCCCACTAACCTTCATCATTAGGACAATGGTATTGAGTGCAATCATGACCATGATAAAATACTCAAAGGGAGGGGACACCACAAATTTCCACATCTTGTACTGAAAAGATTGCTTGTTCTGAGGCATGTAGCGGGTCAGTGGCTTGGCACTTATGGCGAAGTCTATGCAGGCCCTCTACAAAACAAAAATGGGATGAAAAGAATACAAAAAAAGGGCTGGCAGTCTCTATCACTCGGGATATTGTTGGGAGAACGAGCGGAGCATTTAGTGGAGGATGGTATTTCTAAGCGTTTCTCACACACGATGCGAGTACTGACTACCCCTGTAAAATGCAGCACAGGATCCCTAAACTGTAACCACTTTTGAACACTCGCTGAAATATGAAGCCCCACAAGACTCCTACGGCCCCCTGCAATCCTAGGAGACAGCCTTTCATCCCAGCCCAGCTCCCGGTAGGTCCCAATCCCTTCCCACTCAGGGAAGGGAGTTATAAATCCACAGGCTCACTTCAGAAAACACTCTGCCAATACCTCCTGATACGTAATTGTAGAAACCGGAGGATTGGTAAAGATGTTATCTGTGTTTAAAAAAAAGTATTGTGAAACCCAGGTATGTTCTCACACACAGCAAAACCTGTCCAGGTTCATAAAATGTGAACTGAACTCAACCAGTAAATTATCCAACAAATATTACTGGGTGAACTCTCAAAGACCCCTTAGTTGGCTATTTCTGTTCACATTATTATGAGTATAAAACTGCATTAAAAATCGGTTTCTACCCACAAAATGTTTTGATTCTGGAGCATTTTCTCATCTTCGATTTAGATAAGAATTCAAAGTCTTAAATTACTGCAAAAATATTTTCTGCTCAGTTGAAAAATAATGTGGGTAAAGCATCTCTAAATATTCTGCTTTATTTTGGACTTTTTGTTCATATAGACAAACAATGCACTAATTAATAATTGATTAAAACGTCATCTCTTTTCATCAAAAATCAGGTTCCGGTTTCAAAATAAACGAAAAGAGATGGTTCTTCACACAACAGGTCATTGAGGCTGTGGGACCCTAGATGAAGGGTGTTGCGGATGCTAAAAATCTACATGGGTTCAGGAGGAAACTGGATACATTCATGGAAGAAAGATACACAGATGCCGCTAACTAAAGAAAAACCATGTTCAACTCCGGAGGTTCCTGAGCTGAAAACAATGGCATTTGCTAAGGCATTAAAGAAAAGCCTCATACGTGCTTGCCCTGGTCTTACACTCTTCCCAAGGCATCTACTTTTGGCTGCGGTCAGGAGGACATCATCTCAGCCAGGCACAAAACTAGCCTGGTGAGAGGCGCGTTCCTTTGGGGAGCTGCAGCAATTGTCGTTCAGTTTGATTTCTGACGACTGGCCTCTAAAAGGCCAAAGATTTCCGTCTCCTTTCCCACCTACACGCTCGAGCTAACATGCAAGTCTACATTCACTCTGAAGCGGAGGTGAGGTCCACAGGGACGTGTGACAGTGCTTACTAACATGCAGCATTCGGGGGCCCTCCCTGGTACTGCTTTTACGCAAAAGCTGAAACGGTCTGTAATTTGTTTGGTCTCTACACCACACACCCTCAGGTAACAACGGCTCTAAAGCCCCCCCACGGCACGGGAGGGACGAGGAGAGGGCTTCCACCGGTACCGAGGTGCTCTGAGCCCCCAGGTGCTAACTCAGGATTCAGAAGACGCAGGTACCTCGTTTTTCTCGAGGCTGCATTCTGACATCACTTTATCTCCTTGCTCTTGGAAGGTGATGATGATTAACGCCACAAAGATGTTCACAAAGAAAAAAGGGAAGACAACAAAATACACCACGTAAAAGATAGACATTTCCATTCGGTAGCCAGGGCTGGGACCCTGTTCCTCGTAGGTAGCATCCACCGAGTGCTTCAGCACACTGCAATCAAGCGCAAAGAGAGAAGAAAAGTCAATGAAATCCGTACGAAGCACCAATGACACCCTGATAGTCACTCATGGCCTTCACTCACGTGCAGGGTTTTCCACATATGCTCAGGTCAAACTCACTCCCATCTCTATGGCTGGGAGGAAGTTTTCCTTGAGGATATTTTTAGGGAAACCCTTGCTGTTTTCACCATTCTGCAGAATGATGGAGATTTGCTATGTACAGATCCACTTATCCCCCTGGCCAAGGGGAGAGGATACAGTTAGATCTGGCTTCTCTTCTCTGGTCACCAGGGATGAAGTAAGGGTGGGAAAAGCAAGGTCTTGATGATCTCCGAGTAGGGGAACACAGTGAGGGACTGGAGAAGGGAGACTGATGCTGTATGTTTTATCCTTTATTTTATGAAATAGCTGAACGTGGAGGACAGGGAAGGCCTGCCATGGAGAAACCCTGACCGTGAATTGTACTCCACGTGTCCCAGCAGAAAAGTGTGCCAAAATAAAGTCACATGCTGAACAGGAAATATAATTTGGGGACTGTCATACCCAACATACTTTCAGCATAGGTCACAATACTTTTTCCCCTCATTTTCTTACATTCCCATTATCAATTTTACACTTTAGAAAGGCGTGCGAGTCCAAAAGACTGGATCAAGCAAGCTATTAAGTACTGAAAACTGCCTAAGCTTCCCTGTGCAAGCTCAGAAGAACATGGAGAAAAACAGAGAGCCCTGCCTACTGACTCACCCAATAATCACACAAGGGAAAGTAAAAGCTTAGCTGATGAAGGACTGTTCTTATTCCATAGGTCACCTGCCGTTTACGTGTCCCTCAGAGCTGGGGAAAGCTGCCATTACCTCCGCGATCACTGGCCCTGCCAGTCCCGTGTACTCACGTTGGCCACCCTTCGCCCGTGGAGACGGTGAAGAGTGTGAGCAGAGCCCAGAGCACGTTGTCGTAGTGGAACTCGTATTTTTTCCATTCCCTGGGCTGTGCCTCCACCTCATTTTTTTCATAATCGAGGTACTGACCCCTAGGGAAAACAGAGATTCAGACCAAATGAGAGCATTAAACCAAATCAGCCGTTTCGTATGACTCGCTGAGGAACATCGAAAAGCCCCAGTAGCAAAGTGCTATGTATTAAAGACAAATAAAGAGACAGCCCCTAGGTTTATAACAGAAGTAAAGGCCATTTTTTGAGCCATTTTGAGCCACAGAAACTGGACCCGAGGTCTAGAAATGAAAGAAATTGTAATCAGGACATTCATCCATTAGGCAAAGCCAGCAATTAACAGCCCCCAAATTGTCTGACCCCACAGAAAACTGTGCTGCTTCATCGGGAAAAGTCTCTGGCTCCTGCTTCAGAGTTGGATCTAACTTCTAACTGGATCCTGCTTTGAGGGGCTGAGGGACCTGACATCTGGAGAGTTCCCCTCCAACCTACATTTTTCTACAATTTCACATTTCTTTCTGTAATATATCTGCTTTATTGCAAGGAAGAACTGCAGTGACAGCCTCCGTGGCTGCTGCGCGCACGCGGTCCCACCAGGGACGTGCCCTGCGTCTGCAAGGCCGCCGCAGAGGGGTAACGTGGGCAGACCTGGACAGTGCTGAGGGTGCCGTTTGGGTGCCAAGGAAAAAGGCAAGTGAAGAAGACACAGACTGTGGTGAGTAAAGCACCTTGACAGTCTGCTGCAAAGGACAAAGCATGACAGGGCTTTTAAGATATTCAAATACCAACCCCTTTTCTAGCTAATTAGGAGCTCTTTAACTTCCTACCGACTCACTTCTGATTATTTATTCATTATGTTTTTCTAACTCATATGAGCACTAAGAATCAAGGCAGCAGGTAGAAAAAGGAGTCAAGCCATCCCTTCAAAAACCCTTTACCTTAAAATCACACCTAGCCCTCCCTGGGAAAAGGAGCCTGCTCCCCTGTATCATTAAACGTTTGGGTAAGCACTTGCTAGATGACAGCCAGGATGCTGTCATCAATGCACCTATTAAAACAACAAAAGGGAAAATTCACCTCTAAGGTAATTGTGCTGAAGCATTGCTCTTACTTACAGGAGACTCATTAAGCTCAGCAGATACCTGACTGATGCAGCTTTGGGACAGTCAAGGAGCTGCTGCTGCTGCCAGAGGAAAGTCGGGGTCCCCCCCCACAGCCCCCGCCCATACCTGCAGTCCTTCTCCAGCTCCTTCGACTCATCGGTGCAGTAGAAGAATCTGCCTTTGAAGAGCTGCACAGCAATGACGGCAAAAATGAACATGAAGAGCATGTAAACTATGAGGATATTGAGGACGTTCTTCAGGGAATTCACCACGCAGTCAAAGACAGCCTGGGGACGGAGGAGAAGAAGGTTAAGCGGTTGAAAGAAAAGTGCCCCTAACCTCGTGACATCTGGCATCCAACTACACTTGGGAGTAATTACCCAACATACAACCCACGGATGGTTTCATGGGCTTGCACGAGTGTTTGACCAAGTGTTTGACCAAGAGTCATGCTCCAGCTGTGAGAAGTAATGCCGGCTTCCTACATCTCCTGCTTTCTCGGCGAGTTTGGCTGTGCCACTGAATTTTCTGGTGCTGCACGTAAAATTTATAAAGGCAGTCGCAGCTTGTCGAGATAAATATTAGTCCTAAGCAAATATTTCCATGGCCAACTATGAAATGAAAAATGTATTTGTGTTTAATTTATTCCCAGTGGATAAGTAAAAACTCATCAAATATGTTACTCGTTGACCGTTACATGAACTGTTTGAATAATAAGGAAAATACACCAGATACAAAACAACCGAATGTTTCGAATAATATTTTTCTAATGAACTGTCTATTAAAATTAAGTGTGACTAATCTAGTCAGCATATGTCACTTCTGAACTCCCTGCAAAGAACTTCTCAAATACATTTATTTTTTGGTTATTAGTCACTGATTCATTGTTACAAGTAATTTGCAGTTTAATTTTAGTCTGAGAAGTTTGTCATAATAATAGAAATTGAGCAGTCTTACTGCCCAAGCGCGGGGTTTGGACAATACTGTTCCTGTTTCTCTGAATGGAATTGAATAATTCACAAAATTACACTCCTGATGCAACCCAGAAATCCTGAATTAAAACACTGGAAATATCTCTAATCACCCCATTAATCTTGCTGATTGTTGCATACAAGACCACATCCAGGAAAAAAAAATTGAAAGAATTTTGAAGACAAACCATATGAATATGACTTCTGCTTCACCTAAAGATTTCTGAATACTCCTTTAGAAGTGGTAAAGTTACTCTGTCAAATGGCTTGAAAATAAGGAAGACGTTCAATAAAAAGCAAGCGTTCGGTGTCCTGCTGTAGGACTGAGCTACTGTCGACTGTTTTATGACTTAAGAGCGGTACATTTCAAATCTCCAAACAAATAAAGACCGTTTTCTACATTGTTCAACATTACCATTCCTTACCTTTTGAGGTAAATTTAGTACACATAAAAATGCATAAAATCAAAATTATTTAAGCGTGAATTGTGGGTAAGGACAAAAGCAAATCTATATAACAGCTGCCCCCAATTTTTACGTGCCACTATGTGAAAACAGGAATTGTCAGACGTAGTTTCACCCTTGCAAAAGCACCCATTGCTTTTTCCCCATCTCTCAGAAAAGAGCCTGCAAGCAGTGATGCCACATGAAGACATTCTACAATAGGTATGCAAGAGTTCCCAAAACTCAGAAATTATTAAATTTTGTACGTCCTTCGATTCTCTGCTTCCATGGGCTGGCTGTATCTCAAAGTGTTCGTGAATTGGTGTTGAATAAGTAACCACAGGCCATTACGTTTACGTTTATTTTACTTTGTAACTTAGTATTCTAGAGATGAAAGGGTACTGCTGTAAAACCCTGCACTATATATTCTTTAATAGAAAAACTGAACAGATTAAAAGTCCTCATACAGCAACAACATTTCTCTTTAGACTGTGGAAAATCTTGCAATATTCATGTTAAGTTCTCTAGGGAAAGTCAAACACTCCAAAACCTATTTTCTCCTATATCATTTCTAAGAGCATCATACTTATGAACTGTAATTTCATTTATTTGCATTTTTTTCTTTTCTTTTTTTAGAAGTTTGATTTTAATGTGGATTCACAATAATTCATAATATTGCACACAATGTTTGCAAAAGAAACAAGTGTTTGACATTTGCTAAACATCTGCACAACTATTTTTATAAATCTGGCAAAGGGATTAATTGCAACAAAATAAAAGGAACAAAAATAACTTGGATTAAGTTTAGTCCATCAGCTTTCATTCAGATCAGTTCAAACCTCCAGAGAAGGAAAGCTTTGCGGTTATTCTCTAACCTTTAGTTTTGGCAGCCGTTTGATGGTCTTCAGCGGTCTTAGGACCCGCAGAACTCGCAGTGACTTGATTGTGTTGATGTCCTTGCCTTTGGTTCCTCTGCAAGGGATAAAAGGCACAAGAACAACAGAGGGAATAGTTTGGTCCTCAGGTCACTAACTAGAATATCTATAGGTACCCAGTGTGGTTTCGGTTGTGGAACTGTTTTGGGTTTGTTTTTTTTTTTACAGGTTTTGAGTGCCATCCTCGCCATGGACACAGACAGTAGGAGTGAGGACTGCAGACGAAGGCCCACTCGAGACGCGTTAATCACTGCACAGGAGGACGGCCGTGGGCAGGACATGGTCCTTGCAGTGTTCAGCCACACGTGCTCTCCAGCCTTCGCTCACTTCCCAGCTACTCACCGAGCACCACCCAGGAACTGGTGACCTTCCTGCCCCAACTCCCCACCCAGGCAACGGTCAAAGCTGCAGCCGCCGGGAGAGGAGGCTCGGTACGTTCATCCCAGCCCCAGGCAGGAGAAGTGAGAACGTCACACTTGGCTCTCCTCCTTCCCAGGCACCTGGGTGAGACAGGAGGACGTTTCTCTGTGTGCTTCTTGCACTTCTCTGGCAGGGATGTTGTGTCGAGACAAGCAGACAGCGACCAGAGGGAACTGGAGCCTTCACGGTGAGGGACAGAGCTCTCCTGGGGACGAGAGCCGCTCCATGCCCGTACCCTCATCCTCTTGGAAGACATGCTACCAAACCCATGTGGGAACATGTAATATGATGGCATATTACATGCCTGGAACAGTGCTAGGGCAACGTCCCACTTACGCATGCAGGTGCCGTAAGTCACTAACGTCATGGGACTTTAGTTTTTGTTAAAACTGAGTGCAAGACTCGAGACCGCTCCTCTTGTTACCGTAAGAGGTTTTTAGGGGAAGGACAGAGTTCCTTTCCTCGTGCACTTCCAAAATAAATAAAAAAGACACAGTTACATCTTCTTCCAACCCCACAGCAAAACAATGACATTCCCCTTCGTTTCATATGAAGTGAAAAATGGGATGAAAATCTTTAACAGAGTTTTATTCATGACTATAGGTTTGGGTACTGTATTGAAGTAACACAGGTGTGAATGAATAACATGTTAACAGATGCTGATATACCTGTTCTACGCTCTTGCAGTTTGCTAAACATTTCTCTTCTCCAACAAGAAAGCAATAGAAATACAAGAAACCCGAGAGACCCACAAGAGGTACGTGCAGGTAGTGGGCTGCAAAGCTTCCCCCACCCTGCCCGCAGCCAGCCCTATGCACTGTGCTAAGGGATAAGCACGCAGCGCGGAGGAAACCACCCAGTTTAGTGGCTGGCTGACCTTGCTCAGCCCTGAAAGGTGTCTTTTTGCAATATATTCACTTCTAAAAGACTAATAACTCAGTACTAATGCTGTACTACTCAATACTAACACTGGACTGGAATCTGCAACCTAGAAACACATTCCTGCCTCGTCTCCGGTCTCTTTCTCCAATTACCAGTCACTGCAGTTGTCCTGAAATGCAATAAGCAGTGAGAGACAAGGAATTTTTGGAGAGCCGTGGGTTGTATCCTAATGACTTATACGTTGAACACAAGTTGCCTTTGCACGTGATTTAATAGAAATGGAGAAGAGGGGGAACAGGATGGAGATTTACTTATCCTCTCCCTATCTCGTTTTTCAGGGCTGCTTTAGTGCCATTTTATTCAGCCGCAGGTGGATCCTGACTGCTGGCACGGCTGTAAATCCAGGTGATTGAGCTAACACTCATGGAGTTACAGGACTGATTTAATGCCACAAAATAATTATTATGTATTTAAAAGAAATCATTTTTGATTCTCATTAGAGACCCTTTAATCTGGTCGAGATGAAGCAGACACTGCCAACATAGCTTTTACCGGCTTTCTCTTCAGGTTTTAGCAGAACTGAAGATCTGGCCCATGTTTGGCTTTGCATACTTGCTTTCAAATCACCAACTCCTAGCAAGCAACGATCCTGCCACGGTCACTGCACCCATCTCCTTGTCACCATAGCCTCCAGCTGAGTGAGCCAAACTGGAGCTCACCTACTCCCCAGGCAGCTTTGTCTGATCCTTAGCAATGCCCTGGCTGCCAAACAATTTATTCGGCCTTTTGAGGAGGACAGTCAGTGGCAGGAGGGAAGTAGAAGGGGAAACAGGTTACCAGGAAGGAGATACCACCTGGCTTGGCCAGCCAGCCAGCCTGTCCCCATGGCTGATGGCCACCCAGCACATGCCCATCACCTTGGCTGCCCTTGCTGCTCTCTCCACCTTCTCCCCTCTGGAAGGCCAAGCAAATGCTTGGGTTGCTCCATGTTGCCCAGCTTTTCGGGGTTTAACTAGATGAGGAAGCCAGGGCAGAGAGGGTGAAGAGGTAGGAGCTGAGGAAAATAGAGGTGAGAGAAGAGTGAAGGTGAGAGGGCCAAGGGACATGGGGTTGGGGCAGTAGGAGAAAGAAAGAGGTGGGATACCTTGGCCCAGAACTATATGCAATTCTTGATCATTTGTGGCCACGTTTCTGGTTTGCAGATCAACACACACAGCCCAGCTTAGCAGCACAGCCACTGGCAGGTAGCAACTGAACTAGTAAACCTCAACAGTCCTCACCTGGGTTCAAGCAGAACCAGAGAATATTTCTGCATGGTGTCTTCCAGGAGACCTAAACATCTATTTACTACGCTGCCGAGCATTTGCGCTAAGTAACAACTGTATTAATAAGGCCTCCTGGAAGGGAAGTTCAGGATGAGAACAGAGACACTTCTCAGCTCTGAAGGAGTTAGCTCAGGTCTCACAGAGCTGGCTCCAAGCCTGGAGCAACAACCTCAGAGGACTTAATATTTCTAGGAAGGTTAAACAGACCTAGTGGGGACTAGTGAATAGGGGGGGCAGAGCAAATCCTTCCTCCTGGGTCTATGAGAGAAGAAGCTGTTTTTCCCTCGCACGGGGAGGCACACGGATGACTGCACTGAGCGCCTGGAGGTAAAGGGCAGACAGCTCCAGTCCTACAAAATTCCTTCTGCCTGAATGAAGGATACTAAGAAGGGTTGATTTTTTTTGTTTTTTTCAGTCACCTAAGCAAATAAAGAGCGTGAGCCAATTAAATGTTAATGGGATTTATGATCTAAGTCATATAGAGAATCCTGAAAAATCATACTTATTTCTTGTCACATAGGTTCCCGCTGTAGGAGAAAGCTTTTTCAACGGACTGGTACTCTGAACTAGAGTGATGCAAATTGCATTTTAATTAAATGGATCTTCTGCCACTATTTCAGCCTGTCAAATAAAACCTTAAGGGTTGTTTTTGATGTTTTTAAGAAACCTCTCTACCAATATTGTTTTTTACACTACTCTACAAAGCCAGATGTCCCACAAAATAGAAAGTCTAGGATTCAGACTTGATGGAACTAGGATTCAGTCAAAATGTGTATACAAGCATGCATTTGACCAGAATATTTCTCACAACAAAAATATATTGTTATGGAAGGACAAGATCTTAGGTGACTGCAGAATAACAACTACAAAATTCAGACGAGCTACAGAAGAGCAAGCAGGATAAAGACAGACAGCGAACAGAAGCCCAATGACTTAAAAAAGAAAAAACACCATGAAGAAAAAAATTGCCTTAGGTCAATTCTGGTTACATTAGACCAGTTCTGTTTTTTCTGGGGCAGTTCGCTGCTCATTTGTTTAAAACATTAAAAATATTTTAGAAGAGCTTTGCATGGCTTTTTTTCCTTTAATAAATAAAAGGTCCTTTAAAAAATTAATAGTTCTTTAAAATGGAAGCTTCTTGTTTCTGTTGCTTCTGCCAGCAGCTCTGATTTCACGTAACATGGGTCTTTCAGAGTCATGTTATCAAATATTCAGAATAGGGCGGAGTCACCACCTTCTGCAATTGCCTGAAATCCCCAAGGCAGAAAGTGAATTCCTCCACCGAAGAGTAAAAGAGGTCATGCAACGCTGCCCAAGCACAAAGCCACCCTCTTCCAGGGTCTGAATGATCTGGTTTCCTAGACAGAAGAAAGAAACAAGTACCCAATTTCCTGGAGCACATCGAAGACCTTTCTTTGCACCCTTTTCATTGCACCTCTGGGTTATCTGCTGCAGAGGAGCCCCCCCGAGCTCCTGTCCTGCTTGGAACTGCGGCGTGAGACGATGCAGCTCTGCCTCCCGCTCCGTCCCCAAAGCAAAGCTGCGCTGTACCACACCAACGACAAAACTGCCGCCTCCTTGCAACTTTTGCTACCTCCTTCTTTACAAATGGCCCCTGCCAACCTCTCGAAAAGATCTCTACGCTTTGTTTTCATGTCAAAGACACTTCACCAATGTCAGAGGCTGACAGCCTGAATCCCAGCTGGGTCGCATTGCCCAGACTGCACAAAATTAGTCCTGAAGCTTCCAGCACTGCCAATGCAGTTTAGAGGTGCAATCCTCTGAATGAGAATAAAATTGCTTCTTTAAACCTAGTTATTAAGATTTTAATGAATTGCAACTCACACATTAACGATGTACCCACTAAGTCATCCCCTCAAGTCTTTTTGGTACAAATATATCTGCTTATCATGGTTTCTGACTCTGGTCTACTTGGCTTTCTAGTCTGCTTCTATCCTCTGCTTAAAGAAAATTAGGATGAATGAGGATTGTTAAGGGAAAATACGTTTCGCTGAATAATGAGTAATAAAGGGACAAAGGAGTCGATGCAATGGGTGTAACATGGTTCGTTTCCACAGTGGCAAGTGTGTGTACACATGTTTGACAGGCATAACAGTGCAGCAAGAGACAGGAATAACATATTACCCCATGAAACTCCTAGAGAGAGATTCCAGCAAGAAGAAGACAAAGAAAGAGCAGAGTCAATGACAAACAAACATCAGGCTATACAGTGCACCCCATGCACATACAGATATGTGCTGGCAGATAATCCCATCCCCTGTCCCACACCCACCAACTCAATGTTCATAAAAATAAACAAGCAAGGAAGCAACATATTGGCTATACAGCATATACCCACACATCCCCCCACGGTGCATCAGCCCTTCGACCGACAAGCAGACGGGGCAAATATACCTTCATCCTCCTGACGCTTTGGGAGGTAATAACCTTGATCGTTTGGCAAATGCTGCTTGCTTTTTCAAAGAGCAGCGTGAAATTCTGTGCATCTCAGCCACCTTTCTGTTGTTGAAAATGTAAAAATGCAATCTCTTTGCTGCTATTCATCAGCTATTTCTATTGAGCAAGTACATTTTACACCTGGGGCTGATAAATTTTGATGACAAATTTGCTAGCTTGCTTTAAGCTCCTCTACTTCTATTTCCCTAAAGACTAAAACATGTCTGTATGTTTGCGGCATGTTTATCTCTAGAAAAAGGAAGGAATTTCTCTTTGAAATACATTGCTAAATGGAAGACATTCTTTTATTATCATCATCGTCCGTATTATTAATGTTTCTAGCATCTCACTAGGGGCCTTGTTTTATATTTTTTCTTTTTTTTAACTACAGTCAAGCACAGAATAGCTTCTAAAGAGCTACAGGCAGAAAGTACTGATAGCTGGTTTGAGAGGCTGAGATGGATTTTATGAACCTTGCAGCAATGACTGATACCATCTCGTATGCCTAAACAAACATAGGCTGTTGCAATAGTCCAGATGGAAGCGTTTCAGGGAGCTCTGTTTTTCCTAGGTTTTCAGTGACATGTCTATTCAGCAAGAAGTTGATTCACATCACCTTCGCTGGACACCGATGAGGTCAAGAACATGCATGAATTAAATCACACCCACTGAGTGGCAATCATGTATTCTTGCAAACAGAAACTGGTAACAGCCACGTTAAATACATTTTTACAGTGACACTAATGATGAGTGACAGGACTGTAGTGTTTGCTAGAAAAAGCCCACTAACAAAACAATGAAGATTACCCAGTTTATTCTCCAAAAGCTCGTTTTCAGGATTATCAAAATTCAGCAGGCTTGGTGCGTCCGTCTGGTTTAACCAAACAACGCAGTAGAGCTAAGGACGTGACTATCTACCCAATTTTCATCGGAGCAGTCTGAGACTTGTTAGTATTCATAACTGAACTAGTGGGAACAGAGCGCGAGTCGTCATCTACGAATGACTGGATCTCCTGCTCCCAGGTTAGACCAGATATACTGCAAGAATTCTCTGAATTGGACGTCAACACTCACTGCCTGCTGAAACATGGACATGTAGCAGAGGTTACAGTCATTATAAAAATCACAGAAGAAATTCAAATTTTTCCAAGCGTCAGAAATAGATTTGACTTGCTTTAATCTGGGAGACAGTAAATAGGCAGGCAGGTTTTATGTATTCGGTTTCTGTAAATCCCTGCTCAATACTTACTCAAAGAGTATGTAAAATAGAAGCAGCCTGGGGCACACTATTATGAAGCACAGGCAGGGGATGTACAAGTAATTTATTTAGAGGCTGATTGAGGTGCTGCTAGATATTCATGGCCCAATGCAAGCAATAGAAAACTTGAGCACAAAAAGACTCAGAAAGATTAAAAATTATTCATTTTAATCCGTAACTTGTCCAAAAGAAAATTTTGTTCAAAGAGAAGATGTTTTAAAGGCAAACCCTGATGTTTGTTCTCGCAGCACACAGAGTTGCTCTGAAGGGCTCACAAAATGCCCCTTCTCCCAGTCTGCCTTGAAAGTTTGAATTCTTAATGGAAAAGGGAAATTCTCAGTGAACAACAGACTTGGATAATATTGCTTTGCAAACTAATACTTGTGACTAATATTATTTTACTTATATACCTCTTTTCAATCCAGAGGAGCTCCATTAACGTGCTAAACTTTTTTAGTAAGTTTTTGCTGAACTTGTTCTGACCGTGTCCAGTTCTGAAAGATGTTACGCTAATATATTTCATGTGCAGGGAAATTAAGCCACACACATGTCTAGTCAAGCTTAAAAAGCAGCCTGGATGTCAAATTTTAGGTCACCAGACCAGACCAGCAATTCCATCTCAACACAACCTTGCTTACAAACAGAGTGCTCAGCTCCTCTGAAAAACAAATTTCTAATGAACAGGGACAAAGTCTTTAAAGAGAGGAGGGCAGAATCGCTTTGAAAAACTTACATTGGACATGACTTGCTCCAAGATCTAAACAATTCTTTGGTGTAGGATTGGGTACAGAAAGCCCAGACCCCGATATCCCCAAGTGTCACTCCTCGACTGGCTCAAAAATCATATCTCCTTCTGTCCATTCACTCCTTGGTCAAATTAGCTTAGACTTTTTTTATCCAGCATTTGCTATGAAGAATAGAAGATCTAGAATACAAATCTCACAGCCTTAATGTGAAAGGAATTTTGACACCTCAGAAAATGAAAAACTCCTGAGAAATATTCCAGACTAACCTTACCAGAAAGGTTCCAGTAACTTTTTGTGCTGCAAGGGACATGGCAGTATTTTTCATCAGCAGAGCACGTACGAGGAGCAATGGATTCGGCTGTCTGCCTAAAAATTACTGTCAGTCTAAAATAGAGAGGACACGCTTCCGCAGTTCCTTGGCAAAAAGGTGAATGCTTTTTCTCATTAGCAAGTAAAACACTGCTAATTTCTTCACCTTCTCTAATCATCATGTCAACAAACAGGTGAGTGGAGTTTGGGCATGGGCTGCTAAACTGTAATTACTCAAGGCTAATTTAGCAGAATATTAAACTGGCCAAGTCCTGTAGCCTGTTTCCAGGTAATCTCCTAGAATTTCTCAGGAAAACATTTGCAATACAGTTATTCCGTGGCCTAGAACTATACGTGGAAAATTTCTTTCCATCATCCAACTCCGAGCTTCCCAAGTATTGAAGAACCTGCATTGCTCTTCCTTTGGTCTCTTCTGGGAAAAATGCTCAAATGAAAAGCTAATCTTCATTTTTAAAAAGCAATTCCTCTTTGTCTGTTGCTCAAAATCCTCCATGACATTAAAGAAGCACACAGAACATTATTTAAGGTCATAAATAGAGAGCTGTGACTGAGGGAGGGAGCAATTAGCCTTAGAAGTGAAACTCTCTGGAAATGCAAGTGCCCTGAATGAGAGAGGAGGAGGAGAGAGAAATACCAAAGGTATATGAACCAGAAATATCCATGACACTAGAAATAATGTTTTGTAAAGAGTTCACTGAGTTATCAGCTGATATCATTAACTATTTTTGCATAGTAAGAACAATTTTTAAAACAATTGCCTGAAGACACTGGACTGCCACAAACTGTTACAAGGTGTCCTTGAAAATAAGTTGCCCAAACGGTCACAAAAATCTTGGCTTAATGTTTGAATAAACAGCGCATAGTCTCACCCTAAAGCTGGGAGAATTTTCAAGAGATTCTACAACACAAATTTAGGGATTTTTTTTTTTTCTTCCCCCCAGCTACGAGATGATAAAGGGCAGAAACTGAACATTTCACTGAGAAATGGAGCCACAAACACTATGCTTCAACTAGCTCTGTGCCAGGGTCCTGCCTCCTCTGCAACTTATTTCCTAGAAATTGGGAAAATGTACTTACGAGAAGGCAAATGCCACCAAGGCCCCACTGACCACAATGAAGTCCAGGATATTCCACAGGTCACGGAAGTAGGAGCCAGGGTGGAGTAACAGCCCCAAGTCAATCATCTTTGGAGGAAACACACGAAAAGAAAGAGTTTTAATAAAACAAGTACCAAACCAACACTACCGAGGTACAGAGGAATGTCCTCCACCAAATGACCCTTCACAAACTCTTCTTCAGGGCTTCACAGCAGCAGGGCAACATCTAGATGCTTAGTCAGGCTGCTCACCTCTAACAGGCACAGAGAGCTCTGTCAAAACTGAAGCTGAAGTCAATAAACCGTAACCAAAAACACGAGAGACAAGAGTACCAACCGCTACATAGGATTCTTTGCACAGACATGCATTAATTTATGGGAACAGCAGTTTGTGTGTGAAACAGCCAAATAGTTTAATTTTATTCTACCCCAATCCTACCAGATTAGTAGGAGTTAACAACTGGCATAGGATATTACACAATAATCCACAAAGAGAGGGTGGGAAGACCCACAGCCAAATGCAACAGTCAAAGAAATACGCCTGCTCCAGAGCACTTGCTGAAAGACGCTGCTCAGCGTAGCAGCCTGGCCTGCTTCTGCCCGAGGCTGAGTCTCCCCTTACAACGCTGCTGACGATCTTCTACAGTCGAGTCTCAAAGTGCATGCTAGACATGTTATCTGTTTTTCTGAGAGCTCTATAACTGCCCACGTAAGGTTGCTTTCCTCACATAGCTTCAAATCCTTCTACTGAGCGAACAAGGGAAAATCTCTTTTTTGTTCTGCATCTCTTTTGCATCTTGCTCTGACACTAAAAACTAACTCATCATTACCCCAAGAATAAATCCTGACTTCATTAGAATTGTGCTTTCTGGAAAGTTCTGCCCCACAGTCTTAGCGAAACATATCACCCTACTGAGTAAAGTAAAAAGATAAATCCTCAACTTTTTGAAACATGACAGACCAAGAATCAGTTGCTATTAATATTCCTGATCAACGTCAAAGGAAAAGGGAAGAATCAGACGTGTCTCAGTAAGGTCTATCAGCTCCCGTGTCCTTAGCCACGCACAGACGTTTCTGCATCAGGCACTCACATTTCTTATCCTCTTACACAACCACAGCTACTAAAGATATCCTTATTTTCTTCCATAAAATGTGAGATTAAAGAAACCAGGAGAGCCGCTCCAGAAAGGTATCTGTTGTGCACCGGCTACTTCTGAGTGCTGTTCCCGAGTTAAAGCTTTCCGTCATCACCACCTCTCCAGGCGCCCCAGGGAGCTCTGTCGTGTTCCACCCTCTTTCTCCCGCTTCCCAGAAGTAGGCGAGCGTAAATCCGAAAGGGGAGGTGAACCTTTCTGCCTGGAAAAATTCTTACCTTGATCACCATCTCAAAGGTAAAGACACCCGTAAATATATAATCCAAGTATTTCAGAGCCTAAATGGGAAAGAGAAATGCGTATTAGGGGAGACTACACACTGAAATAATCTGCACATGAGCAAAGAGCAAAAAGTCTATTCTAGCAACGGTCTATTTGCTACAATGGGTAAGGGTCATCTGATGGGAGGCTTTCGAATTGTTTAGGTACAAACTCGAATCATCTGATTTAAACAGCAACATTTTTTCCAGTCCTTGCCCGCCTGCAGTATGCATGCCCATGGGTTGCTTCAGTGCACCTGCACATATGGTAGGTTTAATAGGGCTAAATGGATACTTCAAATCAAAATATCTGAATATCCTTTCCTAAAGAGCTTAGCTGCAGCATCTGTGTAGCAGCCTGGGTTTCTCTTCTGCTGTAGCTGATGACAGTATTACTAAAGACCTCGGGAGAGTAAGAAAGTGATAAAATCCTTTTTGTAAAACTGATTCCACAGTTATTAAGGATGAGAAAGAGAGATTGCTCGTAGCTACTTCAGCTCGTTACTGATATAGGGATTCGGGGATCATCCTCTGGAAAAAGCTAATACCGACCAGATTCAGGCAATTCCTGCTCTGACCTGGTCTGCCGACTCGTGCTCTGAAGCAATTTGGTTCCTTAATCTGTTTAAGGGGTGGGTGAACACCGACTCCTCAGTACACATCCTGGTAAATGCAATACCAGTCCATTCAAATATCTATAGACCTCCTAAATTTTAACATAATTCTGTGGCTGGGATGCACCTATTCACAGTCAGATTCATATGATTATACATAGTAAATGGATATTAAGTCAATATAAATATCACATGATGTCCACATACTGCAACTATCTACATGGAAGAATCCAAAATTAGGCAACTGCATCTTGCAATTTCTCTACTTAATCTTCAGTTCTGTAGACTCCCAGTTGTCCATGTAACTGTAACCACCTCTGGGCCAATGTCCTCATGTGAATGTGCTTGAAAAAAGACACCCAGCTCTCTGCTTCATGAAGACTCCTGGGCTGCACGCTCTCATGTAAAAGGTGGCACGCTCCTACTTCTGCTCCTAACGGCACCCATCTATGAAGTCTGCGAGTTTGGTTTGACATCCATGGATAAATAGATTTTCTACTAATTCTAGGAGGTTGCTACCATGCCCCACCAAGATAAAGAGCCACATCTGGTTTTACTTCCTCAGGTTCTGCTCTAGCAGGAGCAGGGGATCTTAGGACAGCGTCAGCCCTGGCTTGTGCCTGGGGAAGCCCTTCCCATTCCTGACTGGTGTGTAAGCTTTGCAGGCTTCTTCCACGTGAGTCACACCAGCCAAACCACCTGTGATTTCCAAGTTCTCAAACTCAGATGTGGTTGAAGCAGCAGAAAGGGAGAGGAATTGTGAGCATTTTGAGAGCGGAACAAGCGATTTGGAGTATGTTATTAAAGAAAGATCCAGTTTTGCACTTGCCAGTGCACCGTGTTATCCTTTGGCGATGGGAATGGACATGCCATGTGCATAACTGCTGGGAGAAGCAGAACAACTTTATTCTGGCCATGTCGGTTGGTACTCACGTCATTCCTCGGCGACTCGGCTTGGACAGGGTCTTCTGCAGCCAGGGCAATGCTGCTGAGGGCTATAACTATGAGGATGACCATCTCGAAATAGCGCAGGTTGACAATGTAGTGGAACAGACGCCGAATCCTGCAAACAACGAAAGGGCATAGGAGGGCGATTGCAGGTGCTGTAAGTCAAATGCTGTGGTATGAAAGACTGGCAGAAGGACAACGTTCATCAGGAATATCACCTTTAGGATTCCTAATACAATAATGCTAAGAAGATAAAAACTAGGATCAATAGCTTTAAACTCCAGTTTGTAACAGATCTGTCGTGAGATTTAAAGACATTTAACATCTCTGCACTGCTCTCTACCCCCTCTGCAAAGCAATGACATCCATCTATCTATCAAAAGGGCATTAAGAGCTTTCAAGCATTCCGACTCAATTCTACAAATTATGTTTATATACCTCGCAATCCTTTTCACTTTGAACTCATAGGCTAAAGTCCTGAGAGTTCAAAATTAGTTCTGAAATCCTTTTAATATCAACTAATCCCTTTAAAATTCAGATATATGCTATGGACTGTAACACTCAGCTTAAACTGGCTTCGTAACTATGAGTATTACTTCTAGCAGTCTCTCTCTTGCCAAGTACCTCTGCCTGCACTTTATTCTAAGCTATGCTTTATAAGCTGCACAAATAGTTTACAGTAATATATTTGACTATTTTAACCTAATTTTTTTCTTCACAAATTGTGTCCAAGAAAAGTGACAAATGCTTCAATTTCTAAGCAATGCAAAACTATTCACAATTTCAGCTAATAACTCTATCTGACCACAATTCACAAATACTTAACTGGACAGAAAACTCTACATTTGCACCATATTTGTCAGCTGAATAAAGGACTTAGGTTCTGCCTGAAAATCAAATTATATCTGTAACTCGCCAACAACCTTGTTATCTGAGAATGTAATTTAGTTACTATATCACATTTTCTCTAAGCAAATATCTGAACAGTTAGAATTAAAATTTATTTTTCACATCCACTTATAGATTCATTTTCTCTGGATTGCTAATGGGTTCAGAATGAAAGAGAGTTACAAATACCAAGGAAACAGATTTGATACAAAATAACATGAAGAAAAGTACTTTTGTGGATCCCTTAACTCTGGTTATCAATCTGACGGAAGAGGAGTATCGTCTACGTGCTCTATGAATCCATAGAAGTGAAAGGCAACACTTTCAATAACATTTGTAACTGTAATTCATGCATCAAACTCAATTCATCAAAGAAATAACAAGTCCCTATTTTTAGATCTTCATCATTCATAACCAGCAGTGAGATGCGGGAGCATTTGTAAACTGCCAGTGGTGCTTGAGAAATCATTTTCAATGCGTGTCTGTTTTAAGAGGCTGGGTGGCACTTGGGAAGTAATACATTTCATTTATGCTTCTCAGAACTGTTTTGCTCACGAGCAGCACCTGGGTCATGCATCCCCAGCAGGGCTTGGAAGGGAGACAGTTAGCAATAGATGTGGTGAAAACCTTCATACCCCAGAAAGCAGAAAGACCTCTCTTGAGAAATCAGCACCAGCCAAAACACCTGAGGGGATCCAGCTGGGCCTGCATCTTGCCCAGAGGAAGAAAAACAAGTTGCTGACATTCCTAGAGCTTGGTCTTTGTCTTGTTATTCCCCCTTGGCCCTGGGTTATAATACCTCTCTCCCAGTGAACTTTGTTTTTCCAATGGTCTTTTAGTACAACTTTTGGGGGAGGGTGCGTGTGTGCTGGAGAAAACTGCAGGACGACTGAAACCACATACCAAATCCTGGACTATGGGGCTCAGAAAGTCATACCTGTAGGACGTGGTGAGAGAAGACAGCGTACATATGAAACAGAAAAGTCTTGCTGCTTCTCTGTCTGCCCAGTCCACTCCTCAGCGCAGATTCTTTCGGGCTCGGGACCATCTAGCTTCCCACTCTGCACTGCTGCCTTTAGCATTTTGCAGCTAACACTTGTTCTTGGTGGTCGCTCCACAACAAAAAGATGTGAGCTACCAAATATTAGGGAAATCCTGTTTCCCTATCCAACCAGACAGGGGCCAAGCCCCATAATTCAAATTTGCCCCAGAAAGTGTAATTACACTGTGAGTGCACCTCATCTAACGCGCTCTCCTCCCCTTAGCTGCCTTTTACGTGAATTCAAAGGACATGTTGCCTTATTTGAAATAGCACAATGCTACCACAGTGTTCTGAAAAGGGAAAACTTCCCGGGCTTTCGGCTTGGTTATCCTAAAGTGTCCTGAGATCTACCTGGAGAAGGCAAAGGGGCAACACAAATGTCTCTCTTGTGGGTTTGAGACAGAAGGGGCCCGTATTGAGTCTTCAGTTCATTTCCTTCGGAGATGAGATGAGATTAGCAGTGGTTTGGGGTCATTCTCCCTCTCCAACGGCTGGCATTGAGAGATAGTCTCTAACTTCTCCCACTGATGAATTCCTTCTGTGCTCACAGCTATATCATGTTGGAGCACGCAGGGCTGTAGCCTGAACTACACAGCTGGCACTTATGTTTAAAGAAGGCATTCAGCTGCCTACTGCCCAGGGGTGCCAGACCATGGCTTCCACCACAGATGCTTTTCTGATGTCAAAGATGAGCACACGGAGCAGCCCGTTCTTGCTCCGCCGACTGCATCGGCAGCCGGGATGTAGCAGGAGGTGAGGAGCACTCATTCTTCTCTTGAATCGAGTTGCCAAAGGAAGGGCATGAGTCCACCTTAGGCATCTGAGCATGCAGAGTACAACCTCAAAGAGCAACATCTAGGATCTGCAACAAGTCTACCTGAGCCAGAGAGAAACGATCACATCTGCTCCTAGCAGATCTCTGGGTTGGCAGAAGTTTCAAATGCCCTCCATTGCCCTAAGTTACTGCTTAAAATGACTCACAGGCCTTCGTGCTACAATTATTACAACCCCTGCTGCTCTTGTCTAGTCCTGCAGCCCTTCAGAGCGACATGTTCAGTATTTACAGGCTTTGAGTACAAAGCTCCCCATGAGGCAGAGATGCCTGAAGCAGAAGAAATGCTGTAATCCCAACAGATCCCACAGGCTGTATTCTCAACCTTGGCAAATGAAAAATATTCACGTTTTCTCAGAAGTTCAAAGTTTTCAGTGATGCGAGGGTACTAGTATGGAAAGAGCACGAATTTCCAGCTGAGGAACCTGCACGAATTTGCTGACATTAAAAACAGCCCCCAACCTGCTTGTCCTGATAATGTCTTCTCCCAGTGACAGTCCACACTCCCCCCCTTTAGTGATCTACGACTGAGCAAATAACTGCCCACCCGACGGTCAGCAGGGCGGTTAGGAAGGGTCTGCCTAACGCATCACCTTTTCCCTATCCTGGCAATTTATTCCCCCAGGAAAGCCCCGCTGAAAGGCAGCATCTGGTCTGCAGCCTACGTAAGCTTTTATTTCATTTCCCAAAGTGTTTGACTGGCAGAGATGAAGCTCAAATTAATGTGATTGCTTTGAATACCCGTGCTTGAAGTACCTGTAACCCGTAAGTGGTATTACAGAGTCAGAGGACTTACGGATTTGTAGGACTTAGGATAAACATGGAACTGTAAGGCAAGATTGGTTTAGGCCCATTTTTCGTCAAGTCATCGACGTCTTTCTTCTCCTCTGATTTACTTTCAAATTCAACGTTGTTCACTGAAATGTGAATTTAAGGAAACAGAAACGAGAGAGTTAAAAATGTATCTGCAGTCTTCCCACAGCAGGCTGCCTGCAACAGCTGGATATGCAAACAATGCAGCTGGGATAGCAAACAGCCTTTGAATATGTTGATTAAATGTGATGAACAATCATTTGATTATTATCACTGCTATTTACTACAGTATGATATACACTGCAATTATAC
The DNA here is from genome assembly GCF_964195595.1 of Calonectris borealis. NCBI lineage: Eukaryota > Metazoa > Chordata > Aves > Procellariiformes > Procellariidae > Calonectris > Calonectris borealis. The sequence goes on from NC_134332.1 coordinate 5,882,379, forward strand.
TCCTTAACTGCTGCACTGATGAGCAATATATCGGAATGGCCAGGAAATGAAGATGCCCAGTGCAGACAAACAAATAAACCTTACACTTATTTATACAAGAGCTGCCAAACTGGGCATGGAAATCCCATTCCAAATATCATAAATTATTAGGGAGAGAGGATCAGCTAGGGATCCTTGGAGAGAAAAAAAGACAGTAAGTCTAACCAACCGCATAATTCTGTATCTTCTCCCATAGATCAGTAGCAAGACTGGCTTTGGAACGTGTAAAAGAGCAAATTCATAGATGAACTTTAATAATTTTGGGGCTAAGACTGCTGAACTTCCCGGCATTAGGAACAGAGACTTGGAAAGGACTTCTTGGACCCCCTAGCTCTGTGCCTGCACAGTGCACCCCAGTTTTGGCAGAGCTCCCCATGTATAAAGGTGTTGAGCCCCATCTCACATCAGGTTTTTAACTTACATGATCCCCTTCTAGAAGATTGTTCTGAACTTCACTCCCAAAGGTTAGAAATACATTCTCTAATTTCCATCATAAGTTTACTTGCAGTGGGTTTCCAGGATAATTTACTTAAGATAACGTCCAATGTATGAACTGGAAAACATTTTATGCTGCAAATTCTCTTCTTATACAGATACATACATTTGTCTATTAATTCACAGGACCTAGAATCCAAAAACCCCACCCACTTATAACATGTTAGGTGCACGGTTTTTACTACTTTTTATTTTATTTTGCAACAAAATGACATTTCATTGCGTGTGAGTGACACATTCAATAAAATCCTTATTGTATCTCAAGCCAGATACACAAGAAATGGCCAGGAAAGAGAGAGGGTGATAAATTGTGATTGATAGGAACTCAGTATTGCAATATAGTAAAATTACCATTTAAGAAAAAAGAAGGGGGGGGATAAAAAAAATAGACAAGTCTTGTGTGGCTGACAACACGGTGAAAAAGCACGTAGAGGAACCACTAGCTTTTGGCTGTGCCTCTTGGAAAGCAGGGTCCTGACAGCCTGCAATCTAATGTGGACCTCTTAGATTTCACACTGCAATGCTCCTTGGCACCCCCAGCTCTCGAGACTTGTCTAGGCTGTGCCTGCACTGCCAGGGATGAGCCACCAGGCTGGTGGCTGCAGAGCAGACCATGGGCTCAATGATCTTGGGACAGTCTGCAAACCAGTGTAAATTTACGCTGATAGACCCAAGGCACGGAGCTCTGGAAAAGGACAAGCTAGGGTGGATCTGCTGAACCTGAGATGCAGAGGATTGCAAGGAGTTCTGAAATGACACAGCCTGCAGGAAGCCGCAGCAGCAGGGTCACACGATGGATGCTGTGATAGCTGTGCAGCCATGAAAGACCTGCTGCTCCACAGTGGGGTCAGCTAATAAGCCAAGCAGCATGAATTTGTCTGTGGGCTTGAATGCAATGCCACTGCCTCCCCTGTCCTCTCCTGAGGCGTCTGTGGCCAGGCAGGCCCCTGGGACACCAGAGGAACCATAGCACAGCGCTGTTGGCGAAGGAGCTTGCAGCACGGCAGCAGAGGAAGGTGATAAAGCAGAAGACCTACTCCTGTGCTCACGAGAACATCTTGACTGGTTTGCTGCAGAAGTTGCTTATTTTGTTGCACAGTTATTACATTTTGCTGTTTTTCTTGCTCCTTCATCTTTCTCTTATGCAAAGATACGTGGATGTGCTCTGTGTGAGCCATCTCCAGGGAACCTTACGTGGTGTTTTCCAGAGCCACCAGGTGACCCAGGAACCCATTTTAGGTTCCTGCAGGCTGCATGAATCGTAGAGCCTATATCAACAACAAGTTCTCCTGTCCACTTTTGCAAGGATTCACTGGTGGCCAGGAGACCCCCCACCACCCAGTGTGTGCTGCCAGCTCCTTGGAAAGTTGGCTCTTTTCTGGCAATTTCATAGCAAAAAGCAGGGGGTGAAAGGCACTCACTTGGTATGACAGTGGTTTCCCCCGGTGGGGCGGTGATAGTGACAGGGATGTTCACAGTGGTGGTTTTGTCCAGAGGTGGCTGAATCATCCGCGTCACGTTCTTCTGGTTGTCAGCATCTTCTGGCTGCTCCGGCACCTTCTGCAGATAGGTGCTGGGAAGGGTGTGCACAGGGACACTCACGCTTCCGCTAGCCTCAATCTCACACTGATTCTCCCTAAGGCAGAAAAGCAGATTTTATTAAATATGGCCCAAGAAGGATTCAGAGAACATATGTACCCTGATGCTGCACCTCCTGCTGGGTTTCATAGACTGTTTTCTTCATGGAAGTCCTTTGCAGAAAAGTCACAGACTGCAGGACAACTTATTGATGGCACAGTATGCGACCTTTTCCTCCGAGACCTTCTGAGCCAACATCCAAGCACAACATTAAGAGGAACCGTGCCACTGAACGCCACTTTATTCAATTTAATGAGACTCGGAACTGAGGTTCATAAGCAAGGACCACATGGCACTTGCATGTAACGGTGACATTAGCTTTCCAGCATCAGCTGGTTTCTGAATGAAGTCTGACATTCTGCTTCTTAATGTTCTCCTGAGGCCTTATTTAAATTTGGTGATTCTCTTTTCTAGTCCTAAACAACTCTGTAATGTTGCTGTAAGTAGCTAAATAGCTTCTGCATTCCTCTGCAGCAGTGGCTATATTTCAGTGAGGAGGAAAGTGAGCTTGTGCACATGATGAAACTAAACAGTACGCAAAGTGTTTTGAAATCCAACTGAAAGGAAGATAATATAGACAGGAAAATTATTATCTCAGTGCCACTCACAGCTCTCCACGGTGACATGAACTCTATTCAAAAGAATCCCAGTGAAATTTCTTTTCCATCAGACTAATAAAGCCGAAAAGGCAATCTATCGTTCTTTATTAACTACTCTAAATGCTTCACGAGTACTATTTTTCTCACTTGACTCACATAAGAATTAAACCAAATGGGGTACATCATTGTTCTTAATGGAAGAAGCCACGTGCTGTAACAACTGGTGATGCAGCTGACAGGCTCACCAGAAAAAAAAAACCAAAGGGCTATAAGCAAGACTGGATGCCATTTAAAAATATGTCCCTCAGAAACTTCCTTCAGAGGCTGTGAAATTCTCTGCTCCTCGTTATGTCCTAGAGGGTCTGTTGGTATTTACATCATGGATATTTCCTTCCTTAAACCTGAGCTATTCTATGGGCCATCATGGACCAAAATAATCTTTGGGAGTCTCTGTCATTACTGATTTAAGCAAAACGGAACTGCAGGTTATGGTGGTAGCTGGTGTGAGTGCAAGGAGAACAGCAGGGAAGGCCATGGGGAAGGGAATAAGTAATTTCCTGAAACGAGTCTGGGGTCTCGTGCCCCCCGAGCTGTCCCAGGGGCGAGTCCAGCCACGCAGCACTCACTCACCGGGGCTGATGATTCCGGTGCTCCTTCTCGCCAGCCTCCCCCTCCTTCTCCCCGTTCTCCTTCTCCACCGAATCGTACGTCGACAGCGCCCTGTTCCTGAACCTGTGCCGTCTGTGAGGCTCTTCTCCGTTCTCGCCCTTGGACCCAGGCTCTCCTTCCCGGTTCCCAGACCTCGACCCTCCCCGGTGTCGGGAACGTCGCTCGCTCCTGGCCCCATTGATTGTCCCGTTGCCTTCCTTGCCTTGCCGTTCGGCAGAGTGCCGGTGAGTCCGATGCCTACGGTGCTCCTTCTCGGCACCCTCTTCCACCGACCCTCGGCGATGGTGCCTCCTTCCCCCTTCCTGACTCCTGTTGCGATCACTTTTCCCTTCCTTACTCCCCCCTTCCACCTCCTTGCTGCGGCTCCTGTGCTGCCTGTGCCGCTCCTCCTTATTGTTGGCGCCAGATTCCCCGTTCTCATCCTTGGCCACGTCACCCTTCTCTTGCTCTCCCAGTTTGTCCTTCTCCCGATGCCGGTGGTGCTTTCGCGGAGCTTCTGCCCCATCAGTAGAGCTGACTTTGGTCTGCTCCACCTCCTGCACGTCCACGGGGCTCAGCTTGCTGATGTTGTTCCTCCCTTCGCCCCTCGGCTCTACCACCAGCGGCCGATCCAAATGAGTCTTCATGTCCGGCCTGATGTGAAGGGTGGTCGCGTACCGCACCCGCTCCTCCGGATCCAGCTCGTTGTACAGTGCCTCGCAGCTGGCTCGGAAATTGTGCATACGGATCTGGCTGGTCCTCTGCTCCCAAACCGACTTGGATTTGGAGGAGTTCTGCTGCTTGCTAAGGAGGGGAGGAAGATGAAAAGTTAGTATCCAACTTTGCGCCAATTCCCTAAAAAGCAACCAAAAAAAAAAAAAAAAAAAAAGGAGGAAATTTTCAGCTGAGACAGGGGATTAGAAGGTTGAGCCAAAGAAATTATAGGAATGGAGAGAGAATGGCTGGCGGAGAACATGAGCAGGGAAAGCCAGCAGGATCATCAGTGTTAGTTTGCCCCCACACGCGTTAGGCACTATGAAACTGGAAAGGAGTTATCTTGATTTCTAAAACGTGGCCATCCCCCTTGGAAGCCTCAGGTATAGTCTGAAGGGTTAAAGTCTCTGCGCACAAAAACCGTATAGCACAGCCAGAGCTTTTAAACAGCGTACAAGTCTTCCCCACAATTAACACCACCTTTCTCCCCACCTGGAAACGTCTGGATGAGCAAATTAGCAGTGAGCAAGAGAAGTTAGACTGGCAGGAGGAGCAAGGGGAAACAAAATCTGCCCCTGAGGATCCGAGCCCACGCGCCTGCCGCCAGCCCCTTCCCCTCACAGCCAGCCAGGGGGGCCGCTTTCTGCCCCGCCGGCTAACGGCGCAGGAGAGCCGTTGTTCTAAACCCGCGGCAACCTTCCGCGGTGAGGATGGACCACCCAGCCCAAGCATCACCGGAGTCTGGAAAAGTACAAGCAAGAAAGGAAAACTGCTCTGTGTACCGTGAAAAGACTGCAGGGACGGGGAGTCACACGTAGATGCGGATGTGATGAGAGCACCTTTATCCCCTAGACAGACCTGCTCCTTTCTGTCTCTATCATCCATTATGATGGGGATACCTCCGTTGGCATTGCCTTAATGCTTTGATCTTCCAACACGGCGCGTGGTTTCTGACCACCACATGCAAACGGGTCACCTACCTAGCCAGTGCGGGAAGGGAAGGCTTTTTTTTCTTTCCTCCTAAAGATTGCAAGTCAAATTCTGCTTTTGCATAAAATCAAAGTAAACCCACTGGCTTCCAGGGTGGAGTTCTGGATTTAGCCTGGTGGAGGATCAGCACCCATGTTTTTCCTTAATGGAATTTCTTCTAACAAAGAGAGGAAAATCACTTTCCTTCCACCAGCCTGCTCAGATGTCTCCATTTGCCACACATTAGTCTGACCTCCGCAGCCGGAGGGGCCGCGTGGGGCTCACCGACCTCCAGCACAACGCACAGCCCACGAGGGAGGCAGACGCATTTTCCTTACGTACTTTCTGGGCTCCCCTGACAATAGAAGAAAGCAGCTTTTGCGCGTGTATGTGCTGATTCGGACTGTCAGGGTCTGTCGCTGTGCACAGCCCCCGGGAGAGGCAGCGTTCAGACGGGCTCACGTAGCACGGTGGGAGCTGTCGGAAAGGCTTTGCATCTCTGAGCTCTGCTGGGGGATCCGTTCTTTACGGAGGGGGCTGCTGCCTGGTTCCGCTAAAAAGGTAAAAACCTACTTAAACAGTCACTGCAGATGGGATGAGGGCACCCAGGCAGATGTGAAGGAATCTGATTTAATCCAGAAAGCAGAGTGAGCGGAGCTAATCATCAAAACTAAAAATCTACATCTCCCGTTCCCAAGAGGCACATTCTGGACTAATTTGCCAGCAGCTGAGCGCCCCATTTACACCACAGCAGAAGAACGGGTGACAAAAATCACAGTTCTAAATGTAAATGATACCAGAAGGTACTGGGGACATAGCTTAGAGCCCCACTCACCAAAAATCCCACCTCAAAGGGAGAGCAGGCTCCTCATTAGGGGAGAGCACCCCCCAAGCCGTCCTAGTGACCCCTGGCACACGGATGAACAGTCTCATCACAGCAGGCAGTAACTTGCCATTTCTTTTTGGTTCAACATTACGAAAGATTGAAATGTTGTCACTCCTCAGCAGATTTACTTGGTTTTAGAAGGAATTAATGAGTAACCGCAAAGCCTCTGACTGCCCAGACCTGCCATCCCATACAAGGATTTCCCAGGAGAAGACACACGCTCTGCATTTGCAGCTCTCCGCAGTCAGCAGAGATGGGCACAGAGAGACGGAGCTGCCTGGCACGGGCGTCCCGGGACGTCCTGCGCGTCCTCCGGGATGGACGGGGTGCCTTTGCTGTGCTCCAGATCTAGCTCTGCTAAACCGAACTGGGCTACAAAAACGAACCTCCTCTTTAGCACACAGGCTCAGGGAAACAAGGCAGCTTCGGGACGTGTGTGTGCCTGTCTGAGCTCCCCGAGTGCTGCCTCCGTGCAAGCCAACAAAGGCGTTTGTTCTTAGGGGACATTTCTCACTTGGTAATGAAAGTCCTCGGGGCAGGGACCGGCTTCTGTTTTGTGCTTTGAACAGCCAAAGCGAGCTGTCAACACTGAAGTGATAACTATTAACAACGAGTTAGAGTTGGGAAGCTGCCCTTATGCTGACTGAAGTCTTCAATTTATCTACAAACCAAGAGCACAGAGAAGAGCACAACCGCCTTCTCCTGATGCACCATCCTATGCTCCATTTCCACGGGACAGGCACCTCGAAGGGTGGGACACAAAGCCCCAACCTTCCTGCAGAGACTTTCCGAAGTAAAACACAATAAATCATCAGGCAACTTTCATGGGCACAGTCTTTCCATCAGTGCCTGAGCTGAGCCCATCAAAGCCAAGACATAAAGAAAATCTCCTAAATCAGGCTGGATGTGGTGAGGAGGAAAGCTGAGGACGCAGGGCTGGTACTCATCACAAGTGCAGAGGAGACACTCAGGACCTGCTAGCTCTGACACAAGATGTATCACTTCAGGAGAGGTTTTTTAGTTGTGTTTCGGTTACACCAAGAACATAAATCAGCCTTTAAATTATCTCTGAGGTACTAAAGCTTCCACTGAACTTCACTCATGGCTAACTGAAAGGTGCTGCCAGGTACATACACCACTGACAACCTGGAGAAACCAAGTAATGCTCATATTAACTAAGCCCATTTTGCTAAAATCCCTTCCTTAAAACAGACACTGACATAACAGACTCGAATTTCTCAGCATCTAAGAAATGAGATGCATCCTTAACACAAGTAGCGGAGGTGATTGCCAAAAGACTACAACACACAGCCACTGGCTTTGGTTACTAACAAGTCAAAGAGCAGGAGGTTCAGAAGTAATGACTGCATCCTTTCTTCTTTCCACATGAAAGACACACCAAAAAAAAAAAAAAAAAATCAGAAAATATATGAAGCGCAGTAAAAACACAATCAGGAAGATGTGAAGCCTGCCTGCAAGCTCATTATCATATTCAAACCAGTCAAGAACATCAGGAGCAAGTGACAGTGCGCACAAAGTCTGCTGTAGGAGATGGAAGTAAAGCAACCGAGCAGGTAGGTCCCTCCGGGGACAGCGTTTAGGGTTTTCAGAGCCAAAGCGGCAGCAACCGGAGGGAATGTGTCGTCTGCCTGTCCAACTAAATTTATCTGACTCTCGCTTTCTGCAAGTTCCCCCAGCAACTGAACATGGACACATGTGACAGCTTCTTCTCTCCTGTTGCTCTGCTGTACTTCTTCGCAGAGGAGAGCTTTTGAACTTATCTGTGGCACAACAGGAATGTCACCTATAAACAAAACACAGCTTCATGACAGCTGCCTGCCTATGAGGACATGGTGCCTAGGCACACAACACAAAGAACTGCAGAAGAGATGGAAAAACATAGACTGTTCCTCTGCGTCCTCCAGCACTTGGTCCAGTTAATTATTGAGGGCTGCATCAATTGGGGCAGACACAAACCGTCTACAGTACAAGCGTGCTATGCCGCAGCATAGCATGACTTGTCCAAACTGATAAAAATGAGCTTTTCTGATAACAAGTATTTTTTCCACATGAGAAAACTATCTACTTATGAAGCCAACTCCTTAACTGAAATCCTGTTCACTGCTTGCTTCTTAAAATCCTTCTGAATCCATTAAGAAAATTGCAATAATCACTTCCGACTTACAGACACAGTTCAAAGATTAATGTTAGTTCACTTTCTTTACAATTACTTCCCATCCCTATTTTCTGTCGACAGAATATTTCAAACTCTTTGAAGGTTACTCAGTTTTCAGGTCCTCTAGGCTTGAAATGTTGTAGTAGATATTTCTGCTAATACGCTTCTCTGAGTAGCTGCACTGGTTTTGCTTGGATTAAGAAGCCAGCAGTCAAAGAACTCCTGCCTGTGGCTAGAAAGAAAACCATACAATTCATGTAGAATCAAATAAAATTCATATTAATGAATCAGTGACTAATATTGGTATAAATAAAAAATGCAACCAGTCACTGTGTAGATTGTTCAAGAAAGGAAAGCATATTTTTAGTCATATTCTAATCTTAGGGTATTCCTTAATGATTAAAGATTTTGTAATCATAACCTTTTAAAATACTGCTTCAGTTAATGGCACTTTGCCTCCCAGAACTACTGGTTTAATCAGCTACATAAATGTGATCCTTAAAATTTTGCTTTCGTAAATAATGAATGAAAGCTGACTATGAACATAATTTGATGTTAGAAACACCTACATATTAGATTGTGGGTATGAAAGAGTATGTTCTGATTACAGATGAAAGGGAATTTCTTGTTAAAATACAGTTTCAACAAAAAATGCAATGCAAAAAACTTTCCACTAAAACCATATTTTCTGTTCATAAACTTGGAGAAGCTCTCTCCATGTTTCAATTTTCCACTTGGAAAATACAATTAAGTATTTTAGTTTGGGCTAGGCATGCACAAAGCAGAATGTTTTACCTCTGTTTGGTTTGAGAAAACAATTTTATTTCAGATGAACTCACCGCTAGTGTTTAAATTTGCTTTGCCAGTGACCCCAGGAGTTGCCGCTTGGATGCCTTAGCAACTTTTCTTCTTTATGAGCTCCATCTCCCGCCTGAGCTCTCTCAGGAGATGCACTGTGCTCCCCCACCGAGCTGGTGTAACGGTGTGCACCACAGAAACACCAACGACTGTTGAAGAAAACGCTGCCCAGTCTCTTCCAATATTATTCTTGAATTCGATTTTGTTTTTATATATCAGAATTTTTGATATTGCAGTTTCTCAGAAAGAAAGCATTTTCTTTCATTATATTTCTCCTAACATCTACTAGCTAGACGCTCTAAAATTTGAATGTGGTCTAAGCCTAATACAATACTGGCCGTATATCACATCCTTATGTTCAGAAACTTGTACTGAAATTTGCCTTTCAAACTGTCATAGATGCCAACTTCTTAGATCAAGAAAGTTCTCCAAATGCCACATTTTGCATTTAGTGCATATTATCATCCTCAGATTGAATTTCCACTCCCTTTACCTGCTCTTTTGGAGAGAACAGCAGATACAGGACTTGCTGACCACAGGTAATTGGTCTCAGCAGGAGGAAGAAGCTGAGATGCCAGAGCTGAGCACCACGGCAGGTCTTCTGGGAGCTGCTGAGCGCATGGGCATGCCCGGCTGGGCAGCTGCAAGCCCTTCGGCTGGTGCCTTTGGCCAACATAGAGCCAGAAAGTCTCCAAGGTGCGTATCAGAACAAAAGTTAGGAAAGCTCTAGCATTTAGTTACCGCTCCCATGAGGTGTCCATGGCCACTTAAGAGCAGTAGAAATAATTACATGCTGCTGCTTAGAGTTTGAAGACAGCTGCGTCACTTGTTTTGTACAGCTCTGAAGTGATGCAAAGTTCATCCAAGCCAAAGCTTCCTGGTGTTAATGTAGCAAAAATTTTACTGCTTTCAGCTTGAATTTTTTCACAAGAACAACAGAATGATTTCGCTCAACCATAACTCACCATCCTGCATGCTGCTCCCTATTGCTCTACTAAGAAGAATTTTCTAATTGTTTTCGGTAAAAGTACATCACATACTAATCCCAGAAGTATAAATGAGGCTTAGCTTTATGCACATTCTGATCTTAAGAAAATGCCAGAAAATATTTATTCTGTCTATTTATTCTGTCTCAAGTTATATTGCTATCATTGGTCACAAGATCCCTTTTCAGACCTCAAGATTTGTATTTCAGTTACGAATTGCGATCAAGTAATTGCATCCTCAGTAATAAATAACAGGGGAGAGAGTTAAAAGTAAAACAAAAAAAAGAAACTTAAAAGCCACATCGCTATGGCCTGATTTAACAAAAAACACGCGGAGGTTACCATTAAGTTCTCCTAAAATCCAGTCAAACTACTTTTATCTTAAATTATTTTTTTCCTCTGAAGCGTTCATGCCACACTCTCCAGAAGACGTTCTGGCAATTACACTGCAACGGCCCGGACCAGAGGCGGTTATGGCCAAAGTCCCACCGCGAGCTCCAGGCTTTTGATAAAAACCAAGACAAAACACGTCAGGGAATGAAGTCACAGCCCCCTTTTTTGCACTATGAGGATGGAAATAAAGCAGATGGCCCAGACAGTGAATATACAAAAGCAAGCGATAGAGATCAAGAACAATTTGGGATCTTGAATGGCAAATGACAAATTCATCCTGGTAGAAGATATTTAAGCTTTTTCATTTCCCTCTGTACGCTATCAGCTTGTCTACAGCTGGATGGATGCAGCAGAGACATGCTGTGATGTTTGGGGTGGGAAAGAGCTGCTCAAAGAAAACCAAGTTTTGTTGTGGAAAAAAAAAATATCTGTGGCAGGTGCAGGTGTTCAGCACTTCTGGAAAAAAAAAATACCCAGCTTGTGAAACACTGGCTTTTGCTTTATTTACCATTCTAGAAAATGCCTTAAGAACATGTCATTTTTCATGTCCAAGCAATGACTGACACCTCTGGATCCTATTAGAAATAAACAATAAACAATAACAATACAAAGAAAACCTCAAGTTACCAAATACATCGTTTTGGATTTCATCAGCCTTTGTAACATAAGAAGGATTCACATGAAAATTTAACATCCCATAACTCTTAAATACATACTACTGGAAAAATACAACATAATTATTCACTTAGCTGTGTGTCATCACCTATGTACATATAAATTAGTTGCCAATTTCAGTATGTATTTTAGATAAATGCTGGTCTACTTAGAGAAATAGAGCATATCTGTATTTAATTACCTCTCCTCGGTGAATTAAAAATGGATTTCATACAGCTTGCATTGCTTGTATTATAAATTTGTTATAGCACGAAAGCCTGGAATTAGCACAAGAAAATGACTCACCTTGATTTTTTTTATTATTTTTTAAATTTATTTTTAAGAAACTAGCTCTGGTATTTTATCCTTAGTTTCTTACCAATCTAGAATATTTTTAGAAAAATAATCAAAGAAAGAATATGGGGGAAAAAACAACCCTCTGTATCTCAAAAGATTTTTGAAGAAGTTTTGTTCTTTCAGAACAGATGACCATGGTTTTGCAGATCCTGGTTCTTACTGATATTAAAGGCACACAATATTTTATGCTGTTTGAGCAACCTAAGGGAGAAAAAGGAACAGGGATTTTTTTTGCCCCTTTTGAAAGCTCTTTTAAATTAGTAGATTACTGTTCAACTTTCATCTGTGCACAAAAATTAGACCACTTATCTTTCAGTATAATTACTGCAATAGCACTCACAGTGGGTAGAAACAGAGTGATATAAAGTCATCCTGAACTTATACTAATATACATCCAGGGAAAGGGAGTCCACAGCACCTGCACGTCTCTGAGAGGAGTTGTTCCAGTTTATCTATCTGAATTTAAAATAAAAACCACATTTCTAATCATGACATTCATACTGAGGAAATGAGATCTTTAGAAGTCTTTACACGTCAGGGGGGCTTTACTGATGTTCTATGATGGCTGCTACTTTTATATATTGCACACTTACGGGGTCTAGTCATTTATTTAATCAAAACAAGGGACTTTGCTAGGGAAATGCTCTTTAGATACCCACAGAGAAGAAAATGCACACTCAGCTCATCTATCAAAAAAGGGTCCTGGTTTGCATAGGAAATTACAAATTACTGCCCAGACGGTGCATAGAAATGTTAAAGAGGATGAGAATCCTCAGTTACAGCTTTTTGCAGTAAAAATTTATTCTGTTCAGAGAACAGATGTGAGTCATATCAGCAAAAGAAGCCTCTGTTATTCTGTCTCTATTGGTGGTGGGGAGTTAGCAACAGACCTCAATGGCAAATGCCTCCGAATGTGGGCAAATCCTCCTTCCAAAGGGGTTTAATTTAATTTCATCTGCAATTTAATTTCATCTTTGTAAAAGGCAGCTCTGTCTCTGGAAGTTTGGAAAAGGGGCCAAATTCTTCACTCTTTCAGGCTTTACTCCTAATTGTGCAAACTTTGCCTTGGACCGGTTTGGTGCAACTTCTACTGGAGTGAATTCAAGTGTTGGGGAGAAGGCAGCTCGGCAGCACCTCACCACCTTTAACCATGCCCTCCCCCCTGCCAGGGGTAAGGCAGGGTGAGAGAGACCCAAAGGGCAGCAGACCCCTCTCCACACCTTTCTGCCTGTCAAGACTCCCAGCAGCCAGGAAATCCATTGGAAGAAACGAGCCAAAAGGTGCCTCGGTCTAGTCTACTGTCCCAAGCCCATGAGATCTCAGACCTTAGCACAGACAGGTCACACCTACTTTTGCTAGTCGCAAAAGCTCAGTCTTGGTCACAGAAGCTAAACTCAGACATCGTATCAACATATTTTTAATACAAACACGTTTAAGATCCACCAAGGTCCCCCAAAACACCCAGGGAAAAAGGAAGATGTCAGGAAGCTGGTGGACAATCTCCTTTGCTTCACCATGCCTTTAGTACCCGCTATGGTGCACATAAGGACAAACCCACGCGTGTTTGAATTGCACTTACTTGTCTCTCCAAAAGCATTAAAGAAGAAAGATAACATCAAACGGTAAAAGTATAACCCAAAGCACGACACTGAGATGGGTTGATGAGAAGCTGATGATGAGTTTTGTCGGATTAGTCAGCAAGGAACGATGGTATTTTCTACAAACCTGCATAGGTGTCAAAGCTCACCCGTGATTCACAGCAAAGCCAGCAAGATTTGTTTGTTAGGAAGTGCGTGGAGTGAATGGAAGGACCACCACTGTGTTCGCTCAACCACGGGTACATAGGAGCTTGCCGAGTGCCTCATTTTTACAATATCTGTAGCTTTAAGCTCCAGCTTGAGAAGGCTGGAGAGCACAGGAATAACCAGTGCTCTCATGAGTATAAGTTTCCCAAGGATGTTTATGTAGAGTTTTCCAATTTGGTCTCACTTGGGCCCCATTTCCAGAAGTTTCTTTTAAAGCCCTCCTCCAGCTTTTATTTAAAGAGTGCACTCATGGTGGGCCCCCGTTCTCCTATTGAACCATAAGTGCAAACACTGGTGGAACATCAAAGCCATCAGCCCAGCACATAATAAACACAGAGAACAAAAATACGAGTGAGAACAAGACGAACCATCAAATGAGGGCAGAGGGGAGAAGAGGGAAAATAGTTAAGGAAGAAACAAAGGAAAATAATTAAGGGGATGGGAGAAAAATGAAGGAAGGAAGGGGGAGAAAAATCACGGTCAATGTGCGAAACACTACAGAGTTGCTCACGATCAAATCACAAGCGTTATATGGCAATGTCGCACACCTTCCAGTCCTTCCACCGTATGTTGGTCTGGAGGCTTTCCACAATGATGGGAATGATTTTTGGAAAAAACAAGGGGGGAGTGAGGGCATCATGAGAAGGGGAAAGAGGGAGGTTTATAAATATAGAGATATATATCATAAATCCATTTACTGAATATCGTAACAGAGAGCAACTCACGGTGAATTTACGCTGGAGACTGACGAGCTGCGAGATACAGTACCTCGAGTTTGCTTTACAAAACTGCACATGCAAAAACAAAACAAACAAAGAAAACAAAAAGTGAGAAAAGAAAAAAAAAAAGAAGAGAAGAGAAACCATAAAAGACATTGGGAGGAGACTCATACAGGCTGTGTCCTATCGAATGCAGACTGCAGCGTGCATCTTGGTAGGAGACCAGGCAAGCTTCAGAAAGTGTGGAAGCCACAGACACACCACCTTCTAGTTAACAGGGAAACAACCAAAGAATCAAAAACGGAACCAAAAGGGAAAAAAATTAAAAGGTGAACCAAAAGCCACACGATGATATTAGGACTTTATGCCTCCATATGCCATACTCACACAATGAAAGTCCTCCGCAGAAGTCATCTTTAGGACCTCAGGGTAGAGGTCTTTGCAGAAACAGGTGGTGATTGCTTTTACAGCTGTGCTGCAAATAATTATTTCCAAGTGGGAGCAGGACGCTAATTCCCACTCTGGCCCTGTGACATGAGGAAGAAGCCTTAGCACGGAGAAGAGCAGGGGCTAGAGGGAGGACTCTGGGCCACATCCAGAGAACCAAAACCCACCTGAGCCCCAGCAGCTGGTGTCAGGCTGCTTCTGCTTGGTCCCTGCCTTGGATTTGGTCTTCAGAGGCACCTACCTCTCTCCTCTGACAGGCACGGGGATGTGCCTGAGCTCAGACCATCCGAATACAGCTCACCGTGTCTAAAAACCATAGCTCTGCTGCAGCTTAGGCAGGGGATTACACACGATTGAAAGGAGCTTGTTTCAGTTCACAAGTAATTTTGTAGATTCTCCTCCATCCAGTGTTTGTATAAACACCGTTATACGTGGGGGGTTCTAAATACGGAAATCACTGAATTACACAGAAAAAGAGCTTATTCTTCCTTTGGCAGGGAATCTACAGAAAAACAGGATTCTAAGTATCTTGATAGAACTTGGCTTGAGGTGCTAATTCTTTCATAGTTATAAACAATAATTTTTATAAAGCTACCTCATCTGAGGAACCCTCCCCAAGACTGAAAATAAAATCCCTTCACCTCCTGAATTTGCCTTTTCAGTTGCAGCATTTTTTCTCCTGCTTCCATGAGAGTTTTAATCTGTTAGCAATCAATACTAGCAAACCAGAATGTCTAGTTAAAATCTAATGTTCTTTGGATATCATATAAGTAGAGTTTTAAATATACATTTACTAAAAATTAATGGATTATTCTGAACAGAAATGTTGGCCCAGGTAAAGTATATAACACAACAATCCAGAAGTCAAGCAACCTGGAACAAATATAAGAGAAATTGTGAAAGGCATCGTAAAAGTTTTGCTTGGAGCAAATAATCTGCTGAACAGTCAGGCAAAGTATTTTGCCTAAACTTCAGTATTTCTACATTTGTACCATGCCAAATGAAATGGGAGCAGGAGTCAAAGTGGGCTTGGCATGCCCTGCTTGTTTGCCAGGAAAATTATTGTTTCCAGGTTTCTTAAGGTGGGGATCCCTTTACTCTTTGGCTGGATGCTGAACCCCCAAGACGTCAACTAAAACCTTGAACAAGCCCTTGACTACACGAATGTCTCAAGCACAGGTGAGGAATTTCTAGGGCAAAACAAGTGGAAAACTCGCGATGGAGGAGAATGTACTGGGCTGCCCTGATTTACCTGAGAGTCAGCACCACCATTGTGCAATACCTGTGGAAATTTTGCTTTTAATTGCTGAAAGCAGATCTCAACATCCCTCAGCAGGAGGCTTGAATGAACCTTTGCGTTTATCCCTGCCTCGTTTGGTGCAGTGCAGGACAGAGGCCACGCTCTGGTCCTGCCAAGTACCCTTGTAACTTGGCCAGCCAACATTATGCAAGTCCTGCAGCGCTCCCGGTTCACTCCTCTGCTCCCATGGCCGGAGTCTGCTTTTTTTGAAACCATAAATTTGACTAAATTTGCGCTGGAACTGCAGGATGTAAAGCCACGAAGGAAAGACAGCCTCCTTTTCCAAATCAAAATGACAAAAGTACTTGAGCTTTACTCGCTGCTACTTACCATGCACGAGGGACAGAGCACAAGAGAGTGTCTTTAGGTGCAGCTGAGTCACCGTTACGCCAACAGCAAGGGCAAAAAGGTAAACTAATGGGAGGAATCACAGTACCTCACACATCAACACACTTCAGGGGGAAAAAGAAAGGGAAGAAATCACAAGCCAGCAAGAGAAAAAGAACACCTCTTCTAGTCCCCACATCACCCAACACGGGACGTTTATGGGCTGGGTGTTCAGGCACACTTCTTGCTGGGTCCTGTTGGGTACAGACAGCCCAACAGGGATTTGGAAACAGACCACAGTATTCCCAAGACAAAAGGAAAATATGGAGCCTCTGAGATGGAAAATGTCCTGGAGAAACAGAGCAACTCCCCCCCTTCTTCCCCAGGCCTGTACAAAAGGGACAGACACCTCTGAGAAGTCACTGTGAAATGATGTGCCACCTGTATCGGCTCTTGGCACTTTTCTAACGAGTAGTTGACTCGGTCACGTTAACAGGCAGTATCCACCTGTGGGCGAGCAATTAAAATGTAAACTGCTTTGAACAACCGTGTGAGGGACCAGCAGAAACCAGTCAGAGCCTGGAGAGAGGAAGAGGTCTTTAGAGGTTGGAAGGTTGTCCTGGGAAAGCACGTGTAACTTTGAAAAACGGTAGTGGGCAATTCTACAGACAGTGTTTAGGTCTGGTGCCCAGGTTGCATGAACTGTCTCTGCCACTTTCTACAAAGTTTCATCCACAACATCTGGGAAGTTCTCCTCCCACCCGGAACTCACATCCTATATCTATGCTTAAATAATTTCCTTGGGTCTGGCTACAACTGTAACCCATTACCACATGGAATTAAATAAAACCCATAAGAAACAAAATGCAAAAAGTTTCACTCAGCATGACTTCAGCATAACTACTTAGCAGGTTCCTACAAATTTAGCATTTGCTTGCTGTTGCAATTGCTATTTTAAGACTTTTCCCAAGAAAAGGTGAAGAGAGGCCACTGGAAAATACATGGGCTCTGGGTGCCGGGTGAGCTGCAGCTCGTGTCCTCTCCGGCTGGTCTGCTGGCCCGCGCTGGGCTGGGTGTGCTTATCACAGCCCCTTTTGTACGTGCCATTGGTGCATCTCTGGCTGGAATAGAAAAGGCGGAGGAGGAACCCAAACACGGGGAGTTCAGGCTTCGGGTTAGGCAAATGCAGAAAATAAAACTGTGTTTGCGCTGGGGTCTTTGAATGGGTCTGACGGCTCTCCCTTCCACTGGTGCCTTTACAGTGGGATCACGAAGTGCTTTGCACATCCATCGCCTGAGAATTATTACCCTTTTCCCCCCTCCTCCGTTCTTGCCGCCGAGGAGGCTGCACCAATGGTTTGCTCTAAAGACCCGCCAGTCTGTACAGTCGCTCAGTTCAAGAGGCTGAGTGGTTTAAATGTTGTACGAAACAGAGGTTCTTAAAGACAATGCTGGGCAAACTGAACAAACCCAAAAACTCACCTCCAGAAACAACAAAGCAAGGAAAATGCTAAACAGAAAACAAAAAAAAATGACAAAAATAAGAATGAAACAATGGACTCAAATTAAAATGCAATAACACATGTTAAACAGATATTCTGTTTTAAACCAAACATTGCAACAATGACAAAAACAACGTACCATCCTAGCCTTTAATCCTGAAAAACCACAAAACAAAAAGGCCTGTTCAGGATAGAGTTCACCAGGTGAAAAAACAAACTGCAGTGGGACAAATCTGTTCACGTTAAGTCCCTTTGGTGGAGCAGAAGACAAACCATAGAAGTCCTGGGAGATCGATGAAGTAGCAGCTACAAACCGAATGCAAGTAGAATATTGTAATAAAGCACTTTGAGGCAGTTGCAAGACAGATGATATCTCGACGCCACTGCAATAATGAGTATATTATTAAAACAGATCCCCATAGCGCTTCACCATCTATCAACGACAAAACAATTTGTGGCTCACGCGGCAACCTATTGCACGTGTAAAGGTGAAGGTACCTCTTCGGACCCTCCAAGCAGGCTGACTGCTAAATAAGCAACCAGTTTCTTACACCTAGGAAATGACATTTTGCAACTGATGCAATAAATCGAACAGTTCCTGGAGCTCAGTTATGAAGAGAGGCTTGAACGGCAGAGGGGAGCAGAAGAACCAGTGCAGATAAACTGGAGGCACAGAAGCATACGAACCACGAGCGCACGCTGCATTTGCACAGGAAAAATGCCTGAGGTGGAGGAGCAGATACAACACTACAGAGTATGCAATGGCCTGGAAGGAGGTTAGGGGAAGAGAGATGCTCTCAGTCCTTGATGTAGGACTGAGAAGGGCAAGAACCAAAACAGCACGCACAGCACCTTGCTGGTGAAGCAGCAGAACCACTGATCAGACTTTTCACCGGACTCACCCCAGGACAGCTTTATCACCTCTGTGGGAGGTGGACAAGCAGGCCAGGAACATGAACATCATGACTAAGGAAATGCAAGATATGGTGCCCTCTGCTAACACCCGAGAGACCTGATTTGATTGATGCGGGTAGAGAAAATGTTGATGTTTTCAGAACACTGATCGATGCTATAGATGCCTGCGGTTATAGAAATTCATTTTCATTTCATAGAAATTCATATTTTCATTTATGAAAATAAAATCAAATTCTAAAACTAAAAAATTATTCCTTTGGAGAAAATAAAAATATAAACCAATAGGGTAGACCCACCTTTGCAGCAGGCCTTTGGTAGCTCAGTCCCAGTTTTTCCCAGGCCCTGCTCACCAGCCACTTAGGGGTTCCCAAGCTCTACAGATATTTGCTTTTTGCAGTAATATTTCCATATGCCCAAAATCCCACTTCCAAGCATCCCCAGCACTTTTTCATTCTTGGCATATCCAGCTCAAATTGCCTCAGAGGCTTGATCTGAGAGGTGTTGCCACCAATACGGCATCTGCTCCATCTTCAGGACCACTGCGTAGCTTAAGACCGTAAGAAATGAAGTAATGGGGTACACCTGGCTGTCAGCCATGGGTCCCTAACATCAGCCCTACTGTATTGCATGGAGATATCTAAGGGATAGGTGCTGCAAACCTGAAAGCTGTAGCTGCTAAGCCCCTCTGGAGTTCACTATGGATGTATTTATGTATTGAACAAATTGCTTTGGCATGCATTCATTAAATATCTTTTAGATCATCAGCCAGCAACCCATCCATACACCTATTTCGCTCTCACAAAACATGTAACTTCTCCCTCGCCTTCCCCTCTATGTCATTGTCCATTTGGTCACCAACCTATTGACCGTAATGCATTCTTCTTCCAAACTGAAGTCCTGCGAGCTTTGTGAGTGGCCTTGTAAGCACCTCGCTGGCACTAAAGCAGAGATAACGAGAAGCCACGCGACGGTTGTTAGACGACGGCTCACACACAGCATGCGCGATGTTGCCGTGGTTAGTAGACGTGGAAGCAATCGACTGCACTTTCAAATGTGTTCATTTGTAAGCCTAATTATCTGCCTGTATAAATGTGGAAGGTAGGGATCTGGGCAGATACAATTTGAGGCAAAATAAGCTGAAATCCACAATTTTGTACTCACTTTCAATTGTAGTCACAAAACTGGCCCTGTGATATTGAAAACCAGGTGAAAGCATGGTGAAAAATCATGGAATAAGGTTATTTTAAGCAACTAACAATGTGGTGCGAAATCTTAGCTCCATTAAAATGTTGAGGTTTTTTTTTCTGATTTCTAAGAAATCTTCACATGCACTATGCTTTTGATTAAAAAAGAAGAAAATAAGAATCATTATCTTGCATTTTAAAATAACAGTACCAGGAAATTAATCAAAAAACAAGAGCAAATATCCTATCTTGATTTGACTTCTTTTCAAGACTGGACAGGAAATCATTGTAAGAAAAGGATTATATTCAAAACCAACAAACAGACATAGCATAAATAGGAGCTCATTAAAGCAATAATTGAAAAATAAAATGGTAAGAAGAATAAAATAGTCATATCAATAATACTCTTTTCCTTCACATCTATTGTCTTTGATGTAGTGGATTGAACTCCCACTAACAAGGGTCTCAAGAGATTTACACTGAAGGAACAAACAGGGATCCTGCTGTATTTCAGATACTTTGGTCTAAAATTGAACAGGAAATTTCTTTTTCTTGAGCTTGAGCTTCTCTAGCCTTTGGAGGTCTCCCTACAAAAGGGAGCTGGAAAATATCAGCAGCTCTCAGTAAAACCCACCACCAAATTTTTTGATGCTGGAAATCCTGATGCTAAAATTCCAGAAGAGGTAAATGAACCTTTAAGAACAACATATTTTTAAGTAAATCCATTCAAGGTAGGCATGTCTCAAACACAGGCCCGTAACCCCATGCAGGCAGAACTCTGCACTGACCTCAGCAATATCACAGAACCATAGAATCATTAAGGTTGGAAAAGACCTCCAAGATCATCGAGTCCAACCGTCAACCCAACACCACCATGCCCACTACACCATGTCCCTAAGCGCCTCATCTACCCGTCTTTTAAATCCCTCCAGGGATGGTGACTCAACCCCTTCCCTGGGCAGCCTGTTCCAAGGCCTGACCACTCTTTCAGTAAAGAAATTTCTCCTAATGTCCAATCTAAACCTCCCTTGGCGCAACTTGAGGCCATTTCCTCTCGTCCTATCGCTGTTACTTGGGAGAAGAGACCAACCCCCACCTCGCTACATCCAGACAAAAATTTCCACCTACATATCAATCTTTCACGTCAGTTTAGATCAGTGTATATGAAAAGGTGAGCCCCAAGACAACATTTTGGAAGGATTCTGGTATCACAGAATCTGTGCATATGTCCACATCCATGCAGAAAAGCCTGCATCTGAAAATGCAAATTGATGTTTCTAGCTACAAACCAGTGACTGTTTGCATACGTGATTATATTCAGCCCAGCACTCTTTCAAACAGCAAAGAAAAAGCATTCAAGCATATTTTTCAGTCTGCTACTTAGGAGGATGCCTTTACACTTAAATTCTCAAAGCAGAGATCATTAAAGAATAGTTAATACATTATGTGCACACATACCTCTCGTAATTAAAATTCCAAAGTGAAATGTTAACACTTCACCTGGTGAAATCTATCCTAGGACAGCTTAAAAAAATCCTTCTAAAATACAGTTATTTATAGCAAAGCAAAACATGAGGCATTACAAAGAAAAACAAAGTAAAAGAAACACTTAATTAAATTCATGGTTAAGCGATCAGCGCTGAAGTATTCCGTCAACCTAAAGCCCTGTCAGTAACAGAGATGGTATAAAAGGGCTCACAGAGTACTATGGGATGCTCCACTTGAACAGACATATATCGACACTGAAAAACAGAAACCAAATGATAAAGTTCCCAAATAACAAAATAATGCTTACGCGGCTATGGAAATGTTAGCTGCAGACATGGGGCTGACTTCTGCCACTTCCTTGGCCTTTTGCAGGGCGAGCTTTTGATTGGTGGCTTCCTCCATCTCCTCCTCATCCTGGTGCAGAAAATCAAGAGAAATCAGAGCGTGCATCACGTAATGACAATAACCAGAGCTCCCCAAGGCACGAGTCATATGTGACTGTCACTGCCGCACTGCGAGAACAGTGGAAACTCATTAAAATAAGGTAG
This sequence comes from Calonectris borealis, assembly GCF_964195595.1. Lineage (NCBI taxonomy): Eukaryota > Metazoa > Chordata > Aves > Procellariiformes > Procellariidae > Calonectris > Calonectris borealis. Next base: position 5,904,026 of record NC_134332.1, read on the forward strand.
AATTTCATAACTACTTGCAAGGACCCCTGGGTAGGGCCTTGGTGCCAGCAACAGCTGGTTGAGATAAGAAATGCAAAGTTTGGTCAAACACTCAGTGCATTTTTACCACAAACACATCTCCCTCGCAAAGCTTTCCTACCTCTCCTGGGTCTCCTCTTACCGCTTCGCATTCGGGTAGGAGGCTACAGCGGAGCAGGGAGAGACCTGACAAATGTGACATTTCTGGGGTGAAGTGAGCCCCATTTATCTCAGTCTTGCATTTGTAAAAACACTCTAAAGCCTATGTTTTAGTGAAATGTATGAGACAGACTCCTAAATCCTTCATGACTTCTGGCCAATGTGACTTTTCTGAAACAGAAAGTTTCGGGATTTGACTGGTCCCGCTCACAGCAGGTATTGCCACTTATTTCTGTTAAATCACCGGGGACTTACAGGGTGAAAACAGAAAGGAGGAGCCACATTAAAGCGTAGTCTGTAGACTCAAGCATAGATCAGAAAGATGGGTATGTTCATGCTTTCTGTATATCCCCAGATCATGTGGATTTTTAACCTCTATTGGCATTGCAGAGTGATTTATTTCTCCTACCTGGTGTAATGACAAGAGAAATACTGCTCAGATTCAAAGTACAGGATCTTAAGCAATGAGATGAGGGCAAAAGGCAAAGAAACAGCCTGGTTCATCTTCAATGGGCATCTAGGTTAAACTTCCTTTGAACTTTCTAGCCAAATTAGATAATAAAATCATGGCAGGATAAACGCAGACCCTCTGATGGCAATGTCAGCATCACACATGTTCAAGGAATACCCAGATGTCAAGACGAGAGCAGTCACAGGCTCTTCTGTCAAACTTTGCGAAATGCCACGGGTCTACCTCTGCTCTTCAAAGGTAATGCTGTGAAAGAGTTATGCTTAAAATAATGAAAGCAGACAGTAAGACATCTAGCTTTGAAATAGGAAGTCATATAGATTTATCCATCCTGAATACCATCTGCATAAACAATACCTTGCTCTGGCGTTGGTGTTATTTGCTTAAACTAAACTCATTTTGAAACTGTTTTTCTTTTCTCCTTCCAAAGAAAAAAGAAATGACAGGAAATTAATCAAAAAAATCTGCTACCGATAAGGTTTCTTTTCTTTTTTTTTTCTTTCCAAATATTAGCAAATCTGTAACAAGTAAATTCCTACTGTAGTGGATGAAGAACCTCAGACAGGCCATGAAAAAAAGCCCTGCTGAACAATTATACAAAGACAATATTTCTCAACTGCCAACTTCCAGTAAATTTATCAATGATTTGGAAGCTCATTGTAAATCAAGGGTATCTGCGGAATATGAATCTTTTGAGGAATAAGGCCCCCAATAAGGAGGCTTTTAAGTTTTCCCTTTCATTCCGCAGGTATCTTCAAGTTGTTTCTTCTCCGAGGACGCTCTCTAGCAGTGTTAGAATCACATACATTCAAAGGCTCTTGATTTTTCTTCCTCTGCACCTAAAGGACCAGGTGCAGCTTTTACCATCTCTTTAAATTTGTAGCTTCGACTCCATTCTCCCCAGTGCATCAGTAATTCTGCCGGATTCGATATCTCAAAGTAACAGCAGAAAATATCTGTTGTCACTATAGATGCAGCTGTCCCTAACTCAGAACAAGCACACTCTTCAGCAGACAACTGCTTTAATAGTATTTCTGTAGCTCCTTCCACCCAGAGATTGCAGATCACTACAAAAATTAATTAATTTTTTGCCTGATACGTACACTGCAGGGTCTCACCGGGGCACAGGCTCATCTCCTTCTGCTTGAAGCATGCAGGGGTGCGACGGTGCGTGACTGAAGCCCCCTCGAAGCTGCGACGGCAACATCCATCCGTCCCACCTCCCACCAACAGCCCAGCTCTGGCAGCTCGACTGTCGCTGTCATTATACAGGGGCAAGCGCAGATATAAGGACATCTCTCTCTGTTTCCTTTCTGTTTTCTAGAGCTCTAAATCTTCATTTGCACCACACACGGTGTATTTATCACACGGTAAAACCCATCTTCGGTGCTACCCGTAATGATGTGCATAGTTAACGCTGACTCTTCTTTATTAAGTTCACCCAATTAAAGCCCTCTCCATTGGGAAGGAGGAGGAGGGATCTTCATGGCTGCTAGGCTCTTGTTTTTGCCGCTCGCTTCAGTCCATTATTTCTGGAGATTTCTCAACTTTTTTATATATTTATATATATTTTTATACAAAAGTCACACATCCCTCCTATCCCACGTTGCATGTTTTTATACTGCTTTCTCAGGGATTGCTGGCAGTGCACGGAGATCAGAGAATACACCTTGGGCTTTAGGATATTTAGGAAAATAAGGGGTCACTTGTGGCGGCTTTACATGCCAGCTGAAGGAGGCTGAAGAACGAACTGCTGTGTGTCACCGGAGACATTGTGGGATGGTCAGCGGAGAGAAGATTTTAAAAGCAAATTTTGGGGGCAATTTTAGCTTCCACTCTGAATAAGTGAACAGGAAGAAAAACCTGTCAATATATGGAAAAAACCAGAGGGTAGGCAACCAAAGAGATTCAGGACAGCTCTGAGAAATCGCTAGAAATGAAGCTGGCAGAGTTTAAGTCCGTGGTAAGGGAGAGCCAGCGCAGGAAGAGGAGGAGGGAGACCTAGGGAGGGAGAGGCGGAGGCTGGAGAACAGATTCTTTATCTATTCAAAGCAAAGAAGGTGATTCTTTTTTTTTCCCCCCAAATGAGTCATTCCAAAGTACTGGTGAGTTTTGTAACAGACATCGGATGATCAAGCTTAAGTTAAATATAGTTACAATGCTGATAACTTCTGTTACAGGACACAAGGCCCAGCTCCGGCTACTGAGAAATGTTCAAATACCACGATAAAAGAAGTCCAAATTAGCAACCAGAGGTGGAAATGTTGGTTGAAATGTTTCAGTCCTGAAGGTTAGCTGGAAAGCTTTCTGTCTTTCCAAAACAGAGGCAATTGCAAACTGCTTATGGTTTTCCCCCATCGTATGCAGCACTGATCTCCATTAGTTTTACAGCATAAATGTCAAGAAAGTCTCCTGAGATCAACCGACTCCTGAGTAACTTAATTATACCTCCAGGCCATTTTTGGTTTTGCATGATCATATTTACTTAGCAATAAATCCCTCACTCTCCAGGTATGCTATATAATTGAATTACTTTTATCTTTTTCCTCTTCTTTTGAAAGCCCTAGTGATTTTTTGGGATCATAAATAAAATTAAAGCAAAAAAGGAGTTTCTCAAGAAGCTTTAGGATTTGGCAATGCTGCTGAATCCATCAATATTTAATTATACTTTATAAACATCAACAAAGTCAGGTTTCTAACCATCCCAGTCAGCTGCTGAAATATTCACAAGAAAGCACTAAAAGGATTAAGAAAGAAGTAGGATGAGCTTCGTTATCCAAGAATTCTGGGACTGATCCTCTTTCTTAGCACATACAAGGGATGCCCATAAATCTCCTGACAGCCTGGGAGGAGGCACGGCCCCGGGTTGGAGATTTCCCTGGGCTTTAGAAAGAACAGAAACAGCTGAGCTGCTGTAAGGGGAAAACTTCCCAGAAAAAAAAAACAGAGAGCCATTAAGCACAGCCCTGAGCTGCTTTGTAAGAGAGGAGGGATGCAGAACATGGTCTCAGAGACATAGGAACATTCGTTATACACCTGAGAACACCAGCCGCCTGGTACGGTCTGCGCTGGAAATCGGCTGTCAGGAAACAAGGCTCCAGTCAAAGCTGGAAGTTGAAGCCAGTCGCGCAGCTCCGCAGCAGAAAAGGAGAGCTGGTAAAGACAAGCTCAGCTGCACCAGATACAGATTTTAACTGGGAACAGTTGGCTGCTTTGGTCTTCAGCAGCTGGAGCGGGGTAGGAAACTCCTAGAACAGTCTGTGTCCCTGAACTGTGGGGTTGCATCGTGCATCCATGAACTACCGCACCTTTCTGCAACTCCGGAAAGAGAAAACATCCTTGCCCGCTGCTGCATAAGCCCGTGGTTAGCGATCCTCTTGCCCTATAAGGCGTATATAAGCTAAAGCTTGTAAAATACAACTGCTAAGGTGGATACAGTGCTTCTTCTGCCACTAGCAGGTCACCGTGACTTACGGCGATGGCAGCAGCACAGCAATGGGGTGTGCATGTTTTTATCCACTCAGTGAGAACAAGCTAGAAATGTGCGAACAAAATCTAATGCTGCCTCATAAATACAACTGAGGATGCTGCAATGAGAAATCAAAAGTATGCCATAATAGGAATACAAACTGCAGCACTTGCAATCCTTCCTGCGCAATACCGAGGCTGTAAGTTCTTCTCCACAGGGAATGCTCCAGTAAAAATCTGCACATAGAGCAGAGTCACAGCGGTGTCATTTCCTCCTCTTGCCAGGACCTGGCTTTCTGCCTGCGCTTGGGCTGGTGCCTCAGATTTCTCTTGCACCTGGTGAGAGGCAGGAAGATTGTAACATCTTCACCAAGTATTCACCATCGCCTCTGCAGGTTGTTTTCCAGGGAGATGATTGGAGAACGCTAATTCTTTGATTCATCCCAAAACTCAGCAAGGTATGAAACATTAGTGTCAGACAGCAAAAGCAGCAAGACCACACCTGCGTTTCCCCACGCCTAAGCTTCAAGTCAGCCAAAACCCGTTAACTGCTTCGCCTCTGCTCTTGGAAACGGCAAACGCTACGAATGCCTGTGCACCTCCATGCAGCAGCGAGGTGAGCAATGCCCACTGCCCACTCCGTGATAAAACATGAAATAATTCACTGAAACAGGCCTGAAATGAAACAAACCTGAACAAGAATAAACCTCCAGATCCCTCTCTGCAATGTAAACTGGTAAATAGAGATACCGCAGGACCAGGCTCTAGAGGAAACCTCAGGGTGCCTGGAAGGGTCGGTAACGTGTGCGCTAGATCCGGCAGCTGTGGTCTAAGTTTGAAGACACAGAAATCTCGTACGTACCTTGGTCAGCTCTTGGGCATTTGCCAGATTGTCGACAGCGATAGCCAAGAAGACGTTCAGCAGCGTATCTTTTGGGGAGCAGCTAAGGAAAAAATCTTCACAGAGCAGATACAGTGAATTGTTCCCCTTCTGCTGCCACTCCCTTTCTTTCCCCACTTACAATCATGGGCATGTTATGGATTGACCCCTTGCACCACTGCTTTGTCTTCATTTCTAAGTCACCCACTTCTGCTGGGAGCCAGCTCTGCATCACAGGGGTGCTGGACACCCATTTGTCTCTTCCCCAGCACATATCCCCTCACGGGCTGAGCAGATGGGCTTTACAGCACTGAAGGTGCAACCGGTTTGGGACCACATGATGGTCCTAGAGACACAACAGCCCGTTTTTTCATTCCAGAAAATCCACACCTTCGCTCCTGCCCACACACACACGGAGCAGATTTAATCTTCATTTTTCCCTCCTGTTTAAAAGGACAACTGGTAGAGCTCCCGGAAATAATTTTAAAGCCAACATTTGCATAATATAAACATACAGCTATATAGAGGCATGAAAAAGTTAAGCTTAGGTCACTGCTGCATTACATTCTGGTGGGAGGAAACTATCATGACTTATCACACTGAAGTCGATACGACAATCAGATCGCCACGGACATCTTCTATCCTGAATGCTGCAGCATCACGCAGAGCACAGCTACAGAAGAGCCTGTCAGCAGGACACCCAGCCCCAGCTAATGAGCTCTGCCGGGAAACGGGCCGTTAGTCCAGGCCAAATTGCATGTAGCCCAGCTCAACAACCGCCAGTGCCCACGCTAGCCTGGGTCTCTCTGCAGAGCACTGCATTATATCACTAAGACATACAACATTTCCCTATAATTATTTATTCATATTTTATTTTCATTTTTCCACTTAACGATTTCAGCTATTACTTGTCCCTTCATGTATTTTATTGTTGTTAATCCAGCTATGTGTCTGCAGAACAACCCCAAAACAACTGTAAATCAGATACCTTTGCATATGAAAGGAGAGCAAGCAAAGCAAAACCAAATCTAAACTACTCTCCAAGAAGAAAACGCCTTTTGCTCTTGCACATTACCAGGTGACAGGAGAGTCACTCACTCTACAGCTGCGTAAAGCTATGATTGCTCCTCTAAATACGAATGTACACGATAATGAAGTTGTTCTCATGAGTATTTACTCTCTGGAGATTCACAAAGGCTTTAACAGCAACGCGCTTCTGCTGTGTTGGTATCGCACTGTCCTCACCAGAGCCAAATATGAGTCTGGGACCAGATGCAGGTCCCCGTAAGCTGAGTGAAATGACTGCAGCACCTTTAGGCAGCTAATTAACCCAGCAGAAAATAACTGGATGCGTCCCCGGTTTTGGTTTGCGAGTTGGAAGCAATGCCCCAAGCAACGCCGCAGCGGAGGCGGGAGGGCGGCAGGAGGGCGGCGTGCTGGGGCAGCCAGGCAACGCGAGGGGAGCGGCGGGAGCTCCCGGGGTGCTGGCAAACCTGCAACGAATTTTTGGGAAACCTTGGCCTCGGTGCCCCTCTGATTGCTTTCCATTTCTCAGAAGGATGCCTGGAGGAGGCATCTGAGGTTTCTCTATAAACAGAGGAGCCAGGAGCGGTGCAAGGCTGATTCATCGGCTGCAGTCGCCTCTGCCGAACAGGAGCGTGCCCAGAAATCCTCGTGCTCCAGAATCTCCTGGCAGCACGCTGGCTGGGGAGCCGTCACCCCATGTTGGCACAGCTTCAGGAGATTTCCCAGGGCAACCAGGGACCAAAGTTGGCCCAAACAACCAGCTCAAAGCCTCTTTGCTTTCCCTCTCAAGAGCTTTCAGCAAACATAATTCAGCCAAGACTTCAGAACCAGACGCTCACGTCTCTAATTCCCATCGAGACGAGTGTCTCCAGAGCCGGAACGCCTATCAAAACCGGAGCCTCTGCTTGTGACAGTGGAAAGCAGGAGTCCTATTTAATCTCTTCGGATGCATCTGCATCCTGACTGCCAAACCCTGCAGGGGATGGGACGCAGGGCCCTGGGGTTTGTCCAGGCAAAGGCCAGGTCATCCGTCAGGTTTTCTCCATGTCATGTAACTGGTTTCTCCGTGTCGTGGAGGTTTTTATGATGTGAAAATGATTCCTCTGGGACACACAGAGGTTTGAAATGTGATGCCCATCACTTGCTCCTTCCTCTGTTCCAGCAGGACAGCGAGGAGCACGGGGAGGGAGCACCTCAATCCCACTGCGCCCAGCAGATAAAGAACAAGAAAAAGGGAAAGATGATGCTGAAACGATCACCTCCCTCCCACGCTGAAGTCAGAGCTCAGTCAACTTTTCATCTGCAAAGATACTAATTTCCCCATTTCCTTTTAACTGAGGGTTGGCAAGAGGCAGCTATCACTTGCGGGCTGGGGGTGCAGGCAGGGGGGCTGGGGGTGCAGGCAGGGGGGCTGGGGGTGCAGGCAGGGGGGCTGGGGCACCGCTGCCCACAGCACCCCTGGGGTGCCGGCCGGTGCCGGCTGTTTGGGTTTCTTCCTCTGGGGTGCTTCCAACACGTTGGAAATGCTTCCAAGCCTCCTGCTATGGCAATGTATGTCTCGGTAATAAAACGGTCTTCCTACCCCGGCCTCCTACACACACATGCTGAAAAATGTCTTGTGTAACATAATCAACCACTGGAAATATAATTAATTTTTTTTTTTTTCTTTTAACGGATCAGCCTGTTTTGATCCATCACCAAGCAGACACGATCTGGCAGACTTGGGTGTTTCTGTCCCAAAAAAGGTCTCTCGGCCCTTTCTGCAGAGCTCAGGGATTCCCAAATATCACCCAAACTCCAGCCCCTGGTCCAGGCTGTACAACCTGGGCAGAGCCACAGACCTCGCTGGCCAGCTGAGCCAGCGGCTGGTGCTGAGCACGGCTCTCCTGGACGGCAGCTAAGGGCCAGGGGAAGGGCAGCATGTTCCAGGCATCTGCTGCTTTCCATTTCAGGCTCCTCTGCAGTTTTTCATGGGTTTTTTTCTTTTTTATTCCCTCAACAGATGCACCAATTTATCAATTAACCGGATAACAATGAATACAGGCATGGTGTAATTTCCTAGAAAATGGGCCAAATCCTGCTGTTACTCTAATCATACTACTTTCATTAAACCATTTCAGATGCAGAAGTCTGGCTCCACACAGACTCTCTGGAACTGGGAACGTAACGTGAGAGACTTCCAACTTACAAAAACAAAGTTTCTGGATCTTTTCCTTGCAGTAGTCCCTTGAAAAAGTAAATGGGTTTGAAGAAACAACTGAGCTGCAGTAAAAAGCAGGGGAAGCCGGCACCCGCCTGCCTTTCTTCTTCATGAAAAAGAACAATCACAAAGCCCCGAGCAGCTCTGGGAGAAGGAAGGACTCCCTCGTTTAAAAAGAGCAGGCTTTGCAAGCTGACCCAAAATCGCCAATGCCAATTCTCTAACAAGATTTGATCCAGTCTGCCTAAACTCTTAAAAATGGACTCACCAAATGCCAATGTTCCAAAACCGAAAACAAAACCCCACCCAGCAGCGGAACCGAAGGGCCTTTTGCTGATCAGCATCCAGAGGGGCTTAGACTGATTTCAATGGTAGTGATATAAGAAAAAAACCAAAAAATCCCACTTAAGAAATTCAGCTGCAGTGAACGTCTGCGTGGGGAGGGCTGGTGGCAAATCCACACTCGGCAAATGAAAAAAATCCATTGCATAAAAAAGGTACATTTTAAAGCTTTTTGGAGGGAGTTCTGTAAGGCAGAGGGGGCAGATCTCTGTGAAGTCCCCAGTTAGAGCAGAAAAGACAATTCACACTAATCTAATCCGTAATTAAGCTAATCAACAGCTTGGACTGCTCTCTATAGGGTGTCCTCTTGGCATTTGCTGGGCTGTGGGGCTCTCCGTGGGAAGGTGAACCCGAGGCCCAGACTCGTACCTCCCCCTGCACACTTGCCCACCCTTAACATCGCTGGGGCACATCACTGACATTAATGACTATTTTACTTCCCCCAAAAATGCAGGACTGTTCTTTTCTGGCAATCTAAACTTTATTTTCAGATGTTCCTGGTTATGTTTTGATGGTTAATGATAACTTAAGTCCCTGGTAAGTCATACAGTTCAGCTTTCCCTCAGAGATAAATGACTGCCTGCTGCTGGCTCTCAGCATCAAAACTGTAGCTAGTGAAAAGCAAGGGTAGCACTGACCTTACTGAAATACTGTTTGAAATATCAGCGCAAGCATTAGTGGGCTTGCTGCTGCAATTCCCACGGAAAAGATTTAACCCCTCATCCTCCGCCACACACTGCAGCCTCAGTTCTCCCCTTCTGCCCATGGTGCTTAAAGCAAACAGGTCCACGTGCGATGCAGAAGGGCTCTTACAAGCTCTCTGTGAAAGCAGCTGATGCTCTCAGGCTAAGTTTCTACAGAGACAATCTGGGCCAGGTCTCTGATTCTCCAACAGGGAGAATGTATATCTCTATAGAAATTAATAGATTTGCTTCAGGTTTATAACTCAGATGACTAGAAGCTGGTGAAAGAAGTCTTCCAGGACACTGTAAAAGGGTTTCTGAGTGTTGTTACTATTTGTCAGCCAGCTCCCCCCTCTCTCTGTACTTTGTGCTTACAGAAACTCACCTGCAGCGAACTCATCCCCATCTGCAGGACTCATGGAGAATTAAGGAATCGCACCTGCCATACCCTCCTGGCTAAATGCACAGATAGTGCCCCGAGGAGCGCTCTGGCTGCGCTAAAGCTGTGCCACCAGCATGCAACCGCGGGGCAAGGGGACGAGAGAGATGGTCCCGGGGAAGCAGCCAGGAAAGCCACCTCCTGGCTCTCCTCGGCAGCAGGACAGCAGAAGGGCAAGCAAGACAGCTGCTCTCTCCCAGGATGATATTTGGGGAGAATGGGGGTAAGGTTCCGACCCACCACTCTGCCAGGGCAAGCAGAAGCAAATACCAAATTCATGGCAGCGGCAGTAGGTGAACCAGGTCCTTATTCCCTCCTCTTGAGCATCCCCTGCTCTTTCCCTTTTAAAGATAACTAAAGGACAAGGGAGAAGCCCCCTCTTTGAATTAAAGGTGCAAGAAGGGAATTTATATCCCATTCCTCAAAAATGCTGGATCGTAGCTGCTCTAAGGTTAAAAGTTTCTCTCTCAGCCCTGCTGTCAAGCCTGATTATAGCTTAATCTCATTTTCAAATACCAAGCCCTGAGGATTTAGAGATCTCCCTCCCTCCCAGCTCTCCATTGACCCAGTTTTCCAAAGCCTCGCGTTTCTGGCAGGGGGAATGTTGCCCGCCACGAGGCGGATCTCCGAGCATAGCTGCTGAGCCAGCCCCGGCGTCACGGCTGCTCTGCTCTGACAGCGCACGTTAATGGGATAAATCCCACAGAGACACACTTGTGTGACAAGCACAGCTCGCACGCTGCCTGCTCCACTGTTCCCTGTCTCGGTTCCTCGTACTAATGGGGAGATTTGAGGCAAAGCAAAGGGCTGGAGTCCTGCTGCGCAGTCCATGGGCGCTGACGTCCCATCTCCTCTCATCTTGACCCCCAGCTGAAGGGGCTCTATGTCTATACAACTCCACTTTAGCACAAGCACTGCCCCCCACATACCCTTCCCTGTCTCCCAGGTACTCAGCCGACGCTGCCAGCCCAAACAGGACTCTTAGGAAAAGATGAATGCTGGGACTGTAACTAGCAAGAAGGTTCGTGCTGCTGGGGAACCCTCCAGAGAGCTCTCAAGCAGAGCAGCAATGTTCAGCGTTATTATCCCTTTTTTACAGAATAAACAAACCAGCTGGGCTGCCTCACATATACAACAGTTTTTAAGCTTCCTTTTTTAAGGATGCTTTGGTTCCACACGGCTTGTCACTGCAGTCAGCAAACATCTCGCACCGACAATTTTGTACCTAGTGAATGTGAGCAATGCTACGCAACATCAGCCTCTCAGCAGCCTCCGCCATGAAGCGGGGACAGAGCCATCGCAGCTCCTACGCTCTGCTGGCTCTCCTAATCGCACCCAGCCGTTAGAGCAGAGAATCTCTTTGCTCATTTCTATATAAAATACAGCCTCCCTTTCCAAATCCCAGCTCCGTGGGACTGCTACGTTCTTGCCTCCTCAGACCTCTCTGGGGACATAACACACGTCTGTCCCAGCAGACACCCTGGGACATTCTGGGGGGACACAAGCTTCCAGTTTCCTGTTGCCCTCAAGATGACTAGGCAGAACAAAACATCTTCAGAGACTTCATGCATCAGGTCCTGGAACATGATCGAATACTCCCAGAGCCCAAAATCCAAGATCTGGACTTAAGTTTTAAGCATTATGTGGACACAAGACAATTCCAAGCATTTGGAATAGCACAGCTGGTTAAGCTGTCATGTAGACACAGGCACCAAGAAACTGGAGCCTGATCAAGGCACTAAACCAATTTCAACTGTTTCTTCCCCTGACTTAGTGAAAACTATCTGTGAAAATACTCAAGGTACAGAGATCCTGCTCTGATTTGACTTCAATCATTTTTCCCACAACGTAAATTAACTCATAATAGGACATTCTTACAGTAAAATATGAAAATTAAAAGTAATGAAGACAGTGCCCACATTGCCATCAGAAAAGGGACACCAGCATGGACAAATTGCCTACGCCTCTCACGCTGGGTGCTGTAAAGAGCAAAGTCATAGCACTGATTTGATTTTAAAAAGCATAAGTGAGGGTGTGAGAATTTAAACAAAACTAGATATTTCTAGCACCCAAGGAAGGGTGCGTGGCACACTGTGCCACCAACACAAGGCAATGTGTAAGGATACAGTTACCAAACAAGGTCAGGACGATGAAGTAAATGGAGGAGAACATCCCCGAGCGGACACCACCCTGCGACTCTATCCCGTGGTACATCACCGCGTTCCAGTCTTCCCCCGTCAGGATCTGCACAGCGAAAGTCGAGAGAGAAGAAGAACGGGTGACTCAACGGAAAGACAAAGTAGGTAAGGTCTGGGGGAGCTGGGCAGCTTGATGCAAGCCAGGACTGGTCTCTGGGGGAAAACGGATGAGCACGTTAGCGTGGCAGACTGTCGTGTTGGACATCCACCCCCCAGCCCTGGACGGTCTCACCCTGGGCTGGATGCAGCTTTCTCCTCTGGCATGGGCTGAGGACCACTGGTGAGGGAGGGCCGTTGCCCATTCCAGCCCTCTCCTGGTTAGGTGCCTGCTGCCCACCTCTGACTGTAGGCTCCCATGCAGAGGCAGTGAAAGCCACGTTCCAACACTTCACCCTCAGCAAAATTTCTCCAATTTTAAGTCCTGCAGAGATACCAGGTTTCAACAGCTCCATGCACGGCATTTCCCACAGACCTAAGAAAACTCTGACTTCCAAGCCCAGTGCCCTGAGTGGGACCTCTGCCAGCTTCAACTCTCTTCATTCACGTCATACAAGAAAGGGTTTGCTCAGCTCCCCCCCAACCCACGCGCGCTATACACACTGTGTAACAGCAGGGGAAACACTTGCAACCCCCTTCCACCATTCCTCTGTCCCCCGGGGCTGCAGACAGCTTTGCTGCAGCTGGTGCACGTGTGGATGTTACTCCAAACGCCAGGCACTGGGCAGCACCACCACTGCAAGGTTTGCCGGGGGGCTGCACCGCAACGGGTTCTTCTCCAGGTTTCCTGTTTGCCAAGGCCACAAGGATCCTCAGCCACCCAAATGGCCACAAACCACAAAAAAAAACCACCCCTAAGTAGATGCAATAACTAAATGCGTATGAGGGAGGACAGATGTCCTTGTACAGCGGCAGGCACAACCGCAGCCTAGCTCTGCAGAGCTGTCCTGGCTGCAGGCTCTAGATACTGACCTGAGGCTAATTAGCAAACGCATGAATAATAGAAAAACTAATCATAACAAGTGGAAACACCTAAGACTCAAATAAGCCTTGTCATGCTAGATGCTCATTTTGCACCAGTCTGAATTGCCTGCCATTCCTGTTCTTCACCAATGATCGTGTTTAGTAGAAGAAGAAAAAAAAAAAAGCCCAAAGCATGATGTATGTTGTAGTAATCATACAGTACGCTCAAAACGATTGCAAATTCCAGACTAGCCAGCTGCTGATAGAGAGAAAATTTCTTGCTGCAGGGTTGGTGCTGATGACAGCAATAGGCTAAGAGCAAGTATAGACACAAGAACATACAGTGCACACACAAACTTGTTTCCTAAATGAAGAATCTGGTCTCAAATAATTCAGAAACCAGGATTCAAAGCCCAAGCCTAACCCACACCATTGGAGTTACTCTGGATTTACTCCAGAGAACATGAACCAGGGCATTGGGCTTTCAACTCTGGCACTCAAGTATGCGAAACACTGTTCACAAACTTGCATTCACATCATTTCCATGAATTCACAACTGTTCCTGCTTTCTGGGAATAACCATAAGTGATTTCTGTTCACTCAAACATTCATGGAAGGGGAAACTGGTGGGAACACGTCTATGCCCTGCAGAAGACCAGGAGTCACAGGTATCACAAATTACAGGCTGCACATAAAGTCCAGCAGGTTGGGTTCGAAAATCCAACTGGATTATTTTGGAAGTGGAACAAAAACTTAAAGGAAAAAAAAAAATTTGGTTTACAGAACTTTCACAGATAGATAAATGGTCTAAACCCACCAGCCTGCCTGTGCAGAGCTGAGGATGTTCTCTGAGGCCGTGGCAAGAGGACAGACACTTTGACCTGGTGTCCGTCCCACTGTTTGCGCTCTCACCCATCAGCTGGAGGAATTACTTAAGCAGTTAGGTAGCAGCCCTCAAGGAACAGAGCACATGCAGTAAAAAAAAAAGTCTTTCTGCTCTATAAAGTCTCTGTTTATGGATGCTTTAAGAACTTCTTGCTACAGGAGAGAAAAGGACAGCATTGCCGAGGGAGGGGTGCAAGCAATGAGGTTTTTGGAGTAAGGTGAAGCCCAAACACTTTGGTTTTCCCCAGGCCCAAAACTGCTTTTGGCTGCCCCAAATGAACATTTTGTCCAGTGCAGCTCAGCATTTAATACTCGGGCTTGGCTGAGGAGCCATCAGGTGATGGAATAAAAACAGCTTTCAAGAGCTGTTGGGAAATCTTAATGGACTAATGAGCCCATTAACGGCGGGACACACTCAGAGGCTGGGGCTTGGTACCGCACCATTTCAAAGGGCTGTCCTGAACGCGAGATGCTTTCCCGAAGAAGGGCCTGAGTAAATGCAAAATCACGTCAGCTCAGTGCCGTATCTCGCAGGCAGGTCAGCGAGGGGCATCAAACCCACGCCAGCTCTGCCTCCCGCGCCTCGGCAGGCGCCCATCAGCAGAGCTAGGGCTCAGTCCCATCCTGCCACCGCGACTCCTCGTCTCCTCCTCCAGCGGTCACCGGTGCTCTGCTTCTTAGCAGCCGGCAGCGTGCAATTATTTACGTAGCAGCTCTCAGGGAGCAGAGCATGTATGGTTAACAGAGGTCTTTCTGCTTTATATGTACTTCTGGATGTTGTAAATGATTCCAGCTCAGTGATTGCTGGAATAGGGAGATGCAGCTATCTATTTTTCACATGTATATAAATATATATTAATATATATATAGTTTTGTTTGTATTTTGTATATACAGCTTGGCATTCAGCTCACGAAGACTTTCTTGGGAGCCAGGAGCTGGAGAAAAATGCGTGACGCTCTTCAAAGAGAATTTCAGGACAGCGGGGCTCACTTGCACCCAATGCTGGGTTGAGCTGCCAGGCGGACAAAATATGTCCTGGGAGGTGCCTGAGAGAGGACCGTGACCCAGCCAGGTCTGTTGAAATAAAATGGGCTAAGGCAGGCTGCAGAAGACTTTGTTTAAGATTGCTTCTTAAACAAAGAATCTCCAAAGGGGTTAGGGATAAACAGGGTATATCTGGCTTTATTATATTTGTTCAACATGTCGAACGCATTCTCTGAATGATGCTACTCTGCTTATTAGAGCAGCAACCCAACGAACCTGCCGGCTTGCCTGAGTTTACGGGAGACGAGGTTAGGAAAGGATTCAAAGCCCGTATTGAAGTAACATTGACACAGTATTTGAAATTCAGGGGAGGAGGGGGGATGGACTGGGAGCAGAGGTTATCGAAATGCCTCTGCAAGGCTGCACTGAGTTAATTCAGTGCTGATGGTTTTTGCTGGTATTAATTCGTAGCTCTGACGTTCTACACAAATCTCATAAAACCAACAGTGTTTGCCTTCATCCCACAGCCACTATATTACAGCATTTATCTCAGGAATAGAAAGGAAATATTTCAGCTAAGTATTCTCAAGAGATAGCTATAGACCCAAAGCAAAGTAATATCAAAATTTCCAGATGCTCATATCCGGAGCCTGACTCGAGTTCTGTTCCGACTCTCTGGCAATACCTTTATGTTTCTGTAAGCCCTTTCTTTAATGAGTACTAAAATACTATGCAAATATTGATCTACCATGATTTGCAATATCCTGAAAGGTAAGTACTACTGAACCTGCTCCACATCTGGAGAGAAGCAATACCCACATGAAGCTGCTTATGCAGAGGTCACAGGACACATTTTCTTTTAGACTCTTTCTGTTTTAATCCAAGAATTGCCATCAACTCAATATTTTTTTATTCTTTTTGGGACGGGACACTGAAATACATAATCCAAGCCTTGCCAAGATCTAGTTGGATCTGGGGTCAAGTCTCAGCTCGAGCCCACATCAACAATTTGTGTAGGACAACGCTATAAACGCAGGGTGGTCTTCCACAGACCTGTGAGTGTGACCTGCGCATGGAGCAGGGCGCAGCATCTCCAGCTCTCTACCAAAACACCCGAAATAACCGTTTTAAAAAAGCATGCAGAGAACAGCTGCAAAATTAGGCTCTTAAATCTGAGCATCGCATCTGCCAGAACTGCGACTTCTACCTGCCATCACACGAACTTGCCCAAGGCTGATGCCTCTTTCAGTGCTCCCCCACTGATTGTAATTCTTATGCAGCATTATCTTATCGCGAGCTATTACCATGCAAAATGTTACATTATTTCCTCACTGCCTGGAGCTAGCTCAGGCCTCTCTCCTCATTAAATTATGGCAACCACAGGAGAAAGTGAAACAGGTCAACCAGACGCGCTCGCTGTCTAGGATTTCTGACGGGACGATCCATGCAGCGGGGCACACGCAAGTGCTGCCGTTGCAGCGTGCAGCCCCAGGCAGGGGCCTCAGAAGATGAGAGCCTGGGCACGCACAGCTTTTAAGCTCAGCCCAGAAATGTCTATTTTATCAATATTTTTTTCCTAGCAAAAAATCTTTTGATCGAGTTTTCCTTAATTCCATAGCATTGATTTTTAACGATGTGTTGATTGGTCAGTGTGGCAAAATACATGTGAAGGACTCATCTATTTTGAGGACTTCCCCTTTCCTAAATTCCATGGATTTTTGGGGACCTCTTTGCTCTTCATAACCAGGAAGAGCCACCCAGGAATTTATTCTCTAATGCTCACTCAGGACAAGGGATGGCTTTACCTGGAATACTGTGAGGATGGCGGCAGGGAAGGTATCGAAATTCGTGGTTGGTGTTTCATCTTGAAAATTGAATCTAGAGAGAAATAAGAAATAAAAACAAGAGCAGTAAGGGACAAGCAACTCTCCTGCAGTCTTGTAATACCCTGTAACCCAAGTCAGAGAGCAACATTTGTTCCACCTGGCAATAACACCCAGGCAACCGCAGCGGGGAACATGGCATCTCTGAGAAGATGCTTAACAGAACCATTAGCAGAAACTCAATTTTATTGATGGAGAAAATTCTGATACTTTGAAATTCATTTTCACCCACAATTAAAATGAACAATCAAAATCTCACATGCTTTTTGTGGAACAAACCATTCCAACAAGTTGTGGTTCTCAAGTGTAGAAGTCAAAATTGAAATTGCCCTCTTAGTAGGTCATTTAATTTTAATTCTTTTAAGATAAAATAGTGGTTGATTAAAAAAAAAAAGTTATTTCATTTCAAAAATTATATTGGAGTTTGAATGGTGATATTGTGATTGTTCTTTTCATCACAGCTGGCATTTCTTAGTGAAAAAAATCAGATTCAACAAAACTATGTTTTCCAGCAGAAAAAATATTCCAAGTGAAAAAAAAAAAATCTTGTTGCTCTAGCTGTCAGGGAAAGAATTTGCCTTTCCCTTCACAGTAGAGGAAGTGCTGCCTCCCTCAGTCCTCTTTCAGAGGTCTGGGTGTACATGGGGACTATGGAATGACATAGGAGCTGTGAATTATAGTAACTAGAAAGAATTCAGCTCCAGGAAAAACACCAGAACAAGAACTATTCTCCTATAAACCAGAGATGACAAGTCAGAAGCCCAGAAAGACTGGCATCTGCACCCACGATGAGAATATTTTGAGCCCTGCGGCCCCTCTCCCCCCTTGGGTATTGCTTTCAGATTACCCCAAAAGGACAATGATTAATTAGACTTACTGTCCTCCAAAGAGCTGCATCCCCAGCAAAGCGAACACCACAATGAACAGGAACAGCAGGAAGAGCAAACTGATGATGGACTTCATGGAGTTCAGCAAGGAGACCACGAGATTCCTCAGGGAATTCCAGTACCTGCATTGGAGATCAGAGCAGCCAAGATGTAACGTTAGCAGAAGAGCAGCCTTCCGTGAGAAACTAATACGATCTATTTTCTTATTAAAAAAAAAGGAAAGGAATGGCAGGGAATATCAGCATCTTTAAACTCCCCTCTACGATTGGAAAACACAGCTCACCGAGGGGCAAAACCCCTTGTAGCATCTCAAGGGCAGAGATGGTCACCGCAGTGCACGTGTACCCGTGCAGAGCAGTCATCTGCAGTGAAAGTGTTCCGCTTAATTTCTCAGTAACCTCTTTCCTGGTACAGATTTCGACCTTTCTGCATCTTCTCAGCCAGCATGGAGTGTCAAAACCGGGGATGTATCAATATCATCAAGGTGAGACTGAACATGGGGATGGCGAACCCCTCCCTTTGGAAGACCCGAATGAGGAGCAAACAGCTCGTTTCCACCGGGACGTCTTTGCAGTGCGTCCTTCCAACTTATCAAATGCCAGTGTCCACAGTGGACTTAAACTCCCACATGTTTAAACATTTCTGTAGACATTTAACGCACACATTCATGCACAGCGATGCCTTCAGTGTGGGGCAATTCAGCCACACGGTTTAAGCATCCAGGACTGAGCAACCACCTCGGAGGATGAAAATAAAACCAGGACATTAAGTCCAACACTTCAAGAGGGAATGGCTCAGCCCGAATCCTGACCGACACGTCCAAGTCACATCTGGCCAGATACTGAAGTTCGTTCGCTTTTATCTCCCCCCATCCCCTGAGACGGCTCCTGGCACACTCGCAGCGCAGGCAGGCACGTCGAGTGACGGCGTGCCGGGGAGCGTGCTCAGACACAGCTCTCTTTCCTGGCTTTATTGCCCTGCTGAGAACAGGCAGGGAGCATTTATATTAGGAAAACTAATGAATCAGAAAATGCAGAAAGACCTATTAAGCAGAGGAGCTCTTTGACAATCTCCTTTTGGACAGACAGGCAGGCGGAACAGCGGGGCTGGAGCAGGCAGTAGGAAATGAGTGATTTAGAGCCATTTCATGTGTCCTCTGTTAAAAGTTTTGAGACCATGGGGGGAGATTTGTCTCTCTCTTTCTCCAGTGACCTCTCTCGATTGCACTGCCTGCTGCTGGGAGCTGCCGTCCAGAGGTCACTCTCCGCAGCAGCGTGCTCTACCACCCTGCCCTGTCTGTCCTCCGGCTGCAGTTCTGGGAACAGACCCAGCAGAAGGAAGCCCATGGATTTGTCTGATCTCCTGATGGGGAGATAAGCTCAGAGCTTGAGTCAGAAGAACAGAAACACCATCCTTTCTCTTTGTTTTCTTCCTTTTCCTTCCCCCAGGTGTAGCTGGGAGGACTGAACCACCCCACGTTTCTCTGTGCTGAGGATGATACAGGCACGTCCATCCCGGGAGAAGCAGGATCTTGCACTTCCATTGCACCCATTCCAAGGAAAGTTATGTCCATAATACAGTGACAGAGGTTTCAGGGGAAACTTTGGTCTCTCGGGAGAAAATCTTCAATTGAAAAAGTTGCAACCAAACCTACTCAGGGTTAGCCCCTAGGTGAAAGGGGCTGAGCTGCTCTCCCTGGAGAAGGAGGAAGGGTTTGCTGATCACACAGCTCTCCCCTGCTTGACACAACGGCTTCAGGCAAAATCTGCCACAAGCAAGAGGTTCGCACCTCGCAGTTAACACAACCGGACACAAAATACATGTGGAGGCTCTGCCTTGTCCTGGAATAGCTCAGCACCAAACCCTGCCTGACTACAGAGCACCAGGATATAACGAGGAGTTGCATTTCTACAGATGCCAGTCCCCATTCAGTTCTGTCATGATGAAGAGGAAAACACGTGAAGCTGTTTTCTCCTTGTCCTCCTTGCTGAATTTTAGCCCCTCTCAGGCTGCGTCCCCTCGCACTGCTTCTGCCGTCACTTGTCAGGCCGGCTGTAATTTAACTTTTTAACTATCACATCGCTCTGCCGTCTGCAGTCACACTGATTTGGGACATCTGAATCAGAAGGTCTAATACCATCGACTGTTCAAAGCAGGTGGACTGCAAATGGCTCCTATTAAAGACAGGGGCAAAAGAAAAAAACAGGGCAGGGAGCTTCAGAGAAAAATTGCTGTGAAAGAGATGGGAAAAGGGAAAAAAAGAAAACTACAGAGGGCCAGGATGTTTTCACAGTAAAGACTGTAATGAGAGCGGGTGGGCAGCAATCTGTGCCTGGTGCCATCGCTTTGGTTGCTCTCCATGATCACGCTAGGACTGAGCTGTGCAGCTCAGGCACTGGGATAACGTGGCCCAGCACAGCTGAGATCCCCCCGTGTGAGCTGGGGGGGACCCGGCTTCTGGTAACACAATGTCGTATCAGGTGAAAAATCCAGATAATTAGGTCAGGGGAACTTCAGCATCAGCGGGTGAGAATTTCACTCACTGTCCTGAGAAGGGGGAGAGCACTCGGCTTGCTCCATGATTTGCTTTAAGTTAAATCTCAGGCTTCACCCCTTTATTACGTTGGCTAAAATCCTGAAGAGTCAAAACTCGCAAAAAGATCATTTTAACTTGCAAAAATGTCCAGAATTTTTAAAAAGTACAACACACAATCAGATACACTAAATGTCAGTAGCTCTGGATAAAATTAACTGCTGAAAATTAATTGCTATGGATTTGCTACAAAACCTGGAGTTTTCCATAAATAAGATTAGTGCAAAGGTAGACTAAGAGATATTTTTGGGGCAGGTGCCCACCTTTTTGCTGGACATTTACAGAACTTAATGTTTCCAACCCCTTTGTCCCACAGTACAGCAAACAACACAGTATTACACATGAATCTTGGATCTGCATAATGGTTAGCAGATATGAATTAGCAAACCCTACAAAGCTAACAAAACCCATGTGTTTGAATAGCTGCAAAAGTACCCGGTTATTTCAAATGACTGTTTTGTTCAAGTTGACAACCTATGCTTTACCTATTTAGGGTGGTTGGGTTTTTTTGGAGGGAGGTGCTATTCCTCCTTTTGTTACTTCAAGCCAAGAACAAGTGAAAGAGTGATGGAAAGAGGGGAGATCTGAGGAGGTGATGGTGTAAAATAAAAAAAAAAAAAAAAAAAAAGGTGGAAAACAACAGCAGGAGCACCCAAAAACGTCATCAATTTCCACACTACAATTTTGAAATCCTGCAGAAATTGCTCTAGATGGGTTTATAAATTGTACCGTTAGCTGTTTGCTAACGCCAGCACACATTAACGCAATGCATGAGCATGAAAACAACCGAAAAGCTGTGGCAACCCAACTCTAGTGAAAGTTCAACTTCACAGGCTCAAGACTGAAAACCTCAGACATTCCCAGACCAGACACAGCACAGGCAGCAGCAACACACTTCATATTTGTGTCAACACAGTGGTTCAAGCACCAGGATTTAGTATCCAGCAATAATCCAGGTAGCTCAGTTTACCAGTTCCTAAGTACTCAAGGAACTATCCCCAGATCAGCAGCAGATAAGGACAGTGGGCAGTTGATGGGGCTTAGAAAGTAAATAAGAAACCTTTTTCTCTTACCACAAGAAATAAGGGATCACCTCACAAGATTTTTGTTTTAAACAAGCTTAAAAACAAAGACAAGAAGGATGCTCTCATGCAGCCCATCACACTACACTGTGGAGCCCTCTGTCCAAGGGTAGACAAACCTGTTCATGAGGCTGGGGAAAGGGCTATTCAAAGTTCCTTCAGAACAAATTCTGGCTCCAGAATGCCCTAAACTTTCGACTGCCAGAAACCCAGATTGTCCTGCCAAGGGAAGGGCAATTCTGCATCTGCAATTTTCTTCCGTTCCCCCACCCGCTAGAGCCAGTGCAGACATAGGATGTTAGGACAGACAAGACCTTTGTGCCAGCTCTAGTACAGGGGGTTTTGGGGGTTGTTTCTGGGGTTGGTTTTTTTGTTTGTTTTGGTTTGCTTTGCCTTTTTTACAAGTGTGGAAAGCACTACGACTTGCTCTGGGGCTGGTGATACAGATTTCATCTGGTACTAAAAGTCTCATGTGAGGGGAAAGGAGCTGGACTTACTTTGTTACTTTGAAAATCCTCAGCAGTCGAAGAGCTCTCAATACGCTGATGCCAAATGAGGTACCCGGTTTCACTGCAGCCCAAATAACTTCAAATATACTTCCCACGATGACCTGCAAGAAGAGTACATAAGGTAAAACTTCTGCTTAGTTCTTTGTGGTGGTGCTAGAGAGGCTGAGGAGAGAACAAGAATCAGAGCTTGGGCTGTCTTGGTTTTCTTATGAAGGCTTCAGCAAAATCATGAATTAGCCAATAGCACTAAAAAACCTTGTTCCAGCTTTCTGCAGTCCAGTCTAAAAAAGGGCAATACCTAGAAGCAGGACAGACGCATAGGGAATCACAGATAGGAACTTGTTGCTTTCTTCTCTAGCAAGCAAACTACCTTAAAATAACCTTTTTGGAAGGACACCATAATTTTTTTTTCCTCTACACTGGCTCAACTACAAATGCCAACGCTTCATTTTCCCACCCCGTGCAGCCAGTCGGCCCAGCCTGCAGAGACGCGGGGGACGCTGCCTCGTCCTCCCCTCCCCATCAGCAGCACCGAAAGGCTTCACCCACAGCACTGCAGAACAGCGAAGCGTTAGCTCTGGGCAAGATCTACCAGCAACTTCTGGCAACTGAGAGTCTTTAGGAGACTGATTAAGATAATAGCTATTAAGAGATCCTGCAGAGCCTCTAGCACTCACACCCAATCATCTGCCAGGCTCTCAGCTTAAGTTATTGGAAATTGTCCCCAGTCGAGGTGTTTTTTTAAGTTTTATCTGTTTTTTTGTTTTAAGGCTGGCAGAGAATTAACTTCAAGTGATAAAGAAATCTTCTCTTCAAACCTTTATTACAAAAGGACAAAATAGTAATGGGTTAAGCACAACTGGAAAGGGCAATTATATCAACAGAGATTACTGCACAGTTAATAAGAGAAGACAGGCATTTTGCTGCCAATTACTGTTATTACTTGCATTAACCTAGCATTTCAGAGCTCCCATGGACCGTGGTCCCCAGTTGCATGAAGCACACCATAAACACATTATCACCGGACCCCAGTGAGCAGCTTGTTTGTGCTGTGAAAGGGAGTGTTAATGGGAAGTCTGGGCCAGCAGAGCTGTGTCCGAGTACCTGAGCAGTGCTGGGAAGCTCAGCAGCTCAGAAACCCCTTTCATAAAGAGAAACCTGGATGTCTTTTGAAAAACACAGCATTGCTTGCAGCTGCTCTGCAAGAAATGCTGTACCCTGAGCTTCAAGAAACTGTAGTGGGAAAGGGAGATACACAAGAGTTGCTCCTCCAGTTGCTCCCATCACAAAAAGAAGGAACTAATATTTCTCTCCCACAGTCTATCACTCTTGGGAATCCCTCATGAATCAGCAAAAACCTTTCCTTAGAACCTCCACATGTTACACTGGTAATTAATTTTCCTGGCATCTCAACATGGCCCTCCTGGGAGTTGTTTCACATGAGACCCCACTGGACTGTTTCTCCCAAGACTGATGTTGCTCTGATTTGTTGTTTCACTTTTTGCATTTGAACGGTTTCATCTTGATGGTTTGTCAAACTAAACTGACTTCAGATCTGTGTGAAATTCCAGTGGGGGTGAATTAGCTGAATTAATTCTGGGGGCTGGAAGGTGGGTGAGGAGAAAGAAACATAGCTAGAAGTAGGATCCCAGTGGATTCTCTAAAGGAGAAAAAATTAGAAATAGATCAACAGCTTTACCTCCTGGGAAACACTCAGCAAAGCTTATTGCCAGTGCTGCACTCACCATAGCATGACACAAAGCAGAGAGACCCAGTAGGTTTATCTCTTGCTTAATGCAAGCTCCTAAATCACCCGTCCATGACCATCAGGTACAAGCTCTTCTTGCTGTGGAAGGAGCATCCTGGATAAAGAATCCAGGGAAACTGGCAGCCAGCGTGGTGCAAGCTGGCTGAGTTCAGAGCCTACTTAATCCATTGGTGAAGGACATGGATCTAGTGTCTGTCACTAGACAATGCAAACAAGGCAATGATACCCTTAAAAGTCCAACCAGGCAATATTGCTTGGCTGCCAAATGTCTTTGACTCAGCTTACAGAAGTTAGGGTCTTTAGGCATGCGCTGAATTTAATGAAAGCTGGGTATCAGCCCCCTTGCATTCTGTGGGCACATTCTTCATTCCAGCCTTTGCAGGACATCTTGCTGGTACAGTTAAAACTTTTCCATGAGTTGGCTGCCTTCAGTTGAGGGGAGTCTCTCTGCTCCTCGGATTAGGCACCAACTCCGAATGTGCAGACATCCAGTTATCTTGCATTATTTGTGTTATTTGTGTTCTGGTTTCCTCTCATGACAGTTAGAGTCTGTGCATTATCCTTTGGGCTATGCAGCCAGAAAGAGCAGCACAACACATTTCAATGCTCTGAGCCACCAACGGCGGCGATGGACATCCCCGGAGAGGAGAGCCCCATACTTGGTGCAGCCTGATGGAACACCTCAGTCTGTTGGACACAGGTGATTCTTGGGCTGGCTGGTTTAATCTCAAAATCTATTTAGCTCTGAGCTTTCCTTTTGACACTACCAAAAAGAGTAGCTGTACTCTTGGATTTCGGAGTGGTCACTTACTGAAGGTAAAAATACCTCCTCCTACCTTGTGGGAGCAGTGCTGAAGCAGGGATTTTAGCCCCATGGGGGAGAAGAATCACCCCCAGCATTTTGGCAGATAAAGACTAGAAACAACAGACTAAATCTTGGAGAGAAGGGCTGGATGACAGGTACAACGAACTCAATGTTCTCCCCGTGCCCGTGGCTGCATCATAAGCTTCGTATCTGCTTTGTAAAGAAACCTTACAGACCGATTCCTGCTCCAGGATACAGTGCGCAGCCCACACTAAAGAGAAGCTGAGTTAACCTCTGTGAGGACAGATTACAGCCTAGGAGCTTTTAATGAATAAATTAACACCTGCATACAACGTTCTTTGTTAGATAGAGTCAAAACTGGCCCCACTATTCTTTAAAGCTATAGTTACAGCACGAAGGGGAGAGCCTGTACTTCTGCAATAAAAGGATGTGCGTTCTTGCCTTTCTGTCACCTAACCATGTGTTTAGACTTCTACTTCTGGCCACTCATGTCTGAAAAGTGCTGCCTATGTATCTTGAGGTAAAGGCCATTAAAGGGATGATAGGGGAGATGAGCAATAAGATGTGTGGCTTTTTTGTCTTTCAGTCACCTCATTTAAATGGGAGAGAGAATCTCTCAGTAATCAGAGCATTTACCGGTGCTGATGCTGCGAACACCCTGTCGCTCACCGAGGAAATGAAATCCCCAGCTGCCACGTTTCTTCAAGAAGGATGATAACTAGGGGAAGCTTAACGTGTTTCACTGCAGCTAATTTATACAATGACTACTCCCCGCCGAAGACACACTTAGAGCACCATTTCCCATGGATCCCCATACTCGCCCTTAAACGCCCGACCCCATTCCATAACGGGACAGCCACACACTTCATCCACGCAGCTGAAGCCTACTCACCCCAAAGTCAAAGCAGTTGAACGAAGAGTGGAAGTAATTTCTTGGCCCCAGTCCATACATCTTCAAAGACATCTCAGTAAGGAACAGACCCAGGAAAACAAACTCTGCGAAATCTGGAAATAGGAAAAGAGATTAAATTAGTCCACAAGACCTTGGTAGGCAGATCTCTTCATGTGGGGAACAATGGTAATTTTTCACAACACAGACTGCCTCCTGCCAGAAGAAAATCCCTTTGCAATGGCAAACAAGACCCTGAGGACAGTTTCACATAATTATTTCTATATGCACATGAGCTGTATTCAGCCTTCAAGAACTGTGAAGGCAATGTTTCATGTGTACTGTGGGAAGGTTGGTATGAGCGTTAAATAACATTCTCATCGTCTTTGTAAAGGAATTTCAAAAGAAAGCTCTGGATCTAATATTTCTAAAGGTCTAATTTAATTGCACAGATAATGTTTTGCAAATGTATGTTTGGGACTTTCATACCTACATGAGACGGGCACTTTTGGGAGTGAGTGTAAGCTTTTGTAACATTCTCTCACGATAAAAATACCTTCATACCCAACAGAACTGTTGCCTCTGAGAGCTCATGCTCAGAGGTGTTGTGTCTACTGTTAGCACATAGCCACATGTATTTTTATTATGCCTGTATAACCATATAATTATGGAAGAGCAAGTTCTGTTTCCTTCTGCTTCACATATCACAGGCAAATAGGCTGTGAAGCTTTTGATGGGAAAATTTATCACCTATGATGAAACAAAGGGCAGAAAGAACATAGCTGAAGACTTCAATTTCCAGATCAAGTTTTTAGGACTTGAAGCTACAGAAAACACTGCCTTTGGCATTTTAAGTCATGCAAGTTTAGATCTGGAGGGCAATGAGCAACAGAAACAATGGAATGTTAAACAAACACGAAAAGGGAAAAAACCCTCTACACTACCAAAACAAACCAAATAGCATAAGGCAAACCTCGCCCTCTAGAGAAAAGATGAGGAAAAGAATCAAACTTCAAAGGGTGGAGATTAATCACATTGCGTAGCGCACTACAGCAGGTTGTCGGATGCTGTAGCAGCACAGATGCTACAGGAAAGTCATCTTCCGTAATTTCAGGTTTACAATTCCAGAAATGATAAAGACAAGATGGTGCCAAACTCTTCTCAAAGGTGCACACGGACAGGCAAGGGGCAACGGATACACGCTGCAACAAAGAAAATTCCAGCTAGACAATCTTGAATCCCAGGTGCTTTGTACACCTGCGATATGTGGCTTCAGCTAACGAGCGTGGGGAAAGAGGGGAGGGAACGAGGGTCCTTTCAAACCGCATGGCTTTCGCTCCATTCATGGTCTTGCACATTCACATTGAGCGAGCGCGGTTGGCCCAGGTCCATCTCGCGTTGCTGCTTGGCTTTTGAAATTGCTCGAAAAATACAGCTTCAATTACCAAAAAATAAAAAGGGGTTTTAAATTTCAAATGAAAGACAGTCATGAAATATCATGGGCATAATATTAACTGAAACCCAGGAAGCATTAACTAGATGAGAAAGGTTTTATTAACACTTCAGTGAGGAGCCTACAAGGACACTTCTGCCAACATTTGCAATAGGGGAGGAAATACCAGGAGGGTATTAATTATTCCACGTAACCTACTCTCCTTGAAAATAGGAATGGTATCAGTAAAGGAGACTCTCAAGGGCAAAGTGTTCACATTTGAGGAATAACATGACAAAGTACGAGGTCTGCAGACTTCTCAGCCTTTTTCCTACCAAGAGGTAGGCTCCATCCACCGGGTCTCAGTGCCCAGTAGAAGGCACGGTCACACGAAGGAGCAGCACACCTCCATCTCCCTTGGAGCTTGGAACTTGCAAGGAGAAGCACACTCACACCTGCACCATGCTACTTTTCTCTCCTTTCCGACACCAGATGCAACAGCTCAGTGAGGGAACAGTTGTTTCCAACGCAAGGGATCCCCGAGTAGGGAGTTATCCGCAGTTACACTGGCAATCCATCTGACTATACGAGTGCAGAGGTGTGAGAAAGGGACCAGGTAAACTAATGTCAGGCATAAAGTCAGATGGCTGACAAGTCCAATAACATAAAAATACAGAATTTTTCAAAAACACGTGTTCTGTGGTACCGAACTTCCTTGCACATAATTAAAAAAATCGCAACTGTGAAGGAGTAAGAATCTTAAAATCCTTAATTATTAATAGCTGGCCCTGTAAATCAGAAGCTTAAACCAGCTTCCAGGCCAGATCCTGAACTTCCATTCTGCACCCTACATACTTTGGAAATGGTAAGAAACAGAAGGCAAAACTCCCCCAATAAAGCAGATGCATCTTCTCTGGGCATGGAAGAATTTGTGCTGCTGCTGTCACCTCTTTCAGTCATTAGCCCAGAGGGAAAGCTTGCACCAGCGTCTGTGCTGACAAGAGTCTCTCCCTTGCAGGGAAGTTCTCACTCCCATCTTCGGTTTCACGCTCAGCAGAGCTCAGCAAGCCCGTCGGTGCTTACTGGAATGACTTCAGTGTAAAGTCTTCCTATCACAAGATTGATATCAAACCAATGCTTTGAAACTGGTGGCCTTGCTTAGTTGGCAGACAAAACTTAAAATCGTAGGGAGGGGTTGTAGATCAGACCTACAGAAAGCATTGCACAACCTCCACCTGCTTCATATCTCACTCTGGCAGGAAGATTCTTATCCTTTTATTTATCCACCAGACTCACCTTTAAGAATTACATTTCAGGTACGCCCCATATTCTTTCACAGAATAACAACAGGTAAGGGGTTTTTTACTGTAATTTTCAGCAACAGATCTCAGTACACTTTGCCAAGACCGTTACCATCATTTCAAAAGAAGAAAAAGGAGGAAAGAAACAAGGATTAATGTTCAGTCACCACCCAGCAGAAGCATGAACAAAAACGCGGTATCAACCAGTGCAATGTTCCGTCATTGGACTGACACATCCTGCAAACACACATGCAAACCCAGAATATCACAGGAGAAAAAAAACTAGCAAACACCCTCTCTAAGTAAAACAGAAGAAGAAAGAAATATTTGATTAAAACAAACAAACAAACAAACAACAGGAAATGTTAGAAACTCAGAACATCCAAGAAACAGCTTCCTTCTGCTGCTCTTGAAAGAACCACCTAACTTGTCCTTTCGCAGCTGATGACTTCCAGCCGGAGCAGAGTTCAAAACAGGCAGCGATAGCTGTATTTCAGCAGACACCAGGTTCTACAAAACATAGCACTGTGAGGACAAGGGATGGAGGCAAGGAAAATATGAACATAGTGAACTCCTTGGGCAGAAGGAATTGACTCGAAATGAATCTGCTTCTCCAGAGGATGGATCAGAAACACGATTTCTTCTGACACGGCCATGCCCATATAATTGAAAATGCAATTTCATTGTTTGGACCTCCTGGTATTCAGACCCTACATGTAATTTAATCTGCCTTAAGCAGAAGCATTTTGTAATGTGATTTAAGGAAAAAAAGTTTGATACAAATACTCTTATTTAATTTCAAATTTGTGCTATTGGCAAAGGCCGTGCTAGCATTTTTTTGCCCCATACGTTTGAATTAGATAGTTAGCGGCTCTTTTTTGTCAATCACCCATGGATTAATTCCATTTCTGCCCCGACTCCAAGTCCGATGTCATCAGGAGCAGGTGCCGAGCCTGCCGCTTTGGTTTCCTCTACTTATCCTCCTCGTACATGACACCAACCAGGAGGAGAACCTCGGCGAAGTACAACTTCCTCCTCTTTGACAAAGCAGGCATGAAATGTTCAGCAGACATAAATAAATGTGCTCGCTTCAGAAAGCCTTTTCTTTGCAATTGCAAATGCTGCATATTTATATCCGGAGGGAGCTGGCTATCTACTTCAAAGACAAACACAACATCATCAAAAAAGCCCTAATTGCACCAAACACATGGTTCAGCATCGCGCAGCACGTAGGGAAGACGTTCTCAGGCCATAATGGCTAAAATACTGTTTTCGAATATTGTGTTTATCAGAAAGGAGACATTCTGGAACTTTTTTTTAGACAAGATATAAATTTAGGAGCAAGTTAAGGATCACTGTAGTGCTAGCTGGAGAAACATGGAGAGAGCTGCTTAGTGAAGGGCAGCCAGAGGGGAAGGGAAGCCTGATGAGAGGGCTCCCAAGTGAAACTTCACTGATCCAATCCTAAAACCTTCTCACCATGGTCCCTAAAGCCTGCCCAGGGAGGCCAGAGAGCTCTGGTTCCAGCCTTCTTCCACAGCTTTAGCTAGAGGAAGAGGAGACCACCACCACCACCACCACCACCTCTGCCAGCCGCCTGCCACCGCGCAGGGCCTGGAAATGCACCCACCTGCTTCCACATCGGCCTTGCAACTTCTGCTCAAGCCTTTTTAAAAGGCACGGTCCTGACTGAAAAACCCCCAATGCTGCACCTCCACTGCGTGCCCACATTATGGATTTTGTTGGTTTGTGGCCCTCACAGTTGAAGACGCATCTTTGCTGCTACTAGATCTCAGCGATGCTTTTCTAGGCTAGGTGACAGAGTTGTCTTCTGACAGAAGTCTCTTTTTTCTGAGAATACCAGCAATGGTGGAAATTACCAGAAACAGACGACAATCATGGATGGCTGCATGAAATATATACTTTTATAGGGAACTGCAACTTATTTAATCGAAGGTCCATGCTTTGGCAAGCAGAACATGCCATGTGTCCACGTGCAGTATGAGGAAACTCCTGTGGCAATGTGGCACTGGAGTCCTTTCCATGCAGAGAAGGAAAATCTCTGATCTAATTTGGGGATAATTACAGGAGCATAAAGTATGTCCCGTTCTTCACCATACCCCAAGAATTCAAAGAATTTCTCATCAGCTCTTTCAATAAGACTAAAGAAATCCCAAGCCCTTTTCTAAAGCTCCTACGGTTCCTTTTTCAAAGCGGTTGCAGCAATATGGAATATCAAGTGGAGAAAGCTAATCAGAACAATTCAACAGCAGGAAAGTTAAAAGACAAGACCAAGGGAAAAATAAATCAATGCGGACCCATAGGCTTTTACCAACCATTCTTTAAGTAAAATTAATTTGTAATGTAATTAAACTTTTTCCCGGAGGGACAGGTATGATGAATTAGAGGTTCCTGGGTAGGGTTTCAGGGTTTGGCGGATCCTCCCAGACTTTACCACTCTCCTCTCCCGCTGCTATAGTTCACAAAACTCCTCATCGGTTCATTCCTAAGCACCTCCCATGAAACAACATAACTAGAATTGGCTACTTCTCTCTTGCGCTACCTCAGACTAGCCAAGTCCTGCTCCTCTGTAGCAAAGTTCACTCATCGTGGATTAACTTCAAAGCCATTTTTAAACTCTGTCACTCTTCCAGTTCAAGGATTTTGCCAAGTATTTCCAGGAGCTGTTTAAAATCCCCTGGTTTTGTGATATCTTGTCCTGCCTTTATCGAACGGATTTATGCAAAAATCTTGGGCAGAACAGGGCTTTCAATGAGCACTCCTCGCGGGCTAAACCACGGCCGGCCTCGCTCACAAACGCATTTGCTGCGGGGTTAATGCGGCTGGCTGGGGTTTAGTGCATGCAGGGGCGAGACGGGCCAAGTCCAGTCCTACCGTGATTGCCGTAACAAAACAGCCAGTTAGTCCACGCAAACTACCTGGACTAGTACCTTTTTTCTAGACATTTAGTCTCAAGTCAAGAGGAAATCCTAAGCCTCAAACTTCTAATTACTCTGCCCATCTAGTTTATTATTTTCTCTGTTAAATTTAGGAAATGAATAAGCAAGACTGACTTCTCTGCGTGGTCTGTCTCTCTTTTCAGTCTAAATCTTACAAAAACAAACAAAAAAACCCAAACCAACCCAGATTTGAAAGAAGTTTCTGTCCTTCTTATCCATCTCTCATTACTGCTCCAGTTACCCGGTGGTATTAAATATTTCAGCAAACTTTAATAGGGAGTTTCTGAAGTCAGAGCAGCTAATATCCTTGACCTTTTAGGTCTATTAAAAAAAAAAACTTTAAAAGTTTGCTTCCTTATAATAAGGGAAGACCTGAGGATCTGGGGCTAGAAATATTTAAGTATCTAATTTATATAGAAATCAAAGAAAATTAGGTAGATAAATATCTTTAATGATCTAAGCCAAAATTAATAAGTTAGACTGTTTGAAATAATATGGGTTTTTTTCCTAGTCTTCTGTTTGCTTGCTTCGGAAGTTTTACTTAACAAATTCTGAACTAGCCACATCTGAATATCAAGTGCTGAACAAAAGATTTGTTCCTGGCCGTTTCAGAGTCAGAAGTGGCCAATGCTATCGCTCTGTCTTCCAGAAACAAACTCTCCATCCCTTCCCTTCAGAAGGAGAAATTTGCAGTGTCCCACTTTCAGTGTCACCATATTCTTACCTTAACAATTTCTACAAGTTTTCCAGCTGTAGCAGTCATAGCCTACAACCTTCATTAAAATAAACAAGAAAGCTCTGTTCCTCACCTTCCACATTTTTTTATAACAGGCTTCATGAGCAAGTCTGCAACCTCAAGTGTAACACTGTGATGTGTAAAGGCTTTCGTTGCAGAAAGCTGCCTCCATTTATTATTCATCATAGGACAAAACAATATGCAATTTTAAAAAAAAAAAAAAAAAAATCTTACTTCAAAAGCAATTATAGACTATCTGAAGCCTAAACAGATAGGTGACCACAGGAACCAAGCTAAAATAAAAGCTTTCGCACAAATATAGTATAATCTTCTGTATAGTATTATTTCTAAAACCATTGCACATGTTTTCACAGAAGGGCATCACGACATCTATCCCATCTAATCACACGCCATTAGTAAGGAAGGCACAATTATCAAAAAAGACCTTCTGTAAAGCTGTAACCTTTTAAAGAATACGACAATAATTGCCACAGCTGTAGTGAATTAGTATATGATTCTATAAGCACAGATAGACATTTTTATCTCCCAGGCAGCACTGGCCATTACATGTGCTGCTATCCCAGGGACATCAGAGCTGGCAGAGCTTTAAGTACGTCCACCACAGAAATCACCCATGGATGCAGATCCGCTTCAGTGGCATGAATTCTGCAGTTCTCTGGGCAGACGGGATTAGACAGAGAAACCTGCCTTTACCCAAGTACGGAGCCTTTCCCCCTCCTTTCACAAAGCCTGCCACAGAACAAATCCTCCTGCCGTGTTACAAGATTTAAATAGGGTTGAATCTGAAGATTCAGGCAATGTTTAGGATAACATTCCCGTCTCAAACCAGTATCGTGTCCTGGTGGATTTTTTCTGAATTGTATGACTCAACTACTCTTGAGTTACTAGAACCACTCATGAATGCATTTCTGACCCTCCTCTGAGGGAGGCATAGGAAGCCGAAAACCAGACTCATGGGGATGTGACAGCAGTGCTCAGAGTGATCAAAAATCAAGACCTCATTAGAGGAAAGGTGGAGTCCCCAGTACTCACACAGCGCAGTGGTGAGCTTCTCCGGCTGGTCGTAGTGCACCATCGCGACGCAGAGCGTGTTGAGGGCGACCACGCAGAGGACGATCCAGTAGAAGCTCTGAGCTTTCACCATGCGCCGAATGAAGAACCGGAACATTTTCTCTTTCCTCCTGAAGTAGGATGAGCTCTCGTTCTTCCCGCTCTTCAAACTGGCACGGGCAAAAGGAGACCCTGGGACAGAAAGAAGAGTCACCACACCACATCCCAGCGGGCGAAAGGCCGGAGGACGTTCCTGGGCACACAGACACTCTCCCAAGCACCAGAAACGCGGCTGAGCAGAAAGCTGAGCACATTGACTATGGGCTGAGCAAGGGCATCTTGCTTGCAATGACATCATGAGGAATGAAGGCTGGAATTTTAAAACTCATGAATGAATGCCCAGCTCTACCATCTAAAGAAACTGGGCTTCCAATCCTTTGAAGCAATCTTGATTGTCCCAGTTTAACTCATAACTTTTGGGTTCCCAGTTGACTGGAGGGACAGAAATTACCAGGCACAGTGGTATTTCTGCCCGTGGTGTGGAGCACATCTTCTTGGAGCTGGGTAGCTGGCAACAGGAGAGCTGGTCCCTATTTCTCCTGCTCCAGGGACCAGGCAAAGGCCTATCCCTTACTACTGATTTGAGTGAAGTCTCCTTATTTTACTCTCCAACTTCGTTTATTGCTACCGCAGAGGGCTCAATCTGCCTCCCCGCGTCATATTTTGGGCGCAGCTTCTCATTTGTATCAATTCTGCCTATATCAGCTACATTTCGACTCTAGACTGGAACCCTGCGGAAGAGTCAAATGTTTTAACAATAGGAAGCTGACGGAAGAAATTATTTCTAACGTAAGCTCTCCCCCTGCGGTAGCAGGCACTGTTCAAACGAATGATGAACAGGCAATCTCCGGCCAGTGCTGAGGCAGGAGAAATCAGCACACGTGAGTAACATACACACCCATCCGTCGGAGTTCCTCTGCAACCGCCGCAGACGCTGTTGCAAGCAGGGCAAATCGTGATTGCCGCAGGCTGTCCGCTACCTGTTTCACGCTCTGCTGGCACCCCTCAGAAATTGCTAGCGAACCTTGTTTCAAGATGGTTTGTGGCACAGTAATATGCTATTGCCCTTCCCCATCACGGGACGGAGCCTTCCAGCGGGAAGGGCTGAGCAGGACACGCACCGTCCTGTCTTGGACCAAGCACCGTGAGAGCAGGTGACTTGCATGGGCTCTCATCGGGGATGGATGAGTTACATGAACAAAGTGTTCTGGCTGCGGCAGCCGAATTTTTGAGTGTGCTCGTTTACATTTCAATGCTTGGAAGGGGTGGGAATCTCACCCTGTTTCAGCCTGCAATAACATCAAACACAGCACCCACAGAAAGGATGAAGCATCCAGATGTGACAGCAATGGGTTCTCCAAGCCTCACAGCTACACAAGAGCGTGCTGCGCCGTCTCCCCAAGAGAAAGCAACCGCTCTGCTTCATTTCACATTTCTGGCCATCCACCAACACGCCAAATGCAGAGCTGGCCCTGGCCAGGCTTTGAACAAGCTCCTTGTGGAAAAGCTCAGTGTGCTGGTTCTGTTAGTTTGACAATCCTCCCTTTGGCAGTTTAAAAAAAAAAAAAAAATCATAGTGCTTATCTATTGCTTTAAGACAACAAAATGAACTACAGGTTAAGATATAGGCTGCACTGTATCATAACACTGTTTAGCAGGTTAAGACCTCTCAGATATTCAAGCAAGTCTACACTTTCAGATTTGCATGGGAATAGTCTGCTGCCCTTTCATCCCCTCTCTACTGGTCTTCCAGAAAAGAAAAGCAACAGTATTTAAACTGATCTAAATGTAGAAAACATCCACTTCTCCAGACTTCTCTGTCTGGCAATCAAGACAGTGTCCTGTGTCTGGTACAGCATGGAGGGTGGGAAGCCAGAAGGAGCCAGCATCTACTGCTGCACGCTTATTAGGGCAGAAAGAAAGGCTGAGAGTTAGGAGGAAAGAAAAGAATAAACGTTAAGAACAACTCCAGAGAACACACTGGGAAGTGTTTACCACTATAGAGCTTTATAATGCAATTATAAGGCTCATTGAGGTACTTGTGCTTGAATTAAAGTGCAACGTATTCAGGCAACGGCCAGCAAGAGACCTGTCGAATTCTCTATCACTCTGGTCTGCATCTTCACGTTGCACTCAGTAATTATATTGTTAGTTCTTCCACAGTCCTTATGCTCCCATCAACAAGACATTATAGAAAACCATCCAAAAAAACCTTTTCTCAGTGCATAATTGCCTATATGATCCGATTGTTTATATTATGCAGAGTTTCAGCCTTTTCAGGAGCCTGCAGAAGTATCTGCTTTATCCATTTCTTCTTTTCTGCCTTGTTCCACGAATCAAAATCAAAAACGCTTTTCCGAAGTGGGTGAACCACTCGCAGAAGGTGGAAAGCACTGCTGTTATTTTCCCTGCCATATGCTCCCGAGACAGTTCCCAGCTCTGCATCAGATTACCCACGAGTCCAGATGCCCCATCATCCGTTGCCACTTGAAATGCTGAATTCAAAGATCTGTTTGCGTGGCATGGGTGCCCAGAGCCTGGAGGGACTTGGATGTGAATGCAAAGATCTCATAATTATTGCAACCATGAACAAATGTTCCATAAATGACCATTCCTTGTTATCCATGCAGGGATCCGAGCTGCCCAGAATAAAACAAAACAAAAATGCACACGGTTGCTGCATTTTTGCTCTCTTTCAGCAATAAACCTCTCATAGAAGTGTCAGCAGTTTAGCCACAAAACCTGCAGCCTGCTCAGCCTGGGGGATTGTGGCAGTTCAACAGTGGGTGATGGGGTCAGTAACATGCTGAGCAACATTCATTTCCTGCAACCAGGTCTTCATTTAAAGGGGAAAAAAAAAAAAACAAAACAGCAGCAGCTGTAATCTCTTAAAATGTTAATGCCAAATTTCCAAAGAGCATTTGAGGCACTCATGCTTGCAAGCATATACGGACATGTACTCTCAAATGTACTGTTTGTGCTCCTACTCTTATGCATCCAGGATTTGCTGCTTTGTGGTAACTGGGGTGCCAAGACATTTCTTTGGAAGATAATTAGAACATCTGCTGCTTCAGCAGCAAAACAAAATACAGACTCAAACAACAGGGACAGGAATAAGCAAAATGGCTAACTCCAGAGCAGTCAGGAAGATGTCTCCCCAGACAGCAAGTAAAAGCCCACGACTGGAAGGTCTTTCTGCTGATGTCCAAAGAGTTTCCCTCAGACGGGGTGCTGGGTGCTCAGAGCCTGCCTGCCCTTCAAACCCCAGACCTGCCTCCTGCCTCTCCACCTGGCAGCGTCCCAGGAGGGAACTAGCTCTCTGCTAACCGCAGAACAAGCAGGACCCCTGTGCCCTGACAGTGCCTTATTCTCCAGAGCTGAAGATACCATATTCACGCCATCAGTGCTACACTATGAAGGATGCCGCACTCTGCATTGGAGGTATGTGGGTAATTGCATGCACACAGGTGTGTCGCTCCATAACTGGCTTTAAAAATGTGGAGAATTGCTTTAAGACCTTCTTCTAAGGCAAGAACGAGAGAATTAGGGCCACTGCCCAGCATTTCCCAGTAACCATTCGCACGGCAAAGGCTGCAAAACCGTACACTGTGCATTAGTGGCAGATGTGACCAGGCGTCCATGTCCTCTCCTCCCCACACAGACGAGGCTCAGCAGTATCATTTGATGTGTTTGGGCTTCATTAGCATAAATGAGCATGTTCCAAGCAGAATCACGGTGTGGCCAACACAGCACGGATTCTCCAAGCGTTTCAGCAGGGCTCTTTTAACGGGTGCGGCATGCAATAGCTGAGCAGGGGGAGAGGGTGAAGCCACAAAGCCATTTGCTTTGGTAAGTTGGGTGCTGCTGCGGGAGCAGTGATAATTTCTCCTTCTTGAAACCGCAGCTTCTGGAGCAAAGGAGCCGCTCGGAGGAAACATGACATGAACACGTTTAGGTGGAGATCTAAACCTCAGGGAATGCGAAGCCAGTACTCACCAACAGAGCAAATGTCTGTGAAATGGTCCTCACCTTCTTCAGCATGAATCAGGTCATTTTTGCTCTTCTTTATTGCAGCTCTTTTCAACACTGTGTGCAAATTAAAGAGAAAATGCCCCGTGAGCATTCGGAGTGGATTCTCTCTCCCCCTCCCTTCACTCTCCAGGGCCAGCATTTACTTCCCAATGCCAGCTTAAAGCTCTCACAGAAGGGTAAGCTGGAGCAAATCAGACAACCTACAACCTTGCAGGGCCCTCTGCATGCTTCAATGCCGGGGTCGTTTATTTATTTGACCTTCTAGATCTCGAAGGCTTGCCAGGCACAGGTCTGCACGCTTACACTTCACCCCAGCAGAGGCAGGAGGGTGGGGGAGTCACTGCAGCTCTGGACCTTTTAGCCCAGCAGAAAGGCTGGGCAGGGTCACTGAATCTTTCTGAGCCCCAGTGGGTTATGAGATGAGTGCTTCTATCCATTAAAAACGTTAATGCTCTTTACAGTGTGCACCATTAAGAAGTTAGCATTTACGGTGCTCGGATACAGTTTACCACAGAGCAATGCCTTAAGCAGCAGAAATGCTATGTCGAAAGCAACCACCACAAATCAGTGAACATACTCTTAATAGCACCCACTGTACAATTCCTTCCCTCTGGGGATGTCATAACTCTTTGAAAACACACTTTGTCCAACAGCATCTTTTGTGGGGAGGGCAAACATCGCTACACCGTTTTACTCGACAGGGAAAGAGAACTGCAGCCTAAGGCTCAGAGAGGTCTGCACTGTTCACCCAGTGCACGAGGGGTAACGCAGGAACAGCGTGGACACTGGTCCCATGACCACCTACCTGCAAAACCTCGAGAACTAGCAGAAAAAAATAGGTTGATACAGTTTTGTAACAGCTTCAAGACATACAGTAACTAAGCACCATTTGCTATCAGCAGTAAGACACCCCACGGTGTGGTGATACATACTGTTCAGTATACTGTACATACTGCACACACAGCAAACCCACTCACTCTGCCGCGACTGCCCTGGGGGTAGGTTCGTACGAGAGGATCCCCTCGCCCTACACAAATTTCCCTGCCTTGACAGAGAAACGGATGCGCTTCTTCCTCCGCAGCTAAGGCAAGCGTTAGTGCTTTTGTCACTTCAAGGAAACACCCAGAACATCACCCAGGGTCAGAGAGGCTCAAAGAGGAGAGGCTGCTCTGAACCTGTGGTCTGGATCCAATTTTTTTGCAAATAACGGCTTTTGCTCTTTTCTTCCCCACCCAGCAGTAGGCTGAATCCTCCATCCCAGCAATACCAGCTTTTGGGTCCTTCAGGCTGCATCTGTCCCAGTACACTCCAGCACGTCCAGGGCCATCCTCAGCACTGGAACATAACCAGCCCTGGGAGTAAAGTTTTACAACACTCCCTGGCATGAATTGAGCACCTTCTTCTTTATCTTCTCTCCCCAAAAACTCCTGCATGTGTTTAGCAATTAGGTTGTGCCGTCTCTACAGGCACCTTGGATGCAATGTCCTTCTGTTTTGGAGACTAAAACAATTTACCAGCACAGATGTGGGCTGCTCCATACCAGCTGGCTTCAAGGCTGGGAACATTGCCGGGCTCCTTTAGCTTACTGGTAAAGAGGGAGCCTTAGTATACCTGGGTCCTTACTCCATGGCCTGAACCCACCTCTAGTTTGCTTACACCCCTCAGCTTTTCAGACTACTCTTCCAGACACTCATTTCAGCTTGAGACTAACAGCCCTGGCTGCACCCACGTGCCGGACAAACTTCCCCCACGCACACCCACGCACCCGCACCCACGCACGAAGAGTTGCCAAGCACACCTCAGCCCTGACCTTCTGCAGCCCCAGCTCTTCCAGCTCCGAGTCCTCCCCGAGCGCAGGTCACCAGGCTGGCCAAGGCGGACCAGCGGCCGGGCGCCTGATGCCCCAAGGAGCCGCGTGGTTTGGAGCAAGGTACAAAACCACCCGGGAAACATCACCGGTGACCTGGGCACGTGGGGCTGTGGGGGAGAAGCTCTGCCCCGCTGTGCCGCCTAAGCCCCTGGTGATTTGCAATCCACTCACTGTTGTAGCTGCTGCCGCTGCTAGTCTCTGCCGGTGCCGTGCCTTGTTGAATCGGCCCTTCCGAGGCGGCCCTCCCTGACAGTGAATGGGAGGAGAAAAAAAAAGAGGAGGGAAAGGGAGGGGAGGGGAAAGGAGGAGACATGGGAGGACGAAAGATGGTC
Source organism: Calonectris borealis (assembly GCF_964195595.1). NCBI lineage: Eukaryota > Metazoa > Chordata > Aves > Procellariiformes > Procellariidae > Calonectris > Calonectris borealis. Next base: position 5,942,969 of record NC_134332.1, read on the forward strand.
AGAAAAGGGAGAGGGAAGAATCTTTAACTGAACTTTGACTGGCTGTCGCATCCTAAGAGCTCATCGGTCTGGAGGCACAGGGAGAGAAGTCCCCGTAGCCTCGCTGCACCTGCATCCGAAGCTCGGTACCTCCAGCCATCCTGCAACGCTAGGGTCACACGTTGGAAGATAGGATCACCACACCCTGTTATGTCTTACTGCTTACAAGTAACAGGGGTCTTAGTCTCTTTGTCAAATCCATTTGGAAACCTCGGTTTAGAGCCCTGCCTTCTCTCGGTCAGTGCATTTCTCTGCTGGCATCCGCTCTGCAGCCTACCCCCGCCACAACCTGCGCATAGACACAGCCGGCCATGCTCGGCAGAGGCTGACGGGTGTCCCCGTCACGCTGCGGTCCCACAGGCAGCGTAGGGACCGACCGACCCCGAGGGCAGATCCCCATCCCAGAGTGGCGTGTCACATAACTGCTCATCATCCACCTGCAACCTCAAAAAGACCCGATACAGGAAAAGGGACTCTTTAGCCCAACTTATGCCAAGTGCATGCAAGAGCATGTTCCTCACACCCTCCTGGTTACAACAGAAAGCCGTGTCAGTGTACAGCAGGTGAACCTCGCACGTATCACAGGAGGAAATCTGCACAGCAAAACGACCTACCGTCCAGAGGAGACTTCTCTTCTGCGTTCTTGTCTTCCTCTGCCAGCATGACCTCCTCTGTGAAAGGAAAAACAGCAAGGTTCAACCACAGATCTATCACATCCCCGCTCTAAAACCAGCTGAGCTGCATGCAGCAGGCATCTGTCCCAGCTGCCACCAACCTTACCCCATTGTATCACCCAGTTACACCAAGTCTGTGGAGGAAGGGATGGCTCAGAGAGCGGTGTTTCTTACTCTGTGCCCCTCAGACAAACCACTGGAAGACTGTAGCACTTCCTCCGTGATTTGCCTCTTCACAATCAACCACCCACTCCAGTTTCTTTACCCAGCTATCATCCACAAGGGACTTCTGGAGACCAAGACCCTTCCTTCAGACCCAAGAAACACCACAGGTCTCCACAAGCCAGAGGATGGTCCCTCATGCCCAGCCATGTTGGAGACACTGTTTGAGAAGTGAAGGATGCTCTATACCCACTGCTGCTCTTCTGTCTCCTTCAATAAGACCAGGACGCAGCCCGTGGGAAACGGATCTCTGTCTCATGGCACAGGGTGACACAAGCGGGGCCGGCTGCTGCATGTCAGCTGTGCCACATCACAGGAGGCAGAACGTCACCAAAGAGCCATCGCATCAAATCTGTGTCCAAAGCAAAGTTGCCATGGGGGAGCTCTGGCTAGCACAGTGCAGGTTGTGCAATAGTGCAAGACCAGCATTGGTTTTCCATTCCGGTGCAACTCATCTCCAAAATACAAGTTTACACTTTCCTACAGTAAAAGAATTCAGAAAACACTGAAAAAAACAACCTCCCAAAACTGACTCATTTTTATCTGCATGAAAGACAACCAAATTTCTTGAGGTTTCACAATGCAAATGTCATCACCCAAGTCAATTTGCAGTACACACCACACTGCGCCAATACTTGAAATCGTACAGTTCATACAGTCTGAACCACAGATTTTAGCTTGCCGATGTAAAATTATGCGAGGATTTTCTAAAGGACAAGCTAAAGCGAACAAAATATTGAGTTGGCAGCTGGTAAACTGTACACTTCCTTGTATTTTTATAAATGACAAATGCTTTCACATGCTTGGCATAGATGTAATTTGAGATCTTACTAAAACATCTGACACTGTGTTCCACAAAATTTTGCTTTAAAGTCCATTTAAGCCAGCCTAGATGGAAGGCTAACGGAAAAAAAGAAATACAGACAAACCACAGGCCAAACATCAAAATGCGTAGCTGAAAGTCGTCTAGAAGAATACTAGAGGGATGAGCACTACCACACAAGCCTTACATAATCTCTTTATTCATCATCTGGGAGAGAGATGAATGATATATTAATAAAACAGCAAATTGAGAAGGCCGAAAAATGATATCCAGGACTGAGGAAGATTGGAAACCTTCCAGAGGTTCTCCAGAAGAGAACAAAATAAGAAAGTGCAAACTAGCGCACCAGAGACACGGAGGAAAGGAGAGCCGAGAGAGGGTTAAAAATGTCAGATGAGCTAAAATTCTGCACTTTAAAAGGCACGAAATCCTTCCAAAAACCCACAAACCAATACAATTCAGGTGTTTTGTGAGGCTTCTTAAGATAGGTCAGAGAAGTGAAATGGGCTTTTTTAGACAGTTCAAGAGACTTCTCTCTCAAACTGGCACCTCAGAAACCAAAAGGTTCTTCCGAAGCCTTGCTAGGGAAAAGCTGTACTGGTGTTTGGCGGTTAAAAATATGGAAGGAGTTAAATGGCAATTAATAATGAATATGACTGCCCTAAAACATGTACAAGTCCTCTTCCCAAAGGCAGCTGGACAAAAGGCATGTAAATGTGAAACGCAAAGCAAACCTGTGCTGGAAGGAGCATGAGCTTGAGATGTTATTACAGTGGACATTTCCCTATAGATTTTTTTTTTAAAGCCTACATTGCTCATGGAGTGTGATTTTAAAAGCTTCGTGTCATATCCAAAGGTGATACACCCACATCGCTGCACAGGACTCTGCATAAAAACGAGTCTAGCTCCTAGTACCAGTAGAGTCAACAGTGCCACGCAGATGTTTCTGCACTCCTTTGGATCCAGGGATTAGTTCAGTCATCAGTCCTTTGGGTTCTCCATTTTGTGCTCCTCTGCACAACGCAGATGTGGTTTTTCCCTATGCTATGTACTAGCAAATTGCAGTGAAAATTCAAAACCATTTGGAGTGGGGAGTACGTTTAGGTCTTGCGACAAAGAGCAAGCACACGAAAGCGAGCACATCCCAGAGGAGCTCTTCCGCCACTGCCAGAAAGAAAAGCTGATTTTAGGCAGCATTTGGTAATTAAATGGACTAATACAAGCTACTGCAGGGAGCCGACACGCTGCCACGCAGGTGGCGAGCAACGAAAATAATGAGGTAGCAAAGGTCAGAAGACAGGCGGCTGTTCTTCAGGGGCTACACCAGGTGAGTGCAATGCAAGAGCACTGTGTCTGCAGAAGGAAGATCTCGGCGAGAGCCAACACACTTACTGGTCAATGCTCCGAGGGTTGTTGGTTTCAGTCCCGTCCTGTTAAAAAAAACTAAAACACTCCAGGAAATAAAGAGCCTATTCACTGAGCTGGAAGCTCAGTTCTGCACTTGAGTCGTATCAAGTGCAGGAGGAAAATCTTTGTACTGGTTCCTTTCAAAGATCTCCGAGTAGGAAAAAGATATTCTTCTTTCCCCGTTTCCGAGGGGCCTCTTGTTTCGCGAGTTCCTGTAACAATTTGTCATGACTCTCCACTGTCCTTTGGACAGCAAGGGAGGAACAATCCCGAGTCCCCAGATCACCTCTGAGAACTGGGAACTGTATGGATACGTAATCCCCGTGATTTGCAATGGTGTAGTGATGTTCCAGGATCACCTGTGTCCCCACGGTCAGCCTGGTGAGAGGTTTAGCCATACTGAGGTTTCAGAAACCGGAATGATAAATGCCAGTGAGACCTTAGAATTTGTAAGGTGTGACAATTTGATATCAACATATCGTCATCTGCAAAGTACACGTTCTTTTGAGACAACTCTGCAAACCAGCTGAGCCTTTGCCCCAAATTCAGGGCCCTGAGTTGGTGCCCAAACATATCTCCATCCACAGACATATCTCACCAGGGCTCAGTTTTTACTGTTCCCTTAAAATAACAAAACTCAGGTTTCACCTGTGCAATTCACCTCAAGCCCAGCTCTCCTCCACCAGTGCTCCCCAGTTCTCTCCCTTGATAGTTCCTCCTGTCCGTCTTGTACCCTCTCAGAAATCAAAGGACCACATCTACCCTAGTGGGGCTTCACGTGGTTTGTAAAGCCTGCTAAAAAGACAGCTCAGCAGGCTAGTCATCATGGCTAGGATTTTTTTTTTTAACCATACAGCATCCTAAGCAGAGGATCAGAAGTTGCATTGCCTTTAGTCATCACTGTAACACAGAAGAAGATAATTAGGGCACCTGAAAAACCTCCAAACAACAGTGCCTCTACATTAGAAGAAATATTCAACAAAGAGACAGTATCAGATCAGCAACTTCTAGCCTCCAAACAAAGGCACAGGGGCTTTGCTAGGATATCAGAGCGAGAGGTGTCTCAGCAGTAAGATTAATTGCTGGTCATTAAGTACTGACAACACACAGCATGTTACAGGACTGGAAATAAAGGCAAACCTTGTACCGAGGAACTGGCAAGCTGAACAATACAGGCAAAGCAGCAGAGAAACATGGTGCCCCTTCTCCTTCTCTTTGGCATGGGGAGATAGGACATCGTGGGCTCAAAAGAAGAGCAGATTACAGGAAATAACGCGCGTTCAAACAGGCAACAGAAGTTAGAAAAAAAGGAAGAACAACTGAATTTAACTGCTGAATCTTCGGACTTGTTAAATAGAAAAGGTGAATAAAAACGCATCCCTTAGAAGAAGCTATCCCACTCTCACGGGGAACTCTAATTTGTCTTTCCGGCAATTATCCTCCCTTGCCATCTCACACACGTTGTTGCCCTTTTTCATTGATGTAGGTGTCTTTTCCCAGCTGTATCAAGGGGCTTGTTGCTCTGCTTCTGCTACAGAAAGCTGAAATCTGAGGTTCATAAAGCTTTGTCGTGTCAAGGAATGGCATTCAAGTTACAGTGAGCTGGAAGAGAAAGGTTAAACCCATTCCCAAAGCCCGCTTACTCCAGGAGAAAAGAAACACTCAGAATCAGTGCTGTGTGAAAGAGATGGACTTGAAAAGAATTAAAATGCAAAAGACATGCAACTTGATTAGCTCTGAACTGAAAGACTTCCAGTCTCTGAGCAAAGTGTTTTCAAAATGATGCATGTCCTTGTAAGATAAGAGAAACATCTTCAAAAGAATATTTGTGGGCTTATAAGCGCTTTACTCTGCGCAGAGAACTTTTATTTCTCCGCTCTCCGTTGGCAATGCAGCAAGACAGCCTAATAGTTGCTACAGTTTTGAGGAGTTTAATGGAGAAAGCAGCGGTGGCAAAATCATTCGCATGGATTACATTGCTTGGCTTCACCACTTTTTAATTCCTCTGAAAGGCACAATTTCAAATTGACTTGCTACTGCCTTTGCGCAGAGCCCAACGAAAACGTGAAACAAAGAGCACAGCCTGCCCCAGCAGGCAGCGGGTGAACAGGACAGGGTTTTCTCGTCACCAGCAAGACTTTATTTGATATTGATTGAGCTGAAGAAGAGGCGTTTGGGGAAGAGAACTGTTGTCTCATGCCTACGGGAGGAACACGGCGTGAAGCATTGATTTTTACACCTCTATCAGCTGACTTCTAGTGGTGGGAAGAGTTGGTCCCTTTAAAGAAGTTACTAAAGAACAGACAATTGACTTTATTCTTCAAAGTTAAATTTAAGATTACAGGTCTGTTTCTAACTGATCCATACAGTTCACTTCTAAACGACACAGGGAGTCAATGTTTATGAGCTTGACATGGCAATTACCATAGGAATTTTTGGCCTAAATTCTGTGAGATGCAAGAAATGATAGGATTTGATCATTGCTTCTGGCCTGTAACTTGCATTAGTTTTATAAGACTGCAAATCTTACAGATTCGAAGACACTTACAGATTTATACGTCATTTAAGGTGGCATGACATTTCTTCCTGACATCCTCAAAAAGACCCTACTGAGTTACAATTTTCCTTGCTTAGTCTTGGCCTCATGATATGGGAATTTTACATGAAATCATCTGTTATCTCATTTGGGAATATTTAAACCCTCCTGACTACTCTTTGTATTCATTCTTCAACATGCACCTGAGAAATAAGTAAAGCTAGAAACTCCATACCTGGCCTCTGTATAATCTTAAGTGAAGAAAATCAATTCAAACTCTAAGGAAATTGGTCAGACCGTGGGTTGATTTTTTTCTTTCAAGTCATGCACGCCTAAATTCAGCACGTCAGCACATTATCTGTGTTATAATTTTCTCTTTTGTTCCCCAACCCTTTGTTAAGAAGGCATTTGTTAAGCACTTCAATCAATTAAGGCTTCCTGTATTAAGTATAACTCACACAAGTATTTGCACATTAAGGTTGTCACTGTTGAAAACACCTTGGAATAGTTCCCTCAAGCAGATACGCTGCTGACTATATTAAACAATCCACATTTAAAACAGCCTGAGCTATGTTTGCTTCAGTTTCAACTACAACTGGTGATTTATCAATAGTGAGCTGGCACCAAAATCTTTCAGCCAAGATACCTCCTTGAAAACTTCACAAGCACTTTTTATTAATATTTTCTTCCTTTTTATACTCATATTTTTTCCAGTGGTAAAATAAAAAAGTACCACCAGAAAAAAGAAAAATATAAAAGTCAGTTACTCAAGAGCCAGGCTATGAAAGAAGTTTCATTCTTACAACACAAATGTAAGACAAGTCATTAGACCAGGTCTGGAACACGCTCAAGTCAGACAGCACTTAACAGGCAGAAAACAAAGACCCATTCTTTTCTTCTGGAGGACTAAACAGTCTACAATTTCAGTATAAGAAAGGGTTGATAGCAAACAATCCCAAAATTTTATCTGAACCACCTTTTTAATGCAATAGGTACAGAATATAACATCATTCAGATTACAAATAGAGAAGGCTGTGAGAAACATTAAAGACACTCAAGAGTGGTCAATAAATGATGAGCACAATGTTAAATTAAAATCATTGTTGACAAATGGGCGGTGATTGGAGTGATTTTAGTCACTCAAATACTTTCCTTGGTCCTAAACCAGTTACAGCTCTGGAGGTAAAAACTCGAGCACTACCGAGAACAAGAAAACCTTTCCAGCTCCAGCAACTACTCAGAATATGTAAAACATTACAGAACAAAACCAATCAGATTAAGTATTAAAATGCCACTTCATGAATCACTGGAACGCAGCTTTCCACTCTTCCTACCTTGCATCAAAAATAAATGAGAAAAAACAAACAAACAAAACGCTCAGGGAGGGCACTACAAGTATTAGAAGCCTGGAGAGCCTTCCATGGGAAGAGAGGCGATTGAGCAGATTGGTTCTGCATGCTTTAGAGCAGAAAAAATAAGATGAAACAAGGTAGAGAGAGATCAGAGAAAGAAAAGTAATAAAAAGAAATACAAAGTGCACTCCTGAGCTCTTCCTCTCACTGCAGAAGAGCAACATATTTAAAATCGAGGACGGGACATACTGTTTGGTGGGCTGGTTTGGTTTTTTAAAATCAAACCGGCTGTTAACATGTGGAACTCCTTGCTACAAGATTCAGTGAGGTCAAGGATGCTAGAAGGATTTAAAAAACAATTAGATATTGGCATGAATCCTCCAGAATTACATTAGAGCAGAATACCAAGAGCTTTTGCTCTTTCTTTTACACAAACAAGCTTATTACATCTCACTGCCTGGGGCTGTTGCAAGAGATCTCTGCAGAGGCTGGACTGTCTGTGACCGTCCTCCCTGGCTGTTTTCCTCCCCCAACCCAAGCACTTTGCTTTGGCCATTGTCCCACACACAGTCCTGGACAAGGAAGACTGATTATCTAGTTTGGAAATTCATTATAATTTCATAGCTGAAATCCTGGCCTCTAAAACAGAAATGGGAAATCCCCATCGACGGCACAGTCCCAAATTTCAGCGCCTCAATTCTAAACACTTGATTCTCTGTTTTGGTTAGGCTTCACGCTACCTTTTGTATTCAAAGATTTACTAACACTGCTAAGTTGATTTTAATTATTGTTATTATTCAGCTGTACTAGGAAGCTTTTTTAATATTCCTATTGTATTTTCAACAATGCCTTACAGAATATTTTTATTATTCTCTGATTCAGCTATTTTGCATACACTTTCCTGTTCTAGAAAACCTTCTGGATCTTGTGTTATTAGACAAAATAAAAAGATGGGCATTTTACAGCGGTTTCGCTCTATATGTGGCACTTATTCAGCACTGGCAACACAGAAATAGAATAGCCAGCCATTCCCACAGGGATGCAAAGTTGGCGCAGAGATTGGCTCTATGTTTTATAACTTTTCCACCTCAACTTTCAGACAAGTTCAGCTAACGACCTCCGCATAGTTCTTCTTGGCAAAACAGCCACCAAAATGAAATGAAGCAACCCTTATCCCTGCAAAGGAATTCTCATCTTTATTTTACTGATGGGGAGACCAGGATTTAGAGACCGAGAAATCAAGAGAGCCTTAAAAGCAAGATGGCACTAGAGCCAAGGGAGAGCCACCGTGTGCTCTGCTCCAGCCACTGGATAAACCATTAATTAATTTGAATTTGAGGTAGCACAAAAGCTGAAAACAAATGAGAAGACAAATTATAAATGGAAAGGAAAGTGAATGATTCTTTTTTTGAATCCTACAGAACCACAGAATGAAGTGTCGTTACCTAACTGAGGACAGTTGCTGTTGAACAGTCACAGTGAATAGAAGTCAGCCAACACGACTGGCACTCAGTTGTCGCTCTGTAGAGCGCGATGGGACATACCGGGTTCAAGCCACCATATAAACTGCTGCTACTTCTTCCTATTTTACATTTCAATGCTTCGGTCCTTTTCCTCTCTGGCCAGGTTGTCCAAACTCATGCCCGGACCACTGCCCCGTGGGGAGGTACCGCAGCCGCCCCCCCAGCGCTCCCCGGGACCCGCAGCAGGGCAGAGCCCCCCTCCCCTGGGCACACAGGCTGGCAGGGCGCTTCAGAGGAGAGAGCAGAAGCAAAGCAGCGGGAGCCCTGTGAAAACTGCTCTTTCAAATACTGGCACCCAGGCTGTGCACATAAAACAGAAGCTGTAAATCCAGACAAAGAGCCACTTATACGCAGAATAGCACCAGGAGGCTTGTACGCAGCTTTTGCGCGTGCAATGCTGCCATGAGTTGCTGTGACCGTACAATTCCTTGCTTGCACAAGCACACTTTAGCACATCAGGCCTCTAGCATCAGTACGGATTTCAAAACAAGGAAGGATGACATGGCTTTTAGTATGGTGCCAGCCCACAGTTCAGGAGCACCACGAAGTGCCGGTTCTGCCACCGGTCTATCGGCTGACGTCAGGCGAGTCACTATATAACATGGCCCTCGGTTTCCCCATTTATAAAGGGCAAGGGTGAAGTTGACCTGCCCAGAAAGGCACCTGAAAATCTATTTGAGAAACCATCGCCTCTTTTTCTCATCATCGTTTTCAAAGTCATTCTCGCTTTACTCGGGTGTTTCAGCTTGTCAGGAAGCAAATTAGCCCCAGAAGTTTTCTTGATGCTATGTGAATTAATTGCACTGTGGTTATGCCAATATATACATCAGCTACTCTCTAACGCAGAAAGGTTATTGGTAATCTTTACTGTCCAATAAAAAGAAAAAGAAAAGCGTGCTGGTTTTTGTTAAATTAGTATGTTTGGGTCCTTGTTAATGTTGCTCACGGCTTGTGATAAAGTGCAACGTTCAGTTATAACGGTTATAAAGCAATGTTAATATGTGCTGGGGTGAGTTTCATGCAAGTGATCTCTGTAGCTCATAAAAATGACACTCCAGTGTATTTTACCATCATAACAAGAGAGGCTTATAAAACAGCTGTGGTGGAAAGTAAATAAAATAAAAATGACTCATATAAGGGAACAGTTTCCCCACTGTGGAGAATTTGGGCACTGTATCACTTTTTATATTATACTGTATTAAGACAATTGCTTTGATCTCAGCAATAAAGAAAGTTGGCCCAGCTCCTTTATTTTTGCTTAACCAAACTGAGATCTTATTGCAATAACTTTAGTGTGACTGCTCAGAAACAAGCCCAACAAAACCAAACGCTGGCTGGGCCCTCTCTAGTCTTGGGTTACCCCAATGGCCAGCAACACCGAGGACTAGTTCTGGGGCCCTTGTCCTGGGTCATCACCAGACTCTACTTGCCACAAAACATACTGAACCAAGATCAGGAGATGTCTCGCCTTACCTGCTTTGAAGATCCACTCCAAGTATCCATTTAGTTCCCGTTCAATTTGCTGCTGCCTACGGAGTTTCAGGAAAGCTCGGCGATTTTCTACCCTCTCTCGTTCTTTGGCAAATTCACTACGGAGACAGAAGAATGAGAAAGACCATGTCACAAGCAGTCAGGGGAAATGCGCAGCCCTTCTTTCGTCTTTCAGATTGTATTCACGAAGCCTGTGAAGTCGATGACAGCAGTAGTGAGTGGAAACCACAGCATGCTACATGTTGTTGTCCAACGAAATACTACTCTGATTGTAGCTCAGCTGTTTCTCTGCCTCTCTCATCCTGAAATAGGACTGCACGCTGCCACGTGCACACACTTCTTTTGTCCCGGGGCCACGCCATATCCATTACAACAAGGTCCTGATGCACAACCACATACACCTCTCCAGCCGTGCAATACAAATTATCATCCCCAGCACTAAAAACTGTCCTCCATCCCTCCACACCACTCACCCCACAGCAGAATTTTCTCTAGAAGCGCAATACTATGTCACAGAGGCACGAGCAGTTTCTCTGTCTTGGAAGAGATCTACTCTTCCCTGTTAGCTTTTCTCTGAGTTGTCCCGGGCTTAAACCGACTTTGACAAACACAAGTCAAACGAGAGCTACCAGCGAGGGTGGGTACTCTGGGGTTAAGGTGAAAGTGGTTAGGGTAATCATTGTTGAGGGTAACAATGATCCTGCTATTTGCTAAAATCACATGGAAAGCAAGTACCTTGACATCAAATCATTAGAACAGGACTGTAGAAGGGAGTCAGAAAGCAAGGTTCACCCAATCATTGCCAAAATCTTGTCCAAGTACATCCTACTGCCTAGTTTGAAATGGTGCTGAGACAACAGTGCAGCCACCACCCCCAAGACACCCACGCTGGGGCTTTCCCCAAACTGATTTGTATCACCTCGGGGAAGTTTCTGATGCCCCTGGAGATGTTCCTGCCCATCTACCATTTATGGAGCTCGGAACCCAGCTCTGCAAGCCCTCGCTTTGAGCACACGCTGGAGTGACTCCCACAATACCCTAACCTATAGGGTTAAATGTGGGATCAGGCTTTTGTCCCTCATGTATACCACTGGCTCGCTCACTCGACATTTTGAAATCTTAACTTTGCTGTGTCCTTTAAATCTTCAGTTAACTGTTAATTGTTGCAAACCTTTAGTTAACCACTGTTCTTGACTAAAATCCCACCTAATCATCCGTTCGTTACCCACACAAGCGCTTCAGAAGCCAGAAAGGAGCAGGAGGTGGGAGGATGGAGGAAGAATGGGGAAAAAGGAACTGCAAGTGCCAGAGGCAGCTTTATATTCACAGTCTAGACTTTACCCTTCAAAGCTAACGCTTTTGCTTCGTTTGGCAGGACTGTCTGACCCACGGAGAAGGGACTGCGGGGAGAACTTGGCTCAGCACTGCGACGCACACTGGTACCAGCCACTGCTGTGAGAGCTGCCGTCGGCTGAGCCGTTACCTTGATTTTGGCAGCGCATCCCAGTCTCCTGACTCCCCTCTCCTGTCCCCCACCTGACAGCACAGCCCATGACCCCATCCTTGAGTCAGAGGAAGCCGAAACATCGCTCCGAACCGACAGCTCTCCCTTGGCATTCAGCACGTGTCTGCTGGCTGGTTTGGGATCCTGCACGTCTCAGCTGGATCGCCGATTTTCTCCCTCTTCCTTTTTAATGTTCTCATTTCTGGTTCAGTGCCTGCTGTTTGGGGCCACGGACCTCCTCTCAGTTTTGATCTCTCTCTGGAGGGGGAGGAATGAGATCAGGCAGCACAAGGTGACAACATGCATTTATAAGCTGCCAAACGTGGAGGGGCTACGCTTCCTGCATCACCGCAAATTTCCCAGAGCTGGGCTGCGGCGGGTGGGAGCAGGAGGCAACACCCAGTGGGGAGTTTCATAAAGGACAGCGGATGAGCCGTGGCACCGCTCCCTCACCCCTCAGGAGCAGGCAAGGGAGAGCTTTCCTTGCAAAGCCTTGCATCCTCTGCCAGCTCCTATCTGGCCGAAGGAAAGTCAAAGCTACCTAGGACTTGTCCCCTTCATCTCAACTTTAAACATATAAGAAAATGAGGGAGAAACTGTGCTAAGTTGCAAACCTTCAGCAGTTTCTGTACAGCCGTGCACGCTTTTCACAAGACATCAGTGAGGAATGTTGCTGAGGTTAAAGCCACCCGCGCCCTCCTGTTCCCTGGAGCCGGCAGGTTTGGCACTGCCGTAGAAGCTGGGAAGGTAACTTCCAGGAGAAGACAGTACCTGGGGTCTCTGCTCATTGTCTGTCTTCTGAGTGCTACAGCTCTGTAGCAAAATCATCCCAGGTTGAAGACTGGAGGGTTTCGGTGTATGGTCTTCCTGGCAAAGGAATGCATCACTTGCTCTTTCTCTCACCTCCAGGAGATAGGAGAGGTTTGATGAAGCTGGAACTTGTCAAAAAACTGTATTTTTCTTTATGAAATGTGTTAATAAAAGCATGCATCTCTCTTCCACTAGATTCATCACCATTCAGGAACTGAAATATTCCCCGTTTGCAGCAACTGGAAAACTCCCAGAATTTCTGTTTGAGAGCTTTTCAACAAAATTTCAGAACGGATTCAAAGAAAAGGGGGAAAAATTATATCAAAATGCCATATTTCATCTAAAAATATTTCAGCTGAAGTTTTCCTGCCAGTTCTAAATGAAAACACAGAAAGTCCCATGGGAATGTTTGGTAGTAGTAAATAAGTTTCCTCTTTTATTCAGCATAATTGCTATTTATGCCACTGACTTGCAAAAATCTCCAGAAATCACCAGAAAGGAAACCTGAGCAGGAAACACGCTGCCTCCTGCCCAGCTTTACCTCCAGGACTTTCTTCATAGCTGGTACTCCACAGTTTGGTCAATGAGGAATATTGAGAGATGTTCACCCATTCTCATCCTTGGCTCTTGTTAACCATGTGCCCCAAAAGGCCCCCAAAATATTCATCTTTCAGCACTGTCCGGGGAGGCATTAGGAGGAGGAAAGCTGAGAGGTCGGTATTCCCACCCGCAGCACAGCCACAGGGGACTCGGCTTTGGAGGAAGCCGAGCTCTGCCTGGGTAGATGACTACAATGCATTTTAGTTACAACATGACATTGTGAATAACTGATTCTATAGAGACAGCAGGAACAAACAGAATTCAAAGGAAGGGCATTCATCATGGAAACCATATGCCGTACCAGTCAAGCTCAATGTGTCACATTTTTCTTCTCCAGAGTGGTCGGTGCTTAAAGTCACCGGGAAAATGGATGATTGCTGCTTATCACCTTGGTGGGTGGAAGAGTAAAATAAATCTCAGTGTAAATATGCACTGGAATAGCCACTTCAGGGAAGTTCAAGAGCCCCCCAGCCACAAAAGAGACAAGGTCATCTCATGAATAACCACGCGGGTCAGTAAAAGATTACAAACCAATGAAATTCTTACGAGTATTTTATCCATGCTGGACTTAAAAATACTGTCACAGCAACCAAAAAGGAAAAAAAAAAACAAACCACAACCTTCATCCCCTGAGTCTCTGATTAACTTTCCTACATGACAGCAGAGAGCTGAGATGAAGCATCACGTAATGCACCCCCTGGTCTTGGGTTTCATGGCACACTCCCAGGGCCGGCGACAGCAGCCCTGCTGCAAGACTAATCACACCATTAAACCTCTGCAATTCAGGTTTTCTGTTCAGAAAGCAGACAGAAACGCTTCCCACTCATAGGGAAGAGCAGAGAGAGATCATATAGCATCACTGTCATTGCTACCACTAATAGTACTGATGATTAGCAATTCGTAATAACAACATAGGTAATTAGCTCTTCATTCAGTATAATACCACTGAGCTACACATGATCTCATGAAATCTCAGATCTTAAAATGGGAGAACAGCCTTCATCTGCTGAATCTAAAGCACTGTTCAGAGTGAGCAGAAAGAAGCACAGATCTCAGAAGGACTCCACTCCTGGAAAGCAGCTGTAAAGAACTTTTAGAATTTTAAGTCTAAAACAAAAAAACCCAAGCAGTTTTAGGATTGGCTATATCTCCAGTCCAAGTACATCAAAGGAATGAATAAAGTTGAGCCTGGATGGCACGTGACATCTAGGGACAGAGTCCTGCCAGGAGAAATGCAGCCCTCAAGAATGGAGAGGAGCCAGATAATTCAAGTGGGTGAGCTGCTGGCGAAGGAACCAGCCAGGACTGCAGATGTTTGACTGAGTTACTCACAGGCCAAAACGAATTCTCCAGGTGGAGAAACAAAATTGGCCAAGACAGGAGGCTTAATTTGTAAGCTTTGTTGCTTGAACATGGAGCAGTGCCCAAGAACAGATTTGATACTTGTCAGCAGCCTGCTAAGCAGCCCACGTCACTCAGGAGCAGGGAGGGACAGGCTGGAGGTAGAAGATGGAAAACAGCAGCTCCTCTGAGCTGCTCTCCAGCCTGACGTGCAAGTTGGAGGAGCGTCACTGCGGGAAACACGTGCTGGAAGAGTAGCAGTGGTACAAAATCGCGCGTGTTGTGCTACTCGGGGGCTGCCTGGATGAGGAGAGGTGAAGCATTAAAAATTCCTCTCTGTTTCAAGTCCACCCCTTTCACAGTCAGCAAGGAAGGAACCTCAAAAGAAACTTGGTGCCAATTATCCACCTAACTTTCAGTAAGCTTTCAGCAAGAGCAACGCTGAGGTAGGAATTTCCATAAGAGGCTGCAAAGGGACTGCAGAGATAGAAAAATGCATTTGTAGCACCTCAGACATATGAACATGCTGGATGATAAGAGAGGTAAGATGAATGCAATATTATTTGCGTTTTTCAGCAAAACCAAATCTCTTGTGCTCTTGGCAGGCTGCAACTACTTGCTCAGGGGCTGTACATCATTTACGAGACTTTCCAGAGTGCCTTAGGGTAACTTCTCAGCACAGGGACCGCACACACCTCCAAGCCTCCCAGCATCCTGACAGCATCCACATGCAAGCAGAAACACTTAATTACATTTTAAGGGTGGAAGTCCATTTCCTACCATTTATTTTGGTTAATCAACTGTGAGAAGGAAACAGAGAAAAAGCCTTCAGTTAATTTTTCCTTTCCCTCTCAGGTCTGTTTCTGATGCTGGGGTTTGCCACCTCGTCCTAATCCAACCAAATCCCAACTGCTTGGGTGAAGCCAGTTACAATAACGTGGTAGGCAGATCCCTGCTGAGCCAACCCTCCTTGTGCTCCTGCCATTCTGTAGGTCCTGCAATACTTGTGTGATTGAGTTTGCTACCTCACACACACAGTCCTGCAAAGCCCCTCGCGGCTGGCTTCACCAGGGTCTGATCCAGTTAATGCTCCTTACACTTCATTCACTAACCGCATCAGCATCCATGTGTTTATAGAAAAGCAGATTCTTGCTCCAGGGAAAGAATTTGTTCTGCGGGTTCGTATCTCTGTCTTTTGTCTTCCTGGAGAACAATAAATCCTTTGTAAGGGGAAGCCTCTGCTGGATGCAACAAAAAAGGCAGCACCTTTATGACTGTAACTGTTTATACAACTAAGGACACAAAGCCTTGGCTGTGCTAAACACTTATTTTACCTTCTGCAAAACTGTTCTTTGAGAGACAGCGGCAGCGAGGGAGTCCTAGCAGAAAGAAAGAGAGAGCGCCCATGGAGAGTGAGCAGGAGCAAGATGGAGAGTGGGGAGTGGGAAGAGAGAAAAGCAGATGCTCGGTGTCCTGGATGCAGCCGTGGGAGGAGCCTGGGGACCTGCTGAGCATCCTCACCCCTCCTGTGGGTGCTGGGGTGGCTTCGGGCAGTGCGGAGGGAGGCAGGCAGGACACCAGATAGGAAGGGGGGTATCTGAAGCACAACAGCAAAGCTCAGGATCTGAGCAGGGACAGCGGACACCATCTTCCCTCAATCCCTGAAGCATTTCGCTTCAGCAGGGTGCACTGTCACTAGGGAACCATCCTCAACACCAGCACCAGTGACTCTTTGAACTCTCCTAGAGATTAAAGGACCCCCCTCAGCCCACAACACGGCTCTGAGAGCCTGAAAGGGGCTGCCAGGGAGGCAGCGGCAGGAGAACAGCAATCCTGCAGGGATGACGCCCTGCGGGCCAGCCACCTCAAAGGCACCAACCTTTGGTGTTTCTCTAGGAGAGGAGGAAAGGCAGCAGCCACAGCAGGGGCTGAATTATTCACAGCAGCACACAGGAGGCCAGGGGCGAGGGGAAGGGTCGGGGCAGAGGAGAGAGAGCATCATTCCCTTTGGTGCACTAACCTGGGTGGATGCTGGTGAGTTAGAAATATAGAGAGAGTAGGAATAAATTTGGCTTAGGAAAGAAAAATATGAAATAAATCCAGGAGTAAATAGACAAGCAGTGCAATTTCTAGTTGCCTGGACATGAGGCGTCATGGCCCATAGCTGGGAAGATGCAAACCCAAGAGGACATGGCTCAGGTGTGTCCACAGCCGGCACCCAATCCCAGAAGGGCTGCAAACAAAATGAGAGGAGATCAGCAAGGACATCGGTTTCTTTACCACAGCATCAGATATCCTTACCACAGTAAGCCTCGGGAAGACTTCAGGATGAGCCAAGGCATGGTTATTGTCATTCACAGACAAAATCCTCAAGTGCAGAGAAACCTGCAGGCAAAACTAAAAATAATTCAATGCCTCTGACTTATTGATTTGAAAACGTGAATAGAAATGCATGTAGAGTATTGTCAAATCACTGGTTTTAAACACCTCTTAAAATCAGGCCCAGGTCACCACTGAACATAGGCAAAGCCTATTGGTTAGAAAGCCCATCTGGAACAAGAAGAAAAAGCATGGAAATGCACCTCATTTGGGCAAGAAGAAAATCTGAGGGAGGTGAAAGAAAGCACATCCCAGGGGCACAGAGAGATCACTCTGGAAAGTGCTGGAACAAGATGAAACCAAGCAACTGATTCACCTGGAAAACCATCAGTAAGAATTTCTTTATGCTGGTGACATTTGGTACCTCTAAGTTACTGTTTTCCTGCCCATAAAGGTGGTTTGCTGAGGAGTCAGAGTTTTGAACCTTGTTATTAAACAAGGAAAGCCCAGAGAAGGACTGAGATTTCTTGGTGCTGGAGATGACAAAGCTCTGTGGTTCATCATCCACTCCAGGTTGTCCCATCAGCTGCACAAAATCCCAAAGACACACAGTGTTATATGTTTCTATCTCACCTGGAGCTATAGCCAGCCAAGATCACACTGGGCATGGTCTGAGGAAGCAAGTCCATCTCTCCCAGACAGAGCCAAACATACAGACCCAGCTGGCTGAGCTGCTTAACCCATCCTAATATCTACTGCTTCGGAGTAAGGACTGGCTCAATCAATCCTGCACAGCTAGAGCTGCTTCTGCTTCCTCCTCATTGCTCTAAAGAGGAGGAAAATATAGCTCTCCTCAACCAGCTGATAAAGGATGAAAGTATCATGGGAGATTGATCTCTCAGCACCGAGCCAGGCTTCACCGTCTCTTTTATCACTGAACATGGCAGGAAGATGCTTCAAATGCAAGCCAGATACGGGATACATCTTGTATTTCTAGAAAAGGAAGAGGAACAGCACAGAGGTGAAACCTTCAATGCATCTTCCTTCTTTTTGTCTTTACATTCAGCTTGTGCCGATTTCACTTTGATTCTACCTAATCCGATTTGAAATGCTGTGAGTGTCACAGCTGGGCAACCTGGCTCAAAGGAGGCAACAACAAAGAGAGAAAAGGAATTAAAAAGCACCGTTTATCTCATAGCATCAGCCTACTGCAATTGCTGGATGAACCTCTGGCTCTGCTCATCAAGTCTCCACCCCAGAGTCAAAGCAGAGGCCACAGGAAATTCAAATTTAGGTTTCCTATGTTACAGGCTTTAATTTCCATTGCAGCTTAACAGAAGGCCAAATGAAAGTAGTCCATCTCTCCTATACTAACCAAAAACGCAAAAGGAGCAAAGGATCCACATTCGATAGGACGTTTAGCTTGGCGAGACGCAGTTCATGTGGAAAGTCACTGCTCCCTGACCCCTGCTGCAAGAAACACACGTGCTTCTCCCACATTTGTTTGCAATGATGGCTTTGTTAAGAAGGGTGATGAGCAAGGAACAACAGGAAAGAAAATATTGTTTTGCCCTGTCTTTCCCCTCCTTTTTAAACACAGGCTGGGGAAAGCCTAAAAACAATGAGAAAGCAAGCAGAAGCTCATATCTTTTCATGATGCAGCTCTTCTGCTGCAAATAATTAACAGCAGCCCAAGTCAGATCACAGCAGGTAACAGTGAACTTGGAACAAATTTGCAGGGAAAATGAATGATTGTCTCTGTAATGAGAGAGAAGGAGGACAGAAGAACGTTTTGCCATTATGACAAATTAATCAGCCTGATTCTTCTCCAGCCTCTGCACGTCTTGCAGGCTGAAGTTTTATGATCTCAATCTGGCAAAAATCCTCAGGATGGGAAAACACGTCATGAAACTCAGCAGAGCAAGTCACCGAGACAGCCGGTTCAATGAGGTCTGGATGGGGCTGTGCCTCCTCCCAGGGAGCTGCTCTAACAGCACAAAAGCCTCAGTGACCCAAGGTACAAGTCAGAAACAGAAACAGAAACCCCCTGGGGAGACTGGAACACACGACAGGGGGAGTGTTTAGTGGGACTCTGCCCAGAGAGCATCACCCCACGCTGCAGACTGCTCAAAGCAGGGTGCAGCATGAAGAATTAAAGCACCGTTTACCCTCACCCTTGTTCGCAAGGTGCCAGCAGAGTCTGCAGCTGTATCCCTTGCCAGACTTCTGCTGCCACAAAGATGCTGCATCCATTCGAAATGTCTCCCTGCAGTTCCTACACCAGGTGGTCTCATATAACAAGAGGCAAGTGTTGCACATCTCAGGACAGAGCAGGTCTGGACCATGTTATGGTAATACTTAAGCAGGGAAGATGCAAACTGGCCACTGCAGTGCCCCTCCACACTTGGTTATTGCGGCCAGATGAGTAAACCTCAGGAAAGATCATTACTCTTTACTGGCTGGTCCGGAAATACCTCAGGCTTCACCGTAAATATTTGAGGACATGACAAGCAGCATTTTTCACACTTGAGAGACACAGACTCTCAGTATTCAAATGCATCATTCACAGTGCACTGCCCTCTCTGGCCAGCACTCCTGCTGTCTCGCCACCCTCGGCATCCTCCACCGCTGCGTGAAACAGTGCCAAAAGGCACTTAGACTTGAAATAAGTTAAATCATCTTCCTCACAGCATCCCATGATAACGTTTATCCTCTTTGCATTGTGTAATCCAAAGCATCAAAACAGTCACAAATGTATTGTACAGGATCATCCAGCTCATTACCAGGCAAAATTAATACCCAACTCAACACCCAAGCAGTAGAAAACTCCATAATCCCACCAGCCCATGGAAGAAAGCTGCTAGCTGGGCTGAGAGGAGGCTGAGGGCTGGGAGGGGAACAGCAGCACGATGAGAAAAACAGCACTGGAAATCAGTGCTAAGGGAGAGAACACCAGGGAGCTAAGGCATATATGGAGATGGGTGCCCATGTCTCGGTGGCAACAGCTGCCGGAGCAGGATGGCAGAGGGCTGCAGCCTGCTAGCAAGAAAACAGCAGAAAGTCAGAAAAAGAATGAGCATTGGTCAGGACTTCTCAATTCAATGCGGGGTATTTTTTCCCTCCTCACTGTAAACTGCAGAACCATGTGCAAAGTTCAATAAAAAATTTATCAGGATCATCACAGGGCATTTTCTGGTCAGAACTGAAGCCAAATCCCATGACATCCCAAGCAGCAAACAACCCTGTGTTTAGGGAAAACTGAAAAGCAACTGGGGTCAACCCTTTTTGGCATGACTTGGAGGCAGAACATTCCCACGGTGCCACCAGAGGCAGCCAATCTCTTTCTCTATGGAAAGGTTGCATTCCCTGTGATGGATGCCTTTATTGCTATCTAAGTCACAAAGAATTTACGAGTAATCTAGTAAGTAAGAATAATCACCCACCATAGTCAATGCAAAAGATGTTTCAAGAGAAATATATTATGGATACAAATTCCTAAACATTTTCACCACTGCTGTTGCTCCTCTCTGCACTAGAAACCTTACAAAATGCTACCCCAATTTCTGGGAACCAAGGTGCCCCAGCTTTCTGGAACAAGGTTAGCATGGCTAGAATGACTTCTCATGGTTAAACCAGAGAAATAAAGTCAAGGGCAGCTCTCTAGTATGAACAAAACCTGGTTCATCCTTTGGGTGGATGGATGGTTCAGCAGAACTTCAACCAGGTGTCTAATCTGCCTTTTTTTTTTTACATTTCTCTTTTCCCGTTTGTTGTGTCTGTGACTGGGGAGTATCAGGCTTGGGCAGTCACCCCAACATGCTTCCCAGCACATGGATGGGCAGAACACACCCTCCGTCTGCCCATCTTGATCAAGTGGGCAGACCTCTACAGTTCACGTGCAGAAGCAAATGAGCTTACCAAATGTCTTAATGCTATCAAAGGGGAGGGGAATCTTTCCTCCCGCTTCTGCTCTCCTGGCCCTATACGGTCCTGATCTTCTCTTGAGTCAGCTATGGCACTCAGTAAAAGCTCCTCCAGAAGAAAATTATCTGGGTTTTTCTGCTCTATTGGTTTCTGCAGGGCTGTTATCAGTTCACGGAGGGATCAAACACCAGAGAGGGAAAACAGAAAGCAGGGGCAATAGCTAGGGAGGAGTAGAGAGGAAAATCCCCAACAAGGGACACAAACCCGCATTACCACTGCTCCACAGCAAACGGGATGCTGTGTTCCTACTGCAGAGCCCCGTATCGTCCGTAAACAAGCAAAGGCAGTTCCTGGATTTGAGGAGCTGTTTCAATTGCAGTTCACTTGCGTACTATGACCACTGCAGTACTCCAGGAAAACTCTAAATCCTACCATATTCACAGCTAGAGAACAGCACAGTCTGCCTTTGCTTGTGATGTGCAACCTGGCAAGGGGGAGCTGCTACCAATTTCCCCAGTCAGAAACCCGCCTTTAGCACTGGGGGAGCAGGTACGGCACAGCGTCCACTGCAACGTGCATCTTTTGTAAAGACATAGGAGAGCCCAACATCCCTACTGCACCATCAGAAATAATATGTTTGCAATAACCCCACACCCCGTGTCCTAGGATCACTGGGGAAATCTGGCAGCTCTGCTGGTCCCAGTGCTTGCATCAGGGAGGGGAAAGGAACAGAAGGCAGAGTGCACCATTTGGGGAAGGTATTTAAATATTAACCGATTACAAGAGCACCGGCAGTGCTTTCATCAGCACGCGTGTGGAAGACACACTGTACAGCAGGCAGAGGCTCATTTAATCTGAATTACGGAGTCAACATGCTTTTAATTACATCTTTAGCCAGGTACTCACAGGTTTTTTCTCCTATCAACAAAAGGACAACTGTGGCCCAAGAATGTCGGTTATTTTTATACCAAGTTTTTACCAACATTTACAGATTTCCACCTCTCCCTGTCGCTTCCCTGCCTTTGTTTTTGTTATAATTCCAGAAGAATCAGCAGAAGGGAAAGGTTGTTTGCTCTTCATTTTAAAACAGGTATCATCTCTTCTGTAGTATTTGCAATGCAAATGCTTCCACATTTTGCTAGCAGATGAGACTCAGGATCCTAACCAGGTCAATCTATCTACACTGCTCAAGCAGATAAACCCAGGAGCTAAGCCCACTCATATTACGTATCTGCCCAGTGTTGACATGGGTTCACAAATAACTACAGAAAGGCAGAAAATTCCATTAAGAGTTATGGCAAAACTCTGTATAATCGAGTGTCAGTAGGAAGCTCAATAACTTGTTGTCATTTCAGATTATTTATATTGCCATAATCTGTGATAGCGTCTGCATAGCTACTTCAGAAATTTGTAGCTTCCTTATTGCCCACTGAGGAACACAAATATGTGAGAGGAAATAGCTCAAAACTAACAGCAATGAAAAATACTCAGGTAAAAGCTTTTTCTGTGGCTTTCCAAGGTACAGACAGTGGCATGCTGAAGCTTAACCCCCCTAATGCTGATGATGCATATGGCAAAGTATTGGAAAATCAAATACAACCTGACCAACAGGGTTTTTGTGAAAGAGGACAGTAATGAAGATGGCACACAAGCCTAGGAAACCAGTGGCCTAACCTCAGCTTTGCAATCCTTTCCTGGGGGCATTCCATCCCCTCTTTCTACGCTGCTTTTCCCTCTCTGTCACATGTGGAGAAGGAGAGCAGAGCACTGCATCACCCCCAGGATACAGCAAGGATAATATTAACGGCTATGAGGTGCACAGATCATGAAAATAAGAAGCAGGTGAGTGATTGCCGAGTTAACCCCGTTCATGGGCTATTTGTAGAACCCCTAACCTAAATCAACTTTGTTTTATTGAAACAGGAATGTGGGATATTGCCAAGAGTCTCCGTTGCAGGAGCCACTAGCTGACACTGTCACTGGGACGTGGATGGCATAAAGTCCTCGAGTGAAACCGTACCCTATGGAAGTCAACACACATTTGCCAAAGACCCTTTCCCCACGCAGAAACCCATGCAAAAAACAACCTCCAGCAGAAATTTCTTTTTTTTCCTACACTGCTGTGTGGGGCTTTTAGCTAGAGAATATAACGACAAGAGTCTCTGCCTTCAGAGGGTCTTTCCATCTTTCCGGTGCCTTCTCATCACCAGTCCGTTCAGATATACCCAGTTTCCTCCATTGCTCAATAGCTGCAAGCCCCCCAGCAACCTGCCGAGCAGTGTGGCCAACACCTGTGCTAGGATGTTTATTCTCTTCAGCCTCTCCCCAGGAATTATTCCAGCCAAGGACGTCAAACCACTATGCAAAACAGAGTTTAAAAGCTTCCCCCTGTGAAGAAGACATTATCATCCTTACCATTAACAAAGGGAAACCTGATGCAGAGAGCTGTATTTTTAAGAGAAGATACACATTTATATAATATTCATATTTTGCCCCAAGCAACGAGAGGCTTTCAGGAGAGCCAGACAGAGGTCTCCATCTTTTGGTCACCAAACACGTTGGAATCCAGCACAAAGGAACAGGAGCCTGCAGGCTTCTGAGTTTTATTTTAAATCACAAGTATCATTTCAGCCAGCGTGGGCTGACCCCGCTGTGGAATGAGGAAGATGAACTACCTAACGAACCGCACTCAGCCCTGGCTCTGGTTCTCACTTTAAATCACATGTCAGACAAGTCCGGTCACGAAGCTTTCCTTTACAAAGCCTCTGATACAACAGGATGTCTGATGAATGGCTTTGATCGGTTATTGATCATGACCATTATTCCTGGACTGAAGGAACAGCAAAGTGCACGACATAGCCTTCCCCACGACCCTCTCTTGTAGCAGCACGTCTCCCAGTCCTCAAACAAAAGTGCACTGCTGCCTCCCTGCTCTCCTGCCCCCAGCATGTGCTTTAAGGACAAGGATCCTTAACAACATAATAAAATTGAGCATGAACCTGTTCTTCGGAAAATATTTTTCTTTCTCTAGTAACTTAAAGAGAAAGAGCAAAGGTGCAGCACTGAAGGGCTTTTACCACTCAGCAGCATTAACTCTTTTCTCTCTTCCCGTGCTGCCAAGAGCCAGAAATAAATCTAGATCTTTATAGATCTATATAATCTAGATCACCTGGATGGGCTAAGAAGAAACTGTGTGCAAAATGAGGTGCCAAAGTCTAAGAGCTTGCAAACCATTAAGATGAGTCAGGTTGTTAATTCCGGATCAAATTTCCACAGATGCTGGGGACGTTCCAGCTAGGCTTCAAACTTGGCAGCTTGATCTCTACAACGGCCCAAACCCAAAACTCATATGCAACAAACACCAAATCCTTGGCTGACCCTCGGGGTTTGAACATCAAGAGGCTAGTGTGTCCCCAAAATCCAGACATTGGCTTCAACAGCTAGAGATTTAAAAAAACCAACCAAATAAACAAAAAAAAACCACCACCACAAAAAAAAAAACCCCAAACAACAGAACAAAACAAAACCCTGAGATCTTTTAATTGCCTTTTGTTTGAGCTTCCCCTTTCTCCATGCTGCACAGTTACAGCAAATGCATTATGAACACTTTGATGTCCAGCTCCAGCACTGAAGTATTTATACTGGCATCAGTGGGTTCCTGATGGGTTTTCAAGACGATGCAGGCTGGACAGGCCCAAGTCAGTATAATTACAGGGAGCTCATTTAACTCTTGGGTCTGGATTCAGAATCATCTCAATTAATGATTTTTCACCAGCCTATCCCCCATCCCACGGCTCTATAGTCTTATAGAAATACCCCACTGCAAGGAAGGGACAGGGTAGGAAATGTGTGAAGGGGACAATGTACAGTGGGATGTATCACCCCATCTTCTCTTTTTCAGCTACATCCTCCCATAGTCCTAAAACCAACACGTCTTCCCTTTTCATATCCAGGTGGAGACAAACAAGTCATTAGGGTCTTACCCTGATAAGACACCCAGCACCAAGTTGAGCATGAAGAAAGAGCCAATGATGATGAGAGGGATGAAGTAAAGCCAGTTCCAGGTATTTCCTGCAGCATCATTTGTCTGGAAACAAAGAAAAAGGGAGAGAGAAAAACAAATATTAGTTCGCCTCAGAAACAAAATACCATACAGAAACTGCAGGGCAGAAGGCGGGGGAGATTCCCCTCAGATCTCCAGAGGGCTGTCCACCACTGATGCACTGGTTAGTTCTCTTACGTTCACCAGCTGAAACGCCAGCAAAAGAACTGATGAACCAAGCTGATTGTCCCACTATCCACACCATGATTTGTCGTCAGCTCCAGTGAGAAGATTCACCTCATTCCACAGCTCCAGGCTGACCCTGCTGCAGGGCCAAAACACGCTTTTAAGTGACCTACCTCTGTGCAGGCTTTCTACACCAGCCTCCTCCCTCCCCACCTCAACTCCAACTTCCCATGTGCTGAGCACCAGTGTCGTATTTACATCTGAATTGAGACACACAAGGACGGGAGGGAACCACAGCCTTCCCTTAATCCGTGCTGCAATTAAGGCAGAGCGTGGCACCGTGCCCAGAATCTGTGCATACACACAGAGCGGGAGAAGACAAGAAGTCTGCAAGAAAACGAGGCATCTTCAGAGTGATTGCAATTCCACATCTGCTTACTCAGCACTTTGGGCTTCTGTCATCAAAACCCATCTGAAGCTCCCTGAGTAAGCAGCAGTCTAGATTAAGGGGAGGGAAGGGTGGTTTAGTTTATGACAAAGTTTCTGCATTCATCAACCACAAGGGAGCTCTTTAAGGAGCTGCTGAAAAGTAAAATGCCACATGGCCATTTACTGAAACCAAGTGCCGAGAAAAATGCAAATTCTTCTCTTGTGAGTGAAGAAAGCAGCAATTTGAGAATCTGGTGGCGGGTGTGAGGGAGGGGAAAAGGGAAGCAAAAAGAAAAGACCCAAAGACATTCTCCTCCTCCTCTCTCCTCCTGCAGAGGATAAAGAATAACACGAACACAGAACTCGCCTACCTGCCCAACCGCAGAGGCTGGCAGAGACCGCAGAGAAGCGCTCTCAAACACCAACTTGCAAAAAATGCATTAATTCTAACTGATACTGACGCCTTTTACTTATTATCTGTGGTGCTTTTTGGTCACTATTCCCAATCATATTTGCAAGTGTAATTTTGCTTCCAGAAGGATTCACAGAAAGAAGTGTTTTAAATGTGCTTTATTTCAGCCATGCATGCGCTTGAAGCCACCTCAAAATGTCTCTGCACGAGTAGAAGTCACCCAATAAACAAGCAAAACCAACATGTGCTGTGGGTGACCGATGTCACAGCATTTCTTACAGGTAATAACATTTATAGCACTGATGCAAGTAAATACCTTCTGAGATATTTTTAACATGGTGCATATCTGCACAAAGTCTTCCTCAAGGAACATGCTCCGGATCAAACACATGACAAGCATTTCTCCAAATAGCAAATATCTTCAGAAATATCTATGTCAGTTGATCAGTGACTCACCCAAGAGGCACAGGGACTAACTAACCTCGCCACAAACCACCCCTGCTAAAGGCAAAACCACCGCGTGACAGACAAATGAATCCGAAGAGAAAACAGGCTGGGAAAATGAGAGCAGAAAGACAGGGAAAACTCTGTGCAGCCCAATCTCTCACTACGGTTTTTTAATGCCTTTTGCAATACCTGTCATCCCACCCAGCAGCGCCACTTCTTCGCTCGCTCTTTTGTCTTTCCATCCCTCTCTCTCTGCTTTTAGCTGTTTCCTTTCCCTGTTCTCCTGCCCCGCGTCTCTACAGATGGGTTCGGAGGAAAGAAGGACACTCGTCCTCAGAGCTTCTTCCCCAACGCGTGGGGAAAGTGCCTGGTACGGCCCCAGCCTGCTCTCCTGGGACTACCGGAGAAAAACCCATGTTTTTATATTTAGAGGCTGTTCTTCAATTCTCATTTTGTCGACCGAGGTGGCAGCCCTCACGTCTCTGGTTGGAGCAAGCCCATCCCATTCAGCAAGGCTGGGGACCACCATGAGCCAGGGAAGGGGGGCTGGAGAGCCAACCCAACCCACAGGGAAGAGCTGGAGGAAGGGAACAGATGGGAGAAGGGAAACCACATAAACACGCAAGGAGAGTGCAGCAGGTTCACTGCTGCCAAATGATCGTTTATCATTTATTTATTCATTTGAAGCCCAAACTTGGCGACAAATCCACAATTCCATGCCACGATCAAAGCCCTTAAAAATGAAATGTGCTGAAATACGACTAATTAACCACCTCCTCTGAGCGTTTGCTAGACTACCTTATGCTCAGGGCAGGGCAGGGACTCGCTCTGTTTGCTCTGCCTCGCACACAGGGATCCAGGACAAACTAGAGGTCAAACCACCAGGCAAAAGGGTCAACAGAGAACCTCTCCCGAGAAAGCAGAGCCTTCACGGACGTGCAGCATCTTTCCCAGTGCTCCCAAGCATGCTTGAACCCAACCACAGTTTACAGCACCGGCTCTGCCATGGTGAGATGCTTTAATGAATCAAACCTGTTGGCTGCCAGGAAAACTGAACTCCTTTCCTCCAGGGAAAGCCCCCCGAGTCCCGCAGGCACCTCTGGCTGTGCTGAGCAGCGGAGGCAGCCCCCCGCCCGCAGAGCCAGTGGGGCTTGGGCTGTGGTCCAGCTCCAGGCTTGCTCATTAAGCAGGATGAGCCAAGACATCAAATCAATTTTTATGTTCCAGCTAAAACATTCCACTGGTGTAACGCCTGGCTGACTGTCAGTGCTACTTGAGCCTAACCACAGGTCTAACCCGACAGGGAGGAAGGAGAAATGAAATACTTGTCACGATGTGCCAGAATTACACCCAAATACAGTAAGGGCTTACGGGAGGGCTCCCTCGCTGCTCAGGAGCCGAGGAACCCACTGGTTAGTAACAGCCGCAGGGCTCTCCCCAAGCACCCCCTGAGCAGCGCCCGCAGCAAGCTGAAGCCTTGCTCCAGGAGTGCCCCGGGCACCGGCATCCGACAGCTCACGTCCCTAAAACGTGACAGCACGAGACTCCCACAGGCAAGGTGCTGCACCGCGGGAAACCGAGGCACAGGAAGTCTAAGGGACACTTTCGGGGCCGCAGTGGAGACCCAGAGATCTGTATCTCAAGCATCTGAAGCCCATACGAACGGTCCAGCCCTTGGAGTGCTCTTCCCAACAAGCCCAGCTGCCACGGCTCCCTCTGCCTAACCTCTGCTCAGCTCCAAGTCTATTCACAGCTGGTGCCTCCTTTTCCCTTCTTTTTTTTTTTTTGTTAAAAGTGTAACCTAAATCCCCAAAAGCATCCTTCTAGCCTCTACCACGTGACTCTGCTTCATCATCCACCCTGGAGCCTGATGCCACTGCTCAGCAGGAACGCCCAGGACACAGCTGGATGCCAAAGGACAACCTCTACATGTTGATGGGACAAAGGACAACCTCTACATGTTGATGGGACAAAGGACAACCTTTACTCTGCACCGTTGGTTTTAAGCACCTAGGGGCTCTCTGCTCCCTTTCATGCAGCACCGAGCACATTGCCAGCATCCCCAAGCAGTGACAGCACGGCCACCTCTCTACAGAGATACAGAGACTGGTGGGTGAATACTGTCACCTATAACAAATCAGAAGCTAAAAGGCTTCTGTCATGCAGGGAGATTAATGCCCTGAGCTCCCAATACAGCCAAAGAGAACGGAGTGTACTCCAGCAAAGCACAAGACACTTCCCACAACCAAGCCTTTTGTACTTGTCCAACATCAGAGAAAGGCCAGTATTAAATACTCACTTTTGTCTCTCAGACACAGAGAGCTCTTAGGCCACTGCTTCATTATGTTAACAAGATGGCAGCTGCGTCTAATTATTAATTCATTTAAAGGTATGTTTTGAAACAACTGACTTGAAAGCAGCCTACTGCTGCTTGCAATGTGCTGCAGAGACCAGAAATGCTTTTATATTACCTTTCATCTTCCTTTCTGCAGCCCTGGCCATGGCCCATGTTCCCGGGGCGTGCAGGGACGCAGAGCCCTTGTGCCTGGCTGCCCTGAGATGAGTTTCTCGTGTTGCTGGAGCTTCTTGCTGCTTGTCCTGGTTTCGACTGGGATAGAGTTAAATTTCATCCTAGCGCTGTGTTTTGGATGTAGTATGAGAAGAATCTTGATAACACGCTGATGTTTTCAGTTGTTGCTAAGTACCCTGTTAGTCAAGGACATTCAGCTCAAAAAAAAAACCAAAACCAAAACAAAACAAGCGTTGGGAGGGAGCACAGCCAGGACAGCTGGCCAACAGGGTATTCCATACCATGTGACGACATGCTCAGTATAGGAATGGTAGGCGTGTTCCAGGAAGTACCAATCGCTACCTGCTTATCGGTCAGCGCAGGTGGTGAGCAATTGCATTGTGCATCACTCATTTTGTATATTCTATCATTATTATTTTCCCTTTTCTGTTCTATTAAACTGTCTTTATCTCAACCCACGAGTTTTTCTCACTCTTACCCTTCCGATTCTCGCCCCGTCGCGCTGGGGGTGGGGGGAGTGTGCGAGCGGCTGCGTGGTATTTCGCTGCCTGCCAGGTTAAACCACGACACTGCTGCAAGACCAGAAGCAGCTCTGCTCCAGCCAGCCCCATCGCATCACCATGAAATGGTCAGCGAAGCCCTGCCTACTCCGACATCCTTCTCCCAGCCCATCCCCATCCCAGCAGCACAACGCCGGCTCGCCGGGGACCCTGCCTACTTCCAGCTCGGTGCCTCCCGCGGCTGGGGCATCACAGCCTCGCAGCCTGCCAGCCTCACGGCCAAATCCCACATGCTGCTGGCTTCAAATGGGGCTGATCAAAGGGAGCAGGAGCTGGTTTGGTAGGGGAAGGAGCGTGTAAATACTCCACAGCACTTCCTTGCCAGCGAGGCTCCCGTCAGCGGTGGGGAGTTACTGGGAAAACTATGACAGTCCCTGCAGAAAAAAGACCCCCAAGGAAGGGAAGCCTGTGCAGTTTCTACCAGGGTTGCTTGATCACGGTTTGCATCAGTGATGAGATCCTGGTTCTGGAATCCCAAGATAACAAACACATAATTAAGTGAAATTTGGCTTACACACAGCCTCGTGAACAGGCAAGTGACTGCCTCCACTCAACGGATGGGGTTTCAGGAGTTTTACAGACTGCAAATTAGAGCAAGTCAAACACAAAATAATCCCCAAATCCTGCCCCCCCCTTCTCTAAGCAGACAGCACAGCTGCCCACAAACTCCCACTCTCCTCCAGCTTCCGCAACACAACCGAAATCTGTATTTCGTGTGGCAAGAGGGATAGGGGATTCCCACGTACCTAGGCACGTGTGCTACCGACCAGCAGCCAGCAAATTGGCATGCTAAGGCCGTGCCCCAAGGGTGAATCTGAGACCTGATGGATCTGCAATCCAAAGCTGACAGCTTCTCCCAGCTGGTGCAAACAGACCTGCCACCCCCCTCTGCTGTCCACAACCCCATTCAGCGCCGGCCAAGGACCAAGCGAGCCAGGCAGTGATAGCACATGTTTACATAACTTATTCAAATAACCTATTAAACACTGCTGAACCTGATTAAATCCTCTTGGGCAACATAAAAGCAGCAGAACAACAAAGACCTTTGCCATAGGAAAATGCCGGGTGGTGCATGGCAGGGACTGGATACCCTGATTGGAGACTGTTGTGCTGTGGTGAACCTAAGCAAAAAAATCTCACGTTTCAGCTCCTGATTGCCAGGTTTCTGATCAAAACACCATCATTCTCTTTGCCCTTCTCCCAAAATCATCATCATTGTCTCCACTTGCAGTCCCTTTAATCCTGTACTGGGAGGAAGAGAAAGCTCAGGGATGTCCACACACAAGGCTACACCAGGTCAACTCTATCACAGACCCACATGTGAACCCACTGACTTTATGGTAAGCCTATAATTAATATAATATAAGCGCTGTATAATTAATATAAATTATACAGACTTCCTGGTGACTTTGACTTGCACTCAGGGAGCTGCTGCACAGGGTGGGATGTCAGGGCAGGTCAGCTGCCGGGCACTGCCCACGCAGGGGGGGACTAACCCTCCGCAGCAGACCCCCTTCTGCACCTGGACCCCCACGGGTGCAGTCACCACGATGCAAACTCACTCCTGCTCACAGCTGGAGCAAAGAAAACACTCCAAACTTCATGGCTTAGGGTCGAATTCCCTTCTGCTACTGCTACGGGTGGCAGGCATCTCTCAAAGAGAGTAGCTGTAGAGCAGCCTTCGCAGAGCTCCTCTGCCAGTGCCTAAAGGCAGCAAAATGCCTTTATAGGTGTTCTTCTGTTGACTTTGAAGGTTTAAATGAGACCGTAAGGGCAGCATCTACAGAGGTGTAAAGTCACAGACCATCCTACCATGTACCAGCACCAACCTGAGTAATAAATCCCAGAACAAGGTCTAGGCTGGTCCTGCCGGCAGATCTCCAGCTAGGGTTCCCTGGCTGTGCAAAGATGCTGCTTTGGGCTCTCAAGCTGTTAGAAACCCACTTAGACTTAGAGTTACTCCACTTTTTTACCAGTAGAGCAACAAAAGAATTCTCTTTGCCTCTGAACAAGCAGCCATTCTGCTGCTTACATTTCTTCTTTTAGCCACTTTTGACAGGAGTAGCAACCCTGAGGCAATTGCCCCAGATCTCCAAGGAGGAAATTCTGCCACCACTTTGCTCAGCACATTGTCCATCAATGTGAAAAACAAGCAATTAGTGGGCTAACACGTAATCCTTTGGAAATGTTTCCAGGGTGGGGTTCAATAAAGAAAGGATCTAATTTGACAGATACAGCCAAAGCTGAAACACCACAGACCATTAGCTCTTTACTATGTTTTTAATCAAAATGTATAGTACACCTAGAGTTGGATTAAAGAGTTTACTCACTTTAATCCAATCAATGGCAGAGCCTGACTTATTTGGGGCAATTAAAGTGTAATCTTCCCTTAGATAAGTGCTTTTGCATTGGGGAAAACTCTCAGCTGTCTTTGAGAGATGAACTCTATTTACCCTTCATCTGATTTTTCACAATTCAGTCCTCGCTAATTCTGTTAATTAGCGACGCTATTTATGGTTGATTTATTTCTATCTGTTCCTATTCTTAGGATTAGGTGAACACAGAAATTATTAAGAACAAAACCAAAAATATTAAAAGCATGTACAGTGAGCATATGGAGCCCTGCCTCACCCAGCACATTTTCTCTAGGCACTAAGTAACTCCTGCTGAGCTCTCCATCAGAGACAGACAGACCTTGCACAAGAAGGTATTAAGGGCAGAAAACCCAAATTTGCTGAGAAAAGCCATTCCGAGTTCAATCTGCGGAATCAATGACGACCTACTCTATTCAGAAAATAGTCACAGACTCAAATGACATTTAAACCGGTCACTTCTCTGGGATGCTACATAGTCCACATTACCATAAAATCCCAAAGTGTCAATCGTCACTTCTGGAAAGTGCTTTCACAGATGGAGAATGAGGTGTACAGGCTTCATATGAACTTAATAGGTTCAAGTCCAAATCTAACTCACATCTGAAGTCTCTGAATGCATAGCTGTGGTCAAACTTTGCCTATTCTAATTAAGAAATACTCGTCATTATTTGCACTGTATTTGTAAGCAAAATCCCTGGTGGAAAGTCTGGACCCCATTCTGCTGAAAGCCCTGGAGAAAATACCTCTGCCCCAAAATCCAACCTGGTGGAGTGTAGGTCAATGTATTTATCAGGTTAGAGCACAAGAAGCACTTGGCTTCCCCCTTAAAAAGATTAGCTCAAGCCTAAAATCTAGCAGGACATTGAATAACTTTATTGTATTTCAGGTTTTATTTTAAACAAAGATGACCACAAAAGGGGACTGGAGGGATTTGCGTAAACTTCTTAAAATATTACAATGTTCAGAAATAAGTCCAGGGGTCTAGGAGATAATGATGGGGCCTCAGTCTCCTATCAATAACATACTGGGAAGAGCTGAGGAGTACAGCATCTTCCCCACCTCCCTGAGAAAGTCATACCTTAACATTTCATTCAGTAGAGCTGTGAAATATTTTTTCTCTATTCCATTTATTCAGTTACCAAAAAGCATTAAAATTTATTACTTTTCAAAAATATTCATTCTTCTCCTTTTTTTCCTACTTTTTTCCCCCGCATCTCTTTGGATCAACTGAAAACAGAAGAAGAAAAAAAAAAATAATTTTTTTTAAAAAGCTTTCATGTTTTAAGTCTTATATAGCCTTTTTCACCCAGAAACACCACCAAGCCCTGCGCTGAGGAGGTATCTATTGCTATCCCCAGCTTTACAGAAGGTGAAATCGGGTCACAGCCAGGTGAAAGGAGAGCTGTTTCCACGTTTCCCAGCAGACCAGCAAGAGAAGTCCCACCTCCCAAGTCCTGACCCAATGTGCCGGCTTATACGAAGTACCAGAATCTGCAAAAAAAACTTTCCCCCCGCCCCAGTTCCAGTTTAAATACAATCTTGGCACAAAGTCAATCCAATAACTTTGGTTACTGACTTTCAGATGTTACAGTCCATTTGCAGAGAGCATCTGGTGTTCAGCTCTGCAGGGACGTGACAGCCAGGGATGGGGGAGTGCTGGCGATTGACCCTTCTGAGCAAAATTAAATTGGCAGAGAGGTGCATTTCCGATCGATGCTCGGGGGCTGTACCACCCACGGGAGGGAGATGACAGAGCACCTGCCTGGTGTGCTCATCTGTGTGAAGGATAAAGCTAAAATGGGTTGGTTAACGAAATTAGTGGTCAGCCCAAATCACGCTCCCACACGTACAGCGAGACAGGGTTGGATTGGGGTTCAAACGCTCCCCTTGAGCATCCCTCCATCCGGGATCAGTGGGTTCAGGTCGTTCAGAGCAGGTGCCCTTGTATGTAGAGGGGGTGAATTAAAATGGAAGAGCCCCAGCCCAGCAAGCTGCAAAGAAATTCGGAGTCAGGCTTAAACACTGCTGCTTGTGGTTTTATCTGCTTATGCTTGCTTTGAGGAAAACTCCTTAGCTGGAGGTTTCCACATGTGGCCGTGGGATGGACAGGATCTCAGGAAGCCCTAAGGTCCATATGAGGTCCAGCCAACAACTCGAGATTGGAGGATCTCCTGATCTCCTCCTAGAGCATGTTATAATTGTGCCTCCTGTCCCTTTATGGTAGGTCCCGAGCGGGTTTTGGACACTAGGAAAGATTTCATGGCAGAGGATGTGTTTTCTGGGGGTCCTTTGGGATGGGGTACCTGTTGTCTTGAGGGCCAGCAGTTGTAAGAAAAGTATTCAGAGAGCCCACTGGCCCTGCACTCCTTTTCACATCGAACCTTGGCCAAAGGCAATCAAGTCCTGGGTTTACAGCTGCTCAAACTGCACTCTCTGGAAGAAGTACTCTAAACTCCTGGCACATTTACACTCAAATCAGGGTTTCTGAGAAGATCCTCTCTCTTCTCAGAAGGTCTTTGAGTTATTCCACTCTTCCTTTTTTACCTTCAGGATAGAGCTCAGTCCACTTCACCGCTATAATAACAATCTACCTTGTTCAAATCCCCCAGTTACTCCTCTGATCCATCCATAACTCCTGGCTCCCAAGTGGGCATCAGATGAAAAATATCTGAAAATCCTTTGAGTCTCAGGACGCTAAAATCGACGATCTTTTGAAACAAAGATAATTCTTTTGCCCCCAAAAGGGAGGTCACTTGCATCCAGCCCCACAGCCACTTGCTGTTTAGAGGAGCGGAACACAGAGCTGTTCGCTACCAGGATCAAAAATCCAATCCACAGTATTTCACATCCTGCAAACAAAAAGCCAGCTCCTCCTAACCCGAGACCCCGCACAACCAGCCTCTGCCGCAGACTCTAAAAGCCTTGGCAGCACCGGTGAGGGACAAGGGGTGCGACACCAGGCCTGGCGTTACTCTTACCCCCTTGGACCAAGAGCCCAGCCGAATCCGCCACAAGCTTGGGTGCTAAAGATAACGCACATCCCTTTGGTGGTGGTGGTGGAAGCTGCCTAAGAGCCGGTCCAGGGCAGGAGAACGAAAAGGCAGCAGCCACAGTGCCGCAGCGTTCAACGCAGCGGCAACCCAAACCTGAGCCGAAGGCAAGAGGGGTTAGGTTGATTTCAGAAAACCACCCTGAAAACGTAACTTCATTTGCATTCATTTATTACTTTATGTTCTCAGAAGCCACTGCCTTACTGTCACTGGCTTCAACATCACCCCAGCCGCGATAACTGGGAAAGGTGCTTTTTTCCCCCCTCTAAACACCCCTGAGGAAGGAAACGCTGCAGCGGTCCTCCCGCCCCAGCCCCCACACCAGGCCGCGGCGCCACCCGTGCCAGCAGCAGCCCCGAGGGAGCCCTGCCCCATCTTCTGCCCGAGAAACCGCTGTTTTCCAGACCGAACCAGGGCTCTGCGGAGATGATAATGCCGATCTGGCTGCTTCTCCCTAGGGCTGGTCATCCTCCGCCCTGACACGGCCGTGCTGCTTCCATCCAGTCCCAGAACCACCCCCTCCGCCTGCGCACCCCTGCTCCCTGCGGGGCTGCCCTGGCACCCGGCGGTCCCAAAACAACAGCCGCAGCACGACTGAAAATCACACAACGCTAGGCAGTAAGCGAGATACACCCCGGCGGACACACAGGTGCCCTAAACATAAGGCGAAGCACATCTATCCCATCACAAAGCAGAACGATGTGCACCCTCTGTTCCGGGAAGAGAAACCCCTTCCACACAGTGGGCAGAGGAAAAGGCAGCTCAGGAGATATCGTCACAACATCGGACAAGAGGGAGAAGCTCCCATCGTTTTCTATGGGGCAGGAAATCCAGGTGGAAGCCTCAAGCAGAGGAGATCATTGTTTAAAAAAGAAACAATAAATATACACAAAAGGAAAAATAAACACATAGACCTAGATAATTAGCCCTTCATTTTTTGATACTTCAGGATTCCAATTTTCTAGCTTTTCTTTCCAATGACAAGAGTTAGAAAGTCACAAATAAGAGAGGAAGGGAGCTATAATTCTCTCGAGCACATAAATCCAGGAGCCAGGCTTTCAGAGGAAAGCATCCAAATGCATAAAATCAACTCAAATACCAGAAGACTCTCAGTAAAATCCTAGAAGCTGGCAGCACTTTAATTTTTCTACAATACTGCTAGCCATGTATGAACATGTTTTAACTACAGTTGTTGCATGCAGTAATAACGTTAATTCAGCCAAGTTTAAATAGAAGCAAATCCTTCCCTTTGTTTCTTCCCTTCTCCAGCCTTACAGAGCTGGGGAGATTGAAAAAGCAAAAACGCTGATGTTTTATGCCTTGATCTGAAGGCTTATGTCACCAATAAATCAATACGTAAATATGTTAGCAGGATTTCTTGATAAAAAATTCATTCCTTCCCCAGCGAGTGTGGACTCACTCAGCTGCTTTATTCATGAGCGTGCCTGCCTGCCTGGCCCTGCGAAAGCTCTTTCACTGTCAAAAACTACAGGCTGGCCAAGGGACTCTACCTATTTTTTTAATCTTTTTTTTTTTTTTTTTGTAATCTCTCCTCCTCTTTCTTTTATTTTTAAACAGCTGTGGACTTCAATTATGAATGTAAACTTGGTCTAGGGAATTCCTACTGGGAACAGGTAATGCACGTTCATGATGAGGAAGGTCAGACTTATGGTGGAGGTATTCAGGAGAAAGCATTGCCCCAGCAAACATGCAACTGGCCGCTCTGTGAACCCCACCGGGCCGTTATAGCACAGAAGCTGTCTGGAACATACATTTTACATATGTGAGCACCTTCTGCAACATCACACAGCAAGTTAACGGCACAATGACGAACAGAGCCCAGAAAGATCAAAGCTGTAACTGGAGGCACCCAAAAGCAGCTCCTGGGCTACTTGCAACCCAAAGACCTTTTGTTTGGCTAGTAGTCTTCAGCTGTGACAGTGGACCAAGGCAGTGCCTTGCTGATGACCACCGCGCTCAGCCCACAGACCACCCAGATCTGCAACAAGCCAGACCCATTTATCTCAACACTCTCAAAAGCGATGTCTAACAAATAGCAAACCTCCCCTACCTGAATTCAATATTCATCATAAATCTAAAAGCCAAACAGCTAGTAAGACCAAGTAATTCAAATAGTTTCACCTAAACATGACTCAAACTGAGATGCTAAGGGGGCAGCCAATTCATCCAGCAAAACTCCAAGATATTCCACGATTCAAACCAGCACCACAGGTGCCTCACATAGTTATCACCAGGTTTCTTTTCTCTAAGCATGCAACTGAGTTCTGTTTTCAGAGAAGGGGGAGAGAGCCCTGCCAGGTCCCCACACAAGGTTAGCACAGAGGCTGTGGGGTTGGGTTGTGCAGAGTTTGTGGAAGAGTTGCTCCTAGAAAAACAGGCACTGCTTTTGAGTTTGAAATTCTTAGAAAGCAAGAGTGCTTTACAAGTCATTCATTGCTTGAGAAGACTCATGTGTAAGTCAAGTTACACTTAGGATAAATTCGGTGCTCTCTTGATGTGTTTTTTTAATACTGCAAAACCAACCAGCAGGGCTTCAGGTGTCTACTATCTTTCATTGAAGAGCCAAAGCTGTCCCCAAATGTACTCCTAAAGTTGTAGAGAGGGAGGAATACACACACTTACGTATACACAGACACACATATTTAGACCCCTGTTCAGTTTGGTTGCTCACAGATACATACAGCATTTACATAAAGATAAGGATGCATTCAGACCAAAATACAGGTTTTGTTGGTCTAGTGAGTAGATGCAGAACAAACTTTTCCTCCCACTCAGCAGCCCCGGTGGCCTGCAGCCCCTAATTCAGCAAGACAGAGCCAGTCACATGGACCGATTCCCAGAACACTGAAACAATCCAATACTCAATCGTTTTCTGACTTTGAACATAAGGAAATAGTGGATCAATGCCCAAAATCATTGTAGATAACGACAGTCCTAAGAATAATGTGCAGGCTTCCTCATCATAAATGCAGATCTAGATTCTTCCTGAAAGAATAAAGCCTATACACCTCAGGCCCTGATTTTTCCCCTCCAAACATTGCAAGCAAAAGCTTCCCAAGAAATTTTCAATAGCAGAAAACTGTTTAAATGAATTAAAGTCTTGATTCCACTGTATAAAATTATAACAATAGGCTATCACATGCATGCGTTCTTCAGCAGAGGATTGGGATTGTGCAGAGTATCGATCTATTTAGGTTAGGCTACCTTCTCATTTTGTCTTCTAATGAGACTACCTCCACGGTACAGCTTCTCTCCTAGGCAATTATAAGCAGAAAATATCCTTGTAGATACATCTACGGCTCACAGAACTAGCTGGAGCTGAGAGCTCGGTCACGCAAACTTCAGAGCACAGCAAAGCCCCCAAGTCCAACAGTCCTTACTTACAATAATACAAACCCTACTTCTCAGGGCAGGAGTCCAAAGCTGTTCTATCACTACCATTTTCCTGTTTCAGACAAAATAAAACAAAAAACAGTTGGTCATGATCCTCTCAGCTCTACCTAAAGGTGTTTCACAAGGTTTTATTAAGACATTTTAAATATAAAAAGACTGTCTGCTAAAGAAAAAAAAAAAAAGATTTTTCTTAACCATAAGTCTTGCCAAATTGTTCCAAATTTGAATGAAAACTGTCTGTGAAATTCCAAATTTTAAGTCTGAAAATATTTACTATAGTGTAAATTCATTAAGTTTGCAGAAGACCCTGCAAGTGGCACAGAACTGCTCTCCTCCGTATTCCAAGAGTCTTCGCTGGCAGGGACACTGCCAAACAACAAAAGGTTTTGCCACGGACCATGCTAATAAACAAACCAACCCTAAAATAAGCAGATAGACCCAGCTTTTTTTGTTGTGTTGATGAGCAGGTGATTTAGCTGTTATTAAAACACAGTTTCAAATGCTTCAAATCACACCTGCCCTGTTTAGGAAACATCTGGTCAAAAAAATGGGAACTACCCACTTTTTTCTCTCGGCTTCCTCCCATGCCCTACGGAGCAGCTGTCCGGGCGCTGGTCTCCGCTACTGGAAGGTTCCACCACGCCGCAGCCTGTGTCTGCAATTACTCCCTGGCCCTACGAGGAGCTGACCTCTGGCCGGCGAGTCTGATGGCTGGTACCAGCATTGCTACGGCACTACAAGCTCTGCACAGGATAATTGCTCCAAATTTACCTGCTTCTCTGTTCAGGAACAAATGAGCAAATATTTTTAATCCAGCTAAATGACAACTGGTGCTTCCACCATAACAGGCAATGCAAGTTCTCCAGCTGCTTGGGCTGTATCCTGAGCTCTTACACGGCTACAAACCCATGCAGATGAACTCTCTCACTTTTGCGTGACTTCTCAGTCTGGACACTAGGCAAGGTGACTCTGACCTAGAGTTTCTCTGCTTTCATGAGTTACTGGGCAATTTGCCTTCTGCAAGGGATTCACAAAGCATTTGCTGAATTTTGGCACACACAAGAATATGAAAATGTTGCTGGAAAAAAACATCTGGATTAGAAATTTCCTATTTGAATGTCTCTATAGCGCTGGGAACTTTATCTGTTGGAGGAAAAACAACAGGTTGCCCAGAGAGATTGTAGATGCCCCATGCCTGGAAACATTCAAGGTCAGGTTGGACAGGGTGCTGAGCAACCTGATCTACTTGAAGATGTCCCTGCTCATTGCAGGGGGGCTGGACTAGATGATCTTTAGAGGTCCCCGCCAAACCGTTCTATGATTCTATAAAAAGAAGGAAGGAGGCTTGAATGTCACCAGTGCTGACCCTGAAGGCAGGCAAAGGAGAACGATGGCATCTTCTGCCAAAGAGCAGCTTCGACTTGGACCTTGTTGTAGCACCCTCATGACATATGCCAACAGATTGACCACAGATGACCTCTACCCCAGCAGACTGCCCTGCGTTCTCCGCTGCTGACACAAGACAGAAAACAGCCCTGATAGGGAACACCACAGATGGGTGCTAAGCCCAGCACCCCCTGAGCTACCTTGCACCCACACACCGAGCATCCTGCTCGTCCCACCACCAAGTCGCCCAGACACAACGCCGCACCGACACACCAACATCGTACCCGTTGCAGCAGCCTGCCTTTGTTCCTCCCCTGTAGCCCAGGGCACGTGGTCTGTAGCTTAAAGAGCAAAGACTTTCTCCCAGAGCCCACACACAGCCAGCCTCTTCTGTCGGAGAACCTAGCCGCAGGTATTTTGCATTGCCGTAGGAACTACAAGAGCAAATCAAGTCTTCACTTTTGGTTTTCTTAGAAGTGTTCTGTTATTCTCTTCCACTCCAACCACAGATGTAGCAGTCGTGGCATAAGCAGGCTGGCATACTTTGAAAGCACGCAGCTGCCTTTTTCATCCTGTGTAGGAAAGCAATTGTTGGGCATGTAAGAGAGCTGCTTGTACCCTCGATGCTATAATGTTGTCAAGCTGCAAGTGAATTTCTTCAGCTGGAGTTTTCACTTCTTGGCAAGCACTGATGATTAAGCTGTTGTTTAGAGAGATTTTCATTTCTTTTCAGAGAGCAATTGCTCTGTTGAAAGGGCTCTTTAATTTTGTATGATATATGTCACTCTCCTGTTGTATAACGTAAATGTCTCCTATTAAACCCGGAGGTGGCCACCCCACAGTCATTTTGAATATACCTTCACTGAGACATTAAATAAAATGCAGAA
Source organism: Calonectris borealis (assembly GCF_964195595.1). Taxonomy (NCBI): domain Eukaryota; kingdom Metazoa; phylum Chordata; class Aves; order Procellariiformes; family Procellariidae; genus Calonectris; species Calonectris borealis. The sequence goes on from NC_134332.1 coordinate 5,983,252, forward strand.
GATTCAGCGAGGCACTTAAACTCTTGCTTAGCTTTACACATTTGCTCAAGTCCTTTTCTGAACAGGGTAATTTGCTGAATCAGGGTTGAAATGTCCCAATCCTTTTAGCCTTAAAGAGAATGTCCATGCAGGCACAGGGTCAGTCTGTGTTTCCAGATGGATGGAGACCCAGGCATGGTCAGACATGCCTCACACCCATCTTGGCATCTAAATATTCCAAAGCCTTAGACATGCTCCACATTTTCTGCTACAATATCTTTGGATTTTTGCAAAACCTTCCAGATGAGGAAGTATGCAAAGCCTGCCATGCAGTAACACTGCATCCCCAAAAGATCTGGGAGTTCAGCCCTTTGGCAAACAGGCCCCATGGCCCTCCAAAATCCCAGAGGAAAGCAGGAATAAATGGATATCAGCCAAGGCAGAATTTAGACTGGTGTTGTACTGACAGCTCATCATTCCACACAGGATCCATCAGTTGTACAGATTCCTCCATTTACCACGTGTTTTTCTCTCCCAGGGGCCAGCAGAGCAGTTCAGCTAGGCAGGGGAAACTTGTGCTGCTTGTTCAGTGATCTCCTAGGGATTTTTCAGCCGAACGACAAGTCTGTTGATGAACACACCAATTTATTATACTGCTATATTATATATATATCCGACAAGGTCTCATTAGTAGCAAAATATGTTACTCCAAAGCCTGGTGTAAGGCTTCTCTCTGGGGAAACGGGAGATGAGAAATCCAGTCCACCTTCTGCTCAAGAGCAAGATGCTCAGGACAGTTTGGGCATAGAGCTCTAGGGAGGGTTTTGAAGCAAGAAGAAGTTTGGTTATTTTTATGCCACTACGTTTCTGCCTGGCAGCAGGGCGCAGGTGGTAGGTGATCCTGTTAATTTTTGAAATTTGGGAAAGATGCTGAGAACTAGACGACTGTCACATGTAAGTGATAATGATAATCTACATGAATGAACTTTGACCTAAAAGACTCATTTTTCTATATAATAATAAACCTCCCTGCCACTCAAGAAAAAACACGTTGTAACAACGTAATGGGATGGAGCAGGCTTAAAACCAGCAGGAAACATGGGTGAAATCCACACCTCTATAACCAGCTGGAAGAAGGTCTATGCATCAACCTATTCAAGACCTCAAAGAGGTATAAATGGGACATGGGCAACGCACAGGCTCTCTCTGTTGGGAGGGGTTTCACATATGACGAGGCTCCAGCCAGAACTTCCAACGTGGTTTTGTGCTCAAGTTAATAGTTTGGCTGATCTGTTCTGTGCTTTTCTTGCAAGGGCTTGGTCATCCCTAAGTCGGTCCCTGCCTCATGCAGACTTCCAGTACTGGTTCTGCAAAAGCACCAATCCACAGTCTAGGCTCTTCCCTTCTTCTCCCCCAGCTATTCACTATCGCACCGATCCTGCACTCAAAGCTGCTGCCAGGCTCTTGGCTGCCTGCTCCTAATCCTGCCATCGCTGCCCAACTTTTCTGTAAGCGATTGGTGATACTGAAACACAAGAAATCAAAATTAGTCCCACAGCAGCAGTGAGAGACGGAATTATCTATCACCTCTGTGTGCACATGTAAGATGGCTGATTCTTATTAGCAAACTAAAGTCATCCTAACTCAATAGCGAATGCAATTTAACACTAACAACATTAGGGGGTTTTCTCTTCTTTATGAAACTGCAGGGAGAAAGAGAGCACAATTACATCCATGCAGCACCTTAACACAGCACAGGAGCTCAGCCCCCAGCTCCATCGTGGGTGCACGACACCGGCGCATTACACGTGCACTGCTGGCTCTGTAACGCAGCGCCGGTTCCCAGGCACCTCCCTTGGCACTCAGTGCATTTCCAAGAGCAAACGCACAGTGACAAGAAAAGTTCAGCACTTGTGAACGTCAGGTCCCAAGGGTAATCTCTCCCCAAGACAGGGCTATAGGAAATTTTACACTATATATGTAACCCAGCTGTTAGGCAGATGCTGTGTGCTCTTGGCTCTGAGATGTTCTAAAAAGATGAACAGCCAGAACAGGCTCTTTGCTACGGACAAGACTGCGGTGGCACATTTCTTCACACACCTCTAAGCATTGCTTGCTTTATCATTGTCAATTTTTTTCTTCTGTTTGTTCCTCCCTTCCCACAGCGTGCTGCATTATTAGATCTCCAACAGGGCTACGTCCATCTCTTTGAAGACCCAGGTAAATCTCGAGGCCCTGGCCACACGCTGTGTTCCCAGAGAGCATTTCAGCTCACGCAAGACAATATCAGAAAGCCTAAGTGAAAGCAGAGCACCCTTATTTTCATGCTGCTTTTGTGCAGCTGTTAATGCCAAGCACGGCATCAGTCCCCTGGTCTGTTTTGCTGGTACTGGTCTCTTCCAGCCCTGGGACCTGACACCCCACATTCAACTGGAGCAAAACTTGCCCCTTGGACACAACAGAAAATGCACTGTAAAAGAAAGAAACCATATCAGAAATGTATTGTGTGATTCAGAGTGGCAAAACAAAACCTTTCCTTGTGCTTATTCTTCCTGTTAACATAATGTAAGGAAAGCACTTCAGCCAATTTTTTCCCCCTTTTCCTGTCTGCTCACGCTTTTGCTGGCTAAACAGTTTTGTTCCTCAGTATGTTAATTCGGAACAAGGAGAGCTGATACACACACGCACAAAGAGTAATCATAGGAGACTGAACCCATCACAAACCCCCTCAGCCACTAACACCGCAGGCTGCCAGCCCCAGGAGACACAAATATCACTGTAAACAAAACCTCATTTATTCTCATCCATCTCAGTATCTAGCAATTATGGATTTGTGCTTTAGTGGACTGGCTTCAGGTCTCTTCTAACAGACAGCAGACAACAGCACATGAGGTGGATTAGGAGAGAAGAGCAATTTCACAGCCACCTTCACAGAGTCCCACAGGCTTTGTTATTGCATTTACTACTATACCAAAGTAGGCGCGACAGTCACACCTTAGGAAAGCCAAGTACATAACCTCACAGGAAACCACAATCATGAGCAAAGGGCCACCAAAAGCTGCTTAAGTCACATTTAAACCTTAACTGGCAGGTTTAAGAGGTGCTTGAAAGTGTGGGGACTCTTGAGCCCGGGAGGAATCTCACAAGCAGGCAGCAAGTCAAGAGGAACCTTAATCCAATCCCTCCCAGATGCGGGGATGCTGGTTTATGTTCTTTATTTCCCTTCTGTTTTCTGTTGCACATTCACCTGCATCCTTCCTCCACCTTCCTGAAGGGTTTTGCACAGGAAACCATCTCATGGTCCAGGTAGCCAGTGCTAGTGACATCCAAACTCTTCCTGAGGAACATCACTTTTGATTCCTCAACTCACAGTTGTGAGTGATGAAGACCGAGTGTCAAATGGTTCGATCTTTATAGAGAAATGCCCCCAGAAAGGCACATGTGAGCTCTCCAAACAACTGGGTCAAACAGATTGTCTTCTGCCCCTACAAGCCCCAACACATCCACCATCCCACCAACAAAACCATCTCTGGGTTGGGCTGGAAATGGAACAACAGTTATATCCCAACCTTCCATTTCTGTATCTTTATAGGAGTCAAGAAATTCAAAGACACAAAGGGGAATGAAAAATACCAAGTGAATCATAAGCTATTCTAAATTCAGTGAGGCTAAAGTTCTAGTTGGGATCCAATTTAGGGTAGACTTACATTTTATTTGTACTGTTCATTCCTACTTACAAGCATATTAGATTAGGCCCAGTCCACAGCCTTGAAATACCCACCGGACACTAATATTTGTCAGTAGAAAATAAATGAAAATCTCTTGCCATTAAGATCAAAAGAGAGTGAGTGTACACTTTGACATTTCTCCTTTCCTGCAAGGAGTCCCTATTTTGCAAAGCAAATTCCACCATGTAGCTTTGAACTCCTGTAGAGAAAAGATAAAAGGTGAAAACCCAGCTCTTTCAAAGTCAACATCAAGACTTCTGCCAACTTCAGATGAATCAGGTTTGACCCATGATTTTCTGTAGGAGAACTGGGACCACAAACCACCCTCCTCAGCTCCTTGGAAGCTCATCATGCACCTCCGCTGCAAAGGCATGACTACACCTCACCGAGGGGCATAGACCAGCTAGTTCAATCAGTGCTGGCTGTGTAACAACCACAGCAAGGAGCTCAAAAACCTCCCTAATCCACTGAGTATACAATGGAAAGCATTGCGCTCCAAGCTAACCACAGCTACGCTGCTAGGTCTACCCTAGCTATCCCATTGAAGTCTACTAGTGTGCCTCTTCTCGGGTTACAGGCTTTGTAATAAATGCTTCTACTTAGCATAGTAAAAGAATTGTTTTAATTGGGGAATTCATGGGCAGGCACAAGACTTTTCAGGCTTTTCTCACTTTGCAAAACAAGGTGAGCTTTCCATAGCAATCAGGATTGAAAGCAGGAGGGTGTTTCACGACAGACAATAAGGTTCTTGCATGGGAAAAAATGAGAATTACTGGTACAGAAGAGGAAACCAGGAGTTATACTATTGCCTCTTTAAAAAGTTTTACGCCTCCAAATAGCCTATATTAGCAATATGCAATAGATGAATCACTGTCATTCATAAACACTAAGCATGTAAACAAGATGATCTAAAATACCATTCTTTAATTTGAAAATTAGATCTGGAGGAAGATCAGGACTCAGAAGGACTCAGATCTCGGGGCACCACAGTTTCTCTTGCTGAGCATCTGCATTATTTCCTCCCGCCTCTGTATTTGTTCCCAGTACTCAGCCCCAGTTTTCTTTACCTTAGTTTGCCAAGAACTTGGAGGCCATCATGGGAAACGTTCTCCTCCCTCAGCAATGCAAACATCCTCAAGCTCCAGCAGCCACCGGTTATTGTCAGACAGCTATGCTTAAAGCATGATAAAAAGTGCAGCATGGTAATACTTGGCATATTAAAATACTTTATGGGAACTAATGAATAAATTTACATAATGCTCCCAAGAGATAATCTGATCACCAGTTACCACCTACCTCAGCAATGGCTCCCTCAGGCACAAGCCAAGTGGACGCAGTGGCAGCCCTTGCTGTCCCACATCACCCCCAACCCCAGCGTGATGCTCCACATGAACACTACTTACTGCAGAAAGCACCGACCCTGGGCACAGAGCCCAGAGCAGAGCCTGGGTCAGCACCACCGAACCAGGACACAGAATGGTCGCATCAGCCAGTGCAGGGGCTGGTCCACATTGCCGAGAGGCCCAACTCTTGTCGCTGGACCAGCCTGGGACTAAACTAGCCCCAGCTGCAGAAGAAGAAGTCAGGTTTGCTACTCTAGGGCAAGTTGTACTTGAGCAGCATTGCTGCCCACAGTGAGCTGGTGCTCGAGGTAGGTTTTTCTCCAATTTCACGGTCCAGAAGATGCTCTGATGTACTTCAGGGATCTCTGATCTGTCTGCACTGGATTAGACTGAAAAACTGTTCACAACACCGGACGGTGACACTGAGTCCTCCTACGCTGAGGAAAACAGTTTAGTTATTCTATTTCAATGCGTTCCCAGATCACATTGGAGCCTTGAATTAGCAGGAGGTAAGTGTACTCCATTTGCTAGAGAAAAGGTTCTTCCCTGTCCTCAGGACACAGCAACTTTCCTAAATCACCTGTTGCTCCTTGGACCTTTTTGAGTAGAAAGAGGCCACAGCTGACAAATCTGCAGCTCACAGAAGTGCTTGTTTGAAGCAATTGTTCTGATGCTATTGTGCTGCTGATTCAGGAAGGAGTTTTCCCCAGCTTATTCTTAAAGCATTTCACCCAATTGATGATTCAGTCTTTTTGCTTCAAGCATAAATCACCTTCCAGATAAAGTCTTGCTAGAAAGCTTTCATTGGCCCTAATTAAAATGAAACTCTGTGAAAGTATAAACAGTGGATCAGCAAGGAAAAAAGTGGGCTGAGATTTGTGAACTTACATTCTCCCTGCCCTCCTAACTCCTCAATTTATCACAGGAGGAGTGAATATTTGCAAGGTAGATTACTTACTGCAAAGCCTACCCTTTGATGCTATTTTTCTTTAAATCTGTAGGAAGGCTGCATCTGGGCCACATATAAAATCATCTCAATCCTTTGGAAATGACTAAATAAACCTTCAGAACAAACCTCTTGTTTTGGAAAGACCTGAGCCAAACCATCAGACTCAAGCCCAAGCTCCCTCTTTCCTGAACATCACTTTACACCAAACTCTTCAGCCTGCCTGATGCCACCACAGACCAACTTTTCAGTCTCAAAGCTGCTGTCAGGACAGAGCAAACTCTCTCCCTTGGTTAAATTAATGCTGAACTGGTAAAGCACGTCTCACCCTGCGACGGACCCCAGCCATCACCACTGCAAACTAAAAATCCTAACTCTTCTGAACACCCCGCAACAAATGTAGTAGCGGGAAAAGAGGAGCAATAACAAAGCCCTATTGATGCAGGGCAATCAATCAATCACCATTTTCCAGAAGAAAATGAATGGCCCATTAAGGAAGCAGTCCTTAACCTCAACTTCCCCGTAATGGGTCTGGGTCCTAGACTGCCTGGCATCAAAGGGATTTCAGCCCTAAGAATGGACCCCATGTGGCCTTGTCTGCTTTCACAGCAGGAAGGGAGAGGGTTTGCAAGGCAACAAACCTACCCCAACCCAATCCAACGTGTGGCAGTAGGCACACAAAGGGAGGGGTGAAGGAAGGGCTCTGCTAAGCCTGAGGAACAGCAGCCTTCCCTGCTTTGCAGTTAGTTAGTGGGAGAAAAAGCCCCAGCCTTTTTTATTACTAATGCATAATCACAGTTTACGTCTTGCCTCTTATGGTCCCACAGCCTTTTGCAATTCTTAATTAAGCAAAACATTGAAAGCAGGTTCACAGGTCAGCTCTGATGAGTATCCTGCATCAGGTTTCTCTGAGGATACCAGAGGCTGGGGCTGGCAGGGCAACTAGCTCCACCATTGCAAAACTTTCCTGGCCAAAAACATTCTCCTCAGCAGTGGAGAACCCAAATGGTAAATCAAAGCTCCCTGAACAAGTAATAACCTCTGACACTCACCCGTCTGAGCCTAAATATGCTGCCTTACATCCCGTCCTCCACAGACCAAGGAGAAGGACCTTGACACATGTTTACTTACCCCAATCTTCAAGTTCTGGATGCAAGAGGCAACATCTTCCAGTTTCTTCCCATATGTGCTGGTTCCGGCTGGGACAGGGTTAACTTTCCTCCCAGCAGCCTGGGGGTGCGCTGTCTTTCGGGTTGGTGCGAGAGGAGCGCTGATGGCCCATCCATGCTTTGGCTGTTGCTGGGCGGTGCCTGCACCGGGGAGACTTTTGTCCCCTCTTCTCGGCCTCCCCTGCCCTGCCACGTGCAGGGGAAGCTCTGGGGGGGGGTAGCACAGCCGGGGTAGTGGACCCAGCTGGCCAATGGGGTATTCTATACCATGTGACGTCATGCTCAGCGTAAAAACTGGGGGGGGGGGCCCTCGGCCCCCGTTCGTGACACGCGGTTGGTGAGCAGTTGCATTGTGCATCGCCTGCTTAACAATTGCAATAACAATTCTGTTATCGTTGTTGTTATTATTACTGTTCTACTTCGTTTCATTTCAATTATTAAACTGTTTTTATCTCAACCCAGGAGTTTTCCTACTTGTGCCCTCCCGATTCTCTCCCCCATCCCACTGGGGGGGGGGGGGGGAGGGAGCAAGCGGCTGCGTGGGGTTTATTTGCTGGCTGGGGTTAAACCACGACACCATATCAACCCAGTATGGGTCCAGTAGGGATCCAGCTGATTCAGGCAGCATTCATGTGCAGTTGCTGAACTGACGGGTGCGGGATGGACGGATGCATTGTTACCTCTGCACAGTCTGACAACTGCATCCACAAACACCCACCATGCTGGGTTTTCAGTCATTGCTGCAGCGTGGTTTGGGCTTTGGTTTCATTTTTGAATGTGATGAACTTAGAGTAGGCAGAGAAGAAACCAAGACGAAAGCCAAGCGGCCAGAAAACAGCAGATGACTGAAGCTGTGAAAAAGTTAAGGGCTGCACAGGGTGGATCTTCTCTACCCACATCTTTTCTCAGCTACTAACCTGCAAAAGCACAGCCAGCTCCTCAGCAAGCAGAGCAGCCCAGGGAGGGGGTGACACAGCATGCGGGACAGGGCCAACGGAGAGGGGGCAGAGATGGCTGCTGGCACTAGTTACATGAACACCGTCTGCCGAGTGGTCCTGTGGCACGACACCCACCACTCACCCTCCACCCAACAAGCAGACCGTCCAGAGACCCTCTTATCTGTCAGAGACATGAACCCACCAAGCATTAAAACCAAAGCTGGAGTCTCAGACAAGGCTTGACATTATACAACAAATACTCAACTGCATCTCTTCCAGCCATCTGTTTCCAATTAGATTAATGGGTATCTAGAATGATACTATAATAGTTTGCAAAGCAACCCCCAAAATCAATACCCCAATAGTAAGCTCTCGTTTTTGCATGTGGTACAAAAGGCAGTTTGGGAGAAGATGATCTAATACACCACATATTGATTAATCAATTCCAGCCAGGATGCTAATGGGCTTTTCTTACAACAGTTGGCACTAGAAGGAAGGAACGGGATTGCTGAATGAGAATAGGAGAAACCGGTTCTGTGATGAAGTTTCAGGGCGAGGGGAGGTCATGCAGTGGGGAAATGAGCCTTTCTAGAGATCGCTCTAAGTGGGCAAAGACTGGGAAGAAATGGAGGAACTGAGCAATGAATGGAGAAGGTAATAAATCAGATATATTGGCTTCAAGCACAGCAGAATTGTACCTTGCAATTTGCTGTGGTTGATATTAATAATACTTTCCTGTTGCTACAGAAACCCTCACAGGAAGGTCTGCGAAAGAGCCCAGCATGGGTCTAGAGTCTATAATGAAGTAGACCGAACACTTTGTAGTCCTGCCGGCCAGTGAAATGGTCTGGAGGCATTATTAATTCCTACCTTAGTTATTTTTCCACGTCGGCACTCCCGGCTAGGACAGCGTGGGGTAATTCAGATCATCTGTGCACAGGTGTCAGATTGTCCTTCCTTCTACAGTCAACAGACAGCAGCAGCCAGTGCAGCCATACATTGCTAATCATCACCACTCGCTCTCTCCTTCCTGCCCCTGTACTTGATAAAGTCCTTTACTACCACAGAAAATGGAAGTACAAAACAGCTGGACCATCCTACAGACCCAAACCATAGCACTTTACACCCGGTGTAGAAACATGTGAAGATCTAAGCAGATCACAAAGCTGGCGAGAACAGGTCTGCAAGAGATACACAAGTCCCTTACAGCTCCAAGAAGCAGCTGTCACGCTTTGCAAGGAAATATGAAAAAGATGCTGGAAACCAGCTGAAGGGCTCTATTCCCAGCCTGCTAGCAAGGGTTAGGTGCTTGCCTCTCAAGACAGGACACCTCAAAAGGGTAGGTATAAATTACAGACACAAACGAGAGCGTTACACTGCCTGAAAGACAGCGGAGTCGTTCAGTTGTGGCTAATTGGGTGAAGTTACCCTACTCTTTGTAAATCAGAAATAGTAAAACCGACCAAGAGGTTTTGATCTTGAGTGGCTGTGGAGTCATGGTCCTGGCTGGCAGGAGGCACAGCCAGCAAAGACCCTAACGAGGAAATTCAGCCTGGTGTATCTTCTCTACAACCAAGAGAGTCATGCCAGGTGTGAAGGTGACTGATAGGGCTTTGTAAAATTGTATTGGAGTTGCCAAAACTAGTACTGGATCTCGATGCTAACGTCCAGCTGATGCTGTTCATTGATGCAGATTACAAGTTTGATCATGAAGACTAGATCTAGTCAAGAGAAGAAACCTCTAGGTACGAAATATTAATGAGTCACTGGTTTTGCCACCCTATATTGTGCGATTTGGTAACTGATTTTCTATGGGACATCGTGAGAACACGCTCCTACTCACTCACCCATCCTCCAACAGAGCACACCAGCATCTTGGAGCAGCACACACCAATTCTTACACGTGGCAACACCACACTGACAGAAGACATCATGTTGCAGGTAAGCAAGTCTGCAGCCTCAAACCACCACACGCCACAGTAGTGGTTCAAAGGCTCTTACAGGACCTGCAGAACAACCCTCAAGAAAACAGGAACAATCTTCCTAAGAAGCGGGGTGAGGTGGTAATCAATAGGAGAAAAATGCACAAACTAAATTACTTTTTTTCCGGAACAACCTTTTCCAAACAATACATAACAGCACCCCAGGAGTCCCACAGCCCCATCAGCGGACTCACATTGTAGAGGATGTCGGTCCATCCCTCCATGGTGATGCACTGGAAGACGGTGAGCACAGCAAAGAGGATATTGTCGAAGTTGGTGATGCCGTAGTTGGGTCCTTGCCAGTACTCCCTGCAGGTGGTCCCGCTCTCACACTGCCTGGCAGGAGGCTCCTCTCCGCAAGGAAAATCTCCCACCTCATCACCTGCAGAGAAGAACGGCGGGGAGAAGAGTTACCGACTGGAGCCAGTCAAGCAACTGGTGCTGCTGCATCCTCCTCGCACCGCTGCATGAACGTCATTTACATTTCAGGCTTCTTTGTGCCACTATGGCCATGTAAAAGACATTACAGCCGTGTAATCATTTATATACTGCGATGTTATAAGAGATCGTTTAGTGGCAGGGTAGAGTAGAGCCGTCCCTGTACATGCCCATAATATATAGTTTGCCCCAGCATTCAGCCATGTCATATATGAGAAATGCCACAAAATACCAGTGTGGTAAAAGTAAGGGTTAGGAATGGTGCATACTTCAAACACTGTGAGCCAACGGTACACCCTCATACAGCATAGCTAAGTGCCGAATATTGGCACTATAACGTTAAAGCAAAAGGGCAGGTTCTCCACCAGTGGTTTAAGCAAGAGCTGCTTGTGGATAGCCCAAAACTGTCCAGATAGAGATGCCAGACCACTGCTGCATGAGGAGCCCCAGCTTTGTCACAAGGCAGTACCACCACAGCAGCCTGCAAGGTGGACTAAGAGCTCCAGCCCCTCTGGAAGCTTCATATTTCTGCCCCAAAGGGCAATGCCGTGGCAGGGAAAGCATCCAGCTGTCAGCTTGCCTGCAGCAGGGAGGGGGTTCCTCTGCTGAGTTTCATTTCAGACCCCGAGAAGGCAAAGGAGGATGAGGCTGTCATAGTTAAGGACCACAAGGGATGGCCAGAAGGGTGGCCAGCATCTTCCAGGGTTAGCTGTGAAGTCTGAAGCGTTGCAGCCCTCCAGAGACGTTGTAAGCACTGATGCAGAGCAGTTTGGAAAACCAAAGTGCTGGGTTTTCAAAGTAAATAAATACACTAAGTAATAATCCTATTTACACAGAGATGCAATTCGGGAAATATTAAAGGGTTTTAAAAGTGACACGTTATGGTAATGGAGCAGCAAACTGCACAAAATCAAATTCACCAGGGGGAAAACAAGATCAGCACTAACAATAATTAGGAATAATCATTCCATAGAGCAAAGCCTGCAGGAGGAAGACAAGATTGTCACTGTGGCTCCAGGATATCTCTGTGTCTGCGTGTGTGTGTGTGTGTGTGACGTGTTTTCCTGTTGACTCAACACCTTAATGCAGGGCATCTCTCTCCAGCTCCCATATGGGTCACCACAGGCTTTCACAAGGGCTTAGTGAGACAAGCCTGCAAAAAGAAAATACCAAATCTGGCTCTTGCAGACCATTTGTGAGTGTGTCTTAAAAGAGAATCCAGTTTTATCTCTGTTTGGCCTCTTGTTGCCAGGTAATGCTCTGAAAATGCAATGCACATCTACTACGAAGGTTTGGGGTTTTTTTTTCCTTTTTTAAAAAAGAGACCAGAATTGGTCCCGACTCCCATGGCTGGGAAAGACAGAGAAAAGGGGAGTCTTAAGGAAAAATGGGAAACAAATGTGATGCCCTTCTCTCCTGGAGCAGCTTCAGGGCACTTGGGCTGGGTCACCTGTGGAGGGTGGCTGCTTAAAAATAATGCTGTGTCAGCAGAACAGGACAGCATGGAGGATGCAGGGAGAGGAAAACAAGTCAGACATCCACTGGAACATGCGCTGCCATTAATTTTTACCTATTTTTCATTAAGCTAAATGTTTCCACTAGCTCAGAACAGTCTGTCCGGCTAAGCGGCAAAGGCCTTGAATAACCCTTTTCCCAGAGTTTGGTCCCCAGCATCCCTCTTCGTTGCAGTTTATTACTGACCTACCCAGGGCCACTGGATTAGCAGGGCTATAGCAACATTTGCTCTTGACACCTCTACTCAGTTCCCTCCACGATGCGCTGAAGTAACAGCTGGTACCTCTCACGTGGCTCCTGATTCCAGGAAAAATCCCAGGAGTTTGCTCACTTTGGGGATTTGGAACAGAAAGAAGCACGAGCAATTCCTCCTCCTCCAATTTGCTACCCTCTGACAGAGGCGTCTCTTTAATGAGGTTCACATTTCCACACTCAAGCCGGCCTTTGGAGCCCGTGGTATCAGGCCCGGGCTTGTTAATGCACCTCTTTGGAGATGATGAGCACTTAGGTTTTAAAAGGCTCGGCTGATGGCTCTGCGGGATGATGGCTCCGCTCACGAGGGACCGCAGCGCCAGGAAACCTCACCGCTCGCTGCCTTTCCAGAAACACCATCGCGCCATTTCCCGCCGAGCAGGTGGAATCGATCCCCATAATTCATCTGACAACCAGTCCTTAGCCCTTGAGGAAAGCAAACACAGGCACCTTCCCACCCCGCCCGGCGAGCGGGTTCGGGGGGAGGTGAGCCCGGCCGCGCCGCGTCCTCCCACCGAGATGCCAGGTGCTGCCATGCCGAGATACGCAACACCCAACGGTTTTCTGGCTGCACTCCCAATTCCTAGCTGGGAGCCACCCAGCAAGCAAAAGTCGCTTACACACGACATTGCACATGACAAAAATCTGTTCTCAGTCCCCAAGCCTGGCACAGAGATCTCTCAGTCATCACTGATGTCAGAGAGCTGTCTGCAGAGAACACAAACAGCTTTCGGTTTTATTTTTCCCTTTTATGCTAACTAGTTTCTGAGGGGATGCAAAAAACAAAAAAAAATTATTCACTCTTCTCTTTAGCCCACTGGCTTAAGTCAAGCCATTGGCGACAGAGCCTCGGAGCTCAGCCTGCAGCCGCTACCTGCAAACGAAGGATGCAAAAAATCACCCACCTTGGTTGCAATTTAACAGACCTGAAAATGCTCCTAGAAAACGCAAACCTGCTCATAACGGCTTTCTCCCTGCCATCTCACCAAGAACGCTTCTGCTTCCTACACACCTATGTTGTCACCGTTGCTATTATTCCGCTGTAATTGCTGCAGTAGCCCCAGAGGCCCTGCAGTGGGCTGAGGCTTCTTCTGCTTGGCATGAACACACCCCCCCGCAAAAAGATTTTCCTCTGCTACAAATCCAGTCCAAAAATTCATTTTCTTCAGGAATCGTCGCGCTTTGCTCACAAGTCCCAACACCTGACTGTCCTTTAGAAGTTGTGTTATGTTTTTCTAATATTACATAGGAACATAAGCAAGAAAAGAATTGCACCCCGCTTTTGCAAAGCTCTGTGTAAACTGAATATATTAAACTGTTTCCATGTTGTTGTTAGAAAGCACTCTGAAGGATGCCCAGAGATTTGGCAGGGATGTTGTTTTATTACCATTTGAATGCATATAAATAAATCAATATTAAGACCTATTAGTGATAATCACCGAAAATACAAGACTGTGTTTTAAAGACAATCATTTGTACCTTAAATTGCAATCTTTTGGAGACAAGAACAATATTTTCATCTGTGGATAGCCCAGATAACCAACACATATTAGCACTACTATAAAGGAATATTAAAAAATTACATGGAAAAAAATGGCTTTTGTTTTTTTAAATTGGAATGAGTTCTGAGCCACGGACAAGCAGCTGGCTTTGACATGGCAGCTGGTGCCAGCCGAGGGTCTCTGGGCATTAACTCCTCTCCACCTCCATCTTCTGGGGTTTGTCACTCATTCACAGGCAGATACATCATTTACTCTCCAGTGCCCAATTTCCCTTACCCTTCTCTGTTTGAAGGACAGTTTTATCCTTTCTCCATCAAAGAGCTTCTTGCCTTCCATCTATTGCCCTTTTTTTAATTATTATTATTTTTTGGTTGCTCCCAGTCTTTCCGATCTTACTATTTCACACCAAAGTTTTCTCATATCCATGCAACTTGCCCCAGAAACCTTCCAAAGAAATTCAACATTCAGCAGCTGTTCATAGAGATAAACCCAATGAAGATGTGAACAGAGACCAGTGAATCAAAAAAATAACAAAAAACCCCCCACCCTTCAACAAGCTGGAACAAGAGGAATTTGGTTCTGTATTTCCACTGTGAAAAAATTCTCCCATGAGAGAAGGCCCTAAACACCTTCGTCTCTGGAGACTGAGAGCAACCTACCAACATCAGGGGTGCCGTGGTGGTGTAACAGAGAGAGGAGAATCTGTCCCAGTGCCTGTAGCGTGACCACAAAAGTCTGTTAACTCTTAGATAGGTGGGTAAAGAGGGAGAGAATGCAGTGAACGTGGGAAAGGGAAAAGCAACATAAGAGCAGGATAGAAAGCATCCCAATGAGATGAAGGGGACTAGAAGCGTCGTGATGATACACTGGGAGGGGAACAAAGCTCGAAGCTCACCTGTCTCGTTAGAGAAGCAGGTTTTATGAAACTTCCCCATGTAAAACTCCAGCCCGATGATGGCAAACATCACGATGGCGAAGAAGAGGAGCAGGCCGATCTGAAGCAAGGGAACCATCGCCTTCATGATGGACTTGAGAACAACCTGTAAGCCTGTGGGGACAAGGAAAAACATGTAATCAGTGGGGGAAGGAAAACAAGGGCTTGGGGATGAGGGCAAGGTAGGAGAGAGGGGCTGTCTAAGGGAAAGTTTAGGACTGGCAATACCAAGCAATGCTGCTTTTCCCAGGGTGCTATAAAAAAAGATGCTACAGCCGTAATGCACTCAAGATGCGAGAGAGAGAGGAGAGTTCTCTTTTTCTGACCCCTTTTCTTCAGATCACAGATTGAAAGGTCTCTTAGCTTCAAAGACGCAAAAAGGACTTTTCCTGCAGCCAGTGGGGTCCCAAGACTCAGCCTGAGGACCAGGTCCTCAAGGCAGATCCTGCAGCAGTGTGGATGCAGCAGCAGAGCTGGGCACTGCTGGGGTCCCAGGGAGGGCAGGGGGAGCGCTGAGCTGCACGGGAGGTCCCTTTCCCTCCATGACACAGAATAGCTGCAATGCTGATGTGCCCATCACACCCTGCTTCTGGAGAAAAAAAAACCCTGTCACCAGGGCTATCCATCCATAGCTTTAGCACTGGCACTGAAACTCATTTTCAATTAAAACCAGGGGAGATAAGGCGAGAGAGGTTGGAGAGATGGAGGCGTCAGATAACGTCATACAGATGCACATAACAAAAAAACTTCAGCTATAAGCAGCAGTTGAAAGCCACCTTGGTGGCCTGTCCTAAGGTATGGAGAATGAAGGATCATCATTGTCTTGCCAGCTTGTACAGCACTACTGAGGTCAATACGGGTGCATGCAGGAAAAAAAGCATGAAGATCTGTTGGATGGGAAAAATAGCGAGAGTGCAGAAGAAAAGCATATACCATGCTTGTGTATGAATGCACCTCAAGGTTGTACGTTTACTACAGGAAAAAAACACAGCACACAGCTTTCACAGCATCACCAAAAACATGAGAGCAAATAATGCTCTGTGGGAAAATATTGTGCTGGTCCAGGACACATCACCGGGTGGGAGAGCGCGTCCTCCTGGGGGGAATATGCGACCCACACCAGGACAGGGACACCCCTGAGGGGCCACCTTAGTTCTCTGACATCCTTAGACTGTCACTACCATAAACACCTTATTGCCTTGCACAGGCAAGAAGTCCACGAAAAAACAGCCAGCAGCATCTCCTTATTAGAGATCCTGTTAATAAATGACACTATTCCCAAGCCTAGCCAGGACCAGCCAGGATTCTCCTGCGTGGGAATTCAGATTCAAGCCCTGCCCGTGAAAGGATGCAGATTTCAGGAAATTTTGGTGCTGTTATTGCAAAGCATAACCCCTTTTTGGATGTCTACAGCACCAACATTTCAGTCCTGCAGCAGCCAGGGAGGTGGCAGAGCTGAGGTCCCAACCCAGCGCCCAGGAGGAGAGGGGGCTGCCTGGCTGCCCAGGGGTTAATGCAGAGAAGAGCAGAGCAGCCCACAGAGCAGCGGTTCCCTTCCACTGGCACTTGCTGGAAGGAAAAATCTCTCTGTTCCACATTCAGAAGTGAAATACACTCCTGAGAGCGATCCCCCGCGAGCGGGCAGAGCAGCTGGTGAACAGCGACAAATAAAAAGGCAGTAAGCAACGGCGTGGGGACTTTGATGGTTTCAGGGCATCAGCACGGCATGACGCAGCTCCTCACCGGAGCATTCCGACCCTTCACGTTAGCGTGTAAAATACATCAAGTTGCTTATTGAGTAGGCAAGACCAAGTCCCATCTGCTCTTTCCCTTTGTTTTTCCCCCTTATTAAAGGGGCAAAATCCCCAGTACAAGATGCTCAGCTAGTAAAAACTGCCAGAAGATCCAAGCTCAGGGCTGGGGGCCTGAAAGCTGCAAAATTTGGGTCTCAGGTCTTCACACCCCAGAGAATTAATTCAACCCCAAAGGCAAAGGAGTCCTAGGACAAATCCCTGCCTCTCACCTGCAAATTCGGGAGCGCAGTGCTAAAATCAACTGGCTGTACCCAAAACGGGATGACAGAAAATCAGAACCTAGCAAGGGCAGGAGCCACAGACCACGAAGCAGCAGGGGAAGAAAATATTGCTCAGAAAAGCATGTAATGCCCCGAAAGCTATAGAGCACCTTTGGCTGAAGATGATATTATCATGACACTCACTTGGGATTCCCGACACAAGCTTCAGGGGTCGTAACACTCGGACGGCTCGCAGGGTCCGCAGGTCAAAATCAGTCCCAGCAGTTGCTAGAATCCTAATTGTAAAAGGGGAGAGAGGGGAAAAATGGAGATCAAATGCAAATTCCTCTTTCCAAAGCATGGATAAGCGTTGTGTAAAACCAGCAAATATTCCAGCTGCTTTAAGCTTTATACCTGTGATCACATTGCAAGTTGCGTCCACTGAACACCACCAGTTCACACACTCCTCCAGAGCTGCTGAGCCTTGCTCAGACTATAAGAAAATCCGCAATAGCTGCCTGCTTATGAGGCCATTTACACATAGCGAGCAGGCCTGGCTCTGGCCGTTAAAGAGCAGCATAGCAAAGGAAAGCATACACCATTTTTCAGAAGGAGACAGTGAGAGGGAAATAAACCCCTTGGTTATGCTAGAAATCACCTGCCAGCACTTTTCCCTACAATAAATTCAGAAATCCCTCAAGTACTGATGTCTGGTGTTCCCTAATATCTGAAGCAGTTTCTAGTTATACAGTTTACTCTCTGTGTGCAAAATTAATTTTTGTTCAGAGCATCTTATTTGAGGAGAATATCCAGAGAGCAGGGTGCAAGTATATCTTCTGATATGCTGCAGTAACTCTGATAAGAATTACAGCCCCCAAACAAGAACGATTCTTAAAAATTCAAGTGCTCTGCACAGAAAATGAAATGGCTTCACTGTTTTAGGGCGCAGCAAAGGAAGAAATATTGTCACAGTGTCCACAAGCCACAACGATGCAAACTCTTTAAGTGAAGACCCTGCAAGGCACACTACCCCACAGAGAACATGGCAAAACTGTGTTCATTAATTACTGCAGCACTTCCTATGATGCTTCAACAAAAATGTTCTTGATTTGAGACAGGGCTTTCCTAACACAAGCCAACTACGCAGTTAGTTCAGCGCAAAAACCCTCTCACCAGCTCCCCATCGACTGCACCATTTATAGTGATTATAAGCAATTGCCGTTAGTTTTTGCTAAGTTTGTCCCCACGCTGCTCTACCAAGGTGGAAGTGGCCGAGCAACCAGCCCACCAGTGGGGTCTGCAAGCCCCCAACCACCTGCTACCAAAGGTACAAGATGTCCCCACATTGTTAACCCCAACTGCTGAAAGCGCTGCCCATGGGGACCCAACCTTGACCATGATCTGACACTTGGCCAACCCTTCCCCAAGAGCTACAGCAGCAAGAAGGACCTGCAAACCTGGCTGGAAAGTGGGATTCCAGAGCTGCCACAGGCCATGGGCAGAGCTGGAAGGAGGCTGCCAGACTCAGGCAGGAATCCCAGGCAGTCCTTTGGGGATTAAGCACCCAGACACAGCAAGCGTCCTATGCCAGGCACAAAGATGCTCTGAGAGGTGCAGAGCACCCACAGTGTGCACCCGCGATTTAGCTGCGCCTGCCCAGGAGCACTTTTTCTCAGTTCCTGATAACAGGCTGCTGTGCATACAGCAAAGTGGCCAGCTACCATAAAAAAAATACAAGAAAAAGCAGAGTTTTTCAAAACAAGACGTATAGTTTTACAATGTAAATATGTATTCTGCAGGATGTCCGGCAAACTCGGCAGCGGAGGACGTGGCTGTGCAGGGAGCGCTGACAGCACAGCCACACTCGGATAAAAACCCTGTCCTTGACTTACTGACTGACTTCGCACTGCTGCCAAGCATGGGCCAGGGAAGAGCAGGATCAGCATTGCTGTGCGGAAAGGGCCAGACTCCAGCAGCAGGAGGTGCTGGAGATCAGGAAAAAAGCATGCTGAGATGTTGGATGGCAAGAGAGGCAGCAGCAAGCCAGGACCTGAGGAGCGGAGTATCTATTCTATAGGACACCTGTTCCTACATTTTCACAACCAGAAAATTCACATTACATCAGCTCTATCGATGCAGTTTGAGCATAAGCAACAGGAGACAATTTAAACCAAGAACCATCACATGCAGAGACTTCTAATTTAATCTTCTGCACCCATGCCAACAATTTCATTTCTCTTTTCCCTTCCCTCCATCCTTACAACTTAATTGCTCACTTATAAACCTCTGCAGTCTGGGAATAGCACACACTTCAAGTCAAAAGATAATCTTAAACATCCACCTTGGATGTTGCTACTAACGGCACAATTAGTCTCCAGTGAGCTAAGATGGATTTGTGCTGTCATCAGACAGAGCCCTGGTTCCTGGTACAAGCTGAGAGGAGGGGTGCTTGATACACTCATCTTTTTGTTTCTAAATTCAAAGAGAAAATGGGAGTGAACGGGGGACACCATCAATTAGCCCCATGGTGCCAGTAAACGTTCCAGTGGCTGGAGGTCTTCATTCCAGTCTTGTCTTCCTAATAGGCTCGATGCTAAAACCAGCCTGCTCAAAGCTCACCCCCCTCCCCACCCCCAGGCAAACCCCCTCATCACTCATTAACTCCCCCACCGCTAGCACTGTGATCCCCTAGCTGACCTACACAGGCACCCTACAGCCCACCACTCCCACGGCTGGAGAGCTGGTCCGTGGATCGTATCAAATCACAGTCGAATCGTGCAAACCACCCATGCCTGTACAGCTGAGCTGTCACTGCTACATCTGCCCATGAATCAGCCGCTCTTGAAAAACAGTGCAACCCTGGCCAGCTTTTGCCTAGAAAGAAGAAAAAATACAGCTGCATCCTAAACAAAGCCATTTTTGGTGGAGGAAACAGAAGACCGAGGGGGCGAGGTGGTAGCTCTAGGTCTAAAAATCCACATTTGAGTCTTGCAGGTAAGTGAGGCAGGTGGTGAGAAACCCGGGGGGCATCCAGCACGTCTCCTGCACGAGTCGAAGCGGGGAGGCTGGATTCTCACAGCCTTCTCACGCTGTGTGCTCGCAGCTGCGGCCCCAGGCAGGCTGTCCAAACAGTGGCACCGGGTGGAAAGAGGGCCCCGAGGCTTTTAGAAGGGTGATGGGGTCAGCGTCCATCCCAGGAGCCCTGGCACGTGGGGTCTTACTGCTCCGAAGGACCCACTGGCAGAAAGCTGGTGCCCAGTCATTGCAAGGGAACAGCCCAACGGCAGCCGGAGCCCAGCGAAGCAGCTCGGCGGGGGGAAGCCGTGCCAGGGGGAGACGGTGCCTCTTCCCCCTACAAAACCAAAGCTAATTTACAGCTGCTCAGCAGTCCATTCCCCCAAACTGTTCACAGACATGGGTGGAAAAATGCCCCAGTGAGGGAAAGGCCTTAATTAACTCCGTGGCGTTTGCCCAAGTGCCATCCTTCTGGTTTACTTTTTCCCCCACTCCAGCTGAAAGCTCGCAGAAGCCGCTGTGACTTAGGCCAGAACAAGTCGGAAATTATCATTAAAAATAAGAGAAATAGAGAGATCAAAGGAGCCGGCTGACAAGCACGTCCTGACAATGCTGCCGAAGCATCCCTGGCTGCACAGCGAACAGCTGAGAACAAAGCAGAGGTGACGGGCAAGGCAGTGCCAGAAGAGGAAATCAGCTGTGGAAGGTAAAAAAATAGCAAAAAAGAAGATTTTAGGAGATAACCTCATAAAGAAGAATAAATGGCTTGATCTGCAGCCCTTTCTGTATCTTCACGGGTTATACAGAAACACTGGGAATAGCATAGGCTTAGGATGTTGTCTTTGATAGCACTTCAAGTGCAACAAAATCTCGTTAAGTAAGTTCCTCCAGGTAATTTGCCTTTTTTACAAGCAGGATGGCCGACCATCAAACCTTCCTTGCTCATATGCTGCTGTGGAGGATCTGGGCACGCATCCTGCCAGCCCAGCAGTGCTCAGGACCGCTGCACTCGTTCCTCACTTCCATGCTAACTTGGTTAAATGCTGCTTTCTGTATCACCACCTCCATAACAAGCTCTGACTGACATCTGTTCCCAGAGACAGAGGCCAAATTTGTGATAAATGCTTGATAACTTTTGTTCTAGCGAAGCCTGGAATAAATTATAAAAGCAGCTTATTCCTTTGGGTATAAAAGAAAGCAAAGAATGAAGGGAAAGTTCCTTTCCTGAACGTTATGCTAACATAAATAATTAGCAATCCATTTCTTAAAGTACCTCGGAGCTCAGGATTTCTGTGTGCTGGTTCAGCAAGACACACGCTGTCGTACAAAGCTGCGCTTTTCAGAGCTACCCGATAACGAATCTCCTTACTGGAGCCCTGACCAAAGAAAATGCCTCAAAACTCCTTCAAAAGCTTAGCCCCAGATCTCTAAATCCGGAGGACTGGAGTGGGGAAAAGCTCACCCTGCTCCTCAGGATCATCCCTGCCTTGTCCTCACCTACCTTAATGGCCTGTTAGTGGCTTTATTTCAGCTTTTCCAGGTGATCTCTTGGGGAGCAGGTGACAGAGGTGTTTTGCATCTCTCCCAGGAGGAACAGAAACACAAGAGATGTCCTGAGTGAGAGCCAAGAACAGACAATCGAAAAGACAGGGGTTTATATACACGTCTCTGCTTATAGGAGCAACCACACCTTGGGTGCAGCCTCAGCAGAGAGCAGCCGGTGTCTGCAGGTGATGGAGCGCGTTTTCCGCCCGGTCTCCTGGCATCACCGTCTATAAATCACAACGCATGAGACGTGCAAGAGAGAACTGGAACCGGCTGCAAGTCCAGCAGCTTCAGCGTGTCTGCGTGCAAGCAGATAACGTACAGCTACAGCAAAAAGCAGCAAGATTAATAACTGAGAACGATTCACACTTCCAAGGGGATCTCGCCACTGGACAACGGGTGCCAGGGCAGGTTCTGCTAGAGGAGGAATTGCTGGCATAAATTGTAGGCATTTTTAATGTAACCTTGCTATTTATTATAAACTCTAGTCCTAGGAAGTAAGTGGAAACAGTGATTTTTTTCAGAGACCTTATCCCGTTCCTAAGAACCGAATCAATCTCTTCAGTGGGATTAGGAGAAAGACTAAATACCCACCAGCTTCCCTCAAAAAAAGATAAAACCAGCCAGCAGTACAGCAGCTGTCTTATGAAAAGAAACAGCAACCATCACTTCTTACCCACAGATTGAACCTCACCTAACGCGGACACCTCGGCAGCATCGACCGCAAAATCTCTGACAGAAGCAGGAGCACAGAAGACTCCAGTAAATCACCCCCATTCCCAGAGCCCGACTTTGGGCACAGGCTGCCAACGTTTAACAAGCCCCAGTGACCCCCAGGAAATGCAAACCAATGGGAAAAATAAATGAAAATATTCCTAAATATTGGCTGGCTAGTTTAAAGATGTTTCCCCCCTCTATGGGTGGTCCATGAGCTGATCGTCGCCTCTCTCTGTGCTACCTGCTAGCTGTCACCCTCACCCACCCGCTCCTTCCCGATTCCTCCTCCGCTGTCCGGGGGGTGGAGAAGGTCCTTAACCCCACGGGAGTTGTCACCACCACCAGGATCGCTGTCGCGGTGTTCATGGTAGCTAGGGACCCAAGGGGAGAACATGCAAGGTCCCTTCGGTCCCACACCATTGTGGGAACACTTGGGAATTTTAAGGTAAAATTAAGTGGAAAGAAATAATTCTTTTGAAATGAGAGATTTTACAGAAAAAACTAATTTCCCTCAAAAAAGGCCCATAAAATTCACCTTAAGTAGCTGGGCTTTTTAACTGGTGTTTTCCCTTTAAAAGCATATGCAGAGCATTAAAAATTTACCAAAATATATATTCTCCATTTCTTTTTTTTCCCCTGAAACCATTTGCCACGGGAGGCTGCTCTGCCTGCTGCTTTCCTGAATGACTGAAGCTTTTTAACCCCATACCAGCACGCAGCACGTTTCTTGCTGGAGCTGGCAAGACTTTCCAGGATCAGGGATACCCGCAGCACACCGACCAGTGCAGGACAACCGCTGGCCTCGCCATGTCCATCCCAGCCTTTGAATGAATGGTCTTTATTTGGAAACACCAACTTCTCCAGTGTCTGCCCAACAAAACAACCAGGAACCATCCACCGAACCGGGAGAGCCTGGGACAAGTGGAGGTGGCCACCAAGACAGAGCTTCCCATCAGGGAAGCTGCTGCCCAGCTGAAGGTCTGCGAGGGCTGTACCCCACACGCCTGGGTGGAGGAGGGTGCAAGCTCCACCTGCACAAGGTGAGCTCCAGCGGAGTCACTCAGGCAGCGGATGGAGAAGCTGTAGGAGGAAAGCAGCAAGTCATGACGGATTAGGGAGGGGGAACAAGAAATAGAGTATTATTGGAGGCATTGTAAAAAGAAATATTAGGTCCCCATGGCTCTGACCTCCAAGGACTATCAGAGCATCAACAGCAAACAGCACCATGGAGAAGGAGGCACCATGATCTCTGGCAACTTGTGGCAACAGGGCATCGCTTGCCCCCATTTCCTCCTATGTACCAACCAGCAACAGATAACGAAGTCTCAGCAGCGGATGAAGTCAATGAGCAAGATTTACAGGGAGAAACCACACCAGTTGCACACAGTAAAAGCTGCAAAAGGATGCAGTGAGTGTTAGTAGTGGGTGTCTGTCTGCTGAGAGGCACCTCAGCTGCAGTGCAAATCAAGATGAGTATTTTTCACCTCCTTAACTCCAGAGCGCACGCTGAAGGCATTGCTCAGTCTTACGCTGGTGACGTGGTCTGGCTGATTTCCTTGCCCGGGTCAGTGGAGGCAACCAGCCAAGGGGTGCCCGCGAGCCAGCCCCTCAGATGCGGGCGGCCGTTTTGCTCAGCGCAGCAAGCCTGGCTTGCGTTTGGAGTGCGGCGACGTGGCTGTCAGTCCCGCTGCTCCCTTGTTCTCCCAGCCGCAGCACAAATCTGCGTGCAAGCGGCGACTGGAGCAGTTGGAAAGATGCCCCTTTTCACTCAGTTTGATTTCATGGTGTGTGAGCTTTATCTTGGCTACCAAAGACAGAGTCGACAGCGGGTCTGAGCCGATAAGTAGATCTGGCATGCTAATTGCACCGTTTAATTTATGGCATTACCAGGTTCATCTGTTGGCTCCATCCCTCCGCGTTGGTGACTTCCCCACCAGCTGTCCATAGTCCCTCCCACGTGACAGGGCCCAGCTCGCCAGCCCTCTGCCTCTCCTTTGGGTGACCAACACCAAGCCTAAGCATCCAAGTAGATGCCTGCATATTGCATCCGTGCCTACTCCTTCCCTTCAAAGCACGTCTACAACACAACGTACCAGGTCCCAACCCTTTCCTTAACACCAGCCTATTCAGAGCAACTCAGGCTGATCCCCTTGCTCAGATAAGGATGTTTGTCCCAAAACTGACTGTATCCATCAGAACGGCCTCACTATGGTGAAGGTTAAACCTCTCTTTAGCTATAACATGAAGGGAATAGAGGGCAAAATAAAATGCACCGAGGAAATAACAATATTCTACAGTATGGGGTTGCTCTGCTTCAGAGGCACAAAACAGCCAATTCATTCCTTGGTCTCACACCAAGCGGGTGCATTTCTGAGCCTTTTGTAGCCAGCATTAAATTTGCCACCAGCCTTCAGCATACAGAGCTGCCCAGATATGAACGCAAACTCTCTTCTCCTCTTTGCATGGCAGAAATGCTCCAGAGCCCCGAGAGGAGACACAGCAAACCGAGAACAGAATCCCCCCCCAAACCACCTGCAACCTACTTTCCTGACTGTAATTCCTGAGCCAGGCTCCAGGGAGAAGCCAGGGAGAGGAGCATCTGTAGACACACACTCCTCCGCTACAGCGAGGCACGCAGCATCCGAGCAGTGCGCGACACTCGAACAAAACGAATGAGGTTTTGCAGAGTGCAGAGGGCTTGGCTTCTGCCCAGGATGAAGGAAGATATTCTGGTTATGAGGCAATGGCTCAAATAAGTCCTTGTTGCTTTCTAAGCAGGAGAGACATGAACGTACCACAGCACAGAGCAGAAAAGGAGGCTCATTCGCGATAAGCAATGACAGTTGGCAGGAAAATGCACGCGTCCAAAGCACGTCTCGGCTCACGCTGGGAAAACTGCGCGCAGAGGAGTTAAAACCATCCTGCACTTCATTGTGGCTGGAAAGTAGGTCATACCTTCAGCCTCACTACATCAACATTACAAAGGAGAGACGGCTGCTTTCTGTCCTCAGAAGTGGCTATCCCAGAATTTCGTTCCTGGCATCAGAGGATGCGGAAAGCAGGAGCTGGGAGCCCAAAGCACTTTCCTGGAGACCCCACCCCACGGTCTCTTGTGTATGGGCAAGCCTCGCAGGGTTTTAGCTCGGTAGCAAACAAGATTCTTAAAGAGGAGGGGGGAATCTCAGGGTCAGCAAAATGTTTCAAGTATTTTTACTTTATGGGAGGGGGAAAAAAAAAGTGACAGAGCAACGAAACATCATTTGGGATTGTTGGTTTCATTTGTCAAGTTCTGAAATGAAGTGTTCTGACTTTTAATGTGTTTTTCTTTTTAGTGAAAGCAATTCATGTCAAGTCTGCAAACATTTTTGACTTGACTTAAAGCTGCCATTTTCCTGAAAAATACAACCCCCCAAATCCTGTGCGCATGAAAAATGTCACCCAAACTAGACACTACATTTCGTTGCTGTGCCAGAAGGTCTGGAGGAGCGTGGCTCTGCTCTCCACTAGCTGGCAGTTCAAAACTGGGCAAAGGGCACAGGACAGCTGGCAGGTGGATGGGGGATGTATTCTTCTGCCAGGTGGGCTAGCAGGGCAGCACAGACACTGCAGGAGGTAAGAGGTCTGAGTCACTAAAAGCACATCTCAACCCTCCTTCCTTATAGTACCCACGAAATGAGAGCCTCCTTGCCAGACTGCCCTGGGAGCGGTGACGAAGTCTGTGTTATTTGGAACCAGAACCGCATCACCCTCTGCATTTGGCCCCAGAAGTAGTTGTTCATGAGTTGAGCAGAAAACGTCATCGCTATCAAATTACACTGGTGTTTAAAAAGGAAAACAAAACAAAACGGTTCGGAATAAGAGCTCAGCCTTCCCTCCTGGGGTGCTGAACTGGTGCTGCTGGAGCTGGCAGGAGAGGGATGGGGGAGCAGCAGCCGATGAGGGACTGGTGCAAAGGAGAAGGAAAAATATCTGTCAATGTTGGGCACATCGGGTGGAAAGGAAACGTCTTGTTAAGTTACTGTCTTCTGCACTGCAGGCTTTTCTTTTCCACCGAGCCACCAGCTGAACCATGCACTTGCTTCTAGAGGGGGTGCTTGGAGGGACGGCCTTCCTCCGAGCCCATCCACTCCACCCTGCCACCGCATCACTGAATGCTGTAACAAGCTAGAGATGGGCAGATAATGAGCAAAGATAAACACGTCATGCAAAATGATAGCCAAGAACATTCATATAATAAATGGGAACTTAGAGAGTGGAGAGTTAGTTAATTCATGCTGCCACCTTTGCACAGTTCTTGTGTTCACTCTCCAGCCCTCCGCCAGCTAAGTCTCACTGGCACAGCCAGATGGATGGGAACTGGAAAAAATGGATCATCAGCATCATCCACGCCTGGAGATATTTGTACACTTGACCAATTAGAGACCCAAAAACACCCACAAACTTAACCAAACCATCCTAGCTAGAGAGCTTTACCAGAATTTCAAGTGTTCGTGTTCTTTTTTTCCCCACAACATAGCGAAATAATGACAAACAACAGGTTCCCCCTGCCATCACCGTGTCATTGCACCTCTCCTCCTGCCTGCACTCTCATTGTCTTCATGTTCTCCCAGCACAAGCACGTGGGCAGTCATGCCACGTCCAAGGAGTGACGCTCGGGTCATGCTGCCACTTGCATAGCGGAGTGGAGGAATGCCATCCAAGCAGCATCAAACGTGGTTAGTGGGTGTACAAGCACCCACTGCTCCTTTGGTGTTTCCTTACAGTGACCAGAGGGAACAGCCTGTCCCTCCGTGCAGGGGAAGACCCTCGCTCCTCTGCCCGCTCTGTCAGCTGGGAAGGTCTTCTGCCAAGGAAACGCAGCCTCCTTCAAACTGGGTGCCTGGGGCTAGCTGATTTAATGACCTGGTTTTGGCACTGTGCTCATGACTTCCAGTATAAGACCATCACGAGCAGATATACATTGAGCATTTAGTTCACAGCTAACTACTTAAGCCATGGATGAGAGCCAATACTGATCTCCAGAGAGGCTGGGGCAGAAACTGGATTTGTTGTTATTCCCCAGGTGCATGTTGAATGGCTCTGACTGCTTCTCAGAGCCACAGGCTCCAAGCAACTACCACATTACACCACCTCGTTCCACCCTTAGGGGCAGTGCTGACTCCCTCACCTACGCCTGCCGCCCTCTGCCTTCCCAGACAACAGCTTGAATCAAGCTAGATGATGTTGGAGTTGAGTTCAACAAGACAAGAAAACTGCACCCCATCCATCTCTGGCAAATGTCCCTACAGGAAATTTCTCTGACAGCCCAATTTTTGGAGAAGGACAAAGACTGGAAAGCTATGGGGTACCTCTGCAAGCAGGCACAGAGCTGGGTTTCTTCCCTTTGGAGAGAGGTTGGCCAGGGAGCTGGTTCCTAGCCATGTCAGATAGTCACAGGACCCTTCGTCACTGAGGTCAGTGGTCTCTGAGGGACGTTTTGCCTATGAATGCTCTGAGAAATCAGAGATATGCAGATGTTCCTCCTGCACCTCCTGTCCAAATCTGCTGCCTCAAAGGACCCAAAACCCAAGCATTTTTCCACCTCCAGCAGGTGCCCCTTGCTCAGAAGTGCAGTATTGCCAGCGGTCACACAAGTAGACAGCCCCAAAATTGACAAGGCTGGATTAAAAGTCATGAGAGCGTTTTTAAAAAAATAATATTAAGGCTCTCTATTTGTCTTGTGATTCCTCAGCTTTTGTAGGCAGCTGGGGTCATGTTTTCAAGCTTTAGTTTATGAGCCACAAAAAATACACACTTTCAAATAAAAGCTGAAACTCTCCTCTTGTCACAGGGATTAATATAAGGCATCAGATATCATAAGACTTGCAATATAATATCTCTTCTTTAATGCACACCTCATTGTCACTCCCAAAAGATATCATTCTCCCTCTTTCTTGGATTTTTTTTTTTTTTTTGGCCAGAACTATCACAGCAAACATGCAATGTTGTTCTAAGGAAAACACAGTTTGCCAAGACATCTAAAATATTGTGTATTCCCTCCATCTGCTTCTGCTAAATAAACCCAGGGCCTTATCTAATATAATGAGTAGATGTTGGCAATAATTGCATAGCCATCTGTACCGTGCTTTAAACCTGTTGCAAGCTGGGCTGCGGACATGAAAAAGTCAGAATTTATTCCTTCCAGACTGAAAACAGTTTTTTAGGATAATTTAGTCATATCAGCTCCTATGCTCGGTGCTTGAGGAAGAGTATTTCATGAATGTGACAGATAAACCCTCTCTTTTCCCTATTTTGTAAAGATAAAGCTCAAGTTCTGCAGCTGATGAGGTTCAGAGCAGTCCCAGGCGAGCGCTGTTTGCAGCACAGCAGCCTCGAAGAGCTGTTGCTGCCCAGCATGGCGCAACCCCGACACAATACGTTTCAGCAATGACTACACAACACCAGTGCACAAACCCTGCTGAGGATGACCATCCCAGAAACTTTAAGGCTTAATTAGAAAGTCTCTTCTGGCAGCACTCACAGCTGCTAGAACCACGGCATGCAAGTTAACATCACACAAATTTGCTGGGGAGTGTGGAGTTACTCACCTGAGCATCACCACTCAAATTGAGCCCCTAACAATTCAACAGTTCAAACAAGTCTTTTTTTTTTTTTTTTTTTTAACCTTGTTCTTGACTTCTTTGAGTCAAATGGAGCTTTCACACCAGCTCCTAGCTGGCAAAGGTGGGAAAATAGGGATCCAGCTGCAACGTACAGGACCGTGCAGCATCAGGCTGGCAGATGTGCAGCAAGAGGAGGATGTTTGACTGAATTTACCCTCTGTAGGACACGACTGTAAGTGCCTGTAAGGGAGCAATAGTGCTCAGCTACTTTGCACAGGAGTCAAAGAACACCAAGGTCCTTGGATAAAAAGGATTGGAGAAACAACAACTTGTTGCCTATGAAATCTAATTAACTAGATGCACCCAGGTACACATTGGCCTGAAGTCAAGATGTTCAGAGAATACAGCAAACCTTCTGCAGGCTCAGGAGGCAACACCTAAGGACTGCAAGGATCACCTCAACACTAATACATGAGCACGCTCTCCCTGACCATTGGTTTGCCAGTCCTGCTCACCTCCACCCCACGCTGCAGTTGCCCGCTCTTTCCCCGCTTTGCCCATCCCTTTTCACCCACCACAGCATGATAATCCCCTTCCCAAAACCAACCTGAGGGCACAGATGCCTACTGGTCAGCAATGCAAGGGGCAGTGCAGCCAGGTCCCACTGAGCAGAGCTTGCGGGACCTCAGAGGCCAGAGCAATGTCACTGGTGCAGGGAAGTGACATCTTTATAACAGGAGAGAGGAATGTGCTTAAATTAATTGGCAGTTCAGATAACGGAGGCTTTCGCTCTCCACTGGGCTGTTAAGAATGCTGGAATTGCTGCGGATAAAAGTCTGGCAGCATTTTCATCATAAGCTCAACATTTCTGGGCTGTATAATCCAGCCATTAAAAAATATATGCTCTGGGCTGAAACCTGACATACCAGGTCCCAGCACAGCAGCAAATGTTTGCGTTTTCCAAATTTCCAGAGCAGTCCCTTTGGGCCCATCGGGCGGTTACAAGCTGGCAGAGGGGAGATGGAAGTTACAGTTTTCCAGGGGAGGCTGCACTTGCATCAGTCATGGGTTTCACAGCTTCATTTCACTCCGCTGACCAGGCAGGCAAGTTTGCCCGCGTGCTGCAGCCATCTGAAATGCAAGCAGGCAGCAGCATCCAGCAGAGAAGACTCTATGTTCATTGGCACCACTGATTTGCTGCAGCAAGTTTTCCCCGTGGTATGAAGACCGACCCGAATTATGGGGCAGGAGAGAGAGATCTGTGGGGAATTTCTTAGACAGTTGCAGGAGAGGTGAGAAGTATCCCACAGCAGCTTTCTGACAAGGCAGCACACAAGAATATAGCACCGAGGACTTTGGGATGTAGGCCAACAGCATCAGATGCTTTTTCTTGATGCAGCTTATTGCTGTGAAATGGTCCAGAAATTCCTCCTAGCTTTTCGGCACGAGAGTTAAGTGTTTCGTTAGGAGCTAAATCACCTCAGGCTTACCTCTACAGCCAACGGAGAAAATCGCAAGCAGAGAAAAAGAAACTAAAAGCAGCGCTGGCAATTTCTGTGTCCAAAATGCGTGAATCAGGCTCACCAAGGAGTAGCAGGAGTAGCTTTAAGATCTGACTTGAGTTTAATCATCGAGTGAGCAAGACAAGTCACTGTTTCACTCCATGCTGCTGTTTTCTCTTTATAATATACCTCTCTTGCTTGAGCTGTGATTTTTAGGAAGGAGATGCTTCACATTTGACAGGGTTTAAATCTCAGGGGGCTCGTAGTACCTGGCTCTAGCCTCTGCCCATTCAGTGCCTCTCCTGGCCATGTCACCCCTCTCCATTAAATCACCCTTCTCACTGCTCTCCGAGCAGAAAAAAAGCCCCCGAAAGGCAGCTCTGGGGCTGCACCCGCCAGCGCCGAGGCAGGGAAGGACCTCTGAGCACTTCCCCAGTCTATCAGCATTACATTAATTGAGAGTTTGCACAGAGCAGACCATCGTCTAGACAGCGTTAAGCTCCGACCGGGGAAGGTGCAGCGTGGTTTCCAGAGTAAGCGTTTCTGACATTTGCTTAGTCATCGCCTTCCCTCCGGTTTGGTATCGTGAGCGATTCCTTCCTCCGGTAGCCCTGGAAACGGCGGGAGGAGGCAGCTCCAGATGTGTACGTGGCAGCTCCAGGCGTGGGCTGCTGCTGTGAGGTGGCACCAGGGGGGATCTGGGCTCCCACTTTGTCCCCCTCCCCACCACCCAGTCCGTCTTCCCACAGCACAGAGGTAACGACTTCGTTTGGCAATTCCTGCATCAAACCTCAAGGCGGGGTAGTGGGATGCTGATAGAGGGCTGGGGATGAATGCACCCATGGCACTGGGGTCTGGGGAGACACCAGCAGTGAGAAGCACCTAAAAAAAAAATTAAATCCTCCTTCCATCACTGCCCCAGCTTGTTTTGGGGTCTTCAGCAACTTGTTCTGCTTTCTTCCTGCTCTGATTCTGCTTTCCCCAGCTTCATTGGACCGGTCCATAGCTCAGGCCAGACACTGCCGACTGCTCTGCAGCACTCCAGCACCTGGCATTACCATCATGTTTCAGGGCTCTAAGCACTACCTCAATTAAGAGAAACAGCAGAAGAAAGCACAAAACACTGCATTGTGTAACTCCTACATTAAGAGCAGCCCCAGGAAAATGCAGATGGGTGGCATCTTAGTGGCAATAACTCAAGCAAATCGAGAAGTATTGCTAGTTCTTAGAAAAAGCACTCAGCAAAGAGGGTTTTTGTGCTGAAGAATGCCTTTTTTCCACCAAAAATGTTTGTTTTCAGGGAAACATCAATTTGAGTTTTCCAGTGGGAAATAACAAAACATTTTGGTTTCATTTTGACTTCAAATATGACTTCAGATTTTATTTTTATTTGATTGTTTTTAACGGCAATGATATTGTAAAGCTGGCTGAAAGCAGGCATTTTCACTTAAAATCAGGTTGCAAGCTCCCAGGGGAAACTCTACCTTTTGAAACAAAAACTTTTGGAACGAGGATTTTTCTTCCACTCTTTCTCATTGGGGAAAAACGTGGATTTCTGGGCAACCATCCTTCAAACCTGGAGGGAGGCTGCTCTCCCCCAAGTCAGTTCTTACCTCCTGTCCCTCGGGATGTGGTGTGGGGGCTGAGCATTTGAGATGGAGGCAGCTGTTTGGTTGCATCTCCCCCACATTCATTTCGTCTTCAGAGCCAGGTGGGTCCCAGGGGAGCTGGGCGCAGCAGGTCCCCCCACAAACCACAAGTGCTTGTGCACAGCCACCGTTCCCAGCTCCATTTCTCAGGGAAACCCACTCACCTCTTCAAGCTGCTGATGGCTCAGATAACTGATTGCACTTTGGTATTTACACGAGCTTGCTGCTTGTCACAGCAATCTTCAGCAGACCGTCTTCTTGGCAGGCAAGGAAACTCCTTCAGTTCCTTGCAACTCGTGAAGAAGCAATGGGTTTATGTTGGCCCTTTTCTTTTGTTATCATATTCCCCAGTAACCTGACACGGTACGAAGGTGAGGGCAGGAAAGCTCAATCAAACACAAATACAGGTTGCTGAGAAAGAGCAGAGGTTCAAAGTGGGTTTTGCACCATCGGATCAAGGAGGAGGTGGGTAGTGAATGCAACGCTGGGGGCAAGCAAGAACCACTTCAGAAGGAACAAGCTTGGTAAGATGCGTCCTTCTTCTGGAGAACAGGTCTTGTGGTCACGCAGGACACAGATCTCCAGCAAAGTTTCCAGCAAATGAGGACAAGTCAGGTTGTGGGAGGGGGAGAAAAGGAAGGGAGCAGAGAGGGAGGCTGGAGGATGCCGAGCAACTTCGATTGCATGGCTTTGCCAAGAGCACAGGATGGAGCTGGAGTGATAAAGTTTGCATCTCCATTTTGCAGATGACAAAATTTACAGGCTGGGGTAGAGTCAGGATTTGGCATTTATCTCAGGCCCTGCTCTTCTTCAAAAGAAAGGAGCATTTTAGCCTGGAAATTCCCAAAATCAGCAATGGAGATGCTTGGATGAAATCAGCAGGCAACTCTGAGGGACGCAGCGATACCCCTTCCATTTATGCATCTCGCTTTAGAAAGGAGACCAGGGCTCTGCTTCGGTAGATCTGCTCACTACTGGTGATAACGTTTTCACTGTGATTTGAGTGTGGAGGTAAAGACATACAAGTTTGATCACACCTTCTGCAGCTCTCGTAAAGCCCGAATCAAACAGGGTTTGGTCACCCCTTCCATTGCGGTTGCTTCATGGCAGCAGGTCACCCAGTTAATGAACGTCAGTGCTGTCCCACCGTGCTTCACACAGCCTTGTCGCCCCTTTTAGAAGCAACACTGATGTGCATGCATCCCGGTCATTGCTGCCCCAGTCCTCAGCACCTCTGCCTGAGCCAGCAGCTCATCCTCACATCGTGTTATTCCAGCTTAAATCATGTCAAACTGACCCGCCAGGATTGATCTCTCCCCATCCCCAACACCTCCAGGATTCTGAACAAAAGCTCTGCCGAAAACCAAGGTGATGAACTCAAAACGAGAAGGCTGAGGCCACCAAATTCATTACACTAGTGACTGTCCCTGGAGCAAGATTTTAACTCCTCAACACAGAATTGAGAGGCTGGACCTGCACACACAGCTACATCCAGCCCCTGGAAGTCACAGCTAAGTACGAGAGTTAGACTTGCACCATTTCCATTTCCCTGACCCAGTTGCAGGAGGGACGACTTTTTTCCCCTTTTCATTTTCCTCTCTTGTTACAATTTTCTCCCTTGTTACACGAATGAGACAGCAGAATTTTAATGCCTCTTATGTTCTGTGAAAGGTAACAGCAAACGGTACCACTCTGACCTTTTCAGTGTTTTATAATTCGATCAGCTGTCCAGACCCACTCTTCCCTTCTCCCTGCTCAACCGGGGAGAGCAGGGTGGAGGGGATGGCTGGCAAGGGCACCACTGTTGCTCAGAGCAAAACAGCAACGGAGCTTTCCTGGCGGGAGAGGACTGAGGAGCTCTCTCCTATAGATCAGCCTTTTCTATGAGATCAGCCGAGGGGCAGAGGGTGGGAAGCAGGAGGTTGACACCAGTCCCTGCCATGCATCCCATAGCGGATGGCACCAGGGTGGGGAGGAGGGCACGGGGCACCAGGGAGGTCCCAGGGACACAGTTTTGTCTTTCAAAAGCCTGAGGAAGACAGTGATGGGAAAGCACTTCTGTGCTGCTAACGGGGAGAGGGCGGTTAGCTCTTCCCGCAGCACAAAAAACAGATTCCCTTGGTCTCACCAGCTGGGAAATGAAGATGCAGTGAAGCCCTGTGCCTTACAGAGCACCACAAAGACCGGCTACGACCCAAACCCGTAACCCCAGGCTATTTCCCAAACACTAAAGCGGGTGCTGTCACCTGGCTGAGGAGGGGGACAGGGACCTGCCTTCTGCTTCGCTGCTCTAACACGGGGGCTTGCCTCCTCCCCAGGCTCCTCTCGCCATCCGAGCGGGGACCCGCCGTTCCCCTCCCTGCAGAAGGGACCGCTCAAAGTGCGGCACCGAGGGGCAGGGACACACCACAGCCTCAGCGGGGAAACTGCTTACGGCACACGTCAATCAGATCGGACCGTCTCTGCGCTCCAGATCCAGAGCCCGATTCACATCAAACCGCGGCACCTCGGCCGTGGACGGGACCATGTCCAGACAGAAGCTCACACAGAGGATGGTGAGCTCAGAGGGTGTCTCCCCCTGCTCCTTCCTCTTTCAAAATCATCCTTTTCCCCAAAGGTTTAACCTGAAATCTCCTCTAACAAAATCCTTCCCACTGTGGGGAGAAAACGGCTCTGGCTGCCATAGGCGAGGGATAACCCAGTAAATTTTAATCCTTGCCTGTTATTGTATTATCACCAGAAGTACACGGATTGAGATAAAAGGCTCACCAGCCCAGCCATAATTATATTAGAAAGGTAATTATCTCCTCTTCTATCCGACTTTGTGCTTTCTTTCTGTAACAAAGTTTCTAGCTAATGTTTGCAGCGATGGGGCCAGCCACCACAAAACTCGCTGGGAAATGTAAAAGCTAATTGTTCAGCGCGTGAGAACCAGCGGGTAAGGCTGCGGAGAAGAAGGAAGGAGCGGAGGAGCCCCGAGCCGGGAGCAAGTTGGAGCCCTGGCTGCTGCTGATGCCCATGCCCCACCACGGAGCTGGTCCCGGAGGCACCCTCAGGCTTTCAGCTGTAGACATGAGCACCCCAAATCACAGCAGTATGGTCTCAAATATACATTTGCTTCAAGGCACCTGCCCCATGGATCCCGCTCTTTAGGACAGTTTCTGAACCATCAGGAGAGCTAAGGGGATGTTAAAATAAAAAGGCATTTTCACTTTTTGAGCCCACTGATTTAATGCAGTGAGGAGAGTGCCATCCCATCATCACCAAACCAGCTCACCGTGTTGCGGGCTGTAGATGGCAGGTTACAAATGAAAAGGGAAACTGAGGCACAGAGCGGGAGAAGGACTTCAGTGCAAGACCATGGGTGCCCCCAGCCCTCACTCACGCTCAACTCCACCCAAGCGGTCTCTCTGCGTGAATTTGGACCAAAGCTGCTTTTCGCCCGTGAGCCACCCTCACTTCGTGCACAGAAGGAACATGAGGGCTCTTCTCCAGCAGACAATAAATTATCCAGAATTGAATGAGCTAAATATAATTTTAAACAAGCACACATTGTACAGACCACAACACGAAGATGTTGGCTTACATATGTTGGGTGCATTGTTTCACAGAGCGTATTTTTGTACTTTGTACTATTACCGAGTAGAATAAAATTACCATCTGAGACACTTAATTGTACTAATTATAATCTTTTTGGGAACATTTGAGAAATTACTGTCTTTTACCAATGCGTAACTGACCATATGATGTCCTTAGTATAGAGTTTTTTCTATCTTTCCAAATTAAGAGGTAGGACAGTATTTTGCAAAAGGTCCCAGAAGGATCCGTTCCCACCCAGCAGAGCAGCTTGTGCTGTTTGTCTCACGCCATTGCAGAAGAGGATGTTTTTTCCCTTAATGGTAAATGATGCTCTAATGATTTGGAAAGGTATCCCAAAAAGCAAAAAGTGAAAACACGTTTCAGCTAAGTTTCCTCCACGTCAAAATTTGCACTAATTTTGCTAGGACTGAAAGTTTGGTGTCTGTGGGCCACTGCTCCCCACCTCCAGTACTTTCCATTTTAAGATGGACCTAAACTGTCCCAGGTCTTTGATCCCAGCCCTAAGAAACCATCCAGCACCCAACATCTCTAGACACCACAGAACGACCAGCACGGACATTGGCTACACCTCCACTAGTGCTCTGCTGGGCACCAGCAGATGACCTTTCCCTGTCTCTTCCCACTCCGTAGCACTCATGACCTACCCAGCAACACAGGGTTTAATTTTTCCCTTGTGCTATGATACATCTCAGCACCTCAGACCGCTGCGTCCGTGCATCTTCACAGTGATACGCAGAGTCCTCACACAGCGGCAGAGCTTTTCTGTGCTTGGCACCAAACCCCCCCGCTCCTTCAAGGACATAGCACCCATCCCAAACAGCTTATAACACCCTCCCTGTGCACCGATGACCCTCCTGAGGACACCTGAGGCAGCGAGAGGACGTTTTGGGGGGAGTTTCTGCTCCCTGATAAATGATTATGTGAAAGGTGCAGGTTTCAGGGCAGGGGACAGAGGACGATCGCATCGCGGGAGGACGCAGCGGGAAGCAGGCGCCTGCCGCATCCCACCTGCAGCACCCCCTGACAGCGCACGACTCCAGCAACAGCTTTTTTTTTTTTTAACAGCTTTGCAGGGTATGCTTCCCAAAACCCAACCGGCTCATTCTAGAAACTGCCTGGGAAGGAGCCTGCCACCAGCTACGCATAGAGATGGGGCAACTGGGAGAGGGGATTTGGCTGGAGGTAGTGCTTTATTAGGTTTAAAACTTTCAGTCTGTAAACAACTCTCCCCAGGTAGTTGCTGGGTGCAGCTGGATGAATCTGGATGAAGCGGAGGGGAAGAAGTAAAGGCAGATAAAATCAGTGACAGCGATGTTCCTTCCACCTGCTGTCACTGCTCCCCTCTGCCTTCAAATGCAGTGGTTTAGAGAGCCCCATGTGCTTGCAGAAATACCTCTCTAATCCGCCATTTATCT
This sequence comes from Calonectris borealis, assembly GCF_964195595.1. Lineage (NCBI taxonomy): Eukaryota > Metazoa > Chordata > Aves > Procellariiformes > Procellariidae > Calonectris > Calonectris borealis. The sequence continues at coordinate 6,020,037 of NC_134332.1, forward strand.
GAGAGATCTGTCCCACTCATCATTTCCAGGGGGCACCGGCAGTAGCACAGGAATAGCAGAACAGCAGAATTTATCTGCTTCTCGTTTAGGCAACGCAGAGCCCCCGGGCTCGCCCGGAGCTGTGCACGGGGCAGCGCGACCCTGCCAGCTCCAGCCTCCCCGCTGGCACTGCCATCTCGCAGGCACAATCTCCTCGAGCGCTGCACCGACACCAGAGCCAAACACCTGAAAGGCCCAGGGCTACGGAGCTGATGAGACTTCATCAAGTTAAAAATGCATACGTTAAATTACTTCTATAAGAATCCTCATCCCCCAGCTCGATACCCAGACAAAAGCCACGAGGGAGTCAGTGGCTGCAGCACTCCCTGCAGCACAGCCAGTTTTAGTATCTCCACTCCAACCTCACAACAAGCGATTTTGGAAGAGCAAACAAGTGGCAACCACTCGCTGCACCCTCTCTCCTGGGACAGGCTCTCCTCTCCCATCCTCGGCCCTGCAAGACGCTCCCCTTCAGCCAGGTTGAGCCGCAGCAGCACTTTTCCTGCTCCCCCCCCCAATGACGGATCGTCTTCCATCGCAATATCCAGCCTCTCGGTAGGGTGCAAGGTCAGCAAATCCTCCTCCGCAGCTCAGCCTGCGTTCGCCTGCAGCCCAGATAATTGACTCATCTGTAGCCTTTCATCTCCTCCCTGGGCTGGAAGATGAAGTCAAATTGCACCCTTCAAAATTCAAGCTGCCTCGTGCCACCCTTGCCAGTCAATAAATCCCTACCACCCTCACCCCGCGGTTTTCAGTGCAGCTATGAAAAGATCAGGCCAAAGCACTTGTGGAAATCTCCCCTCTCATCTGTCACACAGCTTGCTCTGAAACACAAGCATCCTTTAACCTGCTTTTACTTATTTATTTAAGCAGGAAAGGAGGGAGAAAAACATTCCAGACTAGCCTGTGTCAGCAATTAGGAGCATGAAATATCTGGCAAGGCAGCTTTATAATTAGAGCTTTACTCTGTCCTTCTTTTCTCCCCCTGCCAAAAAGAAATCACTGAAGACCAGCCACGTCTGCAAGGTTGTGCTGCTCCCGTGGAGCCTCGGAGGAGGATCGGGCTGAGGCACCAAACCTGCTGCCTTCACGCTCCCCTCGGGCAGGAGAGCTGCGTGCACGGGGAGCGCAAGGGCTGCAGGCAGCACACGGACCAAGAGACCTGTCCAAGGGATTTCTGTTTTGGCTGACCTGAAGTCTTTTACCCCTCCAAGGTGGGACAACCTGCTGCCTCATTCCCTCAACTGACAAGCACGCCTTTCCCATCCACCAGTACCAGCACTCAAGTTTTTCACACCTTCCTCCTGCCTTCAAACCGTGCACAGACAGGCACCGCACACCTCCACCCCGACACCAGGTACCATATTGCCCCCCAACCCCTCCGAAAACAGTCATCCGAAAACACACACACACACCCCCCCCCGCATCAGCAGCCTGCCTACGCTCCGCGTCTGCAGTCACTCTCCGTGTAACTGTGAGCCTTCCTTTCCATACACCCAGCTCTTTCCAGATTGCTCCACATCAGGTACCTCTGATCTGTCTTTTAATTCTGAAATCATAAACTTTCTACAGTACTCTGACACCGTATGCTCTCAGCCTGGAATAAATAAGCTGACCCTAACGTCTATTTATTAGTGAGATTGGCCCCTTATAACCAGACCCTAGTTGGCGACTACCACTGACAATAAAAGAATTACTAAATACAGTATAAACCTCCAAATGTCCTGAAGGCAGTAGAAGACAGCTGTGTGGCAGAGCTGTGCCACCCCTGGGCAACATGTATTGAGGTCTACCAGGCCAGGCCAGCATCTGCAGACTGTCCTAGCTCCCAGGACCAGGGCCAGGGCCAGGGCCACCCCCTCCCCACAGGGCTCTTCTACTCCAGCAAGTGTAATGAATTGGAGAGGCGAGCTCTGCAGTGACCCGCCCTGGCCCCAAGGGATCTCCTTTGCCCTCTAGGATGGATCCAGAAGGACAACAATATTTGTGCTACCAGAGATGTTAAAAGCCCCAGACGTACAAAGGCTGCAAGAGCATGAAAAGGTCCCTGCCCATAGCCCGTAGCGTGAGATGGGATTTTGCTCAACGAAACAGTGGCAGAGGGACACAACAAACCACCCTGGGAGCTGGTGACCTGGTAAATGTGGGCTACTGAACTGCAAAGCTCTTTCCTTTCCGGCCTGAAGGAGCACCCCGGCAGGGAGGTGGTGCAGAGCAGGCTGATGGTGCTGTGCAGCCAGCGCAGCACATCCCTGGCACGAGAAACAACCCCAGCTCAGACACATCGCTCTGCACCGCAGCTCCTCGGGGCAGGGACTGTCACTCCCTGTACACAGGATTCATTTTAGCCAGCCTTAAAAGATCCTCAAAGCTCATAACACGTAAGCTGATCCTTTGGGCTCCCTCCAGAGACATCCCCTGAAGGCCACTCACCGAGCAGAGGAGCACCCGGGACGGGTGGGGTGAAGCATCGTGGAAAGCAGCTCCTCTTCCTCGGCAAGCCAAGGGAGCTCGGGCAACGGACTTGCAAAGTCTGAAATGCGTCTCACAGAGGCGGCCTCCCATCACTAACGTAACATCGATAGTACAAAATAGCAATAATTCACACAGCAGAGGAGCGGGGCTGGCTGTTTTACTCAGCGGACCAAGAGGAGCAATGCAGAGGGTCTTACACTGGCTGAGGTGACCCCCGTGGCCCATGCCAGGCACTTCCATCAGGAGCCATGTGCTGGTCTCCCCCCTCCAGGCTATAAGTACCAGTGCCCCTTATAAATTATATTATCCAGGTTTGAGCAGTTTCCTTTCCTCCAAAGCTGCCAGCTCCAGATATTAATGGCATTTAACGAGGAGCAGCTGATGCCTGTTCATGTTTCACTTCCAAGCAGTACCTAGCAAAGGGGCTTTGGGCTTGGCAGGGACCTGCTCACACGAGGAGCCAAGCCTCCTCCCTCCCCTGCCTGCCCCGCTGCAGAAGCTCTCTCCTGGCCACCACAGAGGAGGTTTTTAGGGATGTCCTTCCCCCTCAAGCATAGAAAGGTGATCCCCAAGGCCCATTCATCAGACCCTGGAGGTTAGGAAGAGGCATGAAGCAATGTGAGAAGAGGCAGACTGGTATTGCCATCTCTTGAGTAAACCACAAGCATTTCTAAGAAGATTGCCCCAGAGATGCCATTTCCCTGCTTTATCTGGGAGAAACCCTTGAACATCCAACTCACTTTTGTCCCCTCTAATCTCCAGGGCATGTGGTCCTTCCCGCTGCACATCTGATGCCTGCACCACCGCCAGACACAGCCCAGCTTCACACAAAACCCATCACCGCCTTGAGCCCCTCCAAATTCTCTTGCAAAAGCAATGTGTAACCCAGGGGGATAAAGGCTTTCAAGACATGCCCTGAAACCCCGCACATCAAGTCAGCGACACCACACATTTCCCCTCGCTTCCCCGAACAGCGGGTTGGCACACAGCTGCGGTGATCGAAGAGAGCTTTTTCATCTTTAAAAGGCGTAAAGGAGAACAAAAGGCAGATGTACGCACATAGCACACACATATATAACGGGGCTAATAAGAACTCCAGCTCCTGGGCTTGCAAGCCAGCACAATACTGAAATCGCTCTGTATTTCGTTACCCTTAAGCAAGCCAAAATGTTTCAGGGGCAGCGGGATTCACGTGCAGCATCTGGGGCCTGCAGCTGACCTGCAAAGAAACCCCCCGGACTGAAAAAGGGAGCCGGGGAATTACAGAGCACGAGGGAAAGGGGCTGCCGCACACCCCACAGCACGGCTGGCGGAACGCGTCCCGCAGTGGGGGACCCCCGGGCACCCCTCGGGAGGCAGATGCACAACCACCCTCCCCAGCACGTCTCCCCGCTGGCAGAAACCGCCGCGGCGAGGGCTGGGCGATGCGACGGGGACCCGCGGGGACCCGTGTCAGGGTGTTCGCACGCCGCAGGCTGCAATGAATGGGATGGCACTGAGAGGAACAGGGAAGATGCCAAAATTGCCTACACCTGCCTCAGCTGTGTGTGAGCACTGACAACTGCAAATCAAATTTTTAGCAGGGCTAATCAAGACGACCCAAGAATATTTCTGCTGAATATTCAGACAGGAGAGCGGGTCTGGCTGCCTGAAGCGCAGAGATATCCCCGCCAAGGCCAAAACCCCTGCCCAGCCCTGCCCACCCCAGAGACAGGTAATGGCTTAACACACAGTTTTCTACCTTGCATCAAAAAAAAAAAAAAAAAAACAAAAAAACCCCAAAACAACCCCAAAAAGCCCCACATATATAAAATCTGCACAGAGGCTAATAGCTGCTAGCGTCTTTGGAGATTTGTAGCATTTGCGTGGTAAGTGGATTTCAATTAAAGCCATCCATAAAGAGAGAGGCCTCTCTTTCTGTCTAAATCACAGCAGCACATCAGAAGGAGTGGAAAATGTATTTTTAAACTATATACCTCAGATGGTGGAGTGCACCATCCTCTTACACTGAGGGGAAAAACAAATTAATTGATACAGGTCAAACCAGAGTAAGACTTTCAATTATTCTACAGTAATTACCCTAGTAAAAATTTAAACACACATAAGCCAACTTGGTAAGGTTTAGCCTCACTATTAGCCACATGAGAAACTCATCTTCTACAGCTGCCCAAGGGAAAATTAAGAGTCAGCTACTGATATCCAGACCCCCAGACAGGCCTCCTTCATACAAACAGCCATTCGGGGCACACATGAAAATATGTTGCCAGCACATGCACGTGCAAATTCCTAGCTTGTCTGCGAACATAGCTATCACTTGAGGAAAAAAAAAAATCTGTATACAATATATTACACCCAGTTTCCCTTACTAAAGCACTGGTGTGCATCCTAAATAACATGAGTTTCCCATTCAACAGCCTCTGAGGATGATAAATATTATTTTCATTCTCATTTTAAACACTGGGAATGGAAGAGAGCTGAGCAAATTCCTTCTGGAAAATACTTTATCAAAGGAAAATGCATGTGGAGTGAAACCAAAAGTGCTGGCTAATTTGGGCTGAATAGAGTAAATAGCCTCAGCCAGGAAAAATGAAGAACTGAAGGAGTAATCAAACATTTCCTTTTGGTGTTTGCTAAATTAGATGGTTCAAAATGGTGTTTTAACTTCAGTAATTCTCCATATGTCAGCGTAAATGAGCTTTAAAATATATATATATAAAAAGAGTAAAAGGGAGCAACACATCTTATTTTCACATCCTGTGGCACAAAACAATGAGAAAAGTACCTAGGGTTCACCAAGCATGCTGGTACTTATTTTTCTCAGGTTGTTCAACAGAAACGGAAACTAATCGACCAAGCTCTAGAAATCAGGCTCAGAGGGGTGCCCTGAAGCCCCTGGACCACTCAGTCCACCCCCATGGCAGCCCGTGCCTGAACCTTCACAGCCAGGTGAGCCGCGCTGCGGTGGCAGGGGCTCCGAGGTGACGGACACCTTGAGGAAGGTGCCCTGGCTGCCACCTGGATTAGGGTGGTCTTACCTACGGTGGCAGAGTTTCCCCATGGCCAAAGAGATGGAACCAGTCAGCAAAGTCATTCCCTGCTCCAGCGGATGCTCCGTAACCGGAGCTGCCGACCTGTCTCTCCATCTCTCCCCAAAGCCATGGCTTCCGCCACACAGGAGTAAGTCTGTCCTGGTGGTTCTGCTCTTCCCGGGGATGAGCAGAGCTGCAAAGGCGCAGAGGAAAGGGTGTTTCAGGAGTTACTAACCACACCTCCTCCCTCCCTTTTCACCTGTCTTCATGGACCTAACAACCTCCCAATTAGGTTCAGGTTGTGTTTGCTGACTTTCAGGTCAGATATTTTGGTGCTAGGGGAAAAGATGGGATTGGGAAGAGGGGGGCTAAATTCAGAACCACACAAGAGAAGGGTGAAGCACCGATGCCACCCCTTCCCCCAAGATCTCAGGCTTGGCATGCTTGCTCAGGGCAAGGGAGGCCAGGTCCCCCCCGCCCCACGCGAGCAGATCTGAGCTCATTTCTGCCAAAACGAGGTCCTTGTTCCTAGGACATGAGAGCAGGGATGAGTGGTTCTCAATGCCTCCTCTTGAAGCTGCTTCACGCGGTGCAGATGAACCTGTGCGGGGCAGGAAGCGGAAGGCAGATGGCCAACGTCAGCGTGGGTGCCCGAAGCACCCGCTGAGGGATCCTCCCCGCTCCCTGCCTCAACAGCTACTTATGTCGTTTCTGTAGAGTAGAAGAGCTACTCCACCAGAAGGGATTCCAAATGCCCGGCAGCCTGATGATTAGAGTACTCATTAAAAATGCAACACTGCTTTTGATTCCTGTCCTAAAATCAAGCAGATCTTAAGTTTGTTCTCCTGAATCCAAAAGCTCTGAGCACGATGCTGCAAGGAGCTCTTAGGCATGTTGTGCCTCTTCACTTGGAGCTGTTCCACTTGATGTAAATGCCCTTAAACCACCAGGGAGGCTATCAAAGTGAGCGGTTACGGTTTCACCCCTACAGCAGGACACATATATTCCTGTTTACCAGACATACCATTCGATTAAACACCAAGCCAGATCAGGTCAAGAAGAGACTTAAAACAGGACAAGATGTTCCTGTCGCTCCAAGACACAAAACCTTCAGCTGTCCATTCTGGTTGCCCAAACCAGGAACTACTCCTAATCTCCCAGCTGGTCCCAGACTGGGGAAAGCTCATTCTGCTCCATCGCTCCTCCCACCAGCAACAACCCTGGGGACAGTTAGAAGGTGCGTCCTGCAGAGGCACGCTGCGGCGTACGAGTGTATCACTCCAATAGCTACCCAGTTGCATACTGGTGCCTAAAACAGCTGCACTGGGATCACTCTTATCAAAAGGAAACGAGATGAGCATTAGCACAGCACTGATGCATCTTTCCACCTTAGCTGACGGCGGGTGAGCACGTGCAGATTGGGAGCGCTGCATTTGGACCGACGTGTCCTATGAAAGCCACAGCCCAGAGATTTCACGCCTGTTGGAAGCTCTGCCTGTGCGAGGTGAAGACTGTGCCGTCACACACCCGGCAGCGGGCACCGCCGCGCAGGCGAGCCGGCTTTGCTGCTCTCGGTAAAGACACTGCTGCCCTGAGGCAGTTCAGTCCCTCCAGTACACACGTAACTCCCCGGTGTGTGTTTTATACCCCCCTCGGTGCCTGAAGGGGTCTGTTAAGGGCTCAGTTAAAATGGCAGACTCTGGTATTTTTCATGTTATAGAAGAACTCTTGAATTCCTGACAGAGGACAGGTAGGAGCAGCAGGGCTGGCAGGAGGGGTAAGGTTTCCTATTAGGCCCTGTGGGAAAACAGAGCAGCTTTCAGGAATTCATTTGCCATTAGATGATTGCTAAAAAAACCATAAAAATCATGTGTGTTTTCTTGCAGCTGTATCATTTGGTCTAAGAGGAGATTACACCTCCCAAAACACCTGCCTCCCCCCACGCTGCTTAAACAGCCTCCACCGCTCAGCTCCAGCCCTGAAAATCTTTTAGCTCGGGAGGTCGCCAGGCTCAGGCTTTGTATTTCAGGCAATACAATAGATGTCAAATAAGAATTACTTAAACCTCATCCCCTTTCCAGGTCACTCTGCACCCCATCACCACCCCACCTCCCTCGCGTGGTGCCAGAGATCGTTTGGGGCAGCTTGTTTCACACCAACCCTTGGCGATCTCGGGTATCACTCGGCATCCCGAAAGGCCCAGGCGAGTTTGTTCCCTGCAGAAGGAGCTGAGGACTGAAATGGCTTTAAGGTCTGCTGCTAGCTGAGATGCACAGCCTGCCTGTCCCTGCCTACCTGCCCCGGGGCTTGCACCAGCCGCTCTCCCAGCACCGTCAGCTGAGGATGGAGGCAGGCAGGCGGCCAGCGTAACCCCTCTCGCTGTGCTTCGCCTCCTGGGATTTCCCAGCTTGGTTTCCAGCAGCCCGGGGCAGAAGCAGAGCTGGACTCCAGATGCCTGTAACTGGGCCAGGGTGTTCACGCTGCCAGACCAGCATCAAAAACCCTCACTGGAATTAAGGATCAAAGACAGGAAGGGAATTTAGCGAGCACAAAAGTTCCTGTTAACTCCTGCAACTGCTTCCACATGCAAAGACCCAAGCCCGGCTCCCACCTGCATCCTCTTCTCTTTAGCAAAGCTACAGCTCTTCAGTGCTTCCCCTTCCAGAGAGATGCTGGTGCAAGCCTTGCTGGCCCGCACAAACCTTTTGCTCCCCTTTCGTCGCATTGCCAGGCGCTGCCATCACCAGGACAGGCAGCACCCAGCCTGCAAACCTGCCAACCACATGCAGCACGATTGCTGCAAGCTGCTGTAGGGGTCTTGCATAGGATACCAGGAGGGATGCGTTAAAAGATTTGAGTCCAGGCAGGGAGCAGCAGCAGGGACCGGGCGAGGGTCGGAGAGCAGCAGCTCTCCTCTGGCGGCTTCATGCAAGAGAGGCAAATTCTGCTGAGCTCGGCAGGCTGCGGAGGAGGTGGCTCGGGGGCAGGAAGGGGGTTATAAAGCTTCCTCTGTCTCCCGGTGCAATTTAGTTAAATTATGTCACAAAGAGTAGGAAAAACATTACAATGAACTGCACCAGGACATTCATTTCCAAGGATGCCCAGGGCACAAGAAAGGAAAATATTGATTAGAACTGCCTGCAAATTTTCTGGAAGAACAGTTTTCTGACAGAAAATGACAATTTGATCATATCAAAATTTCCTGCTAGAATGGGTAAAACTCATAAAAACTTCATTTAGCAAAACAGTCACAATCTGTCTTATCGCTGGGTTGAACGCGTTTGTTCTTATTTTGAAACCACATTTACTTTCATTTTATTAAGACTCACGCCAAAAATAAATTCTAAAAACAAAATAAAAATATTTTGATTTACCCCCAAACAAACTATTTTCATTGTGCTGGAAGATTCACATTTCAGCTTTCCAAACGTGGATTTTGACTTTTGTATGGCAGAAACTCCAGGTTCTGCCCTGACTTTGCACAGATACAAATACTTTTTGCCCAAGAGGGTTACTAGGATGAACTATTTCTATAGAATATTTGTAATACTTGTTTTAATTCTTAAACTGATAAGCAACTGAAATCATACCTCTCGATGGGGATGGGTGACACTGAGGCTAGCTTGGGTGCGGTTTTACGGAAACACTTTCTCATTTGGTAGTTCTGGCGTTTGGTGGGTTTTTTGGTTGGTTAGTTGTTGGCATTTTTTTAAAAAGTTATTAGCTACAAATCATGGGTAGATCCTGTTCCAAAATCCACTGGCAAAACCCCTCTGTCTCCAGCAGACCCAGCTGGGGATGCAACGTGTGACCTGTCCCCACGGATGGGTGGCAGCGAGTCCCCCGACTTTCCTGAGCAGGGACACACCATGGGAGCGCTGAGGGTCTCGGTCTTCCAGATGTTGCCAAAAGTAAAGCAAAAAACTGCAACGTTAATAGTAACAAAAAAATAAGCAAAATACCTGAGAACCAGAGTCACAACAGTATTTATGAATCTAACTCCTACTGATTTCAAAGCAAGCCAGGAACCAAATCCTTCGTGGATCCAGGTCGGGGATATTATTTCTCACACCTGCTATGTCCTCTCTGTTCTTTTCCCTGTTTTTCATTTTTTCCCCTCACTTCTGTCACCACACAATTTATTTCATTCACCATCACCTTTGCCTTGTTCCCTCAGTACTCTGAAGGCATTCCTTTCATTTCCATTTTTCAGACACTAAAAGCATTTATTTTGAATTCTGGTGCCTTCAGCACATGAAATCAGTCTCAGCTGCACTCAAAAAACACCAGCCTGATCTCGTTCTATGCCTGTTCTTCATGTAGCACTAAGACAGAGGGGGAAACCTAGCTGCCTTTCAAATAACCCTGTTGATTAACCATGCTCCAAGTTCAAAAGCTGAATGCAGAGGACACACCACCAGGTCCAAACCCCGCTGCTCACACTGCATCCCTTCTGCTCTCTGGGTTTCGGAGGTAGACAGGAGTGGTGAAGTCTGCACCGCATTGTTTCTAGCACTATATTATAAAAGTGGCCGTAGAGTGACCGACAAGAAGGATGGAGCCAGGAAACTCCTGCCCCGGTTGGAGGCAGCAGAACTAAGCCAACCTGCTCTGCTTTGCCTGCAGCAAGCCAGGAGCAAGCTTTGGATCTGGGTTTGGGTGACCTTATTTTACCTCCCTCCGTACCCCTTAAAGATGTGGTGCATTTTCCTATGGTTTTCCCCAACATTACCTCCTAAGGGAGAATGGGAACCTGCAGTTGAGGGCAGTAATTTCTCATGCCAACCCGCCCCGATCAGCAAAAGCGAGTCTGCAACACTTTGCACAAAGCAACACGCCGTACTCATGCAGCCTCAGCAGCTTGCTCTATCTTGCAGAATAAACATATCCACCACCAGCTCAAGAAACTCGTGCCATACAGCCAGGCTCTGCAGCGAGAAAATCCCATGGAGCCGTGCCCCGGGCAGGGCCAGGGGTGGATGTCACCCCACTCCTCGTGGCTCACCACCGCAGGGACCCGCACACCGAGCATCATAAGCAGTTTATAATCTGGGCAGTGTAAGCACCACCACGCTAAACCCACTCCCTGCTTTGTTCACCAGTGCTGAGTGCGAATTCCACGGTAATGCAAGCAGCGGCATGAGTAAGACCCGACTTAGCACGGCTCCAGGGAAGCAGACGGCACCTATGTTATACATACAATAAACCCAGCCAGCTTTTGCAGGCTTTGCCTTTCAGATTGCTCAGCACTGGTATTTCCCTTGTGCATGCACTAACACACACAAGCTGCACAGCCCTTTGGTCCTTGCTTACCCCAGCAGCTTTACAGCTCGATTAGGATTTGGGGTAGTTTTTAGCCTTTATCCTAAAGTGAAAAAGCACCCAAGCAAAAAAACAAACCCCAAAATCATTAGACTGAGAACTATCAGCAGTGATTAACAAAGAGAAAAACAACAAATGAACTCCCAAAACACAGGAGCCGGCAACAATATAGGGTAGCTCTTTGAAAAGAAAGCTTTTCATGAGCCTCAGCATGGCATCGAGCCATTCCTCTGATACATCATTTCCCTGGTCTGACACAGAAAACACCCTGATGTAAGGTCTATTTCCACTAACAACCAACAAACTTTTATCATTAAAAATAAAGCGAGATAATCTACTGTTAATATGGTCTGGATGGGGAGCAGCAAGCAGATGCTGCCAGGGTCTGGGGGTCATACCCACGTCCCCCCCGGTGCCAACCCGAGCACACGGTTGTGGTTTCACCCACAGCTCGCGCAGCCCTTGGCATCGCTGCTGGTGGATCAGTGTTGGCTCCTCTCTCCCAACCAGGCAGACAACCTGGAGAGACATTAATTGCCTTGCCCAGGGTCACGTAACAAAGCCACTGGAAACCTGGGAGAAGGAGCTCAGGGACACTTGGCTCCTTTCCCTATATTTTTCCCACTAGACCAGAGTGCCTTATTCACTCCCAGCCCACGCCGCATCCACTTGTGTCCCCCCGGGAGGGACTTGGGAGAGGAGCCCTGCTCTGCAAAGCGCTTAAGCACATACTCAGAGTCAAACTTGTGCTCAAGGGCTTAACAGGGAGGTACTGAAGGAGCTGTTCAAGTGCAAAGACTTCCCAGAATAATAAGGAGATAAAAGCTAATGCAGTATTTAACCACTGGAGAGTCTGTGAGGTCTCACACACCCTAAGAGCAATAAAAGTCTGCTCAGCTCCCATTTCCCTTCCCTCCCTGGGCCCATGGGTGAAGCTGTCCAGGCATGGGAGAGCTCATCGGCTCCAGCTGGAGCCTTCAAACCAGACAAAGATCAAAATCCCCCAGCCTGGATCCTGCACCCATCTCCAAGCTCCCTCTACTGTTCCCAAGTGCACGTTACAGTCCCTGATTCCTTTGTTACTCACAAGCAAGACCACAGCAGAAATGATGTCCTACTGCCACCAAAAGATACTTCCACCTAGGTGGGTCTACCAGCAAGATCAGTGGCAGCTGCACCAGGAGCAGGAAACAGAGCAGCAAGTACCTTTGGAGGCTTTATCTGGGATGAAGGTGATGAGATGAGAAAAAGCAGAAACACCTGGGATGAAATAAAGGGGGGAGGAAGAAATCACCCGGCTGCAAAGGGGTCAGATGTTCTGCTGAAAAGCAGGGAAAGCAACCACATTAGATAAGCGTCTGAGCTGCAGATAACTGTCCCACCCAGGGCTCCTCTGTCTCTCTGCTTCCCCCAAGGTGCTGCCCAATTCCTCTCTTACTCTTACAGTAATATTGCCATCCACAAAACCTTCCAGCAAATGCCCAGGGCATCTCTCAGGGTTAGCATGGGCTCTAGTTCTTCTCCTGCAGGTCCTTGATCTCAAACCCATCTCAGTGACTTGCAGTGACCAGCCTGTCCCTGGTTCAGAGGAGGGTGACCAACGCTGCTGTCGGTATCCCGCGTGATGAGCAGTGCTCCCAGCTTGCCTCTGCCCTGGCCACCTCAAAGCACGGCCCCGCTTGGTTTTCTCCTGGCCGTGGGGGAAGACAGCACACACCCCAGGAGAGCAGCAGGGTCTGGCCTGACTAATAGCAGGAGCAACAATAACCCTCCAAGGTCCACTGCAGCCTTCAGCAAAGATTTAGCAGAAAATGAGTTATATCAGAATATCCTGAATTCTTGTGGTTTTCCAGACTCTTTAGAGTTGATTTCATGCGAACTCAACCCAACTGACACCCGTTGTCCTGAAGCGGTTCACAATCCACCAGGCACTTGGACCAGCCTCATAAATTTCAGTCTGTTTTTTAGAGGAAATGAAGGAATGCAGCTGGTATAGCTTAAAGACAAATAGATGTTTACTGGGATCATTTGTCTCCTGAGTGGGTTGCAACTGCATCTTCGTACATGGAGTGGCACAAAAGGAAGCCACAGGTTCTTATTATTGAGCAGACTAAAGACAGCACACCACTGCTGCCCGGCATCCCCGGCTACGCAGGCTTCTACCAGCGCCTGCCTCAACTGGTAAATGATTCATCTCAGTCCCCGGAGGATTTTTCTGGTAACTGCTGCAGATCCACCTTGGGATGACAGAGCAAAACTAGCAGAAAACCAAGCTCGTCACTTCTTTTTTTTTTTTTTTTGCCACCGAAAAAACATAATTTTAGGATCGGGATATCAGAATCAAAGCTAAGGGCAATCTGGCTCCTTACACAGAGATTTTTTTTAAACCTATTTTCAGCTGACAACATTAAAGCTGCTGCCCATAGATTTATTGGTGAAATTTATAAGCCAGTGAGGAAAGCCACCAAAAGAGGAGGAAGCAGAATCAATTCCAAATCTCAGGATTTCATGTTTCAGTGGGATTCAAAGGTGTTAAAGCCAGTAAGCCAGAGAGAAAGAAGCACGAAATAAATACATATAGCCTCTAATCCCTAAGATACTTTGTCTGGAGGACACCAAGCACTGTGCTGCAAAGTAAAAGCAATAACTCCTAAAGGACACCCAGGCCCTGTAACCAGACAGACAAGAAATGAGGATGAAAGCAAGAAAGCAGCATGACAAGTTAAACAAATACAAAACCACACGTCAGAGCATTTATAAGGGGAAAAAATAGGAAGAACAGTTTTCCTTGACTGGAGCTTTATTTACAATTGACCCAATGAAGGAGGCTGTTCCCCAAAGTCCCCCCGGGTGATGGCTATGCCGCAGGAGCGGGGCCAGGGATCGCAGCCATCGCACCCACCCCACTGCCCCCTCAGCACCTCTAAGGTGCCCAGCACCCCCCTCTCTGAAAGGAGCCTGCTGGCTTTTCAGCTCCACCTTCTCTCACGTGCTGCTGGGAGAGTTTAAGGCACCTGGAGGAGGACTCGGCTGGGCATGCACAGCCACAGCTGGCCACCAGTGCTGGTCATCCCCACCACCGTGTCCCAGTGTTCAACAACCCACCCACACCCAGCAAGGATTCATGCCCTAACACGGACCACACAAGCTTTTCTGGTTTAGACAGGAGCCTTCCTCAAAGTCCACCTCCAAAGCAGGAATGACGAACGCACGACGCGTCCGATGTCCACGTGTGAAGGCAAGGGCAGCGGTTGCCACCTCCTCTGTCTAAACCTGCCTCCCTTTTCTCCAGCAGCTGACTCTGGAGAGGATGTCCTCCTGCAGCTGTGAGGAGCAATGCACTCACCCCGTCCTCCCACGGCCATCTGAGGGGGAAACCTCTGCCTCCAAACGCGCCTTGGCGGGACCACAGACCAATGACAAAGAGAAAAGAGAGGAACAAGACTCTAAAATTGTTTCTAAGTCCAAGAGGCGTATTTCCAGTTTCTCAAATTTTTTTTGTGTGTGTATATCTCTCTCTCTCACATCATTTTTTACATCACCCCCTTGTCATTCAGCACCTGGGGAAAACAGGAGGTTTATTCTTTATTCTGAGTCATTTCTCTCTTCAGCACGAGCACGGAGCTCAGCAAGACCCAGTCTGCTGGATATACTGAGCTACAGACAGACAGTGCTTCCTCCTCCTGAAAATCCATTCAGAAATTCCTAAAAAGAATCATTTGCTAAAGAAAAAGGAAATTTGAGGTCACAGCAAGAGAGCCATGATTATCAGAAAGGCGGTGAAGGGCCAGGGCAGACGTGCTGCTCCAGGTGGAGAACACAAGGACTAACCAAACATGACCTGAGCCACCAAGTGCACATTATCAAGGAAACGATGCCAGCATCGCTTTGATAATCCAAACCGTTTACCCTAGTCCATGAGAACAGAGCACTGATGGGAGAAGCTGGCAGGAGGCAGAGTTGGGGCCAAGCGAGAAATAAGAACCAGAACACCTGGCTGCAGAAGTAGTCTAAAACATTGCAAAATAATTAGCTCCTCAGCATACTTCATTTATTGCTTGCAGCAGGAATTAATGAAAATGAATCTGTATTTAACCAGCAACTTGGAACCTTTAATACAGAAATGTTTTCAAGCTGGTAAGGGGGGCATAGCTCCAAATTTCCAAAGTTCTCAGGGGCTGGATTAACAGATCAGTAAAAAAAAAAAAAAAAAAAAAAGGATTGAACTTGGAACATGAAATCAAGAAATTTATGGGAATCAAAATCAAAATTTACGGGAACATTTTTTAAGGTTCAGCTCAGTTTTGGTTTCAGCAATGGGCAATGCAGAGAGGTTATTGCTTCTGGCCCAACCCTCAGATAAAAAAAAACCCACGAGGTCGCAGGCCAGTGCTGAGCAGAGACTGTGAGAGAGGCTGTACCGGATTGACTCAGCCCTGCTCGATGGGGCCAGACGCACCAAACCTCACACACAAAGAGATCACGACAGTGCGGGATATCACGGACAGACAAACGGAGCACGGCTTTCTCTTGCAGCACCGTGCTGGTCCTGTGGGATTTGCACCTGGCAGCATGTAAAACTCGAATTCATTTTGGAAACGCTTCCAGCAGTTCCCCAAACCAGTCTGAGTCCTTCAACCGCTTGCCCGTCATATTGTCTGCCTTTATCAGAAGGAAATTGCCCGCAGCTACCTCTGCGAAAGCATTCTTCAAGTCAACCCTCGAATTTTTCCCAATGCCAGGAAACTACCAGTGGAAGATCCTCCAATATCCACCACCAAGGCATCCCTCACCAGAGCATCCCCATCCTCACCTGGAGAGAGCTGGCTGGGACAGGAGCACTCAAACTACAGCTGAGGTTAGAAACCCCAACAAGGGAAAAGGAAAGACCAGGGGGCAATTAATAGGGAGGAATTGGTTTCTTTAGCAGTTCCAGCTCCATCAGGCATGAAAGTTTAGGATACTCTCGGGGGAGGGAAGATTCTTGTCTCAAGGCAAACTGGCCTACTCACTCTATTTATAGACAAGAGGCAGCATTTTAGCCCTGCTGCGGCTCAGCAGAGCCCACTTAGATGCTCTGCATGTTATGCAAGTGCTCCAGAGCCAGGCTGGTCCCCTGGCCCAGCTCCACGTGTGGGTGGCTACTAGGAGGATGAGGAGATGTCCCATCCAGGGCAGGAGCGTCCATCCGGCACGGGGGTGGCAGAGCCGATCCCCCACGGCAGGCATCATGCTGCAATGTGGGGACATCGATGAGAAAGACTGAAGCACGAGACATCCCTCCTCTGAGGCATAAATTGGGCTCAGAAAAGCAACCTAGTGCAGAGAACTGGGAGCCTCAGCTTTCCCTAAACCCCTCAGCTGGGAAGAATAGGGAACTGCAAGCAAAAGAAGGCACAGAAAATGGGATTATTTGAAACGTCCTATATCGAAGGAAATGGCAACAAATTCTGGTCTCTGGCCTAAATACCACTGGCTGGCTGTTCACCGTGGGGCTGCTCGGGGCCAGGATGGGGCCATCTCCTCCTCCCCGGTCGGCTGAAGTCCAGCTAGCAGAGCGGGGGCTGCTGCAAGCAGGACTTTGGCCTTCAAGGTGGTATCTGTGGTTTTGGGTCCAAAACAGCCACTTTGGTCACGAGACACAACGTTCCACACGAGGCAGGCGTCAAGTAGTCACCATGGTGCAGCCAGGTTAACTAATCCTCATCTTCCTTCTTATTTTTCCAGAGCAAATTTAGCCTTCTCTTTGCAAGTCCCCTATCTCAGCTATTAACAATAAGGGTAACTAAGGGAGCCATCAGTGGGAATTTAATCTTGGTCTTTTAGGACGTCGTCACAGGCATTTGTAGGGATAAGTCTCAGGAATCCAGCCTGCTCCCCATTCACAGTCAACCAGCATGAGAAGGTCACATTTAGCAACAAAATCTTATAAATCTCATGCTAGCGGAAGCCCTCAAGACTGAAAATCTGTGTTCTTATAAGCAAACCCCAAACCTAGGTACAGTATACATAAACAAACACCGACCCCTTCTTTACATCCATCAGCCCTGCCCTCGAGAACTTGCCGTGGGAGCAGTCAGGAATGGGACCAAACTGAAGGGCCATGAGGGTGAGCCGGTGCCCAGCAGAGAAACGGGAAAGGTCTGTCCTTCCACATCATCTGCCACCTTGCCCACCACAAGGGACTGAAATAAAGTTGCCAGAGAAAAACATATAAATCTCAACGGGATAAATTACCAGCCAGAGTCAACTCCTGCAGAGACAGGGGCACTTAACGCACCGAGCAGTGGTTACAGCTGGGCTTGCTAAACACAACACGGTATAACGCTTTCTAGGGATGGTTCACCAAGGCCCAGGCATTTCCCGGACATCTCTCATCACCCTACCAGTGTGCCCTGTTACTTATTTATCATCCTCGCTTAATATTAACCTTTGAGAAACTGGTTAATACTCCAAATCCAAATGCCACAAGAGTTCATCCTGTGATAATCATAATCTTTGGGCCAGAGGGGACAAGCAAGGCGCATCACTCAGTAGCTTGTTGTTAACCTTGACCTTCAGCACGAATGGAGCAAGATTCGTAGTTGCATCGAGCAGCTACCGGATGGATTTGCAAGGAGTCAGCCTTCTCCAGCATGGCTCATAACACTTGCAGAGACACCTTAAAATTTACCTTCTAGACATGACCCCAGCTAAATTTCTCCAACATCATCATGGTGCGTCCTGTGGCGTGGGATGCCAGGAAGCAAGAGGGGCTTGCTGGGGCTGAACAATGCTTCCCGTGCAACGCCACACCATGCCACAATATCCAGCGTAGCTCCAGAGCAAAAAAAACCACCAGCACATGAGCGCAGCCCTTTGCCTGAACCAGTCACCTTTTCTGGGAGCAGGGGCATCTCAGCCAGGGCAGAATGGTCCCCGCTGGTGACACCCAGGCTATTGCCCCTGGAGGGTGTTGCACTGGTGTGGTCATACACGGCTCGCACCATGCCGGCTTGGGTCCCTCCGGCACAGCATTGCATCCCGCACCGTCAGAACATCCCCTTTCTGGTGCCTCGGGCTGTGCTTCCGGACCCTCCAGCTGAACAAACAGCCCCCAGGCCTCCTAACACGTAGTCAGGCTAATTAAAAGGGAAAATGTGCTAAGCTGCTGCTCACTACAGGCACACGAAGAGAGAAACCTCAGACGGCTCTGTGGGAGACCCCCTGCCGTCAGCCGGTCTGATGCAGAGGGAGAGAAGGAGCGGAGGGAATGGCTGGATCAAACACAAATAACCCGAGGCACCGAGAGACTGACCCAGACTGCAATGGAACCCGCAATTAACAGCTGCTCTTCGTTATTCTTCATTAAACTAATCTTCCAATGGTTACTAGAGACAGTGAAACTAGCTTTTAGTCCTTGCTGAAGGCCAAGAAATGGTTGAAGTAGGCATCAGGCTGGCATTTCAGGCTGTCCCAGAGGGAAGCGGTGGTCTGGGGTTTGCCAAGCTGCCCACGTTGCGTGTCCTCACTGCAAACCCGCGGGCAGGCTGCTGCATGTGATGGGTTGCAGGAAGACGCCCGGGAATTGTCCATGCAGAAAAGCGTGGGTACGCTGCAGGAGCCCAGCTGGAGCCCTGCTGACTTTGCTCTGGCCTTGGGGTGGGAGATTCAAAGAAAACAAAAGCACGAGCATCGGCTCTGGGTGTGGGAAGGGGTGCAGATGGCTGAGACTGACACTTCAGGAATGTGGGATCTTAGCAGGTTCCTGAAATATTACCTTTGTCTATCTAACAAGAACTGGGTGAGAGCTGAGCGTGTCCTAAAACAAAAGCTCTTAATGAGAGTGCTAACAGAGTCAGGGAAAACTCTAAGGTACCAGGTAAAGACTGAAAACAAAATGAAGACCCTAGTCTGCAAACACATCTGCACACCAAGATAAGAGTCACAGGTCAAATTTTAATATTTGACAGTTCATTGCCTCTGTTTGTGTCAGGCTCCATCACAGCAACACAATGAATATGGCAGCAGTGCTCGCATGGGGATGACACCAAGTGACAGCCAGCCATTATTCACCATCCCTCGGAGGGCAAAATCCACTATTGACTTCAGCACGGAGAGGAGGAAGGAAGGAAATCTGACAGCAGTTCAGTGATTTAGAACAAGGGGCTCCACGCACAGGCTCTTGGAGGCATTTAGCCAGTGTGTGCCTCAGTTTCCCCATGGGTATAAACAGGGATTAGCAATAGCACTTGTCCAACTTCCAGGAATTCTTGCAAGGCTGAATTAATACCTTCAGATATTCCAGTAAGGAAGTAAAAAGCATGTAGCATTATTCACTTAACACTTGAATATATTTGCCGTGTAGCTACAGTGTCCAAAGAAGAGGTATTCTGTGGGAAACAAAGCTGTCCTTCTCCACGTCTAGAGAGAAATGACCCTCTATTGGAAGGTGGGATGTAGCAAAGCAGCACTGTCAGTGTCTGTCCTTACTTCTCCTCCTTCCTACACAAGGGCAATAGCTTTTAATGTGAAAAATTAGTAGGACAATGCTGAATATCAAGGATAATGCCAAGTACATTGTCTATAATATACTGGCAATGCAGCTGCCTTCTCAGCAGCGCCCTGAGTTGCTCCAACGAGAAATATCCAGATTGCCACTGCACCAGTGTTATCCTCCCGTGGATTAAACACACCTTGGGTAGAAGGCAACATAACTGCCGCTTCCATCTGGGAAAGCTGAGTGCAGATCAGCTTGCACAACCCAGGAAAGGCTTCCTCCATCTATCTCCTTACCCCCTTCTCCCTAGGCTGGCTCAAGTGTTTCTCAGCTGGGAAGGCAGCAAACGTCCACGCACAAACACGGGCTGCACTGGCTGGTCGAAGCTACGGTGAGAGAGTCTGGCTATCTCGTGGTTACAGGGGGAACAGACTGCCGAGAAAGCAAGCGAAAAAACAAAATAAACCATTTCTTTTTTGTTCTTTTAAAGATCAACTGCTTTGGGTGAGGACATAACAGTTTCCCCAAAGCTCTAAATGCACTGGATTCCTTTTAGATGTTGAAAGAGAGGATCCCTCAGAGACCCATCGAACCCAGATGGCCAGGCCAGGCAAGTGGTATCTGCACACCAGCTCTGCCCTGGTGTGTCCGCTGGCAGCACGCGCCCGGGGGGTTGAAGGAGAGCATCTGCTGGTAAGACCGTGCCAATACTTAGGCTGTTTCTCACAGCCTCCCCTGTCTGGGAGTTACCATACGAACCTGCTTCTGGCCAAGACCGCTCAGTTTGTGATTCTTCCCTCCTCGTTTCAGGGACTTTAAACTACCTTAACTCACTTCCAGCCTGCTCTCAGGGACTTTATTCATGATCGTTTGCTAGGTGGTGCTAATGAGCTCAGCATCGTACACAATGTCCTCCTGTGTTCCTGCTATCCATAACAACCCCTACAAACCTCAGGCCTTCACCAGCCAGGAGCTCAGAAAAGCTTCAACTCCAAAAACAAAAGCTTTCCTTGGTCTCCATGCCCCAGCTAATGTTGCCCAGTAGAGAAACATATTTTAATGCCTTTTCTGCAATGGGTTGCAGATGCACAGAGAGTGCCATGCTTATCCAGCATCCAGGAGAGCCAGGAGGACTCTATGTTCCCCAAAGGCCATCAGCTCCAGGACCAACATCTAAGGTTACGAAGCAGTGTCTCTTGGGAACACAGGTTAGCCACAGGTCCTGTTCCCTTCCAGAAAACCCAATTATTCACCTAATGGGCAATTTGCTGCCATCTGGACATTCAGAGCTTGACCTGTGATATGCCAGACGTCCCAATGAAGTCAGTATTTGGCACCAAGAGGGTGCTACCACTGCCTGGCACTACTGGAGAAGTTGATGCTGACGAGCACGACAGCGCAAATCGAATGAGCGTCAGAGCTTTCAGATGGATATTCTCAGTCTGCTTAGCAAGCGCTCATCCTCTTCCCTGCGAGACGAATGCAGTTTGAGATACAGGTGTCGGGCCGAGCAGAGCGTGGGAGAGCAGCCTATATTCTGCTCCTTTCTCTCCAGAGTTAGCATCAGCTTCTACTTTCACGGGCAACCGATTTACGCTGCTAAATGTCATTTTGCAATCCTGCAGGCTGAACTGAGCCCAAAGCTTTTGGCCTTGAGGAGTTCTTTGGGAGAGTCAGTCCTTGGCACTCGCGCAGGATTTTCACCAGCAATAGAGCACCTCAAGGTTCTTCCAGCAAAGATCAAGTCTACTTCAGCATCAGGTGTTAAACACTGAGAATATCAAGGAAAGGAGATGGCTGTGAAAGCACCGTTGTCAACAAATCCTCCCCTCCTTTGGCTGCTTAAGTTACCCCTGTAAGACCTCAGTCAGGATTCACTGCAAAGAACCAGGACTCTGAATCAAAACTTCCTGCCCAGGCGCAGCAACCAAAGGCAGAAGCACTGCTCTAATAAAGGAGCACAAAACACGCTGCTGATTTGATTTTATTAGCTCTCGGAGGAGCACAGAGTCCCACTAACCTCCTTCCCTTTCAGTAGCTGACCGGTGACAACATGCATCCATTCGAAGGTGCGCTAATCCAAAGACCGTAGAGAGGCACAAAAGTTATGGGGATTTAATTATCCTGCTTTTTGACACCAAGGTGGAGCTGAGGACTTGGCAAAGGACGTGAATGAGTGTGTGCATGCAAGCTGGGATGACTGAGCCCAGTGCCGGTAACCATGTGGATGAGCGAGTACGTCTGAGCGAACAAGTGGGCTGGAGACGTGCGTGCTACGCCAGCAGCGCTGTGCATACCTAACTGCTCCCTGCTAATCTTTCATACCAAATTCGACACAGGCTCTTTTTCAAATTACGAATTGCAAAGGACCCACAATCACACTCAAGCAGGCAAAAAAAATAGAAATCAGACATGGGAAAGGAGGGCCAGGGAACAGGAAGCCAAACACAGAACTATTTCCAGGAGGAATAACAGCCATATGGAAAAAGTTACCAAGATGATGAATTCTGCCTTCAATATGTTCAAGAAAGAAACTACATCAGACCTAGTCTGGGGGTGGCCAGATCCTTCAAGAGGGGAAAAAAAAAAAAAAAATCTGCCACCCCAGCTTGAACTTGAACATTTGGTGTTTCATTTGCATCTTGGAATGAGGCAACTGTTATCATTCAAACTTTGCATTCTTCTCTTGGATCTCTGCCTTCCCGGGTCACATTTGTGGCTCTCACATAACCAGGAATCCCCCCGCTACAATATGCTTCTCCTGGCTCGGCCCTGAAACCAAATTCCAGAGCAGCTGACATGGAAATTTACCGTCAAACAACTATTAAATTTTTACCTCAGGCTGTAAAAACTGGTTTATGTGCTCTGCATAAAAAATGTAAATATGCACTCGTCTCACGTGCTCTGTGGCATGCTGCCACAGAGCTTCACACAGCAGGCTCCTCAGATTTTGGAAACCAGGCTGGAGAAGCGTAGGGATGGTAATTGAAGCCCCAACCCTACAAGTCTGCAGCTCCCTGCATATGGCCAGAGACTTGCTGGCTGCATTGCAAATTGCAAAATCCACCTGAACAAGCCAAGGCTGTTTTCAACCATTAATTAATTTAGCTTCATGATCCCCATCTCACCCAGGTCTCTCCCTCTGACTGCCACATCCAGTTTCATTACCCCACTTGAAGGACTGCGGGAAAGCAAAGCAGAGCAGAGCCATGGAGGGTTTGCACAAAGACAAATCAGGGCAGAGTAACCCAGTAGCACACCAGCTGCCCATGCACACTCTTATTTCTCTCTCCCCAAAACACAGAGGTGCCCCTGGAGGCAATTCCACTATGTGGAACTGCCCCACGGAGAGGTTTGTCTCTGATGCCTTGTCTTCTAATGCAGGTACCTCATTCAAGTACTTCAAGTTAACTGAGATGAAGCCAGGCTTTTCTCCAATTAATGGCTATTTCTTTTTCTACTTTGCATCCCAACTTCATCTTCTTTCCTCCTTTCCATGCAAATCACCACCCACCTGCCTCCAAGGGTGGACAGCCTTTGCCAATACAAGTACCCAGCAGAGAATTAAAGCTAGAAACTATTAACCATTGTTGGGTTTTTTCCATCACCATCAAGCTCAAAATCCTCTTCTATTCAAGCTACAAGTGGGCTGATGTATATCTTCTGCAGATGTCTGTGTTCAAGGGAAAAAAACAACAGCAACGAAATCCTCTTTTGGCTAATAAACAGAAAGTAATTGCAGTTTGTTTCTTTGCTGCAAAAGGAACAGTGCTATTGATGGCATTGGCTGAGAATGCCTCATTTGTATCAGCAGCTTGTATCATTACGTTTACATTCTCCTGCTAAACCCTACCCACAGCGTAACCACATCTCCCTTGGTCACCTGTTTTGTCCACCCCACACCTAGACAATGATAGCAGGGATTGTTATTCTTTCCCATTCCTTAGTGTATCACACAATACAACGGGATCAAGCTTCTTTTTTCTACTTCCTACTCATTACATAACACAAAAAAAATAAGCATAATTAGACATTCTCCAGTGCAGCAATAGTCACAACTGCGTGCTAGACTATGAGCCCCACGTATGAAATGTAAGGGAAGTTATTTTGCCCAAGATGCAGAGTGATTCTGCAGCAATGAGGAATCCAAAGAGATTTTGCCATAAGCAAGGTTAAACAACTGCTTCTTCCTTTCTCCTCTATAAAGCAACTCGCTGATTAATTCGGAAGCAAGGTAAACAATAAACAGTGATTATGTGCATAGGGGTGATGATTCAGCCAAAGAAGCAGATCAGCATTTAAGTAACAGGCTACAAACATGTGCTTTATTTTCTCAATGATGATTCTCCAGTGAGCAATGGAACAAGATGTCTTATACAGCCACCAGGCAACAGCATGGTCCCAGTGTCAAGAGCTAATCATATGACCATCAACCCAAAGGACCGACGTGAAAGCTTAAAAAAAATCAGCCCCGTAGGGGATCACACACTCTAGGACCAATTTTTTACATCCAGGCAGCAGTAAACACAGACCAGCTGGGACATTTCAACTAGCAATAGCACGGCAGTGCCTAGGAGAACGTCCTGTGTCAAAAAGATCTTCCGGAAAAGTGAAAATGTGTCGGGACACCTGCAAAACAGCTACGTTTTGCCTGCATAACCAAGCTCTGCAAAATGTAAATGGGTAATGCAAGAAAAACATGCTGGGGAAAGTTCTGCTATAAAGCCATAAAACCCTGAGCCGCAGAGGGGAAGAAGGAAATCACGAAGGAAACCATTTGTGCTTCTGTTTTATGCCTCATATTTTCATTTTGCCTCATCACAACCCCGATTTGATCATGTCTGTTACTTGGATAAAGAGAAGATGGAAATGCTTTCTGTTGCATCAACAAAATCCAGCATGAAAGATAACTGCAAAGGCAGCGAGCCAGCTCCGAGGTAGCTGTAGGTCAATGTTGCTCTGCAGCAGTCAACAAAACTGCGTGGACTTGCAAAGAGTGAGATTTTGACCTCCTCAGATCTGTGATCGGAATGATCTGTACTTAAAACTGTTAGCTTGCGAGCCCATAATACTCCTTTCAAATGCAATTACCTGTTTGTGGATGGGGAAAGAGACAACGGCCGCATCTGCAGCTGGTCCTTTGAGACTGTTGCTGGGCAGCTGCGAGTTGTACGAGGACGTCACTAGAATCGAAGGCACGTGAGGATGAGTCTGGTAAATTCATCTCCACGTCCAAGGCTTGTTCCCTACCTGAGCGTACCTGGCGCGTTCAGCAGCACAGCCTGGCAGACCCACTTTGCCTGCTTAAAACTCACCTGCCACCAACACAGGAGGTGTCTTCTAATAACACCTGCAAGGTTCATTATATTAGCAGCAACCAAGTGGTTAACTAATCTAAGAAATATATTCACTCTACTTAAGCAAAGCAAAGCAGCAAGGGGGCTCCACGGTGTTGACAACTCTAACGGCAAATTAAGAAGCTAAAATAAAATGCACCATCAAGCAAGCAGCTGGAGTGAGGCCAGAAATCAGAAATAGATGTAAAGAAAACTGTATCAAGAAATCGGCTCCAAGCAGGCCCATTGAGCTCAATTACTAGAAATTAGAAAAGGAAATGGAAAAATTTATATTGTAAGGACACAATACATTATGTGGCATCAATGATGGCTGCTGTGTTTATTGTCTCTCTTCTAATCATGTTTTTGTAGCATAGGATTTGCAATACCAGATCAGAATGATATTGATACAGGAGGACTGCCTGCCACTTCCAGGCAGAAATTCACAGCTTACATTTAAGATATCAAACTAGAAGTGAAATTCAGCGGCCGGGGTCTGTGCCCGTAACCCTGCTGGCATTGCCATGTGCTCGCATCTCAGCGCTCAGCCCCACTCACGAGGCCGGAGACAGGCTGAGGAAGCCAGAGTTTTCCAAGAGTTCCAAAAAAGATTCTTCTTCTAGACTTTGAGCCTCTACGGTCCCGCTTTGAAACTCTACTCTGCAGCCAAGAGTGCTAAGAGAGAAGAGACATTTATCTAAAAAGAAAAGAAAACCAAACAAACAACTCATGGGCAGCCATGCAAGTTCAAACAAAACAACAGAAAAACTACAGAAAGTTTGAGCAGCCACAGTTATAAGAGCTGGCAATGCTGCAAACAGCGAGCAGACAGATGCTGAGTACAATGCCCACACTGAAGAGATTTGGGGTCATATTATCCAGAAGCTTCAGATCTCCAAGCACAGCTGCAGCAGCTTCACCTCCCTGCCCGTGGTGCCAGAAAGGGCTCTCCTTTCTCAGGACCTCTCCTGCCCATCTCCTCCCTCCTCCTCTGAACCTCCAGACCAGGGAAAATCACTTGCTCTTTTAGCAGTGTCATAGGAGTCAACCGTAATGATGATTACCCCTCATGAGCTCTGGAGGAGGGGAATGGGGTAGGCACAGATTTGTCTTTCCATCCCTACCTTTCCCTTGTAACCAGACTGAGTTACAGCACCCAGCCAGCCGGACCTCACAGCCTCCGGAGCAGGGTCAGAACTGGGAACAAGTCCACGTCTCGCTCCGAGCTGTCACTTACTGCAGCACAATATGGCAAACCAAATATGTGCTAGGCTGAAAACCAGCCAGGATCATGTGGCGGCGAGAGCCAGATCAAACACAACCCATGGCTAGCTCAGTTCGTCACTGCCCCGGTGCAAAGCGCTACCCATCTGATGCTGTAACATTTTCCTTTCATTTGAACTACAGTAAATGACTCTTCAAGTCAGAGGAATAGGCACAAACTATAAGCTTAGGCTGCTGGGCATAACCTGAAAATATTTTAAGAGAACAAATCCTCTTTGGCTGCAGTCAGTGGGACCCAGAAAGATGCCACTAATCAGACAGAAAACCCATGTTCTCTTGTAGAAAGCTGCTGGCAGCACTTCAGGTTTGGTTGATGAGATGCAGAAACATGTGGACAACGAAAGAAAAAGCCCACGTTGTCCATATATCACCAGACTCACTCATCTGGCTCAGCAGAGCGCTGGAGCAGCCAAATCTTGCTCAATCTGCTTTCGTGACACACGGACCTTTCTCTCCAGATGTTCCAGAGACAGGGAGGTTGGGAACATCACTGAAGTCTGAAGGTCTTTGTGTTTCCAGCACAACGCAGCACTGCCAGCAGCGTCCCACCCTTCCCACGCGCTGTCCCCTCACCTGCCATAGACCTCCCAGGAAGGTCTCTGGTTTATTTCTAAAGGGCGTGCAAGAGATGTAAAAACAAATTTTATTGTATCGGAAATTCAGAAGCCTGTGTCTCCTGTCTGGGGAGCCAGGAGCTAAAAGAAGTTGAAAGCAGCTGCCTTGACCTGGTAAGTGCCATGAGTCCACGTAAAACCACTTGCTATGGCTCAAGCTCTCCTGAGTGTTTGGGAGAATTTGTCCTCAATTCCTGAAATCCTTTGCCCAAAACCAAACCTCTTCCAGCAGGGCCTTGGCTTTGTAATTGCTTATTCGCAGTTTCCCTTCAACCCTCCTGCTGCAGCTCTACCTCTGCCCCTTGCGTCCTTTTCCCACTCCTATTCCTTGTGATCAGAGCCTGCAGGTAAAGAAATTCATCCACACAAGAGAAAGTGCTTGTTCTCACTTCATCTCACTATAATTTTCATTCAGCTTTCCCCTGGCAGAGATGGAGATGGATTGGGGATCTGTAGGAAGAGCTCTCTCTCCAACTCACTGTTTAAATTGACTTAATTTCTTCAAAATGTTTTCTTTTATTAGATTCCAGAGGAGAAAAAAAAAAATCACATGTGCAGTCACACAAGCAAAAATAAAGAGACTGATCCCTGGGTTTGCTTATTTAGAGGGCTTATTGGTATACGTGTCCAGAAGTTTACTCCTTCAAAGCAGTCTGTTCATTGGGGTCATATTCTTCCAACAAAATTCAGCTATTCCTCCAACAAAATTCAGCTATTCCTCCAAACTGCACTTGGAGGCCTCCAGTGCACTCAGCAGCTGTCTAAAAAGCCTACAAAATAACTCTGTCCTCCAAGGATGTTTAGTCTCACATTAGGCATTTGTTTAAGTGAGTTTTATTGTATTGACATTCCCTATCCCTAAGGAAGGGCAAGGCCAAAAATATCACCTCGATGCTTTCACGCTGTGCGGGTCCGCATGCAGCCATCCAGCACGCATCTACCTGCACGTCCTCAGCATCCCCCGGTAGCTCAGGGGCTACCGCAGCCTGGCAGGCATTTGCCCAGCCCACAAGCTTCTGGTCCAAGTCCAGCCCGGAGCAGCAGGGATGCAGAACCACCATCTGACGGCTAGTTGGTGGCTTGCGTGAAGCAAGTGGGTTTGGTCCAGGTCCTGGCGGGCAGGTCTCCATGTGTCTCAGACCCACTACCTGCGAGGAGAAGCCTGGGTGGATGCCAGGCACGAGGAGGATGGGGTCCTCTGAGGTCTGCTGGCAAGGAGACGCACGGGCACCTGCCCCGTGGTCAGACGCTGCGCTCCAAGTCTGGCACCTTGCGCTGAGAAAGCCACAGCTTTGCATCCCCTTTGGGTGATGCAGTTTCTCCGTTGCATCCCTTTTCCAGGTTCACCAGGCCCATAAGACACCCACAGCAAAGAGCCCCAAAGCCGCAGCTATCCCACCTCCCTTCCCACGCGCAGTTCAGGAAGGTGGTGGGGGGCTCTCAAGCAAAGCAAGCAGCTGGGGCTTACACGACTATTTTTCTTAAGCCAAGGGAAGTTTTTTTTTTCCCAGGAAAACCATAGCACGGAAGAGAAAGCAAGAAGGTGGCGTAGGCCTGAAGCACCAAGGAAGGCATCAGGGTCCGTCAGGAAGAGGAGAGAAGCTGTCAAGGAGAAGGGGGCGATGAACACGCTAGCGAGGGCGACCGCAGGCGAGCAGGGGTGGGTGCTGGAGATGCCGGGGTGGAGTAACGTAAAAAAATTTAAGGAAGAAGGGATTCTGGGTGTACAATTTGGGACTTGGTAAAGCAGCCCTGATTTTCAGAAGGGAAAGGGGGGTAAATGCCTTTGGACAATCAACCTGGGGCACAAAAATCCCAGTCTGCCCAGGCCAGATTCATCTGACAACACCAGGGGAGAAGGAGAGCTTCAGAGGGAGAGAGAAGAGAGTGTCAAGCACAGAGAGGCAGCCAGGTCTGGCCAACAAAGCCAAAAGTCGCTCTGCTCTTAGCCTGATGAGAACCACAGTCCCAAGAGGCACCTAGGCGATGTGGGGCGGTGGGATTTTGTCCATATCCAGCAGAACACCTTATCAGCTTGACCAGCTTCCCTGCAGAGAGTGGGCACCTCTGTGGAGGAATTTGAGCTTTGATGCTTGCAGCAGCGCAGGATGACAGCATTGCTCCGGAGTGGGCGGTGCAACCTCATCCTTCATGAATGAAAATTTCCAAAAAAAAAAAAACCACAAAACACCAAGAAAGAATCACACCACCCACTAGCAGGTATGCTATAAATACCATGGCAGGGGGTGTCTGCAAAGGAACTGGAGGTATTGACTTCATGGCGTACTTACAGAGCCGCATATGCAACTTAATTAGCATGTAGAGCACTTTGCTGAAGACGTTAAGCCGTGCTGCATAGGTCTGAGCTAACAAAATCGGTCTGGCTGTCCTGCTGTGGCCATGCAGCCCCACAGCAGAGCAGAAAAACTACAAACAAGCCCAACTCCTTTTCCTAGAGAACAGGCAAATAGTTGCATTTATACTACAGTGGCACCTACAGGCATCCCAACCCTGGAGAGATTTTGCGGCACTATAAACTCTGCTTGTAAGATCCTGGACAAAAACACAACACCCCAAATCCTTCCTCGAGCATTTGAGATCTAAGTTGAGCTGAAGAAAGTTGGTGCAGCTAGATGCTGACCTTCGCTTCAGTATGGAACGTGCTGAGCTTTGCAACAGCTAGAGTAGGGCAAAATTAAAATATTTGGCAAGCTTCAGCTGTTATCACCTACCTGATGTGCTCACCAGGCAAAGAGAAAAGAGGAGTCCCAGCAGAACCCTTCATAGGAATCAGCTTAGGGTAGAAAGTCATTGCTCTGTGGCTGAATCAATGCCGGTCAGGGTCCAAATCTAGTCTGAGCTGCACATAAGTCACAGGACTGGCTCATTTCTGAATCAACATACCCTATATAACAGTGATCAGACCCCAATCCTTTAATTCTCAAAAGTCCCCGCAAAAATCTTCTATAATGCAAGTTGCAGCAATGTTCATTTACAAAGCCAAAAAAAAAAAAATAATAATCACATAATAGCACAAAGAGACCTGTCTGTTAAGGAAAAATGTTTGGTTTTACTGTTGCAGAGAAAGAACATTGTTACCTGGAGAATGAGCCTAAAGGAAGAGCTGAAATAATGGGAGCTGCTGGCAGAGGGAGGGGAAGGGCACGCAGGATGGCTCGCAGAAGGCAAAACAGTCTCAGGCACAGGCAGAACCTGCTTGCAAGAGGCCCTGAAGTCACTTTTACCAAAATCCTTAAATAATAAGAGAGAGCCTTGTGGACTCGGCCGTGGCGGTGGCTGTGTGCAGCAAGTCTCAGCTTTGCCCTGCAGCAGCAGAGCAAAGAGAGCCAGGAAACATGGTCCATCTCCCAGGAGGATGCGTGGATGCTCATCAGCCTCGCATTTAGCCTGCAGGTGCCCTAGAAGTAGAAGAGAACTCCGCTTCTCTGGCACATAAGGTAAAACAACCTCAAGTTACCAAGCAGAATAACAAGCTGGCTCACAGCAAGCAACTGTGGCACAACCAGAAGCAAAGGCTGACACAGGGGACCAGGACTAGCCGAGCCCAAACCAATGCCTGGAGCCACCAGAGAGTTTTTCTCACCATCTGGCTCGATGGAGAGAGCTGGGAGCCCCATGGATATTACCTCAGTGCTCTGCAAACACAGTTATTTCGTGGTATTACATGACTTACAAGAACCTTACTTACAGGCTTATACGCTCAGCCCAGCCGAAGCTTTAGCAAGTCCCCTGACTGCTTTAAAGGGAAACAATTAAACAGCTCTAAAGCTATCTGCAGAAACATATCCCTTCTGCATTATCGTCAAGTTTTAACTTGCAGTATTAAGATGCTCATATACTTTACTTTAGCTTACTGTTGAGCGCTAATGGGATGTAACTTGTGATTTAGTCCTTTCTGAGCACAACGCACCTTGCAATCACAGCTGCTCAATCCTCCAACCGCCTACAAAGGAAGGCTCATGTTCCCCTTTTCTCATGTGTTTGAAAAGAGAAAGCAAGCACTTTACCACGGCAACAGTGGTGCCAAGTGCCAAAACACAGGTTGCCGCTGCTCCCATCCAGCCCGCGGAAGAATCGAACCGAATACACGGCTCCTCCAAACACACCATTCCAAGAGAGAGTTGAATATGGCAAAACTTACTAAAAAGAGATGTACACAAAATTTCCCAGCATTAAGCAGGCCAGTGCTTATACTCTCACTGGAGTTGTATGACTGGAGATATTTATTCCGGTCACTCAACCTTTTTTATCAAGAATGCTACTTCAGCAAGAACCTTTGCATACAGATAAAATAAAATATCCCAAAATATTTTTTCCACATCTTTTTGGAAGAACGTACGTTCCAGAAGGAGGCAGAGGTTCACACAGGAACAGCCAAGCCCTCAGTGTCAGCCCACGGAGCCAAGCTCTGAGGCCAGCTCTCAAGACAAATACTTTACGTATGAAAAATAAACCAGAGCTAGAGCTGTCTAGCAGCTAAGACCCGGTGCTAAGTTTTGATTTTCTCTCATCTCTGCTCTGTGTCATGGAGACATTGGACTGAAATATTGCACTGCTGGCTGTAAAAAACAGGATAATAATAATTACCAGACTCTGACCCAGAGTCTGAGCACCATTAAATTCATTATCCCCCAGTGAGACAGCACCCACAACATTTCCCCTCTTAGTGCTTTTTGTCAGGGCTGGACACACGAATGCACGGAAATGTGGGGCAAGAGCAAAGCCCTCCCAGCCGGCAGCACTGCCTGTGCCCGGGGGCTGACAGCAGGCAGGACCCGCCCTCCCCAAAACTCCTCCTCTTTGCTTTTACCACCTCTGGCAAGTGCCAGGACCTGGCACCCTCTCCCTGCGCAGGGAGGGGGGCCTCCTGTCCCGTCCCCAGCCCTGCCGGAGCGGTTGTGGAGGCAGGAACTTCCCTTGCAGACCTCCATGGGTTTGTCTTCATAAGCGCGTAAGAGGTGGGGGCTGTGGTTATCGCCCTGGGGCAGTGGGGAGAAGCCACCCAAGAGGTTACCCATCCCCTTGGGGCGCACAGCCATGGGTGCAGCTGCCGTGAAGCCTCGCTCTGCTCTGGGCTCTCAGTCCTGCGCCCTGCCTGTCCCCCCTCACCCCTTTCCTCTGACCGACATTTCAAGCATGTTTCTCTCATACAAAATCTAAGCAATAAAAGCACTTTTAAACACTTTCTTATCATTCAATCATTTAGCACGGTGGATGCTTAGGACCACATCAGGAGATCCGTGGCATAACCATGGTTGGGGCCAGGCTCGGTTGCTTTTGGTGCTTGTAGAGGTTGTCTTTTTGTACAGTTCTACCTTGCATTAATTCCCACACTAGCTCTCCGTGTGCCTCATGTCATGGCAAAGGTCACAGCTCCTATGGAAAGTTTATGGCTTAATCCAGCACTGGCTGGATTAAAATGCCAGTGACCAACATACCTGGGTCTGAACCAGAAAGTTTCAGAGTAAAACACGAGAGCTCTGTAATTCACATCCTCCGTGCACTGGGCACAAAAAGGGACAAACATACCAGTTATCAAGAGCAACGTTTTGATGATGCCAGATCCAAAGGATAGCATCTCAGTCTCACTTCTCCGACAAAAACCATTGCCTGAAGAGCAACAAGGTAGAGAACGAGGTTCCTCTTGGAGACCAAAACAAACCAACCTTCCCCTATAGTCTCAGTCTGGCCCAGCTTGAACTGCCTTTCTAGATCCTTTCTCTAACTGAAAAAGAAAGGAAGGAAAAAAAATTGCTTACCAAGATGATTAAATAAAACGTTAGCTATTCCAGCTACCCACTGGCTCTGGGTTTGACGTCAGTGCTGAATGCATTAACTATATTTGTCGCTCAAGGTCTAAAAATATCTAAGGCATTAAAAAAAAATAGGGCAGTGCTGGGAGAACTGTAGGTCCTTAAGAGGCACAAAGCCCCTCCAAGCCTTCGTGGGGTTCACTGTGCCCCAGCAGCTGCCCATGTTGTTGCACAGCCCATAGGGTCGGGATGTTACAGAAAAGCTACCGCTGATGAACAGCCAGAGGGAAGGAAATGGGATGCTGCTAACATCTGCCACGAAGACTCTTGAATTGCCAAGAATGCCCAAGGTGTTTGAGGCATTTTCCCTCTTATGCAGCTTCCCAAACCGATGAACAATGTAGCTGGTATGTTGGAACTAATAATCTGTATTTTTAGGGGTAACTAGAGGAAAGAAAATCCTCTTTAAATGGTGTAACAGAACTGTGTGTTGAGCTTGGGAGCCAGCCTTGTTCTTTTCCAGTCCCTTCCAATGTTTTTCTTCTTTCAGCAAGCTCAGTCTGCTCTCAAAGTATACTATAGACACTATAGGTGCCATTTCAAAAAGCAAGCAGTCAAAGCAGAACAAACACTAGAGTAAGACCTAAAGAAGCTATTTACGTTTGTTCCTTGTCAGAGAGAGCACCTGGAGAGTCAAATATCCTTCACCCTCTTTTCAAGTTTGCTAAGAGTCAGGCTGCTACTTAAACAAAGAATTCCTATAGGGGTTGTTGTAGGGTAGTAAATATCTAAGCGGGGAAATCAGCTGCAGAGAGTCTGGGCTGTTGCAAGTTGCTCCAGGGTAGATGCAATAGAACAAAGAAAAAGGGCCAGAAAACTTTGGCTACAAGACAAAACCGAGAGGAAATAAGTCTGGGTTTTGTTTAAAGTTATGGAAAGCAATCTACATCGACAACTTTAATTTTTACTGCTACTATTTGTGCAGGCCCTGATCCAATGAAGCCTGTAAGCCTGCATTTAACCACAGGAATAAATCCCGCTGGCTTAAGTATGTTACTAATATTTCACTGATTAGGGACAGTGTCAAGCATGTGCTTTGGACTTGTTACAGAGACCTTGCCTGGTGCACAGTGAATTACGATCAAGAGGCGGTCGGGATCCCTGACGTCCCTTCCTGTTGCTGTTTCTGTGGCACCTGAGGAGGGTTTGCTTCACTAGTGTTTTACAACAGGTTTACTTCTTACTCTGCCAGAATTTGCATTGGTAAAATAGTGGCAGGAAATAAAAACCAGAGCATTTAACCCCTGCACTTGGAGGGACCATTATAACAGTGTTGCTGGATGCTAAAAGAACACACAAACAGTGATTCTGCAAACTCTTATAGCCAAAGTCCTGGTAAGACAGCAAGGGATGGTGAGGAGCAGCTGATCTGTGCACATGGACAGGAGGAAATTCTTCCCCTGTGGGGCTGGAAAAGGCACAGAGACTTGGGAGATTTTCCCCTCCACGGAACCGCTGCTGGCTCTGCAGCCTGAGTCACAGGGGTCTGTGCATCTATAGTCAGAGGTTCTAGGTATAGGCTCCAGGGAGAAGCAAATCAGATGTGTTATGAAGCACATATACCTGATGAATGACATGAAGCAGAGACCAGCAAGTCAAAATCAATTTCCTGGCTCTGTGAGCTAGCATGAAGTTTGTGCAATGAGAAACACCCACCCATCTCCAGCCCTTGTATTACAACCCTGCAAATTTTGCCCAGGGGAATACAAGCCCCTGTTGCTTCAAATGTGGTGTAGTGCACGCACAGGCAAAACCCTACCGGGTTGTCCCTGGGAGATAAGGTGCCCTCCCGCAATATTGTTTTTCCAGCAAATCAGACAGAAGCCAGTCAAGGAGCAGAAACATCATCACAGGTCTTAAGTGACTTATTAGTCCGCAGTAATAGAGAACGAACATAATTGGATTGAAATGCCAACAGCGACAAGATGGAGAGCAAAATCTATTTCCACAAAAACATGGATGATTCAAGGTTGCAAACGCCTAACGTGGAAAGCTTTAATGGAAGAATGGATGGGTAAAAGGTATTTATATTACCATCTGGAATATTTAATTTTGTAACAGCAGCTGTGAGCCTGCAAACTGCTGAATCCCCTAACCTGAGCCCTAGCAGAGCCGTGATTTCCTCCTCCAGCAGAACTGCAGCTCGTTCACCTCCTGACACTTTTTCTTCTCTATTGTGCGAGATTAACGTATGTCCAATCTGTTGAGTGTTATGGAAGGAATTTCTCACTAAGAAAGGTTAATAAACAAAGAAGTCCTGCAGTAACAATACAACCACGCTGTGAAAACTTAATTGGATCAGCAATATATCAAATATGCCAACACAAACCTGCAAAATGATTGTTTAATCTCAGCCCTAGGTCATGGTTTCAATGACTGCCTTGCAACAGCGACTGCTTTTAACTGCGCCGAGAAGTAGGTTACAATATGTTGGAAATAAAAGCTGTTGGTAGCTGTCTCTTTTTTTAAAGCAAAAAGTTATTTCTTTAGAGATTTAAATAACCCAGACAAATATCAACTGTAATCTTCTTTAAAATAATGCATTTTAGGGAAGAAAGGCTTTTTTAAAAAACAAAACAAATACTTCTTCAGTGTCAGTCTGTTTGTAATCAGATTAGACTGATGAGTACAGGAATAAATTTACCAAACCAGGGACAGCAGAGAGAAGCTCCTGAGATCACCCACCTAAATCTCCACCATCCTCCCACGAGATAATGGGGGACGCTCAACCCACAAAGTCTAACATTAAAAATTTTACATTTTCAAAACAATTGTGAATTAGTTGATTTTTTTTTGGAAATGTCACAGTGAACTAACGTACTCCAGGAAAGCTGCCAGCATTGTCCAATGAAGCTGCACCAGTGTTTAACTTAAGAGTAAAACTTCTATCCTCAGCTCTCATTTGACGTGAGCAGCCCCTGTGGTACTCAATTTACAGCATTACTTACAAGAATCCAACTTCCCTTTGAAGCGTAATAGATTATCCTCATCAAAGCAACTAATTTCAACAAAGGGGAGCAAGCTGCTAAAAAATGTTTCTGGGTGTCTCGATTGTAATTAGGAAGATTTTAAAAATAAAGAGGAACTGACACTGACAACCTGATGACATACCATGGCCACACCAGCTTTAGTTAAATAGATACTACGATGTATTTCCTAAAAGGGCCAAAGTTATATAGCCATCTCGAGCAAAGGACATTTTAAAAGTGACCGCAGGAGAAAAGAAGCACAGAAAATGTCATTCTCCTCCTGAATGTATGGAGAAGTATAAATTTCGTAGTGACTAGGAGGGAGTCTTTTTCTTTTTTTTTTTTTTTTTGCTATTTCTGTGGTTTACTCCATGTCTGGGAAGGAAATTCATTTTGATGTGGTATTAGCAAAATGGCAGCTTCCCCTGGGAGAAACCATTCAGTTACAAATACCAGAGCAGTGGCATTTCTCATCAAATCACTCCTCTGAGGGTTGAGAATAGGAATAATGAGTTGCAGCAGGAAGAAGCCAGTGAAATCTTGTGCACTGAGCGTGCTCAGCGGGCCAGACGCCGTTCCCAGGTATGCCTGTGCGGAACGGGCACAGCTCCCTGAAGACTAGGGCAAATCTTTAATCACCAGGATAGATACTCGAGGGCCAGAAGCATGGTGTAAGCGTGATCTCTGCATGGGTATATACCCATGCACAGCATGGCTTAAGTATTTTCGTTGTCCCAAGGCATCATGAAATGCCAGCAGGAAGCCAGTCCATCGCCTCACGCACCAGAAGACCACCCCACACCATCAGAGCCTCTGTCTGTCCATGTCTCGGGTCCTGTAGCAACATCAGTTTGGCTCTCTTCCTACCAGCTTTGCCCCATTCAGAAACACCAGGTTGTTTTCCACGTGCTGGAGGGATGTCAGCAAGATCCCAGTGCACAGGACTCGAGATCCAGGTTTGTTAAAGCTGCGGAAGGTGAGGAGATCGGAAGCCTGAAGGCGCACCTCCTTTGGGGCAGGGTTGGCTATGAGACTGCAATGCTACAAGCGTCCGATGCTGCTGTGAGCACAGACAGATCCCACCATCCCTGATGCTTTCTGCCTGGCACACACGTACTCTGTCCCAAAGGGGATGATGCCATTGTCCCACAGATTCCCTCTGTTGTGCGGCTCTTCGTTATTTAACCCTCTCAAAAGGTCTTTCCAGACTCATTCCTAAGCTCATCCCCATTCATTCGCTCTGGTTCAGAGCAAACCCCACCAGGACATGGCAAGGTCCCATGGGAAACCCACCCCACAGAGCCCACACCAGGGTTGCTTCCACCAGCCCGTCCCAGCACGCGTGGTCCATCAGGGCTGCAGCATTTCACCCGCTAGCCCCACTGCTGCCTGTTCCGCACAAACACAACCCCGTGCTCCTCCATCCCATCCTGTCCTGGGAGGGTTTGCCCAGGGGACAGACCTTTAAAGGCATTCAGGGCACAAATCCCTGACGTCCAGCTGCCTATTAAGCAACATGGTCCAAACACAACCAACATGGGAAAGAAAAGACAGAGCAGGAGCCACAGGCTGGGTGCAGAAGGGAAAGTGAGGTGGGAAATGCCTGGTCCTGGCTGTGATTTAAAGCCAAGACAGGGAGAACCAGAGTCGATGAGGATTTTCTCCCATGAGGGGTGTTGTGTGCCCAAACACCGCTGAGCACAACCAGCCCCTCTCTGCACCACCCACCCCTTCCCCGATAGCATGTCCCCTGCATCCTCAGGCCGAGGAGAGGTGATCCAGTTCCCTCCAGAGACAGCACTGCCCTCTCTTTTGTCTCTGCACCAGTGGATACCCCCCACCAACACACACACTGCTGCCTGACCCCCTCCCTCTCCCCGTCCACGGCCGATGCAGGATTGTTACCCCTCCCCTCTTCCCGCCACCTCCCTTCTCCCAGCCATGAGAGCACTCATCCTCCCTCTTCCATCTTTCAGCCTGAATTATTCATCCATGTCAGCAGCGGTGCAGAAGTACAGACAGAGATGAAACCCGGTGCAGAGACACTTTGGGAAGCTGTCGCCCCGCTCCCGGCTGCGCAGCCGCTACCGGTCCCCCAGGGCTGGGCTCCATCCGCTGTAACAAGCTCCGGAGGCCACGGCAGCATTCAGCCCCCAGCCCCAGGCACCAGCCCCAGGAGGAAAGGAAACAGCACGAAAGCAGCTCTCTAATGGTGCAGCACACAGGCAGCGATCAAAAACTCCTGCTGAATATGGACGAGAGGAGATATATGCTTGCACATAAAACATAAACGCTGTCACACATCAATATTGATGTTTCCTTGCTCCCACAAACCCAGACCAAGGATAATTGCATGCAATTTTTATGCTGCCTCCGACACACTTCAGTCTCTGAACATCAAAGCACTGGTAGGTAATGCTACAAGTTGCCAGGAGTAGCGTGGATCAAAATGGAGCTGGCGGAGAGAAGCAATGGGTGGCAAGGTGGGTAATTGCAGCAGCCTTTCAACGCTGCAGATGCTGCCTGCGGTTACAAA
Source organism: Calonectris borealis (assembly GCF_964195595.1). Classification (NCBI taxonomy): domain Eukaryota; kingdom Metazoa; phylum Chordata; class Aves; order Procellariiformes; family Procellariidae; genus Calonectris; species Calonectris borealis. The sequence goes on from NC_134332.1 coordinate 6,057,954, forward strand.
GGGAATAAAGTAGGTGATCACAGGCCGAGCCCAATTATTTGCCGTGTACAACCCCAGAGCCCTTGTTGAAGCCTGGAAGGGCAGGGCAAGCTGGCCGAGCGGCCGGTGGGATATCAGCAAAGCTGTGCTCCGGAGCTAAGCAGAGGGAAACATCTTCAGAAAACACCAGAGTGCCAGAGAGAAGGAGCAGGATGCCTGACCTGGCACGGAGGGGTTAACAGCAGGATGAGCTGGAGCCCCAATCCCTTCTCAGCCCATCCCCAGCACGGGGAAGCAGGTCGCTGCAATGCCTCCGGGGAGCCCTGCTGAAAGCTTTTACTGGGCTGGCATGTTTCCACACCACCTCCATCCTGGAGAGAGGCACACCCCCACCTTCAGACCGTAAATGCCTCTAAATCAGACGCTGGGAAGCATTTTCCGCAGCCTTGGGAGGCAAAAGTAGACTCTTCTTGTCAAACACTGCAGATAAACAAGCCCTTGCTTTCTTCAGGCCGTACCAGCATCTTCACCTGTGGCTGCGTAAAAGCCGGGCTCAGGCACAGCGCCGCTCGGACACACCACGTCCTGCTCCGCGCAGCGAGCTCTACCACGCGACAGCTTTTCGGGGAGCATTGAGGGATGTAATCAGGCACAGCTTGGACCGACTGCCCCCTCCAGCTGCTTCTGCTGGCCCCTCTCTTCCTTTCAAGACAAATCGAATTCGCAACCAGCAACATCCGAATTTCTCCATCCCGGAGACACGGATATAAGCTTCATCCGTAGTTGCAGCACGCGGTGAAACTGAACGCACAATTTAACATTTTTTCTTGAATGACAGTTTTAATGAAAGACATTTCAGCGCTTAGAAAATCAGCATAAATGATCAGTTGCTAATCTTGTTCTCCCAGTAACTCTGGGAAGTCAAAAATAGACTAGGCAGAATAAACTGGGGGCTGAAAATGGAGGTGGGGATGGAAGCGGGGGTATGTTTTGCTCCTCTTTCTGAGAAATCACATAGCAATTGCCACTGATTAAAAAACCCACTTTTTTTACAAAAGGCACAATTGGCTGTGTCACCAGTGTTGTGCAATAGTCAAGGCTGTCTCTGGGCTCAGCAGAGGGAACTGGATAAGCCACTTTTTGTGCCCCTCCCCAGTCTCTAACCTTTTACACCCCCAGCCCAGCTTGCAGACCCCGTACATCCCTGCCATCACACATAACTGAACGCACAGCGAGGACAACACAGCCGTTATCACAACCTGGGAGACCACCGGTGCTCAGGAGCCGTAGCTCAGGAAATCCTTGGACCAGAAACTTTGCAGGACAGGAACGGTTAGGAACAGGGACAGGTGAGCGGATGACACAAATTTTCTACCTCTAAATAAATGCAAAGCCACGAGATCCCCAGTGCAAGACAAATACCAAGAGGACACCTTTGCGTTCACTGGACAGAGCTTTTGTGTGCACACATAAGCGCGGGGGTTACACCACTGTAATCGTTAATTAAGGCTAAAGACCAGTTACTGTGCTCGCTTTTTTGGCCCCAGACAGCACAGGGGGGATGGCAGGTACATAACGAAGAGCTGCGCTGAGCCCCGGTGGGAACCAATTCACTTCAGGGGCCCGGGACACTGCTCTGGTCCAGGCTGATACGGCACGTGACGTTCCTCACTTTACGTGGTCGACAAGGCATCCTTTGCTCTGACTTTGCTCTTTCCCTTTGTCCTGTTCTACTCAAAATTTTACCCTGGTCCTGTCACCATGGTATCTGAGCTCCCAGTGGCAAAGTATTAATCTTAACAGCATAAGAAGGGCCAATTTTGACATCAATATATGACTTGTAACAGCTGCTATCTTCATGATAGTGCCTTTTTAGTACTTCTTTTCATTTCTATACTTTTTTTATGAGGCTATTTTCTTTATTAGTGCATTTTTATAGCTCGTGCAACACCTTAAGCACCTTAAAAAGGTACTTTATAAATAAAATTGTTAATAAGATTAAGGATTTAACTTCAAGAAAAAACACAGTTTGCAAAGTTATGAATCCCATGGCCACTGTTACATGCCCTTCTTGTTCGTGCAGGTCCTCGTATAGCCAGCAGGTTATTAGTTTTGGTGCCTATACTTCTGGCAAAGCAGTTGAAGTCTCAGCAGATCTCTGCATTTCAGATATATAACTAACAGGGCTTTTGGCAATATTATATTTCTTGTTTTCTGTGTAAGTCAGATATCAGTTCCAGAACTATAACAGGCTTTTTTTTTTTTTCACTTTCTTAGAGACTTTTTAAAATTTTAATGGTGCCTGAGCCACCAATTATTTGCAGCCAATGGGACAGAGAACAAATACGGCCCATCATGCCAGAAGGTCTTAGGATATATAAATGTGCAGCTCCTATGGCTACTTTATTTTCACGTGCAGCAGACAAACAGGAAAATTGGAAAAACTAGGGCTGGATGACCCTAGATCACTAAGTTATCATTACACATGCAGCTATAGTGTAAATGAAGAAGTACAAGACATGGATCTGAGCCTGCTCCCCCTTCTCCAACGGGCACTCCTAAATTACAGGGGGACTTGAGGCCTGGCTCAAGTGAAACTCTGGTTCTGTGAGGAAATACAGCTCTTGTTTGGTTTAACCCAGGAGACAAGGTCTTTAACAGCGAAGTCTCAAACTCAGCCACCTTCTTCAGCACTTCTGCTGTCTTCCCTGTATCACATAGCATACAGCTTTCATGACCCACCATTAAGGATAGCAACAGAGCCTTTGTTCTCTTTCCAAAGGGGCTTCATAAGCTTTATCTATCAAATGAATAATCATATCTGTATCACTATGGGAAAATAACAGGCAGCTTCAATCAAAGTGATGCTACAGCATGGGAACCTGAGGTTCAGAAACCAGCCACCTTCCAACAGCGCATCATGCAACACCGCAACAGCCCTAGCAAACTCAACTTGGCCAACACCCCACCACACTTCATATAAACACTGAGTTTTACATACAAAAGACACGTACCTTGCCCCAAGAAACCTGTGTTCTCAAGAGACACAACAGGCACAGACCTAGACCAGACATGTGCTGTCACCCTCTTTTCGCAGAGAGGAGGGATTCAGGAGCAAGCAGATCTTCAGCCCCAAAGGCGATGCCAGAGCCCAGATCTCAGCTCAGCTGCCTTCTGCGCCCGAGCCTCAGCCAGCTTCAGTCTCTCTCTTTGGCCAGGGGAGAGGCTGGTCATCCTCTGCCTTTTTAAACCTTCCCCTCGCGCACCTGGTCCTAGGACTACAATTAGGGTCTGAGCCACCTGGCAAAGATCAGCTCCAGGCTATTACCCACCTGGTAGCTGGGCTGAAGGTGGCTCAAGGCCTTCAAACAAAACCTCTCCTGCTAAACTCAATAATGTTTCATTTTTCCCATCAGTGCTCCCCATACTCTCAAGCATTTACCTAATGAAGGGGATCTTTCACCAGGATCCCTGCAGAAATGGGGCAGGTGCTGCATTGACAAAATAAGTTCTTCTCTGAAACCATTTCTACATTTGGAGTCTGCTTGTTGAGCTGAGAGAAAGTGTGTTACGGCACCACAGGGGCCAAGTTTTCAGGACAAGTATATCAGTTGGGTTTCACTGGAGGCCAAACAGAAAGTGTGACCAGGGCAGCAGCATCCCATGGGTGGTGGCACCCTGGGAACGGCTCAGTGCCTGAACGGAGGCAGCGCGTCCCTTCTCCACAAACGCTTTTAGCTCCTCTGTCCTACTCTACTGTGAAGTCCTACTTCAGTTCTGAATCCAGAAGTCTCCCAGAGCCTGAAGATAAAGTTTCTTTGCTTCTCAGAATCCACCTTCCAAGCCCCACAAAACAAGCCGTCAGCATATCACAAGCAAGGACCTTTGGCCCATGGAGTCCATTTCCAGTGGTAGCCCATAACTGCTTGTCAGAAAAAAACACTGTCAACCCACATTGCGTTAATCAGTGCTATTCACAACAGAAAAACAATTTCTTCCTGACCCCTTCAGGTAGTTATATTTTGCCCTGGAGCATGAGATTTTATTATGTTTAGTCCCATTTTATTTAGAGCCTGAAGAGAGACCACGAAGTCTCAGATAGGAGTGATAAAAGGAGATGATGCTCAAGCCCAGCCTTTTGCAAGTCAGCATCTGACCTAAGTTAAAATCATTCAAGCACGATAGGGGGGAAAGAAAGTCCTTCAGTTTTCAATCTATTTGAAGAGGGCAGAAATGCCGGCTGAATCATGAACTCTGGGGAAATATGAATGCCTCCTGAAGGAAAGAGGGCTTTCTTGTCAATGTTCTTTAAAAAGAAAAGAATGTTTCATGTGGGTGTGTGCTGTTGTTTTTTTCCACTGTAGAGCAAGTGTCCCATCTTATTTCTCAAATGGTCTTTTCTTTGTTGATGCCTCATCTATTAATAATCCTTCACTGGAAGGGGAAAAGAAAAAGCAAGCTTCTGTCAGACATACAAGCTGTTAGTCTGAGATGGACAAAAATAAACCAAAGCAGCACAATTAGCTGCAACACAGGTCAGTCGTCTGTAGTTGCTTTGTGGCTATAACTATAACCTTACTAAACTTTCGTTATAAAACATCAAGTTGGAGAGTACTCTGGATCCATAAGTCCTGGAGACTTGGAGTAAATTTAGAAGGTTTCCTGAAGCGCCCAACCCCACTCACTACATCAATATCCTCTATTTGGGTCCAAGAAAACATTTTGTTCTTAAAATCATAGAGAAACAAGATCATGCTTGTACTCCCTATGGAGTCAGGACATTCAGGGAGCTGCCCAGGTCCAAGTGCTTCTTAGAGGGGTGCTGTCGTTGTTCCATAACATTCATTGCAAGTGTGCTCTGAACCCTTCAGAAACAGTGGTGATTTTCCCCAAATCCCTTCTCCAACTTGGGGCATGATTACCTCCTCCCTTCCTCAGACAGGGTCCCTGGCTGCCAAAGTTGGCCAAGGAGCTGAGGGTTGATCACAGGCAGTGGGAGCTGAGCCCATGGTTTGATGATTCTCCACCCTCAGTCACCTCAACTGTGAGAGGTGGGCAGCATCTTCAGGGGGAGCCTGGGATGAGCTTAAATTTGCAACTTACTAAGTGAAATCTTCATTTGTTTTCACAGGTCTTCTCTAAACTGCGGCCGTTTGAAAAGGAACAGAATTTGCTGGAAACGTCAGCACAGAGCTTTGGTGGTTTTGGTTAAAATGCCACTGGTGAGATCAGTCATACTTCTGAGAGGTGTGAAGTGTATCAGGGAAGCAGCCAACTACCTGCGTCACATTGCAGGAGACTTGATGGTGCCACCACATTTCCTGCGAAGGCACAGATGCCATCTGAGCCCACAACAGACCTGCTTGCTCGCCTGCTCACACAGCAACTGCGGGAGGAGTCAGCATCACTGAGACTCCAAGACGCTTCTCAAGATGGCAGCCCTCGAAGCAGGCTTTAGCCTGGGGACACGGAGGTGAAGAAGTGAGAGTGAGAAAGACGTGAACTGAGAGTCCAATGATCGCCAGGGCAAAGTGAGGTGGTTCTCAAGATATTATCACTTTACAAGGTCTCAGCTGCATTGCCAGCTCTACGATGCACTGCAGGGTCCTCGGTCCCCAGGGCACAGCCCCAGCATTTGGGACTGCCTGTCCTCTTTCTCCTGCTGGACAGGAGTATTCCTGCTCAGAGCAAAACCATGATCATCAGCATCAGTCTTTGCCATGAGCTCTGTTGCAATATTCCCAGTCTTCCTTCCCCCCCCCCCAGGTTACCCACCTGCAGGAAATGATATTAAATCATTAAAATAATTGTCTGTACTTTTCAGGTCCTTTCAAAGGTCACAGTCTGACTTGCTGGGTTGGAGGTTTCCATTTTCTCCCCAAGTCTGTTAGCCTTCCTTCTGCAGCAAACATGCCGGCATGACTCAGGTAGGTGATCCTCAGTAAAGACGTCGTGTTGTCTGGCAGGAACAAACCCCTGCACACAGCAAAAGGGAGAGACTACTCCTGTCACAGCAACAGTGCTGGGGCAAAGGCAAGTTTGGAATCATATTTTCTCTGGAGAAGGCTAAAGAGAACATCTCCGTTCCCAAATAGCACCACAGCCAAAGCTAAGGTGCTGCACAATCCTCTACAGCACTTGGTGCACCAAGCAATGGGACCAAGCCTTCTTCTCTGGGGTACGAGTGAAGGACAGGGTCCTCGGGGATCTCCGTGACTGACAGTTTCTATGGGGATGGATGAGCTGTAGCCCTGTGAGCCAACATAAGGGAAGGTGTCCAACGAGCAGCCTGGTCTGGGACTGCACCAGCCCCAAGAGCAGCAAGAAAGTGATCCCCATCATCCCCCTTGCACATGGGGAGACATTCATCACCTTCGCTTGCCAGCACCCACAGCCTTCAGGCCATGTTGGAGAAAAACGCAGGTGGGCCTACTTCCAAAGACCTTCTAGGTGGAGCGGGGATGGGAACTGCAGCAGCTCCTTCATGAAGGGAAAGGGTGTGAATTACTCACCTGGAGTCAACACAGATCTAACCAGCCTGAACATCCCCAGCACAGCCCCTCTCCCACTGCTTCCAACACCCTTCTCTCACACATTTTTCCTCCCACATCAGGCACTGTATTTCAGCCTTCACCACGCCAGAGCTGGCGGTCCCAGAGCTTTCTGCACCAGGGAGCACAGAGGCAGAACATGAAAATGCACATTTCCATGTGCTTCCCGGCCTTCCAGCTCAGGGTGTCAAACAGCAGCAATAAACAATCAAAATATTATTTTACGAGATAATGCCAGCTATTGCCAAAGCCAGCATGAAATACGTTCTACCTGGAGCCATTTAATTTCAGCGGTACGAACTCTCGGCTTGTTGCCAAGATATAGAGCCCAGGCTGCGGTATATTAGCATAGGCTGCCTTATCTGCAGGGAAATAAACTCAGACCTGCTGAAAACAGTTGAGTGGAATATCACCATAGAAACTAGGCGAGGAAATGGGTGAAGAGTCTCTCCCCAGCTAATTTCAACATGACAGCAACCAGAGAGACCAACCACTTTGGACCGAGGTAGGGTAGGCGAGAAGGATGCCTGGAGCAGCGCCAGCCCTAGAGCAGATGTGTGCCGGTGGGGAGATCCCCCACCCGCCCCCCGGGCTTCATTTTTAGCCACAGGCAGGCTTCCTCCCCAGCCGCCCACCACCCCTCTGCGACGCAGCGTCCCCCGTGATGCTGCTGTTGTGCCGCGCTGCCTGGCCCTGCACACCTCCGCCACGCACGCGCGCGCCCGCTGCAGTCGCAGAGCACGCAGCAGGGACGAAGCACCCTTTTCCTTTTCACCTGCACGTTTCAATAGCGGAGGAAAGGAATGATCTAGGAGCAGATCACAGAGCCCCTGAACCTTCTACGTACAGCACAAATTTAAATCCATCCCCAGGCTGGAGACAACCTTGTATGCAGCAAGGCATCTTCTGGAGAGAGAGATGCCTCAGAGAATCCATCTTAGACTGCAGCCTGGACCAAATACTTGGGAGAAAAGGCAGGGAACCCCAGAGTGTTTCCCACTCACCTCCGTCCCTCCCTTCCAGGCTTGCAGGTGCCATGAAACACAACCATGACACCATGTCTTTAATGCAGCACCAGCAATGCTGAACTGCCTTCAGATGTCACATATGCAGGTCCTCAGCCTTGATAATATCTAGAGACTAAGCTCCCCAGCTTGTGCCCTCTGCAAAAAGTACAAACATCATGCTTCTTGCATGTGGTTTTTTATTATTACTATTTTCAATAGTTACATGCAATTTCTACTTGTGCTTCATAAGTAAGAAAAGGAGCCGCTGACTCACTGGCCTATCGTTTCTTTTTACATCTCTCATGTCCCCATTTAGTCATCTCTTTACATTAAATGACCCTCAACTTTTCATTAATATTGCTTCAGTTCTACTGTTTTTCATCTTGACAACTTCTATTTCTACTCCATATAGTCCATTAGATGCAAGGATCAGAGAGTAGCTCAGGAAAGGATCTTTCGCTGATATTATGACACACTTCTTTTTTTATCCCACTGTAATCCTAACGTGTTTATTACTATTTTCACTATTGCCATGCATTGAGTAGATTTTCCACTCACTCTCCACAGCGTCACCCTGATCTACCTCACCTCCTCTTCCCCACAGTTACCCCTCACTTAGGGTGCAGTTATCATACCAGAAGCTCAAATTATCCCTTCCATGGCGAAAGCTGTCTTTCTGTGGCTGTCAGCGCTGCCTTCCACCTGCTATCATCCTGCTATCTTGGTCCCTGCCTCCTGATACCCTTCAGTCTTGGCTAATCTCACTAATTACATGAGACTTTGACCCTTGCATCTTCACAACCCACTTTTCTGGACCATTAACAAATACATTATACATCAGTGCTAAAATAGATGCTGCTAGTGTTTCCTGCTAGTGGAGATGCAACAATTACAGTCTTACATGCAAGCTTAATTTCTTCTGAATCCCATTCCCAAAATATAGATGTGTAGCTATTGTACTGGAGAAAGTAGCTATATTGTCTGGCAAACTGGAGATTGACTGACCTAGATGTTGAAATTGAGCCTCTAATTGGTTTCAGATCCAATTCATATTTGTATAGGACCTAGCATAATGCAGTCCTGGATCGTCTATGGGCTCTTTGCAAGTGTAGATAAATAGGTTAATAAAATGAAATGGTATGTAGTAATTTCTTAAATTAAAATATTTTGGACATGATGATTGGAAGCTAAGATTATCCATGATTGATCCCCACTTCTGTTGAAAAACTGTAACAAGAAATTCACTTAAGTTAAAAGCACTTTTCAGATGCTTTGAATTTAGGAACACTGGAAGAAAGCACTTCAGTTCAAAGATATCTGTATGTGCGGGGGGAAGGGGTATTGTATGTATACATATAGATACATATATATAAAAACACACTTTTCCACCTTAACAGCTGTAGAAATGGCTCCTCTTTGGAAGATCCAGTGTGAAATGAAAGAAGCACTTGGTCCCGAATGGGGTATACAACTGACTAAACCCTGAAAAAAGAACCACTGAAAAAAATTCTCAACAAGATTTTATGTTCCTCCTCCCAAGTTACACAAAACCTGCCCTGGTCTTTTCTGAGATGAGGGGTGAAAGTGGTGGGACAAACACCAGGAGGATAAGACACCCTGAGAAATAAGGGTATGAATGTATCAAACCTCCCAGCTCAAAACGACAGCAAAAAAATGTATCTAAATATATATATGAACACACACTTGAGGGCAAAAGAAATCCCAGGTAGAGAAGCATTTGGAAAAGGATGGACAGCCCAGCTGCTCCTCTCCTGCCTGAGGGCTTCCAGGACTGGTCTACAACTGGACCAGGGCCATCTCAGGCAAATTGTTTTATAGACGAGCGTACAAACAGGCTGTAAGACAATCCCCTCGCTGCGCAGCTCAGATCCTAAGAAAGACCAGACAGAGGGAGACGAGCACACGGTGCGTTCGGGGCGGTGACTGGCAGGCCACACACTCCATCCAGGAATTCGTTTTGAAAACCGTGTGACCATTTTTCACCCAGCTTCAGCTCCTTTTCCCTCTTAGGGAGAGGCAGAGGGGACACGTGAATCCTTGGTTTGAGAGAGGGGGTGGTTATTGAGTGGTTTTTTTGCCTCGAAGCTCGTTCCTCCCCTTCCTCACCAGAGCCCCATTTTATGTGCATGCAGCTTGACACAAAGAGCATTAAACCTTCAAAGCTTTTTGTGAAAAATAAAATTAAGAGAAGGCTGCTTTCTTATAACTTCATTGGAATCCAGAGAAAACTGGGGAGCCCTCCGTGGCCCCCCATCAATGCAGAGGCTGAAGACAATGAGGGAAAACCAAAAGGGAATGAAATCTTCAAACGCCCCTTCAGCAATTCACCTATCCTGGGAGGAACAGGGAGGTCTAACGATATAAACTGCCCTTCTTCTAAACCTCTCAGACTTGAAATAATCAGTGCGGGGTTTTTTTTAAACATTTTCCCAATGAAAACAGAGAAAATAAAAGGCTTTTGTCCCTATGGGGCAAGGCCCACCTATGCTTTCATCTCCAGGGAACTTTGCCTAGAGATGCATCATTCTGACTCTTGCCTGGATCAGGTACATCTTCTACTTGACTGCAGCCCTTTCTGACTGTCAGTGTTTGAAGACTTCAACCTTCCCTTTGTTATACAAAAGCGCCTGTAACACTCCGTGTTTTCCAGGGAAATGCTGGTGGGAGATTCTTAACCTTTCAGCATTTCTTTTTTGTTTCCTTCTAAGGTCTGAACCGTTTCAGTAGACCCTTCAGATGTTTTAAACTGAATTTAACAGCCAAGACCTGCCACCAGCAATACCCAAATGTCACATGAAGGAATCTTTTTTTTTTCCCCATGTATTTCTTCTGGTATTACAGACTACAGAAAACCAGAGACATGCTGCTGCTGTGTGTACCAGAATATTCTTCCTATCAACATGCTTCCTCTACTGAGGTTTCAAATCAGTCCAGATAAACAGAATAAAAGCTGCTTCTTTTTCACATCATGCTACACCATTTCTTTCTGTAGAACATCCTGATGGGGCTTGGCGCAAGGAAGCAATCAGAAACATTATCCTAGTTTCCTCGTTCTCCTGTATTTGTTCTGTTTCCCTGTCAGGTTTAAGTACTTCCCATACCAGCAGGCAGGTCCCTTCTAATTCAAGAGGAATGCATTTTACAGGAGACTAGCAACAGAAAATCGTGATTGCAGACACTTCCCTGGGGGGAAATCAGATTTCTGAGTGTAGAAACAACAGAAAAAAATAATTATTGCCACCTGGAGTTGGACAAGGGAACTTTTCAGTTTGATGATCCAAATGAAGAAAAAAGTTTGCAAGAAACAAAACAATGTTTCAAGTGCTTTCCCAGGGAAAAGCATCTGAGAGAAGCCATGTTAGGTTAACCAAATACTTAGTTTGACCAGAAGGTAACGGATTTATGATGTCTGAGTCATTCAATTAATTTTAATTTACAGTTTAGATCAGTGCTATTTCAAAGCATAAAGTCAAAGAGTATCATTTCAAATACATAAAAGCAATATATTTAGGGGCATCCAAAATGAATCACTTTAAATTTTCTTCCTTCCCCATTTTTGTGTTGAAACTCCCATCTTTCAACAAACGTATTAACAGATGAAAAAAGAAATCTCATGTATTCCTCCCTTACGGTATTGCTTCTTTCCCTATATATGCTCTTAACCATCTCTTTGGCCTTCTGGAGAGCCTTTTGTTCAGCACAACAGGTAAACGTTGCTTGTGCTGGAACAAATTTAAAACAGCTCTTACAAACACATCAGAACCAGAGTTTAGAAAATGAGAATGAGGAAGACCTTGTGTGCCCCAGCCCTCAAGCATGGTTAAACCACAGCTAAGAGACTTCATGCTGCCTTTTCTAGGTAAGAGTCCAGGTGGCCAACAGCCTTATAACAACCTCTTGTCAAACTCACCAAGCACCCATACCTATAAAACACCATTGCTTGCAAAAACAGCTCTTTTCCTACCAAATTTTCCTGAAGCTGACAAGGACAATATCTTCTTTCTCCTTGCAGTCCCTGTTTTTACAAGATACTTTAGCTGAGAAAGCTCAGCAGACAGCCTTGACCACCCACTATGAACACATGAAAGGATGGTAATGCTGCCCATAAGCAGAGGTCCTGTTATTTTTCAGTTGTGCCAACTCCAGCCACCAGGACCATCCCAGTAATATATCTGACATCAAAAGCAATTCTGATATCCAGTTTCCATCCCTTCCCTTCCAGCCTGTCTGGATGAACCAGACTGCAGAGCCTTCCACCAGGCTTCACGGCATTGAGGAAAACGTGTTGGTCCCAATGATCTTGAGTCCTTCAGAGCAAGCCCTGAGCATCTCTACATGCCTTTTCCTGTCCCACGCACCAAGTTGCCATGCCCTTTTGTTGCTTCAGGTCAACATTTTCCCCTTTGACTCACCAATATTTTTCTGAGGGTTTGTCTGAGCAAAGAGGCAGAAAGTACGAGCTAGGCCGTGAGGAAAACTGCTCACAGCTCTAAATCTGGATGAAGAAGCTTGAAGAGCTCGTTTAGAACAATCTCAGGGAGATCTCTGACTTCCTTTGAAGAAAAGGATCATTAAATATTTGGTCCAAACTAACCAAAATGGATTGGAATACAGGAAAACAAGACTGTCTGTGACTCTACCCTCATCCAGGTGGGTGACAAGATTCTTTTGACAGCAATGACTTACAAGACCAGGATCACATCTCATATTTCTGTCTGACTAGGAGTGCATTTAACGCTCAAGAAAATAGCATCATCCAGGAGGAATAAGTGAATCAACTGGTCGTGGAAGAAACAGTCACTTCCAGGAAGGCAAACATAAGATCTCCAACACTGATACAAAAGAACACCATTGATATTTGCCATTGTCATCTATCCATTTTAAGCGTGCTTCTTTTTGCCTTTTTGGTTTTTTTTTTTTTCCTTTTTTACAAGCTGGGAAGGGGTCAGCAAGCTCATTCAGGAAATATCAGAGATGCTTCCTGCTGCGTTTGAGACCCCCAGATAACACTATTGTTCAAATACACAATGACCGTAAAGAAATAAAGTCATTTTCCGTCAGAAACCACATTTCCACTTCTTTACTTTATCTGTCAAATTTCCAGGTTGACATAACAAGTAGGTCCCAGTGACAGCGCTGAGCTTTTGTAAGAGCCAGCGATTCTTCGTCCAGCCTGCAATGGGTCATTTTTCTCATCATTCAGATAGTAATTGGTTTTATGTAAAACCGAACTGTGAGGGTAAGACACCCTGGACATAATAATCATGATCCTAAACGTGTACAGCACTTCTCTTAGCAAATGATCCCGGGATGTTTTACAAGCTGTAACAGTCACTTCACATAGCACGCGGATGCGACCGCTGGGATGGATGGCAGGGAGCTATTTCACAATGTACAAGGGTGCTCTGAAGATCCGGCCAGGAGCCTCAGAAGAAACCATATGCAATTAAAGGTGCAAGGAAGGCTTACGGAGGCAGATGCTAAGATGTGTCATTGCCAGGATGCTAGGACTTAAAAAAAAAAAAAAAAAAACAGTTCAGCTAGAAGTGCCGTGTGGGCTCAGTAACCTTGCTGGGTTGGGGCCTCACTTTTATATCTGCACTAGGAAGATCTGCAATGAACTTCACACCGAGCTCTAGAGGAAGAGGAATTTAGCATGCTCTGTACCAGCTCCCCTTCCTGGTCTTAAAAAAGCAGGCAGCTGCCTAAATCAAACATCAAGATGACTGCATTTTTGTTCTCTGTTGCTTTATTACTATTCTACTACCTCCCTCTTTCATTTCCTCTCCTAGAAGATGGGTAATAGTTATGTTTCTCTCTCATCTTTCATGAGATATTCGATAACTCTCTGCTTGCCAGCTGCTGCAAGCTCCTCGATGAAGGATGCACAGAAGCTGGAAGCATGGCCGTCTCCACCAGGCCTCATGAAGACTTGCTCACAGGACATCTTTGTGGAGCCATTTTGACTTGGTACATGGCTCACACAAAAGATTTCAGTCTAGGAAAAACCTGCCTCAGTTCTTAGCCCGTTATATGAAAGTTTCTACTAAAGATCACTAGTAGTGCAGAAATATTGGGGTAGGTCTTATGAACAAAAAGGTGATCTCTGCCCTCCAGAGCAAGTTGGTTTATAAGGCACTAACTTCAACCTTAACTCATGATGCAATAGATTTCCATTTTTACAGATGGGGAAATAGAGAAAATTTGGCCCGAGGTCAGCTGTTATAATGGAGGAATTCTTGCCTTGCAGCACCTCATTCATCCCATTTCGTCAGCCACTTAATCATCATTTAATCCAAGGATACTCATTCATTCTGGATTCTCACAGCCCTGCGGGGAGTCTTTCACAGTGTCATCTGAGATATTTAAAGCTGGGCTACTGGCAAGGACAGCTCAGAGGATGGCATCAATTGTCTGCATCAAGTTCCTTGACCCTTACTTTGAAGAGCTCCCTTGCACCAGCGGAAAAAATAGAAGAGTGCTAAATGGCCCTTATGAAGATGAAACGGCCCAACAACAGCACATTCATTTACTTAGATCATCAGGGCCATCTCACTTGTGATCCTAAGCATGAGACAGAGAAGTTAAATCTTTTTTGAAAACTTCTCTTAGAAGACCCAACGCAGATCTGCAGCCTCCAGAGATTCATGCAGAGACAGACTTCCAAGAGATTATATTTAAGTTTTTAAATAGCTCTGGTTGATTGGGTCAGTCCCTGTTTAATGACACAGACTGATGGTCATTCAGGTCGGGGTTGATTTTTCCTGAAGCTTGTGGCACCAACTAGTTATTATAAAATGAAGTAATTATGGAGTCGGTTCATTAGCCCTCAAACAGGTTCAGGTCTCTCCAATATGTTGCCCAGCCTTTCACATCCTTAGAGGCTCTGGGGTGGGATAGAGGGAACTTGTCTTTCTGCTTGGCTTTCTGCTCATGATCTTTGTTTCAAATGATAAGAAGGTGCAAAAAGACCAATCGCAGGGCTCAGATTTATACAGAATAGAATGAATAATATTATAAAAATTGACAAATTCAAAACATAACAGTGCAAACCACAAAAGAAGAAACAGGGGAAAATCTGATTGTTAACCTGTAAGACAGAGTAATCATCCTAAAAATTATAGAGAGATATTCATGTTGCTAAGGCTCCTTTCAGACACTGGAGTCAGTCCCTCATCTATAACCAAGAGAGCAATTTTAGAATTCAGCAAGATCAATCACAAAGCACTGATGAAGTGGGAGAAAAGACTTTCCTGGAAGAGAGCGGATTGAAATTTCCAGACGCTCAGTGACACCCGTTGTTTCTTTCAGTTGCACATGAAATAACTGGGGCCAGATTCTCCTTTATTGTGCCACGGGCACTGAGAAACAAAAGCAAACCTGACACACAGAAGGACATGAAATATGTTCGCCTATACCTAGGATTGGAGTTTTTCCTCTCCTTTCATCAGCAAAAATCCTTTCATGAGATGTTCCTAGAAGCATCTATTCACAGCCATAACAACAGGGTAGAACATATTTGCAACAAAAGATGACTGCAACGATTTGTTATTTGCTCCAAAAGGGTCAAGAATGAGCTTGCAAAATTGGCATGCTGTTCAGAAGACCTAAAAAGCAACAGGGCTATTGCAAATCACACTGGTGTCCAGGACAAAGTCATCCAGAGATGTGCTCCAGCCACACTCCCAGCCTCAAACCGTTCTACAAAACCAATTAAAAGGGCTGAAAAATTATCAGGACCTGGAGTCCATGTATATTTTTGGATCAGTCCAGCTTGAAAGGGACAGTTTGAAGGACTTTGTGGCATGAGGGGCTGGAAAGCCTTATTCAGAGGTACAAAGGATTAGTTTATGGGACAGTAATTACTCTGCAGTAAAGGACATTAATCTGAAGTTACTAGGGTTCAAGATATTTCATTATTCATCCTGCACCCCATTTGCAATGATATCATTTCAAAGTGATGGATTCAAATTTACGCAAGTGATGCTGGAATAGGACAGAGAATATACTTTCTATGCTTTATGAGCATAAAGAGATCCATAAATTTTGAGTGAAAAAAGTCATTACAAAGAGAAAAAATATTTTAGCTGTCAATCTGACTCTCTTTATTGCTGAGGGAATACTTTGGCAGGATACAGGAGCCCTGCAGACCCAACCATCCTTGCTGGCTGGTCCCCCCCAGCAATGTTGTGCCTTCCCACCTCCTGCCCACGGGGTGCACGAATGGCACAGCGTGCCCTGACCTGTGCGCATCAGTCTGCGACAATGGGGAAGGACAAGGTGAGCACAACGAGCCCTGGGAGAGGAGGGCCCATCTCTTTGCACTGTACAAATGCGACACCCTTCTACCTTCACCCCCTTGAACTGTCTGTGGACCCATGAGAAGCCAGTGGGACCTCTGCCAGCAACTTGCACCAGCCAAGCCAGTCCCAAGCTGGGAATTCGTTACTGCAACATGGTCAAAAGATTTTGGGACTGATCTGAAATCCACTGAAGCTGGCAACGAGAATGTTAAGGACCTACCACCTACAGCAAACTGCTAAATCCTAAACACAAAGCCTCTGCCTTTCCCACTGGCAAAAGGAAAGGCCCTTTCCAAAGACACGTGCGACTGACCTAAAAAAACAGCTATGCAGCAGGTTAGAAGGGGTCTCAGCCGGAGTTCCATCACAAGAGACCGCAGTAAGGTTGAACCTGTTGAAAAGCCTCTTGTGTACACAAAAGGAACACATTTGAGCTGGGAAAGAGGAGGATCACTGGGAGCTCCCTCACCTGCCCATCATTCTCTCCTCTTTGTGCAGAACCCAACACACCAAAATCCTTGGAGCTGTAGGTCCCCGCAATGCATGCATAGAACCCATGCTACAGGAACAGCAGCACCACACAACTACAGGACCCAAACCATTATAACGCCTTTAGAAGGGCTGAGTAAAGGGAAGGAAGAATAAGACCTCTGCTTGGATTTACACCAGAATTGAATTCATCTGTCAATCACACAAATCAGCCCAAGTCAGATGGGGTTTGCATCTCCCCTTTGGAGCAAGAAGCATCCAAACATTAACATAAAACAACCGCAGTTTGCAGGATCACATGACTAAGAATGTGTTGCCTCTCCAAAAAAGGTCTCAAAAACAGCATTAGACTTGCTATTAAAACAACATGGAGAACACGATCCCGCCTCAGCAGGAAAAGAAAAGAGCAGCTATTTACTCCTAATGATTTCATTCCAAGAAAACTAGTTTGAATAGACGCTTAATGTTTCAGACAGCTTTTCCTATGCCTGCGAAGCACTTCTGCTTGAAACAAATATAATTGTAATTTAATTTTATATATACCAACAAAATGTAAATTACAAGAGCGATAGACTGGAGTCTTCATCCTTTATCTCACGTGTATCCCAGTCTCCCCACTTGCAAACTATGAATGTCTGCTCATGGATTTTCTTTTTTTTTTTTTTTTCCCCCCAAACATGCAGCCAAATAACTTATGCCACATTGTGTTTCTTTCCTCCAATATAAATAATGTTCACTTAACAGTGAATGCATTAGGGAACTACGTTTCCATTGAGTTGTCATTTCCAGAAATATTCTTCTTTTGGGTAGAGATTTTCCAGTCTCATCTGAAAGGCAATTTTTCTCCCCACTTATTTCCATCCTTTCAGTATATCTTGCTCTTATTTTTAATTTTAAAGTAACAGCAATATCTCCCAGTAAGAAATGCAGTGAAAGCACAGACTTCTTCCCGACTTGTAACTATGGCTTAATTTGGAGACTATTTATAACCCATCTGACAAACAGTTGAATTTTTGTGAGCAGGTCAGTAGCGTTAAGACGAGTCTTTCACTGTAACCAGTGCAAAGCGCCAGGAATGGCCCAGGGGAGAGGAGGGGAGGGGAAAGTGCCCACAAAACTCCCAAGATATTCATGTTGTGGCAGCTGGGAAAGCAAGGAAGCAACTAGTGCCCGGGGAAACAGGTATCACATATTTTATCTTTGAACAGGTTAGCCTTGTTTCCCCAAATGAATGTGGGGCAGAGGGTGTTCGCAGGCTGGGTTAATTTTCAGAGCCACTCTATTTACAGATGAATCTCCCCCTCTTATTGTTGCCAATTGGTCAAAAGGGTAAACTTTTAAGGCAGCAACTATAACCACTAATGTGCTTAACCAGTTGGGGGTTACAACCAACCTTGCAGAGCTATTGTCTCAAACTCTCATTGGACCATCTGGTCCATATAGCACCTGGCACCAATGGGGCTGTGGACCCCAAAACACTGCAATAACAGTGATGAAGATCAGCATCTCTTGGTGCAGGTTTGCAGACCGCAAGGAGCATCAGCAGGGATGTGGCAATGCCAGCCCACCCCATCTCCTCTCGCAGTTGGCACCCGCCGACTCCCTTGTGTTATGCCACGCAACGTACCCATTTTTGTCCTGTTGAAACAAAAAGGCCCGCAGCAGCCTTTGAGTCCCAGGGCACAATCCCATCTACAATAGCTCTGGCCCAAATGGGACTCTGGGAAGCTCTTCCACCAGGCAGCTCACAGCTCCTGACCAGGGGTATAACCCAGGGGTTGAATGGGGGAAGAGGTGGAGAGAGAGAGAGAAGGTCTTCCCTTACTTTATTTACTTTTTTTTTTTTAAGTATATGTAGTTCACACAATTTTCGATTTGGACAACTGAAATGAAACCAGTTTCAGAAAGAGGGAAGACATTTTATTCAAAGTTTCCACAAGAATCCTTTCTTACTTTTTTGCCCCACAATTGAAACAACGTGAACACAAACTGGTTTTGTCAGCTTAAATAAACGTGATAAATCCTCCCCACCACACAAAGACACACTCTGCTTATGATTGTTTTCTCCCTTGCTCCTCCTGGAAGGAGTACACAATCTAGGCCAGCAGCTTCATCCACTTTCCAGTCCTAAAAATACACAGTTTGTTCCTTGCCCCTTTTGCTTCACAAGATCTCAGATGTTAAATATTCAAAAAATCCACATATAGAAAACTGATTCATCTCGATTATTCTTGGACATTTTCCTCCTAAAGCACATATATACCAAGTGAAGAAATAATACCACTAAGTTTTTTTCCTCCACAGCACAGCTATATCACCAACAACTTTAAAAAATCACTTTTCACTAACAGATGGCAAACAGGGCTAAATGATGGGATGAGTGGTAGAAGGTTTCAGATGAGCATTCAGTACAAGTTGCATAAACTGTCATCTTTAAGCTAAAACGTCCACTAAGACGTTCTTTACCACCATCACCTACGTGATTTTTTTCTTCCTGTATGTGTCTACGCATCATGAGACGAGAAGTACACAAAGTTACCAACAAACTTAAAAGCCAAACACTCCCACCTCTTTTTATTGTTTATAGTTTTCTACTTTTAGGTGAAGTTTTCTAGGTGTCTGAGTACTCTTCAGTAACTGATGAAGTGGCAGAGCCCCTTCCTAAATCAAGGAGGACTGTAAGAAAACTCCAGTGACTTTATGAGAAGCCCTAGAAATCTTTCATTTTGGATTGGTGCCCTGAAACTTGACAGGGAACGAGCCCATACAGGAGAAACGAGCCTATCGCTGTTCCCAAAAACATGCTTTAAAAGTATTAAGTGAAAATTAATGGTTACTTTTGTCTTCATATTCCTATACCTCCCTTCCCACTGTAAAATAAGAAACATCAAAGTCTATCTCACAGGGGTGTTGTGTAAGTGAATTAATGTTTGTGTGAAGCACTCATACTATAGCAATGAGGTCCATAAAAAAAGGCCTAGAAGGAAATGAAGATTCCCGTCTTCAGCCCACAGTTTGAATGGTGAGCTGTAAATAAGTCCCAGGGCTGTGCACTGAACAATAAAGATGGCAAATGAGATTAGCACGGTCCCTTCTGCAGCCTCAAACAAAGATGGAGCCCAGTGGAGAAGCACGGGGGTGATCAAAGACCAGCTCGGTACAGACACGCTGCCAGACAGGTTTAATTCCAACATTTCCCCATTTCTGACCAATTGCTCCCTGAGCAGAAAATGGTTTGGGGGCATCGAGTCTGCTTTGCGACAGGACAAATCAGCCTGGAGATAGACCGGGTGCCTGGCAGGATGTCCCTGCTCCTAGGAGCATCCCTGTGCTCCCAGGAAGGCCAATTCCTCCGCTGCCATGGGTGCAGCTGGGACAAGGCAGAGCAGAAGCCTTCCTCCCTCCCGTGCTGCACCCCACAGGAGCAAAGCACCGAGAGCAAACAGAGCTGCAAAGCCACCCTCACATGCACGCTGCACGGACGGCTTGTAAAAGGCTCCAGGGGCAGGTGTGCTATAGAGATGCAAGTTAATATTCGACAGATCGAGAAGACCATCTGTGCCCCGGCAGCACAGCATGTACCATCCCACCGGGCGCCCGGGCTGATGCTCAGCCGCTCCGTGCACTCCATTGCAGGCATCTCACGGTCCTCCGCTGATGAGCACAAGCAATGGCTTTCCATTGGGGACGGGTGGTGCAGGGTGGCTCCTCGGGAGATGGAGACCTGTAATACATCAAAACGACTCCGAGGAGCACAACACTGGTGTGCAACCCTACAAATAGCCCGAGCAGGTTGAAGTCCTGTATCAGCAATGGTGTGGCCAGCAGGAGCAGGGAGGTGATCGTGCCCCTGTACTCGGCACTGGTGAGGCCGCACCTCGAATCCTGTGTTCAGTTTTGGGCCCCTCACTACAGGAAGGACATGGAGGTGCTGGAGCGTGTCCAGAGAAGGGCAACGAAGCTGGTGAAGGGCCTGGAGCACAAGTCTGATGGGGAGCGGCTGAGGGAACTGGGGGTGTTTAGCCTGGAGAAGAGGAGGCTGAGGGGAGACCTCATCACGCTCTACAACTGCCTGAAAGGAGGTTGTAGCCAGGTGGGGGTCGGTCTCTTCTCCCAAGTAACAAGCGATAGGGCGGGAGGAAATGGCCTCAAGTTGCGCCAAGGGAGGTTTAGATTGGACATTAGGAGAAATTTCTTTACTGAAAGAGTGGTCAGGCCTTGGAACAGGCTGCCCAGGGAAGTGGTTGAGTCACCATCCCTGGAGGGATTTAAAAGACGGGTAGATGAGGCGCTTAGGGACATGGTGTAGTGGGCATGGTGGTGTTGGGTTGACGGTTGGACTCGATGATCTTAGAGGTCTTTTCCAACCTTAATGATTTTATGATTCTATGATTCTAAGTTCAGCTTCTGTGGGCTGGGCCATCACTCCACACCAGCAAGCACAGAACAATCAGGAAGACTCATTAAGAGAGAAGACATTTCAGTAAAAGGCTGCATCTTTAAGGATGCTCTGTCTGCTGGACCCATCTGCCCAGGAACTGAGTATTGCAGCTGCCTAAGAGAAATTTTTTGCTGGATAATTTTTGTTAGATTCCTCCCTTCCATAGATTTAGGTCAACCACAACACTTCAGTAACTCACACTAAGTTTGCCAAAACATTTCTTTGAAGGAAGGGAACATGGAGAATATTTTGTATGTCAACATTGTTAAATCAAAACCTTTAGAGTTTGGTCTTTTCTACTTGGGAGAATGTTACATTTTAATTTCACAAATAACATTGAAGTTATTGAGAACATTAAAAGCTCAAAAAATCTTCTTAATCCAGTTCAGACAAAAATGTTACTCCTCATTTTACCCAATTGTCTTGCCTTTTTAATCGGCTTTTCATCTGAAACTTGGTTCTTTCAGTGCTTGTGCATGGCATGAAACAATTTCCTTGATTTTTCAGAGCTACAAGCAAGCCAAAATAACAGTTATTTGCACAACCAAAGTGGTTGCGCCACATACATTTCCATACCTATCAGACAGCTAAATTTAACTGCTTAATTATGGGGGGGAAAGGGGAACAGTAAGAAAGGCTGCACCTGGCAGCAAACAACCATCTCTGCTTGCTTCAGGAGCAGCACTGGAGCCCTCTGAATAGTCTCTTCATCCTTTCATTCCCCTGCTTGATGCTGAAACAGGATGTCAGATCTTAGCTTGTACATTTTGTCCCCATCTTAAATCTAGTTTGAAGAACTACAATGAGTCTGAAAAGGAGGAAAGCTGAGAGGTTTAATTTATCCATTTATCCATTTATCCATAACTTTTATCCATGTTTGAGAGGTGCTCTCAAGTATACCCAGGGTTCCTGGAATTGCAGCCCCAGTGCCAGGGAGAAAATGAACAGCAAGAAACAGGCTAAAAAAAAAAAATCCCCAGCTCCCAGATATTTGCCTGAAACACAGCTCGTTTCCAAGAACGCTGCACTGTTAGTCTGGCTGGGGCTAGTCTAAAGCAACGCCCTTTCCATCTCTCTGCTACAAGGTTACACTCCTATTAAGCTCATGGATTTAGCGATCCTCCTCACACATGCACGCAAACTAGACTTGGGGCCGGAGGAGGTGGGAAGTGGCAAGAGGTGGATTTTGCACTGCTGAATTTGCTTTAATCAAAGCACAAGGGAAGAGGATCTGCATCCGGCACAGACTGCAGCTTAGCTCCACGCACTGCAGGAGCCAGCTACCTATCGCCCGAGCTTCAACGACACTCGTTTGTGTCTCACGAAAGGCACACCGCTAATATTCAGCCTCAAGTTGCAAAAGCAAAGCCTGAATATTTTGGTAGTCATTTCCACCAAGTCACCTTCCCAGGGTCTGCAGCACCTTAAGTACGCCGAGCCCTGGCTGATCCGCAGGCTGCACGAGGTGGAAGGCAGCAGTGCCAAGGGAGGGGAGGGAGCCCAAAGAGCTCACACACCATCTTGGATTTCAGCCCCGAGATATTAACAGTGATAACACACTGACGGAAGCCCTTGCACAGGATGCACCTCTGTTGAAGGGTACCAGATCAGCAGTTTTCTACCTGTCACCCTACGTCAATGCTTTAGCTAAAGCAATAGACGGCTCTTTTTAGCTGCACCTTGTAAGTCCTTCAATCGGCACACAAAGCAACCACGTGGGTCCTCACTCCATTTCTGCCAGTGTTTTAAGATTTTATTGGTTGTTTTGGTTTTGCTCAAGTCCCTCATTCCTAAAGAGGAAAGCAGGCGTGTGACCCATGGTTCCTGGTGAAGATGAACACTCAGTAGCAGCCACAAATTTCTTGGGGACAAGAGGCAGTACTCAAGACTTGTAGGCTTTCCCTGCACCTCATGCAGACACCCATACACTGCCCCACACTTGGCTGCAAACACCGCGGGACTCTGCCTTGTGGCTGAGTCCCTCAGACCACTTGCCTGCAGCTGAGCTGCCCACCCCCCATTTGGAAACCCTGACATGAAGCAGCTGGATTTCACAGATCTCCTCCCTTCCCACAAACTTTCCTGCAAAAAGAGCCAGGAGCCTCAAAGTCTGATGGAAACTGCCCAGCAGGGACATACACAAAGGCCTTGTCTCTGTCCTGGTGAAGATGCTCCGTCCCTCTCCCATGCTTTCTTCACCCCAAGTCACTCCCAGCCCCACCTCAATCCATCCATCCTAGTGCCACAAGGCTCCAGGTAAAGAGCTTTCACCAGCATACGCACTGCAATCCCAGCTTCAGCTGTGCTTCCTACACCAGCAGCAGGGCCAAAGCAATGCCACCACTGCCAGAAACAAGCTACATGGGAAGGCAAGTGGCTCTTTGCCCCCTCCAGCACAGCCCCAAGCACAGTGTGAGCACCCATTAAATCACACCCCATGGAGTGGCAGTGGAGGATGTCCTCTCAGTCCCTCCATTATACAAGGTCCTGATCAGCCTCACAACAAGGTGCCCATGTCACCTTTCCATGCCATATGCTCTGCCTGCACCAATCCTGCAAGGTCATCAAGCCTCACCCTATCACAGTCTTCTTTCCATGGGAAAGGATCCTCTTTCACAAACCGCATTACAGTGATCTTAACAAACTAGCCGTGGACTGAAGGTTGTTTCTCTCGATCCTCTTATACCTCTGGAGCAGCAGGCTGAGAGGATATCGTCTCCTGATGTCTGAAAGAGCTTGTTCACAAACCTCTCGGAGCTCTCAGAAGTTGTTTTCATTTTTTAAACAAAAAGATCCAATGGCCAGTAAAAACCCAGGCTTTTTAAAAGGAGGAGTAGGTATGTAACCTATGTTTCACATGCTTTCCATGTGAAAAATATTAGCTCACAGTTGTGCATGAGATGAGATTTGTGAGGATGGTGAATTGCAAACTAGGCATTAGAGGTGAAGACATTGTTCTTCATCCTGCAGGCAGGGTGGGGACAGCATCACTTATCTGGCCACTTCAGAAGGCCACACAGCCTCCCTTACTAGAGGATGTAATTATTAAAGATGCTCCAACCCTTTCATCCTCTCAACACTCTTACACGCTTGGACAGTGCTGTTATTTCCCAGATGGGGCCAAGTGACCCAGCCTGTGCTGGCCATCGTGCAGTAGAGCTGATCTCCGTTCACCCAGGCTGGTGCCCAGCCAATGGATAGTCCTTCTGTTCGGGACTGCAGCGAGAACATAGACCATTTGCCACATGATGACATGGTAAGCTCATAGATGCTCTGCAACATCAGCAGCAAGGAGTACCAGACATCTGCTGGACAGTTAGAGTTGGATGATCAAGGCCTGAAGGAGCTCCTAGAGCTGACGGTGATGTTGGGGTAATTTTAGGCAAGCAGCCCAACTGGATTGTTGGGGCATCATCTATAATAGAGCAAGAGGATTACTCCCTCCTAACCCCCCTGACAACAGGTTTACACCATGGTACGTGACATTTACCACTTGTTCCTGAACAGCTAGGTTGGCTTTTGCAGAGCTGAAAAATAAAAGATCAGGTTTGGTCCATGCATATGGCTGGGAGGATCAAGTAGAGCAAATGTCTGCAGCACCGAGGGCCCTGTTTTGCAAAGTCACTTTTCTTGATCCTATCCATATTTCAGAACATCTCCAACTGAGCGCCATTAATGTAATTGATTTTTAATGGCGTTCTCAAAGAAACGATGTGAGGATTTTAACAGGCTGTTAGACTGAAATAAGCTTCACCCAAACCTTCCTCCCTAGGAACAAAGGTTTCCAAAGATGCAGGGGGACTATTCCATTCCTGCTAATGGGCAAGGAGGCACTACAGTCACCTGGGGAAAGGGGACACTAATGCCCCATATTCCACCCCACATGGCATTGATCCCACCCCTGCTAGAGACCAGAGGTTTGTAATTACAAGGGAAGGTTTTCTCATCCTTCCCACACAAGCAAGACCAGAGGGCAGCCCTAGAGGGATCACAAGCAGAAATACCATTTGATGAGCTGGAGGTCTTCCAGGTTTCAAAAAGAAGAAATATCAAATACATGTCCTGCTTGCCTTTGTTCTCTGGGCTCCTTCATGCCAAGCAGGCATTGGCCGATTTCTCAGATCAGGCCTTTGGAACCCAAACAGCTGAACCTGGCAAGTGGTTACAGTCGACGGCTTCAGCAGAGCTGCTTTCCCAGCAAGGCTTGTGCTGCAGTAAACCACCACAGCCTCTGTCCTTCTCCTGTGGAAAGAGGCCCCAGGCCAGGACTTCCAACTTCTCCCTTTTGTTAATTCCCTGTATGCACCATGAGCCATATCTTTTCAAAATCCACCCATGGTTCAAGCAATTTAAAGCCAGGACATTATTCTGAAGACTGACTTTGCCATGGATGACATTCCTCTTTCTCTGTTCAGTCACTTATGCTCCAGCAAAAGAGGAGCCACTCCTTTTTTTTATTCTCTAGCAAATCAGTGACAATACTTCTGGACATTTTGACTCAAAGCATGTCACCTCCCCCAAAGGTCCAATCTTTCTTCAGGTTAAAATCTGACAGACACCCACATTTGCAATTTCCCCTGTGTGGCACGCCAGCGTTTTAACACATTCCCCGTGGTACACGAACACTGAGCTCCATGCAAGATTCTCCCACTCACTGTGAGTGAGCATCTGCATTTCTAGAAGATTATGCTGTTACCATCTATTTTACTTCTGATTCAAATTCTCCTCACTTGATTTCAACATTTTTAAAGACTTATTTTTACTTCTTTTGAGACATTTTAAACTCACTTCTTTTCAATACTGTCAGCCAGCCTTTTTCACTAGTATATTATGAATTCAGGTACCATTATTATCTTCATTTTTAAAGAGGTAGAAATGTGGATTCAAAAGAGACAAGCAATGGCCTAAAATCCTTTATTAGCCAATGACATGGCCAGCAAAGACAAACAGGACACCCAAAATCCCACTCCATTGCTCAATCTGCTAGGCAAGAGAACTGAAACTGTATTATTCTGGGTCTGTCTCAGACACAGCTTTATCTGCTGCTCTCGTCTCCTGTTCTTTCATGCCTTCCAATTAAAGCAAGGAAATTGGATCATGCTGAGCTTCCTTTGTCCTTTTCACCTCTTGTGAAAGTCGGGGTTACCATAATTTTATACCTATTATAATTAGCTTTGATGTTGTAACCTGGGAGGGAAAAAAAAAACAATGTTCTTTTAATAATAGACTTAGTGAATCATGGAGTGGTCTTACCTTTCCAAAACTGGTAGCCAAGTTAGTATTTCCAAATCCTCTTACATTGTACCTAACCAATTTAAGTACTTTATTCATTACTATAGAACAAGAAATTAAAACCGGATTCACCCAGCCAGTCCAGGCTAGGAGCTAAGTTTGATCACAGAACTTCAAGAATTTATAGTTCTTCTGCCCAGGAAGTAGGTAAACAAGGCTGGGATTTGGCATCAGAAGACAAGAAAGGTAAAATTTTTCATTTCAGCACATGTTTCTCAGGGTAGAGATAATCTGCATAGATCAGTGATGAGGATATACATGTTATCAGCTAAATGTTTTTGGACTGATACAGCATTATTTACTTGGAGCACATGGTTATAAGCTTTTGAAAAGAATGAAATTAAAGAGACATTTAAGGAGTTTACTGGACTTCAATCTTTGTCATGTAGCCATAGCAGCCAGGATACAGTGGTTCATGTCTTTATCAAGCCAGGACTTGAGGCTTTCATCTCATCTTTTCCCCAGACCTACTTCTCATGACCATCAAGAGATGTACTACCAACCTACCACCAAATGCACCAGCCGACACTGCGTATTTCTTCACAGTGGAGGAATAGCTCACTGCCACTTTACACAGCTTTTGGCTACTGCCCTTCACCCAACACTGGAGGCCAGAAAAGCAGCAGAGATTTGTCTTTGGCATCGGGAGGAAGGTTTGTTAACACTCCTACCCAGCGTGAGAACTTTGGTGCCCAACTTCTGGCAGCTGGATATGTTTTCAGGTCTGACTGAAGCCTCATTCAGGACAGGGCCACCCTCTGACAAGGTAATTTCACCTGCCAGAATCTTCTTCCATGTTCCAAATCCTGCAAAGTTTGGAGACCGCAGCCGAGCAGAGCCTTCTTCTCCCAAAGCAAGGTCAAGGTGACGTTCCACCTTGGAAAGAGAGCAGTAACACTTCTGCAGCACCTAGACCTCATTCCCCTACGAAACCAGAATGCCTTTATCAAAGTGGCAACTACATTATTAGAAACCACCTTGGATTCATTTTAAATGAGTGACAATTTTCAAACTCAGATCTTTCCCTGAAGCTTAGGCTTGCAGGTTTTGAAGGCACGCTTAACACAGTACTGGAGTATTGAAGTTTCCCTCTAAGCTGTAGCACAGCTTAGAAAAAGACATTTGATCTTTAAATCAGACATTAAGTGATGGAATACCACTACTCCTATTGATATTGTTTCATGTATAAAAAGACAAAGTTTAGCCTTGACATAGACTGCTGTATTTCACAGGTCATGCTGTAACAGACTGGATTGCTGCTCTGAAGTCATGTCTCCAGCATGATTCAGAAGAAATTACAAGATAAAGAAAAGGACAATTATGAAACAGCCTGTTCACATTTCCACCTAACTTATTTCAGGGAGCACTAGGAAAAGGGCCTAATCATCCTCCTTCAAAAATCCATTTCCTCTCTAGGGAATCTGTAGATGATCTCAAGGCTCCTTTGGTCTCAAGACCCAAAACAGACCATTTCAGCTGAAGCAAATTCTTGTGATGAGTTCCATGAGTTAATTACATTTCCATTAGTAAAGAAGTTCTAAAACTTCAATTTCTTTACTGATGCTTTTTGAATCCTGCCAAAATAGATAGGGAAACATGATTTCCTCTCTTTTTTTCTTTATCTATCTCACCCTTATGAGACTTTCATTTTAATTTTAACTCTCTCGGCCTTTTCATTTCTCCTTAAATGGGCATTTCTTCAACCCTTTAATCATTTTGATAGCCTTCCTCCTAAGCTTCTATCCCCAAACTTTATTCAAGGATGCTGGTTCGGGATGTTTGAGATGGGGAACTAAGCCAAAAGACAGTTCAATCTTTCAGTCTTCCTTCTTTCTTCTTCTTTTTTTTTTTTAACTGGAAAATAAGCTGAGAGCTCCAATTTAAGTTCTTTTAAGTCCTCTTTGAAGCAGAACCAAGTTACGTCCAACTAAGTATTTTTGATATCAGTTTAGTTTGAGAGCTCTTCAGCACAGGGACCTTTTGTAGCTGAAAAAGTCTTAGTCTCCTCTAAGCAGACCATTTCTGTCCTTCACTCCTTTACCTCTACATTACCCCATGGACCATCAACATGCTCCTAAACCCTTAGTCTGACACTGGGTGCTTCCTGTTTTGCAGACCCTTACAGGGAATTTTTATACTTTTAATGAGACAAAGGTGGGGAGTCAGCTTTGGCCTCTCTCCAGAAACATCCATAAGGAACAACCTTCACAGCATTTGCAAACAGGTTTATGGCATAGGTGTGACACGCTGAGAGCAGCCCTCTCCTCTTTTGAGAGCCCCAAATGCAATTTCTATTCCCAGTGAAGCACAGCACCGCTCCGATCTCTACTTCTGATCTTTTCCTTGCTTAAATTTTACACAGCCCAACATGAACTGACTTGAACTGAGCCAACAGCTAAACCCATTATGGGCTAAGACCTGGGGTTTAACTCAGGAGTGACCTGAACTTCTTGCTCCAGAGGGATGCTTTTAACAGTCTACAGCTGAGAACCACCTACACATACACACCCACCCCTGTAGCCAGCTCTTGAAACCAGGACATCTTCTCCAACACTGACAGGATAAGAATATTCACCGGAATAACCTGACCCGTTTCCTCAATATTCCACCCTGAGATCACTGAGCAAATAAGTTCTTTTCATTTATTAATCAAAAGACAATGAAACGTGATTTTCCTGACCACCAACATACAAGAAAATGGAGGAGGGAGGAGACACAAAGCCTTATATTTATTGTCAGCCATTGATTTAGCCAATGCTGACCATGCCAGGAAGGAAAGATTTCTCATATGTATTTGAAGAGCACTGTTTAGGTGGCCATGCTCCTTAGTGAGGATCAGACAACTTTCCAAACCCTCCAGCTCACACTACAGGTTTGACATGTGCCACACATAGGAAGCAGGACTTCGTTCTCAGCCTAAGCTGCCAGGTTTCCCCATGGCACAAAAGTGGCCTTCCCATGCAGCCAGGAGTTCATGCAATGTACACTCTGCCCCATTCATCCTGCAGCCACTGGCATTACTGAACTCAGTCACAGAGGATCCCTTCCCTCCATCCCAATCCAGTCAGATCCTTCAGCACAGCGAAGATCCAAGGTAGCTGGCAAAGAGCCTAATCTTGGTGTCAAAAAGCATCTCCAGGTACCCAAATGCCAGGTGCTGACCCTAGAGCTTGGGTTATCTACACAGAGACCTGGAACCACTCATCCTCCTGAAGCCTTGCCCTGGCCAGAACGTCCCACACGCCTCGGTAGTGGTTCAGCAAGAACAAAAGGGAAGATCAATTTTCCACCTCCACTAAGTTTCCCTGATGTTTTCAGAGAGCCCCGAGGAAGACGATGGCCCCAAAGCACCCAAAACCTTTGGAGTGGGTTGTGGATCCAAGGATGCATGTGCAAATATGATGCTGTGCTCCCAGCACTCAGGGTTAGATTACAATTAAAACTAGGCTGATTTTATAAATCCTCATTCTTTTCAACAATCACAGCCAGGTTATCACCTCAGATGAGCAGGCACTTTGCCATCAAAAGCTGGCCACTTGGGAACTGGGACACAGCAGCAGAAGCAACATTTGGAAACAGGAGCCTGAGAAATCCTGCACACTCCTCCTCATCTAATCATGAGACAGCACTCAACACCACACAGACGACTTGGGTGTTTTGGGAGGGTTTTTTTGTTGTTGTTTTTAAACTAGGAAGCATTAAGAACATGAACATTAGAGCACTTCATAGCTGCAATTGTATTTGTTGTTTTGGTTTTGAATTCCTAGTATTCATACCCAGCTATAATAGCAGCTAGGTGTGCAATGCTTTCCGCCTATAGAGAAGAGCAAGCACTCAAGCAGATGCCCACGCTACCCGATTGCTAGGGCAGGATCAGACATTAGGAGCAGATCACAAGGTCCAGAGTCCTCTTCCCACCTGCAGTCTCCCCGATTGCCTTTGCATGGTACAGCTGGTCCCCTCACAAAAGACAGTATTTCCCTGCCACCAGCCTCCCTTCGAGACCCATAAAAAGCTAAAAATGCTGTCTGGAGTCTGGGCTAATGATCCTGCCTGGCTTTGAAAAAGCCCTGTCTGTGATGAGAAAGCACACCTCCCTTTCACTTGGGATGGCCACTTTTACATTACAGCTGCCCAACTTCAGGGCCTGTGGGCCAGGGAGCTGTAAGCACTCCCCTCTTTGTGAACGAAAAGCTTCAAAGAAGCATAAACAGGCACGAAACATGGAAAGCAGCATTAGATGGAAATCTGAATAAATGCTTTTGTTTCCTCTCTCTTTGGAGAAAAGCTATTTGTCCGTGCCTCAACTTTCTGGCTTCTTGTTGTGCGGTACCATCATTTATCAGTTCACATACCAGGTATTCAATACCTTGCAGTCACTTCTAATAAAGTAAGAGAGAAGCACGTCAATCTCATTGTCTATTTGCCCTTGAGAAGTTCTCTGACCTGAAATGTTCGGTTTGCCACAACCAGAGCAGAGCCATGCTTCAAGGATAACTTCTGCCAGGGAAGAGCTGTCCCCACCTGCGGGTCCTGAGGGTCTGTGACCATCTGCAGCCTTCCTCTAAGCCCTGAGTCTTCCTCTGCTCAGGAAAGTGTCCTTCTAATGTAGCAGCCAGCCACACAATTACACCCCCACCTGCTTAACTCTACCCACCCCCACCAAAACCAATGCACAAAAGCCACTATAAGTTACAAAAAAGACACGAGCCCTAATTAACACTCCAACAGGCTCAGCATGGCCTGGGACCCTCTTTGCTAGGGTGAAACAAGCCCAGAGGGAAAGCAAGCTCCAGTCTCGAGGAACCTGTTGCCCCACTGGGCAAAACTGGCTGCAATAGTGCATAAAAGGAGACAAGGACATTTGCCAAGGTGGGTTTAGAGCCCACAAATCCTTCCTTCCTGTCCAGCATCTTCTCCTTGGAAGGAAAATGCTTCTTCAGCTCCCCAAGAGCCCAGATGGCCAAGGGACAGAAAATAGAAGAACTTCAAACTATTTTAGACTGTTCAAACTGAGATCTCACACGCCCTCTTCCCTTCCAGTTACTAACCACTCATTTTCTCTGCCTCAAAAAAAAAAATCTAGTTACTTGCCTTCCTCCATTACTGCTCCCATACACCAGCCAGATCACTAGTTAACACCTCGCGTTGAGGAAAATGGGTAAATTCCCTTTGCCTTGTCCAATTTTTTTAATCTGATTTAATTTCAGAAGGTACCCTTAGCTTTTCTGAGCCAGCAAGTATCCACCTGTCACTGGAGCATAAAAGAAATTGCAAACAAGGATCAGCTCCATTAAAATCTATAGAGGCTTTGCTCTTAGCATGACTCATGCACAATGCTAATAGCAAGCAGCCTTAGTCCATCACCACCCATACTGCATAACCATGCAAAGAGGCTTACTTGTTTTCCTTGTGACAACTAATCAAGATGAAGCTTATCCCTCTTAAAGTATCCATTTTCCCAACTCCTGTTGCTGCTCAGCTTTGCTTTCTAGCACAGAAGTGCCCAAAGTTCCATGCTGGAAGAGCAGAGAGGAATCTGCCTTTCCCTGCTCCTAGCCCCTTTATTCCCTAGGTGTCTAGATCTAAAGCTTATAAACAAAGCACTGAGCATACTGCCTAAAGGGATGCTAGCAGGGCATCCAAGGGTTTTTATTTCATTTCAATTTTGCTTTTCAAATTATTATATTCTGTGGTTATTTGCAGGTGGGAAGATTGAGGTGTTTGGGGGAATACACAAAAGCCAGTCA
Source organism: Calonectris borealis (assembly GCF_964195595.1). Lineage (NCBI taxonomy): Eukaryota > Metazoa > Chordata > Aves > Procellariiformes > Procellariidae > Calonectris > Calonectris borealis. The sequence goes on from NC_134332.1 coordinate 6,089,787, forward strand.
CATAGGACCCCATAATTCAGACATCCTAGTCCAAGGGCTTTTGAATGCACAGGAACATGCATGTGAAGAAAAAAATGCTAGCGACTATAGGCATCTATGTATATTTGACAGCTTTAAGAATCCCAGCCCTCAACCAGACATCCACTTCTCAAATACTGTTGTGGTCACATCTCACCCCACACCCTGTCTAGGAGGAAAAATCAGAGGTCCGTAGCCTGCGGCGCAGACCAGGCTGGATGGTTCCTATGCCTTCCCCTTTGACAGTCATCACTGCAACCAAGGCTGCCGCTGCTCCTCATACACTGCACCAGGAATAGCATCTCAGACTACCCACATACTAAGATGATCCTGGTAACTAGCAAAGCTAACATCAAGGATGAACAGGTCTTTATTATGCTACTAAATGAGTTACCTTCCAAATTATTAGCATCACCAGCAGCTAGGAGCACATTTCTCAGTCATCCAGACAATCAAGATAATTCTAGCTTTTGTAATTTGTTCCCGACAGCCTGAGACATCAGTAACAGCAGAGACTTTGTGCACATCATTTGGCAGCTCCAGGCCTGGCACACGCTGTCTCTGCCAGTCCCACCCAGAGATCCAGGCAGCTGATCCAACTGGCTCAAGAAGCTACCAGGACTCTTCGAGAGTGTTTAATCTAGGCTGATTGAAAGCCAAAAAAATTAACTCTGCTCATAAAGGACAGAGCATGGTCCTTCCAAGTGCTCCATTTATTTATACCAGTCTTTAGCAACCCTTGGCGTTGGACAAACACTGCACACTGTTGTGGTCACTGTCCCCATGAGGATATGATAGAACTAGGAAAGGACCAGAGCAACAGCATAGGTCAGTGGTACACAGAAAAGCTCTTGGGTCAAGGGAGGTTGGGCAGCATAAATCTCTGACCAAGCAAATGCTGGAGATTCGTAAAACCATAAGCATGCAGAAAAAGGAATTACTATCCTCCAGATCTTACTATACAAAATCTAGAAGGCACCAGTGGAAATCTCAGGCAGCTAGTGATGAAAAAAAGGGATATACAGCACTTTCTTCTGGTATGTAATTAAACCATGGGACCCATTACCCAGGGTATGATGAAGCCAAAAGTACAAACAGGCTCCAAAACATAACTAAGGAGAACTATACCCTTGGACCACACAGTTTAAAAGTCATCAGACCCATATTTTTCTCAAAAATCCCTAAACAGCTGAATTTTGGGATTCAGGAAGGATCATTCAATCCATTCTTCCCCTTAGCAGCCATGCTATTACACCAGCTCCATCTAGAGAAGATGTTTGCAGTTTAACCCAGTACAGCAGTTCTTTGGACTATTGCATCCAAAGCCCAGGACACCAGGAGAAATCCTTCCATGAACTCCAACAGGAACAGGCCTGAACCCTCAAGGCCCTGAATGCAGGCTCATAGCTCCATCCACTGCCATCTGAGGGGTTTGGATATAGGGAGGACTTCGTTCTCAAGACAACTGTGGATACCTGAAGATTCCACCCCAAGACAGGTTGCAGCAAGAGAGTAAGAAGTCCCTTTGCTCCTTCCTTGGGAAAAGTGTATGAAGATATACGGTCCCAGACCAGTTGACAAATTGCATTTTTGTGTGATTTAGAGCTGCTAATGGGTGATGTCATCACTTGAGTGAATGCAATCCCATAAAAACGTGAAAATAAAATGAGCAGGAGCTATAAAACATACATGTATCTCTCCACAACAGCAACAGGCACATCACAGCAGGGCAGCTTTCCTTGATAGTCATCTACAACTGGAGGAGTTTACAAGAAATAACTAAAAAAATTACAGAGGAAACAAAATCTTTCAAGGAGCAGCAATCTATTATTTTCTCAGGCCTTTGTTAACAGCAAATCAGCATGCTTCCTTGAAAGTAAATGAGAAAGACACCACAACATTGCTGTAGAAAGAAACTGAGGGAGTGTTTTCTGGAACAACAAAGCCATTTTGGGTCACTATCTGTTAGACTCCAATTTAGCTCAATAGGATGCTGATCCTGGCTGCATATAACACAGCCCTGATTTATTTTCTGATTAACAACTTCTACTGTCTGATTTTGACAAACAAAATATCCATCATTGCAGGCAAATTTAAAAAACCATATTTAATCAATAATCCCAGTGTGCAGGCATTGAGTAGCAAAAAAGAGAGTTGGAAAAAACAGGTGGAAAGGGTTACCGCATGATCACTGTAATATTTACATAAGGGTAAGTTCAATAAATGCAGAGCCTTCCCCCACAGCCTCCTCCAAAACACACCCAGACACTGGCTGGCCTTCTTCCTATGGAAACAGCTAACGAGAGCAAAGCTGCTCTTTGCTTTTATGGGTTTTAGCTAAAAGCTGAAAATGAGATCAGATTTTCTGACATTCACCATTTACCTTAATAAAAATGTGCACTCAACAGGATTAGCAGGTACACAACTCTGTGTGGTATCATGAAATGCATTTTCATGATCTTTCATGCTTACACAGAAAAAAGAGACATTAAAATCCCTCTATAATATCGAAGATCAATGTGAAAGTGAGCTTAGGAACCGAACGCTGATCACTGCCTGGGAAACAGGAAGGAACATTTTCAAGTAGAAATCTTGCACATATGGAAAGGAAAGCTTTTGATAGGGTAGTAAAATAATATTTCAAAAACTGATGTCCTACCTATCTATATTTGTAAGAACACATTAAGTACAAGTTCAGCACTGTCCTCCTTTATTATTCTCTAATAAATTACAGAATCTGCTTGATCACCTTTTGAAACACGCAGATCCGAGACCACCTTCCACAGAAACAAAAATTAAGGTCCCACTTGTGTCACCACCTCGCAGCCCCTCCCTGGAGAAACACCGGGTTCGTCAGTAGTGGGTGTTCTTCCTCAGCAACCTGCCTTCAAAGTCTCAGTGCAGAAGTGCCAGGACGATGCCTGTCTCCAGTAAAAGGCCTTGCTCAGTCTCCCCTTGTCAGCCGAGCTAGGGCAGGCGATGGGCAGATGAAAGGCTTTCTGACCAGTGAAGGAAGCCCAAGGAAGAGGAGCTCCTGCTTTCTAGCACAGACCCATGGCAACACAGGAGTGAGCTAAGAACATAACAAGGATCTAGGAAAATCACAGCAAAACACAACAGGCTACAGAGAAAACACTAACTCAATCCCCTGTGTGAAGCTGCAGATCTTTCAACATTAATTCTCTACTCCAGGTCCCTCCACCTCATTACTGGGTTTGGAAATACAGCCCCAGATTCAGGAAAACGTTTATCTAACCAAGCACACGGGTAACCCTTTATTTTCAGTAGTGCCCCCCAGACACCAAAAATTGGGCATGAGCTCAAGCGCCTTGCTAAATCCAGCCCTCGAATTACAGGATTAGAAGAGGTCTGTGGATTTCCTCAGTGGAGATGACGCTTGGATTTAATGGCCATCAGTTTACACTTCGCCTTCGCTGCATCGCCTGCCTGGTGGGAAGTCCATGTACAAGACAGTTTCAATACAGCCCAGCTAGTATCACCATTGGAAACCAGCAGCTTTGACGTTAACAGGATTGTACTTCAAAAGAATACGCATGTTTGCAGATGGCGACAGGGTTCCTCATTACAGCTGTCTAATCAAGCCGATATTCTGCAATTATGCTCAGAGATCAAACAGCGCTGCAAACAGCACTCACAATAAAACCAGCACCAGTAAGAAGCCGGTGTCGCACCTAGAGCATCGCGCATTCGATTGTGATTCCACAAGCACGGCACGCACATGCGATGTTTCAGATACTGTCGCAAAACTTTGAATGTCTCAGTCATAGCCAGGCAGTTTTAAAAAAAAAAAAAATATCTATTTTGATTCTTGGCCTGTGTTTATGAAAAAACAAATCTAAAACATGCCTAAACAAATAGCAATATGGCTGTAATTCAGGAAAGCTTTTATGTATAACCTTAACTTTAAGTACAGAACCACTGGAGTCAGCTGAATTCAAATGTGTACTTGAATGTTTTGCTGAAGGATAAATTAAACCACATGCCAAGGTCCTTTCCAGAATCAGGGCCTTGATTTTATATACTTTTTTTTTTAAACACACAAAAGGTCATAGTGCTAACTAAGAATCAGAACATACCATCGGTGCAAATAATTGTAGCATCTGTGCTAATTCTCTTTTCATCCTGGTACCCCCTATGCTTCCAAGTACGCAAATCTGATTCTCCTTGTGGCTCCACTGAAGTTTCTATTGATTAAATACCCGGCCCCAGCAGCAGGACAATCAAGCTCTGCATATTTATTTTCTTCCTCTCAATACATAAAGAATTCCCTTTGGCCTCTCAATTACTATATCACATGGTACACTGAATGCAAATAGTATTACAGTGGTAATGTATCTAAATGAATACATTTGTATATGTATGCAAGCATTTTCCTAGCAGCATCCTACTCTACACCACTAACCAGACCAAAGAATATATGTTTGTCACACACAGGAGTAGAGAAGGGGTGTGAAATGAATGCACATTAATAACAAGAGCCAGACTGCAGTCTTCTGGGGGAAAAACTAACTGAAATCCTTCCAAGATGAAGGCTGCAAGATCAGAACCTCACGCAGACCTTTGGAACATTTTCTTTGGAGCTTTAAAGCACAATTTGTAGACGGTAAGTGTTACTTAATGTTTATGTTTTCATTATCCTCTACCATTACACTGCATTTATATAAGTAGAGACAGAAACTGTTGCAATGTATAACATAAAAATATTATAAGCATTTCCAAGAAAGAAATTAGTGATATCATTTCAAACCAGGGTACAAAATGCACAGGTAACATTTTCGGCTCTGGCCTTTATAAGACATGCACCCTCTTTGAATTATTTTTGGAAAAGTTATTTTATAGCAGACCAAATTCATTCCTGCAAAAACTTCACTGATTTCAGAGTTGTAATAGCTTAAAAATGGGATGCATTTAATTTGTTAGCTCACTCCATGTTGACTTTTAAAGTCATCCTGTAATCTCAGAAGATAGGTTGATTTAAACCAGGTTCAAGTACCTAGAACCTGCAAAGTCCAGGAAATGTCAGTAAGCATCTGGAAGATACATGCCAGCATATATACAAATAAATATCCCCCAAACCTCTCTTCAGTTGGTTCAAACAACACTTTTAAAGTGACTCATTCAGCACAACAGCCATTATTTAAAGACAGTAAGGCCAGAAATGCAGTTTTTTAGTACTATTTCACTAAAATCACTCCCATCCCAACCCACAGTTAAAAAACCACAGAAATCAAAGCAAGGGTCCCCCTTAAACCTAGGGCAAGGGGAGGTCACTTACCCTGTGAGGACCACGACAAAATCCATCACGTTCCAACCATTTCGAAGGTAAGAGCCTTTATGAAAAACAAACCCCAGAGCAATGATTTTTATACCAGCTTCAAAACAAAATATTCCAATAAAGTACGGCTCAGTGTCGTCCTGAAAAAGAATAAAAATCAAAGGTGTCAAGGAGATACCTACGCTTCTGCACTGATAGCAAGTCATATAAACAACTAGGTGCACCAACTTCACGCCCTTTTCAGCTCTCTGAACAGAGTTGAAACCAAAAGGTTTAAGTTTACTGGAACTAAGCAGAGAAGAATTTCATTATTATTTCTCTGAAGGTAGATTTGTTTTTTCAGATTGGCATTTCTATTTGCCTTTATTCTGATTATTTCACCCCACACTTTCCACCTTTACTCAATATTCTGAAAGGAATTTTAAAACTGAAATTTTGCTCTAAGGGTATATTTAAACTTATATTTCTGTAGTTGTTGACATGGAAGAAAACATATGTTTTACAATTTGTCCAGGAAACTGAAAGAAGAAGATATCTTGGGGAGTAACAGTCAGCACAGCAAGCTTGCAAACACTGGCAGGAAATTATTTATTCATCATTTATTCCATCAGTTCTTCCTTCACTCTTTCCCCTCCATTTTCTCAGTTCCCACAGCTGCAGCCTCACTTATTTTCCTTTCACTGTGCTCTGATTCAGGGAGAAATCCCCATTCCCTTCCATTAACAGCAGCAAGGTTTGTGTCTCAGGCCCATGGTGCAGACTAAAGCATACCAGGGGATCACAGCTTCATGTCCTAGCTCACTAGAGAGAAGAGAAGAAAAAAAAAAAATCAAGCTTTCACATTTGGAAGGAAGATGTGGGCAAGAAAGCAAAGGTGAAAGCAATGGACATCAATTTCAAGAACATGTTTAATTAGCTTTGGCACCTGTAGCCAATTTCCAAATGTGCCTTAGATCCCTGATTTCAGCTGAAGTCAATGGAAGTAAAGCAGCCCTACCCAAAAGGAAGCAAACTCCCAAATTAAGAGATTAGAAATTTTTGTTCCAGTGGCTTCGGCATTTCTGACCATCAGAGCCAAAGAGTTGAGCTGCTGTTTGATGCACAGTTGTTTACATTTTGCAATTCTATTAATGACAAAAGGTGAATTCAGTTCTCTTATACAGAAAGAACATGAATGTCAAGTCTTGTGGCCACAGAACACAGAAAGAAGCAGTTTTGGTACAAGAATTTATTTTACAAGCATGGCAACTCTTGCTCAACTCTGACCCAGCACTGCACACAGACCCATCCCTTAGCCATAGTACTTGTTAAGTAAGAAAGCCAGGTTTTTCACACCCAGAAGACCAATATAATAGCATACCCCTCCCAAAGAGGTTTACGCACTTAGCGCATCGATGTACACCCAACTCAGCGAGTCAGCCACAAAGCACTAATCACTGACAAGGCCTCCAAGCTGTTGGAAATTACTGCTTCTGGACAGGCTTTTTCATCAGTGGCTGAACTAAAGTTTTGTTTCCTACAAAGCAGCACCCCACATCCTTTCACACCTCAGTGACCCCAGCTCCTCCATGTGCTTCATCTTTCACCCTGTGTCATCTCTACTCCCCTCCACCTTTCTTAACCTCACAGCCCCAGCAACCCCACCTCCCATTCCCTATGGCCAGGCAAAATGACCAGGCACCTGCAGATCACACACACACATACTGACGGCCAGACAGCAAAACAGCAGGCGGCTGTTGAGCTCACACTGTAGGCCTTTTGTTGAAATGGAAGGGGGAAAAAAAAAAAAACAAACTCAAAACTAGCTTCTCCTCCAGCCAAGGAACTGTTTCCACAAATGGCAGCACCTCCAAGCCCTCTGTCCCTCCCCAGAGCCTCACTGATGCTGCTCAGAGGATACAGAAATTATCCCTGACGGACTGAGAAACTGCAGCTACCCACCTCAGTGCTGTTTACCCACAGAGAAACAGGAACAAGGCAAGGCCATCAGACCTTTTATGACCTTCAACAGAAATCCTACAATAAGAGTTTTCTTCCAGCAGTTTCTCCACAGCAAGAGCTAGAGGCATCCAAGGACTTCAACCCAGTACAGAAAACAGGGAAGAAGGGGTCAGAAATCATCACATGTGATTTCAGGAGAAGTTACCTTACTGCTCCTCTGCTTTCCATTATGCCCACAGGAGGACTCTAACAACCTCGTCTGCCTGCTCTTCACAACACTTTCTAGTTCAACAAGTATGCAAAATCATTGCAAACAAAGGCCTCCTAGCCCATACTATATTTCCATCTAGAAACTACTAGCATGCCTCTAAAAATAGCTCTTCTAACACTCCCCCCCAAACAAAAAAAAACCAAACCACACAACACAACACCAAAAAAAAAAAACCCAAAACAAAAAAAAAACCAAACAACAAAAAAAACCAAAACCTTTACCCACATACACTTCCTGGAAGCCTTATATCTACTCTGCTACCGGTCGTTTGCTCAATCTAGGTCAGGTGCCTCGCGGTTACAGCTCCCAGCTTTAAAGAGCCAGGCTTCAGGTACTCAAGGGTTTGATAGAATATGCTCTTCCCAAAGCTAGGACTACACAGAGCTCTTAGGAAGTGGGTCAAAGAAGTTCTTGTCAGCTTCTAGGGGAGCAGGAAGGCTCACAGATGGGCTTGGGTATTTATTACAAAGAAAAACTGTCGTCTGTAGGTTGGCAGTGAGTAGCTGGGGAAATAAGAGGGGATAGAAAGAGGGTCTTTTCTAAAGCCTGTCTAAATTTACACTAATTTAGCCTAAGAATCAGGGCAGTAACAATGGGATGAAAAATAAAATTTATGCCCCATTAGGTAGTGGGTCCTGCTGCTGAAAAAAAGGATTCGCATGACTGTGTGTGATGGAAGGAGCTGGAGGACAAAGACCTGGGTGACGTGCCCTGTGCAGCACTGAAATGGCACTGCTGTCGGCTCAGAAATCCTGCTGCCAGGGCATCCTGCAGCCCCCCTCAGACAGGAGCCCATCTTGCTGCTCGGGTTCAAGAGTGGGAAAGCAGGTGATAATGAGTATCAGTGTGCGTGCTTGGAAGGAGGGTGGAGAGTTTGGGCAGCAGCCAGAGCTGTGCCAGCAGGTTGTTTGCTGTGGACACAGCAAAGCTTGAGACTGGGCCAAACACACATTTAATCAATATGTTTCAGATCAGAAACAACTTCTGCGTCTGGAAAGTCATTACTATACCTAGTCCATGTCCTAGTGTCTTTCCTTGGCCTTGGGATGTGAGAGCCTTGATAGGTTTGGGTGTGTAAGGCTTTGTTCATGCAAAGGTTAATGTGAACAGCTCACATATGATTGCATGAAGTGCCTGTGGATAGGATAAAGAATTAGTAAAGTGCAAGAGCTGTCATGCTGAATATCTGAGAAAACAGTTACATTCTGCCCTCACATCAAAACCACCCAGGGGAGCCAAACACTCAGAGCCCTACAGTGACATGCAGATGATCATCCTACAGACCCGCTGGTGTCTTCAAAGAGGGTGTGCCCCAGAGCAGGGCAGAAAATAGATTTCCTGTCCTCCAAGTTCTGATATTGTGTCTGACAGGCTGGGACAAATCCATGATCTACTAAAGTTTCTCAGGAAAAAACTGAGAAATCAGGAAGGAGACAGGGAGAGAATGCGTGCGTGTCTCAGCCTGGACAACCAAGAGCATCATGAGCAAGGCATCCACCTGCAAGGCCATTCGGGGCTCAGATGTGAAGCTCACATTCCCACATTTGGAGCTCTCATCACCAGGCTCTGGGCCACTCAGTACAACTCCCTCAGCATCTTTTCAGTTGGCATCACTCCAGTGTGTACAAACAATGCAATATTTATTGGGACAGAGAGAGACTGACTACAACCTATTGGCTAAGGCACTCAGCTGAGATGGACAGTAGCAAGTTTGTAGCATCTCTGTTCCAGCAGATAATTACTGATGTGAAGTAAACACTTCCAGCAGCCAAAGCACGTGAGATCCCCAGCTCAGAGAAGGCAAGACCCTAGGGTGTAGGTCATTCTCCTGCTAGTGGAAGAATTAGCTTATTTGTCTTCTCTGAAGAGCAAGGACTTGAAGCCAATGCTCCACTTCACCACTGAACACTTTGACCACCAGACTGGTGTTTTTTCAGAGCCCTGGTTTTGACCAGAATTTCCATCCTAGAGCCAAGTAATGCTTTTCTGTGCCACAAACTACATACAGAAAATGGACAGAGAAAGATCACTTATAACTCAGCTGTTCCAATTCTTGAAATATTGCATATACTGAGACATCACTTGCTCTTCCCATGTGCTTAATTAACCCTGCTTGACTAGTAACGTGAGTGCAGAAAACAGCCAAGTGAAATTGCACTGTAGGTTCATATCTTGGGTGTCTGGGGAGATACATAGAGGAAAATTTTGATCAGAAGAGAAAAACCATGAAAATGTTCGCATGGATTCCTCCCTCTTTTTCTCAGCTTTCACAAACAGACAATCTTAAGATTTTTGTCTTTGTATCTGTGGCACAAAGTATCCAGGCATTTTGGTTTTCCTTCAATAATTCTGCTTACATCTCCCAGTTATAAAAGGCTTGTGATGTGCATCTCATATCCTTAAGATCTGATTAACTCTTCAGTGATGAGCCCTCACTCCAATTTTAATGAACCAGCAGAAGGAAAGGTATATCTATCTATAAATCATTAACCAAAAAAGGCCAATTCCGTTCCTGCCAAAGACAGTAATAAAGCACCTGCTGTTCTGCATGGACTTATAATTTGGCTCAACAAACCCATAAATATATGGGAATGTTTGCCCACTCTGGTTTAGCACGGATGCGTAACATTTTCGATGAAAAAACTTACAGTTTGTGGAAGCAGCAGGAGCATTCTAAGGAGGTTTCGCTTTGAAAACCGGAGGACAGTTTTTCTTATTCACAATGCTTAATCTTTCCAGCATATGTTGAAAACAGAAAATATTTCATGACTTGTAAAAATTCTCAGTGTTATTCTGTGATAAACCCCTTTATACTTCAGAATTACCAATGTGCTGTTGTTAAAATGGCTTCAGAATATCTGGATCAAAGACAATGCTGCACAACAGTGTTTGGGACAAAAATCAGGGCTTAATTCTTCCTTCATCACCAAAGCAGAGCCAGCAAGGTAGAGACTGTGCATTTAACTCATTCAGTTATCTTACACTATTCGGTGGTGTTGCCAGTGCCCCGTTTTGGAATTACCTGGGCAGGAACTGAAGGTGTGTGTGCAGTAATGGGTGCTGTAAAATGGAATTAATACAATGGGGAAATGGACCAATGAAAAGCCTCTAGGATCCCCTTACAAATCTAGGGATATAGAGGAACATAGAAACAATGTGCTAACCATACCTACTGCTGCTTAAAATAACATCTCACCAAAGAGTTACCAAGCCAGAACATCCACAAAACTACGTTTCCCCTTCCCTAGTCCATGTGTTCATAACTGGGAAGGCATTTCCCCAGCTCGATCACTACCCTGGATCTAAACCTGTGCTTTGCTCACAAACCCAGGCTTGCCTTGCTAGCCCATCCCAGAACATACAAAGACATGTTTAATGGCAGACAGATCAACATACATGCATGTTCCTAATTTTTTCCTCATCTCTTCTTAAGTAGAAATAATTCAAACAGAAAGAGACTAAGCGAAGACATTGTAAGTGGGCACCCAGCACCAGCGGATACATTTCCGAACAGGCAGTCGCAACTAGCTGACCCTGAAATTCTTTCTAGATCTGTCACTTATACACTTTTTCCTGTTTCTGAAGAATGAGATTGTGAGAGTTGCCCACTGGTATGGATCATCCTTGGAAACTGTAGCAACCAGCATTCAGAGGCTCTAGCTTTTGGCAGCAAGCCTAATATTATATTTGTTTGCATAATTTAATATCTACATGTGAAACACATACGGATCCATATTTATTCATCCTTTGAATGTGCACCAGGATTAATGCATTTAGGCATGAAAGATGTTCCAGATCATTAACAGCAGGAGAAAAATCAAACCAAATATTACCCTTTTTCCTACAGTGATGATAAATGGAAGAATGATTTTGAAGCTATTGTTGTATTTTCTTTTGAAATAAGGTAATTGGGCTCATTACCATAAAGCCTGCGGGTAAATTATTTTCCTCTGTAAGTTGGTTTCTTTTTTTGGAAGGGAAGTGTAATCATCTAAACCCAAAGTTTGCTTTGTAGGGTCCTTGATATATGCTGTAGCAGGAAGACAGCTGAAAGACATACGAACCTAAAAGGTTACTCTGTTCTACCACTTCCTGGGAAAATATCACAGAAGTTCATTTGATTCTACAGATAATTCTGAGCATTTGGCAGTCCCTTCCTGTCTTGGTTTATAGACAACCTAAGTTTGCTGCTCTTCCGATCATACTGTAAGATCAACCTCTTCTCCTGCAATTGGGCAGGGCTGGCTAGAGTGATGAAGCATTCTTGTGAAGAAGGGATCAGGAGGTTAGAGTTATACTTGTTGTCACTGACTTATTTTTTCTGATTGTCAGGTCAATGCCCCTTTATTTATATGTGGATTTTCAAGATAGGTACAAGCACTCGCAAGGCTGGGTGGCTGACTGCTTTTTGTATTAGACCAGAAGCAAAAAAATGTAAATAAATGAATACAACTCACCAATCTCTCTGACATAGGTGTCTTGTCTCCATCCGGCAAATGTTGTTCCAGAGCCAGCACAATACAGTTGGCTATGATTGTAGCTAAAATCATGTATTCAAATGGAGTGGGGACCAGAAGTTAAGGAAGACACTAGACAACACAAGCAGAACCTCATCCAAATCCCTTTTCTACCTAAACAGTTACATTAGTTGAGCATTCTAAGATATCTCATCTTTTTTGAAGACATTTAGTCTCCTTGACTTCCTCAGTTCTTTCTGGGGTGCCTTTGGAAGAAAAGTAGGAAATTGTCTCTCTTCTTTGAGAGAGTTGGCGACACACACAGAATCTGAGCTGCTCAAGGAATTTGGGAACAAGAAAGCAAAAGGTTCAAAGGAAACAAAAAGCTATTAATAATTATTATTTTTAAATCAGATTGATAAACTAAACTGCCCCAAAACAGATTATACAGCCAAATGCCATCTGCTGAATTGTTCTTCAGAATTCCCTGTCATTTAACTTGAGCGCATAGTGTAAATAAGCGACGGGCTAGAAAAGTTCGATTTAGATGTCTACGCAGGTCCAAAACACAAATTACTGCTAGATTGCAATGCCCGCTCCTGGTGAGCATAAAATCATCAGCACCCTGTCGGGATGTACGAAGGACGAGATCTCACGAGAAAGATGGCAAACCCAACACTAGGCACCCCCTTGCCTCTCGCCGTCGTCTCTAGCCCTGAGCCGTGCCGAGCCCCTGCGCTCCCAGGGCGGAGCCGCGCCGCGGGCGGCATCGGGGCCCCAGGACGGGCGACAGCTCCGCTCAGCACCGCGGGGAGCACCGCGGGCAGCTCCGCTCAGCACCGCGGAAAGCTCCGCTCAGCATCGCGGGGAGTAGCGCGGGGAGCGCCGCTCAGCACCGCGGACAGCTCCGCTCAGCACCGCGGACAGCTCCGCTCAGCACCGCGGACAGCGTCCTGCCCCGGCCGCCCCCGCGCCTCGGCCCGAACCTCGCCCCGCAGCTCCGGCGGGGGGGAAAGGCCGGTGGCTCTGCTGAACCCCCTGACTCCGCAGCGCCGTGGGTCCCCTCCCCACACTTCACGATAAAGATGCAGACGAGTCGCCCAAGAGACAGGAGAGGGATAGACTGCGTCTAGCCTTGCAGGAAAAGCGATGCTCTGCCTGCCACCGGAGCTTTGGAGCTTGTTTATTCAGACTTGAATGCAGGGAAGGAGAAATGGATGAGGAAGTACAGCAATCCCAGTGATTTTATAATATGGACAGAACGATCAATGCGTGTGTGTTCAGGGGGAAGGGAAGTGCATTCACTCTGCTGGTGTATTTTTTTCCTGTTAGCCCATCAGGAAGTGGAAACTGGGGAAGCCTGAAGGGGAGCTGGCCTCTGTGGCAATTGAAAGTGTTGCTAGGAGGCTGGGAGGAGGCCTTGCTGCTGTTAGCTGAGGATTAATAGGTGTGTGATATTAAATGAAAAGAAAACAACCAGCTCCCTTGAGATCACTAGTGTAATGCACTCCTGTACACACACACACACGCACGCACACACACACACACAATATGTACTCCCTGGTAACCTCAAATAGTCTGCTCCCCTTTTCTCATGGTTTACAACCCCACTGTGTGCAACATTACAAGCAAAGCTCCCTTCTGAGGAAGATCTCTGCAGCTCACTTGGCCTGGGAGGTGGTTCTGAGACAGAAAGCATCTGCCCCTTTCACAATACAGCAGATGATCCTTCTCTCCACTTACTGCCTCCCTCTGCCATAAAGCTTTTTTTATTTTTCTTTTTTTTTAGTACAGCCTAAGCTGAGGCTATGCACCTAATCAAAATAACAAGGTTGATTCTGGTGGATTCAGGAGGTGATGTACTAAAAACCTAGCTGCAATGATTGTATTGGGATTTGCAAGGTACCGGGGCTATCAATGTCCCTACTATCAATGCAGCTTTAATGCTAAGGTGTCACCATTTTTATCCCATGTTCCTTCTTCTATTCAGAGTGAGAAAGAAGAGTTGAAAGGCTCTGAGATGAAAATAAGAATCAGGATTCATTAGCATGAATCTCACAGAACCCTTTGAATTTGGCTTGAATTGTAGGAAATGTAAATCTATGCAACTGTGTATCTATCTCACACCTAAACACACACGGAAATGCACGTATCTCTCACACACCCCTCGGCATAGTGAAAAGCACACTCCACCGTTCCCACAGAAGCAATTTCCTATGATACCCAGCTATACGGCCGCACATTATGCCGGACACACGGATCCAAGTCACACACACCCATTACACACACTGGATAACACATGCACGTCTACATTAGCAGCAGACACATCCTTAGCTGACTAGGGGGGGTCTCTTTTCCCCCGGTCTCCCTTTCCCCCTCCCCACCTTCCCCACCGTGCCCACACACCCTCCCTGAAAGGATATGGCCATTCTGTTATTCTCTTGGCGTATTTCCGTATAACATTATCTTCACTGAAGATGAAGAGGGATCTGTTGACTGTGAAGCAGTTCTGTTTGACAGGGATGGGGTTGTAGAGAGCCATAGTCCTGGCCCTCTGAGCCATCGACTGCTTATACATCCTTTGGCCGGCTTGGGGGCCACCTTGCCGGCTGCTCCCTCTTCCAGCCCCGGCCGGCCCTCCACCTCCATAGCGGGTTGGCAGATCATCCCCAAACCGAGCCATTCTCTCAGTGCACGGAGCCGGGCGCTACAATCCAAACTGGCAGCCGAGGCGAGAGGAAGACGCATCACAGCGCGCAGCACTTCTCCCTCCGGGGGCTTCAGTTGCGGGATCGGGATTGATCGCAGCAAAATATATAGCTATATTTAAAAAAAAAAAAAAAAAAAATCCCGTTCCCTTCCTCCACCCCCTCCTCTTCCCCGCCGCTGTGGCTGCCCGGGGGTCGGAGGAAGGCGCCGGGCTCCGCTCACCTCCCCGCACAGGTGCGGTCTCTCCGGCCCGCCCTCATGGCCGGGGCGGTGGGGGGGTGGCCGGCAGGGCGGGGGGGTGGCCGGCAGGGCGGGCGGGCGGGCGCGGTCCCTTCCGCGGTGGCCGGCGGGGCGCTGGGCTGGGAAGGGGCTGCGCTGCTGCCGTGCCCGCCGCGGGAGCGCTCCGCCGTGCCCAGCCCAGCCCAGCCCGGCCCGGCCCCGGCTCCGGCTCCGGCCCGGCCCCGCCGCATGTGATGCCCGGAGCCAATCGGCCGCCGCGGCTCCGCCCGCTCCAGTCACCGGCACCGGGAGGCGGGCAGGGATGGAGGGAGGGAGAGAGGGAAGGATGGAGCCGGCCCGGCCCGGCCGCCGCCGCCCACCCCGATAAATACGGCGGAGCCGCGGCCACTCCCCGGGGCCGCGGGGAAGGAGGGACCGAGCCCCCCCGCCCCCTGCGCAGGGCTCCGCGGGAGCGCAAAGCCCCGGCCGGGGGGTGCCGCCGTCTGGGCGGGGGGGGCGGGGGGGGGGAACAGGCGAGGCGGCCCCCGCGCCTGCGCGTCGCTGCCCAGATGTGCATTGCCCAACTGCTGCACCCGTGGGTGCCCCCAGCTGCGGCGGGGGGCTCCGGGGACGCGGGCAGCGCTGGGCATCGGAGCTCCCATCACCCCTGGCTGTGCCAACAGGAGCCCCGGGGAAGGCTGGGGGGGGGGGGTAGTGTGAAATGGGGGCGTAAGGGGGGCCTGGGGGTGCGGGGCAATGGGGGTGCTTATTTCAGACGCAGCCCATGGGACCGTGGGGTCGGTGGGCACCGCCGTGGTAGGGACAGATGCGGGTGGAGGAGGGGATGCAACTCCCCCAGCAGCACACGCGGGTGAGGCGGTGCAGGGCTGTGTGCGCACAAGCTGGTTTGAAACAGAGCTGCGCCCTTCTGGACAACTTACTTTGTTTCTCCTTGGTTTGAATGACTCCTGCAGAGCACTGGATACTTTTAATCCCGTATTTATGGACCAAATCCTTTAATCCTGTTTATTCCAACACCTTCTGTTGCTCCCATCCACCACAAGTCAGAAAGCTAACTCCTCCTCGTTCCTGGAGCACCTCACGTCAACAGTCACTGCAGTGGCTGCTGAGGATATGCTTTTGCATTTAGGCTAAATGTGGGATACAAACTATTAACTTTTAGAAGGGACCCTCCAGAGAAGTCAGGGCTGTCAACAGGGGGACATTTTCACTTCCCCCACAGTAAGGAAACCCTGGACACTGCTGCTTATGTTTTTTGCCTTAGTCATCCAAGCTGTCTCAGTTCAAAACCAACCCACCAACTCGGCAAGTCTGTAGCAATAACATCTGCTGGCTTCAGGAGACAGCAAGAGGGCTGGCGACATCCACAAATGGCACGAATAAGGGCTGGCAATATCCAAAGGGTGACCCTCCGGAAGAAACCGGCTTCTTACCCAGGGCTTTGGTACCTGAAGGGCTTTCTCACACTGCAGCACAGCCAGAAGATACCCTCGGAGGCAGGACTGGCTGCCGAGGTGAGACGGTAGCAGCACTAAGTCAAGGAGCCAGAGAGGGAAGCAGCAAGGGAGGAAGGTGTAACACATCCTGCTGCCTTGAGGGTCAGATAAAGCAAGAGCCACCAACCACCCTGACACGGACATGGCCACCCAGTTTCTGTAAGTCCTGGGGACAAGGTCAGCGAGAAGAAGCTCCAGTCTGTAGGTTCCCTTCCCATGCACATGCTGGGAATGATAAAAGAGGACTTTCTCTCAACCCCAGTTTTGGATAATTTGCAGATTAAACCAAATGCTGGAGTCTTTGGGAAAAACTTTGCCTGAAGAAGGAAGCTGAAGTCTTTGGGAAATGAGGTCTCGCACTTTGGCTGCCACCAGGTTGCTCCAGCTCCCGCTGGCTCGGGATCCCTGTTACACTCAGACCCTGGGCAGAGATTAAAATGAGTGTTTCCTCCTATGAGTCTTCACCCCCCAGCACAGCCGAGCTGATCCACACAACTGGGTCACCAGGGAAATTTTCTTTATTTTATGGAGGGAGAAGGAGGGTGCAGGGAGCTCACAGCTCATAGGCTGAACAGGGCAGGAGAATGCTCTTCTCTCTTTGAAGTTTCCCCTAAAAACATTTTCATTTTCATCCTCACTGCATTTTTTCTATAATTAATTTATCTTTTCATCTGAAAATCAAGTTTCCCCCAGATGATTGATTTAGTTGTCTAAATTCTTCACTTGTCTGCTTCTGGTCACTAAATCTAATATATTCTGTGGTCTTATGTTTTTCAGTAGAAAAATCTTTTTATCAGTAGCCACTAGAAGGGGAAATGCCATTTTCAATAATCCCCTACCTCTTCTGATGGAAATCAGCATCTGGAAAAAAGAAATACGTTGATTTCCACAAATCTTCATGTCTGCATCCTCCTGTGCTTACAAGATGTGGGGGATGGATTAACAACACGACAGCTCTGAAAAGTCCAAAAAAAAGTGTTGTCTTTTGCATCAGGTGATATTGAGAATCAGATAAAACTCTGACCCCCACATCCCCTTCTCTCCTCCCAGAGCCACCAAACCATCCTGCCTCTCCCAGGAACAAACTCCCCACCACGGCACTGCAGTGAAGTCAGCAGATGGGGTGGTGGGGGTGTTCGTGACGGCGAGAAAATGAGGCAAGCATGTTGTGGGGATGTTCTATTAAACCACAGTTTGCCCTTTTCTCAATCTGCATGCTCAGGGCTTTTTTTTTTTTTCACACCATAGGGAAGATCACGCAGATCTTAAGCGTTGAAAGCCTTAAAGATGAGAAAGAGTTTGCAATTGCAAGGATTATTTAGCTTTGAGAGGGGAAGCATCAGGATTTAGTTGGGCTTTTTAAGATTATGAAAAGAGCAGGGGAGTTAAGCGAAAGCGAAAAATTTAGAGCATTGAAACAGGTCAGACATCTATAATCTACCACTACAGGAGGGCAAAGAGCATTTCATGGCAAATTCTAAAAATGGATTCGGTCAGGAGTAACTCCTCCTCGTAAGCTCCAAAGACAGAGGTGAGCAAATCACACTGCTCTCCAGCACTGGCTTCAGCAAGGAGCCTTCCTCCTCCCTGAGCAGCTTTGCAGGCAACCAAGCATTTCCCTGGACTTTCACCTCCACCCAAGCACCAAGCCTGAGGCAGGTGACTGGGCTTAATGGAGCAGCACTTCCATCGGGAAAGGCAAAGCCTGCCTTGCTGAGACAAAATGGTACAATATTGCAGGTCTTTGCGTGTCAGATGACTGGGACACTTGGATCGTGGCAAGCACCAGTGGCACTATTTATTTGCCCTGGCAAAGCAGCTCGCAGGGACTCCCGGAACAATCTGGATCCATCTTGGGGGGGGGAGGTCTGGTTGAACCACAAAGTGGACTTCCAGCTTGCTGTGCTCCAGAGACATGAGCGCAGGTGTCCTATATGAGGGACTGTGGCTAAAATTTAGGGACGCAATCCCAACATCGCCTTGGCTGTCATCCCCCACTGAGCAGGTTAGGAAGGACACGTTTGCAGAAACAGCAGCAGGAAAGTAAAAGATTTCTTCCTTTAAGAGAGGAAGGGACACCCACCGCGCTCTGACTCCCCTAGGTCCTGGCCTACACCTTGGGCGACTCAGAGGGAAGGTCAAGGTTTCCTGGCACACCTTGTGTCCGGGTGAGCTCAGGAGTCAGAGAACTGTAGGTAGGCTGTTATTTGCTCTCAGAATTTGCAAGATTGAGGACCAGAGCAGCCACTTCAAGCCCATACATCTTGAAGCTCTGGACCCAGGCTATTGCCAAACAGAGCAACTCCCAAGAGCATATTTCTTTAAAAAATAAACAAACAACACCGGCTGCACATCACCTTCCAGCCCACAGGAAGGTCCACAGCTCCAGGCCAAGAAAAGCAGCTTACCGAGGCGTTCCTGGGCAGCAATTTCTGCTCTCCTCACTCGCATGCACGCACTTTGCACCAGCTGTGCTAGAGGAAAATCCTGCTGTGATGCAGGAAGGGAGAATTGTTAAAGATTGTGCTCGAGTCTGCCAGACCATGCAGAACGACATTATGCCAAAGATAGCGAGGGGAGGGCAGTGAGAAAGGTGCTCTGTTACTTTTTGTCAAGAATAAAAGGATAAAAGAGTGAACAAAGGGAAAGAGAGGCCTCATGAAGATACAGTGCCATGATCATGGTATCATCTGTAAACCACCGGTGCCAATTACCCTTAGCTGCTGTACAAATGCAGAGTAAGAGAGACCCTGTCCCTGAGAGCTCATCAGTTGGACTGGGAGTATTGATGGCAAAGCCCCTGGGTTGCATCTGGCTGGCAGCAATTTCATCTCTGCACGAAGGGCTGCACAAACCTCCAAGCTAGCACCATCCCAAGTCCCCAGCAGCACACAGCTCTTCCAGCCCAGGAGATCAGATCAAGTTTACTATTTACAAGAGCTTAATCTAAACAGTCAAAATGGAGGAAAGGGACACCGAGGCACACAGCAGGTCAGGGAGGGAAATCGGGTACCATGAGTCCCAGCTCAGCATCTTCTCCACATCACCTCTCCACCTTGAGTGAACTCTGGGAGATCAAGAGTGGTTGCACTCGTTCTGTTTCTCTTGAACTTAATTCCTTTGTAGATGGACCATGACATGAAACCCAGCAGCCATTCCTTGACCATGGAAGAAGTCAGCTGAATTAAGTGGAAAAGCAACCTGCTTGCACACACCCAGTGCTCGTGGCAGGGGAACTGTGATAAGACGATGGATAAAAAGTACTAATGATTTTTTATATCATTCTTCCTATTTTTATTCTCCTTGGCATTTCTAAGATCATTTCTACATCATTGGTCTCCAAGACTGACCAGCCAGCAGGGAAAGGCAACAAGTTCACACCTTCTCTTCCATTTCTTTGGACCTCAATTCAACTGAGGACTTGATCACCAGAGAGGGGGATTTGGTGAGCCTTAGCCTGTCTTTCAGGACATATCTTTCTGTGGAACAAAAATGATTAGACATCTAATCCTCCTTAAGATTCAGGTCTGTCCTCTGCTTAGGCTCTTCTGAAAACCTGCCTAGATGCTTCTCAACATCCAGATGTCAAAACACCTTTTCAAATCTGACTTTAGACAAACTAGAATAATGCATAGACTCAGCTCTACGTGAGCATCACTCTTGAAATCCAAGAGTAAGAAGCATCATAAGAAGTGATAAAGTACCAGGACTCTATTGGTCCAGATCAGGAGCTAGATGGGTTGGCAAAGGAAAGTCACAGAAGTTTGGGAATTTCATCAGCCACTTGCCCAAAGGTTAATGCAAGTTAAAGACAGCTGCTCCCAGGTTCCTTTCCACGCAAACCCAGCAGTGTCTGTACTTCTCCCCCGCAGACGTCTGCTGCATATTATGCAAAGCTCCCAGCGCGTCAGGTGCATGTCAAATCACACTGCAAAAGGAATCACACTTTGCCGGGATTACTTTCAGTATTATTATTGAATACAGATTGATCAAGAACCAAGAGCTTGTCGTCTTCTCAGTGATGGGCAACAGAAGCTATTCAGGTACAAAGAGAGAAAATACAGAGAAATGAACATAGAGGGAAATGGCTCCATGTTTACAGCTGCCAGGTTTTGGGTTGAGATGCCCAATGACAAGATGTAAGAGGGCCCAGACTCCCAAGGTCCTCTAAGATTCTGAAGAACTTGGGGACTGAAGAACAATATTACACAAGGATAGTAACACACTGCAAAGCCACCTTCTTCCTCAGTTGTAGGATGGCTGTTGCCATGAAAGTTTGTATTCTAAAACTAAGGAAGATGATGGTTTGCTTTCTGGACACCTGCAGCTTCCATGGGTGTTTCTGCACCTAACATCTGCAAAAATTTGGCACTGTGTATGCAACATCAGCAGTTAGGCACTTCCATACACAACGTGTCTGAGGCAGGGCATGTAGGGGGAACAGATAACCTCTACAGTATTTTCATGTACTAAAAAAAGAGCCTTTGCTTTGGAACAGCTGGAAACAGCTGTCTGGGTGAGTTTATCTCCCAGAAGGCATCACTATGGAGCAAAATGCAATATGGAGTAATGACAGTATCCAAAGTGCTGCAGTTGCAATAAGTGAGAATTCACCTTCATCCTTCAATACCAACCTAGGAAATCCTGACAAAGCCAGAACCAGGTTAGTGGCACTCACCTTACACATCACATGCTCTTGCAGAGCACTGTTGCATGGAAATATTCCTCAAAGTATCTTTGAATCCTTTCACCAGCACATCCCAAGTCATCCCAGTTTCAAGACAGTTTTGGTCCTCTGAACCTAGGAAAAGGAATAGGTTTCAGTGACATGTGGTCAGATGATAGAAAACAAGGATTGGTTTCCTATATGGGGTCTTCAGTTCATATGGCACAAAATGAAAGAGATAATGCATATGAAAAGGTGGACAGAGTTGTCTTAAGAATTGGGCATTTAACTCATTTTGACTGAATGAGATTGCAGATACATTCAGCCACACATCAAATACACAGGCAGAAGCAAAGCCAGCGCAGTGGTAACTTCTCCCCCCTCCCAAAACCCTGCAGTTGCAGGAGTTATTTTGGCCAACATGCAGCGAGTGCTATGGTCTGCTGGCAAAGTGCTGAACCAGAGCCGGGAGACATGGGGTCCACCAAGGCTTTGCTACGAGCGCTTTCAACGATCCTGGGCACATGGGCACACCTAAGGCCTTTAAATCACTGTATTTCCCCCATCTTGAAACGGGCATCAAGACGTCCTTTCCTTACCTTTTCCCTGTTTCAGTTATTACCACTCTGATCCTGGGATGCTCTTTCCTCTGCTCAGCTCAGCAAAGCTTCAAACCCACTTGGGACCTCCAATCCACCTAAGATGTAAATTTAAAGACAAACTGAAGGTCTGATGAAGTGCTCAGTGAGCTACAGTTAACAGGTGGGTGTGTTGTTACTCTGTCTAGGACCAGATCAGCAACCATGCAACAAGCAAGAATGATAGTCTGCTGGTTTTGGCTGGAATTGAGTTAATTTTCTTCACAGCAGCCTGTATGGGGCTATGTTTGGATTTGTGCTGGAAACAGTGTTGATAACACAGGGATGTTTTCGTCACTGCTAAGCAGTTCTTACACAGAGTCAAGGCCTTTTCTGCTCCTCACCCCACCCCACCAGTGAGTAGGCTGGGGGGGCACAAGGAGGTGGGACACAGCCGGGACAGCTGACCCCAACTGACCCAAGGGATATTCCGTACCATATGGCGTCATGCTCAGCATATAAAGCTGGGGGAAGAAGAAGAAAGGGGGGGACGTTCAGAGTTACGACATTTGTCTTCCCAAGTCACGGTTACATGTGATGGAGCCCTGCTTTCCTGGGGATGGCTGAACACCTGCCTGCCAATGGGAAGGAGTGAATGAATTCCTTGGTTTGCTTTGCTTGTGTGCACGGCTTTTGCTTTCCCTATTAAACTGTCTTTATCTCAACCCGTGAGTTTTCTCACTTTTACCCTTCCGATTCTCTCCCCCATCCCACTGTCGGGGAGTGAGCGAGCGGCTGGGTGGGGCTTAGTTGCCGGCTGGGGTTAAACCACAACAGTCTGTTTTGGTGCCCAGTGTGGGGCTCGAAGGGTTTGAGATAACGACAGGTTTGATTGGAATGTGCTAGACCGAATTTATAGCTGTTACTGCTGTTTAGCTTTTAATTGACAGGCTCCTGTGCTTGCCATGGGGCTTGCTCACTGTATATTAGTCTAGTGCTCATTAGTGGCTGTTTTTTGATTTCCCTGCTTGCTGTACTGCTTATCATCTTACTCTGCTGTGCCTGGGAACATTCTGATAACTGCAATGACCACGCGTCTGGGCAGGCAGATGGCCAGGGCATTGCTGCTGTTTCTGTGCTTATGTGCCGGACAGGTTGGAACTGCAGTGTGAACTTGAGTTGAAGGAACTGTGACCTGTGGATGAGTCCACGTGGGAGCAGGACACCCCAAAGCATCTGTGGCCGTGGATGAGCCCATGCCAGAGCAGGTACATCTCAAAGCGTCTGTGGCCGTGGTTATGTCTGTGCCGCAGCAGGTATACCTCTGAAGGGATTGTGGCCCGAGGATAAGTCCACACTGGAGAAGGTACACCTCGAAGTATCTGTGGCTGTGGATAAGTCCATGCTGCAGCCCGCACACCTTGAAGCATCAGTGGCTTTGCATGAGGTCATGCTGGAGCACCTCAAAGCGTGTGGCCATGGACAAGTCCACAACAGAGCAGGTACACGCCTGGAGGGACTGCAGCCATGGGTAAGGCCGTGTTGGAGCAGGTTTACTTCTGAAGGGACTGTGGCTGTGGGTAAGGCCACGCTGGAGCAGGTGCATCTCTGAAGGCATTGTGGTCCATGGAGAAGGCCACACTGGAACAGGTACACACCAAAGCACTGTGGCTGTGGATAACACTATGCTGCAGCAGGTACACCCCTGGAGAGGCTGTGGATCATAGATGAGGCTCCACTTGGAGCAGGTACACCCCTAAGGGTGTAGTCTGTGGGTAAGTCCAAGCTGGAGCAGGAGCAAGGGGAGGAATTCATTGCAATATTAAACCCTATGGTCTGGTCCAAAGGGACCAGGGGTGGAGATTGTAATGGAAATACCTTTAAATTGTTGTAACCTGGGATTTGAGTTGCATGTTATAGGAATTACTATAGCAGGAACCACCCGAACCAATGGAGGAGAAGCCTTGCAAGAAGCAGCACAAGTGCAGCAGTGACCTGACTTGAGCTGACTTTGGTGCCCAGTAACTCCCCGCAACACACCACCTCTGCTGACCTGAGTGACCACCATAACAGATGGAGCCCAAAGTCATGGGCTAAATTAACTCAATGGGCATTTTCTGGACATTTTACAAGAGTGGTCCATAGACTAAGGGAATGATATCTGTGTATTATATCAAAGGATGGGAAGGGTGGTGGTGGTTAATGAGGATGTATTGGATAGTGAGGGACCTGAGCATGCTGTAAATAGTTTGGAATAAGGGGTGGAGAATGTGCTGGGTTTGGCTAGGATAGTTAATTTTCTTCACAGTAGCTAGTATGGGGCTATGTTTTGGATTTGTGCTGAAAGCAGGGTTGATAATACAGGGATGTTTTCATTATTGCTGAGCAGTGCTTGAATGAATACCGTGTTTTGCCTTGCTTGCATGTGCAGCTTTTGCTTTACCTATTAAACTGTCTTTACCTCAACCCACGAGTTTTCTCATTTTTACTCTTCTGATTCTCTCCCCCATCCCACCGGGGGGGAGTGAGCGAGTGGCTGTGCGAGGCTTAGTTGCCAGCTGGGGTTAAACCAGACAAATAGGAATTAAAAAAAGCAATGCACACTCCACAGCCTTCTAAGATCTGAAAGGGTATTGCACACAGAAAGGGAGAAATACAATAAAAAGCTCTGCAGCTACATTAACTTTAACTTCTCAGAATCTATTATTGTTATTAAGGAAGATATTGAAAGGCAGAAGTAGGAACTAGATGCCATGCTTCCACCACCTTGCACTGGGAGTTGGGGTTTTGTTTTCTTTTACACCTTTCAATATCTTCCCCATTTTTTTTTTTCCAATCTGCAGTGAAATGCAAATGGTGATGACTTTGATAAGCAGCCCAAAAGCTGAATAATATTAACAGGCAGGGAATCCCCCAGAGTTAAGGCAGGTTGGTGCGTTGTAAAGCAGCTCCCCCTT
The DNA here is from genome assembly GCF_964195595.1 of Calonectris borealis. Classification (NCBI taxonomy): domain Eukaryota; kingdom Metazoa; phylum Chordata; class Aves; order Procellariiformes; family Procellariidae; genus Calonectris; species Calonectris borealis. The sequence goes on from NC_134332.1 coordinate 6,114,416, forward strand.
AAAAAAATGCTCTTTCGTATCTGTTGGCCAGCCTGAGCAAGGCAGAGGGCAGCCGAACGCCTGCACCAGGAGATAGCTCCATTTATAATGGTACACCTATTAGGCAACCAATCTGTTTAGCTTGGGTGCTCGTTGTTTATTCAGCTAATGGTGAAAGTTATGTCCACATTATAGTGTAAATTAAGTATTCAGCTATTTTACAAGGCACAGTAAGTCGGTCAGCCTTAGCCTCAGTAATTAGGGCTTACTGTTTAATTAATCTCTTGTGGTCACACACATGATACAGCAATTTCTATCGCACTCTCTCTGTTGGCTTACATGGTAAAGTGAAGAGAAGCTAAGGAAAAGGAGGACTTAATCCCTTAAGCATATCACTTATCCCCACTGCACAAACATTAAATGAAGTGGGGAGGTTGCTCTCTCTCACTGGTGGGAGAACATTTGGGTTATGAGCCAGCAAAACCACTTAGGACATTAGCTCATTGCCCAGGAGACCTGTCACACCTACAGACAGGGGACAAAGCAAAACCCACAGGGACTTGCTCCTCGTAAATGAGGAGGAGAGAGCTGCTACACCTTTGGCTTGAGAAATGCTGAGCTAACAGGGCTACGCTTCCTCCTTGCCACAAGCCTACAGCCTCCGAGCCCCCGTCTCCGGCAGCCGCAGCCCCAGGGTCGATGCCCACAGACCACGGCAGTGGGGGGACGCCTGGGAAGACCCATCCCTGGCAGTGCCATGTCCTGCCCAGGAGCAGCAGCAGCCCAAGGCACACAGCAGGGGCCACGTTTCCGCTCGCTGCAGATGGGGGAATGTGAAGGAGCCAGAGCCTCCATGAAGATGGCAGAGGGGGACAGTGTGCAGCCAAACAGAAATGTGGTAAAGCCTGAAAATCAACCCCCAGGGTCACAGCACAGGGGAAAAAAACAGTCATTTGCCCAAGATTATGGCACTAAAGAGGTAAACAAGTAATCTAAAGATTTTCTTCAGGTAATAGAGCCAGCACAGAGGGGTTAAGAGGGCGCAAATTAGTGTCAATCCCAAATACAAAAGCAGGTGATCATCAGCATTTTAAGGTGCTTCTCCCTTTGGCAAGAAGTACCAGCCGCTCGGAGCTAATTCAGGATGCCAAAGAAGGGAGGCTGGGCCCCCGCGGAGCGACGCGAGCACACGCTGCACCTGAGCTGGTGGCCAAGGGACAGAAACCCCAGCGAGGGTCTGGCCTCCTCAGACTGCCCAGAGCTGCTGGGAAGAAGGTGGGAAGCTGCCTCGGAGGAAAACCATTCACCTACAGCCTCAGCTTCTTCCCCTGCCTGGCCCCACGCTGCCGAGACGGATATCACCCGTGACAGCCAGCCTTTGCAATGGGGAAAACTGACCATCACAGCCACAAATCTCAACGAGCAGCTCAACCTCGCAGAAGCCACCCTGCAGCCATGGGACAGCGGCGGCTAAACCAGCACCGCGTGGGTTCCCCTTCCCACGGGGTCGCTCGGCCCGTGCGCTGGTGGCAGCGGGAGCTGGGGGATCCGGCAGCCGCTCGCTGCAGCCTCGGGATTTTTATCGGGCTCCAGCGCCCTCTGTTCCAGCACGGACAGAACTGAAACTCCTCTCACCCCGCGCCACATCCCAGCCGGGGCTGTGGGTACCACCGACCCGCACCCACGGGCTTCCCACGCCTCTGCGGTCGGGCATCGCCCTGTTCGTCACCTCTGCCTTTGGCTCTCCCTGCGCATCAGCCAGCACAACCCCTGGTGCTCAGCAGGGTGGCCTTATAAATTAAGCAGGTTTCTGGCTTGTACAATACTTTGGAAACACTAATGATTTGCAAGGGAAATTGCTGGGGGAGGTTTACAACCACCTGCCCAGCCCGGGGACATCAGCTCTTCTGGGCTTCAGGAGCATCTCTGCAGACAGCTCTGCTTAGGGCTCCTTCGGGAGCGCAAGACATGGCCTCAGGGCTGGTGCTGGATTTTAGGCGGCTGCTAGTGCCGTGCTCCACACAGCTCCTCTGTCTTCAACTCGGGCACACAAAGCTTCTTCAGATATTTATACAGATACTTGGCCACTCCTTGACGATTCCCACAAGCTCTGGGAGCAGGCAGGAGCAGAGCACCCACTGCCCACCATAAGCTCTTCTGCCTGTGATGCTGATCTCAGTGAAGCCAGAGCCCTGCCAGGGTTCTCATCCCTGCGGAGGGGTCCACCTTCCCCACCACGACCTGGGAGATCCTTCTCCTCCTTCCCTGGGGTCAGGCAATGTGAGAAGCTGGTCCGCATGACAGACAGATGCTCCCGTAGTGCAGAGCCACTCCTGCAGCTCATTTCCATGCTCATATGCCAGACTCCATAAACGGGCCAGACTAAACAAGCCAGTCTGTCTCAGCAGAGAGAAGCTGCTAGCGTTCATTCAGAAAAGCTTACAGCCCAGCCTCCCAAAGCAACAAGTCACCCCTGCTCTGCACGAGGGAGGTTTCCCCTCGAAAGAGGAGAGCAGTGACTTTGCCCCATGGTGGGTCCGTTCAGTCACTCGCAGGGATGAAGGGAGGATTTTCATCCATGTGCTGCTTTCCAGCACTAGAACCTGCTGTAGGTAATTGGAACATCATGTGCGAAATGAGCCATTTCTAAAATTTTTAAGGAAAGAGTCTAGCTCTTTTTAGAGCAGCTCTCAGAAATTCACATGGGTGAAGCCACTTACTCGGGGATACCTGCTCTGCCCCTTGCTGTTCCAGAGGTGAGCATCTCCACCCAAAGCTGCAAACCCCCTGCCCAGCTGCTCCCTAACCTTGGGAGCACCTCAACTTTCCACCAGAAAATTTTCCTATGTCTCTAAACACTCATCTCTGGTCACGCCTGAAACTATCCAAGCCTTTGCAATGCCAAGTCAATAAGCCACATGCTCACACTTACAACCAGCAAGCATCAGGGATCAGGCAGTTCCCTTCCAATGTGAGGCACCCTGATAGGAGCTCCTGATGCTGGGGTTCTGTGTAACAGAGGCACCACCACCTCCTCCGACCCAGAAAGTCTTCTAAGACCAACCTCGAGGAGAGAGCACACAGGCCATGACTCGAGGAATAAGTATGATAGAAACCATTCAGAACCCACCAGCTATGTCCTGTTGGGTAGTTAGTGGAAAAGCTGCACCTTTCTCCATGATATTTCCCCAAGTTGCCCTTTGGGAATCCCTTTTGTAGGCACTTGTCTCTTCCCTTATACCTGGTAGGTGCCCAGATGCTCAGGATGGGCTCCCAAAGCTCTAACAACAACAAAACAAACAAACAAAAAAAATCAAATGTTGCTATCGACATGGAGATATGTATACACATAAAAAGCCATACGTATATAAATATAAATGTGTGTATATATATTTATAGCATAGCACTGGATTCTGCCAGGCCAGGTCTTGTATCCCAGTACAGATGGAGGGATGGCAGCATTTCTCTCTGTGATGGGGCTATTTGGAAGAGAGTCAAAAATCCCAAGATGCTTCATTCCTGTTATAAAGGGGTTACATAAAACAATAACAGGTCACAACCAGGCGTCGGGGACACCGTAGTGTCACCAGACTCTTCAGGCAGCGACATTACAGGTGGCATTAGGGGCCAGCGGGTGACCTGTATACAACACATGATAAAACCCTGCCGCAATCATTCAGCATCAGGACACAAGGAGGTGGCATCCCAGGAACACAACTCTGATGATTTATGATGCACTCAGGACTCTCCAAAGGCATTATTTATTTGCATTACCGAGAGGACTTAATTATTCCTCCTCGCAGTAAAAGAGATACTAAGAGCTTCTATTACCAAGAAAATAATTTCAATCAGCGAACAGAGCACATGCCACAACCAAACATTTGTCACAAGGAAAGTCAGATGGCTGAAGAGTTTGTATTTCCAACCCTTGCTGTATACAGCTGTGTGTGCCTGAACTGCACATGCTGACCCATAAACAAGAGAAACTGCCTAAACGTAGCAAAGCTGAGCGAGCTTTTTGGTGGGTAGTGCTGCAGAAGAGGCCCAGCAATGCCAGAAAGTGGGAAACTAAAGGAAGAAACTGCAGCTAACAATTCCACATTGCAAGAACTGGCAAGAACAGGGGTTAAAAATAATTAAAAAAAAATAAAGCAAAGCAGATTCAGGACCAGGACCATATTCTTGTCTGCGTTTTGGCAGCAAGTGCAGTCCAGTGGTCAGAAGAGGGGCCTTGAAGGTATCTGGCAACAATTCACAAGCACTAAACCTATTGCCAATTTCTGGAAAATAAGCACACTGTAAACATCTCTAAAGCATTTCCATTTTTAAAAATTACTTTAAGGCAAAGTTTCAAAAAGCGTTTATAGCCCAGTGGGATTCTCATAAGCACCTCAGCAATAGGCACCCAGTTGCTGATGAAGTCAGCACTTAACTTGCTGCAACATGTTTTTCATCTCCAAGAGCTACTGAAAGCGTGGTGGGGCACGCCTGCTGATGGTGCTGTAGTTCCCAAAGGTGACAGTGACACCAAAGATACAGTGACGGGCACCATCCAACTTGGACAGGGACCATGTCTGCTATTTCCAGGCTGGGGCAGTCCAGAAGGTGATGTCCCATCACCAAACACACAACACAGCGCCCAGAGGTGACAACAGCCCCTCAAGTGCTGCTGGTTGCTTCCTTCCCCAGGAGCTCACCAGTTAGATTAATGTGGAGCTCCAAGTCTTTTTTCCCCTGACTGCAAGTTAAATTTTTTTGCAAGACAAAAGCTGATGTCATTAAGAAAACCTGTGGGAATCCAAAGGGAGGTCACATGTACTTTGAAAAATTTTATTCAAGCCCATGGTTGCATTATTCCTAGTGAGAAAACACTCCTGTGCCATCGCTTGGTTTTCTGGGATCAGAGAAATCGCCTATGGTCTTAAAATAAGAAAATCTTTCATGATCTGAACCAAAAAAAATCCAAACCCCACAGTCTCTCTCTCCTTGGAAGTTACCCCATTTCAATCTGCTGCAGGACTTGGACCTTTCACGGAGAAAGAGAACTGCAAAACTCAGGGACAACTGGTACCCAACGCCCAGCTGAGGAAGGCAGGCTGGGTGGAGGCAAGGCCGTGCAGCATGAGCAGCCTGCTTTCATGTCCAGCTGTTTGATGTTTTCTTTCACATCCAGGAAGCCTGTGTGATCATCAGATCAAATGCTTCTTCAGTTAACTAATCCAGGACCTTTAGATGCAACCAGGACTGCTCCTCTCCCCAGGTCAGTTTTCTTCCATGAGCGCAGCAACGCGACGGCCTCTTCCCCCACCTCCCAGGGAAGAGGCGAGTCCCCATGTTCCTCTCAAATGATGGTGTTCGCTATTCAAGTTACTCCTTGGCGAAATACAAATGTACAGCCAGCGTTTTAAATACTGGCATCTCTACAAGTTAAACATAGTAATTACAGCTCACAAGCATTCAGGGGAGGGACACGTTTCTCTGCCAGTGAATGGGGCATTCAGTATCCGCTTGACATCATCTCCTGGAACATGAAAATTAGAGGGATCATGACTTGGGTGGAATAGAAACGTGCATTAATGCCGGTGAGCTGGGTGGTCAGCTCAGCTCCCAGCACTGTTGCCACCCTGCATCCCCATGGGGCCATTCGCTTGAAGCTGCAGAGCAGCTCAATGAGGGCTGAAGGCCAAGACCACCAGGACCAGGAGACAGTTGATGGCCAGAAGTGGTTGGTGTGCAATAGACTGAGCTCATTAAACTTTTGAGCAAGAAGGACAGAGTTAAGAGCAACAGAAGCTACTGCAGGAGCAGGACTTGACTTGTTGGGTATTTGAGCTGAGCAAGGTTGATGGTACCTCCTGCATGGGCAGTGAGGTTGTGGCAGTGGCTTCAAGGCATCCCTGACATGGTCACCACTTGGTTTTGTGGCCTGAGCTAAGTGGGAACAAAAGGGAATGGTACATCCTTGTGCTCACAAAGCTGCCAGGACCGCTACCTGCTCTAAATAGCCCCCCTAGCCATCGTGGGCAGCAGGGTTGGAGGGGACAACAGCCCAGATGAGCCCTATTGAACCACCCTCCTGGACACAGGTCCACCAGCCATTTCTGGGGAGGAAGAGTGGACCACAGCACTTGGGCAGGGAGCCATAACCACACAGGTTGATGCTTCTATCCAGAAAACATGTAGAAGAACAGTACGCCTTGTAGAAAAGGTGGTTCTCAAAAGCAAGGAGAGCCTGGAGGCTGTTAATAAAAGCTTGGCTTTCTGCTCAGATACTGAGAGCAGCAGAGGGCACGAGCGGGGGAAAAGTTACAAGTGAAACAAATCACGTATAAGTCAACAAGCCTCGCTGCGACTGATTTACACTATCTGGGAAGAGAAAACCCAAAAGGAGCATGACTATTTTGCCCTCTTTGAGGTCTCGCCTCCCTGCCAGGATGGAGGAAGAGGCCCGCAGGGTAGCTGCGTACAGCTCTGCTCTTCTCTTCAGTTTACTCCCAGCTCTACCAGTCTCCCCTGCCAAGGCAGCCTGCAAGCACCAGGTCCAGCGCCACGCTCACGCTGCCAGGCATGGTCTTCATCTTCATCCATCCATTTTCCAACTTTTTCAAGTGCCACGTTCATTTTATATGCAACCAAGACAAAAATTCAATATTTTAATCAGAAATTGGTTGTTTGCTTTAGTCCTAAAACATCCAATAACACAAAATAACTGAGCAGCCCAGTTCACTTCACTGTTTAGAGTATTTCTTTTTACTGAGGTTTTTACTGTTCCTATTTCAGACAGTTTAATAAAGGATTAGTTCTTGGGAATGGCTGCATTTTTCACTTCGCTGAGAAATAAACACATCAAACTCATTTTGCTTTGCAAGTGGCATAAAAGCAAAAGAGGTCAATACTTTCCAAGAGAAGCGTTATACACTCTTGGTGTTCCCTCCTCATCCCCCCTTGGAGCCCTATAAACCCTCTCCTCACTCAGAAGGTGATCCTCTCCCTGCACGAAGCCTGCAAAAAACATCTACGGCGGTTTGGGGGTTGCACAGACTAACCCCAAATATCTGCAACTCTGAGCAGCAGCTCCCAAAGCTGGAGGACCGTTAGACTGCATCCTCGTTTCTTCCCTCATTGCCTTTTCCTCTTGTTATCTACTGAGCACACAGCTGAAAATAACATTTAATAAGGCTGCTGGGTTGTCGGTGGCCTGCAGGACACAGCCTGTGCGAGACTGCAACCCAGCAAGTGTTTGGCATCTCTGATCCGGGGGGCCTTTCTCCTGGGACGTGAATAAAAACAGCTTCTTAATTAAGTCCTGGGTATTGATTTCATTTTCATCCTATTAACTGCTTTGCCCTACATGTGTTTGCTACACTCTGTAGGATTCCCCTTGCCCCCACCCTGTATACATACAAGTGGCAAAGATAAAACCGCTTCATTAGTCCTATCTACTCTTCAGGCACCAGTTTAATTTTTTGCTTTAAAGCGCTCATAAAAGAGCCTCCTTGACAGCTTCCAGGCCTGCATCTCTCCAGCAGAGCTAAGATGCATGAACCAACATCAAGAGCTCTGCTACTTTTGAAAGAGAAGGAGGAAAAACTCTGCACAGTCCACAAAGAAACCCATCCTCTGGGTAACCTCGCACATCTAGCGTGGGGTAGGGGATGGGAGCTGGAGGGGTCGGAAAAGCAAAATCCCCAGAGCTAATGCCGCATAATTTTTTTCCTGTAAAACGGTAGCAAGAGTTTGTCCTTAAACACTGAGCCCCGGCAGAGTCTGAGCAGCACCGGGTCAGGTCACCCTGTGTGGGAGCTGCTTTTCCTGCTAAGAGGAAAATCAAAGCTTTTTTTGTTTCCCCCCTACATAAGCAGAGGAGAAAGCCTCACCAGTGAGAGGAACGAGACAAATATCAGGTTAGAGAATGAAAACATGGAAAAATGGAAAATAGTAGAAAGACAATAGATTGAGGAGAGCGAGCACAAACCCCAGCATTTTCCATGATGCTAGAAGAGAAAGGCAGTGAAAGATCTGAGAGTTTATACTGCATCCTCTGAGGTTATTTGCATCGGTAACCACGCAGTTCATGAACTTACACAACCACATGGTCTTTGACCCAAAGAATTCATAACCAAAATTAAGACTTCGTGTAAGAAAGGAAAACAACCGGAGGGAAGACATATTTAGAGAAGTGAGTAGGGGAGGTATGTAAACATTTTTGGGGAAGAAAAAAAAAAAGCTATTTTCAACTCTTCATTGTCATTTTTTTAGGACGTCAAAGAAGGGGACTGAAGGAATGAGATTTGGCTGGGAAGCTCAGGGAAGACTTTCCCTGGAGAAATTAGAGCTGGCAGAGATATGGTGAGGATAAAGCCCAGACAGGTTGGTCAGGGCTTTACCGCACTTCCCAGCCTCCATGTGTTTGAACTCCCTTTGATTTTGAGCTGAAATCCCAGGACTTTTTAGCACTCACAACCATGAGTAAATATTTCTGTCATCCAAATCTGGGAATCGGCCTGAAGTGTAGCTGGGTAAGGAAAGCAGCCTGACACTCGTTGGTCTCTTAATACCAAGGGCAACTACTTAAAAGGTCAATGAAGAATAATCAATAATCTGAACAGTGGATTTAACTTTCTCTAGCATGAATACCTGCTAGCTTTCAAAAGCAGGGTTGATCACCAAAGACTTCTGGTAAAGCTTCACATTTGGATCTGGGTTGTTTTTCCAAAGCAGAATTGAGTTAGATAATTTGCCTAGTTCTAGACAGTACTTGGATGTTTACACTGATTTAAGAATTAGCTTGAAAATTGCAATATGTGCCAAGTGGCAGCAAGGACTGACTACATAAGAGGTATTTGGGCTCTATTTCACGGTCCATATTTTTCTTTCTCCGTTTCACTTCAAGAAATAAGGCTCAATAACATCAAAAGAGCATGTCCTTAGGTCCAGCCCTCAGCTGGAAGAAGCCATCGTAGATGTCGCAGAAGCTGCATTCGCTGATGCTGCGAGAGGATCTCAGTTCTGCAGATCTGTAGACCAGGCAGCACTTATTTCAACTGAATTAGCAAGAAAGGTCTGGAATGGTTAATTGAAATTATTTAGCCATAATGTTTTGCCCTTCTCCTTCTCTCCTTGGCATAATGTTTTCTAAATTGAATCCCTTTAACAGAATCCAATATGCAGCAAAACTGTTGTTCTAGAGAAATGTAACATCTCAGGTCTGGCTGATCGCCTCCCCCGCGGCTCGGGGCGGCAGCAGCTCCCAGAGACCCCTTTTCTGTCCCCATCCTCTGCCCAGCATCAGCAGGGGCCAGGCGCCGCAGAAGCGAGTTTCCTTCGGTCCGGGTCCCTGGGGCCGCGGGATCACGCGGGCAGCGCGGCTGCAGGGAAGGCTCAGCACCAGGAGCTCCACGCGGGCAGCGCGGCTGCAGGGAAGGCTCAGCACCAGGAGCTCCACGCGGGCAGCGCGGCTGCAGGGAAGGCTCAGCACCAGGAGCTCCACGCGGGCAGCTCGTTGCCCTGGGCAGCTGCAGCTGCCTTCCCATGCTGGAAGGCCAGGGAAATTTCTGCTTAACCAAGCCACACATCCCTTGTTTGACTTTTTTCTGCGTGCAATTTATGAAGAATTATGGAGACCTTGCAAATAACTGGAAAAAAATAATTTTGCATAGGCCAGTAGACCTTGAGATCCAGGCACCCTCCGAAACAATGTGCATTTTTACCCACAGGGGAGGTTTCCACGCATAGTCAGGGCAAATGCAGAGGCAGCAAACAGCACCTCCATGCAACAGCAGCGGGTCTGGCAAGCGCTTTTCCAAGAAACAGAGCTGCAATGCCAGCAACGGCGCAATGATGGTCACCTTCCAGGCGTATAGAGACACAACCCTCGTAGAAAGTGAGATGCATCAGTCTGCATAAAACTGAAACTTTGCACAGAGAAACCATTTAAAGTATCGCGCCCCGCAGCTGAGGTCAGTGTATTTGGGGAGGTTGCTTGTCGGTAATAGCAGACGCTGCGCTGCTGGGTCTCCTGCTACGGGAGAGCCGGAGAGCCGTACTGGGAGGTCTCTGTGTCCTGGGTGCCCAGCACAGCAGCAGCATGGAAAGCTGCTAATTATCACAGAGAAACACATATTCCGCAGCCACACCACTGAATTCAGAGCACACCCAGCCCGTGGGTTTAACACCACCTTTACCCGCAGATACATTGCATGGAGAGACAAAGATGGAAAGTCTACAGGACATTTGGTGTTCTTTTCCCTTCTCTGCAACAAGTTAATGAAGTTTGCAATAGTACTTTCACAGCAAAAAAATGAACTAAAAATATATATTGCCCAAACAATCGAGTATATTCTCCAGGCTAGTTTTACAGAAGCAGCTTGGCCCTCTTAAAAACAAATATTATACCAGACTCTTTCTTTATCTCCCCCAACGTCTTCACAAGTTTGACCCAAATCCCTGGCCTTCTAGTCTATTTGCCTTCATATGAGAGCGGGAGGATCTCCTCTCACAGGCACGTACAGGACCCACCACAGCAGCACCCTCGTTAGTTAATGACTTGGAGTGAGGTTTGCAAATGCCCGTGGGCAAGTCAGGAGCACAAAGGACCACACAATCCACAGGGAAGTTTTATTCCCATTTTACTGATGGGAAACTGAGGCAAAGAGATACCTTCCAGCTACTGAGAAGATTCACTGCGTAGAGGGATGGCTAGGAGGACCCATGCCGCTGCTTAAAATGTGCAAACTCCTTAAAACATACAAAACCTTCATGTGGGGTGAGTAAGAGGCAAGGGGATTGCTCATCCACCACCAAACGCAACCAGCCCCGGGGCAGAGCAGGGCGCATTCATGTCTCACAGCCGAGCAATTTAGCAACACTTGAGTTCAAGAAGAGGATTTATAGGCAGATGAAATGCTGGGATAGCTCAGGCACAAAGTGCATCAGCACAAAGTTGCGTGAACCCATTTTTGCCTCCCATTTAACAACCAGCAGCTTCCCCGCTCCAGTCCCTTGGGTGCCGATGCTGAGCATCACGTATCTGTCCACCGAGTCATCGACTCCTGCTCTCCCTCCACCCCGAGGTCTACAGCTCCAGCACCCCCTCGGGTGCCCAACTCAACCCACTCTGCCCAGCAGAGCTGCGGCTGCTCCGGGAGATTTGCACCGTGGGCAGAAAAGCAGCTCCTTGCCACAGCGGGAGGGAAAAGACAGACAGTCATCAGCAAAACAAAATGCTTTCGTGCCAGGAAAGTTCCTGAACTTCTTCCAACCCGAGTCTGTGTGGAAGGGATGTTCATGATAGAAATGAGAATATTCTCCCCAATCCTTTTTTACTCATTTATACAGTCATTTTGCTAATGTTGCAGGCCTTGTTTGCTGTTCACAAATTCCTGAGCAATTTATTCCTGCTATTTTCCTCCAACAGCTGCACAACCAGAGAGAAATTCTCTTCCCAGCAGAGGCAGAAGAAAAGGATATACGACTTACTATGTCTGGGTAAAGCTTATCTGCTTATTTGCTGTTCAGAATTATATTTACAGAGCACAGCAAAGACAAAGCCAAGTGCACTAATTGCTGTTGCTCAGGTGGAATATTTTCTGCCCACCCCGAGCCCTGCGTCAGTGGGGCTTTATACTTTAGCTAGTACGAGGGAGCCACACAGAAGGCTTTTATGATTTACCCATCACCACTATTTCATTGCTGCTATGTTTTCTGAAAGAAGGAGGAAAAACCTCAGTGATTTCTTACATGTTGTTCTGCTTTTCAAACGAGAATTGCTGGGTTTTTTTTTTTTTAAGCTTATTACACATCACAGACAAATACATAACCATTTAAATCAACCTCACTCTGAAAACACAGATGGAGGCTCCTTCAGACGACAGGGGAAGCCATCAATAATCAGGTGCTTTACATCCTCGGCACGGTGGGCTCCAGACACCCACCACCTTCCTGGGCTCTCAAGGCACGAGCATGATGCAGTAAGCAACTCCCCAGCAGAGAGGACTTCTAGCCCCAAAATCTTTATATTTTCCACTTTACAAATCCTCATCTTACCTCTAGTCCTGCTTCTTTAGCTACAGAGCATCCCACCGCCCCTGCGCCCATAGGGCAGAGCCCAGGTCAGGCACCAGCACGCGGCTGCCCAGGGCTGGTGTTTTAAAGCATCCCCTGGAAGGGCAGCAGCAGCGTGGGCTGGGAATTCATTTGCCTGTGAAGAGGGTCAGCTGGTAACACTTACCCTGCCCCCCCTTTCCTTGGAGAAGGGAAAAACATCCCAAATGCAAAATGCATCTGTAGTCCCTTCGGTGTCCCCGCAGCTCCCTGTCCCTGCCCGGCTCCTCAGACACCTCCTTAAAATTAACTCGGCCCAAAATGCACTTGGCTCTGCCTGGACTCAGAGGCATTTTATGCCTTTTGCAAACCCACCCTCAGTGGTTAACTGGGTGTGTAGGATCCATATGTGTCCAACACTTTCTATTCCTGCAGAAGTATTAACGACTGCTGCAGCCAGGAAAGTTGGCAAATGGATCCCTCTTAAAATAGCCAGCCCTTTTCCTAATGTAATCTCTTGCCATTCGTGTTAGATAGCAGAGCTCCAAGTATTTAAACAAAGTCTTGGCTTACTGTGCTGACGCCCTGCTCCTACCAGGTCAGCTGGGGAAGTTTGCTGTGATGATGAATTTAATCCCAGCCAAACGTCAGGCTGTGATGGCTTCATAACAGCGTTGGCAGCCTTGGGGCATAAAGCCCCTGGTCCCAGCAGGTCTAGGGAGGGGGCAAGGGCAAGGGCAAGGGCAAGGGCAAGGACCTTCATCTTATGTACCCGCAAACCCTTCAGGCCTCCAAGAGGAAGGATGGCGAAGAGCTGCTTAACAAACCCCAAGTGTTTTGGCCACCTTTGCTGGTGCTGAGCACCAGCTGATCAGGGTGTAACATGGCCGGGACTCTCTCATTGCCTGAGTTTCCTTCCTTCCACTTCCCCACCCATCCCAGAGGGGCTGGGGGGCATTTATTCTTTATAAATACAAATTTTCCAGGCACAGGGGTGTTTCCTTGCCCTTTGATGCTGCAGTAAGAGCAGAGGTAACCCAAGGGTTCGGCTTTGCCCGGGCTCCCGGAGAAGCCAGGCTGGGTAGGAGGCACTGGGTCGCCGGGGCCGGGTCTCGGTGGGATGAGCAGCAGATTGCACCGCGTGCTCCTTGGCGCAGGGCCGGGGGCTTCGGTTTCTCTTGGCACGGCGCTGCCGTCCCCCAGCCGGGCCGAGGGGCACTGCCACCTTCGCAGCACGCAGGTGCACCCAGCAAGGCATCGTCCCGCCGTGCCTCTCACCAGCAATGTGGGAGCCCCAGCAGCTGCTTAACGCAGTCGTCAGGGGCCGAGTCCTCTTTAGTGACTCCCACATTGGTTAAATAGAAATTAAAAGGCAGAGTCGAGCAGGAAAACGGCGGTGTGAGGCTGACCTTGTTCGACCTCCCCCTCCCAATTAAAACGGCAGCATCACACCTCCGCTCACAGGCAGCGTTAAGTAATATTTGCTTTTTCTGGGCATTTATTCCATTAGTGCTGTTGCCTGGGGAAAGGACGGGGGGGCTGAGCCCGACTTTCCCCTGGCATCAACACCTCTCCCCTCGCCCGCTTCGTCGCTCCCATCCTGCCTGCAGACTTTCAGCTTGAACCGACGCGAGGCGCTCACAGCCGGCAGCCAGACCACCAAGGCCTTTCCCTGCCACAGCGACAGCGCCCGCGGCTTTTCATCCTGCCCCGAAGCACTAGAAAGGAAATTAAAAGGGCGATAAGGGAGCTCTTTCGGCAGACGAGGGAATATTCTGTGCTATCGGCGAGATAAACTAATATTTCTTCCAGCGCTGGCAAAGGCTCAGGAATGAGACGTGGGGTGAAATCGTACATTTATAGAGATTTTATAACTCTTACCTGCCGCTCCCGGGCCGCAGGATAACCATCGCCCTCACTCACATCTCCTCAGCGAGGGAGGTCAGCGCGGCAGGACGGAGAGAGAGATGGAGTCTATAAAGAGAAGTCAGATCAGCTCCAGTATTTCAGGGTGATTTTATGGCTTTGCCGGGCTGGTTCAGCTGCGGGGCGACGGACGCTGCCTTTCGGGTGCCTTTCTCACACCCCTCCGTGTCCAGCAGCCCCCGGAGAGACGAGCCAGCACAAGTTCACCAGCTCCACGCCATGCAGAGGGTTTGCACGGGGCAATGCCATGTGATCCCACGCAGCTGGATTTGATCCATCCCCCTCTCGTCCGACCGGCCCCTGTACGATGCTCCCCTATAGCTATAGGGGGGCTGATGCCCACCAGGAGCGGGGTGCAGGAGGGAGATGTGCGTGAAGGAGCCCGGCTCAGTGCCACAGCCTAGGCCCCCAAAAGGGACCCCGAATTGCCCGGCCTCGCTCCTGTAGTGAATTAGCACATGCCCCCCCTGCGCCCCAAGTTGTGAGTGCGGTGCAGCACCCCAAAAAGGGCCGTCGCACCCCGTCCCGCAGAACCAGCGCTGTGTGCAGGACCCAGCTCAGTGCAGACCCACCGTGCACCCCCACCTTGGCCTGGGGGTCCCCAACCTTCACTGGGGGGGGATCCAGTGGGAAAAAGAAGGGATGTCCCAGGCGTGGCTGGAGAGCAGTGTCTCCCCTAGCTCTGTGAAGTTGGGGGGTTTGCCCTGTTACCCTCCTCCCAGCCGTGTGGGCAAGGGTGGGATGCTACGGGATGCACAAGATCCCCCCACAGCTCAGCCCCATGTCCCGCCTGAGCTCAGCACCCAAATCCTGCATCCAGCTCTGGCCGCGCTCCCCGGGACGGCTGCATGACCATGGGGCCGGCCCAAAGCATCGCACGCCGAGTGCCGAAATCCCCAGGAAAAGGCCGGTGAATGACCGAAGGTTTTTTTGCCTCTTCAGCGGAGCCGAGGGGAGGCTCCCGGCCCCGCGCAGGGCGGCTGCGAGGCCTCGCAGGAGAAGGAGGAGAAATCGGCCCGTGCCGGTAACTGCCACGAGCAAAGTGACCACCGGCTGCTGGAGAGCAAAGCCGGGAGCAGATGCTCTCTCTGCATTAAAAGGAAAGAAATCTCTCTCTCAAACAAAAGCAAAATCAGAGCTACAGACACCTCCCGGGGCAGCCCGGGCTGTGCACGGCCAAGGCTTGGCACCAGCGGTTCGGAAGGAGCCATCAATTAGCAACAGAGCAGCTTAGCTTCAGGGCAAAATATGAACATTAAAATTGTTGCACCCTTTGAAGTGAAGCATCTCAACAAGCCGCGGCCCCCAGAAAAGCGGGGTCGGCAGAGCGGCCGAGGCGGCTTTGCCCCGAGTACCCCCGGCTCCACGCCGGCTGTTTCGGGAGAGCTCGGGGCAGTGCCGGTCCCTTCGCCTCCCCTGTCCCTGGAGCAGCCGCCGAGGCGGGGCCCGCTGGCCTTGCAGGAATTCCTAGTAACACGGACAGCCCTCCTCCGGCTCATCCTCTCCTGTGGAAATGCGGTGGGGCATCAAATGTGTGTATTAAATTTGCAGTTATTTGCACAGAAAAGCAAAGGCATCACCCCAGGGTGCTGGGGTTACCTGTGACTATGTGCAAGCCGGCAGTGTTCAACCTCCACCCATCCCCGCCGGGTGCGAACCCTCTCTGCACCCAGGACCAGCGTCCTGTGACCCCACGCACCGCCGAAAACACGGGCGTTTCCCACCCTAACCCCAGGAAAACAACTGATTTTGGGAAAATTACCTTCAGCGATTAGATTTCTCTGGGGATTTTCCACTTCTCACCTTCAATTAAAGCATATTATTTTCATTATAATGTTTAATTATACAATATTGGAACATATTATTCTAATTAGCATTAGCCCGTAGTTAAATGGTCTCCACGTGCGAGGGCACGTGGGTGTCTTCAAGGGTCCTGCTCGCTTTCCCCGACAGCTCTGGCTCGTCCTAACGGCACCCTTTGAATCCCAGCGGTGAACCCCGTCATTTCTCATCCACCAACCCAACCTAAAGACATCGTATTTTATTGACCAACTGCCCTCAAGCCCCTCACTGGTGATTGAGGATGACAAGGGCATCTCCGGGGCTCTGCGGGCGACGAAGGCTCCTGCCAGGTGGGCGAGAGGTGGGCGAGCGTGTGAGGCCGTGGCCGAAGCCCTCCCTGCTCCTCCCACCCCCCTGGCATCGGGCCGGACCTTTCCTATCGTTTATGAATATTTTTATGTGCTATCGACTGGCAGTGACTCAGAGTTGCTTATGTTCCCGAGGCGGCGGGTTGACGGTGAGGGCGTGCTTAGTCACGCAGCCTCGGCAGCCCCCACCCAGCACCCTGGGGCTGGGGGGGACCCCCCGGCACCGCTCCCCTGGGACTTGCACCCCAAACCCGGCCCCTGCCCCGGCCGGAGCTGCTGGCCCAGCCAAACACCCGCAGAGCCTCGCTGGTCCTCCCCGCTGCCTCCTCCGGCGATAGGGAACATCCCTGGGGTTTGCTCGCAAGTAGGAGATTCACCCCCTCGCCCCTCTTGACCTTTTTTATTTAATTTTATTTGCCTCCGTGCAGGTGATGGGGAGGCACCACGGGTCCCTCAACGCCTGCACCGAGCTCTGCCAGAGTCCCGGCTCCCAGATAGGGCGCCTTTAAGACTGACGGGTTATACAAAATTTAAAAACCAAACCCAAACCCCCCTTGAACAAAGAGCAAACAGTCAGGCTTCTTTTTCCTTGCTTGAAAGTATGCAGGGTGGTGGGTTTTTTTGCTTTCTTAATTTTCCTTTTAAGCCCAAGGATGAGCGGTGCCAGCACCAGCCCCCTCCACCCCAGCCCCGCACGGTGCCACCCCCACCAGCCCGGCAGACAAAAAGGCCAAACTCCTTTTAAAGCACTTTTTTTTTTCTTTTTTTTATTGATTTCATTGAAAACAGAACAAGAAAATGATCAGAGCCAAAAGACTGCTCCTTTAAAACTGTCAAAAACATTAACAGAAAAAAAAATAATAATAATAAACATGACGGCATTATGAATGTTCTAGAAGAGATGAACAAAAAAAACTGTTACTGCACTAATTACAGTATTTAAAGATATATGCAAAAAAAAAAAATTAAGATAATGACCTGCCCAGCCACCACACAAAAGGTGATGGCAAATTTATTCACACTACAATACTAACAATTTAAAAAAAGTTTTGTGTTTTTTTCCTGCATTTTTATACTAAAATCACTTTGTTCTTTTTATACAATTGATAGTTTATATTCACGTGGTGAGCAAAAATCACACCAGAATCAGCACCGTTTTGTTTTGTGGTTTCTTTTTGTTGTTGTTTTGGTTTTTTTTTTTTTGTGGTTTTTTTTTTTTTTTTCTTTTTAATGCTAGTCCCCAATGTTTCGGTAATGGTAAAAAATAAATCAGTTTATTGAAACCTCATAGCGTGTGGCTTAAAAATTAATCGAAGGTGCCCAGCGTTGAGAAAAGCGATGGGAACAGACGAGCTGGTGGCATCTGGGATCTTCTCGCTGCGACATGTCCTGTCTGCTGCTCGCCCCAGCCGGTGGACACGAGTCGAGGTTCTCTATAATATATATATCATTCGCTTTATTTTTAAAAAAAGAAAAACTGATTTTCTTAAGAAGTTAGTGTCTTGTACAATCCCCTTCAACCTTCCCTCTCTAAAACAGCTAATGCGACGGGGCGAGGGAAATCCTTCCACGGATGAACCAAACACTGAGACAGTAACACGGCCAAGCGGCGCAGACAAGAGCTGGTTTGTAACGGAGAAAGCCCGGGAGGGAGCGGGGTCTTAGGGGAAGCGTCTCTGGTCAGCTCGGGAGAGAGCCGGGGACCAAAGGGACTGTAAGGACTGTGGGTTTCTTCTCATCAGCAGAGAAAAAAGCCGGTGGATTTGGTAAGAAGGAGGGTATTTGTTAGAAATGCCCTCTAACTCCAAGGGAAAGGCCCCACCGCAACGTCCTGTGAGACGTGGGAGAAATCTGTGATTTTTAAAAAAAAAAAAAAAAAAACAACAAAAACAAACCAACCAAAAAACCAAACAAACCAACAAAAACCAACCAGCAGAACCTGCCCCGGGGCTGTGCCAAGCAAACCCAAACGCCAGCACCTCCCTCTCCCTCCCCGCTCCCCCCGGCTTTTAGAAAGAAAGTCCCATCAAGTATTCAAAGTTTATTACAAGTGAACTGGAGATGACTTGGCATGAGCGATCCATTCAATTAACAATAGTCAGAGGACGGGCGGCTCTCCCTTGGCTCTGACAACACTTAGCACATTAAGAGACGGAGGCCAGGACAGCTCGCATGGAAAAAAAACGCAACAGCCACCCCTCCACACGCAACTGTGAAAACCAGCAGCTTTCCAGGACCGGGGAGGGGAGAACAACATCACGGAGGCGGGATTTGCTTTTACTTATTCCTCAAGTAACAGTCGGTGGCACAGCCCTAAGTGTCACAAACCCTTGGCTTTCCTTGAGCGGGTTGTTTTTTTTTTTTTTTCTTTTTTTTTTCTCTCTTTAAATGGAAATTCAGACAGTATGTGAATCTATAGGGTTAAAACAAGTCAGTCTCTGGGGAGCGGAGCCTCAAAAGGGGCCGGCTGCCGTGGCAGAGCTGGTGTCGGGGAGCCCATTTTCCTGCGTGTCCTGGGACGAGGTGCTCGCCTGCCGCTGGGCCAGCGCTGAGCTCGAGTGTTTGCACTTGGGTGAACCGCACTGACAGCTGAAGTATTTGCCTTTGATGTCCCAGAACCTGTCTCCGTAGTCAAAGCTGCAAGAGAAAGACAGAGACGGGGTCACTGCAAAGCAGAGGCATGCAGGAGCAAAAGGGACCATGCATCGGCGCAAGACGCCGGGGTCAGCAGTCCTTAGTGCTGCCACAAGTGGGGTTTTTGCAAAGCTTCAGGGGATGGAGCGCGTTTGCGGGATCCCCGGGGGACCCTGGGGACTCGGCCTGGAGAGCAAAGGGATGGAGTGAACCCGCTCGGGAGCGGCAGAGCTTTTGTTCCTCTCCACCCGGTCCTTCCCCGAGCATCGCGGTAGCTCCCTGTTGGAAAAGCAGCCCCAGGGACAGCACCCACCCGATTTCTTCTCCAGCTTCTATATGCCTCGTGCTGAAGAAGGCGATCCTGGGAAAGCGGAGGTCCTGATGCGACATGAAGACTCGCACCGGGATGAGGTTTGGCTCGCAGAGGTGGTTTATAAAGCGGCTGATGTTGCCATAGAAACGGGCATCTATGCAGTACACCTCTCCATCCTAGAGGAGAAACGTTGCATCTTTCATTAGATGAGGTTGGGTTTAGTATTATTACTGCTATTTGTTTAAAAAACCAAATGACTGAACTATTGGTCATTCCACTAAAACTCTGGAGAGCTTCAAGAAGAACAACCAGGGCAGGACACCCACTGTGGGTTCAAAAGGACTAAACGCACACACTTTTATATTCAACAGTACTCTGAAAATACAGTTTTCCGCACGGCACTCTGCCCCCACCAGCCCAAAGACCTTTTGAAATGCCCCTGTCGCTGGCTGGCACATCAGCTCTCCCCAGCCCTGCTCAGCCAAAGCACCAGTTCGGCACAGTGGGATCGACGTTTGGTGCAGACAGACCCCTTATGGATAAAAGCCACTGGACAGGGGAACAGGCATCTGTTCTGTCCTCTAATTGAACACGACAGCTAGGACACACAAAGCCAGAGCCTCGAGAAAACACAGGTTTTTGCAGATAAAAGTGGAAGTGAGAAGACAGAAATTCCCTTTCCAGAGAGCAGTAATATTTTGTTTTCCTTGAAAATAAAAGAGCCCCCCTCAGGGCTTTTTTATTCCAGCAGAGAATGACTGTGCAAAGCAGAGACTTTAATTACAGAAGCTAATTTCACTTGCAAAGAGGCCAAAAGCAAAAGGATCCATTAGCGGTGCTCAAACTCCCTTTTGGGCAAGCACCTTGCAATCGTTAATGGATCAGTTGTGCCAGATCACACCACCGCCTGGTGCAGGAGCCCAGGGAAGATGTCCCAATGACTGGGGGAGGCATCACCCCACATGGTCCCATATCACACACAGTGTTACCAGCTCTAATTTCAATTTTAAGTAATTCCCATCATCTTCTCACATTTATCCATGGAAATGCCATGCTTGGTGAGGACAACATCACTCACTACCACATCTAGAGACCATCTGGAAAAACCTGAGCCCTCCATACAAGTCTGAAGAAAGGAGCCTGCCACCTTGACCAACACAGGCAGGATCCTTACTGCGAAGCTGCTGAGGAGGACAAGTCCCAAAGCAAACTGCTTCCCACCTTGATGCGAGGGTATCGGGAATGTGAGAGTCACACGGTGGCAAGTAGAGAGGAAGAGGAGAAACCATGAACCTGCTCTAGGGTGAGACGAGTATCCTTCTCACGAATGGGAAAGCACCAGGGTTTTTTAGAAGGGAGGAAGCCCGGAGAAAGCCTTTCTTGCCTGCAGGCAGGCAGGGGTCACCGGGACGCAGCAGCCTGCAGCCCCGACCGCTGCCTCTCCTCGATGGAGCACAGCAGGGCCAAGCGAGCAAGGACTGCAGAGGATGGGCCTGCGCGTGGGAAAGGGGTGGCTTAACACAAACAGAAAGCAACCACAGCAGCTAAAACTCAACCTCGTCTTTCCAAGAAACAGCGCGTCCTATGTTTTCCTCCTGCAAACCCAGCAAAGGCAGTAAGTTTCGGCTGTTCGATGTTCACCCCCGTTCAGACGCGGGACGGGGTGTGACTGCAGGACCTGGCACGCTGAACGATTCACCATGCACGTGGCCTTGAGTGACAACTCAAGGTACAGGGACATCAGAAATGACGTCCCCACCATTTTTTCACTACAGCACAAGCCCATCCAGGCCACTCCTTTGAGACACACCAGGACCCCAAGGCTGTCCCTCCCAGGATTGGGGCACGCATCCTTAATAACTTCCCATCTCTCAGGGGGCCACAGGACCTGGCTGGCTCTGCCCTGCCCTCCTCCACCCATCCCGATGGGCTTCTTTTAACAATCACTCAGTGACTTGGTGCCTACTTTTCTACAGATGATCCACTTTGAAGAAACCCTGAAAAAAGACAACGTGCTTGCACCTGTACTTAGGTCTTCCTCAGGTGTCCCTCCTCGCTTCGCTATTAGAGCAAACGCAGAGGATCCCCCTCAAGGCAGCCAGCCAGGGGCTAACCTAAAGGCAAGGCCAGGCCCAGGTGGACTCCTGCTCATAAATGTACAAACCAGGTTGAAGTCCCCGCTGCTTTTCAACTTCTTAATTAGTTTGAGCCCTCTGTTTTCAGACTGACTACAAGACTCATTACTTGCCTTTTTTCAGTTGTTGAATGTGTGTTGCTTTAAAACAAAAAAGGAAAAAAAAAAAGCAAAGCTTCTTTGTCACTAGCTGATGACAGAAACAAGACAGAGACTGTTTTACAGCTTTCCTTGGAAGCCGCCCCACTCCTCTGAGTCCCCAGCTCACCTCTCTCCTCTTCTCCTTTCCCAAGGAAAGTCTGAAGTGATGGCCTTGCTTAAAAGATTTACATCACACTTTTCAAAGCAAGATTTCTGCTCTGAGATAGCCCTCCGCAGAGCAGCGCAGGATAACTACCAGCAGAATAAGCCTCAAGTCCCTGCCAGGGTATCTGATGGATCCCTTTATAAATCGGGTTTTTTCAGTCTTCCAGCTCATCTTTTTATGAAGAACTTAGAGCTGCCAATCAACACAACTGCAAGCCTGCATATACACACCTGAGTATCCAAAACTGAACAACTGAACTCAGGATGCCCAAACGGTTTTGACAGAAGAGCATCTTGCATCAAAACTGGCATGGGCAGCACGTACCGCGGTGGCCCAGCGCTGCTGGGCTCTGTTACTGTTTTAACGAGCCCTAAGCCTTACCTCAGCCACTCTACACTTTTTGACTAAAACGCAGTGAGGACGCGGTCCTCCTCTTTGCAGGCTTTCAGATTGTGCTGTACATCAAGATGGAGACAAATAATCTCTCTGCTCATCTGGAGAGGCAAGACCTTGGGTTTGTCTCATTACACACCTTCAGATACAGTACCTTGTTGTCAAGGTCGAAGAGGTAAGAGTCCTCTTCACGGACGTCTGCCTCAGAATCGGATATCAGCTCACCAACGTACCTGCAGACAAACAGGAAAGGCAGAAATAAGATGCTTGTGCAATCACAAGCTTGGGTTTAAACACCTCTTTCCAGGAAGAGGGAAAGAAAGGGATGCAGCCCAGCCACAGATGGCAACCCACGGCCTGAGCAGTGCAGGTCATCTCAAAGCCACCCGGGCAAACTGAGCTTTGCCAACTTACAGCAGCTAAAATCTGGCTCCAAACTCCGTCTTTTCAGGGCAACACTTTTAATATTAAAAATGGATTCTTTCTTCCAACAAAATTTACTTTTTCCCCGAGGACTATGTTTCCTTTTTGTTGGCCACGATCAACACATTAATCCAATTCTCCTTATGTTCACGGTCAGACTCACACCCTGGCTCTCCTATACACCACTGCAGTGCTTGTGCTGTTTACATCCCAAAGCAAAATGTTTGTGTCTGTCCTTCCTGTATTTTCCAGGCTATTTTGACCGATTACATAGGCTACATATCTTAAAAAGTTTTGCTTTAAAAGTCTTAGGTCTAACCTAACCTGGCAGGATCCCTGGAAGGATCCAGGATTCTTTCTCTATCCCTCTCAAACCAGAATAAATCAGAGCTGTGATCCCAGTAACAACCACCTTGTGGTAAAACCAGGTGCAAGGCAGATTACAACCAGGTCCTCCGAGCACCAGGAAGCATGAACTGCTTGGCCTGCCTTGCTGAGAAGGACTAAATACATGCACCACCTTTCACACCCCAGACAGATGCCGATTTTGATGCAAACCCCCTTGTTGCAGGAATCCCCGCTGCACTGGTGTTCCCACACTTGTCTCCCCGTCTCCATCTTAGACAGTTTTGGACTGTCAAGGTTCAACATTTCCTGCCCTGACCTGCTTGCAATCAAAGTAAGAGACACAAGAGGAGAGGTACTGAGCCAGAGGGAGGAGAAAGAAGCGACAGCGCAGTAGATTCTGGTATGTAAGTCTTCCCGGCCTGCAATGCAACGCGAGTTAATTATAAGCAAAGGATTCACAATATGAATAAATATTCTTCGTAGCATCAGAGACTTCCATGATCAGCAGCCATTATCACAGCATTCCTCTGCAGCTCTCAAGGCATTTTCGAAGTGTTAACCAACCGTATCCATTTCCCCCTGTGGCTCAAGGCAGCATTTAACTCCGGGGCTGGGGAAGAGGAGAGCCATGAAACATTAACCTGGAGAGGACCCACGCACTCCGTGACAAGGGATCATTTGGCTGCAGTTCCCAAATCTGAGCAATCTGGCCAAGTTGCTCTGCCAGAGCAGGAGGCTGCCGCCGCGTGTGATCCTCCTGTTTGCCCCCACTGCATCTTGTTATTTATTAAACACTCCCGTAAGGCTGCGGCATTACTGGAAATCACACGCTCGTTGGTCACCTAAAGCAAAAGGAAGATGATGGCCAGAGAGGGAGAGAAATTGCTGTAGCATGGCACAGTAGCCAGCAGCAGCTGAGAAACAGCTGAATAATGCTGCACAGAGAGGCACTCTGCTCAGGGACAGCCACTTCAGGTTTACAACAAAAAACCACATCTAATTAAAAACTGTTGTTTCGATGTTCCTTTAAAGACTATTCCTGTAACTCATTTCTTTTCCAGGACTGCTTACCAATACAAACGGTTCCCTAATTTCCCAGGTCCAAAGTTATGGACATCTTTCTTCTCAGCAAGATAGTCAGCACGCTGATGGCAAGTAACTACATCTCAGAGCTTTACACTGCCACTCATCACTGCAAGATCAGAGCGCACTCCGTGCAAAAATCAAGAGTAACAAGAAGTCCCTAGGACAGGCTCCAGCATTTTCCAGGGGCTGTGGGAGATGGGATGCCTGGGGCTTCTCTGGCTGAAGGTGTGGCTAAAATACCTGGCTTGATGCAGATGGTATCTATTAGAGCATCACTGTTTTGTACAGAAATGAAGTATTTGGAAACCATGGAATGGACGTGCACCGAAAGGAACTGACCAGATCCTCACAAACCTCTGGTTTCTGCATCCCACTAATTCAAAGCCTCTCCATTAAAAGCCCTTAACCAGCTGTGCCATTTCCAGAATGAGCAGTTACACCGTCTGACAACCAAGCATGAACAGAGCAGATTCAAAACAACCCACAGCAACGTCAGCACAGGGGGAGCAACAGCAACTTCTGAGCAGCGACAAATTCGGAGGCCAGGGAGAAGCCTGCACACGAGCACACTCCTGAGCATCTGCGAGTGGAAAAGCCTAAAAACTCCGTGGGAGCCCAGCGGGGCAGGGAGGATGACACTGCTGCATCTCCCCTTGCTAAGCTGCGGCTTCCAGGACAGCGCTGAAGGTACCGGAGGCCGTTAGTAGGAGGGTCTGGAGCAGCTGAAGGGTCTGGAGCAGCTGGGGTGTGGGGAGCCCTGGAGATGACAGCGGGAGGGCTGGCTGGCCACCGTGCTGGCAGAGCCTCTCTCCCAGCTGCCAAACTGCTCTGAGCACTGCTAAACGCTCCCTGCAGAAGGTGCTGCGGGCTGCCAGAGGACAGTCTGCAAGCAGAAAGGGAAAGGGAAACCATTTTTTGAGTGATTAAAGAGAAAAGTTGAAAGGTATCTGAAGTACGGAGCAGGCTGAAAAGCAGTATGTGTGTAGAACAGGCATTCACACACAGAAACAGTCAGGACCAGCAGAGTTTTGCAAAATAAAAGTGTTGTAAGAACATCTCCAGATTTGCCCCTCATGTGGGCATACGTGAAAAATTATGGAATAAAAGTCATCCTTACACCAATACAATTCTCATCCTTCCAAAGCAGAGTAATAACCTCCATAGAAAGCGACTATCCGCTCAGGGCTTTAATCCAGATGTTTAATGCAAAATGCTCTTCCACAAGAGCCGATCCCGGGAGCTGCTGTGTGCTGTGAGCACCGCCAGCACCGGAGCTTCTTTGCCAGAGATGAGGAAAAGAAGAAACCAAGTCTATAGGTTGCCCATAAAGAATCACAGGAAGGACATCAGTGCAGCTGACTGGAAGAGAAGGACGGGAGTTGGTGAGTTGAGTAAATAACGTGTGTGTGTGTCTGTGATGGAGACAAGGAGGAATGTGCATGGGCAAGACATAAATTAGCTCAGCTTTTTAGTATGCAGCTCATTTAGATAATGAAGAAGATAGCGCCTACCACTGAAACCATGTCAGCAGCTCCTGGCAAGGGTGGAGGGAAGAGTTAGGCACAGTTGTGGTATCTGCACCCCATCAGCTCTGATGTGCTCTACAACGCACCCGTCTGTGTTAATTACACCTTCGTGCAGGGCTGCGCCGTTTCCTTGGGCTGCCTGTTCACCACTGCTTATTCCCCTCGCGTGTTAGCATTCCAGTAGGATTTGGTAAAGTCAGTGCCTTTTTTCTTTAGGAGCAGTTTACGCGCAGGCTCTGGCCCATCTCTGGGTGCTGAACCAGGACACGGGGACCTTTGGTACTTAACAGGAAGCCCCACCTGAAGACAGACTTGAGGCACTCCCCACAAACAGCAGAGTTTTAAGCTTTACCTCTGAAAAAAACATTTTATCATCTGGCAGCTCCTAACCTGGAAGAAATACTTGGCCGATTCACCGCAGATTTTTCTTTTCCTTCATTTTTTTTTAAATTCTGCAATAATCTTCCTTAATGTCCTGCCCTGATTCTATAACACATCAATAACTAGTTCTAAAAAACCCTAGCACCTATTTCCATGAAGGGCACGAGTCCAGCCTTATTTAGAAGGTCTTAACTCACTGTAGTATTGCAATGAAGAAAACACTTTCCAAAATATTTAATAAAGTACATATACCACTTTAAAGCCTAAAAACCACGGGGTTCAACAGCAGTTTTTTCACTTGACATAAATCCGAACATTTTTGTTCTTAAGTACTTTATTGAATCAGGGCTGAAACATGTGCTTAAGGCCAAGTGCTTTACTGTTTTGCTGAATCAGACTAAAGCCAGAGCTGTGGCAGTGGAAAACCTCTGAGATCCGATATAAAAAAGTTGTTCCAAATAGACTTGGCCTTAAGTGTCCCATATCCACGGTGAACCCGTGAGTTGAGCACATTTGCAGCACAACCCAAAGGCATTTTTCCCCCATCGCTTGTGTTTCAGAGGGATAAGAGAGCTGAGCACAAATCCCAGCAAGACAGAGAGGGATGGAGAAAGCTCCATGCTATGAGGAAAAGGACAAACAGAGCAGGAAATGGAGTCAGGAAACCTCCGACTGAGGGCAAGCAGCTCGGCTCGATGCCAATTCGATTTGCGTGAAAACCTCTCCTTGAAGAAGGGCAAGCCACCTCGGCCCTCGGGAAGCGATGCATTTGCGTGAGCTAATGAAAGCTGAATAACTTACTCGCACACAAAGGTTCCCAGTGGAATATCTTGCATTGTTCGCACACCCCAGCCCATCTTTTGTGTCCGATAAAGCTGCAATCGAGTCCTGCAGAAGAGGAAACAAAGCCACGTTAATGGCAGCACTCCGCAGAAAGACAAAGAATTTTCACAGAGAGATGAGCAAAAAACCCAGCAACCTTCCACCATCACAAACTCAAAGATGATTTCAATATTCAACCTCCCCAGTTCTCACGCTGGCACCACTGCGGCTACGCTCCACTCCCACCGCTGCTCTGAGCGTGCGGGCAGATGCTCGGATGGGAACTGCCTGGGGACAAGGGACGGGCACCCATCAACTCCTTTTCCCTGCCCAGCAGCACCTGGCGAGGTGCACACCTAAGGACTGGACATGTTAAGGACTGGGGAAGAGGGTATGGGGTTGGATGCTCTGTGCGGTTACACTGTTGATGATTTACACATAGGACACCAGAATCCCACCACCAGCATTTCTCTTCCATTGCATGCACACACCGGCACTCGGGGGAAGGCAGGGAAGGTGGAAGGGGACTTAAGGCAGCGTAGCTCTGCAGGGAGGGCTGCTGCAGGGGGAAGGGAGGGAGCTTACGGTGAATTAAGAACACCTTGAGCTAAGTGCTCTGATCCCTTTGCCCTCTGCTGAGGCCGGTGCATTTAGCAACTCCATCATATCCACCTCCCTGGCTGAAAGACAAGGAAGAAACGCTGCAACTTGAAACTTCTCGGTGTAATAGCTGCTCTGTGGAATTTTACTGATGGAGTTTATAGGCAGAGAAACAATCCTGTAAGTCATTCTGCCTCCTGCTCAGCCAGAACTTGAGTTAAGTGCAGGATGAACAGTCTCCAGGGCTAGGGAAGGCTCGCTCTGTCCCCGAGGGAAACAAAACCCACTCTCGGCAACGCTGTTATCGGAAGAAAGAGAAACCCGATGCTCACCTTAACTTCACCCTGTTGCTTTTTCCAGTACTTCTCTCCTCTTCCCCCCACCCATTCCCTCCTTCAGGTCAGCTCAAACCAGGGGCTGTGCATTTGCTCACAGCTCCTGGAGCCTTCACCAGGGCAAAACACGACCGGTTGTAACACTGTATTTCAGGCTTGAGGAAGCTCCCCCATGTTTTGCCTCGTCCATCACAGCAGAGCAGAGAGCCAAGCTCAGGTTCAGGCTCTGCTGTCGGGACCGACACCGGCAGCAGCGGGACCACGGCTCCAATCCCAGTTTCCCGGCTGAGCTGGGTCAGCCTGCCAGATGGAAACGTGTGCGCTGCCGAGCGGAGTTAATTTGGAGCAAATCTGACGAAGGAAGCACTGAAAATGGAGCAGGAGCACCCGTGTGTCACGCTGCAGCCCAAATGCCTCCCCAGGAGCCTCAAGCACAGCTCTGCCAAGCACCCGACCTTAGCGCCAGCTTCCCGACAAAGCTGCTCTCCCAGGCTCATGGTTGGGTTTCCAACCCTTCCCATCTTTCAGAAAAACACTTTAGCAAGGCAAAAATGCAAAAGCAACAGCTCTAGCTGTACAGCTCCTAGATAAACACCCACATAGACACTGGAGCTCTGGAGCTTGGCAGGGAAAACCAGAGCGGGGTTCTGCTGAAATGCATTGAGCCTTTTCCTTACTTATTTTTAACGTTGCAAAATGTCATTGAAACTACAACGCTTGCAAAAAAAAGTGTTGTCAAAAAATTTGCAAAAAACTTTTTTCCAGTGGGATTCCTTTGAAGTTTCTCCTGATACATTTAGTGCAGTGGCAAACTTCTCCATAGCAGAGGTCCAAAACAAAACATTTACATTTTTGGTCTGGCACCAAAATCATAACAGCCTGATCCGCAGTACCAAGGCCAATAGGTATTCAGGTATCCAATTCAGGGGGAATCATGCCAGGAATTTGGAAATTTTAAACAGCCAAGTCTGGGCATGCTGGCCTATATTTCTAATGTAGACTGCTAACTTACAAGATCTTCTAAATTAAAGCTTTGCAGTTTCTGTTGCTGGTTTTTTCTTCACAGATCTCCACATGAGAAGTTACATCTAGGCTGTTCGTGCAAACCCACAAGCCATTTATATGTTTCATGGCCAGGCTGATGAAAGAATGCCGCAGTTCCCATGTGACGGCGGCAGGGGAAGGGTGCAAATATTAACTGAGCTCATCAACCCGCTGCCGCTTCATTCTCACTGGCAACACACAGGAAACCGCTTGCATCCCATCACTGCATGGTGGCACCTGCCCCAACTTCTGTATCATCTCGGGAAGTCCTGGGTTTTGTGGGTTTATGGTGACCTGAGACTAGAGAGCTAGAAAGCTCACGAGCTTGCTGTTGGTCTTGCCAAGATAAGCTGCGTTTGGATCCTCCTTCTCACCTGAGCCCATTCTGCACCACCCGGTTCCTACAGGTTCGCCAGCACGAGCACGCGTGATTACACTCAAAGATCAGCGGCGGCTCAGCCATGTTGAATTCAGGCAGGAGTCGGCCATCCTGAAGAGGAGAGGCATTCAAGACGGGGTTAGTTGTCTATTCCTGTGACCCCTCCAAACCAGAGGCAGGCCAAGAGCAGAAATTCCTGAGTGCAAAAACAGGCCAGAGAACCCCAAGGTGGAGGCATGCCCCGACCTCCCCAAAACCAGCATCAGACCTCAACTTCTGCAGTGGTTTTGCTCTACCCTGACAGCGGCACACTTGCCACTATCACCCACAGCTGACAAACAGCAAGAGACTGTCTAGATTTTTGCTGCCTGGCATCACCTTACACACCACCAAAAAAAAAAAAATCTTACAGTGCTGTGCAAAAAAACAGTATGCATCATCATCATTATCATCATTTTGCAGTGCTGGAGGGGAAAAGCAGATGCGTAGTCTGTGTCTGGAATAAAGCCTAAACTTCCAGATTACAAGGCCAATACACCCAAGTTCTGTGAACCACATTATCTTCCCAAATAACACTCCCCAAAAAGCTACAATTCAATTATTTACCAACCATCTAGGATTACGGAAGCGATAGACGCAGTTCATCATATTTAACAAATTTG
Organism: Calonectris borealis; assembly: GCF_964195595.1. Classification (NCBI taxonomy): domain Eukaryota; kingdom Metazoa; phylum Chordata; class Aves; order Procellariiformes; family Procellariidae; genus Calonectris; species Calonectris borealis. The sequence goes on from NC_134332.1 coordinate 6,143,900, forward strand.
GCTTTTAAGGCTTGAAAGATGTAATCACCTATTAACGTGTAAATAAAATGGCTACAAAGCAAAGAAAGATGCCAATATTCCCTCTGGGAGAAACCTGCAGAGATGCACAGAACTTCTGATCTTAGCAGAACCGGTCCAAATATTAACCTCAAAACCTCCCTGGAGGATTGAAGCATACTTACCCAAACCAAACCAGGCTTCTGGCAATGCTGCAGTTAAAACATCTTTACTTTGCCTTCATCCAGAAGGATCACAATGAATAAAAACAGGCAAAAAAAATCTCTCTACTACCCTCCCCTTGTTTACATATGACAGCATTTTCTATGTTGTTCTGAAATGGAAGCTGATTTCACACACGGATTAATAAATGCTCTCTATCACATGGGTATAATTAATGGCTCAGTTGGCATGACAGTAACACAAATAAGTAACACTAGAAAAGCTTCCCTGAGTACGCATTTTGTTATTATCACATACATCTCAAAGCTGAGACTGCAAGATTAGGCATTTTAAAACAAAAAATAGAGGAGTTGTGCAAGGAACTGTTTTTAAGGTACTATTATAAACCCTGAACTGTGCAAAGTTCAGCTCACAAACACTGGTCTAACCCAACAGGAGGTTCTGTGTCCTCACCTTATCATACCAGCAGCGCATACTGAGTTGGCCACACATGCAGTTACTGGAGGAGCAGTCGTCTATACACACGCAATACTGGAAGAGAAGAAAAGGGGTTAACTCCACACCACTCACACCAACTGAAGAGCAACTTCTGTGACTGGGTCAGAGAGGAACCCACAAGTCTTCGCCTTCTCCTGCTGCAGCTCATTAGCCAGAAAGATAACCAGCCTCATTGGTTCAGTGGCATTTTTACCCCATTCCTTACTTCTGTGTGCAACGAACGTCAAAGGATTCCAGCTTGCAGGAAAGGATCCCATACTGAGCCATCTTCATTTCTCATGAGACGATGTCCCCCTCTGTTACTAACCTTCCCCCGTGCCCTATGAGCTGTACTCCACGCTCAAGGACAAGGAAAGCTCCAAGGAGGGACCAGAGCTGGGAGATGATGCAACATGTTGTCTCAGTCCTCCTCTGCGGCTTGCCTCTTCCCACATAGGTGCTCCAGCTGGCTGCTTCCCCAGCACTCCCCAAGCCAACATGGTCCCACCACCAGCTTCTGCACAACAGGGCTTGGACATGGGAAGTTCACTTCAGCCATCTGAGAGTTGTGCCCAGAGAGGGGTCACCCTCACCCTACGCTTCCCCACCTCTGCTTTCACAACCCAGCCCTTCAAGGACTTCCAGTATCACAATGGAGACCTTGGCCTGGATGCTGCAGTCAAGCAGGAAGCCAGCATGAGGAAGGTCTCCCAACAACTCACTAACTTTCCAGATACAGAACAGAGGAAAAGGATAAATGGAAGCCACATCAGCCAGCACCAGATGGCTGATGCTACAAGCACACAGCTGAACACAGAGGTAAGCCAAAGTCTCAGAAAGGAAGAAAAGCAGAATCCCATCTCCTAGAGCAAGAGCTGGATTTAGGACTACAGCCTTAGCTGGAACTTGATGGCAGTATTAGGACTAGACATTCCCATTTTGAATGCAAAACCCATTCTGAGGTGCAGTGCACTGCAACATCTCTGAATGCACACACCAGGACAGGAAAAAACACGTGGATACACATGATCCCTCACCTGTAAATGAGTGATGTTTCTATCAATGTCCATTGGGGAGGTGACGCAGTTCTGCGAAACGTATTTGTAGTTGCTAGGACAAGGCTCGCTGTCCACTGAATTGACGCAGGGAATTGGGATCCGCTCATAACCCCGGGCGATGTCTCTGTCAGTGGGAGAAAGAGAATTGTCACAGAAGAAAAGCTTCCCTGAACAAGGGGCCATTCAAATGCCATCCTGGGGCAGAATTACTGCCTTTGATCACTGAGCATTCAAAGCCTGAAAGCAATTCAGACTAGAACAGAGTTCATTTTTTTCCACCCTGCTTTACAGATTGTTCTTTGAGCTTGCAAATATTTCCATTTGGAGGATGAATTTACAAGCCATAGTCTGAATCAGCATGTGCTTAATTCTTGCTAAGCTCAAACTGACCTTCACACCAGTTTAAAAAGCTAAGCATGCACTTACAGTCCTTTCTTAAAGCAGGCCCCCATCCTCCCCCGTGCAAGGGCCCTATTTCATGACCCACAAGCAAAGCCAGCCGGATTCTCACCTGCTCACGACCTTCTCTATCTGGGCAGGCTTGTCAGTAGACGACTCTTTGAGAGTCTTGTTCATCTGTAGGGCCACCCAGACCTGAGAGTTAAGGCTGGAGCACTGGAGTGGAGTCTCACCCTCCTTGTTCTTTAAAGTGACATCCGAGCCACGGGAAAGAAAGAGACTGCAAAACAGCAAGAAAGGATAAGCATCCCCCAAGAGAAACCGCGCACGGGGAAAATGAGCTGAACCACATCCTCCAGCCAGCCCTTAAGGGACAAGGAAGAATCTGTAGTAGTGAATAATCACCTTTTCTTTATTAAGCATGGTTCAGTGAATCCTTCTACGTGAAGGCGCTGGCAGAAGCCACAGACTGGAGCTCTAGGCACTCACGAGAGCTCTGGGCAAACCTCGCCTTGCTTCAAGCATGACAAGTACCTTGCTGGTACCAGCCTAACTTCAGACAGGCTTGAAACTCTCTCTGGCAGGGAAAGATATGGCATGGGAAGAGCAGGCTGGAAATGGAAGAGTCCCACGGGAAACTGGTATTGGACTTGGCCCATGTTTATATTCACCAGCTTTTGGTGAGTACACGATGACTTTATTCATAGCAGTGATGAAGCAAAGGAAAAACCCTGTTACCATATTATGCCACGCTAGTTACAAAAAAAAAGAGCTTTAATCAAAGATGCCTGACGCCTTTCTGCTGGGAAGCCCAGGCTGAGCACAGCCTCTCAAGCCCTCTGCCCAAGACTCCAGGACACCCCGTGTTTTCTGATCTTTTTTACACCAGCTCTGGCAGCAGCCAGTATTTCAGACCCACCGCCCCTAGCAGCAGGGCAATAGAGAAACAAGCCCTCCATCCAAGTTTGTTTTGTGCTTAAATGCCAAAGGTGTTTCAAAGGATCTCCCAAGCTTGCCAGCCAACACTCAGAGAGAAAGGAGTGACCGGGGAAGGGAAAGAAGCAGCAGGGCTGGAGCCGTACTTACACGACACACTCGTAGCGGTTCTCTCTGGCTGCAATGTGCAGGGGCGAGTCCCCGTGAATATTCACTGCATGTAAATCACACTTAGCAGCCAGCAGTATCTCCGCTATGTCAACACAGCCAGAAAAAGCAGCCCAGTGCAAACAAATATTTTCCTCCTGGAGGGAAAGAAAACAGAGTAGAGGCTGTTTAGTGCATTAAAAGCCTATTGCTTTGGGACTTCACCATCCTTAGCTCTACACCTGCAGCATTCAGCATGTGGCTTGCAGTCTCCTTCCCTACATTGCTCCTTCTGGCTGGGACTGCCAGGGCGGGCAGGGAAACCTCCACGCAGACAAGCAGGGAGTTCTCACTCTAGCCGCCTCCGCGCATCAAAGACGGGGAGGCTGCACACAAAGCAGTCCATCGCCTTCCTTATACACGCAGGCAAATCGTCTGTCTCTAAGCCACAAAACAATCTGGATCAATCCACGAGAGAGGTGACAGACATGAACAAACATGCTGGAAAAGGCTAGAAGCTGAGCTTCCCCAGCCCGGGCACAGGAAAGCTAGCATGTCTCCCAGTGCTAAAAATTAAAGAGAAAAAGAGCACAGCACAAGCTACAGAGTATATGAAGGTGCCAGAAAGCGAACCACGAGCCGCAGGGAAAGCAATCAATCCGACTTCAGGCATCTCTTAAATACTGTATGTACTCATCTCTCACTAGCAGCACTAGAAATAGCTGAACACTCATCTTTTTGATGGAGATATTTTAAGCGATGATACTCTGTTTTCTGTTACAGTGCAATTTGCAGCACACTTCAAGCCCTTCCCCACGACAAGCTCTAAAGACGTCGATTACAGCAGTGCAATGATAGTAATGATCACCTAACTTTTCTCTTTTTTTTCTTTTTTGAAAGCAAAAATAAAGCACATCTTTTAGTCATCGCAACTTAACTTAGATCCTTCCTTAAATGGGGAGGCTATTGACATACACCAGGGAGTGGGGAGACCTCTTTCGTTACGGCTTCTGCCTCCCATTATGGTAACATCTAGAAAAAAACCCCTCATCAGCATCACGTACCAATCTACAGAAAAAATTAATCCTGTCGATTGCATACCACATGCTGCTGCTCAGACAGGTTACAGACACCTAGACTCACTGCTTTGCCTTGCCTCGGCTACTGCCTAACAGCAGCATAATTACAATCAAAAGCATTTCTCCCAGAGTATGATGTTTCCCAGCACAAGTGACACTGCTTCTTGATGACTGCAATCAGGAGACATCGAATGTAACGGATATGCGATACATACATCTGCTAAGAGGGTTTTTTTTTTTTCCCCAAGTAAATTGTTGACTGAGCTGATTTGATTTTCATCATTTAATGTGTGATCTTGTAACTGGTAGCCAAAACGCTTCTGTGACAGATCAAACAAGTCAGTTTTGTTCAGAGTCAGTGTTAGGGCTCTGATGCAATGCAACAACCCAAAAAGCCCCCTCTCTTGCCTTGACTTTTGCTTTTAGGAACAGTATCAGATCTGGACCTGCCTGGGAACTATCTAAGCTACCAAGGAAATAGAGGCTCCTACCAAGAAGGGGCTTTCAGACTGGGGACAGCGACTCTCGGTAACAGCTGGAGCCTTTCTGAGCCCCACAAGACAAACGTGCCAACACCTACCCCTGCTAGCACCCAGGACACAAAACGAGGCATTTAAGGAGACAAATACAACCCAGCTGCTTATATCCCTTGCAGTCAGAAAAGCACTAGGAGCCTTGGACAAGAAAATACATTGCCATGAGGTACGCTAGAGGGTGAACTGATCGCGGGGTAGGGACTTTGCTGTAACAACTCTATTCACAAAGCAGTGAAGCCAGTTACCCCTTATTTATCAAACTATTCACATCTACAGGCCAAAGCCTGGAACAGCTCAACACACCCTGGTTCACACCCAAGCCTGCCTTACAGGTACTTCTGGGGTTTCAATATCCTTAGAGAAAGGAAAAAATGAGAAAAGCACTATTAAGAAAAAGAGAGGAGCAGTGCTGATATAATGAGTCTCCTGAACAGAAGCCTGGATGTTCTCTCCTTTTTTCCCCAGTCATTTCCCTGGTATCTTCTCTGTTTGCTTGAAAATCCCCATGAAACCAGCTGGCACAGCCCGACACGCAGCGCTGCCGGGCCCACGGAGCTCCCAGGGACTCCACCTGGAGTCAGACTCCCTCAAGTACAGAGTACGTCCCACTCAAGTAGGATTTACGGAGGTGAAGAGCAGACCAAGAGCCAGCTCCAGCACGCTGAGCCACCAGCCTAGGCACGCTCTGTCCACATTAGTGGCTTCGTGCCTTTTATGCCTAGGAAAAGCCAGGCTTGCGATACTTGCTTGCAGAGCATCTGCCCAATCCATCCGGAAAACAGAAGTACAAGCTTGTGCCCCCTAAAAGGTACGCAGGATGCGCCCTACCCATGCCCAACGCACACTGGCCCGTGACCAAGGTGTGGACTCAAGGGAGATCTGCCTGGTGCAGCGTCCAAGCGGCAGCACAGCAGATCCAGATGGATTAGAAGCAGTGAGGCACAGAGCTGACTACAGCCTGAGGCATAACATACAGCATCCTTACGGGCTATGTCAGAAGAGCTGGAGGAAAAGGACTTCTTGCCAGCTTGTAAACTTCTTCCCAGAATATGGAGGAAAATTCTCTCACCAGACACTGCCCCAAACCCCCTGTGTCAAGGGACCACCGCACCTCCCTGCACTGAGCCCAAAATCTGCCTCCTTGGACTTGTTTGGTTATAAACAGAGATCGTGGCTAATTTCTGAAATCTTCTGACTCCAGGAAGAACCTCACATTGTCACGGATGTTGATGTCTGACCCCTTTGCAAGCAGCAGCTTCACCAGCTCAATATGCTTGTACTCAGTGGCCCAGATCATCGGCGTCCAGCCTCCGTCGTCCTGGGGAGGGAAAGGAAAGAGTGAGACATGCAGAACAGGCAAGTTGGTCTCCTGCTGGCTTCACAAGCCCCTTGGCAGCCACGGCAGGGCGCACCTTGCCTGGGAGCCACAGACCCCTTCCCTCCCCACAACTGTCTCATCACTCTCCTTCAGTCTACACTGCTGCAGGGAGAGGACCCTCAGGGTCCTGCAGAGCCCAGCGTGATCCAAACCAACATGCCTCAGCAGGCTGGAGTTTATTTGCAGCTCAGCACACTGGCAATGGACCTCCAGGGTGTTCAAATGCAGCTGACTGTCCAAACGGCACGAAGAACATCCAGCTTGTGTAAAAGCTCTTATAAAGACCCCTGAGCAGCCTGGGGGAGCTGGCCTTCCCCCGGAACAAGGAACCCTGATGCAGCGCTGCCTCGCCCCACGGCAACGAATAAGCTCTGCAACGGCGAGTGCCAGGCTCGACCCATCCCACAGCATGTCCATGATCCCACCCCACCCTGCTAGGAGGAGCACAGGGACACCCTTGAGCAACAGGTTCCACCAGCAAATTCAGGATCAAGGACAAACTGCAAATCAAGGCACACAGAAGGAAAGTTTTCATGAGGTCACTGGAGGGGATCGCCTTCTCTGGCAGACCGGGATGCCCATGGCACTGTCGTCCTATAATGTTTTTCAGGTGCCCCACAGCAGCAGGACTGTATTTGAGTAACCACTGCGCAGACAGCACGCTGCCGAGACTCGGGTCCCCGACCTGAGAAAAGCAGCTTCTGCCCCTCGCAGAAAGGCCTCACCTGGCAGTTGACGTCCATCTTCCCGTTGGAGAGGAGGTACTGAACAACGTCGTAGTGCCCCTTCTTGGCAGCCAAGTGCAGACACGTGGAGCCCTCCGCATCCTGGACACAACCACAGAACAAGCACTCAGGGCATATCCCTTCCCAGTGTTTCCCATGTCTACATGACGCCACTGATGCTTAGGAACAGCAGAGAAGTTCACGGATGGAGCAGAGGACTCCAGAAGCCCCCGGCCCGCTGCCAGGAGGGGAGTGAGCAGCAGCAACCAATGCTGGCACGGAGCAGAGGGAGCTTCACACAAAGCTCAGAGGTGCAACCCATGCAGAGTAGGAGGCTGCGAGCACAAAGGCTATGGGAAGAGACGCCTTTGCGAAGCCTAGGGAAGGTACCAGCTCCAAACTCTGGCAGACTGATGCTCCCCTTCCCCAACAGACCCTCTCCAACTCTTCCCCATGTGCTGGAGAGCCAAGGGGAGGTAGAAATCCCTTACAGAGGCAGAGCTTGCACTTTACATCAGAAAAGTAGCCTTGTCTCAACCTGAAATGCTCCGTTTATACAGGTTTTTTTGCTGTGTTTTATTAGCACAAGGCCTTATTCCAGCACCTGGCAGCAGAGCAAAGAGGTGTCCTGCACAGGTGCCCGCAGCTGTCTAGGAGAGATAGGAGATAAAAAATGACCATGAAGGTTGAAAGGAAAAATGCCTTTGGGAGCTGAGAATAAGGGTCTGGTGGAGATGGACAGGCTGTGAGTCATGACGGAGACACTCCCACACTAACACCAAAGATGTCAGCGGCTGGAGCCTGATTTTTATCAGGCGTTTATATCCCAAGAGCTTAGCACACAGCAAGGCCCAGAGACCAGGAAATAAGGAGGAGGAAATGAGAGACTGAAAACCAAAACGACGTCTTCCTGAGAAGCAACATTGGAGGCGAGAGCTTTCGGATGGAGCCAAACTGAGAGCACGGTGCAGGGCTAGGGAGCAACCCTCCAAGCAAGGATGGGACGTCTCAGGTCAGGGATTACACTGTGTGGGCTTCTTGGGGTAAAGGAGGGGTTTCTACACCCCCATAAGCACCTGCCACATCTGAATAATGCCACAGCTTTCCCCTTAGATTAGCAGGAGGCAAGGGCAGCTTCTCAACCCTGAGGAGAGCAGGCATATCTTAATATAAAGTTTCTGCAGTTTTTGAGTGGGGCTTTTATGTCCTATTAACAGGATCAACAGCTTTGCCCTGGGGTCTGAGAAGCCCCCACCCACGCACCCCCTGCACTGTTCTCAGCATCCCCCTCCACTCAGCAGTCCTGCAGGGCTGGGCTGGGCAGGCTCGGCACACACCCGCAGCAGTTCATGTCCGGATTTCTCATCCTAATGGCTGGAGCTGATTTTAAACTGCAATGTTGCTGCTTTCAAAAAAATGACTAATTTGGTGCAAGAAACTAATTAACATAATAAACTAGTCTAGACTTCAGACGTGATCTCAGGCTTCTAATTTGCTTTTGCAAGCTCAGGATGTTTCTCCTTCCCTTCACCTTTAGAAGCAAAAAAACCCCTCTTTTCTCTTCCATGGGAATAAATCAGGTGAGCGACGTCTGGATTGCTCCAAGCCACTTGGGACAGTGGCCAGTATGAACCCACACACGCCTGTCCTGTCCTTTCCCCCTTCCCGGCTCAGAATCATTTGAGGTTCCATTTAAGGCTCAGCGTGGGCAGCACTTGACATCTTGCGCAATCCCCCTGGCCCTGCCAGCTCCCTCACAAGAGCAGCATCCCGGCCCTGCCGTACTCCCCAGCAATAGCAGAGGAGCGCGCCAACAGCAGCAGGTTGTAACAATAAGAAGTTCACACGGGGAGGGTTCCTGTGCTCCGAATAGCATCTGATTTATGGGACTAATAACAACCTGTATATTTTCCAAGATTGCAAAGCAGCCAGAGCATGCTAAAGGCAAACAGACAGCTGCATTTTATTGTATTTGTTTAAATTAAAGGGTAGAGTTTAAAGATGGGGTCCAATTTTGCCACTGCAGCGTGACTGCAAGAAACCACACATCAGTCCTTTGGAAAGCAAAGCTTCCTCTGTCATTTTTGCTGGCTTGACAAGCACCTAATTACCAGCCCATTTTAAAATGTCACCCCAAAATTCTCATTATTAGTGTCTATAGAGAAGGAAACTCTGAAATCAAACTCCAAATTCACTGCAATGGATTTGTGACACTAATACTTAGTGGTCCCATATGAAATCAAATACCCCCCACATTTGGTGCCACAAACTAATGTAGCAAGCGGTAGCACTTGCCCCAGACTGCTCACAGCCAGGACACTGCACCATTAAAATGATACTACCGACAAGCGCAGCCTTGCCAGGCCTTCGTGCCCAAGACAAGCAAGTCCATTTCCCCTCTGCCTGTGCACTTCCACCCAAGACTTAAAACCTATCAAGAATGAAATGGTGACCAGAGGCTTCTTCAGGAGAAAAGATAAGGAATAAACTGCTACCTTAGGATCTACTAGTGCTCCAGCCTTGATAAGGTACTTCACAGTTTCCAGATGGTTGTTTTCTGCTGCTTCCATCAGTGGGGTCCTCTGGTCTTCAGAGCAGGTGTCTATATTAGCACCAGCCTGTTAAGAGGCCAAGGCAAATACAAAGAGAGTTATAATCATTACTGGTTAGCAGAGGAAGGATGTGGGAGTAGAGATTTAGTAGCAAGTTTTTCCTGAAATTTAGCCATATTAAGCAAGGGGGGGGGGGGGGGAAGAAATAAAAACAGGAAAGAAGGCAGTCCAACTTCACCTGTTTTGGAAAGCAGCACACACTGCCTGCCACCTCTCCTGCCTTCTACAGCCAGTAACTGGGGCATAAGGAAGCCAACAGCTGGTATTAAATAACTCTAGTTATTAATGCATTTTGTATTGCTACTTTCTGGATATTGTTTGCATTACAATTTGGAAGAATCAGCCTCCTCCTTTTTCCAGCAGCTTTGTTTTCCCTGGTCTATCATTTCTACGGACACAATGAACAAAACAACCAGCTCTTCCCAATGTCACAAGCAGTAGGAACAACTTGCTGATTGCAACAGAGGTAGGAGCTGTAAAAAAAATCCTGGAGATCGGCTAACTCTTCCTGTTGAAGGCAACGGTTACATTTCTACCGGTGTCTGAGAATAGGATCAGTTCACCATGGGAGTGCCGTGGACCAAGATCTTGCTCTTTTCCAAAATACTACTGTGTCATGTAATTTCCCTGCTTTAACTCTTTGGCCTAGCTCTGTAACCCACCCAATACTTAAAACCAAAAGAAAATCTCAGAGACAGCACAATTCTTGGCAGGCCACGCACACATATATACACGCGAAGCACAGACCTGTTTACAGCAGCGACACGCTGACTCAGGTTCACCTGGCACAAGAAGTTAGCCCCGCTGCTTCCAGGTGCCTCCCACTGAATGCATTTGTTTTGATTACTTTTAAATAGCTACAGCTATTCAGATCAGAGAAGAGGCATTTCAAGTTTAACAAGCTGAGGACATTCCCAGCCAAATACTGTGATACTGCAGTAGCCAGACATCAGGGAAGTGACAAGAAGATGAAGGATTTTGGAAACAAACCAGCCCTACTGATACTCAATTCAAATCGTTTGTAATATCTCGCAAATTTTGCTCCTTTTACTCATACGAGTCATTCAGTTGTCTTCATGTGCAGCAACTTAAGTGAGTGGGAGCAGCAGGGTAGGCCCATAGCTGCATCTTCAAACAGCGCTTTGAAAGCCTCTAACTCCAGATGCTGAAACGCAACATCCCAGCAGGCTCATTTGCAAAGATGTGGCATTGCTGCTTTCTCAAAAGCCTTTTAAGGTTTCCCAGTCACACAAAGTAAACAAAACATACTTCCAGTCACTCCAGATGATGTATGCCAATACAAAAAAGAAAAACTATAACTTTTTAAAGCCTTCTTTTTTCTTTAAATCATTTTGGAGAGGGTTCAACATAAGCACTCCTGTGTCTTTGACCATCTTCCCTCAATTAGAATCCAAAACTCAGACAATAAGCCAAACTTGCATCTTTCCTTCTCTCCTTTTCACATGCGAGACATTTACACTGCAGAGGAAAATCCTGCTCAGGTTTTGACAGAAGGGAAGACAGAGTCTGCTCGTTTGCAGGCTCCAGAGCCTACCTGCCTTCATTACAAAGAGCAGCTTGGCAGCAGCTTGCAGATCACCTGCAGTCCGCCAGCGGTCAGCCTGCGCTGGCACACCTGGCAGTGCACTGCTCTGCTGGGTGTGCTTAGGTTCCCACACGCTCCACCGTGCCCTACACTGAAGCTTCACTTGCTCATTGCCCGGACAGTGAAGCTTGCTTGGAGAACAGCCTAGAAAGACGGCTTCAGTCATGACCTCTAAGACCTCACGCTACTCTCCACTACTCCTCCCTCAGCATACCCTGAGAATAAGGAGGTTTTTATAGGAGAGACGGTTCAGTGCTGATTTCCAAGTGTGCTTTAGCCATGTGGGGCAGGAGACCAAAAACCACAGAGAATTGCTTGTACAGAAGAACATAAGCGGAGAAAGACCTGAATCAGCATATGGCAGATGTCCACGTGGCCAGACTCGGCGGCAGCATGGAGAGGGGTTCTCTTACTCTGATGCTCCATTTTAAAATTAGGGTCAATTCCATCCACTGAAAAACAGAGCAGAGATGCTTTCACAACCACAATTCAGAGATTAGAGAAAAGCGTAACAGGAGAACCAGGTCTCAAGCAAAGGCTTTTAAAGGACGGGTTCCCAGCCCATCCTCAGCCCTTCTCACGACTCACTACACATTCAAGCCAGAAAGCTCTCAGGGTAGTCCCATGGACATTCGATATGCAACAGCCCTCAAACCAAAAGCTTCAGAAACACCATAGAATTTAATTCCTTTAAGGCATTACAATTTCTACATAGGCCATCTCCCTCAGATTCACAATTCACTGTCTCTCAGTGCAACAAAAACAACAAACACTATACAAGGATAAAAAGAAAAAAAATGCTGCTTTGTTTAAAGCAAGACAGAAGTTGGAAACAACAAAGAGTCAGTACTACCTGGCCTTTACGTCTCACCGCTATTACCTGCAATTAATATTAGCGATCCTCATTGCATCCCTGCAAACACAGGGCTACAAAGTGGATGGAGCTTCTCCAACTAACACAAGCTCAGGATCTGGCCAGAGATTCACACAGCTGTGCAAAGACTGACAGATGATGATGACAGCCAGACAAAGATGTCTGGGCATGATAACATGTTGCATATGATGAGGCCGTGGTTAAATATCAGTGAATAACATTTTTGTCCTATTGAAGACACAAACAATGAAGCTAACGCTTGCTAGAAGAAAAAGGAAGAATCTGATAAATGAAAAGAACAGAAAGCATCCAAAAATGTACTGCAAAGCACTGGAGCGGAAAGGAAATGATCCCAAGGAAACATTGTGTCCTTCAAAGGGGGAGATTCTTCAGGAATATCTGTTGGTAAAAACAAGCTCAGCAGCTCAAAGTCATCTGGTGACAGACAACTATGTACCCCCAAAACAAACCCTGTGTATTGAAGGGCTCCTCCTTTATGCTCTTTTGCTGATGGGTCTTGGCTTAAGCTGACTCCCATCTTTTTACCTCTACTGGATGCAAATACCCAACTATCCCATTGCATGGACAGGAAAAGGTCTGTTGGACTGGAAAAATCACATGTAGGTCATTTGGGGACAGAAACAGCTTCTCTGGATAAAACCGTGCCCAAATGCACAAACAAGTTGGGAGCAGGTCCACGTTTCACAGAAAGATGAAGCCATTTCCAATGACACATCACTTGCAAAAGTGGCTTTCTCCTCCAACTCCACTCACAAGGGGTAGGGGCGAATATGACGTGCTGCTGGGAACTGGACTCTGGCAGCTGCCTGGCAGGAGCTGGGAGTACTGCCAGACACGCAGTGTCCTGGGAAGGAGCCACCTACCCAACATAAGCAGGACTTTTTGCAGCTCTCCTTGCCTCGCAGAGAAGTACAACTGCTTTGGATGGAACCGTAACTTCTTGGGCCTGCAGCAGTGGGGGAAAAGAGGCATAATTAATACTCACTGAAGAACACTCCCAGCGTTTCACCCCACCCCACTGCTACCCCATGTGCATGACAAAGTCTGTTCCTTTGGTACAGCTCCAGAGTGACAGCAAAACACAAGAACAAGAAGTCTCCAGAAGGAGGTCTTAAAACTTCCAGCTCCAACCGCAGACAGCCTTGTTCTAACTACTGTGATCGGGAACTCCTAGTAGTTAAGGCTGCAGTTGGAGGGCTAGTGAAAAACTAAATCCTCCAGACAAATTAATAGGACATTCAGAACTGTAACTGTTGTCTTCAATCGGTAATCTGTTGAGGGTGAAATATGACTGAAGTGAACAAAAAAAGGGCTGAGTGGGGCCAAAATCCAGAGAAGCTAAATCTCAGTTTTCTCTAGGTTAAGCAACTTTGCTAGGAACCGGAGAGACCCAGCGGTCTTTTTCTTACTTTTCGGAGTCCAGGGCAATCAGGGCACTTTCCAGAGTTTCTTTAACTGGTCCCTGGGTCAGGCTAGTAGTAGGCTTTGGAAAAACTGAAGACCCAGCCATGTCAAACCCTTCAGCAGCTGAACTTTCTGGCTTGTCTTCCTCTGACAACCGCATCCCAGTGCCACTGAAGAGAAAAAATGAGAGACAGCCAAAGCACAACCATTAAAAATACACAACAGTGTGTATCTTATGCCAAAGAAGGAAAGGAAATGGATTTTAAATACAGATAAGCATAAGTGAAATCGAAACACAAACCAATATATTTCACAGCCTTTTCGGTAAGAACTTGCCCCAAAAAGGAGTTGCACTGCTCTATGATTACACTTTGATGTACTCTGTGCTACAGGAAACCCGAGAACACGGGGCAAGTCATAAAAGCCACCAGAAAAAGATCAGATCGGGAAGTCGGAGCATTGTTCAACGCAGGGATGGCTTGATTTGTGTTTTCCTCTGCGTTTTCATCCTCTCTTTATACTTGTGCCCATTGCTGCAAGTCAGGAGCTACAGCTAGGTACTGCATGAATTTCCCTGTCACTTAGCAGACCTGGCAACATCAACTTGTTCCACTATTACTCCATTCCTAACAATAAGTGGAAGGAATGGTTTTAACTCCTAAACCCCTCCTATCTTCACAGCCGCTGCCCCAGCTCACCCTGTGGTTGCCGCGCTCTTCTCACAACCAAGCAACACAAAACAGACCTGCAGATTCCTGCAGCTGAGTTTGGCTTGTCAGAGCAGGACCAGAAAGCACTTTGCTCCATCAGGAGGAGCACAAGCGTTCAAACGCAAAGCACGGTCTGGCACGAGGTTTGAGACGGCCGTGCGCTCCCAAGCTCACCTCCCCGTCGTGGTGTCAGCCCTTCCCTCCACAGCCGCTGGTTTCTGCTGTTCGTAGGTCAGCGATACCGTTGAGGTTGTGTCTGCTTTTGCTATTGTCACCTCCTTTGCCTTGGAGGCCTCTTCCCCGCAGTGTGGGCAGTAGCTCATGTCGTTGACCTGGGAGGCACAGTTCTTGTGGAAACGGTGGGAGATGCTGCTCTCCGGCTGACACTCCATGAAAGTGCCCTAAAAAAACCACAAAGAAGAAATTCACACCTTGATCACTACGTGCCTTACCCGTTCTACATGCTTCGTCCGCAGATCTCTTAAATACTTCATTCATCACCACTCTTGTCCCTGGCGCTTCCAATACAGTAAGCAAGCACTGCCACTTCTTTAGAAGAGAACAAAATCAAGGTAATGGGGAAAAAACTCACTTGGTTAAGGACTGCAAAGCAAGTTTTTTAATTGCGCTTGGGAAACAGAACCAAGAAGTCCCAATTTCCAGCTCTTTCCTCTAACGCTTGAAGTTCTTGCTTATGTTTCTAGAAGTGCCAGTGTACTGTAAGGACGCCCCCAAAACTGCAAAAAGAAAACTTCAGACCTGCGTGCTGAGCCAGCATTAAAACTACCTAACAAAGCTGTGCACAAACCATTCAAGGACCTACATGAATATGATTAGATCAGCTGTTAACCCCAATGTAACCTAAAGCATGCGACTTCTCTGCTTGGACCAGCCCCCTATGCTGTTTAACCCCAAGAATGTGGCTGACTGCTCATTCAACAAACTTGGGCAACTTTTCTTACAACTATTTTCCCTTTCCAGCAAAGTCTTCCGAACTGAACTGAAGGTACCCCAGAATTCATTGCTCTGCGATATTAGTGCTACCTGAAGCCCTACTGTGCTCTGTGTTATTAGCGATGGATAGCACAGGCAAACGCTCCCAGATTCACCTGTGTGAACTGCGACATGCCACTCAGAGATGTAAGAGCATGTAAGGAAAGGCTAGTTAAAAACCCACTCTTCTCCTGAATTCACGGTCCTCCCAAGCAATCTAATTAACTCTATTTCAGCTTTGCAAAATGCCTTTAAGGGTTTTGAGGATTTTATCTTTTAAATGATCTTTGACTCAGCATGAAAACCCAGGATGGCTCCATTTATTACAATTACAATAATGCTTGCGACTGCTGTAGCATCTTTCATTGAGTCATCTTGAAGAACACTAGCACCAGACAATTAAGCTTCCCCATCACCCCGTGAGGCCCTCAATTGGTGTTTTTCAGCTTTACCAACAGGGAAACTAGGATGCTGACGACTTGAAGGACTGGACCAACGCTATTAAAAGCCTCAGCGGCAGAGGTGGAAGAAGCAGGAGGAGATCTGAAACACTGCCTTGTTCCAGTGCCATCACTCAGGCTCCCCGTCTGAACCCTCATGAGCAGGCAGGGGGACAGAACCACTCTTGTGTACACAGATTCATTTACAAACCAAGCTAATACAATTTTTGATGTGATTGATCTGTACAGAGAAAGAAAAAAAACTCTGGTTCCAAAGAAATTCCTAAGGCAAGACTTCCACCATGTGAAACCCCAGTGAAAACCCTTCAATAGCACCCCTCGGGGTCTCCAGGAAGGTAAAGGTGACAATTGCAGCTACCCTCACACACATTCCTGTTGAAAACACCACCTGACGTGCTGTGGAACGAGGTGGAGTTGATGCCAGGAAGTCAGTAAACCCCTTTAGGTACCATCTCCACCTTCAGCTCTTCCAGCTACTGCGACAGGTACCCCCTTCCCTAGATTGAGAGCACGGACTTACTGCAGTGCAAAAGTATCCACAGCCAGGGCAACACTGGTGTTTCACCATCCTCCCTCTATGGTCCTCACACAGCACCAAAAGCTGGACTTTGTTAGACGGGCGCATCAGTTCATACTTAACCACACTGTTTGTGCATCGGCCCAGCTGGAACAGGAGAAATTAAAGGAAATGAAATTACTGGAGACCAAAACACTCTCTGTGCTTGTGCGGAGGAAGATTTTGCACACTGCCTTGATGAGCCCTGGCTTTTTCACAGTAATTCAGATGTGTGCCAGATAGCATTAGCAGTGCAGCAGGAAGCTGTGAAAGCTGCTCTCACAGGAAGAAATGCATCATTTACTAACTAACATGCATGTGGACCCTGAGTCGTTTGTTCCTTGCAAGAAAAAAAAAAATCGTAATTGGAAATAGGCAACAGCCAAGCAGCCGCAAAAGGGGCAGTCCCATGGGCCTGACTCACACAACATACGCTCTCCTTTTGCCAGGAAGAGCGGGTGTCGGTGACCAAGAGAACAAGACCATACGCACTAAATCTTGTTACTGTTCAAAAGTATAAGTCACAGGAAGATAAAGGGAAAAATAATTGTTCTTCGTTGCCAGCGAAGTTATCGTCTGTACTGGTTCCAGCACTGGCCCCTGCCCAGACCACAGGGATGAACAGCCAGGCTTTCACGAGAGCTCAACTACAGTCACGTTTTGAGCATGTTTTCCGAAGGATTTCACCAATGTATAGCTCTGGGCTTAAAAAGCTGTCTACTCGTGCACCACCTTGTTCTGTTAATGACAGCAGGCTCCGTGATTGGGATTCACTTTTCCCAATCAGTGTTACTCACTCTGCTGCGTCAGAAGGAACAGCGCTTCCTTCTGCTGCCCCCATTCATACATCTACGACATTTTCACATCCCAGTTGCCACCTGCTAGCATGACGCAACGCTGTTTGGGTTCTGTAAGTTCCTCTTGATAATATCCTTGCTTTCCCCAAATGCTTGGCAAAGGACATTTATAAACTAGAAATATAAACATGAAAGGCTGCTACAAGGAAATGTCCCTACCGAAATCTGTGCATGGTTGACCGTGCACTGCCACCATGAGCAGAGGAGTCAGTCAGGAACACGGTGCCTGCTCATCACCAACAGACTGTACCTCTGGTCTAGCTGAGGTTTGATTTGCTGCTTTTTCCTCGACAAAACTAGACTTTCTCTCTAATTTTTTTAAACTCCACTTCTCCTGCAGAATCAACACCCCTACAGAAAAAGAGAACGGATTTTAACCTAGGCTTATCATTTACCTCTAGCATCTCTGATTCAACTTACCCAAATTCCAGCTGCAAAGTCTACCTGTGACACCTCGGCTAGACTGATCACCGTTAACACACAGACCCCAGGGGCTGCAGGAGAGGACCCTTCCATTGATTTTTACTTATGAGCTGAGGAAATCTGATTAACACGTGAAAAGCTGCACTGTCCCTGTGAGAAAGTCCCTGCATTATTATGTCACACTATATTATTTGTTAGAAACACTAAAAAAGTACAAAATGATTAATTGCTATTTTCCAGCCATGAGAGTGTGCAGCAGGGTGCTCATAACTATTTATAATATTCTCCAAGGACACGACAGCCTGGAGAACCCACTATTCACACGTATAACATCCTTATAACATCTATGAGTCACTTATCCCATTATGAAAAAGAATCTAACATAAAGCATGGCCTTTGCTATTCCCCTCTCTGATTTATCCAGGGACAGAACTGTCAAACCCCCGTATACACGAGAAGGAACTCTTTCATATACCTTTTGTTTATTTAGGAACGCTGGGGTCCCCCTCTCTCCTATAAGTCTCTAGGGCATTCTCTTTAAGGAATCGATTTTGCCATGCTTTGGAAATTCATTTCTCTATAGGTACCAACACATACTAACAGAAGCAGAGCTGGGCTGCAAACCTCATTATCCCTTTCTCCCTCCATCCACCCCTCTTCTGGGATCCTACAGGAGAACTAGGGATATTCTCACTCCTTGTCCTACTACCAGCAAGTATCAGAGTGCTGCAGTGTGACTGCGGCTCAGCTGAAGCTTAAAAGAAACCCAAGTGCCTCCCAGTAAAAGGAGGATCTACCGAGTGTGTTCCTGTCCTGCAGTCTCACTTTCCAGACTCTGGGAGGGAGTCACTTCTGCCACTTACTTCCACACTTCTGGAACCAGTAGAGCCCAACTAGCCCAGCTGTGATCGACTGAAAGGCATCAAGTGCAATCGTTTTCAGTCAGCCAGACCTGGAGGCTGCGCAGGGTTGCCAGGACATAGGAAGCTTTGTAACAGAAGCCTCTTGGGGGAGGAGGAGAGAAGAAGGCTGGGGCAGACTGAGCTGGCGGAGGGCATGCCAAGTTCCCGAAACTCAAGAGCTGGCTATGGAAAGGTTTGCATCAGCTCCTTCGTAGTCATGGGAAACCAGCTCCAAGCCTCCTCCGATTGGATTTTCTCACTTTGATGCATGCTAATGTATTTTAGCCCACTTGGCCTGAAGTGTGCCTGTTACATCAGCTTGATCCAGCCGCACAGGCCAGGACAAGCAGGAGAGATCCACCCAGTGCCTCTCCAACTGCCACCTCCTCCCTTCTAAGTGGCTTCAACCCAACTGTGCAGAGTGCTGGAGCCCTCAGCTTAGCGAGCGAGATGTTTGCCCTGCCATTCCCGCACACCAGTGGGTTCCCAGTCTAGCAGGCTGCAGAGCCCCTGTGTGACCCGACACATGTTCCCGGCGCAGCATTTTATTCTTTATGTCTTTGTCCTCAGCAGGTAAGTCTGCGAGAAGCTAAAAGACAGGCTCCTACCTCGTTATCCACGCTCTCCGTGGCCATGCACTGGTTGTTGGCTAGCGTGGTGATCTCTCTGCTTTTGGGGGTTTCCATTCGACAGCTACAGAGGGGGACTTCCTGGAGACCATCTACTTCCATTGCTTCAGGACCATTGGAAAGACCTGGAGTACAGAAGACCAGTAAATCAACTCTGAAATTCTCTTCCAGGAGGAAGGACGCAGTCCATCAACACCACCCATGTCTTGTGGCATCTTCCCATTCCATGCCCTGAAACGCTTTCAAGGCATTATCTAAACCCTGTAAAAAAGACCCCTTTCTTACACCAGTTGGAAAGCATCCTGTACTTTTCTAAGTGCAGCCACACTACAGATGACTGTGCTGAAATCAAGAATAATAAGAACAGTTTACTCTGAGAAAACCTCAACAAGGAAAAGCAATGATGAGGTACAGATTTTTATCAGTCTGCCTCTCCTCCCCACCTGCCCCACAACACTTTGCTCTGGCACCAGAAAATTTGTAGGAAACCACCCAGAGATGGTGTTGGAGATTTGAGTAGTTAGTGGAGTGATAAACAGAGATCAGGAAAGCACAAACTTTTATTTGCAGAGGCTTATTACACAGATGGGAAAACAAAATTCCTGGGACTATTTGGTCTCAGCCAACCAAGAATTATTTATTTTGGAAAGAGAACAAACCAGGGAAAAGAAAGCAGCAAGATGCTCAGATGTTCTTGCCTTCTCTCATCTCTTTCTCTCAGATTTTGAACATTTTCAAACCTATTTAAAAGTGGATAATGGCTTTTGAGGGGGCTCACCGCCAGGTATGGAGGCACAGCATGAATGTTCTTGTGGCTCCTCTGGATTCAACTCAATCACTAGGTTACCCGTGATTGCAAAACACTGGCCTAACGACAAAGGGGTTGCTTTTAGTCCTACACTCCTATTCTAATTCTACACAGTCATAACATCTCCTTGCAATGGTTTCATTACAGAAGCAAACCCTCAAACATTTGCCTTTGGATTGGTTCACCCTCAAGTGTCCCAAGCTTTCCCTACCCAAGCCTGCCGTGGGATTGAGTCCCAGTGAGAAGGAAGCGTGCTGCTATTTTTTAAGCTTTTGAAAGGAGAGTTATTTTGCTGCAAAGTTTCAAAGATCAACTTCATTCCTGGGGGAGAGTCCTCTTTAGCTGCCCTGGCAAAGGCAGCACTCCCCCTGCAGCATCCTGCCCGTGGCTAGACCCTATTTGCCAAGCACGAGCCCCGTTCATCTTGCAAGGAGTTTCCTTTAGCCAACAAGTTGCAAGACCAGCCTAGAGAAGGGATGGGATATTTCAAGACATACAAGCAGAGGGAAAGTCCTTGTAGTTTTCATGTAAAATCCTGTCGAGATCTTAAAGGTTTAAGAGCTTTTTCTAGGACCACAAATCACAAAGCTCATTCCTCGCCTTCCAAGCATCACTTTCGTAATCTTTTAGACATCCAGAGGCTCTGGTGAAAGCATCCCTCGTCCATCCTGACCCTCCCTTGGTGGTGAACACTCCCACCCGCTCTTTGATGTGCCTCTATCAAAAGAGCCAGACAACCTTTGAAAGTGAAAAAGCGATGGGGGACAGACAGACGGATCCAGGTCTGCTGGATCCGAGGCAAGTTCAGCACTGGCAACAGCGGCCGGGGGCGAGCACCCAAGAACCGTTAGTCCCTTCTCTTCCCGGGGCTGAACGAGAGGATCCTGTGGGGCACGGGGGAGATGCTGAATCAGCATCCTTCAAGGAAGGGAGGGGAGCTGCCGACTGGGACAGGCGGGCTGGGACAGCGCCTTGGACCCCTTGCTGGCCGTCTTCCCGAGCCAGCGTGCCCCACCCGAGCCGGGCTCCCCGTCCCCATGCCCAGAGCAGGGGGTCCCGGCGGCGGGCGGGCGCTCTGCGGCCGGCCCGGCCCCGCAGCCGCCAGGGGGCAGCCGGGCCCCCGCGCGCCGCCCCGGCTGCGGAACAAAGCCCCGGCCCGGCCCCGGCGGGGCTCGGGCAGGCGGCACCCACTCACCTCCCGCCGGCGAGGAGAGGATCCCCTTCACCCGGAGATCCAGGGAATCCAGGGACACCTCCATGTACTCCATGCTGTTCTCCTGGCCGGGGCCCTCTCTGCCTCCCAAAGATGGTTTATAGGCTTCGGCACCTAGATGGAAACACACGCGTAGTTACTCGGCTAAAAACACCAGTAATAATAACACACATAAATCGCGTGCAAGCACGTGCGGGTGTAAGGGCCATATTTAAGCGAGCAGGCTGTATGTAGGCTCCTCAGAGAGGCCATGGGTACGGATGCACGTAGAATTATGAAAATGAAACATCTGGGCATATATGACACGATTGATCTCTTATTTCCTTCCCTGTCTGATCAGACGGATTTTCCACTTCCACTTAGGGAGGTGACAACAACAACAAAAAAAGAATAAATGAGACAAGTTCTGCCTCTGAAAGGCACATCTGCCTGCTGCCGTACTGCATTGGCAGCAGAAGCTTAAATGGCACAAGGAAGGGATGAAACCAGGGCTCAGCGCATCCTCCTGCCTCCGACCTGCTGCAAAGGGCTCCTGGTACACTCCGGCCAGGCAGAGCGAACCAGCTAATCATGTACATCGTGAAGAGGACGAGACAGGTGACATTCAGCTTAATGGGAGGGGAAAAACATAAAAGCCAAGTTCTGGCTGTAAGTGAACAAAGCTGCTGCCGGGAAGAGATTGCATGGGGATCCCTCGCTGGGAAGAGATTGCGTGGGGACCCCTCGGAGCCTTTGTGGGAATTGTCAATCTCTTTGCACTCCCTTGGCTTTGCTATCTCTCCTGGTTTGCTTCTCCCACTCAGGCTTGGCCAAGAGACTTGCATTAGCCTGAAAGACTGGCTGCCACCTTTATTGAAGGGGTGGAAAACCATCTGCATCTGAAATGAAGAATTAGCTATTTGTGCTGGAAGGGATCAACGGCCCCCACTTCTTCTTGAGAAAGGGGCCACCTTGGGAGGAAGAGGAGCAAGCCAGATGACTGACAAATGCCAGGCACAGACCAGAGGCTGAAACATGGCCATTTAGCTCAGAAGCAGACACAAATCTGCTGATAAAAAAATGACCTGTTAGCAAAGAATTAGCAGACACGGAAGAACAAACTCTTTGATAGCATTGGGTGTGTGAAACCTTAATAACAAAGCTGAAGGCACAGCATCACTTCACTTTTTTTTACCCATCTTGTTACCTTTCCTCAAGAAGAAGAATCAGATCCAGCCCGCACTCCCGGCTTTCCCCATCCCACAGCTTTCAGAGGACAAAGGCCGCTGAAACCTTCTTTTGAGTGCTGGGTAGCTTAGGTCAAATAAGAATGACCACCTGAACAATGTCCACACCATGAGATGGGCCAGAGGTAGTTCATTACAAACGTTGTTGTGCTTTCAGAATAAGCAAAGACAACCTGCACATTCCATTCAGCTGGACAAACATCCATACAAAAGCAACTGAGCATCACTCTGAGGTGGTCCTTCCTTTCCCTTCTGCATCTCACCACACTCCCTGAGCTCATGGGATATGAGTCCATGTGGACATGAGTCCACGAGGTCTTTTTTGGATACTCTAAAATAAAGGAAGTTCATGAACAAAAAAATATTCCTTCAGCATGCCAAGTATAAAGCCACCTCACTTATTCTGCTGTTGAAGTGTGCACACCAGCAGTTACTGCCAGTGAGATGCAACTTCACACCCTGGTTTATCATACAGCCCATCCTTGTAAAGGAAGAGTGAGCTCTGCAGACAGCCACTGCCTTATGGGCCTCAGGTCCTTACACCTCCACCTGGAAGGCTAACTTCAGTGTAGTTAAGGAACAAAACACAATTAGTTACCTAGCACAGTGGCTTGTTTCTTTTTATTCCTCCGTCTCCTCTTGCGGGTGGGTTTCAGCCATGGACTGTCTGTCTTTCCTTTCCTCTTCAGCAGCTTCTTCTTGATGCTGGACTCCGAGCTCTGAATAACCAGAGAGGCCACGTGCATGTAAGGCATGTTGGTATCAGCGTCCCAGCAGTCCTTTGCGCCCATGCGAAAGAGCCTTCTCGCAGCTTGAGTTATGCGAAAAGGCCTTAAGGACTGGGGGTTTGAAATCAAGTGGTACTAAAACGTCTTTATAGCACCCAAAAGGAAACACAAGCACACGTGTGGGTGTACTTCCTGTCGTTTCAATGGTGCACGCTTCACTTTCTCTTCCATGTAGACTCTTACACCACACTCATCGCAGTAGTAGCTGAGCACCTCCGCGCAGCAATGCAAGTATGCAGGCACACGCACACTTTTAGTTTCTCCCCAGAAAAAGTTGAGGGCTTTTTTCAAACTAAAATATTCACATCGCTCCACAGTCATGCTAGAAAATGCCAACAAAAATCTGCCTTGCACCTAAAGAGCCACCTTACAGGGCTGGGAAGGACCCTGGGGAATTGAACTCTACAGTAGCAGACCAGCCCCCTCCCTGAGCAAGGTACAGGCACCACACCAGCACGGACTATTCATGCAGTAAATATTCAGACACACATATGAATCTAAACAGGGTTTGGGTTTTGGTTTAAAAAAATACAGTTGTCTGGGGTGGGTTTTCAAAGTCAACATCAAAACAGGGAATCGGGCACCCCAACCCTCTAAGGCACTCTTCACAGCGCCAACCATAAAATTCACATTCAGACTGAAACTGCCGGCTCCTGATGCTCATCCATCTCCCACCGAGAGAGGTGGGAGAATGAAAAACCTCCTGCTACCATTAACAGCGGCTGGATCAGGCCCTACCTTCATGGTCTACGTTGAGAGGAAGCCGGTGCTGCACCATGCCCTGTTATCACAGTGAGCGAAGCTGGGCAAAGGTGGCGCTGAGCCCTGGCTCTCCAGGGCAGCTCTACGCACGTCTACGCTGTCCCTGATAACCGTCCCGAGCATGGGCTCAGTTGTGCCCCACCACGTGGCTTACACCAATTGCATCACACTGCTTGTGGGGGAGAGGTTTGCATTTGAGCCAGTCCCTTTCTGGGGAACCAAGTGACTCACCAGCTATGAGCAGAGTAAAAACCACTGTCTAGGGTGCAGAGATATGACTTGGGAGTTTGGACTTGACTGCAAGCTCAACCCTTGGTTTGAACTAACGCTACAGACTGGCCTCAGCCACCCAAAGAAAGGGGCAGGCTACACAGCCTTGCTGCTTGGTCCTCTCTGGCTCCTGTAGTGTCTAAATACAAGGAACAAGACTCTACAGAGCTTCAAAGATTCACTTGGTATAGTCACTTCTACCTTCAGCTCAAGACATCAAGAAAATTAAGCCAAGAATTTTCCCAAGGTGACTGAAGAGTTGGGGTGCCTTAAATGCTGGCTCCTCAACTTGAGATGCTGTGGAAAGGGAGCAAAATTATAAATAAAGGGCAGGGTGGGGGACAGAGACAATCAATGAACAACAATGTAAATTAAAAAAAAATCAGGTTCCTTTCACCAGCCATCTAAGAATAAAAAGTAAAAATCACCAGCAGCTAGTGAAAGTCTTGCCCTAGCACTATACAGACAACCTCCTAGGGAGAGTGTCTGTCTGTCTGTGTGCTATTTGTATGTCTCCCTGATAAGAGCTGCTCATCTGGTATCATGAGGTGGCATGTCAGATCAATGTGAATTTAGGCTGTAGGCTGGGCCAGTGGATTTGTGAACTACTCCACCTGAGCTCCGAAAAGCCATGCTGAGCTTCAGGTTGTTAAGAAAACATTGCTGGCTCCTACCACTTGCCAAGTCTGCATCTGAAGAATGTAAGCACCCTTAAATATTTCTACTAACATTCAAATGATTAAAAGCAGTTAACACCTTGTTGAAAACAACAAACAAAAGCCCATTAATTAGCATCAGAAAGCAATTAATTGTATCACAGATCAGGGTTAAGCACCTTGTGGAAAACAATACTCTGTGTGTGGGTGTTTTCAGAGAGTGAGTTTTGTCAGAGATATGAAGCTACAACGCTTCCCGCTCTCTCTTTCTGGCAGCAGTGCAAAGGGGAAATTATTATCAACAGGACAAAGGCTGAAAGACACATTTAGCAGCCAAGCTTACCAGGTCAGACTCATCTCCATCTTCCTCCTCCTCCCCAGACTCTCCAGACTCCTGTTCCTCCTCAGACTCGCCATCATCAATCTGCAGCCACCATTTGCCCAAGAACAGAAAGAGTCAGTCAGGTCAGGTCTCTCAAAGCAGAGCATCCTCCCCACCATCCTGCAGCGCCCAGCACCCAGCCCCAGCCTGCGTGTGCACTAATATAATTTCCTCTCCGCGACAAGAACTCCAAGGCTGTTAATGCACATCATCGTACATCCATAGGGATGGTACAGGGAAAAAAAATTTCAACCCCAGAAGAAAGTTTTCCAACCAAATCTTAACTTCTGTGATCATCCAGAAACAGCCTCGTGTCTACACTGTGAATCACGATTTAGGAAAAAATTAACTAAACCATTTTTAGTGCTTTACCAACCTGTTACAAGCAAGATTAGGAAGACGTCTGTTACTGTTTCAGTGAATCCCATAACTAAATGTGGTGGGGGTTCTGCATGTATACTGGACCACAGACATATGCAGCAAGGCTGAAACTGGGCAGTAGGTGGGGAGACTCTCACGGGTACAACGGAGAGCAGGAAATGGTCATCAAAAAGCCTCACTTCCACTGCTGTGCTTTCTGCCATCTTGCTGGCTAAGAAAACCTAGAAAATGCCTCACCTCGTGCCACTCCTATCCCACGGGTACAAGCAGTGTCCCATCCCACTCCAAGTCCTGCACAGGGCATGTGAATACCTTTCTGGCGTTGTCTGCATCGGACGCGCTGTCTTTAGAGGTCCTGTTGTCATCTGCAGGAAACACAGCTGCCTGTTCTGCGCCATGATCATCCTCCTCTTCCAACTCATCAGAGTCTTCCTCTTCAGAGTCTACATCTATGCTTTCCCCGTTCACGTGAGGGCTGGCATCACCTAGGTCCTTTTCACTCTGAAAGTCATCCAAGCACACGAGCCACAAAGACAACATAAATTCATAGGACAGAGCAGCTGAATCCATCCCAGACCACCTCTGTGCTAGGAACCTTAAAGCTGCCAGGGGAAAGGTGGCTATATGTCCCTCCAGAGCTCTTCAACGGTGCCAGCAAAACCAGTCTGAGAGCCTGCCATGTGTCACCTAACCCTGTCGCCCTGGGGAACGAGGAGCCACGAGGAGTCATTCCAGTCTTATGGTTGTACAAGGCATTAAGGGGAGGAGGGCTGTTGGGCAGGAGCCTTCAGACAGACCCCTGCAGTCTAATTCAAACATGGAAGGGCAGCTCCACTGTGGCATATCATGGGTGCAAGAGGGTTTCTAGGGAATGGAAAGGGACGTTAAATCAGAGCGAGGGATTTTCACTCCACTGCATGAAAGCCTAGCACTTTTCTTTGAATTCAAAGACCAAAACTTCAGGGCATGGGTTGCAGCAAAAGCAGAATTTGATCAGGAGCGAGTCCCTGTCTAAAGCTTTTTAAGTAACCAGTTGTTTTGCTGTACAGCCTCAAGCAGCAACACTAGACAGTTACCTTGAGGACTCTGAAACAAAAAGGTTACAACACGGGTACGCTTGAAATCTCTCCAGTTCCACAGGATTCACGGGACAGAAGGGGAACATTCACTGGAAAACGTTTGTTTAAGAGTTGGTATCTGAACAGCCACACTCAAAAAGCCATTTTCAAAGCAGCAAGGCTGCTAGGGGCACGACGCTGTCACTAGGATGCTGTCACCACGTAGACTCAAAATGGAAGATGCTGATGGCAACAGGCCATCACGTTCCTGCGCCCATACATGGGGTTGGTGTGCCAGGACAAGGGATGTCTATGGTGACAACAAACATGTCCAGTGGGCTTAGCGCTCCCCTCACCTTGGCACCCGCAGAGGAATGAGTTATGCTCTTAAACATCTCAATCATTGTTCTCTGTTTTAACACTTTGGTCTTTTTCTTGGGAACCAGGCTATAGGTTCCCATTCTCCGTTTCTTCTTCCGAGATACTGCAGCAGCTGGAAAAGAGAAGCAAAAAAACCCCAAAGTTTGCTCAGGAATGAAAATAAGTGATAGAGAGTAGAGGCTGTACTGGGGGAAACCACATTTGAGGGCACGATCTGAGAAAAAGGCTTCCCACTCCAACTAATTTATTTACAAGTCAACCAAAAGATAACACACACATAGATGCAAACACACAAAGAGCTTTCTGCCAGTGCTGTAAACCCACCCAAATTCTGGGTATCCTCTCCATGCTCCTTCTGGCCCCTACATCACCATACACAATATCAAATCCTTAAATTAGCCTGCGTTTGGCAGTATTGCTGATGCCGTAGGAGGCTGAATAGAATCCAGCTTGCTCAAATAGATGCAAAGCTAATAATACCAACTTACAATGAAAGCGATTGTACAATAACTGAAGAACACCCAGGGAAAAGGTACCTTAAATAAAAAGCCATTTGCCATTTAACCTCATTTCGCACCTACTATGGAAGTTTGTTTGATTCCTTTCGCTATTTTGATTGGATCTTAATTTGTTAAGTCTCCCGCCCCGGCCTTCTAATCAAATCAGTCATCACACCTCATGGCCTGATGCCGTCTCTGGTGAATACACATCAGAGGGATGCTTAGTGCAGGCTTTTTTAAGAATAGTGTACAACAGGGAACAGCCAGCTTCAGCACCAGTATTACCGTTTGCAGCTGTACAGCCTGTTCCTTGAAAGCATTTCTTCATCTCCCACTACAGTGAAATTTCACCAAAAATCTATGAAGAGACCTCTCAAAAAAAAATCTTTTAACCCAATTAATCTTATTTTATAGGGCTGTAGTTCATGGGAAGCAGTTGTTGTGGCGATTTACAAAGTCCTTCAGAACTGATAGAAACATCTTCAGAATATCACACGGGAAGATGGGACGAAAATGTCTCCTCTAACAAAACCTTTGAGCAGAAGAGTGATCCTCGGTGTGGTGGTGCCTGACGGGGCATGCCTCCCTGCCCGCGCTGCCTGAAACCCGTGAAACAAGGCGGCGCAGGAAGGACTGCATGGGAGGTGCTCTGCGGAGCAGAAAACTGGTGGACTTCACTACTTTAACAGGGGACGGCAAGAATGTGC
This sequence comes from Calonectris borealis, assembly GCF_964195595.1. Lineage (NCBI taxonomy): Eukaryota > Metazoa > Chordata > Aves > Procellariiformes > Procellariidae > Calonectris > Calonectris borealis. The sequence continues at coordinate 6,171,995 of NC_134332.1, forward strand.
CCCGTACAACATCCAGAGGTGACCAGAAGGGAGTCCAGAGGACACAAGCATCACTCTTGCAGTGCGGCGGCCACTTGCAGAGAAGCGGCTAGGTGAAACGACAGCAGCCCTACTGATGCCAGCAGGAAAGGAAACCCTGAAGGAGATTCTGTGGGAAAAAGGTACTAACAGAGGTTTCAGTCCTTGTTAACCTGCCTCATCTCCCACTCAGCCACATACACACACATTTGAGAGGTGGGTGCTGTTAGCAATTTTAACTCTGTCCTTTTTACCCGTCTGCGACTTCGTGGTGGCCACATAGCTCTGGTTCTGAGGTAGTGACTGGTGAAGGCCCGGGAGAGAGGGCAACGGCAACGGCTTCCCAAACTCCAGGACATTTTTGTTGCCTTCCTCCTTGGATTCTTTTTGATCTCTGCTGTCTCTCCCATCTTTGGGGTCTTTACTTGCATGCTGGAAAACAAAATGCAGTTAAATTGAGCCTCTGCAGTAAAAAAAAAAAAAACAAAACCAAAACAAAAATAAAGAAGATAAGTTTAATTCTTTTCTCTCAAACATAATCACTTTCATCTGAAGATAGGACCAACTTTCAAAGCAAAAGCACACAGCCCCTCCTCTAGCACATAATGTTACTTTGCAAGAACATTGCAAGTCTGCAAGAACACTCCCAGCCTGCTGCTCCTTCACTTGTTGAAGGCTGTTGCCTTTGAAGGTGAAAGGCTACCTCGCAGAGGCAGAGATGGCAGATCCAAAGCAACTGCAGATGACGAAAAGGATCAGACACTATTTATACAGGCATTTGGTTAGCTCCGGAGAAGACGAATGAATTACAAGAAATGCACCTATTCCCCGAAACAAGCCCCGAGTGCGGCTGTCACATCAAGCATGCACAAGAAGAGTCTGGCAGAGACGTTTTGGAAGAGCAGGCAGCAACAGGAAGGGATCCTTCCTTTTGGACAGCCTTTGGCACAATCAAGGCTTAGCAAAGGCTGTGGTCTCCCACCCCTAGCCTAGCACACGATGAAACACAAGCAAAGAAGGTATTTGCCTGACATTGTAGGTTCATCTACAGTGCTGCCACTGCCACAGCAAACACCTGCCTGAGCTTACCTTAAACCAGCTAGCACAGGTACTGCTGACCCAGCTGTTGCAACACCACACACAGGACAGGCTACAAGCTCCTACTGAAAACCTGATCAGGCTCAAAAGAATTTTGTAGTTGCTCCTGCACTCCCTGTCGCTGGAGCCAGGCTCCCAGGCCCCAAGGCAGCTTGCACCCGCTCTGATTCGAGCTTGTACATAAGGCAAAGTCCCATCCAGCACCTTCGGGGATGAAAGCAGGGTTCCTACAGCCCGTGTCCCACAGCACTGCACCTTTTGCAGCAACCACTGTTAATAGCAGAGAGTGGGGTAAATGTTGCCACTCTAATTTGACAACTTACACTGGGTTTGCCCTCTTATGTATTTAACAGATGACCTAGCTGCATCCACACCTCTCCATACATCTGACCACTCAACTGTCAAATAGGAGGCAGGTTTGGCAGAGATACTCCAGAAAACCAAGAGCACAGTTAGAAGATTACAAGCTCTGCGGTGGCAATGTTTTATTGCTGCTCCACTTGCAGGAAAATACTTCTTATGGGACTTCTGAAGCAACAGCTGAAATACCAAAAGAGAAAGAGGAATCCAGGCAAAAGACAGAAAGGAAAAAAAAAGCAGCGAGCAATAAAAACACTCTTTAAAGTCCAGGTTCAGATAGGCACTCTTAGACACTGCTTTCAAGTAATGTGACCTTGTGAACAAATGGGGAAGCGACTGATTCTCCTAATTACGGCTCTGCCATGTGCACACTGCTGGCAGAAAGCGAGGACTTGGTTGCAGACAGAAAAGCTGTAATGATAATCAAAAATGACCTGCATAAAGAGGCCATCAAATTGCCAATGATTCCTGCATCAAGCCTATAACTTATGGCTGAATTGCCACATCTTTTCTTAAAAGGCATCTAGTCTTGGATTAACGATTTCAAAGGTGACAAATCTACCATATCCTTTGATATGTTGTTCCAATGCTTAATTGCTCTCACTGTCAAATAATTAAATGCATTATGCTTTTTCAACTAAATTAAAAAGCCCTGTATCATCAGAAATTCTCACTCCAAGTAGATACTTATGAAGTATGATCAACTTTTTTTTTTTTTTAAAAACTTTCTCTTCAATAAGTTTAATAGAATGAGCAAATTAAGCGTCTTTAGGATGATTTACTGGACATTGGATCACTCCTGAGACTGCTCCCAGTTCTTCTACCCCTTCAAAAAATGTACGTCAGGAGTGCTGGGCACAGTATGCCAATAACAGTCTCAACAATACTATTTATACCTCTTAGTAGTCCCTATTTTATAGATCTAAAGGTTAACAATTACTCTTGGCTACAGGATTATTCTGAGAATTCCACTGCTTTCCGTTTCTAACTTAAAATTAGAAAAATGAGCTTGGGAGGCAGATCTGATGCAGAGCTGCCTGCAACAAGTGTACATAAGGGCTGCATTTTTTGTCCTTTAAGTGCAGGTTCTTGCAACTGGTCTCTGATAAAACGTGCTGCTACTTGCAAACATCAAGAATTTATATTCAGACCATGCCAGACTGTTTGGAAAAACATAATCAAATTTTAAATGAAAAAGTAGTATGTTATTAGCTTGGGGTTTTTCTCTCCCCCTGTAATTACAATATGGAAATAAATTAAAAATCTTCAATAGGGCTGCATGACAACTGTTATATGTGACTTCTTCATGGCAATTCCGGTAAAACAGTTTTTAAAATCAAATTAAGCCTTGTGAGATCTGGATTATTACTTGGAGACATATGCAGCAACGCTAAAGAACAAGAATTCCTGCAGAGAAGTGACCACATCTCTCAGGAAGCCTGATGGCATGGGAAGCTGAGCAAGCCAGCAGTAAAACATACATCTCTCCCTCTCTCTATTTCTCTCACACATGTATATAAATAATCCTAAATCTAAGGGTTGTAATAAAAAGGATCAGTAAAGATTTGAAAGCACTCATATACTCAGTCCACACAATTTTCTCACCATCTTTCTCCATTCTTAGCTAGATAAAACAGTTACATCTTTGCTGTTCTCATTAAAATTTTACCCTTCCAGCAAGTAGAGTGTTTAGTGGATGAAACTTAATTCTCTTCCCATTTCTGATGTCTCTGAATTCTGCCAGTTCCTTAACTCGAGACTGTAGGTATAGCCCATCCTGGTCTCCTACCTTGAGCTTTTATGCTCTGCTCCACCTGCTCCAAATTCAAACACTCCCAGAAAAGAGGCTTTGCTATTCTAGCACACTGCTCTGCTGGGAAATTTCTTCTTCCTTAAAATCCCATCACACTGGCTAAGAGCTGGTTCAAGCATGATTGGGCCCCTCCTCGCTAAGATATTCTGCATCCTTCGCTGCCCAGGCTACAACCAGCACCTGACCCCTCTCCGCAGAGGAGAGTGGGCAGGTTCAAATAAAAGAAGCAAAGACAAAAGACGGACTGTGCATTTGGGAGTGGGGCGAGTGGGTGCTAGACTATTTGGGGCACAACAGACTTCTATCAAAGCAAAACGGAAACAAAAAATTACAGTAATCCATTTAAACACAAAGCTCACAGATCCACCTGCAAACCTCCAGCACCATCAGAGGACTTCTCAAAACGCTGCATGTCCGTTTAGCTCCAGCAAATTTCCTGCTAGGGAAAAGGCTGTCCCAAGCAAAACATCAGACCAAGGTTTCTCCTGCAGAACAGGCAGGGCTGGCAGAGCAGCTACCTCCAGCCCTGCCACCCCATGCCCCAGCCCGGGGCCGGTAGGACCCAGCTCTAAGCCACCTCCATGGGCTTCACGGTCACTGGTACAGCTGATTGCAGTTAATGCTCCTGTCACATGCCACTTTCTTCCAGTTTCATGATGGATGGGTTCCTCCTGCCCTCCCCGTTCCTAGCACAAGGCACAGCATCAAGCAGGTATCTATAAAACTGCTTGCAGCCCAGCATCCACCCAAGCAAACTCCTGATTCTTCACGTACAGCCTCTCTTACCTTCCCCCAGCAGAGGACACTCGTGCTGGCAAAGCACAAACAAAGGGGGTTGCAAATAGCACGTGCTTCAAAGACCCCAACAGAGCTGATCGCTAGTCCACATCTACTCATCCACTTTGCTGTGACAAATCCTAATACGTTCCTGCTTCGCTTCCTGAAGATCCAGAGTCCTCTGCTACAGGTGGAAAATGCCAGACTGGCAATGCTGGAGCAGAAGGAACCACACCGGGAAAGCGATGAGTGGCTTTCAGTGATCTGTTGGGCACGGACCGATCTGCTAAGAATACTAACGAGGGTACGCATAGTTTGAGTTGCCCGCATTTTTAATTAAGCTGACTCCTCTGCTCAGAAACTGGATGAAGATCATCCTCCTTCACTTAAATCAACAAACATTCAAGAGAGCACAGGTGCTTTCATCTAACACCTACATGGGCTCCACTGCAAATAGCAAAATTAGAGGCGAGAAGCACTATTCCTGACCCTAAATAAACTCCATTGCTGTGTGTTATCCCTGTCCAAAACAGCTGTGCTCTTTTTCTTTTTTCCCCAATTATACTTAGATTTTTAACAGTCAGGCACAGTTCTGTTTTCATCTACGGATTTAGAGAAGTTGAGTGAGGAGCATCCCATGCAAAGGCAACTCCAGGACGCAGTCTGAGCTCCCTGTGTTCGCAACCACTGGAGGCCAAGAAAGGACCAAAAATGATAGCGGAAGAAACTGCGTTGCTAACATCTTCATTTCTCGCAGCTTCTCATGTGGTATCAGCTCATCCTACGCAAAAGGCTGTAAAGTCACTATTTCATGTTGGGCATTGCAAGGAATAGTCAAGAAGCTGGAGACTGCTATTCCCACAGCTCAGGCCAACGTTTCCAGAGATGCTTGTGCCTGGAAATAGCAAAAATGAGACCAACAACTATGTCCGACACCATTGTGAGAAAAATAGTCAAGAAAACTGCTTAGATTGGGACAAGAACACAATATTTTATGTGTTTCCAAAAATTAAATTCAAGTGCTTTCTACATTTTAATGGGATTGACCATGTTTCTATTATTGGCACAGAAGTCCCCTGCAGCAGCAGGGGGAAGTTACTAAAAATGGCAAAAGACAGAATATCCTCCTTTTTTTTTATTCCAAAAGTAAATATACAGAACAAACAATCCTTACTAATTAAACCCCGCGTTGGTTCGACAGACCGCACACGGCATTCTTCCCACAGCCCAGCAATTAAGAGGTCTTTCTGTTACCAAAGCAAGCAAGCCAGCAACAACCGAAGAGAAACCAGACCAGAACTCTATCCATGTATTGGTGCAAGGACACTGCCAAAGATCCTGCAGGTCCTGCTTCGGAGCAGGGCAGCTTCCAAGAGTGCGCAGAAGGACTGCTGTTTGATCTCGACACCTGAAACCATCTCCAGCTTAGACATACAAGCTGTTTTATTTCCTTCTTTTAAGGACTTTCATCGCCGGCACAGTACGAGCTTGAAACCAAAGCCAACTAGCCAGGAGGACTAAACTAACCGCCACTGCCACCGGGCAACACGGCAGCTGTCACAGAGCAACCCTCTTCTCTCCATCCATCAGTCAGATGCGGAGGGGTAAGGAGATTTGTACCAAGGCGCTGCCTTTGAACAGCACAAAGCAGCAGCTCCCAGGGGTATCTGCCTCTAACAACTGGTGAATGATATTTAAGCAAGAAATACCAGTCTGCTATAAAAAATTTATCACAAGCAGATGATAGTGCCTGTAGGAGCTGTAGTGGCACTACTCTCCCTTTCCTCCACTGCAGCAGAATTAGTTTTCACTACTGAATTTTACCAGAGCTGCCGGGGGCTCCTGACCCCTGCCTAAGCCTTATCTTGGAGTCACAAAAAGAAACCTGCAGGGCTTTGGTCTTCATCTAGATCAGTCAAGCTGCAAGGTTGATCCACCTATTAACGTCCTTTTATCTGCAGATTAACACGTGCCCATTTATCCGGTGTGACTTGATTACAATTGCACTGATTTGTGCGTGGTCACGTATCTGCATAAAATCATACGGGTTTAGGCTGCCAGGCAGACTGCTAAACCAAGCTACAACCCTGCATTTAATGGGTTTCAGAACCAGCGTCGTTCAGAGGTGTGGACGCTGACAGGTCAGGGGAGACCCCACTCCTTGTCCCTGTCCCCTCCTAGATCAAGCAGCTGAAGGGAAGGGAGTGTCACACATCAGTCAAAACGAAACAGGGTAGCTCAAACCAGTTTCGATAGCAAGCCTCCCGACAGAAATAGGTCTGCTGGGGACCTGGGACTGGGATGATCATTTCTGCGGGCTGTGGTCGGCAGCTGGGGCAGCCACCTTCAGCCGTCGCGGCCGTGTCAGCAGTGCGAGTACAACCAGTTAAATACAAAATTAAAAGTACCGCACAATGTACATTCACTTTCTACCTCCCTCTGCAGTAAACCCTCTATATAAGAAGTCTATGGCCTCATCACTCCTGGAGGAGATTTCCCATAGAGGATATTTAACTGTGGCCAAGCTCGCACGCATGGAGTTCACGCTTTGAGTCCGCCCGTGCACACCTGAATACCCCTCTGGAGAGGGTCCTCGATGGAGGCACCTTCTAGGTTCAGACAAGCTGACAGCAGCACTTGCAATCAGATGGAGAGCTCTATTTCACTATGCCCTGTACTCTTCTTTTTATTCCCCCCCCCCCCCCCCCCCAAGGCGACAATATCCCCATACCCATTAGGACCTGCTCTTTGAGTTTTCTGCATATTAGAGGGTTTGAGCCTGCTGAGCAATCCCAGACGCTTGCAAACCACCAACTGCCACCTGCCTGGCCTCGAGAGATGAACACAAGATGTTCTCAGGCCAGGAGCTCCTGCAGAGCAACCCACAGACCATGTCAGCACACCGCCGCAGTACTGCTGGGCACTGACATGGAAAATAATACTTTACAGCAACAGCAACACCTGTGTGTGCACAGAAAGAAAGCCGCTTACCAGTCCTGGGATCAGATATTTAGTGGCAACGCTGCTTAAAGGTATAGTCTGATGAATATTGGTAGAAACACCAACACAAGCAAAGCATCTTCTGCTCCAAGCTTCTCCTTCCTGCCCAGGCTTTGTCTTCCCCAGTTAAATTGGTACCCTAGGTTTTGGACTCACACTGTGAAATCAAGCTGAGATACCGATTTCTTGGATTTTTGCACTATTTCTTCTGACAGTTCAGTTCCCCTGACCCTGAGCTCCGCACAGCATAAAAAAATACCACCAGAGACACACACCTCAAACTACAGCTTCACGGTCACCGAGAAATGAATGGAAACATAACTTGGGATCCCCTATTCAGCCATCTGCCCCTCTTGTCTTAAGAGACAGCTATGGGATGCTACCATCCCTTATCCTTTCCAGACGTGTCTTAGTGACATTAAGCGTAGAAAGTGGAGTTTCTGAGCAGAAAGGCCTTCTCCAAGCTCAGGACACACACATGCACTTGCCTTTCAGTCTGTTGCCTGGTCCTGGAAACTTTTGGGTTCTTAGTAGGATTGTAAATGGATTAGGAAGGGAAGAAAGAAATTCTTCTAAAGGGGCAGCATTTGTGTTACTGCACTAATCAGAAGGGGAGCAGAAATGATTCTGTCAACAACTCTTCTGAGGTCTCTGTTCAAAAACCACATTAACATGCAACAACATCAATTAAAATTGTCACCTGTTTCAGATTCAGCTTCGATCCCAATTCAGGAAGCAACTCCTAAACAGAGAAAAAGCTGGTTAAATTTATGAGAAAATTATTTTCTTCCTTTCAAAGACCAATCCACATGTGCAGGAAAAGGCTACCAAGGTCCCCTGACAGCTATTGGATTACAGAAAATAATTTTTTGGCCCCAGTGGGTTTCTGTAGGAGCCGGGGGGGAACAAATGTTTACACTTTGCAGGCAACAAAATATCTTCCTTCCCTCCTTCTCCCAGGCAGCATAGGTTTGCAAGAACAGTCTACCAAGAAAACAACAATACTCTACAAAATATTAGCAAAGAAAACTACTGTGTCCTGTAACATCAACTTCTGGGTGATTTCCACGATTTATTTCCTGGAATACAGCACCTGCTAGCATGGTGTTTTTGAAGGGGAAAAAGTGTGAACGTGGAGGCTGGTGCATGAAAAGTTACTGCAACGCTGTGCGGATGAGCCTCTTCTAAGCAGCTCAACAAAGAAATAATCAGGATAGAAAAATGACAACAAGCAAGGACTCTGCTACTCAAAAGAAAATAGCATGTAAATTCGAAAGACAATGGGGAAAAATTAGGTAGTAATTATCAGGAAGGCTGAACAAAACAGATGTTTTATTGTCTTGCAGAAATTAGATCAAATCTTGGGTTCACATTCAGATGCAGAGGCTTGGACAGAGAACATGGGAATGGCCTCTTCCTACCACTCTTCCTGTGATTTTTGTTTCTCTCCCTATTTTAAGCCCAAGGGAAATGGCCAGAGGTGCTGAGGACAGACTATGCACTTTCTAGAGTGGCCCAACAACTGCAGACTTTGGTTTTTGAAGCCGCTGTTTACTGTGTGAGCAAATAACGATCAACAGCACCATCACAGCAACTCGTGTAACGGAGCGCTGCAAGCATTTGCAAACGTTACAAGCAGCTTTCTAGAGACAAACGTTGAAGCCCAAGGGTTTGCGTAAAAATATTCTTTTGATGTATCATAAAATATGAATGAGGAAAACACTCCCTCCTAACCTAGCAGTTGTCTTTTAGAAGGGAACTGCCTCTTTCAATTGCTCAGCCCCAAGGGACCTCTCCCTGTCAAATTCCACAAGGGTCTGGGGGTTTGCCTGGACTTATTTAAGAGCACAACAGGCTGCTGGAGGAAAGCTGCGAGGCAGTCTCGGTTGCAAAGCCTTGTTTGGGTAAGAGACAGCCTTATGCGAGATTTTCATCAGGCTGCATGTATTGCATCTGGGCTTCCTCACTTTCTAGCCAGAAAACACAGCAAGGGTGCGAGAGCGAGAGAATTCAAATGCAATCAGGGGAAGGCAGAGGGGAAATTAGCGGTTTGGGAGAATGGTTGGGAAATCATGGCAGGCGTGGTTTCTGCCCTACTATCGAGGCTGGGTGCCCACGAGGTTTGTAATCTTGATGTGCTCTTTGGACTCCCACCTGCTTCCGGAGGCACAGGTGGTGCCGCAGCCAAGGGCACCTTTCCCCATCTGTGGCTGGCTAGGTGCCACCCATCTTTTTTTTTTTTCTCTCTTCCCCTGCTCCAGACCACAGCGATTCACAGCTTTGAGACCTTCACATCATATTATTGCTATGCTGCAACATGTGGGTGACATCTGAGGATCACTTTGCATTTGCTGGTCCGTAATACGCTGGTAGCTAACAGCAATCCATTGCACCAACCTTTACAAAGCTGCAGCAGTTTCCCATTTATTTCTGGGTGTGACTCACATTGCCAAGCAGGGCTCACAATCCTTTCCTTGACCTAGGTGCAGGATACCCAAAGGCGAGTCCCTCTCCATCATTAGACATAGCACAATGAGAGGATCTAGCTCACTGTAGCTAAATATAAAGCGTCACAGAGCTGGAGACCAAGGGCTGGTAGTGGAGATCTGCCTGTTCCAATATCTATCCCCTACCTTTGCCAAAAGAACCAAAAAAATAACCAAGAGAACCTAACCTGGCCAATGACAAAGAAAGGCCCATTTCTGTTCACCCTACTATAACATGAACGCACCAGATGAGTTCACATCTCCTTTTTGCTCCTAAAAAAAAGGCAGAGCTCTGTTTTATTAAGTGATGGTAAATCCACCCCTAAGGATTCTGGAGTGAAGATTTCTGAACAAGTTGCATTACTGCAGGCAACATACAAAGAGAGAGAAAACATCATCTGGTTTACTACTATAATGATACGGCAATGCAATCAAGTTGCCTAACATATCAGCTTCTTGACAGCTTTCAAGCTTAGGAGAAGCCTCAAGTTAACATGCTATGCTTAATTTCCTTTGGGTCAAACTTATAAGAAATCTAATTTGTTTCACAAGCAGCTCTGGATTTCAGCAGACGGCTGATGAACAATACAGCCAAGAGAGAAAGGCTATTTAGTGTCTCGCATAGATCCGTTGGAGAAGGTAATTGATCAATTATATATTTAGAAACACATTGGGAAAGAGAGCTGACGGTGGCCATGTGACTCTATTTTAATACCTCTGTCTCTTTGTAGGAAGAGAAAAAATAAAAATAAATATATATTAAAAAATATATATATTTAAAAAAAAAAAAAATCAATCCACTCAGTGGGACACCTCCAAATCACGCGTGTTCCTGTGCAGCAAGGTATCCCTCTCACGCACTCAAAGAAAGCCAAGAGCAATCACAGCAGTAGCAGCACTGACTGCTGGGCGTATACGTTACCAGGCTAGGGGTGGGTTTAGGCATTGTCTTCCGTGCTCTGTGGACCTTGACTTCAGTGTTAGCAGCGGTGGCTTTTTTAGCATCCATGTCCTTACTGCCCTCCCCGAGCTTGGTTGGCATTGTAGCTTGCATCTGAGAAAAGGAGCCCACAGTTCTCCCTTTGCTTGCTCCTCCTGGAAGGGTTTTTGCAGCATGGCCGGTGAGAGAAGCAAAGGTGCTGGTAGTCCTTAGAGGTTGCTCCTGTGCCATCTGCTTGGTTAGAATATATCCATTGCTCCCTGTTACAGAAGTCTGTGTGAAGTCATTAGCTTTCATATGGTTTTGCTTCCCAGTCTCGCCATCTCGTTCAGAAATGCCATTTTCTGCTATCCTATTTAATTTAGTACTAGAGTCCTGCTGGCTCACTTTCGTATTGTCCTGAGTGTTTTTAGCTGGGTTTGGGTGGCTACCAGCTTCGCTGTGCTCACAGGAACCGTTGGTTTCACCATCTACTGCCATTCTTGGTTCCCCCGCTTGCTTTTCTGTAGCACTTTCATCTGCAGCCATGGCATTAAACCCTGGAGAAAGAGGGAGCATAAGGAGGAAGAGAGGAGAAAGAAGAGGGTCACAAGCGGTATCAAAACTTCAAAGAGAAGGTACAGCTACTTACAGTGGCTAATGAAGAGCAAACCTCTCCCCCAGAAAACTGCTTGCTATATACATATATACACATTCGTTTAGGTTGCTCACTCACCTACCTGACCGGCTTGCCTGGATCCTCAGATGGTGAAAATTGGGGTGGGTGGCTCAGTTGAAAGCAGCGCACTCATTCTCACTTGCCTCAGCTGCAGATGTGGCCATTTATTCCCAACTATGGATTTTTCAAGGTAAATATTATCTTTAGATTTTCCAATAACTACATTTATTGGACCATATGTCAACACCTCACATGTCAAACAAAACACCGCCCAATCTTGCATTCAGATCTCTGGCAAAGCCCTTCACAATGCCAGATTAACACAAGAAAAGCTTGCTGGTAGGGCTGTACAGCTAAGTTTTTGTGGCACAGACACAGCTCAGCAGCTAAATGTCTACATCAGGGCTCTGCTGCTAAACAAAAAGTTGCAAGGAGTAACTCCCTGGCAATCACAGCTCTTCTGGAAGTGTTGTCCAGTGCAGACCAGCTCTTTCACCGGGATGAAGCAGCACAGGAGCAGGATTCATGGTGTCACTTCAGAGGCAATAGCCAGAGTAGACACAGGACTGAAGCGTGTTAAATGCAATTTTAGACTGAAATAATTACACGACTCAAACGCAGTGAGATTTTTGCAGACTGACTAAAAGCTCACGCGCAGATAAAACAGGTATGCATGTAAAAAGGTTTTTTCCCCCTCTTCCAAACATTTCCATGCTCCCCCCATCAATGAATTTGTCCATCAGAGATTTCAGACCTGAGCTGAAAAAAATCCAAGTATGAACGCCATGTACTTGCAGCAAGGTTTCCAACATGACAAACTAGCCGCTCCCCAGTCAACCAGGAGTGATAACAATTCACTGGCACGTTCAGTAAAATGATTAAATCAACCTGCTGTTAGCGATTCCTTGTATTGTTTTCCTTCCAGAGGCCAGACAGTTATGAAAAGCATCACAAGAAGTACCAGCGAAAGCTTCGTCCAAGTGGGCTGTCAAAGCAGGTAGGACTGATTTACAACCAGCTTGAATCAAAGCAATTTTTGCCTACAGTATTCAGAAGGGCCCAGAGTCAAACTGGAGGACAACTCTGCAAGCCAGACCAGCATGCTGGCTATCAGCATCTCACTTCACACTGCTCTTGAAGCCCAAACACTCAAGGAAAACAATATTCTGAATGTCTCTGCTGACCTGGCAAAAACCCGATGCAAGGCTAAAGCATGAAGAGGAATCAAGATCCTGCATCCCAAGCTGTCAAGTCCAACACACCCGGGCTAATGGTTCAAAGCCGAGCTCTGCAGGGCTTTGCTGTGTGCCCCCGAGCACTCACAGCTCAGTGCCAACACCAGCAGGGCTGGGTGAGCCTGGAGGAGCAGCGCTGCACAGCTCACCGGAATGGCTCTTCCCAGAAAGCACCATATTCCCTTTTCAGTTTGCGGCAATTGAGAAAAAATCTCCCCCCAACTATTTGAGGGCCTACCCACCTCCTTCCTTCCACCCCCTTTTTAATGCATTCATTCAGTTCATCTCCTTACCTTAGGTTGACCTAAGAGATCTATTTGATACCGATTTCTGCACAAACAGCATTTGTAGATCTAGTCTCTAAAACCAATGCCTTCTAATACCTGCAACAACCATATTACTCCCAAAAATTCCCATTTTTTGCCACTCATCTGGGATTTAAAGACAAACATTTCCTGCATCAAACTGAAAGCCCTCTTAAAACTGGTCAATACACTTAGACCATCCAATCCAGCCTCCAGCTTGAAGCATGGCCAACGCTGAATTCAAACCAGGTTGGTCAAGGTGGGTCTCGAAGACCTGCTGCAGCGCTCGACTTGCTCCAGCCTAGTCCTACCCATAAATTACAAGGGGGACAGTCCTAGTCCTGCCCCGTGTTTCCAACTGAAAGCCACAGATGTTGAGCACTAAGCATCTTACTGGAAAGTGTCATCAAAACCCGATGACGAGTGGTAACTCTTCCCTGGGGTTCAACTCTGGCCATTTTTCCTGACAAGACACTTGCACTAAGCGGTCCATTCCCCCCAAACTCAGGCAGCTCAGCCCGCAATTGCCTCCTACATGGGCTCTGCCAGCTCAGAGCCTCCAAAACAAGCTCCAAAACCTCCAAAAAGAGCTTACCGGTGCTCGCTGGAGCACATGCAGGGGGGCAGAGGCAGAAACCCCACCTCCGGCAGGAGAGCCAGAGCTGAGTGGCTCTCCAAGCACGACTCAAAGTCATCACCTCCATCTGCTGCCCCCTCACGCCACCCAGACCACCTTCTGTGTGCTGAAAGCTCTCATAAGATGCACAAGGGTTTGTTTTGGATAGCAACAACTCTGACTGGGAAAATATAAAGTGCTAGTTTTTCCACTGTTATTTAACTATTTGAAAAGTCTTGGGCAGAGGGAGCCAACAGCTATGCCCTTATTCTTTCAATTCTTGTTTCTCTTTCTGCATTTGGTGTCTTTAAAAGACCGTGCTGTGGCCGTTAAAACAATTATTTCAGCAAAGTCAGTGCCAGAAGAAAACAAAAAATGAGCTCCCTAACCACAGAGGGAGGTTTCTAGTGCTCAGCACTAGGCACCTGGCCGAATGAAGCCTTCAATATTTGTTGATTTAAATACTGTGCACTCCCACCAGAGCAGCCAAATAACTTCAGTGGCTGACTATTAGATAAACTGAATAAGCAGAGGGCAAGAATTGCTCTACCTGCCATGAAGGCAACCAAAACAAGGTAAATTAGAGCACTGCCCTAGGGGAAAGAATAACTGCATTACTCCAGAAAGCGTCACAGACTTTATGAAAAATCCATGAGGCTAAAATTAAAATCCCACATACAGTTTCCCCCCACACACTCTTATTAAGAGTGCAAAATGCAATCTGATTGACTGTGGAAGTGGCATCAATCCCCTATAAACAGGCACCAGACTTCCAAATCTGTATGACTAGAGATTTGACAAAACAAAGATATGAAATTTCATAGTCCCCAAAGTTGCACAGAACTAGAGAACTTGACAGCAGTTCATCAGGGCTATGGTTTTGATTTAACAGGATTACGCACCCACTCTGCCCTGCCGTAAATGACTGCACACGTTGCAGGGCAAGGCAAAGTCCTACAGCTTCCAGCTCCAGCCCTGACCATCAGTGCTGCCACTGCTCAGCAAGCTGAGCAAAATGCATTGCGGAGCATCACAATTCGGTGCCTAACGGACACGCATCCACAGGACAAAAGCTGTTATGGCAACTGGCATCACACGGCTCGCTGGCTGGCAAGAGTCAGCAGAGGCCAAGGACTGAATAGGAAGAGAGACTACATCCCTCTCCAGCCTCCGACAGGTCTGAGACACCGCGGGCAAGGCTGTCCTGAGCTGCTGGGACAGGCTTCTTTGGGAAAAGATCATCTCCATCTTCCTGCTCCCTTTTCTGGCAGCACTAAAACAAACTCATAAATACTTTGGAATAGCATTGTTTTCTACAAACCGAGTTCCTGTACAGCTCAGGGCTCCTGCAAGAAGCACCACAGCCAACCCACCGACTGCAGGAGCTCATCATCCCAGGGTCCTACCTGAACATCGAATTAAAGAGACCTCCACAAAGAACTAGTTTATGTCAGGAGCTACGTTGTTTAATAAGATGTGGTAACCCAAGTAAGCTAGTCTGGTTTTCACAACCAAAATACCTGGTCTGGTAATAGGAAAATAGGAGTTGCTGTCCCCGACTAGGCTACCGCTCCACTTGCCATGACGCTCTGCCTCAGTGCTCCATCCTCGTCTAACAGGACATGTCTGCAAGTCTGACCATGTTCAGCAAGTCTTAGGTACACACTTACAGTACTGCATATTTACAAGCATTGCTGGATAGACATTATTCAATATATATTTCCACTTTAGCTGAAATATGGCCTATAGATGGGGATGGGAACACAAACTAGAGACAGCAGGAACCTCACAATGGAGAAATACTGAAAAAAACAGCCTACAGAAGCTCTCAACAGCACCAGACAGCCAAAGAAACACTTGATCCTGACATGACCTTTTAATCTCCCCTTTTTCATTATCAAAAAAAAAAAAAAGTTTCACTGCAAACCTGCTAAAATCTTGATTTCAAATACACCCCGTGGCAATGAGTTCTCTTCTTGAAAATGCTGTTCAACAGCTTTTCCACTCTTGTGCTGCAAGTGAATAAAAACATAAAATCGGTATTTCTCTAAAACTTTACAACTTGACAGTATTCATCCCTTCTAAATAGAACAAAATTATGTTACCTCCATATTCACTTTTCTCTCCAAGTCCCTCATTGTTTCTTAATCTACAACCATTCTTTCTTTAATTAAAAAAAAGAAAGGTAGAAAGATATAGCCTATGTCCACGGAAGTGTAACCTCCTAGTACTAGCATCCTAGTACTTTCAGAGCTCCCTTATGCATCCCCTACGCCATATGCAGCAGTAAAAGCTTGTCACATCGACCACAACGCTGCCTGCATCCCGATCCAAGCGTTAATTTAAAATCCAGCAACGTGTAGGACAGGTAACTTGCCCAAGAGATTTATTTTCTGTTATGGTGCCCGTTCTCCCAGGTACGTATCTGAAGTTGATACCAAGTTGAAACAAACTTCAGTAAAGGTGTATCTTCTAGGGGCTGGCTACGTTTTAGTAACACCAGGAATTTAAGACTCAGAAAATTACGTAAATACATTATCCCTGCGACTCCACGTGGCAAAGAATAATCAGTAATATATTTAAATCACTTCTCTGAATTAACAACTCATTGAGAGCAAGGAAGAAGTCACACCCCTCCCACCTCTCCCCAGGCTCAAGCAGACCCTGTGCAGAAGTTTCAGTCTTAACCTTTCTTTTCAATATCAAACACCGTCATTCAAAATTGAATTAAAATTCCCATGACGAGAACAGAGTCTTCGGAAAGCAGGGGAGAAGCTAAGTCAGACAGGATGAGGACACCTCATCTCATTTTAGCTGTCTAAAAGAGATCTCAAACGCCAGGGTGCCCCTAAGCCACCACTGCAACCGACAGAAAGAAGACGACAGCTCAAAAAGCACAGTCTGACTTCAGACATCCATCTTTGGATAAACTAATCACCGCCTGGACATGCCTACCGCGTGTAAGCAGAAATGAGCTGGACTAGTTCAGAATTAGAATGATAACTTCAAAAAAAAACCCCCTAAATTAGGCAAAACGAAACCCACCTCTGCTCTCCCAGCCCAGACTCCCGCAATGCTGGTTCCTCTCCGCTGCCTTTGCCTGTTGGGTTTCCAGCCCTTCCAGCAGAGCCAGACCTGGCTCCGGTCCTGCCCCAGAGCTCGCTTCAGCCTGCCAAAACCTGCCCGCGGGCAGAGCCTGTCTAACAGATGCGCTACGGTCCCCACCAGCCGTCCCGGCCACAGCCAGAGGGAACCGAATCGCCTCTGCGGAGACCAAAGGGGATGAGTGGCCACCAGAAACTTTCCATATGCAGGCAGCCAGATGATCAGAACGCTCTGAAAAAAAGTGTCTTAAATATATTTTTTAAATTCAGATCTCACTGCTCAGTGAGATAAAATAAGAAAGATATGCAAGCGTTATGAGCCCTTATATTCCAGGCCAAAATGCAATCATCACTAGGTCTGAGGGGGGGAAAAAAAAAAAACAAGGGGGGGGGGGGGGGGAAGAAAAAGGGAAGAAAAAAAATATCCTACAAGCAAATGCACTATTATCTGATCTGGAACTTTTACAAGCTTTTCTGAACATAGTGGTGCTGAGCACTGTTAGAGGCGAGAGATCCAACTGCTCATGTCTTGCACGGTATTTTCCATGCATTTCGGGTGCTTCCAGCACAGGGCACAGGGCAGCTCTGGGCCGAGCCACGGGGCTTCAGCTGCCGCAAAAGAAACATCAAACTCTGAACTAAGCAAAGACAGATCTTAAATGGAAAGCTCACGATTTTGAATGGCAGTACAAGTACGTACTGCATACATTTATATTTATATATACACACATTTCACAGATTTTTTACCTTAAGCACTTTGCAGATCATCTTTAAAACACCACAGATACCACAGTCATTTATTCAATACCCAACTGTCCTGCTGGATAAAACTTTTAAAAGCAAGAAATGCACCTGCTTATAATCCTTGTGTTACAACAGTTCCCTCCCCTCTTCCTCCTCAAAGTGAAAAAAAAGGAAAATTGTAAAGCAGAGAGAAGCCCAGCTGACATAAAAAGGATGATAAAGAGATGGGGACTGAAACCATACAGACTAGGGAGAACTGGTGGCTAGAGATCCTGTATCCATTGGAAGGGAAAGCACCACCTCTATCGTTCAAGCCAAAAAGCGGAGCATTTTGAAGCCAAGAAATGAAGAGAATTAAGTGTTTCAGGCCAAAGTTCCTCTCTGGAGCGAGTTACTGATGGTCTCTTCTTCCCCCCACCCTTTTAAATCCATGAAGGTGGGTGATATCCATCCAAGCGGCCTGGCCCTGTATTTCCAAAACATAAGTGCCACTTCTCCCAGTGCCCTGGCGCACTGTCACCCTGTGGCAGTGTCACTGCTTCCCACCTCCCGTCAGACACGCCAGGAGTCAAAAAAGTAAAAAAAAAAAAAAAAAAAAGAAAAAAAAAAAAGAAAAAAAAAACCCACCTTCTGCTGCTAATGCTCAATACTGAGATTATACTGAGGTTGGGTAAATGGGATTCAACATCTCGCCGGTGGGCTGCCTGTGAATACCGGCGGTGACTCAAAGCAGTTTAACAGCCTGCGTGAAATTAATTCCCTCCTTTGCCAGGGATCGGGTCCACAGTGTTAGAGCGCTGGCCACGAGGCCACGAGCCCGTCCATGACTGAGGGATACTCCTCTCTGGGGCTGCCAGGCTCCGAGCGCGTTTCTTCCGCTGCTGCAGCCTGTCTGCCGTGGGGTGCAGCCTCCCTGGAGCAGGGGTCTCAAACACGGGCAGCACCTGGGTGCACATCTGGGTGAACATCTAAAATACCTGAGCATAATTTTCTCTGTCTGGTCTCCTGGCCGTCAGTCTCAGCAGAGGATTCCAGTGCTGAGTACAGCGAGGCGAGAAGATTATTCTTTTTCTCCTTTTAAAGCAGCCATCTCTGCACCTGGGAATGCAAAGGTTGCAGCTGCTCAGTGGAAAGCAGCACTTTCCTCACTCATGGCAGCTTCCTATCTGCAATAAGAGGGAAAAAAAGAAAAAAGGCCCCTCCAGGAATTTAAAACTGACACTCTCTAAAAGCGGTTTTAAGTTTATTTGAGAGCAAAGTGACTGTGCATGTCTCATCCAGCACTGTGCTCCAGCATCGTTGCTCTTGTGAGAGAGCTGCCTCGGGTGAAGTCTCAGAAACGCCGAGGCTAATGGAGAATTTTGTTAACAACTCCCCTTCCTGCTCTTTCGTGCTGCTGCTTTAGTGGAACTTTCCATCTCCGGGGCTGAGGAATCAGAAAAGGAGCGGTTTGCCTTGAAAGGTCAAGCGAGATGCAGCTCAGAGTTAGGAGCTATGTACATTAGGAGAAGAACTGAAATCACTTGCAATTCTTACAAACAAACCTCTTTTTTAATTAGTTTCTCTGTGAGTCAGACTAAAGACAATATGGCCTAATAAAACATGAGAGCAACTTTTTTCCGCTCATCTCTTCCATCTCCCTGCCCCTTTCCCCTCCCTGTCAAAGGAAAAGATGGACCTAAACTCACACCCACATGTAAAACTAAACTGGAACATTTCCCCACGGATAACAAAACACAGTCTTATCCACAGCTTTTTTTTCCTATCTGTATTGAGCAATTTTACACAGAAGGGGACACTGAGTCTACTGAGCAACTTGCACTGGACTTTAGGCAGGCTGGGACTCAACCCCAGAAATAGAAATGAAAGTGCTGGGAACATGCAAAGATCTTGTTCCTACAGATGTATGTTAAATTTATAGTTCAATTATTTCTCTTTATCAGTGCCAGAATGAATCCAGAAGCGGACATCCCAGCTGGTAACAACAGTGCATTTCTGCAATACCTTCCACTCGAGGAACGAAGAACAAAACACTACGACTGCCCACCCAAGGACCCCCTACCTCCAGGTTGCTCCCCGAGAGCACCCACCCAGCTCCCTGCCCCAGCCTGATGGCACTGACAATTCATCCCCTGGGGCAGCAGCTACTGAGTTGTCACAAATGACAGGCTCGGGGACAACCAGAAAGGGGATGCACTGCCTCAAAACAGCATATTATAAACTGGGGCAGCTCAGCTATTGCCCCACAAGAGTACGAGCCTTCCCTGCAACAGGAGATCTTCATGGAGAATTCCAACATGATGATCTTCATCAGCGGTGGAGCCAGACAACAGTCGCAGGCACTACTGTAGCGGTGCCAAATGTGCTTTGCTTGGGGGACAAACCCCTAAATCTCATTCAAGGCTGCAAGCTACCTGTGCTTCCTGGTTTATCTTGGACACAGAGAAAGCACAAGTTTGTACGTAGAGGTGTAACTCGTAAAAGGCCATTCAGAGAGGCAGCAGTGGAGCTATGGTACGTGCTAACCCAGTTCAAATGGGGATCTGATACTGACCTCAGTATCAGTACCCTTCTGTGTCAAGGGGGAGTAAAAAGAGGGAAAAACACAGTAATTCACACCAAGTCTTTAGCCCAAACAGCACCTTTAGTCTGTCTTTGAATCTGCAAGTTCAAGCTCTGAAAGTTTTCAGATCCCAGTACTGACAGATAACCCTCTGGGGATTTTCCCAAAGGGAACAAAACCCAGAACAGATCTAGTCTTACGGTGCAGGCTATGGCTCTCATTAAACAAACGATCAGTCTGCTGCAGCAGCTCAGCCTAAGCGAGAACCCAGAAGCACCAGCAGACTTGTGCGGATTCCCATTCCCACACATCATAGAATCATGAAATGGTTTGGGTTGGAAGGGACCTCTAAAGGTCATCCAGTCCAACCCTCCTGCCGTGGGCAGGGACATCTTCAACTAGATCTGGTTGCTCAGAGCCCCGTCCAACCTGACCTTGAATGGGATGGGGCATCTACCACCTCTCTGGGCAACCTGTGCCAGTGTCTCACCACCCTCATTGTAAAAAATTCCTTATCTATCTAGCCTGAATCGACCCTCTTTTAGTTTAAAACCATTACCCCTTATCCTATCGCTACAGGCCCTACTAAAAAGTCTGTCCCCATCTTTCTTATAAGCCCCCTTTAAGCACTGAAAGGCCGCAATAAGGTATCCCCGGAGCCTTCTCTTCTCCAGGCTGAACAACCCCAACACTCTCCGCCGTTCCTCATAGGTGAGGTGTTCCACCCCCCTGATCATTTTTGTGGCCTCCTCTGGACCCGCTCCAACAGGTCCACGTCTGTCCTGTGCTGAGGACCCCAGAGCTGGACGCAGCACTGCAGGGGGGGGTCCCACCAGAGCAGAGCAGAGGGGCAGAATCCCCTCCCTTGACCTGCTGGCCACGCTGCTGGTGATGCAGCCCAGGATACGGTTGGCCTTCTGGGCTGCCAGCGCACATTGCTGGCTCACGTCCAGCTTTTCGTCCACCAGTACCCCCAAGTCCTTCTCCGCAGGGCTGCTCTCAATCCCTTCATCCCCCAGCCTGTATTGATACTGGGGGTTGCCCTGACCCAGGTGCAGGACCCTGCACTTGGCCTTGTTGAACCTCATGAGGTTCACACAGGCCCACTTCTCAAGCTTGTCCAGGTCCCTCTGGATGGCATCCCATCCTTCAGGTGTGTCGACCGCACCACTCAGCTTGGTGTCATCTGCAAACCTGCTGAGGGTGCACTCGATCCCGCTGTCTAGGTCATCGATGAAGATAGCAGACAGTACTGGTCCCATCCTCCTCGCTAAAGGAAAATGACTGTTCAAGCAAACTTAAAGAGAGAAATGGCAGACTTCAGGGTGCTTTTCCAGTCCACGCATCCCAGCTCCATACGTTGCCACCCATCCCTGAGTCACGAAATAGGGCTCAAAGAAACTATTTCATGCCGTCTTGCAAGTCTGCTGTAATGATTTCATGTTCACGCAACACTCAAAAATGTAAATTCTTTGCCAACACTAAACACTGTTATTAACAGACTTTAGGGACATTAACTAATTGAACTCCTATGACAATCACAGCTGGGTAACGAAGGTCAGCAAAGAACAACGCATATATCACAACGACCACGCAAACCATTGTCTTTTACACACGTGGCATGCTTGGGAAGAGAAGGATACAATCTGAACGTTACCACAAGAATGGAGACTATGCAGTTCACATTTTAGGAGCTTTCTTTCCCCAGTAACAGAACTGGACAATAAGCTGCAGTGGTTGGATTTTGAGCACCTCGTGAAGCCTTGAGACTGTTCCTGCTCAGGGAGGGTTCTCAGCTTCCTTTTGATACACAGCATTTGCTTTAAGCCAAAATCAGTCAAGACATACAAGACACAGAAATGTCTCTCTTCCCACCCTCCTTCTGGATTTTTACCTCCATAGACTCTTGTCACTTACCTTAAGACCAACGAAGAGCTAAATAAACTAGCTTTATAGTCCTGAGCCAAGCAACACAAGGGATCAAAGTGAGTCTCCCCCCAGAGCAACACGACCTCCCACTGACATCTCAGACTTCGTCTCTGGTCTGCCCAGACCAGAGGTCCACACGCAACCGGCATCAGCAGCAGCACTCACGTGCTCCCAGTTAATATGCAAGCACCGTGGCCACATCTGACGCAGCATTCAATATTTTGCCTGTTCTGATCTTTACTTTCTAACTACAGCAGCTTGACAAAACATTATGCTGGACAGAAGAGAAAGAAAAAGCAATGCTGTATTCACACACATCTGAATTAAGCCCAAAATTTTGTTTCTAGCTAAGACTAGGTATTTTGATGGGACCAGTTCAGTGCTTTTCTAATGCTTTATTAGGGAAAGGAGAACAAAAATACACCAAATCCCTGCAGAGCTATGAGAAGTAACTAGTCAAGGAATAATAAAGCCACAGAAAGAAAGGAGGGGGGGGAGATAAAGGGCAGTGGGGTTTTTTTTCCTAATCCCTCTGACACATTTATTAAGCCCTCACATTTGTGTGCATGCAACTCACAGACAACCACGCAGGAAAGTCTTCGTTAAATTAACACGTGCGTTGCATCCTGCAAAGTAAAAGTAAGCAGAAACAACGCAGAAGCTACGAAGCATCCCACAACAGCACAAGGTGTGGAGTGTCTAACCCCACCAGACATCCTGCAGCGATCAGTGCCTGTTCTGGAGCAACGGAGAAACTCATAGGAAAACAGAAAGTTAACTTTAATAAAGGGAGGAAAAGGGCTAGGTCATCATGTGGCGGGGATCAGAGTTCAGTTAAAACCAGTCACACAGAGGAGGTTCATAGTAACTCCTTTGCACTTCACAGCCACACCAAAGCAGAAGTGAAAATGAGATATAATTCTTTAGGTGGGTGGAGATGGATGGACTGAAATGCAAATTTGCATCTTCTGGGGAAGAGCCCTGCTCAGAATACCACAGGAGGAGAACGGAGCCGCTCTGTTCATGGGAGCACACCTGAGACGCTTGGGGGACAGAGCCCATCTCCAAGCCCCCAGTTTTGTTCCCATCACATGCCGACCTCACGAGCAAGGTCTGGCCCTCAACCAAGGCAGTTGCTCACCTTCCTCTTTGTTGTTGGTGATATCTTTCAGCAGCTCAGTCTTCATGCAGGCGTCTTTCCTTGTCTCTCCCTTACTCAGCACTGTTCGCTAGGGGTGGGCAGAGAAGGGATAAGGGGGGAAAGAAAAAAGTATCATGGTTTAGCTCAATGTTCATACACACGTTGCGTTTAAAAGAAGAGACAATCATGGATACATCCTGTTTACATCACGGGCAAACCTCATTCTGCAAAATAACGCTGCCAGGAAACTGCCACCAAGGCAGAGGTCAAAGATAAAAAACGGTAGGGCTTGCCCCAGCTGACAGCCCGTTTCGCCTGAGAAGCGGAGGGGCTTTGAGCTGTGCCCAGGGCTGAAACCTCACAGATCTTTGGTTAAGAGGCAGCCAGTTTTTCTGAGTGTTTGGGAATCCAGCTGAGTACGTCTGTACAGGCGCCATGAAAGGTACCTCAAGGAGGTGACCCTTATCCCCCCAAAACTTCTTAGGTTTGAGGAGGGGGAAGGCAGATCTATCAAACTTCTCATTACACATCATTTACCAACATTTACAGCCCAAGTATGCTTTTGCTGGGTTTGGGTTTTTTGTAGTTCATTCAAATGTAACTTATAAAATGCAAACCACCAGTGAGCTACAGCTAACTCATCGTTCATAACATCCATGTTTATTCAAGCTAATGAGCCCTATTTTTAATTCTATAGAAAGTAATTTTTCTTTTTTTCCCCCTCTCTTTTTTTACTTTTTTGTAAAAAGCGAACACCTGCTCATCTCCTCTGCCTTTCACACGCCTGGAGTCATGTTGCTAGATCAGGTTTACAGCCTTAATACCTTCTCTTTCTCTTTTTTTTTTTTTTTTGAAGTGGCAAGACAAAAAAAAAAGCTAGCAAAACAAAAGGAAAAAGGTATTAAAAAACCCCAAACACACACGAGAAGGGGTCCTTTGACACAGCTCTGTGTGTAAGGAGACAAGCTAGTCTGAAAGGTAAAGATGGCGACTGCCTTGCAAAGCTGCCGTGTGATCGGGGAGGCAGCGACGTCCGCCCTCGGGGCCGGGGCCAGGCCGGGTGAAGGGTTCACCGCACGCTGCCTGCGTCGCAGGAGAAGAATAAGCCCAGGTCAAGCCAACTGTGGTAGGCCAGCACGGAGAGCAGATGGTGCCTGCAGCCATGCAAATCACAAGGTTTAAAGCGCAGAGTGATAAAGAAAGAAAAAAAACAACCTGCCCATCTCCCATAAAGCAAGCAAAAGAGGCAAGACACACGCACGAAGCCTGGTGTATCAGCTCCAAAACCATTCCCAGCAGCAGCCTGCCCTTCGCCGCATCGGTCTCTGTCCGAAGCTAGCAGGGGAGACGAGCTTTGGTGTTGCTATTGCTACTACCAGCCACCCTGTCATTTTTGTTTCTACGTGAACTCAGCTGCAATGCCAGGTGCCGGCAGGTATTGAAGCACAGGGTCTTCCTTCACCCCGATTTCAGCAGCCTCCTGCCCCGTGCAGCCAGGGAGGGCTCATCCAACACCGGGTCCCTTGGTGCCTGCAGGACCACCCTGCCCTGCACCTAAATGCCGTCATCTGCAAAGCAACACGCAGCTGATGGGAAGGAGGAAACTGCAGGGATGCCGGCTGGGCACAGGTTCTTGGGAAAGCCTCCACCGCCTGCCAGGACCGCCCGCCCAGAGCTAAGGGCACCTTCAAGGATCCTAGCGAGGAGGAAGGTGGTTGTGGGTGGCTGCCTGCCACCGAGCGCAAGCAAACACGGCCACGTCTAGATGCTCTCAGCAAGAGGGAACGTGTGCCCCGAGCACACCACCTTCAGATTTTCAGACACACGCCAAAAAGCTGTAAGCGTTTGAAACCTCAGCTCAGCCAACCGATCAGATAACCTGAAACAGAACATGCCTCCAGCCGACACTGGCCAACAGCTTCCATCAAGAAACGATCATAAAAACACAGCCCAAAGTTTGAACATAGCTCAACTTTTTTTTTTTTTTATTTATTTGCTAAGGCAATAATATATATCCTTGCTGCAAACACCTACTTGTAAACCCCACCTCTGCTCTACCCAGACTTCTTGTAAACTGGGAATAACTTCATTTTTCTCATGGACTTACCCTGCTGCAAGACTAACGCAAAGAGAGCCGAGGCTCAAGCGCAGCCCCACGGCTCCGACCATGGGAAGGGGCACCCAGGCCCTCGCCACAGACACCAGCAGCAAATAAAGAGCCTCAGTCTGTCTAACAGGGACAGACTGTTTTCCCAACCTTTGTTGCAACAAGGTCAGGTCTTGATATTCCTGCTATTAAACTGACTTATACAGGAAGCCCCAGGATTCCCAGCAAGTCGCTTTTACCCATCCGATTCTAAGTTTTTCTTTATTTTATAAGCAGCAACCCCACTCCACAAGCCATCCACACTCTCCCTTCCACAGAGGCATTGCTGCTGCTCAGCCCATGAGGCCTGAAGAAAAGCCACTGCAGGAACCCTGGAGTCAATCAGACCTCAGCAGCTAACGACCACCCTCCCTCCTCACTGCAATTACCAGGAGCTCGGGGCTGCCCTGGATCCTGGCCAGCGGCGGGAGCTCTCAAAGCAGAATTTCCAATGCCAGGAGAAGTCAGAGAGAAACCATGGCTTTTTCCTGTGAGCGTAATAAAAACTGGGTGCCAAGGCAAGGCTAACCAAGGTGGCACCTGACGGGCTCTCCTGGTCCCTATCTCAGAGACACATCCCTTGCAGCAGTGGCTCTACAACTTCCATGCCTTGCTCTGAAACAAACAAAAACTCAGCATCAAGGTAGAAAATAAAATAATAATTTAAAAAAGCCAACTAAGAATTTTGAAGCATTTTGATCAAAAGGAAGCTAGAGGAAACCCCTGCAAAGCGCTCGAAGCCTCTTCCCCCCAGGCCAGCGCTCTCCCCTCCTTGCTCCATCACCACCCGGCAGATGCAGCAGCCGGCACCCAGCACCGACGGGCACCCACCGGGCACCCACCACCAACCGGGCAGCGCTGCCCATTCATTCCCACCGGCCCACGGCTCCACCCAGCCAACTTAGCAGCAACTTCACCGCAAGTGTCAATACCTCCATTTTTTTGTGTGTGTTGGGTTTTTTTTTCCCCCCCCTCCCCTCCCTTAAATTCAGAGCAAACTTCCCTTTCTGCTCACACCCCCCATGCCCCAATCCGTCGGCTCCCGATTGGCAGGGAAATCCTATACCCACCCTCCCCGCCGAGAAATGTCTGCTCCTGCAGCAGTCCCAACAAAAGCCAACTGCCAAGCACAGGCTGCTTCACAATAAAAGTCTCACTCTCTCCATATTTTTTTTCCTCCTTCCCCCCTTTCCCGCAGCCGTTCGCCTCCATTCTCTCGCCGACCCCAGACTGATTATTAACCTTCCGTGGCTGGAGAGCCTCCATAAAGCGTACACACCACCAGCAATGAAGCGTTATCCCCCACACACCCTTTTAATTTTAGGTTTCAAGTGGAAGAAAAAAAATTATTGCATCTTAAGAAAGACTGATTAGGTCTTTGAAAGGGCTTTAAAAGCCATGAGGATCCAAGCAGAGGAGCTAGTGCTGGTTTAGTTCTTCTTCTCCACCTGTGTTTACAAGAAAACAGGCTTCCTCTCCTCCGCGAGGTCTTTGGAGGGGATGGAAGACGGGTCAGACCAGCCAAGGAAAGGCTCTGCAGCATTTCCAAACAGACGACGACTAGAAACTACAGTGGTGCCTTTAAAACAAAAAAAAAAAAGCCCACAAAAAAAAAAAAAAAAAAGAAGAGAAAAAGAGCAAAGCTGGGAAACACAGAAAGCTTTCTCAGCCTCCTCCTTGGCATTTTCATCAGCCATCCGGGTGCCCTTCGCAAGGGTCCAAACAGGTTTTATAGGCAAAGACAATACATGCACAGCAAAACTCCAACATATTGCAGCTTAC
The DNA here is from genome assembly GCF_964195595.1 of Calonectris borealis. Lineage (NCBI taxonomy): Eukaryota > Metazoa > Chordata > Aves > Procellariiformes > Procellariidae > Calonectris > Calonectris borealis. The sequence goes on from NC_134332.1 coordinate 6,198,710, forward strand.
CAAGCCCAAGAGACCAGTGAGTTACATCATGAACCAGAGCTCTCTCCAGGCAGACCAGGAAGGAGCGGAGGTTGATGTGCTAAGATGTCTACCTTCACCAGGGTCTTTTTTTTTTTTTTTTTTGTATTAAAAATCAACCGTCTAGGAACCTGAGGCTTTGCAGCAGCGTTACTCTGATCGCAGCCATGCAGCTAAAGCAGGTCAATCTGAAAGAGGGATGGGAGCAGGAGGACCCCTCTGAAACTGCTCGCTCCCGTTCGGGGCAGCAGCTGCACCAACACATCTGCCTGCAGACCCGGTGGGACGGGCAGGACTGATCCTGCCCGGCCTGTGAAGCCTCCAGCCGGGAGGTCCACGCTCAGTGGACACGGACCCCTCAGAGGTGACACCACCGGGCACCGCTCCCCACGAGCGCTTGGAGCATGCACCCCAACGGCAGCTCCCCTGCGGAGCCGGGGCTCAGGCAAGGATCTCGCAGCCCTGCAGCAGGGCAGGATTTCACCTCCTGTGCAAGGCGGCGGCGAGGTTTGCAATACACACTGTAGCAGGGCAGAGAGGCAAAGCTCTCAAGAAATGATGCAACCCCAGCAGCAGCAGATTCTCATTCACTCATTTTTTTTCCCTCCCTTTTCCTCCTAAAAAAAAAAACCAACACAACCCAAACCAACTTGCTCATAATCACCCTTGCCTTAAAGAGAAGACAAACATTTTGTAGTTAATTATATAGGAAGTAATGATTAAGAAAACACTTGTAGAAAGAGACTGTTTCTCTTGTAGACATGTGAAGGCTGCTCATTTCAGATCTCGGCGCTGCTCAGGTCCTGCTGTGCACGGGCAGGGTCTGGGATCACTGCTCGTGGGGACGCTGACCACGGGCCTGTCATTAGAAGCAGCAGAAGCATTTGATCTGGAGAAGGAAGGAAACGTAACCACCAGCGTACCTGGCCTACAAAGCAGTCACCAATCTCAAAGCTCCTTTTTTTTTTTTAGGTTAAGGCCACTTCCTTATAAGCCTCGTGCAATCATGTGAACATGGAATTTTATCTGCAGCTCACAACAAGCACTGTCCTTAGCCTGAAGTTTGTCCCCAAATAAAATTCTTCGCAGTTTTTTTGTCTCCTGAATTCCTTTCATCCAGACTCTTCCTAGAAGAAAAGAAACATTTCCTTCTCTACCCCCACGTCCTCTCTCCTATTCCAGCCACACAAATCAACTCCCGAAACAGGGGGAAGGGTAGAAACGAGGCGCAAGTCCCTGCACGCAACAGCTGGGAACAAGGAGACACGTGCATGAAACACAACAGGACTTAAAGTGACTTCTCGTAAGACAACGCGGTCCACAATGGCGTGCAGGCTCCAGACAAGGGGGATTTGCAGAGCCCGTGGCCTCCTGCAAAGGGGAGACCAATTTACCGGACGACAGCCCTAGCATGGACACAGATACGCTCCCTCACCGCTTCCACGCTGGGAAGCATCGTACCCATCTAGCTGTGTCCCAGCAGAGTTAAAGCCAGTGCAACTTGTATGTGCAGGCAAGTGTAAATCCAGAGCAGACAAAGGCATCTCCTCCTTCCACGGGCTGAGGTTAGCAAGGAGCACAGCTGCTGCCTGCCTTCTCCTAGCACCCATGAGGGGAGGGGGGAAAGAAAACCCTAAAATGGAGACCAAGATTCATCACTATCTCTAGCAAAAGCAAACCAGCCATTTCAGAAAAACCCAGTCCCCAGGAAGGCTTAGCCAGATAAAACCATAGCACCAAGAGGAGCCTGGAGCAAGCAGGCTGCAGCAGCCCAGGGCAGGGGAGCTGGGAGGCAGCTTGTCCCCATCGATGGGGCTCAGGCACCTCTTCAGCCTCTGCGCTCCTCTTCCTCCCACCCCCAAACCACCGCAGCCAGCGGAGCAGCTCCCTCTCCCCCTGCCCGTCCCAACGGCGCCCGGCGGAAGGGCTCGTCGGGTCAGCAGAGGAGGGAAACCCCCGCGTGGGCTCCCCTCGGGACCTGGAGGACCTCGCTCAGCTGCCCACACCACCTCCGCCTGGGTCACCTCCAGCCATCGAGAGGCCAGCAGCAAGACAGCGACGCCTGCGAGCCGGAAAAGCGGACAGGGAGAGGAGGGGAAAAAAAAAAGACAAAAAAATAATAATAATAATAAAACTTGCACCCTCGGGCCTGTCCCTCTAATAACTACAGCAAAACCTCACCAAGGCTTTACTCTCCTGGAGGGTGATAAAGCGACACAGCGCTGCCCAGCACCCGAAGTCCTAGAGGTGGGAGATCCTCACACCCTCTCCTCCATGGCCTACAGGCTTCGTCCCCGGCGTGGGGCCTTTTTTTTCTGCTCTGTCATTAAGAGTGGAGCCTGGTCTTTTCCTTCAATCCCAAGAATTGCACTGAATTAGATCATCTTTCTCGGCTCACCTCCCCCTACAGGCTGCTCCCGAGCATGCTCAGCTCGGCCTGGCGCTGCCATTTCATAACTGCATTGTTTACAGACACACACTGACCTGCCATTTTTTGACAGGAGGAGAGGAGCGGGCCTCCCGACCGCTTGCGGCCCCCCAGCCCCTCGCAATAAAAATCCGGTTTGGAGAAGAGAATTTGCAAAAGCGTGGAAAGTAGCAGGCTGTGGGTTTGTGGTGGTGGTTTTGTTGTTTTGGGTTTTTTTTTTTTCCCCTTTTCCCTCCTCGATTTAGGTCAAAATCCACCTGTTTTGGAAGGAGAAGTTAACCCCTTTGCGGGTTGAGGGGAGTGGGCAGGAGAGGTCTCGCAGAGCTCAATGCAAAATGCCAGCCATGATTTTTAGCTTCTTCAAATCTTCGTGATTCGATGTCACCTAAAAATATAATACCCAGCCCAGTCTGCCATCCTCCGTCAAGCCTTCCTCTGTGAGAGAAAGGGTTGGAAATATGGTATTTCCCTTGAACAAACAAGTTGGCTTAGTCCCAGCACATAGAGTTTTCTCCTTTAAATGCAAACCAGAGTATTTTTGCAGGCACACAGGAAAATGAGGAGAGGAGGAGGGGAAAAGTTCCTCATTTAACACCAAGAGCTCCATGAAAAGCCTTGCAAGGTTGCTCCGAGCCCCCTCTCCGTTCCAGTCCTCTCCCTGTCCGTGCTGATCATACTTTACAGGTGAAAGCAGCGCTGACTTACGACGGAGAGAAAATGCCAGAAGAGCCGGAGGTTTCCTCATCCTTGGAACAAGGACAAGTTGTGAAAAGCTTCCTTTGCAAGAGGCACTGTGCTGCTCCGACACAGTATGGCAGCGTTGCAGGGAAGATGCTTGCACGTCAGATCTTCTTAACCCCCACCGCCTCGCCCCTTCTCCACCACGTCCACCAGCCTTCCCCCTCCTGATGGGGACCGAAGGAAAAAGATAAATACATTACCTGGTTTGGGGGAAGCAAGCTGTTACGTTGGATCCCAGAATATTTTTTTAAAAAGCTTGCTCTGCATTTTTTCCCTCTAATTTTTTTTCTTCTTCAAGGATACTTTCCAATTAGCTCGTACAGTGCATGAGCTTCGCTCCTGCTGCTTTCCTACTGTAAATCCTGGCAGGCAGTGCTGCCTGCTGCCCGTCCTCCTCCTCTGCCCCCCTCCAGGACCAATGCCACCGTACAGCAATGCCGGACATTTCCTCCTCCACCCAAGAGACCAAGGAGCTCACACAGGCACGGGGAGGGACCACGGGGATCCCACAGGACCAAGGGAAACACGAGGGGACATAAGGGTCTTCTCTGCAAAGAGCGGTTGGTGTCAAAACTCTTTAAATTTACAGGAGTCGAAAAGAACCGGCTGAAAACGGTAGTTAAGGGTTATAAATTCAAGATTCGCTTCCAAATTACTGACATTACATGTCACTGCAGGAACATATGGTCCTCTGAGCCTCGCAAGCAGGGAGCACACGCTGCCAGAGCCCCAATCCTTTTGAGTGAACCAAAAGCAAGGTAGCTCTCCCGCTGCGGCGATTCCTTGACCGCTCTCAGCTCCAGGAGCAGGAAGGGGAGAAGGAGAAACTTCAGGGAAAAGCAGCAAAAGGACCACAAAGAGGAGCAGCAGGAATCAAACCAGCCCTCCCCCAAAACAGCTGGCCAGGAGGGTGAAGCTCCTTAAAACTGCTTGTTTACCTGAATAAAATAGCTCCCTGCCATTGCAGGAGACGCACGCGATGCTCTTCCGTTAGGAGATGGCACCGCGTAGGAGAGGTCAGGAGAGCCAGGCTCCAGCTGGCAAAAGAAGCCCCAGGATGACCAACGCAGCCTGAGCCCCAGGTCCTGGGCCTGATCCTGCCCACCCGCACCTCTGCTGCCAGGCCCAGGGTTTGTCTAACAGGAGCTGATCAGCAGAAAATATGCCCCATGTGTGCTGCAGAGCCCAGTTCTGTCCACACATGTTCTTGGGAAGAGGGAAGAGCTCATGCTGGCACTTAAAAGTCAATTAAATACGTGAAGGGGAAAAAACCCAAGACCCCAAAGCCCCAGTTTGGGGCTCTTAACCCTTGCTGGAAAGCAGCACGAAGTCCAGACCTCGGGTTTCTCTCTTCCCTCCAAAGTAGGTCAGGCTTTTCAGCGTCTCTCTGCAGACGCTTTCAAAGGGCATCAGCCGGCAGGGACGGAGCATTAGGTGTTTTCGGCCGGCTGTCACACTGGTGTCACCGTGGTCACCAACACACAAGAGCACACGTTGCACACCTCTGTGCTTTTTTGGTTGCTTGTTTTCTCAGCCTTCATCAAACCCAAAGCACATTTTTTCCCCTGGATGGGAGCTGATCAGGCAGCACGTCAAGGCCTCTGCTCTTCACTGTTAAAAAAAAAAAAAATCTCGTTTCTCTCCTTGTGACTTCTTCTGATGCCTTTTCCTTTAGCGCACATCTTCTAAATGACGAATAATGAGCATATTTATAGTCCAGTGGAGACACGATAGATATTTAGATTTGGTATCACAGATCGTCCTGTAAGCTCCCTAATCTTTTAAATGCCATCTTCACGTCTCACTCCTTGATTGAAAATTCATTATCGTGCCTGCATGACAGCTTCAGGGGTCTCCCTCGAGCACAGCAAGCTCAGGCCAGTATTTTGCCCGCTGGCAGGGGTGCCCAGACCCCCCACGGCTCTGGGAGCTTCAGTGTCCGCCCCAAGTCCCACCAAGGTCTGTGGCAGCCAACAGAGCTGTCTGCATGTAATACGAACAGCAGCAAAAAACGCCCCAAGAGCATGGCAGGGCCAGGGGTCTGAATTTTAGGCAACCTTTAAAATAAGCTGCAGACATGGGCCTCCTGCCATGAAATCAACCACGGATGTTTCGTTTTAATCAGCTGTTCCCTTGGATTGCAAGCTACTATTAAAAAAAAAAAATAAAATAGAGACAGAGGGGAGAAAGCCACCCCAAAATAAAAAGGATTGTTTCTTCCTGGTAAAATAATGTTCGCTCTTGCCTCACCCAAAGAAGTGAGCTGTAGGCTTGCTTTATGCAACCAAAGGCTGTCAAAAGAGACCTAGCGAGGAGGTGCCATGTGGCCACAGGCCTCTTCTCCCCTTTGGAAGTTCAGTCTTCGAGCAGCTCGGACACCCCAGGGTTTGCTCTTCCTGCTTACAAGAACTGCAAGCAGGGAGGGCTCCTGGGAGAACCAAATTTTCCAGAAACTTCACACTTTAAAAAATAAAAAAAAAAGCACCACAAATAAAAACCAACCAAAACCACCCCAACCCCAAACAAGCCTCCCCATCCCAGAAGACAAATAAAAGACCACCTGGACAGGAGGAAACAAAGCCCGAGCTTCCCCGGAGCCAGGAGACGTCGGATGCAGAAGTACCTGCAAGCCCATGGCACAGCACAAGGCAACAATCATCACGGCACAGAGGGAGCCTGGCCAGCCTCCTCCAGCCGGCTCCCCAGCACACCCCGCCTGCCCTCCCGCACACCGGGCAGGAACATAAATGTATATAGAAACAAATAAATAAATAACCCCCAGCCATGATTCCCCGAACTATCTTCCTCCTCTCCGAGGCTTCTCCTTCCCCAGCAGGAGACAGCCTGCCTGCGGCCAGGGCCGGCGGGGAGCCGCTCTTTGTGAGGCATAGGAGGTGGACCCTGCTGTACCTGCGGACATCTGTTGTCTTCTTCTGGTGAAGACTCAAAGAGTTGCATATTCCAGATCCTCATGAGCAGTGATTCAGTTTCTGCTCATGTGATAAAAGCTCCCTCTACAGAGTGAGCATGCCCAGAGGAGACCATTTCACTGCTCCCTCCAAGCTGCAGCCATTTCACAGAGAACCTGCCGGCTCCAGGGTGTCCATTGGAGCGCGATTATCCCGGGCATCCCGGGGACGCACCGGTAATGCAGATCATCTGTCAACTTTCTGACAGGGTGCCAGGCCTCAAAACTGATCGCCTGCCTGAAAAAAAAAAAAGCCTTTTAATCCACAGAGCGAGGTGTTCTGTCTCAGTGGCCTTCAAGAGTAGCCCTTGCCCACAGGAAAAGGAGAGACAGGAGGGACAGGGAGGGATGCTGCGCGGCTTGGGGACGCTCCCGTGCCGATTTTGTTCTGCTTAACGAAGCGCCCGACCTCTGAGCGCTGGGACGAAGGCACACGGGTTAAACTGGTTCAGTGTGCAGTGTCCAACTGCAAGTGCATTCGAGATCCGATCTGCTGAGCTGAAGGGGAGCTATTTTTCACTTTGGGGATTAATAAGACAACCTGACCTGGTACAACCAACCTTAAAAGGGTATCACAAACACAGTCATTAAAAAGGGGGGGGCAGGAATGGAATGAGGGGGGGAAAACCCTAATGAAGTGATAGTGCACTACTAGGTGCAGGAGCTCTGAGCTCAGCCTACCTCAAACCATAGGATACAGCTGGCCCAGCCAGCAAGAGAAAAGAAATTTTAGCTTCAAAATAAAAGTAGTTTGTCTCTGTTCCACTTAACAATTAAGCATAAACTCTTGGCAACCTTCGTATCTGCTCAAGCTCCCAGTAAAACTGCCGGAGCAACTCGCAGGAACATCTGTAAGCAGAGATCGGCTGGAAGAGATTCAAGCGCAAGACTGGCATTTATCGGCGGCAGGAGCAGGAGGCTGCTGGAGCTGGGTGTCGCGCTGGAGAACCTCCCACCCGCGCAGGGGGAGGGCGGCTGGCAACCCTGGAGAAGAGGCCAGAAGGAAGAGGAAACTCAGAAATGGACTGTGGCACCACCCGCTTGTTCTTGGCCAAAGAAAAAACAGTTTTCAAAAAAATAAGAGCACAGAAGATAGTTCTCTTTAAGAACAGAAATTAAAATGAAGACGAGCCGAGTGTAATGTGTTACAGTGGGCTGGGGGGGGCAGGGAGCAGCCTGCACTGTAGGGAGAAAAAAGCCATCAAAATCCATAGTGAGGTTTTGAGGAACCCAAGGATTTTGTTTGCCTTACACCTTGCACCAAAAGCAGGCATGCAAATTCAGGCCTTCAGCACAAGCATGAAGCCATCGCCTGCTCTGCTCTACCCATCCCCTTCTCCTCTGCTGAGCATCGCAGGAGCATGTCCTGCCATTGCGTTACCGCAGGCTGGAAACATCAACAAGCCACATTTTCTCTGGCCCAAGCAGCTACTTCACCACCGTGTCCAGGCACATTTGCAAAGCGTCAATAGCTAAAGCAGCAGAAGAGCCTGCCACGGATCTGCCTCGGCTACGAGGACATTATTTTTCTCTCCACACTCTGGAAAAGTTTCACTACTAAACAGTTAAAACACACAAGGCTACATCAAGATGACTGAAATTGATAGAGAAGGAATATTTGAGGTGATGGTATAAAGCAAGCATCTCTCTTTCACCCACTGGGTTTTTGTTTGATGTAAATTTTAAGTTTTAATATACACGAAATGAGATTTTCCTGCCCTATCAGTCGCTAAGAGGTATAGAGGTAACTCATTTAAGACAACCTTGAAAATCCTCAAACAAAAGCAACAACAACCGACTACACTGACAGAAGTTGTATTATCCACCGCATCAAAAGATTACTGTAGTTCAAACCAAAGATGGCTTTAAAATAGTTGATGCGTTGCCCTTCCTTGCAGCATGAAATTACCAAGCTTTCATTAAAAACACAGAAATAGAAACAAAGATATTAACAAACGCAGTGTCAATGAACTACCACAGTCAACATCCCCTTTCAGAGATAAAATAATGATGGAGAACCACACCGCAGCCTCAGCCTTCCCGCGCACGCAGAGGGGCAGCACTCCCCACTTCATCTCAACACTAGAAATGTTTTTACTGCTGAGGTTAAATATACACTGAGAGCAGAAGCTACCAGAGACGCTTTTCACATCTCACGGTCATCCTTGAGAGCACTAAATACCGTTTTTTTTTTTAAAAAAAAAAAAAAAGCAAAGCTGATCAGGGTTTTGCAGATGCTTCAACAATCAACTCGAGCAAAGCGATCGATCGGCACCTTACCAGCAACTCTGCACAGCGCTGCGTTCGCGGGGGATGCTTGTGCATTGATTAATAAGACCTTAAATTTATGCCATCCGAAAGGAGAAAGAAGCTTCCAGACCACCACGGCATTGCTCAGGCTGGCATCACCACCTCTGTGCCCGGGCAGGGTCCAGCAGCTGTCGGAGCAGTGCCGTCTGCCCCGGGTCCCCTATCTCCCCGATTTTGCAGAGGTTGGGTGCTGCACAGGCTCTTTTCTAACCAGCTGGTTAGAGACCCATCTCCAGGCTGGCCGAGGAAGCGGTTTTTCTAATGAGGTAGGATAAGAACAAGCCTGTGCCCCATGAAGCTTTCCCCTTTATTTAACCCAAGTACGCTCCAGCAATTTCCCCACCAAGCCGGTATGAGACAGCATAGCGACCCCTTTCAAAACATCTTCTACCAGCTATAAAACTACAAGGTATTTTTACACCAAGACGCTCTGGCCTCTGTTGCCCGATTCAAGGCTCAAATATCCCTTTCAGAAATCTCACATTTTCAGGAGGAAGGCAGCAGCACAACCACCTCCCTTCACAAAGGACACCGGGTTCCTCAGGGCTTTTGCTTAATTACACCATTATGTACGGCATTTTCACAGCTCCCTTGCAAAGGAAGCACAAGTGGGAGGCAAGGGGAGATTTTTCTTTCTATAGGAAGAACAATATTTAGCTCTGCAAAATACAGGGGTTTTTCCTTATTTCCATCAGGCTCCTCTCATTCCAGACCCTCCAGTTGCTCAAATCTGAAGCTCCCTTTCAGCCTCCTCGGAAGCAATCCCAAAAGCACGATGAGCTGAATGCACTTCTGATATAAGATGAGCATTTCTGCTGGAATCCTGATTTGCGTCTGCACTGCTATGAACCGCTCCGCAGCTCCGCCACAAGCTGTTAAAATGCCTCCTTCCCTCCTCAGCCGTTACGTACAGCATTTCCTAACCAGAATGCCCATTCCCAGGACACACTGAATGTCCTCAGCATCCTCCCAGGGAGCCCAAATGTCCACCTCCAGACTCAAGTAACAGCCTTGAAGGAGCAGGCAGTCATAAATGCACGCTTCTGGAATCACAGCTTTCTCCACCTTTCAAAATCTGTTTTATTTCCCCAAAGTTTCCAAGCCATCTCCCTCCCTCCCCCTCCTTCCCCAGCAAAGTTGAAAACTGCTTTTACTTAATAGGAAACATGAAATGTTCCCTGGGATGCTGCATTGAGTACATCACACACACCAAGGAAAAGGAAAAAAAGAAAAAAAAAAACAAAAAAAAGAAACTAAAGATGCTGTTGCGACAGATGTTGAGATGTAAGCTCTCTGGGAGATGTTGCTATGTTTTGATAAGAATATGCGTTGAGTATTTCATTTACAGGGCAATCCTAGAACTTTATTTAGAAGCATATTGGCCAGACAGCTGTAATTTAGAACATACTGTATTCCTAACAGTTCCCAATTATAAACTCCTTCAGCTTTAACTTATAGTAACCACGGCTCCTTCTATTTTGGAAATCTAAAAACACCATTTCTCCCCTTCATTCAGCTATCGCGTATCAAGAGCTTCTACTGTACAAACACAGCCTCGCTCGAGAAGGGTCCTAAATACTGCAGCCCTTGCATATCCCATCTCAGTAACAGCGAGCAAGCTCATTGCTTTAACCACACTCACCGTTTGCTCCACAGTCAAATGTTTTATTGTTTTATTTGGGAGACAGTAGATGGAGTGGGAATCAGACCCATGTCAGTGCAAAGCCATCCTGCTTATTAGTAGTCTTCTGCCAGCAAAGCCGGCTGCAAAAATGGCTGCTCACATTCAATCTCGCTTCTGCTGCAACACTAACGCTGGAGCTCCGGTGTAGATCCTGCCAATGAGCCTCACGTGTTCAACGTGTCCCTGTTCTTTGACCTCACACCTATTTTTTTTTTTTAAGGATTAGGGCATTCACGTGAAAATAAGCAAGTTCTTCACTGGAGAATCAGTGCTTCATGATGCTTTTATATCTCTCCCCAAATCATGAACTCGCCTATGAAATATCGCAGTTGATGGCTCTACAAGCAATTACGCTAACATTATAAATTTCTGCAAGGAACAGAAGGAGCAGATGAACTCTTTAAAAACAAAGCTCCTGCCTTCATGCAAACATCACTGGTTAAGAAGAGCGGAGAAATAAAGCAAGCATGATGTGTATACAGAATTGGCTCTAAAGAGGCTGCTTTTCAGCAACTGCCATAAGGTGGCAGTGGGTCTTTAAGGCTACCTTACACCTTTCACACAAGCACAATAGGAAATTATCACACGAGTGGTTTTCCAGCATCTGAAACTGTTTAAGTCAAATTTCCTCATCAAGGGAGCCAGACCATACATGAAAACTTGGGGCTGAGATCACCTCAACGCCAGAGTCGCACAAGGAGAAAAAGCCACTAGGATCAATTCTCAAAAGCCATAAACGCAGCCCCCATCTGAGCCAAAGAAAATCAAAACCTTTTCCTTTCAGTGTACAATTACAATGCCGTTTATTTTACATAAACGCTTTTATTTGTGCATTCATCCAACCATAAACAAGCCAGCATCCATTAAAGGGTAAGAGAAGTTCTGCATGGCCAGCAAGCTGGGGCTCCAGCAGACTTTTATGCAGGGACCGTAAAAGCAACACCAGTAAGCAAGCTGGTCACCAACTTAGTGCAGGGCTGACGTATCAAACAGGCTCAGAAAACGCCGTGGAAGCGTTGGGTACACAAGAAATGCAGAACCGGGCAATAAATAGGCAAGTTACTTTAGGTCATAAAGTGACTCATCATGCAGACTGACCCAACTGTGAGAGACCGTCACCTGGATGGAGCAATAAAATAATAAACTATGTTTTGCTCTTCACCGATCGCCCCCTGAACTGCGCTATGAAAAGCATCCAGAGTTGCCCTGAAGAAAGAGCCGGTCTATCTTACTGCACGCAGGCTAAAGATAGAGCGTGATCGCAGAGATTTCTGTTAATAAACACAATAACTTTGTAATACCAATGTATTCACAATGCCCTAAGAAGAGCAAACCTCTTGCCTTACCTTCACTTACAGCCAGGCTGAAACAAGTGTGGACACCCAATAACACACCTCCCGTAGGAGACAGGGTCTGCGAGGGCTGAGGCTCGCGGCCGACATCTCTCCCCCTGCTCCACACAAACTCAGATCTTCCCTACACCTCACTAATACAAACATCGAGAGCCAATGTAAATGTTTTATTGGCACTTTACCACGCAGCTTGCTTGTACAACAACTGGAGTCAATCGGCTCATGCAGCACATACCTGCTGGTGCTTACACATTCCTTGTGAAAAGCTGGCAACCACAGACGACATCCAAAAACCCAACCTAGCACAACTCAGAGTCCCCTTCCTTCCCCCAAACCCACTCGCCAATACGTTAAACCCCTGCAAGAAGCACAAAAAATCTCTCAGCCAAAGGAATAAACATATCTATATTCCCTCCTCTCCTTGCCAGTTTGGAGGACCTGGTGTGGCAAGGTTTGTCTGCAATCCTTGGAATGCAAAATAAGCCCGAAAAAGGGAGTTTGAGTTTTACATTCTTTCGCCCTCCCACAATCGCAGTCGGATCTAGATTTAAACTGCAGAGCAGGTCTGCGCCCTGCAAGGCTTTCCATTAATAATAATTAGCGACCGAGCCGCGCAGCCCACGACTGAGACGCGATCACATGCCTTCCAGTATGAAGGCACAACCCAGCAAGTCCCCGCAGCCCTCGCTGCCAGCCCCTGCCTGCTGTCGCTTTATGTCACCACCCTAACATTAGACAGGTCCGTTCTTTATATAGGTTCGCCAGTCAGTAAAGGTCAGTATTTTAAAACCCCTCCCCGCTGATCCGCAGGAAGCGATTTGAAGCCATCTCGTGTCAGTGGTTAACTATGCTGCTTTTGAATCAATTCCAACAGTTTTTACCTCATCCGGTCTCCTCGCTCCCCCGGCCCGGGGGCACGGGAGGGAATCGGCCAGATTTGCCCTACCTCCGTCCCGTCTGCGGGGAGCTGCTGGGTCCTTCCAGATCCTGACTCCAGGCCTATCCCTCCTCCAGCCACAAATCCATCTCACTCTATGGGTGCAGCCTCCACCCCGGAGCATGCTCAGTACCGGCTGATCTTCAGCCATTTCAGAGCTTTAATGAAATGTAAGCATAAGGAAGTGTCATTAGCAAAGAAAAAAAAAAAAAAAAAAGGAAAAAAAGAAAAAGGTGCAGGATTCATCCCGATCCGGCCAACCTTCCTGTTTCCATCCTCTGTCAAGGAGGTGAAGCTCTCGCTGCGGGGATCGCTGGCGTTTTTAGGCAGCAAGCATCTCGTTTTAGAACAAAAGCAAGGAAAATCCTGTCTCAGGCAAGGCTTGTGCAAAAAGGAGCATTTCCTAGTGACACACGAACCAGCAGATTTTTCACTCTGGGCCTTCCACAAATTACAATATTTTCATGAAATGCCATTAATATTATTTTTTTTCCCCCAACAGGCTTCAACTGAGGCTTTTAGCTCGCAATGCAAATAGTACTTCCCATCCATCTTAAAGCTAAACTTACCCCAGTCTACCCTCTATCACCTTGAAGGTTATTTTAACTCCATTTGCAAGAAAGTTAAAAAGCAGGATGAAAGAGGGGGGAAAAGAGACTACAGTACAACACACTTCATGCTATGTTTTCCTAAGGACCTGAATTTTAAGAGAGGTTTGTTTTTCACTAGTCAGCCCTGAAATTACTCCATCGTTACCTTGTCTCCTCAATGCAGTGAGACCGTTTCAAAGAAGAATTAATAGAGGATTATTTTTTTTTTTATACTTTCCAGTTTTCCAAACAACAAAATATGCAAAGACACACAATGCTGAAGTCCACCGGGCATTTTCACTGCCGGAGGACGACAGCCTTGCACACTACAAGCGATCTGCACATGGAACTTAAAAACTTGTATTTCTCTATATATCCTTTGCATATCCCCTACAGATCCCTACCAGCTCACAGAACTACTCCAGAAAGCAAAAGATAGCTGTTGCAGAAGTAAAGCTTTGCAGGCCAGGGCAAAAATTGGCTATTTAATTCCAACAAAGTTTTAATGTATACCCTATTCCTCTTGTTGGGCCCAAGCCAAAAAAAACTCTGGATGTTCAAATCCGTTAATTGTGTGTGCACTCTGCCCAGCGATGCTCGTTTCCCGTGCACGCATGGCTAATATTTCTGCCATGTATGTACAGTGGCTGCTTCAGTGCTGAAGTTTTGATTCTTCAAAGGGCGATTAAAAAAAAAAAAAAAAAAAAAAATCAAGCTACTTTATCAATACAGCATTTCAGAAAAAATCAGGGTGACAGATGAATGCCAAAACCCAGCTTTTTTCCTGAACCAAACTTCCAAGGTAATCACAAAAATACTGAGAAACTTTCTGTACAATGCAATAAGCCAAGTTAGAGTCAAGATTTTCACCAGTCCACAGCACATTCATGTCAGACACACTATGCAAACAACCCATAATGTTGTTCTCTCATCTCTTCCCTAACAAATTCAGCACAGTCCTCAACATCAAGCTACAGCTTTTTAGCAAATTATTTGGGATAGTATTCGCATTTGACTTCTGAACGCCAGGCAGCCTTTCACACCAAAGGCTGGCGAGTTGCATTTTACTAAAATATTTTTAGAGGACAAAACGCTTGGTAAAGTGACCCAGGATAAACCATAATAATCTGGCACAGAGAGCGCGTGCTTAGCTCCCCTCAGCCCTCTATTTCTGCTGAAGGATTTCATCGAAGCCCGGGACCGGCGCCCTGCGGTAGCCGTTTGGCCCCAGGCTGCCCCTTCTCCGGGGATGTTCATTAGGGACCTCTGCTTTCAGCGTAGGGTGCAATTCTCCCTCCACCACATTAGGCAACTCTAAGATACCGCACAGTGCTTTCATTAAGCACAGATTGGTAAACCCTGCCGACAAATGCTATTCTTGTCCTCTCCCTTGCCTTTAAATTGGAGGTAGTTTAAAAATAATATTCAGACCATATAATTCCGAGGCATGTCTGCTGAATCTAGCAGTGTTTGCATCTAGCACAGCTCAAGCATGTCAAGTTTGTTTCCTTGGAAACAAAGACCAATTTGCAAGCATTGCTTTCTTCCTTTTTTTTTTTTTTATGTAACGAAGACATACATACCTGCAGCTCTTGTTGATACAAAGGAATTAAAGCAGATTCACTTACCAACGAGGTTCATAAGAGAATTATTAATATATTTCACTAAGGAACAATTGGCTTGCTGCACTAAGGGAAAACCACAGTTCATCACTATTTAGAAATCCCTTTCTCCCTCAATAGATACACACTGGAGGCATGGCATTTATATTGTTTCCTTAGGGACAGGTAGAAAAAAAAACCAAAGCCAGAGTCATTTGCTTACCCTAGGCTAGGTACGCTGGTTCCAGTGGAGGAACAATCTAAGAGGGAAATCCCGTCTTGCTCCTACCACATCGCTCCAAAAGATACACTAATACTGCTCAAAATACACCTGCTTCAACACAGACTGAAGAGTCAACACAAGCTTAATAAAAAAGAAAGCAATAACATCTTCTAGATATGTTCTGCCAGTTTTAAGCCCAACTTTTTCCCATCGAGGGCATGCATTAGGGCTTAAGTGGGAAGCCAGCCTTCCTATGCAGCCGTAACTCTTCTCCTAGAGCCTGCTCACATCAAAGGTTCTCACGCTGAAGGCAGTAAATCCTAGGGCGACGACACACAACCTCTCTGTGCGGGCAAGAAAGAGGAGGGAGGGCAAAAAGTGTCAGAGCTGAGTCATCCACAGCCTCATTTACAACGGCAGTCAGTACCTCCACCCTCCAGAGCCTTCATCAGGAATTACAAGAGCTCAGCACCTTTCAAAAATCTGTCAGATATGGCGTAAAAAAGAACAGCAAATAAAATTATGGTTCCTTAAACATGCCCTACCAGAGGCTGACGCAGCACAGAGTTCATTTCCCAACATGCTTGGGCTGAGGCCGGGTTGCAATCTCTACTTGAGAAGATTACCTTCATATCCAAGGGAGCAGAGCCCGAAACTTCTCTTGTTCCTATTAGCATCACCACATTAGAAAAAGCCAAGGGAGCTGCACGAAGAGAAGCTGACAGGAGCAAGAAAAGCCTCCTTCCTCCACATAAAGGACAAAGCCTCACGATTCCCTGCCCCTGGAGAATCCCAGAGTCATTGCTAGAGCCAGTGTCCAGCACTAAAGCTGACGTGCACCCTGGATGCTTCACACTTCTGTAAGTCAGGCCTTGGACTCCAACGCACCAGATACTCCAGAGAGGTTCAGAGCTTGCAAATGCCACTTTCCTGACAGAGCAGCCTTGCTGTCCTCTTGAACGTGCTCACAGTAGGACCAATGCAGTCACCTGGAGGGTAAATTGTAAACAAAAAGCACCGAAAAAAACCCAAACCCTGCAAATGTCCAGCAGAACTGCCAGAGGGTCTCACTTGAAAAATTAATCTCTTTTCAGGACACTGACTTTTAAAATGTGGCTGAAGAGCATTCAACACGACTAATGGAGGTTTCCATTCCTGCTGCAATCAAGTAATCCTAAAGCAAATCCTCCAGCCTACACTCTGCAATGGTGTGCATCCTTTACCAAGTATTCTAATTACTTTGTTTTATTCCAATCAATGCCACAGTCTGAAGGAGTTTCGGAGACTGTTCTAGCCACCATGAATTCTGGGGGAAAAGCAAAGAAAACAATCTAGTTCTGCCTTATCAAAAGCAGAGCATAAACTGAAAAGAGCATCTAAACATCACCATGTACAAAAGAACCAGATAGATACATTGTGATTTGCTTAAGTGTATTGCAACAATAAAAATACTTAGGACTTTTTACAGAGCAATTTATAATAAGAGATGGGAATAGTAGGCAATATTAATGTCTCCATTTTACAGATGGGAAAAATCGAGGCTTAGAGAATTAACTGCCAAAAATTTCTGGAGTGGGCCTTCACAAATGTATGGAGCAGAGGAACGTAATATACGAGATCTAGATTTGAAGTCTGCAGATTTACTGAGTCACCTCGGGTGGCCAAGTTGGGGCAGCAAAGAATGTGTTGGGACAGCCCGTTTGAGATGACTCAACTTTGAATCTCAGTGAAGTCTGAGCACTTTAAAAAAATCTCGTCCTTCATTATTTACAAACAACAAAAAAATTCCCAAACACATCAATGTAAATAACAAACATATCAGTATTTTCTCTCTCTGTATAATATTCCCTGTAACTAACATGTTTTTGGAGAGGAGGGGAAGTATTTATCCAAAACAGCAAACTTGCAACCACTGAGGAGCTTTTTATGCCCATTGCCAAGTTTGAAAGCAGGCGGATGCCATGTGGGTGAATCTGTGACACCAGGACACAGTCCAGACTCAAACAAGAAGTCAGTGCCGTCTAAACTGGCCAACAGAAGCAAAAAATTCAGAGAAGTTACTCAGAAATTTTTTGTTGGGTAACTGGGCTGCAAGTCAAAGCTCCTGGGGCAAGGGCAATGAGCTCCGTTATATTTTTTTAATGCAGACGCATTAAACACCTGGAAACACTTCGATTAAAATATTGTATCAAAACAAAAGCAAATGTGGAAATAGAGTGAGATTACACCACTTACTAACAGATTTAACTATTGCTTCCCTTCCCTTTCTCTTCCCCCTCCAGCCCGGCAGCCACTGCAGTGTGCTGCTTGCAGGTATCAGGAACAAAGAGCCGATGAATGCCGTGAGCCCCACGTACTTCTGGAAATTTGTGAACACAGATTTAAATTCAGGATGATGGTCACGGAAGTTATTTTAATGCCCAAATCATTAAACCATCCTATTTGCTTGGGTTCCCAGAGCTACAATGCTAAAGACTTGCTGTATTACAGAGGACAAACGCGAGGTTGGTATGTAAAGCTCAAGTCTAAGACTGATGAGCTCATTCTGATGCTTTCCCACACAAAAGCTCTGTAGAAAAAAAAAACAAAACACAAAACACACAACAAATTTCAAATCAAGAGTCACAAGCTGATTTTGGGTGGCCAGCTCAGACAGAGTTTTTCAAACCTGCTGAGAGCCTGTATCTCCTAGAGTTGTAGAGACACTACAGCAAGAGGCAAATGGTCAGTACACCTGAAAATTAAGCACTGGTTCCACATCAAAAATTAAACCACTATTTCAAAAAATGACTTCCCTCAAATTCTCCCACCTTCCCCCCAGCCCCCTGTATAACACCCACTCACTTGCCTCACAGAGAGGCACAGAGTTTAATTTTGTTACCATTTTAAACTGAAGGACTCAAAATACAGCAAAACACTAGGAAAAAAAAAAAAAACAAAAACACAAAATGCTGCAATAATGTAACCGGCTCTCAGAGACGTGATCCAGAGAATGGGGCAAAGATGAACGTTGCAGAACGTCTGCGATGGAGCGCAGCAGCCCCTCTCCTCATTTGCCTGCTCTTGGCCACAGCAACCAAAATCCATTTTGGAGGCAAACCAAAGGAAGGCAGGAGTAGTTTTGCATACTGAAAAAAGACCATTTGCACTATTTTTATTATACAAGGAAGAGGAAAGGGCTTCACCCTTCCAGTGCTCTGTACGGAGCCCAGACTCTCCCTCTCAGTGCTGATCTCCTGAACTCAAATGTGCATCAAAAGCATCATGGACCTTTGAAAGCTTTTCCTCTGCTCTCATGCAGCCTTACCCCAGAGAAAAGGCAAGCAGAAGTGGATGGTTCTGGTTCAGTAATACTACCAAAAATAAAATAAAATAAAAGTGCACAGGCAGTAGGAAAAAAAAATCCTGAGTATTTTTCTTCTGCGACAGGAAGCCAAATGCCGGCCTTCAGCAGCCGCTTGATCACACTCGGGCTTCAATTAAACAAACTCAAGGACTGCCGAAGTCAGCTTCCTTTCCTCGAGCAGTTTTGTAAGACATCTGCTTGGTAGCTGAAAGCTCTGGAGTTTCACATGAAACTTATTAGCGGCTGGATCATCCCTGTCACTGACTTCAAAACCCAGAACCAGAGCATCGCACCAAGACAGCCGTTCCCGTGTGCCTTTGATTAATGACTCCTGCTGCACTTGCAGAACTGAATTTCGGCATTGTTTTCACGCAGAAGCCAAGAAAAAACAGTCAGCCAGGCAGAACATGGCCCTCCAAGAAAGATTTCCAGGATTCCCTGCTAGTCAGCAGCTGACAATGTACAGCCAGACACCGTCAGCGGAGGGAGGGTGTTGCACAGCGTTACCATGGCACGTTCGTTACGCACAGTCTGTGGGATGATCCTTCCCCAGACGGGCGAGAGTCAAGAGAAGAGCTGCTGCATCACCTGGCAAACATCACTTGGCTTTTTTATTGCCTCCTCGCTGCGTTCAACTCTCGCGACAGACCGACATCAATGTGGGAGCTCCGGCTCTGGTCTGGCAAAGCGCCTGGGAGCCGCAGGTACGGGGCTTGCTCCCGACACCCATCCTCCAAAACAGTCTCCATTGAAATGCATGGGACTGCTTCAAAATAAATGCGCCCTTGTTTAGGCTCAGTGATATATTGGTTCAAAGCAAAAACCTGAGAGGAAGTAAAATCCTTTGCAATCTCTTGCATGGATATGTACCCTGCATCATTCTTCTGCCCACGATATAATTACAGCCCAAACAGTACAGACTTCAAGCAAGGTCCCAAGCCTACAAGAGAAGGACCTTCCCAGCCAGACGGGAGCACCATCGGTCTGCAACCTGCCTTGGAGACAGCCGTCCTGTCTTCTCCTTGCCAGATCAGGTGTAAGGTATCAGCAGACACCCGATATAAACACAAATGCTTCTAAGCCTTGACTGCGGGTAGACAATATTCTCATCCTAGAAGGATTGCTCAGTGGCTTTTTCCCCCTCCTTTAAGAAAGGGGGAGGGAAAGGCCCACTCAGATCATGATAATAATGACATTAGCCCAGATGGTTGTAATGGGAACATCCCCTGGGTACTGCCATCATCACAGTAATATTTTTTTATATTCCCCTTTCCTGACATGCCTTAGAAGTTGGCATGAAAACCTGCAAGGGTGGATATTTACAGGTCAATATGCTGTGACATGCCTGGAGCACCAGTATTTTTTTTCCTAAATCCTTCTTTAGAAGGAACAGAGTAAAGGATCCGTTGTAAAGCAACCCAAGATGCCTGTCAATGCAAGCTGCATTTAACACTCTTCTTCCTCGCCGTACTGAAAAAAAAAAGCATTGAAGAAGTTCCTGTAAAGCCCTGCATATCCCAATACTAATCTAAATGTGCCCAATTCCCAAGGAGATTGAATGGATATCATAAATCAAAGTTTTACTTTAAACTATAAAAACTCAAGAAGTTGCATCCATTGCAATGCACAAGCAAAAAAACAAAAAAAAAAAAAGAGAAACATGGTTCCTAAGTAACACAAGTACATACAAATTTTCCTGCAACAGTGTAGTTTATACGCACCAGTCTCTAAATAAGCACCAGTCTCACGTGTTTATACAGCAAAAACTCTGGCATAAACTCTGCAAGGAGGGATGTAGTAAATGAGACCAGATCTAAGTGATGGAGAAAGGACACCAAGGTGCATATAAAGTAACTGAGTCCAGTAATTTGAAGGATTCTTACCCATTTATTTTTACCAGGTTCTTACACTTCATTTCTAATCCCTGTAACTTTGCCTTGCACTCATCAGTTAACTTCACCTTCAGGAGTCTGTCAATCTGCTTGGGAAGAAGGAAGGTTGTTGCCATCATTTTGTTTTAAAGAGCTGCATCCCAATGGATGTGTTGCTTTGCACAGCCGCATTACGTCAAGCTCCTTACATTGTTAAGGTCAACTCATCCTATATCTCATCATAAAAATTCACCAAATATTTTGTCAGGTACATATAATACACTTCTAGAGGTGGAAGCATTCTCGCTAAAAAGCAAATTTCGAGCTCACGTCTTTCAGACTTGCAATGTCTATCAGTGACACAATTAATTTCTTTCTCTCCATGTAATTCATAATTAAATGGAGGATCTATCTTCACTGCAAAAGCCAATGCACGTCTGTGTTAAAAGGGCTACTTGAAGATAGGTTACATGAAGATTAAAATTATATTACCTTGCCTTTGCTAGTAAGGATACATAGGACGAAATTGCAAATTAACTTAACTTAGCTATACAGGTCAAAAAATCCTTTGTTTTGTCTTCACTGGGCTGCAGTGCTGAAACAGTCACCTGTCCTGATGCAAACATGGCACTTTCGGCATTGCGGACAGTGCAGGACTGTGACACAACCGTAAGACAGATGTGGGAAACGTGACTTACACCATTTCTTCATTCATTAGCCAGGTTCAGTTGTGCTGGGTTTCCTCTTCCTTCAACCATTCATGGGTTTTGTGGAAGACCTTCAAAATCAGAAGGTTTCTCAGCCTGGCAGAGCACTGCCTTCTGCAGCCTCTCCTAAACTATGGGAACTGGAGACCTTCTGCGATGCTCTCCCTGGAGAACTGAAGGGTCAGTCCTTCCTGTTCATCACTCCATCCATATTCAGGGCTCAGGGGACTTCTTTGTATCACTTTTTAGTCACCGGCATAAAGGACAATTAAAGCAAATATTCTGCAGCACTTGCCTCCAAATCCCTCATTTTGTTTGCCATCTTCACCTGTTGGCCGTCTTCCTGCCTACATATCCAGGTGCCTTTCCTTTAACCTTGCTTTGGGATCAGAGTTTTTTTCTGTTTGCAGTTGTTCACATGCACAGATGCTCAATCCCTCATGTTTCAAAGCTTCATCGTCCATGCCATTTTTTCCTCTTCTGTTTTGAACTCTCTTCCCCTATTTTTAATTCCTGTGTTTTCTTTCTCCTCTGTTTCTAATTTATTCTCTCCATCCCGCTTCTGTCTTTCTAATCCTTTCTCACTATCCTCTTGGGGCAGGTTTTAAAACAAAGATCCTGCTGCTCTTACCTCGAGGTGCAGGCAGCAATGAGGCTTACCTGCTTTATTCTGCAGACTCTGAAAGTGAGCGAACCCACATGGAAACAACCAAAACCCAAAAAACCCTGCCAAGATCCATGCTCTAGTCTCAAAACCCACCAAATTCACTCCGAAGATACATACATACTCCACTGACCCAAAAGATAGGAAGGAATAGTCTCTGGTATCCTAATAGAACCTAAGGATAAATCTAAATATTCTTCCCCATTAATACCTGACCAATGAAAAGTGATAATGTGTATAACTCTGAACACGTAAATGCACACATCCACGTATGTGGAAATACAAGGAAGAGTTTTCTTGCTTCTCTGTCCTTTATTTAAGAGTTTTCTACAAGCTTGGCCTACCTTGTCCTGCCCGGCTGATGATGCTGCTCTATTAAATGCATATTGGATCCTGCCTGAAAATTCAGGTTTTAAACGGCTGCCCCTGTCCCACTTGTAAGGTGAACTGTTAAGCAAGTAGTAGTGCAGCAAAAATATGAACCCAGTCCAACAACAAAGAGAAACATCCCTTTGCAAATAAAACTGGTGGGTGAACAAGTGGTGGAACTGAAGCCTCCCCTCGCACACCACAGCCCGCTAGCAGCCCTGGCTGCCCATCCTACCACAGTTTTTAGCCAAAGGCTCAGGCAATATCAGATCCCCCCTTCTCATACAACACTCATAACTGCAGGTAACCTAGGCTTTACTGCTTAATTACACCTCCCAAAGTTCATACTTACTCTGAAAAAGCGAGGACGCCATAGGTGAAGAAGGTCTGTGCAAGGCAGCTGGCACTGGCACCCTGGGAAAGGGGTCTCGACCAGCCCTGCGCAGCTAACGCATAAATCGGGGGAAGAGCGTGCCTCTGAGCCTCTCCCGCGTATCGTAGCCTTGACTCTGGAAGCTTCAAGGCACTTTGGTCCAAATTAGCAACACATTTTAAGCGTAAAAAAAAAACCTGCTTAAATAAATTAAGCACCTGCTTGAAGTTAATTTGTGCTACGGGGTCCGTACAGCAAAGCTGACAAAGGCAAGAGAGGGACAACGGGATGAGCGATCAAACAAGCAAGCAATGATCGAGCCATCAGACCTCCTCCCAAGGACCTTGTTGGGGCTTGGACCCTCCACGTGGTGCATTTCACAGCCTCAAAAACTAGCCAAAAGAAGGGTTGATGCTGATTTCTCTTCTGATGTTGGACCTCTGCCTCCCCTCCCCAGCATGCCCGTTTGCTTTTGCAGGGGACATTTACAGCAATGACCTCCATTCCACTATGTCTTATATTTTCACTTGCTTTCTTCCAGCATGAATCATTAACAATCCCCATTTATCATCATATAGTTATTCTTTAAACTGAAATAATAAAGGAAATTGCACGGAAGCTTCAGGGGTTTTGTTTTTTTTTTTTTTTTAAAAAAACCAAACTATCCCACAGAAAAGTATGCATTTTATACTAAAGAGGAAAAGAAAAAAAGAAAAAGTAAAGCCTGGTTGAATTTTGAGCCTACCAACCTTCTACACTGCCCTTTTTATGTCTGACAACAAAGAGGCGTGAATGCTATCAAGTCACACACAGGTACAGGCAACACCATCCTGCTTTGTACCACTTTCCAGCTAGGTGCTCATTTTAATACAACACAAGCTGCCATGCAATTAAAAAGGCCCCAAAACAAGAGGCTGTAGAAAAAACTGCTAATATACCCAACTACTCCCATTTTTAACCTTAAACAGTGAACAAGGCACCAATATAGAACTACTTGTGCAATGTGTCAATTTTAAAAACAAACAGTCCCTCACACCCCATTAAAAAGCCGCCCAGCAGTAGTATTTCCTACATACTATATATTATGAACGTGTCTCGAGGCACTGTAGACTGCAGCGTTTCATGGCTCCCTTTGCCATCCACTCCGACATTCACAACAGCGAAGCCTTTCCTCGGCACAGCTGCATTTAAGGCAGAAAAAAGGGGGCCTGCCTTACCACGAGGCAATTAACAATTGGGGAATTAAAACAAAACCCTAAATACTTGTCAAGACGAAGCGCCTTCGCAATCCATGGCCTTACCTGCTGGGAAGCGAGAGGCGCAGAGGTAGCAGCACCCTCGGCGCAGCCCTTAGCAGGGCACAGCTGGCAAGCGCAGAGGCTCCATGCTGCCGGAGCCTCTGGCGCGGGGGATAAACTAGCCGGGAGACAACCTGCTGCTACGTGCTGCTGAGCCATTTAAGTTTAGAGGCATTTTGTCCGAGGCAATCTTTAGGAAACTCCAACGCAGCAAAGAATCAGCAGTAAAAACCTCTTAAGGAAAGCCTGGTGTGATGCATACCTCTGTTTGGCCGTGCTGGCTTTTTAGGTTCCCGTCAAGGATTTCGGAGGCCTACACCGGCGCGTCCACGCGCTCCGCACCACGGGAGGTGGCGAGGAGCATGTTCAAAGGGAGCTGCATCCTCCCGGCACGCCACGGCTCCATCCCATCGTGGCCCCGCGCTGGAAGGGGAAGCGAGGAGCCGGGATGCTGCGCCGCTCCCGGAGCCTGGCAGGGGGAAGGAGGTGAATCGAGGAGAGAGGGGACAGTTTTTAAGCTCTCTCAATCATTCCTCGGAATAAAACAAAAAAAAATTACTCATCGAGCGATTAAAATGTGCAAACATTTTGCTTGGTGTTCCGACTGCCACATTTAATATTTCAAACAACATCCAGGCCAATATTGTTGCTTAATTTAACATAACTGGATCCCGAATGCATTTCTAACAGATTAAACCACAGAAATATCCACATGTTTTAATGAGGATTTGGCACTACTCAGAGCCAAACAGATTTTAGCAATATTTTTGGACTACAATTTCTTCCAGAAGAAAAGAAAGCCCACTGGTAATGGATCTGCATTCCCTACATTTCAGGCTTTTTTGGATTTAAGTGCAAATTGAAAAACCTAAATATTTAGTGCCATTATAATTCGAGCAACATCTGGACAATTTTCTTTGCCTCGTAAAAGATTTTAGCCAGCTTTGCAGAGGCTCAGTCCATGTTGCTCAGGCAGAATGGCTCCTTTTACATTTGCATGCTTCACTCAGATTCTGTAGTTTCTATGCCAACAAGCATTTGTAACTCTTTAAAAAGCACATTTGGAAGTGGGGGGAGAAGGAAGATTTGAAATGTGATAAAGATTTTTTTGTTTGGGGATTTTTTTGTTGTTGTTGTTGTTGTTCCAAATCTAAATCATCCATTTCTCATGTTTTTCTGAGCCCTGGAAACCTCAAAAGGCCCAATAAGCACCATCTCAGCCACGGCAACTCTTCCACCGGCTTCAAAATGCAGCAGTGACTCAGAAAGAGGAAAGTTCGTTCGGTCAATCTGATGTATGAAGATATATACAGACACACATACTTGCAAATATATATCTATTACTCCAGTTCTCTCTCCAGACAAAGAATCAATAGCAAACGTCTTATCGGTGTCTCTTCAGACAATAGCTCTGTGGGGAAAGCAACAAATCTGCAGTGCTGAGAAATGAGCCCTCCAGATGCACCCCAGCCCGACCCCACCAGGCTAGTGAAACTCCATGCCCATTTACGTGTCCATCTACTACTGCAGGCTACAGGGCCTGTGAGAGTTTCCAAATCCCAAGGAAAAGTAAACAGAGACAAGCAGCTACTACTGAACTGTCACTCAAAATCCAGCAGTTTGATTTTTAACCAGATTTTTGGAAGCCATGCCTCTCCCCTTCTTCCCCACCCCCAGTCCCAGACCATTAGATGGCTCTAATTTTACAGTTAACACTTGTGCTCAGCACTGTGACATTATAGGTGGACAAAGAAAACCACAACCATGAAAAAGCAAAATAAAACATTCAAAGCAAACAATACTACCGATCTTACAAAAATAAGAGAAAAAGCTGTATTTTTTTACACAGATGCAGCCTACTAGACGCATGGTCATTGTGAATTCCTCTTCCACCTGAAGTTCCCACACGGGACCTAGCGACGCCTTTGGAGCTACCATCTCGGGAACGCCAACACATCACAAAGGTGCCCAACAGAAAAACAGTCAGCCCAGGCCGCTTCACAGCCAAGGACAGTCGAAACAAGTTGTTCCTACCAAAAGGCAACACTAGGAGGGTGTTTATTGGGGGAGTTGCTCACCAGGAGGAGCTGAACAGGCAGGGTGGCACCTACCATCACCTGCTCCTCATAGTTTTCTTGTCCATGGGCTCTGGAGGATGAAAGACCAGAACATACACTGATACCGCCAGCACTAAACATTCATTTAAAGGCTCATCGTTAACGATGGAGATCCATTAGCCCCTTCAATCAACCTCCTGTGCATATGTAATACATAATCTGTTGTGCTGGGAGGAGAGAGGAAAGAAAGGCTGCTGATGCCGTGCAATAATCAATCCTAACCACAAGACCAAGAGAAAATACTCTTGAGGACCCGAATATGATAAACTTCTCTTACTTCAGCTAGACAGGGGATACAGAGAAAGGAAGGTTGGATGCCCTTAGCCAAAGCAAAACGTTTAATGCGCTGCTGTTCCGACAGGGCACCGGTTCCTTCCCTCCCTGCGCAATCATAGGTGATGCTGTGCATCGGACAACTGATTTCATCAGCAACTCAGGATTTGTTTTCACAAGCAGCGATCAAGATGAGACCCAGGAAGGGCAAAACCTCCCTCGGGGAACAGGAGACAAAAGGACAAGATTATCAGCACAGTGGTGGCGACTAAAAAAAAAATTATTAATTTTCAAAAGCGGTATTGTCTCACGGGACTAGTAACAGCCCCCAGCTAACAAACACAGCTACTCCTGCAAAGAGCCATCAAAAGATCAGGAGAAAAGGCTACGTCTGTAAAACTCTTCTCATTTGAAAAAGGCCTATAGGTCACTGCCTAGCACGTGAAATGCCTGGAGCATGAGGAAGGTGCCTTGCAAAATATAGCCATTAACACGCATTTTTCCAGTCTTTGCTGTGCTGTAGGAAGGGGCACGCATCCTCCTCTAGCCCAGCTCCCCTCCTCTGATGTTCCCTGCCACGATTTCACAACCTTTGCCATTTCAAAAGCCCTTCTGGCAACCACGCCAGCAAGCATGGAGCTATTTTACACAAGACTGCGTGACTGATAAATTCAGGCTTCTCCCACCACATCATGCTTATGCAGCTTACGTGCCTACGGATCAGGACCATAACTGCTGTAAATCAGAGTATTTTTACCTACTTCAATGAACTGTATGGGTTTGTACTAGCTGCAAATACAGCTCCACCTGTGATTTAAGGGACTGAGCTTAAAATACTGAAATCAACGGCAGCTTTCAACAGACAGGAGGTGGCCACCTGAGTGTTCTCTGTCTGGGACAACTTCTTCCCTGCTATGCACAAGGAGCCAAGCACACCGACAGCAAGAAATAGCAATCCATACCAGCTACAGAATGAACAAAATTGGGCAATTTTATGCTGCCTACACCTACACCCCCCCGGGACTTCTGAACGGGAAGGAGAGAGATCTCTCCTATAAAGAGTAGGGAGAGTGATTCGAAATCAGTCTTTGGCAAAATCAAAGTCTGTCGAGAGTCACGTTAATGAATTCCCCTGCCGGGTTTATGATGTTTAACAGGAAACAAAAGATTGTTGTACGCATGGCGTAGCAGGTGAGACCTGAGGAGGATATTCACACACCCGGTTTTATGTTCCCTAAGCTCAGTCTAACCAGGAGGGAGTCTCCCTCCTTCCCCTGTGCTAAGGGATATTTGGGTGATAAACCACTATCTCACCTGGGTACGGTAGTCTCCTGGAGTTGAGTATTAAGTTACCTCCATTGTTCTTCTGCTTGAGATGGCAGCACAAAACTCTGGCTGTAAATGCAACAGATGATCACGTGTGCTCTTCAGCTAGTGGAAATACCCGGGGGCCACGGGTCCTTTGTGCCGAGCCTTCTCCCAGTGGGTCCCTTATGGGATTACTGCAGCAGCCAAGTAAGACAAATTACTATTAGCTGGACTAAGTGCTATGGAAAGATCATGAAAATGAATTAACTCCTACCCTTCTCTCTTCCGTGATGGATTACGCTCTGCTCCTTTGGAGCAATTTCACATAAGGGGAGAGGGAACCATACGACAGATATGAGGAATTCATTGCCATGTGGTTTCTTGTGTTGAAACCAGCACTGAAACTGTCCCCAACGCCTCCGGTCATGCTGTGAGATGAGGAAAGAGCCAGGGCCACATCCAGGTGTGGTGCCAGCACCTTTTCCCTGAATACACCTCCGCTGTCCCTATGCCTGGGAGCCCCACACCTGGATGTACAAAGCTTATGGGGACGTGAATGACTGGGCAACAAACCCTTTTCGTTACGCAAGACTCTTGTTTTTAACACGTTGTGCTTTTTCTCTTTGCCCGCCCTCACTGTAATCCCCTATTGGAAGCACGGCCATCCCCAGCTCCAAGTTTTTATGTATTTCTCAAAGCCTGTTGGAATAAAACTGGAAAGCAAAGTGGAGGGCTCCCCTAACACTGGTCTAGATCTGGAGCTGTGCCACTGCTTCCACACCGGCTTCACCAGCGCGCCTGGCTAGTCAGCAGCCCTGAACGCGTAGCCTGGCATAAAAAAATGTGTTAGCTGATAAAATATGAAACTCCCTTCCTCAACCAACGCACCCACAAAAGCTCTAATTTAGCTCTGAGATTCATCACTGAATGTTACATCACTTCTGAGCCTTTTAAGGAAGCATTCCAGCATTTTCCCAAATTAATCAGGTAATTTTTTTTTCAGCCAGACAAAGTTAAAAATAACCAAGACCAGGTAGGTGTCACTGAAAAGCTATTGCAGGGAAAATCTCATCCCATCGCACCTGTAAGGAAGTAAGTCCTTGCCCATCTCCAGGCACCGAAATGCAGCAGAGCCACCTGCCCAGCAAACAAACACAACAAAGCCCAAGGACAACGCTCCCCATTAATGCCAGATAATTTTAGGGCTTCAATTGCAGGCAGTCCATATTGCTAGCAAAATCCTACGTAAGACTTGCACTATCTACCACAGCAGGCTTGACCCCATTTTCCTACGCAGAAGCAAAAAAAACCCTCATAATCCTACAGAACACATATAGCACTCTCTGGGACTACTTGAATACCACCCTATTAAAACACAAACATGTTCCTACAGTAGCTCAATGATTTTAAATATTCACCATCTTTTCATTTCAGATTTTAAGTACTTTGCTTGGCAACTGTCTGAAGGGCAAATCATTATGGAAATAGGAAGACAATTAATTTTCCTTTATTCTGGAAGAGAGGATTATTGGAATAAATAAAATAATCAGCTTAGACAAGAGCACAATTCACAACTTCTGAAAAACAGAGGACTTTTTTTCATTTTTCTTTCCAAAGAAAAGATTTTCTTGGATGGAGTTTGCAAGGCAAGTGCAGAAGTTTTGGAGTTAAATAACCTTGGACTGCTAACTCACAAATAACTCCCTATATGCCATCAACAGGAGGAAGGCTGTCATTTCAGACACTCTTGGAGCCACTTCTTTTATTTATTTATGTAGCAACTTAGAACACCCCCAAAAAAGATACAAAGGCTACTTCCCGATCTCATTTTGTACAGGGATAAATCTGAAGCAGCCCCAGGCTAGATGCAGCCTAGTCCGGCTGGGAAAGGTGTCACAGGAGTAAGAGCGGCCACGGCACCGGGCACTGACAACAGCAGGTCACTGCTTTTTAGGGTCCCTCCCCATCCAAGGCTCTGCCCCCAGTAAATCCACATTGAGTCTGTTGAGATTAATGAATTTATCTGGATTTCAAGCACTGTCGAAGATACTGGAATCAGTTTCAAAATCAAGCGAAGGAAGGTTATATGCTAATGCTTGCTGATGAACGCAAAGAGCAGCGACTGTCTAATCAATGCCACTGTTTGATGCCAGCCTGTAGCACTAGATGCTCAGCATCATGATTAGTATGGGTAAAGAGTATCTGATACACTGTGACATGCATGTATACCTACATACATGAATTAGGTTGAAGATAAGGCATTTAACTCCCAAACCTCAGTGGGAGAAGTGAACAAGAGGAAAAGGAGAGCCTTCAAGTTCATATTAGCAAGAGATGAAGTTATTATTTACTTAGAAAATTTTGGGATATCTTGCTAAGAACTGTACAGTTATTTCTGAAGGACTCCTCTAATAAGCAGTGTGAGTTATAAAAATAGTATGGAAACTGTGGTTCAAGGTTGCTACAGCCTCGAAAAGGAAACGGAGATAATTGATGGAGGCACAGATTCCCGGGAACACTAAGGACTGTAAAAGTACTGAGAAATCAAATTGATGATCTGGAAAATAAGATGAGATTAAGAATGATCAGGTTAGTGGGGGCTCCTGGAGGAGCAGAAGCGGGAGAAAACAGACTTTTAGTTTGGAGTGGATTATTAGGGAGGTTAGGGATGAATAATTTCTACTGTTCGTATCGTGTCCTGGTGAGCCGTGTCCCCAGACAGGCCACTTACGTAGTGCCCCGCACCCCTCCCGGGAAGGAGCACGCTCGTGCATCAAGGAGCCCACGTGTTTAAGCCAGCTCATAAATCTGAGCCTGGTTCCAGGATCCGGCACTGCCTCCCTCCACCGCTGTGACACCAGAGGGAAATGCATGACTCAAAGCTGCTCCCTTTGCTTCCTCCAGCAGTGGCTATACAAACTCCAGGTGCCCGGGCGCAGCCACACCACAGCAGCTGGAGAAAGCACCACTAGAAAGAGCTCCCACACAGACCAGCACCTTCCCTTCCCACAGGGAACAGCCATTTCTTCTGTTCGCTTCTCTAGCTGCAAATCACTGTGGCAGCAAGTAGGTCACGGACTAGAAGGCGCTTGAAGAATCACCTGCAGTTCATTTCCTCTTCTTTTCTTTTTTTTTTTTTTTTAATTTTTTTTTTTTTTTTTTTTTAGGAGCCACCAAGTCCCTTCACCACCACCTTCAAAACCAGCCTCCTCCAGCACAGCCCCATCCCTCCCTCCAGTCCTCTCCTCCTCCGACTGCCAAGCTTACAGCCCTGTCTCCTGCATTTCTGCTCTCTCCCTGCTCTGTTTAATTCTATCTTTCCCCTGCAGGTGGATGCAGGTCTTGAAAGCAGGATTTTTCTTCTATCTTCCCTTTCACCACAGACCATATTTTTCCAAGCATAACGTACCGCATTGTATTGCTTCTCTAACGCTCAGAAGCCCAAACGTATGTCCTCCACGCTGATCAATTCATTAAGTCTCATCCACCACAGGAAAGTAGTTATTCTACTAATTTCACAGCCAGGTTAAAAAATGCAGCTCCTTCCCCCGTGCCCTTAACTTCACTTATTAATCCTCAGGGAGAAGCAGGGTAAGGAGTCCCCTTCGCCAGCTGCTGCTTTCAGGCTTGCTCCGGTCCCCTCTCAAAGCAGGGCTCCATCAGCCCCCCGGGAGCACAGGGCTCCCACGGGGTCTGCGGGGGAGATGCCACGAGGCCCTTCCCTGCTTTGCCCAGGACGTGCAGAAGACCTGGCAGCCCGGCAGGAGGGCTTGGGGCAGAGGGAGAGCGCTGCGAAAGGGCACAAAGCAAGGCTGCAGCAGCGAGAAACTAGTTCAGGGTGTTCAGGAAGCTGAAATGCAGCCATAAGCTGGATTTCAAAATGGCCAGGAAGGCAGGAGAGCAGGAGATAAAACTTCTCTGAAGTGAGCCTCAGTAAGGCACAAAGGTGGAGAAATGCTGCGTGTTACAGAAAACCCTTCCACGCAGCTTCACAGCAGAAAGAGGATTCATCACAGCAAATAATTACAAGGCTTATATCATAATGTCTGGTTTTAAAGTCATTGCCAATTGACTAAAGGTTGGCTGAAGCAGTTTGAAGGGAGAGAAGCAAAGACACAAAGGCTTTGAAGTGGTCATCATTTGATTATTAAAGACTGGGACTTTGATGCAATATATTACCCAGCACAGTAACTTTCTCCTCCCTGTGATTGCCAGGGTTGCATAAGGTTTCTTTAGGTACACCTGTAAGATTCAGTTCCATTTTGTTCTTTCTGTTTTGAATACAGTCCTTGGCTGCTACGAAACCAAAGAGGTGAGCAAGTCCCAAATTCAGGTTTCAGTTCCTCCACTGTACAAAGTTATGCTGATGGAGAAAGAGACAAAACTGGGCATACGGGCAGAATTTTTCACAGAAATCTAAAGATAGGAGCCTGCAAATTCAGGCAATGAATCCTGAAAAGCCCGAGTTACCCATCTCAATAAAAGCATCCAGGAGCCCCCCACACTGCATTCCCGGCACACACCGCAGTCCGCACAGCCCCATCCGCACTGACCCGCGGGACAAGCAAGTTAAACACCCGGCGTAACGTTTTCGGGTGGGATGACACCTCTGCTCTCCCCAGATGACTCCAGCCTGAGCACTAGCTGTGCCTCCCCCACTGACACCCCCGTTCCCTGTAGGCTGCTGCTCCTGCAGCCAGCGCAGCAGAAGCAGACGTGCCCCATCCCCTCAGCTGCCGGGGTTCACAGCCTGCCTCGCAGCAGACATCGCACCCATTTCAGCGGGCTACGAGCTGCCCAGGCTGAAGAACCGACCTCCGCTCGGTTCGGCCATACGGGAGGGCTGGGGGGCTCACACGGGCAGTGAGGTGCCCACTCCATGGGAACACCCCAGCAGGGATCTGCAGAGTTCCTCCAGCAGAGCCCAAGAACACATTTGCAAACGTTAAACCAAACAGAAATTCAATTTGGATGTAGTTATTTTTTCCTTTCAGTCTTATCAGTTCCAGGGCTTGCTGGAGAGGAGCTGAACGCCTTCTCGGCAGAGAAGAGCAGCCCTGCGCAGAAGGGAAGCAGCTGCGGGCTGAGGCTCTCGCAAAAGCTGCTCCAATCCAGAGGCAGAAGTCCCCAGGCCACCAAAGGCTTGGTAAGGCTGAAGCACGGTGCTCCACGCTAGGGGCTCTCCTCAGCCACTGAAAATAGCTCGTTTTCCCCATTTTACTCTAAAACAAGAAGAGGAGGAGGGCTTTACTCTTTGGCTCTGAGCCAAAAGGCACGGGACTAAGGAAACAGTGTCACCTTTGTCCTTTTGCTGAGCCTTTCCCCCGTTTTCTGGTGCCAGAGATGCCAGCCCTAGTACTAGAGACCAAAGGAAAAGATTTAAAGCTGGTCCAAACCATTTTAGGGATGAACTTGATTCCCTTTCCAATAAAGGGAGAGCGAGGTTCCAATAAAGAATGAGATGACGGATCCAGGCTCCCTGAAGTCACCCACTGCAAAAGGGAAGGACAGCAATGACCTGCT
The DNA here is from genome assembly GCF_964195595.1 of Calonectris borealis. Taxonomy (NCBI): domain Eukaryota; kingdom Metazoa; phylum Chordata; class Aves; order Procellariiformes; family Procellariidae; genus Calonectris; species Calonectris borealis. Next base: position 6,231,411 of record NC_134332.1, read on the forward strand.
CTGGGGGAGAGCCAAGGACAAGCACCTCATTTCAGCGTACGGACCAGTCCTGCTGCCATGGGACCTGTGAGTCCTGTACTGGCAAAGCAACCCCCCACCTACACACTTTAGGTTAAAGATGTATTTTTGTTATATGCTGATCATAAATTTTAAGGTTTATTTTAACTTTCTTGCTTTCACCTTTGCTTTTCAAAAAAACCTATCTCCCAGCCTTTCAACCAAATGCACTTGAACCAGAATTTGATCGTTTTCCTCTGAATTGAAAACCCTTTGTCGTGGTGACAGATACATCGCTGGCATAAGATAAAAATCTGAAATAGAAAACACTCATCCACCACTGAGAAACATGCAACACCGCTGGATCCCGACAGAACCACGGTCCTCCAAGAGACGAGTCTTTGTTCTCAGGATTTCCAAAACAGTATTCTGAAAACAACATCCCTCCCTATATAGATTTGTATTGCTATATCTCTATCATTTTCCTTAGACCCATCAAAACGAAGATATAATTAACCCATCCTCAATAGAAATTACAATGATTTTGAAACAGCAAGAAACAATCTATTTGCATTTGGTAGCTAATTATTCCCCCTACGCACACAGCCATTAATGTTCCTAAAACCATCCACAGAACAGACAATCTGTGCTAGCCAGAGCTTCTGGAAAGGAGGGGAAAAGGAGGGACTGAGCAAAAAACCTCAACATTGGGGTGGCAAAATTTTCTTCAAATGTGCAGCATCTCGACCTCAGCCAAGTCTGTAATAGAATTGCCCTCCTGAACTCACCCAACAGCATTAGCATCCACCTGTGTATCCCATGTAAGCTAACAGCTACCACAGGACGGATCTAGTGGGAGCCACTGACATTTGCAAAATTATTGAATTATTATTCCCTTCTTCACACCACTCCGAGGAAATACGAAGCCATTTTCCAATACACATCGCAAACAGACCCTGCTGCCGTTGGACATAAATTTAACACCGGGTAACACCAGGACTACTGTCATAGCCATGAAACACATGAATTTTCAGTGGCAGAGGCAGAGTCACATCTATTATTATACACTCCTCGAAGGAGGAAGGGTGTGCCCTTCTTCCACTCATACACAGTCCTGGAGACTTGCTGAGGAGTGATCCCTAACAACTCGAGCACGAGGGAGCGATTTATTCCAGTTAAGTACATAACACTCAAAATTATACCCTTCCCCGCCCCCCCCCAAGCCAGGCAAGTTTTGCTGACAGTTCACCTCCATTTCCTCATCATTCAGAAGGATCAGCTAGATGTTTTTAAGAGGTAAAGACGCAAGCCGTGGTTAGTGAGCACTGCCTCTCCCAGCTCAAGCACTGCGCTGAAGCAGCCTGAGAAAAATCAAGCCACCCAGGTATTTCTGCGTGACGTCCTGGGAGCCCCCAGGTTGGCCCACCATGGCTTGCGCTGTATTTGGAGGAAGCGGATACAAAGCATCAAGGGCGGTAAATCACATCCTCCTTCACCCACGCTTTCTGGAGGCGAGTAGATAAAATGCCGTTCACTCACTAGGAACTAACAAGAGGTTTTCCCTCCTCCAAGATGCACCCGCAAAGCAGCGGCTGGGAAGGAAGGAGCTGGGTTTCACCTTGACGAAATCCGTGTGCCTGCAACACTTACCTCGCTGGCAAGGCATTCTCTCCTCAACGCGCGAAAAGCGATCATCCTTTAAAGCAAAGCCAAAATATCTCAACAATTATTTTTCTTCCCCCATCTGACACAGGTTTGCAGCTGCTCAGGCATGGGGAGGAGGGGGAGCAAAATTAAAAAAAAAAAAAAGACTATTATTCTGTAGGCAATCAAAGCTATTCCCTTTACACATTTTCTTTCCAACAGAAGCATGATATATCGAGTCCCACTGGGTTCTGATCACAACTAAACAGGACTAGGTGTTTTCAGCTCCCTTCTGCCAACACAGCTCAACGTGCAGCAGGCCTCACCTCGTATAATCATTTAACTCAACACGAAGTCACCCTGGTCTCTACCCCAGCTCTAGAAAGTCAGCCCGTGCCTCAGTATGGCCTTGCACGGAAATAGGATTACTTTGGCCTGGAGGAAAAAAAGAAACCACAACATGAAGGTCACCCATAAAATCATTACACAGATCCCTCTTCCCCAGCTCTTAGAGAAAAACCTTTATCAAACCCTCAACCTTAAAGTAGCAACACAAAAAGATATGTACATTAATCCCATATACCTCCGTCAATTTTTTTCCTCGTGTCTTTAGAGCAGTTGTTTACTGCAGCCAACTGCAGAGAAATTACAGTAGCTTAACTCTCCAACTCCCTCTAAAGGATTAATCTTCCAGTGAGCATGCTCACGCGAGATCTTTTTTCAGCAGTTGCATCCATTTCATGAAATGAGGGCTGCTGCAGACATGAGGAAATGCCATTTCAGGACTACAGGCAAACTTAAACAGCCCCCAAAATAAGGGCTAATCCCTTCCTACAGCTCTAGACAGGATCTCTGCCCAACTCTCCACCTCCAATGAGGTTTAAAGATTTCACGTTAATGTGCCCTTTCAGGAAGAGGGGGGGCTGGTGGTTTCCCTGCAACACACGTTTTAAATGTCTGATCTTGGCTTTTCTCTACAAGCTGGTGGACAGTTCACCCACCGAATCTTAAGTCAAAAATAGCTTCTTCTCACTGGCAGATTTTTCTTTTGTATCACTTGTTGGCTCACCTTTGCTTTTAAGAAAATCAGGAAGATAATTTGGGGTGCGGGGGGGGAGGGGAGGGGGAACATTCAAATGAAAAGGAACAGCTTTAAAAATCTAGTTCTCAATTCTGCATCACAGTAGATAACAGATCCTGAGACACATTTAACTCCACAGATTAAGGACCCATGCAAATGAGGATTTGCTAGTAGACAACAAATCCAGTATCTAAACAAGGCTGTTCAAGTAATCTTGTCCATTCTCTCCTCGACCACTGTAGATTAAACTGCTCTATTTGAGGTGTTTCTCCCTCACCCCAAACGGTGCACCTTGAATCAGAGCTTTCCTGGTGAACATAAGGCTCCAAAATTAAGGACAAATGTTTATACTTTAGAAATAGTTTCTTCCATTTTCATCTTCCCACATTACCAGGGTACTGCTGTTCCCCTTCCCATTTATCTATTTTATGTCCGTTGCTTAATTGCTCTTTGTAGCTGATAGAGATCCAAGCCTCCCCCTCCCCCACGAAAGGCTCTTATTTCAAGTTTTAAACCCTGCTTGAGTCTAGGACACCAGAGACCAGACTGCAACCCCTGAGCGCTGGGGAAAATCCGGAGTGGGCTGCAGCCAAAGGTGTGAGATTGCTTCACAAATCCAGTCACCAGACTTCACCCCAGCCATTACACAGATCTAAACATTTATTTTTTTTTAAAAAAGTCTTGAATGCCTTTGATGCCGTGAAGCCCTTTTCATGTTTTAAGCCCTACACGTGAATCCACAAAAAAGGCAACATGTCATCATAGTGTTAAATAAGGGCTATGTCTGCTTTTTAAAATGAACGCTCACCATAGCGACAGTCTCCCTAAGGAATGATAAAACGTATGGTGACACTGGATATTTTGTTCTGTTGTCACCTAAATAGAATCACCCACAGAAAGGAAATCTCTGTTACCATGCATTAAAATAGACGCTTTGTTTTATTTATAAAGCATCCAAACTGGTTGGTTTGGATGTGTCATAGCACAGGCTGTTCATCCACCCCTCCCTGCTCTCTCCTTTGGGGACTTAATGAATGATGCCTGCACTCATCCTGCCCTCACCTCCCACTGATCTCAGGTGGTGCTGAGGCTGCTCCAACTTCTCGGAGGAAGGTTTGGAGTAAGGGTGGGATCTGTCCCTGAAAATCCCTCCAAGGAAGAACCCCAGACTTTAAAGCAGGCAGATGTGAAAGCCATGATGCAGGAAGATCATGTCCTGCACTTCCTCCTCCATTGCAGGATTATACCCAAACATGAAGTTGGGATATCAGATATGGAGTTATCCTGACCTGTCATTCCCAATTTGGAAACCAGTCATACTCCCTGAGAGTTTAGACTTTGAAGATTGACTGCTATTGATTCTTCTTCAAGCAAACAGCCCAAGCTGGCAATCAGTCAATAATAAGCAATTACTCGACAGCCTCTTATCTCCAGATGCCAGCCCAGACAGCTCGATTCATAGAGGCAGCAGGTCAATAAATCAAAGCTGTTCTCAAATTTTAAAATATCATCATTTAAAAACCCACCCAGCCTTCAACCTGGCTGAAAAAGCAGCCAGGACAGAGAGATTCCCGCAGAACAGTATGGTGGCCTATTACTAATTTACTAAACAGGAGACAGTACGTGATGTGGTGAAATCCACCCCTGACACCCCTCATTTGTCACGACTAGCATGAAAGTTGCAGCTGGATGAAGACAATGAGAGAGAGAGGAGGAAGCAAACCCCTTCTCCTTCCAACAATTACTCGTAGGGAAGAAGCAGAGCGCGGCAGCCTTCCTTAAACGCTCACCGTTCCTGGCTGGCTCACTTTGACCCACCTCACTGTTCACTGGAAGCCTCAGAAATGCCAACGAAAGCGTGTTTAACACCACCGTGACAGCAAAGTGATGGCACCTTCCTAATATCCCTGCTGTGACCTCTATACCCTGAGTATACAATTAATCATTTCATCCTAGGAAATGCACTTCTTTGCTCTTTCATGGACTAAACATGATACAAGTATGTGAGCCACAGGCTCCTCTTGGGCATGTCAGGGTGACCCAGAGGCGATGCTGTTAAGTCCAGTGGTGCCAACACAGTGCAACAGAGAAGAAAATCAGCCTTGCCGAAAACTGATGTAGGCATTTTATGCTCTCAGTGTGGACTCCCTTTAAAGACTCACTTGTATGAAAAGAGCTAAGAATTGCCTATATAATTTGCAGGAGACCACACACCTGGAATACGAGCCTGGTGCAACAGCAACCTTCTATCTAGTACTGCAGAACCTAGAAACTCTGGTACCTTCACTGTTTATCCATGAGTTCTCACAGAAATCATGGAAACAGCCTAAAAGTACCAGCAGAACACAGCAATACTTAAATAATTCTGCTTCTGCTGCTAGAGGAGGTAGGTGGCCTACAGGGTGCTCCATCCTCCACATCAGGTGTTAACCACTGGCACAGAGGGAGGTACACAAGGTACCAACAAGCTGCACAAGCGCAGTAAATCCAAGACCCTCAGAGCCCGTGGAGCCTTCTGCTCATGCTGCAGAAACGTCCCAGATTTATGAAGCTTGGGGCAGCTCCACCTATGTACTGCAGCGTAGCTGTGACCCCATCTAGGCAGGCTGCCAGGGGTCTAAACAATACCAAATATGTAAGAAAACCAAGAGAAGAAGGCGGCATGACTTGGGAAAGTGGCATCTCTAAGTACGGGGGACCAGCAGCTCCCAATGAACACAGAGCAGGGAGGCTTCTTGCTTCATTTGACACGACCACTGGTCGAACAGGAAGGAACATATTTGTATAATGATTATGACCAAATCTTGCAGACTGAGCATCTCCCATCACACTAGCTTGAAAAAACAAGATTTTGAGCCTGATATCTAAACAAAAAGGGGTGACCCACTGGGAGCAGGATCAAGCCCATGGCTGGTACTCACTCTTCACACTTTATTTGCCACAAAATGCAGGCATCTGAGGACAATAGCTGTCAGAGGTCTGGGAGGGATGGTCAGGCAAAAGGCAGCAGATAATGAATTACTTCAATCGTGCTTGCCAGTTGGGTCAGACTTCTTGTGGAAGAGTCTACTGATTTTTTCACCTCTAGCTACACACAGTGCACTTGGTTCTTCATTTCATCAGGGGCTGGGACAGCAGAAAGCTGTGGGAATGTATGCCCAAAATCTGAAAAGGATTTCTCTCCTCTTCTTACCCACTGAGCATCTGCAGACGGCTTTTACACTGTCAGTCTGGTCTGTAACATCGTGGCAAAGCATGGAAGAGTACTCCGGGGAGAAAAAAAAAAATGTTAATGCATAATACTGTATCACTATCACCATTTATAGTAAAGCCACAAAATGCCAAACCAGCTGACAGGATCCCACAAACCACACTGCAGAGCAACAGCGGGCTCCTGAGTTTTGCAACCTATCAGAATTATTTTCACACAATACCTGCGTTTTTCTGGTATAAAATACGGTGCCCTTTTCTCTCCCCCTCCAACTGTAGAGGTGAATGGCAGGTCAGCACATCCGTACTCTAAGGACAGTCTAGTGGGAGCACAGCTCTAAAGGGGAGCCTGCAAAACAGGAGTTGCTGGCCACTGAAACTGTTATTTATTTCCCCACAAAGGAGAGCAACCATGCTGCCTGCTATTGGCCTGGCTTCAATGGATACACACGGCTTCAATCTAACCTGTGTTGTCATACTCTGTAAAAGGAAAATAATACAGCAACGTCACAAACCATAAGTGCAGCACTAACACGACTATTTCTCATCTTTGATGACGAAAACAATGCCAGTCGCAAGATGAGATATCACAACCTGCCACTCATCCTCCCTATCTCAAGGTGTGACCATTTCATCCAAAAGCTGCTGATCACCTGTTGTGCTCTGCTTCCTTCTTTTAAATCGTAGTGTTGTGTTAGCACCAGGATCCCACTGCTTTGGGTCGGGAAGTGTTGCTAGAGCAGCAAATGCTAGAAACTGGAACAGAGAACAAAAGGGCTCCATGGCCCCACCGAGGATGTTATCAAGGAGATAGCAAGAATGTAAAATGGGACCAAGACACCTCTCTTAGAGCATGGAACTTCCATCTCCAATACTTTTGGTGGGTAGAAAGATAATTTAGGAAGTCCATTATCTCAGTAAGAAATTACAGCAGCTCAGCCCCTTGTCTACTTCTTATCAGGAGCCCCAAGACTGACCAAGGCATTGCTCCTCTTCGTGAGCATATTATATTTCATGCCGAGCATGAACATGCCATTACAGTCCGAGACCTCACAGCCGACTTTGGTGCAGAGAAGCAGGAATTAGGGACAGACTTTTCTGTAAAGGCAAAGTAAATCCCTACTTGCATGTTGAGCAGGTTGCCTTTGCAGAAGGAGACCTGGTCAGAATACTTCCCACTGGACAAATCCAATTTAGGTTAAATTTCAGAAGTTCATTGGGCAGGGTAGACAAAATTAGTATCTTAATGGGATTTCACTGTATTTCAGGCACCTTTCAGGGCTTATCAGAGTGGTCCACGTGGTTGCAATGAATATGGATGCTTTAGAAAATAATCCTCAAAGCAGACTGATTCAGGGACTTTCCTTTGGCCCTTCTAGCACCTTCAGGATGGAGACCAAAGGTGTGTGCACAGTGCCCTAATTGTAAATATTACCCACCGGAGTGTGGGGAGGGGGAGGACAGCAAACAGCAGGCTTCTGTGTGATGGCAACCCACTGTCAAAATCAATCCATGGTGGTTTGTGTTCGCTGCGTCACGCTGTCTGCAGCACCAGTTTCAATACTGGAGAACTTTGGAAGAGCTCAGAAGATCCTTGTACTTCACACACACACGGATTCGTTTTGCTCCCCGCTGGTTGCAAGGATCTGACTAACCCTGATTTGTCTCTCAAGATAAACAAACACTGTTTAAGGGGGCCCTTTTTCATTCAGCAGGAACTGCCTCGCTGCACCTGGACTTCCTATCACCTACACCAGTGACTTTCAACCTTTGGTCTGCCAGCTACTTCCAGAAGGCTCTGAGAGGTAGCTAAGAAAAGCAAGCCACTTGAGTGGTCATATTTGCTATACACTTACACCCTACCGGCATGGGATTAAAAACCACTCAGACAAACTAAGCCGGAGGATCAGAGAGAAAGTCCTGGAGGCGTCTGGCATTAAGTGTGAAAGCCAAAAATTTTTTTTTTTTTTTTTAAAAAACTTAAGCAAATGGTTTAGTGAAGCCGACGAAGACAAAAATTCTCATGGTAGTTTATGAAAATGAGTATGATGGCTAGCAAAGGCAGTGCCAACTTCAAGAAAGTAAGGCTCAAAGCCTGGCTCTGAGCTGGCCTCACCTCCAGCTTGTAACACCTGTATGGGTTACAAACCAACCAGCGAAGAGGATGAACGTTATTTCTCTCTGGATTAAAATTCAAAGGTGGAGAAGTTACATGAACCGCTGAGGATCACGGCACTGAGACTGCCGTGCTCTGGGAACAGATGGCCAAGCCCCACGCTCTCAAGCCTGCTGTAACGCATGGTGAGAATCCAGACCTCAGGAAAACTGAAGGACTTTGCTGCAACCTTATCCAAAGGCTCTGATAGCACAAGACTGTGACTGCGGCCTTCCAAAACAGACAGGTATCAATGCTCAGATGCCTCCTGGTGTGCTTGTTCACAGCTCTGGGAGAGTCATTGCCTCCTCCACGCTCTGAGCCTTCCTCTGTTTTGCTCAACAACATACCTTTCACACGGCATGCAAAGCAAACGACCAGTGGGATACGGTCCAGCTTCACCTCGACTGGCATCTACGTTCCAGCTTTTCGTTTGCATGTTTCCAAAATAGCTTGTTCCCCATTTGACCCATTAAAAAAAAAAAAAAGAAAACCCTAGAGAAACAAACACTCATGGAATGACAAACACTGAAATGGTATAGTGTTAAAAAAAAAAAAAGTAAATTAATTCAAGGACCTGACTACTGGGCCACCTACAATTTTTGCATCTTTTTAGTTATCCCTGATAGAGGCAGCCTTTATAGCATGATAGTCGCATTGAGACAATTCAAAGCATATTCAAAGTTATACCAACATAAAAGCGCTTCTATCAACATGACTTTGGTCAACACACTTACATGACATGCAGCACAGCCACATTTACACCAGGATAAACATGCTTCTATCGACACGGCTAAGCCCTGTGTCTTCACACAAATTAGCTATACCAGTACAAAGTGCTAACTTTAACTGTCTGTTAATTGGGATTTGTAGAGGTTCAGTCTGTATATGCTAAGAGCTGTATGTAAATGAGCTCTCACAGTACAGTCTTAATTAATAGTCCTAGCTTTCAACACGCAAAGGAACTGCCATGATCATCCTATCAATGGCTATTTCTACAAATCCAGTGGCTCATGGCTGAAAACCTGCAACTGCTGTTTAAAACACCCCACCATCATCTCCTGCTTCCTGGCTTCTCTGCTCTGCTGAGGAGGGCTGTGAGGAACACACCTCTGCAGGAGCCCTTAACCAAGAGGTCTTTATGCCATGGAAGCAGCTTGCTTCACTCAGGAGGGATTATTGTGACAGCAAAATTGCACCCACACTCAACCAGTACAAGACACCTGCACAGCCTTACCAAGGAAGCATTCCTAGATGGAGGCACGGCTCACACCTATGAACACATCTAAGGCTTAGACGTGCAACCCTATATCCGAGGCATAGCCAGCATCCGAGCCATTATGTCACCAACAAACAGCTCTCCCTGTAACGCTGAATACTATGGCATATTACTCAGATGTGTAAATGTTTGCAAGATCAAAACCTACCTGTTTAGCTGCGTTATGTAATTACAGAGCGGAGCACTCAGCAGCACACCCTTGTGCTCCTCTTCTCTCTGATTTGGATCTGCAGTGTACCATTACAAGAGGCTCCATGGGCTCATTCCCGCATCGAGCTACGTTCATATAAATAACCTATGCCACAGGCAGACCACTTGGCATGCTCATGGGGGGCTGTCAGGCCAAGAAAGGGTTTTTATCTGATTTTGGGCACCACATCCCTGGAGAAGCTGATGCTGTCACATAAGCAACTCATAGGATTTAGTAGAAAAGATAGAGATTTTAACTAGTCCTCCCATATGCTGCCCAGCCCAGAAGGCAGCAACACGATACAGCATTCTCCTGTCAAGAGAGACAGACGTGCTTAATGCCACAGTGCAGCTGGTGAGTTAAGGGGAGGAGACACACCACCAAGATAATGGCAGCATCTGCGTGAAGATTAGCTCTAGAACTAAGCTTGGAGAAACAGCCCCGAATTCACATTGAGCATAACAAAAATTTTGATTCAAGTATTCCTGTAGAAAGAAATGGGGAATCCTGTAGAAAGAAATGGGGAAATTACTGTATTCCTGGAAATTCATTTGCAGAGGTGGCCTATGTGTAACAGTGCCCAGATAACAATGCTGAAAGAGCAGTATGTTGAGACACACGTGGCTGAAACAAGTAATGTCCTCTGGTAGAGGCAGGAAACCCTTTCCTTTGCCTTTACTCCTCAGGTGATGTAACACGCAGAGATATTTACAATTAACAGAAACCATATCCTACGTTGGCGAAACCTTTGCAAAGCTCTGATAATGCAGTGAAAAAACAATACTGGTTGATTTTCCTTCCATGCAATTTAACTTCTAGTACTCGATATAACACACTCCTTCCCACCCTCGTGCCCAGAGTCGAACAAAGCGGATCCGCTGTAGAGTGAGGTTTAAGTAGGATTTAAGATATGCCTTGAACTTCTGATGGCAGTCCAGGAAGGCGTGGATCCTACCCAGGCTGAGCAAGAGACTGTAACCACATGGTTTTGTCACGCACAGAATAGAGGAAAGCATAGTGAATTCATGCCAAAATATTAAGGGCTTTTTCTCATTCAAAAAAAAAAAAAAACCAGCTGAATCAACCAACAAAGCAGAGCTTTTCCCAGTGCTTTTGCAAGGTCAGATGCAGCCGCAGCCAGACTGTGGCTGGGAGGAACCTGCACTGGCAACGGGTGCTCCTGGGCTGCGTAGCCGTGACACAGCCCACGGCAGAGGATGCTGATGGGGGACTCCAGCCCTCTTAGGCCCCTCTCTGCTTTCCCCCACTTACCTGCACTGTGAAAGTAGGCCTGAACCTCCAGCTGCAACTGCTACACTCTTGCAAAACCACATAAAAAAAACAGATGTAAACAAACAAATGGGAAAGTTCGCCGAAGTGACGCTATTCTGCCCAACGTTTTGCTTTAGAAAAGTCAGTGACAGTTTGTCAAAGTGGATTTGTTTATTAAAAGTGGATCTTTCCTAGCAAGAGAAACAGGATGACCATACAGTAGATGCCATAATTACATAGGTTTGTTAATAATTGCATTAAAGGCTAGAATGGGATACATTAGCCTAATTTAAGAATGGAATCAGAGAACATGTGAAAGATTACAGATCACATTTTCAAGATAAAGTCCAATGTTGCTATCAGAAGTCCAAAGAAGAGGTGCTGGACATTTGGAGTCATACTGGCTTTGATCACAAATAGTTCATATGTTACAAAGTGCTTCTAGAAGAAGTTTTCTAACTTTCTTGATCAGCTCCACCTATGATCTCAAGGAATGAAGCCAAAAACCAGAGCACATAAACCAGAGCATATAAAATAGTGGACACTTTTGACACACGTAACTTGCCATCTCTTTCCCAGTGAAGATAACCTGTACATTTAAAAAATTAACATTCTGCATTTCTACAACACTTTCACAGTTAAAGGCTTCTTACACCAAGTCAAGCCTTATAACTTTGTAAAAATATTACCTCTGTTTTACAGATAGGAAAAGCATCACAGGTAGCAAAACATCAAACCACCTGTCCCAGGGACAAAGCCTGCAGAGCAGCACAGGCTGCAGAACCCAGCCACCGCGTTCAACCGGGACATTCAAGGGTGGGAGCCTCTGCTCATCCTGGGGGACGCTACTGGCACAAAAGGGACCGAGGGGCGCGTTAGGATGAAGAGGCCGCCTGGCAGACCTCACGAGAAAGCAACCCATACAGATCCACACACCTAATCTCAGCAGACTCAAGGGACTTTCAAACACGCAGATCCCAAACTGATCTGAAATAGCAAATTCAGAGATGACAGCACAGTCTTTCCCCTGCAGATACGCTGGCACCGGCAGCGCACGGCTGCACCTTTAAGGCGCGCAGGCTGCTGACAGCAAGGACACTGCATTTGCAGTAGACAAAGCACCACAATGGCGATGCCAGGCCAATTAGCAGAATTTCAGTTCATTGGCATTTAACAAGACTACGAAGTCGTTCTTGGGCACAGCGGCTTTTCAGCAGGGATAAATTCTAAATCTCATAATCAGAGTCCACCAACCAGCCTTGCTTGGACAGTTCTTTAAATTCTTTTGTTTAAATTGCTGACTGCCCCATTGCTTGGGTACACTGCAAGCAGTCTGCTCTCACTGAAGCGGATGGCAAATCCCTCCCCGATTTCTGTGGTTTTGGATCAGATCCCAAGACTCTTTTTAATGTAATACTCTACTTTAGTCTATGTAATCTTCTGTCTTATGGAGGGTCAATGCTGCAAACTCTCCTTGCACTTAAGCCCTATTATCTGTCTGCACTAATTCTGCACACAGGGCATTTACAGGTCCTTAGCTCTCTGCTCATATAGCTCCACGTTCACCAGCCCCAGTCAGCCATGAAGCCGGGCATCTGCTAAGTAAGAGGGAAAAAAGAAAACAAAACCCAGAGATTTACCTTACTTCCATAATCAACCGCACAGTCAGTTTTTCCAATACTCTCATTTTGCACATGGCATGACACATACTTCAGAAACTCTGGGAAACAAGCAGGTTATGTTCTGTGCTTGCAAAGCACCATCTATACTTACAGGGCAATAAAAATTAGCTCAATTAATAATACATCAGCAAGAAAACGTTAATGAGCACCCAGCAGGGAAAAGGACTGTTGTCCAATCTCCTTGTGTGGACTCCTTGCTTTGGCAGCAATCAGCAACTGCATCAGCATTACCATCCCAGTGCAAGCTAAGATACCTGACTCATCAGGGAATGCATGCAGGAACCACGGGGCCTCGTGTCACCGTTTACATTTCTCTTTAAAAGCAGACACTGTTGCATCAGGAGCTGCTCTTGGCAGCTCCTCGCCAACTTCCACTTGTTGAGTCTTTGTCATTTAAAGAAGAATTTAGAATATCCCTGGGCATCCAATGTATAAATACACAAACGGGGCCTCCTGCAATTGGCTCTTTGGCCGCATCTGCAAAATACACGGCTTTGCCGACAGAGCCTGCATCGGCTTCAAGCTGCTGACACAACCGTGCTGCTGGATCACAAGCACGTTGAGGGGGAACCGTATCAAACCTCCCTACTCCTGGGAGCTCGCCGAGAATATGCGAGCTGTTTCCTTGGGGCCTGCCCTCGCTGAGCAAAGAGGCACCGCAGGCTCAAACCGGTGTGCCGCCAGATGTCTCGGCTAGGTGCATTTCAAGGCAGATAATGGAAATCCCCTCTCCCAGCTGTTTTTCCTCCGTGCTGCCTCCCCGTTGCAGGAGGTTGTTTTGGCAGAAGCCAGCACCCCACGAGTAAGAGCCCGGGGCTCGCAGCTGCCAACGCAGCTCTGCCACTGGAGCACATCCACACTGGCACTCGGCCGCAGCGCGTGTTCGTCAAGGGCTTGTGCCGCATGGGGAGGTGGTTTCCTGCAGCCAATGGAGAAGCTGCTGTTTCTGCCTTTCATCAGAAGCGTGGCTGGAAACAAAGGCCCGGTGAAGAAAGGCAAGTTGGCTGGTAAAACTTCCTACCGCTAGCCAAGCCTCAGACCTGACAAATCACCCTCATTCCTCATCACCTCCTGACCTTCTCCTCTGCAGCCAGGCTGCCTCTGGGATCACACCGGGACCTGTATTTAAGCCCCACGCTGGCTGGGGGCGAGGAGGATCTTTGTGTCGTACGTCATTGCTGACGGCAGCCTCGAGCCACAACTCCAGGACAAACAGCAGCAACAGCAATATAACGTGCATCTTGTAATTGCATAAAGCATCAGCATTTGCATCTGCAGCAGTAGGTAAAATTTTAGTCTGCTGTCACACAGGGGCAGAAGATAAATCGTGTCTATAAAACAGCCTCCATGAGGATAGTCTAGAGGTGTGGATTTGAGAAGACATCAAACCAATTGGTTTTTAATAAAAGCCATAAATGATTAAGACCAATGTGCTATCAACATAGAGCTGCATGAGAAAAAGGTGCTAAACTCTTAGAAACCAAGAACGTAAGCACATCACCAGCACGAAGGGTACTTCCAAGAGGGAAGGAGACTACAAAACTCACAGACAAAGAAATCCCAAAAATGTGGGAGTTAGGCACGGAGTACGCTGTGTGTGACAGACACCTCGTCTAAATCTTAAAAAAAAGATGGGAAATAAAACTTGCAGTGAAAAGAAAACACTGGAAAACAAAGTGGAAATAACCAAGACAGAATATGATCCCCCCTCACTGGCCTTTTCAAACGATGCAAGCTGGAGGCTGTGCTAACCTCTCCCTGCTGTAAATTCTCAAAAGTCAAAGCAGACGAATCTTCAGTAAATGTGCTCAGTAGCAGTTTGTTTGCTCACTGGTGGCTTCTCCCTGGTACAGGGAGATGTTGATTAAAAGACAGCATGGCTCTTCACCTCGCCCCTCCACACACGCTCTGAAAGCTACAGGATCTGGCACTACAGCAAGAGTAAATATTACATCTCATCCAAAGGCCATCTTTAAAGGAACATTTTTTGTTTCTCCTCAAAGTGTGGCAAAAAAGATTAAATATTCCAGATGTCATCCCCAGGTCCTATAGGACACCTGCTTATAAACAATCATCTTTGCATATTAAGGAGGCATTAAAGCACCAATTTGGAACAATGCATCCTAGCAGTACTAAAAGATAACCTTCCTAATCCAAAGAACAAAAAGATTTCTTATGTATGGAATTCACAGATCCTTGAACATTTAAAACACAGAGTTGACAAAAGATATTACAAACAAGTTTGCAATTAAAAACACCTAATGTCTTGGTTACCAGTTCAGCAGTGGTGCTTTTTGCAAAGCCTTCTGGGTGTTGATTTAATCTATCAAATATTAACAATGCTCCTCAATTAATAAAAGATTTAGACTCATGCTTTATGTTCTCATAATCTGGAGGTTTATGTTCAAACTCGCAGGCCAACAGGATACTAGATGGAATCATACAAACTAGCTCACAGCCTGATTGTTAATGCTTTCATCTCCCGAATGCAGATACTCTCTTCTTTACACTGATAAAACCACACTTGACAGGATGTAAATTTGCCACCTACCCCCTTGGACATAAGAAACGCATCAAAAAACTAATTTCTCAGGTCACAAAGATGCAAGTGACTTAAATGCCCATCTCCTATTTAGAGCAGGTCCTGATGACCTCCAAGCTGGAGGCGCTGCCTCTCCAGCCCCCAAATCCTCCCCTCCACCCTGTGCTAGCGCAGACGTGTCTGGCGATTCACAGGGCGTGCGGAGCCAACACGAGCTGCACAGCGCTGCCAGCCTCCAGCGCCTTCCCGCAAGTCCCTTCCATGGCCTAAAGCAAAACTCACAGGGAATGAGCTTCAGTCAAGGGCAGCATAAAAACATGCCTTGGGTAACACCCCAGGAACTGAGATAATCAAGAGAGGATAAATTAAACTACAGGGAAGAAATAGTAAAAAATACATATGGCGCTGCTGCCCAGCTACTCACACCTGGGCTGAGCTAATGCAGCATCAAAAACTTTAGTCAGTTTGGAGGTAGGGCACGGCTTTGAAGTCAAAGGCCTTTGGGCATTTGCATTCATTAGACACCAACGAACGTCACGTTTCAGGAACTACCTCCTGATACTGTGACAGGTGTACTTCCAATTCCCAAACCAACAGCTGGAGGAAGCATGTAATTTCGAAACCCATTAATCCTTTCGAAGTCTTCTACCATGTGCATGTTTCATTTCCCACTCCTTGAAACAACATTATGATTTTTGAGAGAACCTGAGTATAGCTTCTGAATGCTCTGGGTCAGCAGTACGAAACATCCCCAATTACCACTGAAGTTGGATAAAACATTTGAGTAGTTTGCCTTCTGGCTTTGAGCCTTTGGGAGCCTTCCTCTGAAACTGCAATGACGAGAAATGTGTGACTGCAGAGAAAGAAGCTAGCTGAGATTCTCAAGAATCCAAGAGCTCACGCTTAAAAAGGAAAAGAAGGAGGGGGGGGTGATGGAAAAAAAGTATTTCACTGCACTCAGGGCTGTATTCAAATGCATCAGCAGCTCATGGCCAATAGTCCTGGGGAGACCAGGGTTCCCTTTTGCCAGTTAACATGCTAAAATACATCTGTCCACATCTACACTGGAGTTCTAAAATTAATTAAAAATCTGAAGTAGCACTCTGAACAACGCACAGGCTTTCTCTCTTAACATAACCAAGGCCAAAGCACAGCATATTTCAGTTCGGACACCTGGGCTGCAATTCTCTCCTCACGGAGGTGCCCGTGCTCTCGTGCTGTGTTCCCTTTGGCTCTACAGATGGCTCAAACCATCAGATTCATCCCGGCTGCCCTCCGTTCTCAGAAGCCATAAGCATTCCTCTTCTTTTTAGCAACGAGACAAGCACAAACAGGCACATTTTTCTGCAGCATCACAAGCCTCCTGGACTTGGCTTAAATACTTTGCCCCAAATCACAGGTAACAGGCCTGCTGTGTAGTCTTTGGGCACCACTATTATCTCCACTCACCTCAATTTGCTCAGTTTCCCAGTTCTCTGCTGTTGGTTTTGAATGGTGTAGCCACGGCAAGCTCATAACCATCTCCTGGGTCATTATACTGGCCTAGCTGACCCAAGAAGCTATAATCACTTTGATTATTTTTATCCCCGTTTGCATAATTTTACATTTCCCTGTAACAAATGGGATAAGTCACTTACCTGGCTTTATTTTGAGTTTATCCATGTCAGCTCGGTTATCTTACTCCGTATTTCCTTCCTCCCCAGCTGCGCCACCTGCAAATTTCCTCCCTCTCCCGTGTGCTGTCTCTGCAGGATGATTAGCCGTATGCAAACAGAAGTGGACCTGAATTTTCTGCTCTACCAGTCCGTCCCACTCACCGTCTCCCTGTCCTAAACCGACATTGCTCACCACTGCCTCAGAGAGCTCTCCCTTGAGGAAGAGATATGACACTGAAAAGGATGGATTTAATATTTAATAGCCCACCTCCACCCCCAAGCCAGTCCCTTTTACACAAGTAGCTCAGCCCTACACCGTGTCGGCTCACCTTGCTCAGCAGCTGTCTGCAGTTTGTCAGGCAGCGTGTTTGAGCGGTGACTCCTCCGCGGAGCCAAACTACCTTAAATGTAAACTCAGGCAAAACGAGCTGGTACGGAGGCAGACGGCAAGACAATGGTGGGGATCAGGCTGGGCATTAAGGAAACAGGAATCCTCTTGGAAGAACATTTCCTACTTGAAAAGAGGATACACTGGATGTCCTTGATACTTTGCCTATGCTAGAAATTTTTAATTGAAAGCAGAAAAGCCTTTCTATTTTAGACGCAGTGATACCAGCATCAAGTGCTTTTATAAGTGCAGTTTATTCTGGGTTTATATGCATTTCACAGAGCCTGATAGCCAAGCTAAGCCAGCAGGGCTACAGCAAACTCTTCCACTCCCTGTCAGATTTACTTTACCACTTCAACCAGTCACCAGCCATCACCAACGGGACGTGCCTGCCCACACACTGAGGGAGGACGGACTCACGCGACTTCTCCCTGAGCCACCTGAGAACAGACGGCTAGGTGAGCCTTTCAGTGGCGACCTTTGGCTTCCACGATAGTCAAGGAGGAGGAAGTCTCCAGCAAAATGTGTCCTGAAGCACTCAGACAGAACCCTTGAACCTCTCACAGTCCTGCACAAAACATAACCCCCTTTCACCTCCTCCTTTTCTCGGATCCAATGACCCAAACCATAGACACCAGCTGTGCTCTGCTGCAAGCACTTTGCTAGGGAAAAGCAGGAGGAATACGGCCTGCTGCCATCCCCTCCACAGCCCCACTTCTGGAGCAGAGAGGCCACGTAGGCGGCATTGCCCCAGCTTCAGGAGGGGAAGAGACAGATCACGAAATGCCAGGCAAGCTGATAAAGAGCAAGGCCCCAGACTAGCGTTTCAGATCAGTGGCAACGCAACAGTATCAGTCCCTAATCATTTCGGTATCAGCTGCTCTCATGCACATTTGGAAGTGTGATACCCCAGGGTACCGGTACATCACTCTCTGCTAGCAGCAATGAACCGCTAAGGGATGCTAATAATGCCTCCATCAGCTGGCACAGCTGTTTGCAAGGTGAGTGCCCATCCAGCTCTATCTGCCAGCACAGCTCGTATCAGCTCCCTCCACGGAAGAGCTGTTTGTTTGTTTTTCTCGTTGTTGTTGGGATTTTTGCTGGTAATTGCATCTCTACCAGGACTTCTGCTGACACAGCTATGGTGGAGGGGAGAGCAATTTCTTTGCATTTGTGGACAGATAACTAAGTCGGCAAAACTTCTCAAATGTAGACCAAGCCTCTGCTTTGGAAAGCAAAAAATAAGCTACCCTGGTCTACAGCACAGATAGTCCACAGCAAGGACTTTTATTAGTATGACTATTTCAGCAAAGAAAAATGAAAAATCATCCTCTCCAGCCAGCATAATTATATTGGAAGAGCTTTTTTTAAAGTATAAACCAGCCTTGATTCTGCCTTGACTGACAAAATGTTCTTCAGATGCTTTCTTCAGTCACATTGTCTCAGCCACATTAGCTTAACACAACTGAAGGGCACTTTCAAGGCTTTCTTAAAACTTCAGAAGTCATATTTGCACATTCTGTTATTATTTAAAGTTTGTCTACATAGAAGAAAAGGATGAGTTCCCAAACAGCCTTTGCTCAGCATGCGAGAATTCATGTTACGAAAGTAAATTTTAGCATCCATTTGACACAGGGTAAAATTTTGTCAGGAGCAGGGCAGTGTGCAATTTTAACAAGTTAATAAAGTAACCCTTGTGCGAAAGCCCCTAACTGATAAAGTTATAAACTCTCCTTACTAGATGTTTAGTATCAGAGAGTGGAAAAAACTCCTTTCTTCATACAAAGATGCAGCTAAAATGTTGCAAACTATATTAAGGCTGGTACCCCAGAAGAAATCTAACACAACAACCGGAAACACACATCTTTTTCCTGTGTTCATGTCAATGTAGTATCAACATACCTCACTGCATTAAGGAGACTGAGGAAAACAGCTGTCCTGCAGCCAGCAAAACATGCAGGCTTCCAGACACCTCACAAAGGAAGCAGGATGATGATTTAAAATGCACCAAGTTTTCCTGATGTAGCTTACTGAAACAGATTCTGTATTAAAAGCAACGGCCCTGGGAAAGCAAAGCCCTCTCCTCACTTGCGATACCAGCTGGCGGGAGTAAATGAGAGAGGAGGAAGGGCAGGGCGGGCCTGAAAGAAGCACTGGATTTCACATCACCTGCAAAACAGAAAGTGGGAAACTGAAGAAATCATCTACGTGCTCGCTGCTCAAAGGCACTGCTCATTAGGTCCTGGCTTATCCTATTATCACTCCTGCACTTGGTGGCCTATTACAGCAACCTCCTTCCAGCCAGGGACCCGTGAATAGGAAGCGCTTTGACATGAGTGAATGTTGCCCCTTAATCCAGTAGGGAGTTCATTGAACAGGCGGAGGGCTGCCTACAGAGCTCCCGGCACCAGCTGGCTGAGGGGATGAGAGCAAGGATCAAAGCCAGGGCAAAGCCTTAGCACCACAAGCCTGATTTGCGAAACTGCTCAGCCTGTTGAGTCCTCGCCTTTAAAACGTGGGGAGCTGCTGGGTGCTGAACTCGTCGGAGATCCGGCCTCAGCTGAGGGTGCTGAGCAGTGGGGAAATCTGTCCTCTATGTGGCTTGCACACTGTCTCTTCACTTTAAAGATCAAAGCTGCATCTCCAGAAAAAAAGATGTTACAGATCAGAACAGATAGGAGGAAAAAAAAATGATGAAAAATGCAGTGTGACTTCTGAAGAGAACCACTTCATTCAAAGCCACACACACACCTTGCTTCCTGCTTAGCATGCAGGCACCAGCCTTCCTGAGGTTAGCACGAGCCTGAGGAAAAACATCGTGACTTGAAACATCCCTTTTCAAGCTCACACCAAACGATCTTTTTAGGAAACACACAAACACAAGGTCAGCTGATTCTCTTCACTAAACTGAGGCAAACTGGAGTAGCAGCATCAAATTCAACGAATCTGCACTATTATAAAACTGGCTGAGCAAGACAAACTCAATTCCTTAAACTTCAATCTTTAGTGCTGCATTCGCAGTAGGTCTAAAATAAGTCAAGGCACCAAACCGGACTGGATATTAAGAAACCTGCTAAAGAAAACCAACAGCAAAACCAGGCTTCTATGCAGCAATGTGGTTATTGCACCTAATGACTGCAGCACAGCTACTTACCTGGCAGCTCAACCATTTCCCAAAGCACAGAGTTTACTTGGGGCAGCCTCCGAGTAAGGCAGCCAGAAGAGAATAACCACTGACATTTACAGCTCAGAAGACATGAAGATCTTGGTGCTAAAGATTCTCCCTCACTCATCAACACTAAGATTTAGCAAGGAGCTATTCTATACTGGAAACTTTCCTCTTGAGTTAACTGACTGCCAACAGCTTTGACCGTAGAGGTGGTGTGGACACTCCCTGGAGATACAGACAGCTCACTCTTCCAACCTGCTCACTCCCACCCAGCTCTTTGCTCCAAGCAAATACCTCCTCCCAGGAATGCACTTCTGCACCTCTCTTGACCAAGTGAAATAATGCCTTGTTTCTGCTCCATCCTGCATGTGGCAGAACACCACGGTTGTGGGATGCTAGTCCTTGCTCTCCGCCACAAGCACTGGGGAAGCAAAGAGCATCTCCTCTGGTCTCTAAATTCCACCCTGATTTATACCAACTTCCTCCCCGCTGGCCTCAGAGGGGTATAAGCAAAGGCAGATCTGGCCTCAGATTTAACTGAGTTTATGGGGGAGGGGAGGAATTAAACTCCAAATGAGTCACCGTTCCCTCCCCATAATCCACAGCAACATCTGTGGATATTAAGCTTGATTGTAAGAGCAATGTTTCTTAATGCTCTGCATCTAAAGCAGACCCAGCCGGGACTCCTGGGAGATGCTTCCCAAAATAAAAGGTGTGCATCTGTAGTGTTAAGACTAACCTGTCCATTAAGAGTTGATGAGTTACGAGCTAACTCCTGAAAGCAATCACACCGAGGTAGCCGAAAGCAAAACCAGACCATAGAGTCACAGAAGCACCTGAGGGTTGATTCCTCTATCACGCGGCAAGATTAACACCTGATCCTCTTCAAAAGCACAAGGGAAGGGCAGCAGGATCAGGCCTTGAGATGTAGTTGTGGTGTAACAGAAAGCATAAGGAAAGCCTTGGACAAAACTCAACGCCAACGATGACAGAAATTTTGCCTGAGTAATAGATTTGAGCTGTCTTTGCAGCACTTCGCAAAGAATCATAGAATCATTAAGGTTGGAAAAGACCGCCACGATCATCAAGTCCAACCATCAACCCAACACCACCATGCCCACTAAACCATGTCCCTGAGCGCCACATCCACAAGAACTGCTGTTGCCTCCTGCGTGGCCATGCCGCAAACTTCATCCCACACAGGGCAGAAACTCCCTGCCGCAGCCCAACCCTCCGAACACAGTACGTCAGACAGAAAGCTGGGAAAGGCTGCAGCACAGCCTGTCACACCTGAACAGTAAGGTGCAACCCAGCTGTCGGGAGATGCTGATCGGTAACTGCATCTGGCTACAGTTACGGAGCATCCGCTCACTGCCAGCTCTTATTTCTGTAGTTTGTATATGAATGTACACTGAACTATTATCTCGTTGCTCTCTTTGTGCATGTGAAGGCTCAGCAGCCAGAGTACTGCAATCTAGTGCTTACCTGAGGGCAAAGAGACTTATACAAAGTTTATATTCTCTAACAAAACTGGGGGAGAAGTTTCAGTCTGGCATAAAGGAACACAGCAAGTACAGTAGGTATTTCAGCTCCGTGTGCCACTCGTGTAATTTTATGGGGTAGTTGAGCTGTGTGTTGTACTCTTTGGGGACGTTTACAGATCTGGCTAATTATGGCTAATTGTCATTACATGGCAAACTTCATTTTCTTTGGGGATTTTGGATGTGATTCTGGTATTTCCTCAATGCATTTCAAACCACTACAGCGGGAATAAAACCTCTGTGGAGGCTGGCACCTTCGCAGTCCAGGCTCGCTGGTGAACTGCCGAGAAGCTGCTGCACCTCCTGCGCGCCCCGGAGCTCACCGCAGCCTTCCCCCCTCACTCTCCAACAGCCCCTCGGCTCTCCGAGGGCGGCTTTTTCTGCTCGACGGACGACGGCGGGGCAGTTTCTGGGCCTCCTCCAGCCCGCCGCAGGGAGGGAAAGCCGAAGGAGAGTCAGCCCAGGCTCAGCAAAGGGGAACCGAGCTGCTGTCCCGGGCCGCTCGGCCTCTGAGGGAACTGAGGAAAAACTCAAGAGTTTTCCTCTCCAAAGGCAACTCCGCCACCTCCCCGCCGCCCTCCCGCGCCCCGGCCCGGCCCCCGTTTCCTAGAAAGCCGGAGGCTGCAGCCGCGGCCGCCCCCCGAGAGGTGGCCGTAGGCACAGCCCGCCTGACGGCGCGCTCCCGCGCTTCCCGCCCGCAGGGCCGCCGGGCTCTCAGGGCAGCGCTGCGGGGGCGGCGGGCCCCGGCCTCCCCTCCGGCGGGCGGCAGGGCCGGGCGGGGACGCCCGCCAGCTCCTCCTGCCGCGCGGGGCCAGGCTGCCGGGGGCGGGCCGGGGGCCGGGCCGGGGCCGCCCCGCCGCCGCCGCCGCGCGGGCCCGGGGCCCTGCATGCCTCATGCCTGCCCCCGCACGGGCGCCTGCCCGCCGCCCGGGACCCTGCATGGCTCATAGCGGCGGCCCGGCCGCCGCCGCCGCCGCGCCCGGCCGGCCCTGGACTCTGGATGGAGCCGCGCCAGCGCCGCCCGGCGCCCCGCCGCATGGGGGGCCCCGGAACATGGATGGCGCCCTCGCCGCTCCCCCCGCCTCCGCCACACGCACTCGCTCCCATTGGGGGGAACCCCGGAATCTGTATGGCACATACCACTGACTCACCGTGGAGGGGTGTTACTTATACAGAGTCCCGGGCCCCCCTACACACAATGGCAGCAGCTCCCACATTCTTCCCCTCAGAGGAGTTGGACTGAACCATGGGGCGGCGGGGGCACGGCCCCCCTCCCGGCCTCCGACAGAACCCGCCTGGCCCTGGGCGATACCACTCCACGCTCCCCCATCTTCCTTCCCCCCGCCCGGGTAGATGGACGCCGCCGCTCTCACTCACCTCGGCATCCACTGTGGCCATGGCCGGAGCCCCGGAGCGTAGCCCCGCCCCCTCGGCGGCTCCTCACGCCTTGGCTCCGCCCCTTTCCCCTCATTCTTCTCAATGGAGACGCTCCGCCGGCCACCGCGCATGCGTGCGGCAGCATGGCGGCCCCCGCGGGGCTCCTCTGGCCGTACGGCGTCATGGCGGCGCCCGTGCGGAGGCTGCCGTACAGCTGGAGCAGGGCTGGGGGTGGGATGAGGATGGGGTGAGACGGGGACAGGGGAAGGACGGGGACAGGGGCCCCTCGCTCCCCACGCACAGCCTCACCGCCCCCCTCCCCAAACCCACGAACTCTTTACTGTTTGTATCGAGAGCCCTCGAGACAGCAGCTTTGGCCCCTCACGCCGTGGGTTTTATCCCACCACGACGGCAGCGGCCTCATGCCCCGTCCGGAGCTGTGTGAGGGCAAGAGCACCAGCCGTTCCTAATTGAGTAGATAATGAGTTTCCCAAACTTTCAGGAGTACCCCGCCATGACAGTACCCAGCACTTGCCCAAAAACCTAAACAAGATCTTTACAAGAAGATCCCAGAAAGAGTCAGCATCCCTCTGCCAAAAAATTACCCTTTGAAAACCACCTCCTGGTGTAACTTCTCCCACTTTCGTGTTATTTTTACGCGTGCAAGCTACTAGGAGTCCGTCTTAGCTGAAGACGGAGATGGACGTGCCAGGGAGGAGGGAGCAGCTCGCCCCGGTCCTGCCCCGGAAGGTCCCTTTGGGGGGGTCGTCTCCTGCCGCTTCGCTCCCTTTCCCACACCCCCAGCACCCCCACTAGCAGCTTTCACCCTCCCCGGTCCCACAGGGCCCCTCCTAATGCCCAGGCCCCTAAATCCATGATTGTAAAACAATTAGCTCTTTTACAGCTCTTCAGTAAAGCAGAAGATACCGCAAGGGGGGAGATGAACACCTCCAAGGGCTCTCCGGCCCACAACTGCTTCGGCTGCCACCCGGGGAAATCACACCAGCACCGGGGAGACGCGGGGACGGGCAGACGCCGCCGCACCAGCCTCCCCGGGCAGGGGAGCGCTTGTTTCTCGGAGCCTTCGAGTGCCCAATTTACACATTTATTACCAGCTCTCCCGAGGAACAACATCCCCTCCCTTGGCCCACGGGCTGATCTCCTGCAGCCCCCCGCCGACACCTCGCTCCGCTCGGCGGGCAGACGGATGCACCGTTTTGTTTGCTTTGCAAGACGTGAGGGCCACGGCCACCATCTGCTCCTGGAGACTTTCTCCAGAACCCTGCTCCGGTGCCGGGCTTACGCCTGGGGTTACCACCGCTCTCCTCCCGACACCTCTGCAGCACGGGTGCTCCTCCTCGCCCGGCACAGCTTCGTTAGCACCCGCGGGGCGGGAGGCCATCACCGCATCAAAAGATGCATTTAGTGAAACCAGGAGGATTTGGGATGGCGGGGCACAGGAGGGAGCGGCGGTGCCCGCACAAACCTCAGGTAACTCAGGATTCGGCCCAAGTTTTGACAACAAAGTGACCTCGGCGCTGCCGGGCGACCGGCACCGGGGAGCCCACACGGGCCGCAGGTGCCGCAACTCCTCCATCGAGCCCCGGCCGCCCGCCGGGCTGACACCCCAGAGCCCCGGTCCG
This sequence comes from Calonectris borealis, assembly GCF_964195595.1. Lineage (NCBI taxonomy): Eukaryota > Metazoa > Chordata > Aves > Procellariiformes > Procellariidae > Calonectris > Calonectris borealis. The sequence goes on from NC_134332.1 coordinate 6,256,236, forward strand.
GGGCCGATCCCCGCTGGGACCCTCCTGCGCCAGCAGAGCCCCCCCGCAACGCGGGAGTGTCGGGGTGTGGAGGTTTTTCGGGGGGAGGGGGTGAGAGACCCCGAAGGAGCCCTCAGGCGAGGCCGCAAAGCACAGCAGGAGGCGCAAGCCCGCGGCGGGACACAGCGGGGCCGGCCCGCGGCCCGACGGGACCCGGGCGCTGCCGCCCTCGGGAGGGGACGGGGCGACGGGACCGCGGGGCCCCGCCCGGCCCCAGAGCGCGGCCCGGCTGCGGCTGCCCCCGCCCGGCCGCGCCGCGGTCAAAATAAGAGTCCCCGGGCCTGAGGAGGGAGCGCCCGGCCCGGCCCTGCCCGCCGCCTCGCCCCCCGCCCTGCTGCATCTCATCAGAGCGGCCCCTACACCAATTTAGCAGCAGCTAATTAATTAACTCCCCAGACAACCCCCTCCCCATGCACCGGCAGCTCTGGCAGGGCCAAGGCAACATCCCCCTCAGAGCCATGGCCCCTCCGGTGCCTCCCGCTGTGTGGGGACCCAGCGGGGCCCCGGGGGTCCCATCGCTCCCTGCCTCAGGCAGCGGGAGGGAGCTGAGGCGGCTGGGGAGGGCGGTGGCAGGAATGGGTGTCCTTCCCCCTGCACTCCCCCCGGGGTGGAGGGGCTGTTCCGCCACAAAGAAAAACCACCGGCACCTCGAAATGGCGCGTCAGGGAAGCCTGGGCTCCAGCGAGGGCCGGCATCGCCCTGGAACATCACCACCACCCTGCACTGGGGATGCTCAACTTGGCACGGGAGGTGGCCATGGAGGGAGGGAGGGAATCACCCGCCTTCAGCCCTGCTCCTGCCAACCACCAGGCAGGCAGGACCCAGCACCCGCCGGGGCCCTCGCGCCTTCGGGACGGGGGCGAGAGGGAGGTCGGTGGGGCAGGACGGCCGATCAGGCCAGGGGTCTGGTGGCACCTCTCCCCTTGCATTTGCTGGGGCTGCGTCTTTCTCAGCTGGAGCTGGGGACGCTGCAGTCGCCAGGACAAACCTCCCTGGGCCATCAGGAAGGGCAGAGGCTCCCGCAAGAAGCAGAAATAACCAGGAACGCGCAGAGCCCTCGGAGCCCATCGCCGCCTGCCATGACTCTCGTCTCACCTCGAGCCGTGCAGCTCCACCAGCTTAGTGCTAATTAACACAAGCAGAGCGAGGACGAGATCTGTTTTGCCACAAACTCCCCATTTTCCTGAAGCAGCTGCTGCGAGCCCCGAGCGGAGCCGCGGAGCCCAGGGCAGGGGCTCAGCCCCCGGCAGCATGGAGCCAGCAAACAGCTTCGCCATGGCGGCTCCGGCCCCGGCCCTGCAGCCAGGCTGACATCGCCCTCTCCCGCACCGAGCGGGACGAGCAGGGATGGACCTCCACATCCTGGGATTCCTGCCAGCAGGAAGAGAACAGCCCAACCGCCCCAGTGCTTCCTCCGGCTGGCAGCCGGGGTCCTTCCAGCTGGACCTTTCTCCATCAGGGGAGCAAGGGACAGTTCAGATCACCCCACCAGTGCCTTCCCACCCCAACGGTCCCCCCAGTAAGTTGGAGGAGACGTGGCTTTGCTTCAGCGTTGGCTATAAATCAGCTTTTGAGCTTCAGCTGTAGAGGTGGATGCCTCCTCTGAAAGCCAGGAGCCACTTCTCACCCGCTGTGCCAGGCCCTCCTGCAGGTCTCAGCGTACAGATGGCACCCATCACACATTTAGCCCGAGCAAAAGCACCCATGGTCGTAAAAAAAGGAGATCTTTATTTACATTTGTCAGTTCTTTACATTTGGTGGTTTAAAACCCAGGACAAAAATACTCCCCAGAAGCTGTGGTAAACATGTAAAACTGCTAGTTTACATTTTAAAACCCAGTAATAAGTTGCGCAGAAGTCTTAGGTTATACAGAGCCATCACAAATATTGTTGTATAAAACCCCCAAATCTGTAAAGAGAACCACAGGAATAAAGAATTACAGCCACGAGTATTGGTAAGAAAGGGCACGAGTGTTGAGGGTTTTACCCCACCAGTCTCTCTTGGGGAGGAGGGATGGGACATTCCTGTTGCAGATAATTGGAAACATTTTAAAATACAGAATAAAAACCAAACAGAGCCCAGAACATCCTTTATCTCCTCTCTTGTGTTGGCGCAACAGGAAAACTTCCTAGCAGAACATATTTACTTTTACAAAACTACTGAAAGTTCAGTGGAAACCTAAAAAAGAATCACATCCAACAAAAAGAAGAGCCTTCGCGTCCCCCATCTCCCCGTTGCTCATCTACCTGCAGGCAGTGGGACAACAGGTGCCAAAGCGGAGTTTCGCAGGACACAACACTGAAAAAGCCAAAAATATGGAAGCGGCACATGTGGAGAGTGGGACAAGAACAAAGCCATGACGGACAAAAAAGAAGCAGCAGGAAAAAAAAGGACAAAAGATGTTTTTGGTATTTTCCATTGAATGCTGAGTTTGGAAACAATTAGCTCACAAGTTTCCCTCACGCCCCACCACTTCCCCTCCCCATTTCAAACAAAAGCAAAAAACAATTGCTTAAAAAATTTGAATGAATTCCTGTGCACTGAAGTTTTTTACCCAGAACTGGGTTTGGAAAAAAGGGGCTTTTTTTCCTCTTTATTCCAGAGTTCAGAAAGAGGAGGGAGGGATGACCCGGGGCCTACAGGAGCTCCCCAGGACTTAAAGAGGTTGAAGCCAGAGAGGCTGCAGAGAAGAGAGACAGAAGCGAGGCAGAGGACAGAAGGATTGTCCACTTGCCCTCTCCAGAGGGGACCACACTCACACCCAAACGTTGGTTTTAGCCCCATCGTGCTCATCCAGAGCACTCGTATACCCCGAGGACCTTGCTGCCATAACACCCTGAGGCCACAGCTGAGGGTAGGTTTAAGAAGAGCTGGACTAACTCCTCTATCCTGCAGTCCTGGACCGTTTCAAAGGCGACTGTGAAACATGAACAAGGCGCTTTGTGTCAGGCTTCAATTCCCTGCCACAGCGCTGGGGGACAGGCAAGGCTGGGCAGGAACGTTGAAAACCACAGCGCTTTGCCAGTTATTTCTGTCCGCTTGCACAACAGCGAGGTTGCTCAGACAAACTTAGGGTGATAAGCTGCTGCATCCTGGCCAGAGCCACCTCGCAGGCCTGAGAGAGGCCTCTCTCTGCAGGAGCTGTGCGTGCCCAGCCCTCACATCCCAAAAGGAGGACCACCATGAGGTCTAGCTCCAACTCCTTCCAGCTCCCTCCACAGCAGCCAGCGGAGATGGACACTCCTCACCGGTGAAGAAGAGCATGCCCACTTGCTCCTTGCTTTGCAAAGGGGACTCCATGTACAGCAAGAGGTGCTGAAGGACCAGTTTGTAGCAAATATAATTTGGGAGAGCAAGCTCAGGTGCACAGGAGCACTGCAGAGACGCAGGGCACAACACAGGAGCTGTGCAAGATACAGCTGGCCTCTCCTCTCCACAGTCTCCACCACGAATGGTGCATTCCCAACTGTAAAGGTTAAATGAGAAGGACGGACACTGGCTGGGGGTCTAGAAGGGCATCCCAGTGGCTCTGGCCACAGTAACCAAACAGCATTCAAGTTTTACCAGCCAAGGAACATGGGCTGGACACGTCACCAGCAGCTCAGCTTCAGGGATGGAGAACAAGGAACCCAGTCCCAGCCCAGGCTGCCTCTCCCAGACGCCGGCTGGGTCAGGAGCCTGTAGCCCAACCCAACACATCCAGAAGCATGGACAGCTCATAGGAATTTTTCCAGAGGTGTGGAAGCGATTTGGGTTGAGGCCTGAAAGGAGGGATATGTACTGCTGACAGCAAGGAAGGCCACAGGAGCTACGGGCTGAGCCAGGCAAAACAGGTTCAACTAACCGGGAGGAAGAGGAAGGACCCCCTGTGTATCAAGAATGCTTTTCATGGCAGGTACAGATCACCAGGCAAAGGAGAGAGTCTTAAATAATAAAAGCTGGGCAGAAGCATAAGTTGAGCAGAGGGTGAAGAAGGATCCTCGTGTCAGACACAGATCACACCTCAGGCTACTTCCAATGACAACATTTAGGCAACGCCTACATGCTTCGGACACGGTATCACCAAACTGTGGGTGTGGGGAGAAGCCTTCTTCCATTTTTAATAAGTTTCTTCCAAATGGCTCCTTAGGGCAGGGCATGGGCTGGTGGTCTCCAGCCCTTCCAGCCAGACTGTGGCTGTTCCACCTCCATCCTTCTGAAGGAAGAGTCCACTCTCCCCTTCCTCCCCACCAGCCCACCTCTCCAGTCAGACAGCAGAGAGCACTGCCCAAGACCTGTGGGCCACTTGGACAAACGGTGGCTTCGGGACACAGGGCCGGGGAAGCAGCAGTGCAGTGGCTGCTCTCTCCAGAGCCGAGCCCACATGGTGCCAAACCCCCTCCAACCATCTGGAACTACGAGCCCAGCACCGCGGTCAGGCTGCACCGTGCTTGTTTTCCCCGAGCTGCCTTGGCAGAAGTCACCATCCTTCCTGGTAAGAGCAAAAAACTTGCTTCATTTTCTAAGAAATCAGCAAGGTGCATTCCTGGATTTGGCATGAACAGGCACATGGATAAGCATCAGAAATGGATGAAAAAGCACAGCATTTCTCTTAGAATAATTTATTAAATACAGCATTAAAATTTGTATTTATGAATTCAATCATTAAAAACAAAACTTCATCTCATATATATATATATATATTCAGGGACAACGACAATCATTCTATCAACATTGGTGCATGTTGTGCCAGCACTGCTCAGAACGGCACCTTCTCTACACTATCCTTAAAGAAGTTCAACACTTAAAAAAAGATTAAAAAAAATAAAAAGCGTTTGCAAAGAAAGAGTGCAAAGCAGGGCTTGTCCCCAGCTGCCTGCCAGGGGTGTGCAGAGGCGGCCTAAAATGAGGAGGCAGAGGCTGTAGTGCTCCTAACAGGTTTGTTAGATATTGCCCGCCCAGCGTGAGGCAGGGTGGAGACCAATTCTCAGAGGTGCCTAAGGTCTGCAGTCCACAGTTTCAGCCGTGGCTGGATGCCTGCGGCTCTTAAGTATCTGGTTTGTGGTTTCCTCAGCTTGGGCAGTCAATACTAAAAAAGCTAAACAAGAGGGCAAAAAAAAAAACGCGCAAAAGAAAAATGTTGTTTTACATCCACTAGCTTCTTCCCCCGACCTGCCAGGTCCAGCGGAGGCTGCAAATGAGGCGTAGCAGTTTGTGTTCCCACTCACTCGTTTTTGCATCCTGCTGTGGCTCGAGAGGCGGCTCAGGAGACAAGCGGTAAACCAGTACCGGCTCGCAGAGAGAACAGTCCCCAGGCCAAGCACCCTTGCGCGCTGACTTGGCAGCGTTGACCGCTCCTGCGAGAGACGCCAGGCTGAGCCTCGAGGGAGGGTCGTCCCAGAGGGAAGGGCTTCCACGGACAGGGTCCTTGGGCAGACTCAGAGGTAGCATCGGACAGACTTTTGTAACTTGATTGTCATGTAATTCTGGCCTGCCAAAGGCAGCAGCAGCTGGGATGGAGAGGGCACCCTGCAGGGCTGGGAGATGGGACACGGGGATCTGGTCCCCTGTGTGCAGACTGACTAGCGCTGTTCATCCTGGGCGCTGCGGTCTAGCAGCGAGCAAGGAGGGACTGTCTCCTACAGGGCTTTTCAGAGAAAAGTCACCCTTGCTGAAAAAGGCCAGAAGCTGGCTGGTGGGCACCCCACAGTAACACCGGGCTCTCCCTCCACAGCTCACCTGGGCCTCTTGGGTCATAAACAAGTGCCCCAGCGAGCTCCCTGCTGCCAGAGCCTGCTCTCCTCCCACTGCATGCAGGCAGCGGTGCAGCCCACTGCGAGAGGACCAAAGGCTGCCGGTCACTCACCCCACAACACAGGTATAGCGAGGGCTTGTGCTTTTGGCTTTTTAAGAGTCCCTGACCTTCTGAACCTGCATACTCCAAGAAACCTCCTGTTTCACCTACCCTTAGGACCTATGAGGACAAGGAGGAAGGGCTGTCAAAACCATTTCTGGAGAGCACACGGCCCCTAAAAGAGAAGAGAAAGTCCACACAGCCCAGCCTTCACCTCCAGTGGAGACATGCCAAGTCAGGAGCATTTCAGATAAGGCATCACAGGTGCTTTGATAGTAAAGCAGTTAGTGTTGACTACAGTACTTTAAACACAGGCTGCTGCAGAGGGCGTCCCTGGGGCAAAACCAGTTCTCCAGCACTTGGTGCAGCAGAAGGAGACGGTTCGGTTTCCCAGACATCTCCTACACACACAGAGGCTCCTCTGGCTGCCCTTTTTGGTTTTTTTCTCCCCTCCCTAGAAAGAGACTTAAAAAGCCCAGGCCAGGATGTGCCATTTACCCCACCAAGCAGCCGGAGAGATAAAAAGACGCCTTGTGCTGTACCAGACTTTGCAGTAGGCAGGTGAACCGTGGCGCCTGGGGGTGGGCAGCGCCAGCGGGACTCGAAGCAGGGGAGGCTAGTTGCCATTGCTGATGCTGGAGTTGGCACTGCTGCAGCTCTGCTCATAGGATGGAGGCGCCTCTGCGGGGGAAAAAGAATAAAAGCGGTTATGGTGGGTGTTTGGGAGGTTCCCTTCACCCCAGTCCGTGTAACTCGGTGCAGAGTAAAGCAAACTGCTAACATGTACACGTGTCATGCATGCAGGCACTCTCTCTCCAGGACCCTACAACCTGTCCCGCTGAAATATATGGGCTTTGCGTGTGCACACGCAGAATTTGAGCCAGCCAGTCCCACCCCTGTCCTGATGCCTACAAGGGTTAAAATCAGCACCTCGAAATCCTGTTCTGTTCCTCCACTTCTTTCACAAGCATCCTCATGTACTCCAACACCTCCAGATGACAGGCGACCCGTGCTCCATGTGCCCCAAGCCAGGGCCGAAGTGACACATAGAGTGTCTCGTTACCCCAGTGCTAAAGACAGGTTTATTTGGGTAGGACTGTGCTAACCGCTGGTCCCTGCCACCCCAGCCGCCTGGGACAAGCACGGCTCCAGGAATCCAGCATGCTGGGATTTCCCCAAGCTTTTCCACCCTGGACAGTCTCTCAGCTCCCACCCCCACAGCTTGTCTCTTCAGACCAGCTGCAGGCCCGCTCCAAGTCAGACAGAAGATTTCAGTTACATCATTTTCCTGGCTCTGCTCCCACCAGCCTCACCACAAGCCAAGAAGTTTTTCTATCAGTGGGAGGCTGAAAGCTCATTTAAGAACAGGGAGATCCTCTCACGACAAGCCCAGGGCAGGCACGGGTGTAGACGTGGGAATGGACAGCCGGCTTTTACAGCTGTAAGAGGGGACTCCTCTGGAGGCTAAAGCAGGCAGAGAGATCTCATGATCCCCTCTGACATCAGCCCCCGGCAGGCTGACATCCCTGTATTCCCACCCAGTTCACAGTTAGCAAAGAGACTCTTGTGGCAGGAGACATTTACTACCACACTGCCAGCCCGTTTAGATCTCAGGAGCGGGCTGCTCACCGTATGGGTAGCCCCACGTGCTGTACTCCGGAGGCAAAATGAGAGAGCTGGCCGTGGGGACGGGCACCACGTTCCCCTCAGCGTAGTAAGGGACAGTGGCTCCCGTCGACAGGCAGAGCGTGGGATGGTTTGGGGAGCCCGTCTGCTCTGAGTCCACCCTTATCTCCTGGAAGCTCAGTCCTGGGGCGTAGCTAAACGGCTGCTGCTGGGAATGGCTTTTGGTGGGGATCGAGACATTGTCCATTGGGTGATAACCGCTGGCAGCCTCCTCTTCCTCCGGCGGGGCACTGGGTACCACTGCAGACGGTATGTGCTGGATGGACCGGGAAGGGCTCAGAGGCACCCTGTTCACAGCAATGTTACCAATATAAATGGGGAGAGTGACTGAAACCTCTGGCGACTTGAGGGAAACCTGGAAGAGAAGGAAAAACAGTGGCATCCTCTTCGTTATACATTGCACTGGAAGGTTCACCTGATGCGAGGGCCACCCGCTCCACACAGCTATGGAGTTCAGCGACTGAGCTCAACCCAGAAGGGAGCACAGAAGTTGCAGCAGAGCCCACTGGAGCTCCCCAGGAGCACTGAGGTACTCACTTGGATGTAGTAGTCGATATGTATGAGGCTACAGCCCTGCAGAATGGACTGGGGCAGCGCCGGAACGAGGATCTGTTCCTTCCATTCTGCATGTTTCCAGGCTTTCACTCCTGAGCCTTCCACCTCCGCAATGGTCCTCAGGTCGTAAATCCAGCGCTTGGATTTATAAGCCACTTTCTGTACAGACGGGAGAAAATATAGCTAGCAGAAAGATTACAGATGGTCGTCTGTCCCCCACAAATGTTAAGTCAGGACACAAAACCACCCAACTGCTTTGTCAAATAAGCACGAGCACAAACCTAACGTGCATATTACGGAGCAGAAATACCCATCATTGTACGATAGACTGAGTTGGTGTGAGCAAGACAAGTTCTACCACCTCTTTCCCCAGGAAGGCAGAGAGAAACAGAGTTAGCCAGAGGTCTGGACTCCTCGCTGCCACCTCCCAGCCACACGCAGCAGAGAGGCACACTGGCGAGAACCGCCCCAGTTTCAGAGAGGCCTCAGGGGCATGGAGTACCAGCACAAGCTGAAGAATCACCCTTTCAGATGCTTACCTGGAGCAGACTGGCCACCACAGCCCCGGTGTCCCGGCCCGATTTGTTCTCTATGTCTGTGCGAAGCTGGATTGCTTGCCCCACGATGTACCCTTTCAGATCCGAGGTGGCAGTCAAGATAATGTTGCCACTTTTCACAAGCTTGTAGTTGAACTTCTTGGTGATTGACATAGTGTTGGGCTGCTGCGGGACAGCAGAGAGACAGAGGTGTTGGCTCAAGAGAGTGAGAGCCTCCAGGAAAACACTCAGAGATTCAAAACAACCAAGCAGAAATATCTGGTCTAAGAGGACGCAAAGAACCTGCAACACAGCACTGCCACAGACAACAGGTCTCACTTCTCCATCCCCCCAGTTTTGCTTCCTATTAGTTGCTCTTCCCTCCAAAGCAAGTTCCCCAAACCCAGGTCTCTACAAGCACCTGGTGCTATTGGCCAACACCTCTCTCCGCATGCTGAAAATTCACCTAAATCTTTCAAAGCAACATGTGGAAGAGTCAAAAATCACTGGGACCAGGGATTGATGGCAAGGCAGGACAGATCAGGAGTCCCTTGTCCTGCTCTTGCACAGTCAGGGCATGCAGTAGAGAGTTGTCCAACCCCACAATTATTCCCCAGACAGCACGCAGGACAAGGACAAGTGCTGACGCCTTGGCACTTCCCAGCCACGCTCCTCCTTGTTCTTACCTCGATGTCAGGGATGTCGTTCAAGTTGAGAGGGCAGAGAACGTAGAAGATCTTGTTGCACTTGTAGTCCTTGGAGAAGCGAGGTGTGTCTATCACAGCTTTCACCTGATGGAGGACCTTGCCAAAAGGGCCTTCAAATGATGTAGGAGCAGAGGCTGGAGTCGAGAGAGAAAGAAAAGGATCATAAGGCTGAGTCAGGCCAAGTGTTTCTGAACTGGAAGTATAATCCCTTTAGACAGCTCCTCTTCACCTGAGGAGTTCTGCAAGTACTGAGAGACAGAGCACATGGGGATTCCCCAAAAAAAGACCTGGGGCTGAACACTTAGGTCACTCAGAGACCTTGCTGCAACCTCCTTACAGAAGGGATCCTCTGCAACCACAGGCGTGAGAGCAGAGACCCTCCCTCTGAACGCACTGTGTGCGGGACGGCTGGCTAGCCACAGGCCAGGACCTGCGCACACCCAGAGAGGGTCACGCTTGGAGAGGCGCCAGCGACAGCTCAGACCTGGCTTTGCACCAATGCAGAAGGTACCCGCTTGTCTAAGCTCCTCAGCTGTCCGTGGCTGACCTTACGCTCCCTCTAGCATCTCCGGGCCAAGCTGCCAGCCTGCCTCTGCCATCCAGCCCAAGCGCTGCTCAGCACAGCTAGAGAGGCTGCAAAAGCCAAGGCTTACACGGAAGTGCCTTCAGCCATTTATCTGCATCATACCTGGCAGCAGGAACTGGAAGGGAAAGTTGTGCTCTCCAGCTGTCAGGACCCCTGCGGGAAACAAGAGTAAAAGGTAAGTGGGACAGGCCGTTGGCTTGGAATGGTGTGATCTTCTGGAGAGCGTGATCTTCTGGAGAGAGAGGCCACCACCTGGGGAACAACCCGCAACTTGTTCAGCTGCCTACAGCCCACTGGACAACTCCAGATCCTATGAGCAGTGCTTGAGTCAACAGGAGCATCTGCTGCCACCCACCTCTCCTTGGGACAGGAGATGTCTCCATTCCCAATGACTGGTTCTACGTTAAGATACCCTGGAGATAAGGTAACTTGGGGCAGGGTTTAAGGGATCCCAGTGCCATAGCAAGTGGTTAGCCCCAGACTACCGACACAGGGCATGGAGAAAGGATGCTCTGTGTTTATCTTTCCTCAAGTAGGCTGCAGTCAGTCAGGGGGAAGGTAAGAAAGCACAGGCACTGTCAGGGTGGTAAGGAGGTCTGATGGGCATCAAGCCGCTATAGCCTTAGCCACACACCAAGCCCCACGCAGACTGCACAGTGTTCAGGAGCTGGAAGCAGAGGTCCATCTCCCAGGCCTAAATCCACCCCCGGTCCCAAGAAGGGACCTGCAATACCTCAGCCCGGCTGCTTAGACAACAGGAGCCGAGGAAAAGAATTCCACAATGTTAAAATCTCAACACCGTTTTCTTCAACCATATCCCGCTCTGCAACAGCGGCCTGGAGGGCGCAGATCAGAGCCAAGACTCAGCGCACAGCTAGAACAACAGCTACAGATTCAGACTGCCCGACCCCATCCACCCTCTGGCACTCCACCCGGATTCCAGATTCCTTCCCAGGGCAGCGTGACGGCTGAACTGGACCCACAGTGAGATCCAGTAACATCAGGCAGCTCCCAAAGTTGCCTTCAGTAAGAAAAGCTCTAAGGTTTATCCACATTTGTTAAATGTGTAAACATGAGAGGTTTTGTTTTTAAAGTGGCAGTGCTAAGAGGAGACCTGGATACCTATTAAATCAAGCTGTGTTTATTCTGCTTTGTAGGATCATTGCTGGAGGTACCAAGACTCTAGATTTGGCTAGCTCTCCTGTTGATGCAAGACGGAGGAGTCGGTCTGCCCGTTAGCAATACTGGCTCTGCAGAACTGACAGTAAGAGAGTCCTATCGTCAGGGGATTAAGTAGATTACGTGACAGGGGAGGTGGGGAAGAGAGAAGGGTAAATCCCCCCACTGACACTGCGATCCAGGTAGGAGGCAGGGGAGGTGGTGCTTGGCTCGGTGCATCCTTCACGTTATGAGAAGCTGCACCTCTGCCCCTCCGCTCGCTCAGCCACCCCACGGGGAGCTAAGGTCAGCCCAGTTAGCGCGCATCCCGCCTGCAGTGCAAAGGCAGGCAGAATAAATAGTATGACAAGCATCCCGTCGCATATCACTACAAAGGCAAGTCAGGAAAAAACGAAGAGATGTCTATTTATACACTTTGTCCTTACAGAGGAGCACGATTTGCTCATTCCCATCACCCCACCCAGAACACCTCCCTGGTGATGTCCCTCCCCGTCCCCCAAATAAAACCGAATTATGTAGGCTAAAATGCAACACCCGGTCTTGTCACCAGGTGGAGGCACAAAGCCAGTCACTGCCTTCGCTGCCAGGCCTGATGCCTTGCAGAGCTGGGACAGGCACAGAGGTGTGGGGCAGCTTCTCCTATTCCCTTCTTGGGAAGCCTCGCTCGCTTAACAGCAGTAGCTTGAGATGTAGCTGGTGCCTTTGCTTGTTGGTTACGGGGTAAAGCCTGGCTAATATGAATGACTCAACTAACCCAGTGCTTGTTTGCATGGGTTTCTACCTTTTATTGGCACCATTCAACATGGATCTTATACCCGTTATCCTTACTTTTGGAAGGCAAATCGATAAACTGGAATACATCAACTCTCCTGTGTAGCTTCTGCATTGCAGTAAGGGGACTTGCTCCATCTGAAAGGGAGAGGGAGCAAGTCCTTTTACTGCAAAGCAGAAGGAAGGGAGATGGGAGTCCCAGAGAGTAGTGGCCACTGAGTTTCCACTAAGACCTGGAGACCTTCCAGCTCTCTGACCTGCAGAGCCCTAGATGAACATGCAGGCAGTGATTTCAAGTGTCCTGCTAGGAGCAGGAAACTTCACAGCCTTTCCAGGACCCTTAGGAAGAGCTCACAGACTCCACAAAGTGAAAGTCCCTCTTCTACATTACAGGCAGCATGATCTAACAAGTCATTTCGGTCAAGCTCCTGCCCAGCTCACGTGCACCAACAGAAAGCTGGGATGGAAACGAACCTGCAAGCATTTAATGTTCACCGTTTCTAACCCCCTGCAGAAAGCCAGGGGTCCTGAAGGTTGCTCCCAACGGCAGCACCGAGCAAGGCAATACGCTCTTCCCAGCAACGTGCATGGCCAGCATCACTCGCAGAGGACGCAGTTCGGCTGTCAGAGCCACCGCATGACTCGGTGGCACTGATGCAGTTTCCACATGGGTAGCCCAGCCTCCAAGTCACCAGATGAGAACTGCCCATAGGTCAGCATAGAGCACCCCGATAGCTCAGACCAAGCCCGAGCGCCCATAGACCCGTTGGCTCACAGCATTCTCAGACTTGCTCTGACCCCACCTGCAAATCCCTCCTGCAGCTCCTGCCCGCCACAAGCTGCCCACAAGGGATGGAAAAGGCCGTTCCTGCTCTTCACAGCCGGTGATGAGTTCCAAGACCAGCCACCCCAGACAAGTCGTGCCCCGTCACGTGGACCGAGGGCATCGCAGCAGCGCTTGGCTCATGGCCACGAGCGCCCAGACCTCAGCCCTGCACCAAGCAGGGAGCCAGGGAAATGCAGCGAGCTCTATTCTCCACTCCATTAAGCGGAGAGATGCTGCAGGCAATTAGCAGTAGCTCTTCTTTTCAGACCTGCTCCTTCCAGCCCACAGTCTCCTTCCCCAAAGACAGAGAAGCATCTTTATGCCAGCCCTGAGATCCTCCACGTACAGGGAATTTTCTAGCAGGCTGGACCAAGCACCCAGGTCCTACCCCCAGAGGCAGACGCCACTGCACATGGCTTCATCTGCTAGCACAGCTAACGAACAGCCGGCTGCTTGCAGAGCCCTGACTTCCAGCTGAACGCCCGCATTTCTTGCCCTTATTGCAAGCACAGAGGCTGTTTGGGCAGGTCACTGGTGGAGGGGCTGCGAAGGGTGGCAGCACCCTCAGCCCCGCATCCGGCTGGGGACCCCCACCCCAGCTGTAGGAGCCCTCGGCAGCCCGGAGTAGGCATTTTGAGGAGCCCACTGGCCAGGAAAGTGGAACGGCTGTGGGAGTTCAGTGCCAGAGCTATTTCAGAGAAAAGACTTCATAAAAATAGATGAAGAAAAACAGACAATCCTGACCAAGACAGGAGACTCCTGGGAAAGCATGGGCATGATCCAGAGCGCCTGATGGAGCAACAAGGCAGCAGAGACCGCGGGCAAGCTCAGGTCCTGCCTGCCTCCCCCTGCGAGCAGGAGAAGAGGCAGATACTTAGCAGTAACCCCACACGAAGTTGCTCCCCAGGCTCCTGCTTGCCCCTCCTGGAAGGACACAGTGGAGGCTCCATGTCCAACTTGCCTGGCATTACAAAGCCATTTCGGTCTTTTGCCACACGTCTGGTGCCTTTGGCAGGTGGAAAGTTGGCGAGTCCTGAGCCGAGTCCCCCCTTACAATAAAAGGGAGGTGGCAACTACTTTTAAACTCTCCAGCTGGCAACTCTGCTCTTAAACGCTGAGCTTCCATTTCCAAATGCTGACTAGTCTTGACATAATGGGGAAAATCTACAATTTCCCTTGTCCCAGACATCCCCTGAGCATGGGCAGGGCACAGGCTGACCTTGCCCCAACATCTAGGTACCTCTCACATGGAAAACAGCAGCAAAAGCCACCTCAGCACCCTGTGAGGGACACTCGCAGTGCTTGCCCGTTCCATACAGCCACCACGATGGCAGGATAGGGCCACACATGCCCCGCTAGCCACGCACGTGCCTTGGAGAGATCCCCGGACCACGGCAGGGGAGACGTGGCATCATGCACAGCATGCAGAGCCGTTCTACCTGCCCGGTTGCATCCGCTGTACATCACCCGCATCCAAGCAACAACGGGGACACAAAGCCCATGGGAAGCCACTCACTGCCCCTGTCCCTCCAGCCCCGAGAGCTTCAAGTAAAGATCCAGGACATTTAATGTGCTAATTCCACTTGCAGGTTGACTTTGCAAGAGGGACGGTTGTTGGCAGCAGCAGAGGTGAGAAGGTTTCCTCTGACGGCCACCATGACAGGCAGATACCTGGGAGGGTATCTTCTTTCTGAGCTGCTCCTGAACCAGAAGCTTTGCCAAAGCAAGCTGCAGACTGTGCACGGGCGAGAGCAGGTCAGCAGGAGTTCAGCATCGCTCGAGGAGTCTCCGATAGCCCCACGCAGCAAGCTGCAATGCTCCTGAGCAGCTTGCAAACGCGCTGCGAGGGGAAAGGGCTGTGCGAGCTGCCGCAGTCACGCTGAGCCGTTCCCTCCCCATTCCCAGAAGCCTGAACAAAGGCCACAGTGTGCTCAGCCGCAAAAAAGCTTTTCCTGAAGTTTACGTGCAGCTAAAAATACCTTGAGAAAGTCATTAGGCAGCAGAGGCAGCTGGATTAGCAGGGTTCTGCTGTAGGGCCATACCTGCAGCAGCCTTTCTCCCGATAGGAGCCGAGCCAGCAGAGATTGGCCACCCCCGCACAGCCTTTGGAAACATCCTCCCTAAAAATTCCTGGAGGGAAAGGAGCCGCTGCCCCAGACAGCCTGGAAAAAAAACAAACCCAGACAGCAGGAGCAGCAACAACACGCTAACAGCATGGAAGAGCCATCTTACAGTCCAAAGCAGAGAGCGACCTTGGAGATTTCCCTGAATCCAGCAGAGATTTGTCTGGAAGCAAAGGGATTCTCCTGTTCACAGCTCAGCCGCTCCCCCCCACGCTGGGACAGGGGGGTGTTCGCTTGTACCAGCGGACATAGAGGAGGTCTGGGAGGACTCATCATGTGCAGAAAGGAAACGCCTTGATCCAGAGGGCTGACGCCGAGTCCTCTGCCGTGTCCCCGGGAGGTAACCTGGTGATGCAGCCAGGCCCAGCTGGGGCTCCCCTGAGCGATCAGAGCCTGCAAAGCATCGCCAGCGACGGGGAGCGCAACCCCGAGCCCAGCCCTGCACAACACAACAGACCTCGGTGCTGCAGCCCCGTCCCACAGCACTCAGGGCATCTATGGTCACACTGATGTGCAGTGGAGGGACAGAAATCAACGGGTTTCCCATGCAAAACTCGAGCTGACCATGCCCCCTGAGCCCACCCAGCCGCAAAACTCGAGCTGACCATGCCCCTGAGCCCACCCAGCCGCTGGACACACCATTCTCTCCCCACAGACAGCTCTGCTTTGATCCACAAAGATTTCCCCGCGCTCACTGCAAACCAGCATGCCACTGCACAACCACATGGGAAAACACGACACCGTCATAATGGTTGAAATGACCACCCGTCTGTATTTACGCTGCTAAAGACATGATCCAAGTCGAGCTTACTCCACCGCGGCTCAGGTGCTGAAAGGGTTTGGACTCTTTTCTGAGCAGTGCGGCTTCCCTGGCCGGTGCTGCCAGGCCCCTGCCCAGCCGGAGCCGGCAGCCCGAGGAAGTCACCAGCCCTTCAAAGCCATCATCCCTCCAAGGGGAAGCTGCCTGCCCACACCCTGCCCTGCCAGCGGCCAGCCGCGGGCTGGGAAATGTCCCCTGGCAGCCTCTGCCCCGGCTGAGAGCAGGGCAGGGCTGGGGTTCAGGAGGCACCAACCACACACAAACAAGGACACTGAGCCCTACCTGCTGCGTCCCCCCTGGGCTTCCCAGGGCTGTTCTGCAGCTTTCTCGGTTAGTGGCCCATGCAAACAGGCCAGCATTACACTACCGGTGGGGCCAGATCTGCCTGGGCTGCACATACAAACCAGTGCCACTGCAGGGACATCTGCCAAACGCCTCCTCCCAGGTTGGCCCCCCCAGCCCCAGCATCTCCATCCCTGGGGAGCTGGAAGCCACAGGCGGTCGTAGCCATCTCTCCGCAAGGTGCCCGCCACCACGACAAAGCCAGGACCTCCACGTTGGTGCCAGCGGGGAAAGGCATTGGAGAGAAGCCAGAAGAGGCTTGGGAGACGCCTTGGTCACTGATGCACAAACAGGGCAGACTCAGCCGAGCGTTATTACTCACCCCGGTGAAATCTCACGCTCTGGTGCACTGGGAGAGACAGCCCAGACGTCTGAGCACACAGCAGGCTGCAGGGCCAGGCAACCACAGCGCGTGGTACAACACACACCTCTGCCTCGCCAGGCTTCATCCACGGCTAGACCAGGGCAAAAAAGATGAGTATTCTGTGTATCGCTCCCTCCATCCCCCAAAGAGGAGGATGCTATTTGCTCCATAGCTACAACTGGGAGCCTGGAAGGTGTCCCTGCACCCCAGGCACAGGAGCAGCCGAAACAGGGCTTCTGCCCCAACCTCAGGCTCTCCTGGTCCGTACCTGCCAAGCAGACAGCAGTGGCTCTGCTCCCTCCTGCTGCACACACGGATGCTAGCGCGGGAACAAGCTGCGCCTTTGGAGTACACACATTTTTTGGTTCTTTTAGTAGAGGAACAGCAGGCCGGGCCATATGGCAATTTCCCTCTGGCTACTTAGCGAGTGATGCATTAACTGTGCTGGCCAAATCATGTAGTACGGGAAAAGTACCTGGTGCTTGCTGGTCCCCCTGCCATCACCTGTAGCAATACAGTCTTCCTGCTACCTAAAATCAGCCGTCCCACTCCCCTGGGGAAGGCGAACTCCTCCGAAGGTGCCAAGTTAGATTGATACCAGTGTTGCTGATGTACAGCTCGGGTACTCTCCTCTCAAAGCTCTCCAGGCAGACAGCAGGAAAGCAGCAGGTTTGTGTTTTCCACTTTTGGGTAGAGAAACAGGCAGTCCTGCCTCTGCGTTGTGCTACAGGATACCGATTCCCCAGCTACTGGAAGAATTGTCACTTGCTGCAGTCCTGACAGCCAGCACCCTGCTTACCCCTGCCCTCCTGTCTCTCCTCAACGACGTTTGCAGCCCAGAAAATTGAATATTAGACATAAGCAAGAAGGTCAGAGCTCTTCTAGCTCGCAGGAGGCTGTATCAGAGACGTCAAATGAGAAGCATTAATTTTGTCTGTGCCAAGGCACTTCAGGCAATGCTGGGCCATTGCAGCTTTAGCATGAGGACTCCAACTCAGCCTCTGGTGGATTAAGCTAATACACGGGATTACAAACTGCAACAAATGAGGGTAAACGCACACATTTGCTCGTGCCATCCCTGCAGCAGACACAGGTGCCTCAGAGGGAGCAACCGACAGCCAGAAGAGCGACCTGCCAGCAAGCACAGCCAGACCTGCCAGGGAAAGACTCAGCATTTAGCTCAGCTTAGTGTTGCTCAAACGAGAGCTCCCCTGCTACCGACAGCACTTCAGCCGAGCAGAGCTGCCATACTGGCAGGACGGGAGCACAGTCCCCAGCAGGCTCCAAGCTCCCGTTCAAAGCACCAACTCGCCCACGTCAGATTTGCATGCGTGAAACACACAGTAGGAACAACCTCCAGTGCCCCGATATGGCTAATGCTGCCGAGATAACACAGGAGGTACAGACTGAGGAAGAAAACACACCAGAAAGCCCAGCACTGAGGTTAGGGCTCCACTGCTTACAAATCTCGTGTCAGCAGTTTTCAGTGACATTTTCAATGAATTAGCAGGGTCTGGCGGTATGGCAATGCTGCAAAAAAACTCTGAGGATTAACAATGATCTATTGAGGCAAAAAATTGGGAAGTGCTGAGGAAGCTGCTGTGACCCAAGGCAATTGCAGCTCCTTCCACGTGGTTTTCCTGGGCCGAACCTGCAGTTACTGCTCCTGAACCCGGCAGCGCAGTGTGGCCAGGTGCTGGCACCAGCACATCCTTAACGGCTCACCACTGCCCACGGGCACCCTCCTGCTCCCACCTGGCCAGGGGCTGGCCAGGAGCATCGCCCGCTGCTTTGCTACCTCCTGCTTGCAGAGTGATTTCTGAGCACAGAACAAGAGACCTAAGTCTCTCCATGCCTGCTCAGTCAGGTCACTAAGCTTTTTAAATTCAGCTGGAAGACAGGATCTTCGCCCTGTGCCGACTGTTGGCCGTGAAGGTGTTGTGCCAGGCCGGCAGAGAACCACCCCAGGGAAGAGGTGATGCACAGCTGCCCCTTTTTAGCTCTTTGTGCAAGAAATCTGCCAGCAAAGGAAGCGCGTGGAGCAGCCAGGAATTCCCTGCAGCGCCTTCTAGCTAACAAGCTGCCAAATGTAAAGTCAGCTGGAAATTACAGCCAGCTCCCTGTACGGGTTCAACTCAGGTACAAGTAGGATTTAAAGGGAACGAAAAAAAAAAAGTCTACCTTTGCATGCACAACCCATCCACGGGGCAAGAGCTGTGTGTGCAGTTGGAGATACAAGGTGTCCAAAGAAAACAGCCCCGTGTGGGTACAGGCACACGATGGCTGGCTGAATACAGCCAGAGCTGCAGCAGGGGAGGGGGAGAGGAGCGGGAGGCCTCTGCAGAGCTGAATTACTCCATTATATTGGACCAAGAGAAGCATCTCTCTGTCCGAGAGCGGCGGGTACAGGCAGTGCTATTTCGTACTTGCTGCAACTGGTGTACTTGATCTCCTGCACTGCTGACACCTACAGAAACCCAACACCCCCCGCACTCGAGGTTCCCCCCCACCCCTATTGCATTTCTTTGCAAAAAGAGGACCCAAGAAAAACCAGCACCAGGGAGCAGTCAAAGTCCAAGTCAAACTCAGGCCAAGTGGGAAAAGCAAATCCCCCTCAGCCTCCCGTCCAGGAGGCAAATAACGAGTCTCCCCCGAGAGCCACCCGTGGGCTGAGCGACCTCCCCGGCACTGCGTTGTCTCCTCCAGCAAACAGAGCAGCAAGGGGTTCCAGACCAGCTGGTACTCTCAGCACTTTCCAGCAGCTTTTATGTAAAGAGCCCAAGTTCATTAAACCACTGGCCTGTGTGTTATTGCCAAGGCTACAGCACAGACCCTGCGCAATGCCCCAGCTCCCCCAGCAGCTCGCGGGTGCCCACAGCCTCCAGCTCCTGCTCGGGAACGACCAGCCCCAGTGAGAGGCTTTCCTGGAGCACAGACACCACACTGCTCGAGCGGGGACAAGCACTGCGCCAGCACAGAGGCGAGCAGGGTCCTCCGCAGCAAAAACACCGGTCACCAACCTGCAGATGCTCCAGCGGCAAGGCTGAGCCCTCCGCACCCTGGATGCTGCTCCAAGGTGGAGTGAGAAGGGAAATTAAGGATGAGGCCAGTGCCTTAAATAAGTGCCTTACATTGCAAAGCAGGCATCTGGGTTATTTCAGGGCCTGCCTCCTTTCTCATACAATGTACACCCTTAAGAAGAAAAAAAAAACAACCCCACCACAAAAACCAGCGTGTAATACAAGCAACAGCTGATGCTACAGAGGACAAGCTGCCCCCTCACTTATTTCAATGCAAAGGTGTGTGGGTGGAGAAGTGCAGAGTCGCTCTTAGATACTTAAAGAGCAATCCAAGCCTCGATAGTTTTGCAAACCTCCTCTCCCCTTCCCCCTACGTGTCCTCAAAGAGCACAGATCGCTCTTTTTTAAAGTTACTGCTCAGGATGTGGGAAAGGAGAGAGGCGGCTTGTTTTTCAGGCTGAGCCTGCCTCCCTGCACCGTCTCCCCTGGTGCCAGCACTGCTGCGGTCCTGCTGGAGCACGAGCCACTCGCCAGGGATGGGCAAGATGAAGACGCATTGGCTGCGTGGCCTTGGGGACACCTGGGATCCTCCCTCAACCCGAGCTGAGGCCATCGGGCTGGATGAGCCCTCTGCAAGAGCGCTGGGGATGGTGCCAGCATGGAGCCTGGCATCACCCTCTGCCTCGGGGCACAGCCTGCCTGCCAGCTCCCCCCCCAGCAGGGACACACTGCTCCCCCTTGCTTTTTTTTTAATGCACAGGTTCAAAAATGAGGGGTAACAGCATTGCTGTAAGGGGGGAAACGCAGGAACAGAAGAGTCCTCCGAGGCAGAAGCAAATTCCCCCCCTTCTTCCACTCATTTTCCATTTGTGCTGCTGGGAGGTGACATCCCCCCGTGTGGATAAGATGCTCTTGCAGCACCACAGAAAGGCAGCCCCTCACTTGACGCACGGGGCCTCCCGCGGTCCCTGCCCTCCCTCCTGCTGTTTGCTTTTCAGGGCATGAGAAGGAAGGGTGGGCACAGCCAGCCCTCACCTGAAGAAATAGGGATGTATTCACCCCAGGAGGTTTCTGCATGTTTTTACGCACATGGCAGGACCATCCCATGCACCGCCACAGTATTTGTCCGCAGCCGCAGTAACCTTTGCTCGTGGTGCTCGCTGCTTTTCGCCTGCGGCTGTCCGATGCTGGCCAGGGAAGGAGCTGCGTGCTGGCAGTGTGGGCCGGCAGCCGGCCTGGCCCCGTGCTCCTTTGGGGGTCCTTGCTCAGGCACGCTTCCGACTCCCTTAACTCACCTATACCCCGGGCTCCTGCCATCACCCATCGGAGAGCATGGCCCAGCTCAATGCCCCGTGCCCCAAGAGTGCCAGACTGCCTCAGTTTCCCCTCCCAGCCAGGTGTGAGACTTGCATGGAGGCACCCTGAGGAGCACCGACAAGTGCTGGGTGTGCCTCCCCAGAGGCAGCTGCACCCCAAACCACTTTGCTGCCAGACACCGGAGCAGCCCATCCCTGATGAATGCTCCTGTCCAGAGTCGCAGGGAGAGGGACAGCTCTGCTTTGACAGCCGGTCGTCTTTCTGAAGCTCCTTCACGAGCTGCTTCTCCTTCCCTGTTCATGAAAGGCCGAGGCAGCTGAGAGCTATTCCTGGAGAGCCTAAAAACACCGTGGCTGAGTCAGCACCGAGGCCCTGCCCTGCTGCTCGTGCCTACGAAGCCATCGCACGACTCCCCTGGCAAACCCCTGCCACTGCCTCGCTGCAGGGCTGTGCCGTGCCAGGATGTCGCGCTGCCAGCGGCCCCCTCGGAGGAGGCAGACAGACAGACAGACAGGCAGAGACAGGCACGCGTGGAGGCAGAGTGACGGAGAAGCAGCCCGGCTTCCCTGCTGCTCCGCCAGCCCGGACATGCATCAATGTCATGGCGAGGGCTGCGACAGCAGACAGTTATCTCGTTTCCCCGTGCCGCAGGCTGGAGCGGTGCCAGCCCCCAGGGCTTTTGTTTCCATATCCGCACAGGCCAGCGCAGCAATTGCAAGGGACAGTTTCAAAGCTGTCTCTGGTGGAGGATTCACGTCCAACAGCAGCATCGACACTGCCCTCTCCCACCCACGTCCCATCGCTCGCTCCCCTGCATCCCCAGGGCATGGGGAAGAAGGGCATGGCACAAACATGGCAAGTCCAAGACAATAACTCCTGAGCTTGTACCAGTTGCACAAAGAGCAAATGCCCCACAAGCGCTGCCCTTGGCTGCAATCCCACGCATGGGGACTGCCCGCCCTCTCCATATCTGCTTCCCTGCAGCTGGGAGCCAGAGGCTGAGAGCTGCCAGCGGTTGTGTCCACTTTGACACAAAAAGCAGAAGAGCACACGTCAGTGACTGTAAATACCTGGCATGCTGCTCCAGACTGATTGCTGGTAGCTGGGATCAGGCTTTTCCCCGTAATTGCACTGTAGCTTTGCAAGACAAGACAGTAACGACACTAAACACACCTCAGCTTTCGAGCGCAGGACTCTACAGTTCTACAGGACAGTTTTTCCCTTCAATTCATTACGTCTCTGATAAGTCATGCACTACCATTTCTTGCCTCACTTGCCTGCAGCTGCAGTAGCTCTGGAAGACTCCAGCTGGCCCGTTTTGTCCCCATCACACGCCAGGCTCCCAGCTGGGCAGCTGCCAGCTCCATGACCGGCTCCAGCGCAGAGCGAGCAGCCCAGCCCTGCCCCAGCCCCGGGCGCCCGCTCAAGTCTCAGGCTGGCAAACCGCAATACCGGCAGTTGGTAAGATAGCAGCACTGCACTGGGCAATAAACAAGGATCCGGGTCCCAGAAAATTAAGAGCCAAAAGACATGGGCTTTGGCTCTAGTTTAAGAGCTCTTTCCATGAACAGTTTAAGAGCTGGGAATACCAAATTTTGGCCATCTTTGGAATTCAGGCCTTCAAAGGGGACACTTCAGAGCCATGAAAGCGTGTAGCCATCAATGCATTTTCCTTCTGTCCTTCCCAGTCCACACTGGTCCTAGTTGTCACGGGGATGGCTCCCAAAGGCAATCTCACAAGAATGGACTGCCGAAGCGGCTATCAAAATCTCCCAGGGCCTGCAAAACCGATGAACAGCACACCCACCTCTTCCCACTCCCACCTCCCGCTGGCTTTTGTCACTGCTCAGCTTTACCAGGCCAGAACCGATCACAGCATCACAGCTCCCCCTTGAATCATTAAATATTAGAAACAGAAGTTGGAAGGTGCATTTTTCAGTGCAGTTGCAGGTTTAAACCTCTCCAGAAGTTCACAAATGTTTGCAGCCTCCAGCTCCCAACTCATCTAAGCTCAGTGGTCTGCAGCACTTTATAAAGCCTCTGGGATTTTGCTACCCCGACATTCACAGCTGGGCTCTCTGCCTGTGCTCAGCGCCACATCCAAAATCAGGCAGGAACATCTCTCATTGCCCTCCCAGGCAGTTCACCTCCAATTGCAGGCCCCGGGCTATAAGCCAAGCCAAGGGGCGAGCCAGCCAGCTGTCTCCCTTCTCCAGGACCCGAGAGCAAGCAGCGCTCCCTCCAGTTGCTGCGAGGATGAGGTCAGTCTCCCCTCGATGCTAAAAGCTCTGCTTGAAAAATTGCTGAGCTGGCAGAAACTGCCACTTCGGTTTTACCCATTTCCTGTTATTAGATAAAACAGCACCAGAAAGCTGAGCTCCTCCTAGCCTGGGCTTTTGCCATGTTACAGTTACCACTACAGCCACTGCCTTCAGCAGGTGAATACTGGCACGTCTTGATTTCAACAGGAGCCAGGGCCCAGCATGAATTATTTGTGGTAAGGCTGACCTATTTAACAGCAGAAAGACAGCATTCATTCGAGTCCAGATTCCCCAGAGGCTGCTGGTGTCACTTTACCCCCAGGATAATACAACCCCGCCGCTATCTCTGGGCATCTCGGCTTGCTGGGGGTGTGGTGGTAACTGTCCTAGGCTGTTCCTGCCGTGCTCTCCATGTTTCTCTTGGAGGACAGGTGACACCTCCACATCCCTTCTGATGCAAACTACTCCTGGCCTGCAACTGGCTTCTGTTGATCAGCTTTGATCAGCGTTTTGTGACCGCCATGGACAACACACTTAGAAAGCGGAGCAAGGTGAACCCACAGGGCCTTGAAACAGCAGAGAAGTCGCTGCTGGCAGCTGCTTTTCAGGCAGACCAGGGCCAGAGGATGCAAGCAGTGTTTGCAGGGTGGCTGCCAAGTTCTGCAGCAATTCAGGATGCCTCTCTGCACAGCTCCTTCTAAGCTCTTGTAGTCTCTAATACTGGCTCCCATCCTCCATGCACAGGCCAAGGCAGCCTGCGAAGGGGTATTTCACATCGAGAAGATGCTGAAGTCTAAGTAATACAGTTCTGTAGACCATCTCAGAATCACAGTTCTCCACCACATCTTTGTGGACTTTACCTTTGTCTGCCAGAGACAGCGTGCTGTTAAAGTACTGCTCCTCCACAGTCCATGCTGTGTCATTGATCTTGTTAGACACCCCGCAGGATCCAACGCAGCTCACCTTGATGGCTGTTGAGAGAAAGCACACATGTAAGCACTGGGAGAAAGCAAAACCTCAGGTTCAGACTTGCTTCAGGTACTGTATGTGGACTTGTGCAGGAGCAGCGCCTCGTGAAAACACACACAGGGTGGAAAAATGGAGCAAAGGAATCAGGTCACGCTTTCATTTCAGAAGCACGTTTTCCCCTTACTCTCAGCACTATTGCACACTCCCTGCTACGCCAGTGCTATTCCCAGCTGTTATCACCATTGAAGTCCTCATGCTGGCCTCCTTGGACTGTGAAAGCCCTTAACAACAGTGATTTCAGCTCCCCAAGAGGTAACTCGCTTTTTAGTTTTCTCCCAAATGAACCAATATCCCCTCCCAGTATGTACATCAGCCCCTGCACTCAGGCTGACAGCAGAGACCTTTGTGGCAGCGATGCTCTCCTATACCCTCGGGTGTCCCAGTCCAAGGGATCAGGAGCAGAGGGCTCTGCTGCCTCCGACCCCACAAGGAGCCGGGCATCCCATCGGCCATCCTGCCAGCCCTGGGAGGAGAGACGTGTTCGGCATGAGCCCGTTAGCCAGTTAAACAAAGTGTATAGCCCTGTCTGCAGGAGCAGCAGAGAGCTGGACCCTCCATGAATAAGCCCAGCTGCAGCTCGAGTTCACAGCCCACCCACCCTCACAGACACCCCCAGTCCCTGGGAGCCTGCCCGCGTGTCCCCAGGTCAGTTGCTACTTCAACAGAGCACAGCAGAAGCACTTTGCCCGTTGACGCTTGTCCTGCATCAGGACTTCTGATCGTATTTGATAAGCACGTTGCTTCTCAGCAGCCAGAGACCACGTTGAGTGGCTTCCTCCTCCTGTCAGAGACACAGGGCTCACAGCAAAGCCACACAGCAAGGTCTGGAAGCATTTGAGATGCCACTTGATCTTCCCAAAGCAAGAGGAGGAATTTGAGCCTTGTTTGTGCCCTGCCTTGGGAAAGTCACCCCAGAGCTTGCCCTGCACCGTGGCTTTCAGAAGGGCCACGTGGCTTTTAGAAGAGCTACCCACAAGACATTTTCAGTTAGTCTTGGCCAATTCACAGCAGGTTGACATCAAGCTCTGATGTCTCTGGACCACAGAGACAGACAAACATGACAGACTGGCCTTGTTGCACAGCAGGAGATGATCTGTGGTGCTACCCCCACATAGGGAGGATGCAGGCAGACCTATCGCGGCACAAACTGGGCCTTCGTGGTTGTCCCAGCCTGAACATCTCCTGTCCTGATTCTCACCAGGTTTTGCAACAGCTTTAATGGATCCCACAGAACTCCCTCACTGAATTTGTCAGGTGAATAGTTTTGCTGGCAGGAAGGTGGCAGGAACTACCAGACAGACTCTTTTCCCGTTTCACCCATCTGCCGCCCTGTATTCCAGCCGCGTCTCACAGGAAGCCTTTCCCTGGGAGGCAGGTGGCCAATTTGTGTTGGCTTAAGAGCTCTCCCCCTCCCCGCTCCACAAGCCTTCTCAGCCATGCTGATCTCACCACCTCCACCCACCTACCCAAACACTGAGGGCTGCAAGTGATGCTGCTTGCAACCACCTCAAACAGCTCTCCAGAGCACCTGCCTGGCCAGCGTGACCATGTCCTCCACGCTGACTCAAGACAGGGTGGGAAGAAAACCCAAACCCAGCCCTCTCTGCAGCGGGAATGCATTGTTCTCACCCCAGCCTCCTTACCCGTGCTTTGCTACATGGATTCAGGTGGAATGGGCTCCTTAGGGCTTAAAGTGTCTAATCCCACAACGAAGAATAGCCTCTCCCCGTCAGATCTGCTGCAATACCTTCACAGCTTGATCATGACTTTGAACACCGGGGCCCATCCAAATGCTGTTTTATACACAAGGGCAAGGGATAAGCAGCTCCAGATGCCAACTCTCATTAACCAAACATCAATATAGCAGCAAGGCCGACACATCGCTCGCTTGTTTGTGTCTGCGATGTGCATCGGCACTTCTGAGGCAGTGGATGAACAGGAGAGCGTGGCCTGCAATGGGAGCTGCCTGCACCACGGCACACAGCACACCTGGTCTGAGCTGACACAGGTGTCCTCCCAAAGCAAACCATGACACTGAACCCCCCTGCACACCCCCAGGTGACATCCAACCCTCTCTTTTGCCAGATGGCAGAGCCAAAACCACATAAGAGTTTGAACATCAGAAGAAGCAGAGAGTGGTTTTAGCAGGGTGGCATCCTGCGTACCCAGGCATTGGGACCAGCTCTCATGCTCCCACCTCGGACATACCACCAGGTCTCTGGGCTCACGAGAAGCCTGCCCTGCTCCGAGTAAGCCCAGATAACTCGGATGGCTCAAGTCAAATCAAGCCCAGGCTCAAACGTTCCACTCCCACATTTTCACACGGAAGATGCGAGCGAGAAAAGCCCAACCAAGAACTGGAGAACATTCACATCCTTCAGGAGCAACAGCCCCTGAACAGGCTCCCCCTCAGCCTCCCTTCGCCACAGAAGTTTATAGATCACCACCATCTGTTGCAACACCCAGATAAGGGGATGATGGTCTTTAATTCAAGCCCGCTTGCTGCATTGCGGTGCTGAGGCACTCCTGTTCCTGCGAGGCGGGTGGGTGAGCATGTTCAAGCATGTACATGCTATGGCCCATCTCCCTCCCCACAGGAGACAGAGACTCAGCAACCAAAGGCAGTGGGTTTGCAGCCTGACACTCAGAGCCAACCCTTGGCTGGTGGTCCCTGCTGCAATGCTGGATGCCCCTATTACCCACCATTAGGGCTAAAGTTGGACCGTGTCTAAAAGTCTCACTGCAGCTAGCTAATGAGTTGTCCAAAGTCACAGGAGCTGTCAGCTCCAAGGCTTCTCAATTAACCACCGACATCCCAAACTGGTGTGGCGCAGCCAGCCTGTACCCACAGAGGAGGGGCGGTTGCTGGAGGGAGAGCTCTGGGGCTCTCAGGCATCCCAGTCCTGCGTCCCCTCTGAGGGCAGCCCTCTCCAGCCACGTTCCTGACCGTCATGCACCCTGGGGCCACTCCAGGTACGTGAGGGCAACCGAAGGGGCAGAAAGCAACATTTCAAGCCAAAAAGCTTGAAGGCAATTTCACAGCAGTGGAGAAACTCTCTCTCTTATTCTCTATGCTCTCCAAAGTTGCCAGCATACCGTTACCAGGCACACCAAGTCACCAGATGTAAGACAAGGACAAGATTCTGAGCAGTTCAAGTGGCAGAGGATTTGTTATGGAGCATCTTCTCCAAACCTACTCCAGAAACATGAGCTCCCTCCACCTTACTGGGGGAGAAACGGGACGGACGACAACTCTGAGCAGATGCACTGCTCTGCAGCTGGGAGCGGGGTTGTGACTGGATACGGTGATCGCATGTCCCAGCTCATCCCCCAGGCTCCTGGAGGAGCCAGCAGATCCCCAAGCCCTCACAGGGTGGGTGACACTGGGGGCAGTGGGTCCAGGACAGCCAGAGAGCCCCCCATTTCATCCCCACAGACACAGCAGGAAAGCCTGGCAGCTGCAGGGCTCTCGTTCCCCTCAGGTTATCCAGGAGGTTTCAGAGGCACCCGGTTCAACAGGTCAAACCATTTATCTTATTCCTAACCAGGTTTTGGAGCAGCTAACCATGAAATCAGCCTCTCCACGAGCATCCCATGGGCAGAGGAAGATACTGGGGACTTGCCCGGCTATCGTGTATGGGCTCCTGCGCACAGGCAGGAGGAGGGACACGGGGCAGCTGACAGGCACAACTCGGGCACGTGGCGCTGGGGGCAGCTGCAAGCTAAAAACGGCGTCGGCGGGACAGGTCTGGCAAACTGGCACCATCAGAGCTGCTGCAACTGGAGCCACCTGAGGTGCAAGGCTTGTCAGCCTGGCTGCAAGGAAGCGAAATGCGCAGTCTGAGCCTTTCCAAGGCCTCCCTTCCAGCCAACCTCTGTGCCAAGCTGCAGATAGAGCAAATAAGAAAAGTTTCTATATCAGAACAGGCCAGTTCCAGTTATTAGAAACCCATTAAAAATGCCTCTGGAATCCAGTGCTACCAGTGGCCCCAATTACTATGCTCCTGCTCCCTGTTTACCCAGGCTGCTTTGAATAAATATAGAAAAAAAAGTCAAAAAATTGTACGGGAAGTCGAAGGGGGAGGCAAAGAGCAGCAAGCAGATGAGAAGTGAATTGCAAAGCCATGCAGAAGACAAGAGCCTTTCACCCCTGCAGTCCCCCGGGGTTTCAGGGAAACGGGCAGCTTCGCATCCAGCCAGACGCATCTTTAGCAATGCGCTACAGCACGCGCCAAATGCTGGAAGTAAAAGGAGACAGCTCAGCCATATCCATCTCTGCACAAAGTAAAAATAGAGATGCCAGGAGCTGGGCACGTCTGCCTTCTTCCAAGGTGATTTAAGGAGAGCAGCCATAGACTTCAAATTACTTTTTCTGGTGACACAGTGAGCTGCCCTCCTTGGAGGGGCTGGCATTGCACCTTGGGCAAGAGGAAAGCAGAGGACACGCACCCCCTCCCCTGCCAGCAGCAGGTTGTACGTGCACATCCCTACTTCCAAAATCCAGTCATGTCCTGAGCAAGCAGAGAGTCACCAGCCACCCTGCACTTAGCAGCAGGGCCAGCCCCAGTCCCAAGTGACCCCCTCCGGCTTCAAGTCCCATCTATGTCACACACCCGCTGCAACAGGTACAGGCAACAGATAGCAGTGGAGGGGGGGAGATGCTGACAGCTTGGTTGGTTTAGGTTTTCTGGGGTGGGGAAGCAGCAACAAGCTGCAACAGTCTGGGGTGGTGGCTGTTGCATTTGGCAGCTGCTTACGCGGGACAAACGGACTGTCCCGTCGTTCCTCTTCCTCCTCAAGGACGTCCGAAGAGTTGGCAACAGAGGTCTGAACCGGCACTTACGAACAGCCCTGGATTTTTGCCAGCTGAAGCCTACTCGAGTCAGCACATGGGCTCAGCCATGTCTGTTGGACCCGGAGGCTCCAGCCATCCCTGCTGCAGGGAAGGGGGTGCCCGGCCCTCCGAGCGTGGCAAAGCCACCCTGGGTGTCTGCACCGACCGCATGCAGCACAAGGGACCAGCGCACGCATTTGTAATGGGCTCCGAGGGTACCTGGGGACTGAGATACCCTTTGGAAAACGTGCACGCCTGGATCCAGATAATGGGGGAGCAGAGGGGGAGAAAGTGCTGTGGGAGATGAGCGAGTCTGCATCAGATAAATCTTCATCTCATGGAAACCAGCCACGGGAAGCCAGAGCTCCCTTTCCTCATCCCTCTCCATCAGAGCCACAGCAGGCAGCTATCACCACGTTTTAATTAGATTCCCTCAAGTTGCTGTCTGTATGCACAGAGCTGCAGGGACTGAGAGCCTCCCATGAACTGGGAACAAGCCACCTCTCCCCCCCAGCCCCGCAAGCCACAGGGGCCAGAAACAGCCCTGGGAGAAGGGTGTGATGGATCGCCTTGAGCCCCAACCGCTCCCCAACTCTCCAGTGGGGAGCTGCCCTTGACGGATCGATGGGCTGTTGCAGCGGCAGCAGGAGGTCACCTCGACACACAGCACCACAGCTCCACCCTGGAGTGAAACCTCTTGGTTCAAGAGACAAAGATCACAAGTTTTAGTATGCCCTGAGATCTTCTGGCCCTGTAAATCTGGATGAAGAAGATGGGTTTGGGGTTACCCATACTCCCAGCAAAGCAGGACCAGATGGTGCTGGGAAGATGGAAAGCCTAGGAGTCAGCAAGACCTGCAGACAGAGCAAGTTACTCTCAACCAGTGTGTAGAGACGGGGTAATTCCTAGAAAAGCTCCATAAAAAGTGGACACCGAGAAAGGTGAGACCCCAAAGAAGAGCAGGATGAGACCTTTGTACTGATGGCCTTTACACAGAAATGCACAGGTACAACCTCAGACACAAAGGGCTCATGTCCTATAAGCAGGAAGGCTGGAAGCTCACAAGATACGCTACTCGCCTGATGCCCAGCCCTCATGCATGAATATACTGAGACACTGCTAATTAAACCAACAGCTCCTAATTAATTCTCAGCTGTCCCCATCGTTCTGGGTCCATCCTGTCAGTTCTTGAGACACAAACAGTTTTGGGCATTTCACAAGCCAGTGAAGCAAGAGCAGAGCTTACATCAAATGCTGGAGGCAGTGGCGGGTTTGGCATGAGGTTAAGGATTGTCTGGGGAGGTTTTTATCTTCTTCCTTCCCAAGAGCCCAGCACAGGGGCAGGAAGGGGATTTGGCCTCTAAAGTGGAAGGAGAGGAGTTGTCTAAAAGAGTAGTTCATGCTTTCCATCTCAACTCAAACCCAAGCCCGTAGCCGGGCCCCAGGAGGTGACTTGTCTGGAACTGACACACGTTGAGCAGTATCTCCCACACCACCAGCAGCCTCCAGCACACGGAGGACTCGGCTGCTGCTCCCCATGACCCAGGGGGACATCCCACCTCCTGCACAAGTCACACCCAATACAGCTTTCTTCTCTGAGACTGCAGACAGGCTCCCAGTGAAATACCGAGTCGTTGCTACAGTTTGACCCATCTTTGTCCCTGCGGGCAATGCTCCTGCCACACACAAGCCCAGCTGGGGCTCAGGTCCACCCTGCAGCCCTCTCTGCAGTGACACAAGCTTTAGCACCGTTTGGTCTCCAGAAGAGAGATCTGTTGCTCAGCCATTCCTCCCCCAGGTTGGCACTTGCCCTCTGTGCCCTGCAAATGACCGAACCAGGCGAATCACACACAGCAGTGGAAGGGACGGTCCCTCCCTTCCTGGGCCTGACCTTTTGGTGAGCTGATTTCCACAGCAGCAGAGCCAGCCCTGCAAGCCCAAGCTCAGCAAAACCCATCCTAAAGGCCAGAAGTGCCTGTTTCCCCTGGCTGTATTTACCTCCTGACAAGCTAAGGCAGGAGGACCCAGCTGGGTCTCCCACACAACCTGCAAGAAGCCCCGACCCACTCAACACAGCCCCACGCTGCAGGAAGGCTGGACCAGCTCCCAAACACAGCCTCTAAAAACTCCACCTGCAGCAACAACAAGGGAGTGACCCCTCTGCTACACAGGCAAAGCGACCCAGAGCCATTATTTAAGCTACGCACGAGTTATTTTAGCCAGAGTCCAGCCCAGCGCAAGGAGGGGCATGTCCATGCAGGTGGTACCAACACATGGAGGATGTCCTCATTCTAGCAAATGCAGAAGTCTCCAAAGGGAGACTGGGCAGGTGTCTGCCTGTAGAAAAGCGGAGCAACAAACCTTATCCAAGTCCTCTCCCAAGCAGGTCAATCCTCTCCCCTCTGCAAGCACTTTCTTCCATCAGGCTGAGAGCAACAGGGAAACCTACATTTTCCAGCTCCCCCACCAAAATCAGGGGTCAACATACATCCCAAGGGAAGAAAGCGAACTCTTGGGCTCCTGTTCAGAGCAAACTCCTGTTCAAACTGAAAGCTTTTCTCCCTTGCGGAGTGGACAGGTTTATTTATAGCATCACAGTGTTTTATCAGCACGCCAGCTGCCCTCGGAGGAAGGGGGTCATCTCAAACATGTGGAACAAAATCCCCGGTTGAGCACATTTGACAAGCTTGCCTTTGCACATGTTGGGCTGCAGGTGGAAAACTCACTGAGGAAGGCGGCTACACGGGCTGCGGGAGGGAGACGGCCGCATGCCACAAAGTTTGTGCGTTGGATCTGCCAGTCCTGCTGCCAAAGGCAACCGCAGCTCCTTAGCGACAGGCATGAAACACCACAGGATCAACACACAGAGCCCGACTGATGGGCTGCACCCCGTCCAGCTCTTCATCCCGATCCTTGCCACACTGCTGCTCGCCACAACCACCTCACTGCTCACCAAGCACGCTCCAGAAAGGACTCCCCCAGCATCCCCTTTCTCCAAAACTGCCTCTTGCAAAAAAAGGACAAGTTGTTTTGTTTTGAAGCTTCAGATTGATGTAGGTCCCAGTGCTGTGTCACCCAATCAGCCTGGGAAGAGAGGTGGGGAGGAATGGGGTTACTTTGCCTTGAGAGCCCACAAGGGCAGAGGTGGTTGCACCGTAACAGCCGGGCAGCGCAGTCTGTGCATGC
Organism: Calonectris borealis; assembly: GCF_964195595.1. Taxonomy (NCBI): domain Eukaryota; kingdom Metazoa; phylum Chordata; class Aves; order Procellariiformes; family Procellariidae; genus Calonectris; species Calonectris borealis. The sequence goes on from NC_134332.1 coordinate 6,288,250, forward strand.
GGTCTGGCAGGGGTGCACAGCCCCACAACTATCGCTCCCCTCACCGTGCCACCTTCCCCAGCCTCCCCGCTGGAGGCACCAGAGCCAGGCTGCCAACCAACACACCCACGGGCTCCCTGCAGCAACAGCCCAGGCTGGACCTGGGACAGGCAATACCCCTCGATGGTGGCTACAGAGGAAGCGGGGAAGGAGAAAGTTGTACGTCGGACCATTTTTGGGAGCCCAAACTCTTGCCCCATCCTAAACAGGTGGCATGACCCAGCAGAACTGCTTCATGCAATGCCTGCTGCCACACACACGGCAGGGCTCGGCGATGCCAGCCCTCGGGTCCTCATGCAAGAAGAGCGACCGAGCACCACCATAGCATGCTGAGGGACCGGCCTCTTCCTCCCAAGCCCGGATAGCAGATGCAGACACCCCTAAGCGCTGGGAACAGCCAGATCAGACAGCAGCACAGGAGGCACTGAGGCAAACTAAGTATTTGGCAGGGAGAGGCAGATCTCACAGCTCACTGTGAAAATCTCCATGCCAGCCGCCCACCTCAGCCGCAGTGCCAGCATTCACAGCCTCCTCTCCTAATATCCATCTCTCCAACTATCAGAGGGGATATGCAAAGAGGTTGCAGAGGAGCAGAAGGCTGCAGGAGATAGCAGCAGCAAACCGCTCTGGTGTGTGAAGCCAACTTTCAGTCTCGAGAAACTTCTTTCCACTTCTCTGGACAGAAATTCAGAGAGGGACAGACTGATCTGTTTGGCGACGAGTGTGCCTGCCCTCCTTATAGAGTTATGCTCAAGATTCGCTTCTGTTCGCCCCATCCACGAGAGAGCAGGCTGCACATTTACTAGGACGGGCAGGGGCTTACAGCAGGGCTTACAGCAAGTGTCATGCTGGCTAACAGCAGCTCAGCTTGTTGCCCAGCAGAACCCAGCAAATAACATGACCTCTGTCACCGCCTGTGCTCTCTCTTCCTCATCTTTTCTGCACAGAGCTCAGTACAGCTCGGTATAGCCCAGCTCCTCGTCTCACCCTCGCCCCGCTGCCCAGAGCTCTGCAGGGCTGCAGGCTGCCTGTCAGCACCGGCACCTCTCAGCAGCAGATGCTGCCAGCTTGATGCAGAAACACCTCGTATTTAGGATCTCGGTGAGGTCCGGGCAAGGTTTACTCATGATCCCCTGAACAAGGCAGGTCCTAATTTACTGTCATCCTTCTCAGGAGATCTGGGCAACTTAAACTTGCTTTTGTGAGCCTTGGGCAACCTCAATTTAAGCAAGCTATGCTCTTCAAAGCAAAACAAGACTGTACAACATAAGCAGTCAGAGCATCTTAATCCTCAGTGTTTGGCCCCTGTAACAGCTCTGTGGGAGGGGAATGCAAGTCCCTGATGCCCAACGTGCAGCCAGACAAGTGGAGCAGAGCCAGCAGCTCACCCCGGCGCACAGGAATGCTGACAGACGCCAGGACCTGCCAGCTCTCAACACTTCAGCCAGCCAGGGACCACAGCCACCCTTCCTCGGGCTGAGCAGCGCTGAAACAGAAAAGAGGAACCTCTTTTTTAATAGCTTGCCCAAACTGAAATAGGTTTCCACCCAGCACTTAGCACTACTTTAGGCCAAAGCAGTTAAGATATTCTGGTACACTTGACTTGGCTGTCTAAAAATGGAAGAACCGGGCAAGAAACCCCACTACAGTCTACCACACAGCACTGCAGGTCCCAGGAGGCATTTGCTGGGTGCTTTAAGACCAGTCAGGTCCACCCTGTAGCAAACTGCCCCTTGAAACTCATTAACAAACTCAATTATTCTTTCCCGAGTGCAAGTGCGAAGCCAGGCACCTTCACTGAGAACAGTGATTTGTTCTCACTGGCAGAACAAACCGGCGATTCACCTGACACAAGGAGCAGCCAGGGAGGCTGAGCTCTCTGATGTCCTGGGAACACACCTCTGTTTGCGACCACTGCCAGCTCCGCTCTGTTCTTCCCACACCCCGGAGCAGGTTTAACAAGCTCTCCCCCCCAGACAGCCCCTCTGCCCCTGCCGCAGGAACATCACCCCTCCGCGCTGGGTGCAAAAGCCACTGCAGGCAGATAAACAGCCGACTGATCAGGTTTCTCTGCTTACCACAAAGAGGTTGATTCACCAGAGCCTACTCCCTTTTCAGGCTCTTTCTAAATAAAGGCTTCAAAGACTTCTGGAAATTCATGCTTAACAGGCTTACTGTAATGCCAGAGCACAAGGGCTCCTGTGGGCCAGACTCTGCTGCGGGACTGAGTCACGCTCATTTTCTTCTGAGACTCTCAGATACACTTGTCTAGGAGTTAAAGCTAGAACAACTCCTGTTGGCTGATGCTCATTTTTGCAGATCCTCACTGCCACCCAAAACACGGCCTGACACAGGTCACCCGGTCTTCTCAGCAACAGCCAGCCCTGCAGATGCCATGCAGATGCTCAGGAGAGGAGGTGATGCTCCTCCATCCCCTCCTGGGGCTCCAACGATGCTCCCGGGCATGAACTCCCCATCACTCACTCCCTGTCCTCAGAGAGGAGCACTCGCAAAATCAGCTCAGCACCTAGTCGGCCAGAAAAAGGCCTGTTTCAGGCTGGACCCCCCCCCACAACATGCACCTGGGCTGAAAGGATTCAGCACAGACGGTATGGCCATAAGCAGGCGTCCTGAGCGAGCCTCTGTCTCCAAGGCACTGAGGAGGACTAAAGCAGCAAGTTCAGGACTGCTCAGTCATTCTGGAAACAACAGTTTTGGTGTGAGGGATCGGAGCCCGCATACTAGGAGAGAAGAGAAGAGCACGGGGGACAAGCAACCACGCGTAACTCTGCACTAAGGCTCATCGACCCTGCCGCTCCGCTCCAGGCGCTGAACTCACAAGTCAGCAGCTAGAATTTGCTGAGACACCTCCAAGTGATTTAGCACTGCTGCAGCTCCCAGGCACAAGCCCGGAGCCAGCTCACCTCCTCCTAGCAGTGGAGGCTTCAACTGCCTTTTCCTGAAAAGCCTTATTTATAAGCAGTAAAGCAACCCTGCATTTAGTGACTCCTCGTTCCACCCGGGTACCGGCGCAGGCAGGTTCTCCGGTGGGGAGGCAGGAAGGTGCAGCGTGGGACGGCGCGACCGGAAATCCCGGTTGCCTCGCCTCACCTGCTCCCCGCTGAAGATTTCACACACCACAGCAAGCTCTCGAGCATTGCTTTCGCACGCCTCGGTTGTCAGGAAATCCCCCTCCCCCAGCCCCAGCATCTTCGGAGAAAGCAACCAGAATTCACTTCATTCTGCATAAGAGCTGCTCCTATGATTTTCTTTGATGCCATTCAATGCAAGCAGCTGGATTCTCTATTTATAGCAAGATCATCAGTTTGGAAAAACCACTTATGTTCTTGTCATTATCAGAGCACAAGATACATAACAAATCCCCGCAATGCTAGGAACGCTACAAGTTGGTAAGACAGTCCTCGCAGGCAGGCTGGACACCTGCAGAGGTCCAAGCAGACAGAAAACGCAGCATTCGGGACTGAGAGCAAAACCCCCAGACCTGACATTCAGTCCCATGCTGATACTCCCCGTCAAGAAGGCACCAACTCATACCCAAACACTGAGCTCTCCTCCCTGGAGATGTTGCCGTCCGAGCCAGTTTTACTCAAATCTTATTGCAGGGAGCATTTGGGATTAAGGCGGGTGCGTTTGGGAGTGATGGACAGCAAGCTGCTGCAACATCGCTACCTCTGGCCTGAGCTGCTGGAGCTAGAACAACCAAGAGCACGCTTCCATCATGCTGGTTTTGGCTGGGGTAGAGTTAATCATCTTCATAGTAGCTAGTATGGGGCTATGTTTTGGGGTTGTGCTCAAAACAGTGTTGATAACACAGGGATGTTTTCATTACTGCTGAGCAGTGCTTAGACAGAGTCAAGGCCTTTTCTGCTCCTCACCCCACCCCACCAGCGAGCAGGCTGGGGGGGCACAAGAAGTTGGGAGGGGACACGGCTGGGACAGCTGACCCCAACTGACCAAAGGGATATTCCATACCATATGGCGTCATGCTCAGCATATAAAGCTGGAGGAAAAAGAAGGAAGGGGAAGGAAGAAGGAAGGAAGTTACGACGTTTGTCTTCCCAAGTCACTGTTACGCATGATGGAGCGATGGAGCCCTGCTTTCCTGGAGATGGCTGAACACCTGCCTGCTGATGGGAAGGAGTGAATGAATTCCTTGTTTTGCTTTGCTTGTGTGGCTTTTGCTTTACCTATTAAACTGTCTTTATCTCAACCCAGGAGTTTTCTCACTTTTACTCTTCCAATTCTCTCCCCTGTCCTACCAGGGGAGAGTGAGCGAGCGGCTGGGTGGGGATTAGTTGCCGGCGGCTGGGGTTAAACCACGACGTATCAGCAAGAACAAAGGGTTGGAAGTTATAAGCATTAGTGCTCCAGGAATGATTCATGCTTCTTGGAAGCAGCCTTTTTGCTACAGGCATCTGATAAGCTCCAGTTTTTAATCAAGATTAAGGTGCTCAAAAGTCAGGGTGTTTTTACACTAGGTCTCCAAATAATTCCAGACTGGCAAAAGGGGGTCAAAAGCAGCATCCATCCTTACCTCAGGACACCCCCATATCCCCTCCACCGCCATCATCTCAGGGTTCCGATACACCTGCGGGAGTTTGTTGAAGCCATTCAATTTAACCACATGGCATTGACCACCCTTCTGAATGCAGTACCTGATGCTGGACAAAGCGGTACCCAGCCACAGCTAAGCCCTTTCTGGTGAAAAGCCTCTATCCACAAGCTTATTCACAGCAAAACACCCAGCTCACACTTGACACTGGCACCCCATTGGCCAAAGAGAGCTGGAGGATGTGAAGTTGCTGTTTAAAAGCCATCACAAGGAGGCAGAAGCCTGCGCATCTTTGTGGTCTGAAGCCATTTCACCTGTTTCAGATCCTAAACATGACCCAGGGACTTGGAGCACACGCAGGCACAACTGTGCACAAGACAAAAATCTGCTGACTGGCAACAATCTGGTCCTTTGCTCATTTTCTCATCTCCTAAGCACTTTGCACTTCCACACAAGAGATTTGAAGAGCGACAAATTTCAAGAGTAGCACAAAGAGATAATTAACTTGCACAGCAATCCCTGTTGCCAAGCTTCAGAGGTCACAACAGTAGCCTAAAGGTTGTACATTGGATATCTCGGCAATCAGCCCTCAAGAAAAGAGGCACCAAACCAAAACCCAGCCCCTGGTGTGCCTGCCAGGCCGTTTCAGGAGCATCTGCCTAAGCAGGAGAGGGAAAGACTTGCTTCAATGCCTGGCAGAGGACCTTTCTCTATGCTTTTGCACAGGTCAGGTCTGCAGCAGCCTCGCAGCACAACCCAACCACCCCATTGCCCTTCTTCTCTTGGAAAAGCCCAAGCATCCCCTTCTCCAGATGGTAGATGATGGTCTGCATGTCCATCCTACTCTTCCTGGCCATGACAGCCTCTAGTAAGACTTCCCCAAGTCAAGTGCTAGCTATGTGGCTTCTACAGACATACTTCTTCCTCAAGGATGACCTTCAGCAAAAGGTATTCCACAACACACTACGAGCAGAGCATGCCCATCCGTGCACCCACACCTCCCTTGGCAGAGGGGCTCCCCCTCGCCCGACCCTGCCTGCGGGGCCGCGCTAGGGATAGGGAGCTGCCTCGGGAGGAGAGGGATGTAAACCCACAGACTCCTCCTTTCCAGCCAGGGAGCCTCCCTGCTGCCTACCTGAGTCCAGCCCCGAAAGACAAGCTACATCTCTACCAGCTCTGCGCTGCTCTGGGGAAGGAATAAGCACTCACACCCGGTTTGTCACACTTGGAAGCAAATCAGACAGACAGAACTCCGCTCCACTTGTTCTCTCATTTTGTTAAACAAGAGAGGGGAGGCCGCAGCATGTCTCCTCGCCAAGGAAAGCGGCAAACAGAGCTTTTTAGATGAGCACAAGTGGTGCGCAGGCGGGGGGAGCAGCGGAGAGAGACACACGCTGCAGTGACGAGACACAAAACAATCTCGTGATTAGTTATTGACTCCAGAGGAGTTGGAGCTCTAGCAGCAAACCAGCCAGGAGAGCAAAAATCCCTCTTTTGTTCCACAGCCTCAGACAGACTTGGCCACACAGCTCCCTGCTGTCTCGCTCCAGACAATGAGAAAAGAAAGTTAATCCACTTCCCCTACAGCAGGAGCCATCCAGCCTGCCGGAGCAATGCTGCAGAACGATGTATGAGCATTCCTGCGCATCAGTGCCAGCCTCGCCCTGGCACCCACCGCCGCTAGCGGATGCCAGACGGCTCGAGGACCTCACCGGGCACTGCCGGTATCAGCGCCAGCTTTGGATCCTGCCTTCCAAACCCACCGGGCCCTTGCTCAGCTCTGCCCTGCAGGCACCGCGCTCCCTTGCCACACTGCACCCCAAAGCAGAGACCAGCCGTGGGGTCTCTCCCACCCCGATGATTTATAGGTGACATATGCTGCCAAGCATAGAAATTTCAAATCCACCTGTACAGAAGACAGACTTCCATCTCGGGATAGAGCAAGCTTCAGACTGATAACTGGGGACAGAATCCATCCTTTCAACATCACTTTCCTAAGCAGCCCACAGCCTTTCTGCGGGAACGTTTCCTTCTGTTTCAGAGGTCAAGTGGTGCAGAGGATCGTGGCCAACACAGTCCTTCAGTGTCACCTCTTTCTCCCAGGAAGGGCAGAGGTTACACGCAGGTCAGAACCACCTTACACGTTAGCAAAACCCAAACTTCTTCCCACTGCCCTCCTAGGGAAACAGCAGTCATGTTTTAGTTTGGACACATGACTTGGGATTCGAATGACCTGCTTTTCAACCCCCTTCTTCACCACTAGCTTTCTCAGTTCTCCATATGAGAAGTAAGAATATTTACTACATTTAAGATTAGAGAAGGAAATTATGATTCACAGGCTCTCTGCTCTGCAGAAATGGGAATTATGTACCTGGGTACTTCGAGAGCATGAATAGACGTAGGTACTTGTGTCTGGAGCTTTGTAGTTCAAGGGAGTGATTTTAAAGTCAAGTCATCATATAAACCTGGACAGCTAAATAATAGAGCACCAAAGTGCTGAAATCTGCTCCAGAAAGCACTTGCAGTTTCTTTACTCTTAGTGACCTGGGAAAGAGGGCTGTTATTTTAACATTACACTTCTGCCCGCAAGAAGCCTCGCTGAATGGCAGGCAGGACCGAAATAATCTGCATGGCCCCTGGAAGCCGCTGAGTTGAGAGGAAAGTGCTCCAGCATCCCCGAGCAGCACAAGCCTTTGTTCCAGCATGCTCCTGCCAGCGACCGGGGCTGCCTGCCCTGCTCTGAACAAACTTATTTCCCTCCTCCCTCCCCTCAAATTAACTCCATCTCCAGCTGTCCCAGCACCAGCTTCCTGTTAAGATTAATTACTCTTTGTACACCCATGTTTGATGATTTACTCAGCAAGCCAGGCACAATGATTAGGAATTCTGCATTCCCATTAGCGCTCTCCCCCGAGGCTCAGAAGTTTTCAGGGAAGGACCTTCACCCTGGCACAGCCATGGGGAGAAGCGTGCCTCCCCAGAAGGTCTGTGTGGGTCACCAAAGGCCAGTCGTCATTTGTGACGCTGCCACACAGTCAGCTGAAGAAGATGTGCTGCTGAGTAGCCATTACTGCTAGTCAGCAGGGCTGGCATAGAAGACAGCGTAGGTGGGAGCATTTATGATCCTGAAAGGTGTGTCTCCAGTTACGCTTTCCTATGACCCAAGATTTCTGGCGTGTTTAGCAAGGCAGAACGAGCTTTGTTTGTTTGTATTGTCCACCTTTCAGAAGGTGCAATTTCCAAGAGCCATAAAACGAGCTACGTGTGAAGTAGTCATCTACAGGCTTGTTTGCAGTTGTGATCTCCAAAACCACAACACTGAGAGAAGCCACCGCACCAGACTGGTCCGGTTCAGGAAATGGAAAGCACCAAGTCTCGGTGCTGTGGGCCAGATTGCAATGGGCGAGGACTTCGTGTCTTCTCCTGCGAGCTGTTTATTAGTCTGAAAAGTCGTTGCTGGTCACAGGAGGTGTAGATGTATATACTATACAACACAAATTGATGCCATCCACCTCTCCCCACACCCCAGCAGAAAGCCACAGCATGTCAGAGGTTGTCTGATCCCTCTGCTGCTGAGCCCGTGGAGCTCAATAGGGCTGACTAGTCCCTTTAAGACCTCTTTCCAGCAGGTAGTTGCCTGCTGTCACACCAAGAAGGATGTTTCAGCAGCTACACAAGCCTCCTCCTCTGAGGACGAGACATTTTGTTCAGCCAGAAGGAAGCAGAAGGTGCCCATCTGAGAGATCCCCGGCCCAAGCGTGGAGGGTTTAAACACCAGAGACCATAGGATACAGTGCAGCTGGGAGGACACACAGCAAAGTCACCTCGCGCTCTGCAGACGTTGGTGTCATATCCCAACATGACTTATTTGGGCACGTTCAGACACCAGTGATGGAAAGTTTCTGCCCCAGCTGGTGAAGCCAGTTTGCAGAGACCTCAGCCCAAAACAGCCACTCAGGTCACCTCTGCATAGAAGCAGAAGGAACAGGCACACACAGCCCACCTCAGATTTCGGCTCAATGCTTCTGCCAAGTATCCTAGAGCCCCAGCGTCTTACCAAAATCCCCGCATTAGCATCAAACACTAGATCCAAGAGCAAAACCCCTCCTGGCTTCAGGACCAATATGTACACCCGACCCCAAAGTTTCAGAGTCAAAGCAATAAGGAAGCAGAAAGAAGGTCCAGAACAAAGAGACACCTTCCTCCTTCCCCAAGACAATCAGCTGCAGCACGCTGGGAAGCAAAGGAGATCTGGCGTAGAAGAGAACCTAGCAGTTCTTCTCCAAGGTGGGAGTTGTACAGGCAACAGCAAGGTGTAACCGTGGCCAGCCCCAGGCAGCTGGCAGCGCAAGGGGCCAGCACAAGCGAGCCCTCCAAGGCCAAACGCTCTCATCTCGCCCAAGAGGCGCCTTCAGGAACAGGGGTGGAAGCCAAAGGCACGGGCTGAGGATGGAAGTCAGACACACTTCATTAAGAACGTTTTTGCTGGGGGAAGTACGGCTGGGAGTACCCTCCAAAGAGATAAATGCTGGATGTGCAACTGTTTTGCTCCGACAGGAGTTAAACAGGCTACAAGTCTGCACTTGTCCTAGATATTTTTTTCCTGAGGAAGCTTCCAAAAAGCTATTGCACACAACTAGGAGAGGTGCTCGCAAAAGAAATAGGCAAGCATAGGCACCATCATCCGGGCTGATGTCTCTGTTCAAGAGACTTCGCATTTTACATTCTTCGGTCTTTTTTCCCCCCCAATAATTTGTAATAAAGGAAGAAGTGTGCACATAGGAGAAGCAAGCAAGACAACCTCAGGGAAAATAGCAAATCAGTTTGCATTTCCATGGCACTGAGCACAAAACTAACTTGTAAATGCGAATGACTCCTCTAGGGTGGGGGAGCAAGTTCACAGTTTGGAAGATCTGAACCGAGCAGCTCACCTCCGCCCAGTCCATCCCCGTACCTCCGCCCTGACGGACTGCACCAGCCACCAACAGGGCCTGGGTCTCACTTGGAGTTAACAGCCCCCCACGTACCCCTGATACCTCCTGCACCACGAACACAGCGGAGACCACCGCTGCCTGCCTGCAGCTGCCTGCCCCGCAGGCAGGCACTCTCTCCCCGGCACACGCAGGACCATGTACGCAGCCTGGACATCTCCCGAACTGGTACTTCCGCAACTCAAAACGTTCAAGTTCATTCGAGACGTTACGAAACGGTTGCTCGCCACGGATCGTGCCTGGAAACGGGTGGGCACCCCTCCTGCTGGGGCTGGGGCAGCCACCGGCCAGGACATCACATCGCCTATCTCCTCCCATCAAAAATACGCATTTTGGCGCTCCGTCAGACCCAGGAGCACAAGGGCCCGGTGTTCAGGGGCTGCCGCCACGGCAATGCCGGCAGCCCAGGGAGGCCGCAGGGCTCCGGGAAAGGCTGGACGCGGGGACCAGGCTCCTCCGGCCACCTCCCGGTGCCACCGCCCTGGACACCCGCCAGCTTCGGAGGCTCCTGTGAAACAAGCCCGTGCTGGGATTTTTTGGTTTGTTTTTTTTGGGGGGGAGGGTTGGTTTGTTTGTTTTTTTATGGGATGGGAGAAAAAAGTACGAGGAAGCAGAGGAGGAAACAATTCAGCAGGTTGCTCCTATCAGCCCCGCCGCTCCCCTCCCGGACCGCCTCATGGCAGGAGGGGGAGAAGCGAGGGGCAAGCCCCGAAGCACCCGCTCCCCAGCGCCGGGGGAGGGGGGGGACCTGGCTCTTCCCCGCGCCCCCCCCCCGCCACCAGCCCCACGGCGCTCCACGGGCGAGGGGAGCCCGCGCCCCCCGGGGCACCCGCACCGCCCCTGGGCCCCGCGGGCACGCTACCGCCGAGGCAGGGACCCGGCCCGGCCCACCCCGGCCCCGCCGCCCGGGGGAGGCGGGCAGGGGGCACCCCCAGCCCGGGAGGCGGCGGGCAGGCCGCGGGCTCACCTCGGTACTGCAGCGAGCCCGAGAGGCGCACGGTGACGGTGCCGGCCAGCGGCTCGCCGGGGCCGTAGACGACGCGGCTCTCGCCCAGTCGGATCTCGAAGAGCTGCACCTTCCCCATGGCCGCGCCGTCCCGACCGGCCCGGCCCAGCCCGGCCCGCTCCGCCGGCAGCGCTACCTGCCGCGCCGCGCCGCGCCGGCCCGCGACGTCCCTGCCCCGGCGGGCCGGCTCCGCCCCGCCCCGCCTCCTCCCGCCCCGGCCCGGCCGCGCTGTGGGGGCCGGGGCGGGCCCTGAGGGCCGGGGCAGCTTGTGGGGCCAGGGTGTGAGGGAAGGAGCCGGTTGTGAGGCAGGGCTGTGAGGGAAGGAGCCGGTTGTGGGGCCAGGGTGTGAGGGAAGGAGCCGGTTGTGGCGCCGGGCTGTGAGGGAAGGAGCCGGTTGTGGGGCCAGGGTGTGAGGGAAGGAGCCGGTTGTGGGGCCGGGCTGTGAGGGAAGGAGCCGGTTGTGGGGACAGGCTGTGAGGGAAGGAGGTGACTGCCCCAGCATGGGGCCATCTTGCCTCCTGGTGCTCCCTGCTCCCTCTAATCTGATCTCCTCCCTGTAATTCTCCCGGCCCAGCTGTCACCTCTCCCCCCTCCTATTTTTATCACTTTAAGTGTCCAGCGAGAGGCAAATACAGGGGTCCCGATGGCTGCCTGGGACCGGGGCTGAGGGCTAAACGACAGCCCCGCACCCTGTGCAGATCGGCGGGGTGAAGGTGTCTGACCCGGCTGGGACGTCCCGGGGAGCTGGGGGGCGAGCAGCGGGCTTGCTTCCATCACACTTGCCGTGTCCCCCTCAGTGCTGCGTGATTGAATAAAAACCATCTGTAAAACCCACACTGAATGCAGCGCTGGAGAAAGGCACCTCCTGGCGAGGCCTCCCAGCCGCTGACAAGCAGGCTGCATACACGGGCAGAATTAATAAGTATAAAACGAGCTGTTTATCTGCAGAGTACACCCAGCCCGGACCCGGCCGGACAGACAGACGTCCTGCAGTGACGCTAGCCCGGTCACACGGGGCTGCGGGACCCTCCGTGCCGCCTTACGGTGGGTGTCACAATGTAAAACCCCTCGTAAAGCACCAAAGGAGTTTTTGTATTCCCAGTGCACAGGGCTCCTGCTGGGAAGCTCTTCCAGGCCTTCCCTCCTCCGGTGTTTAAAAGCTACCTCTTATTTTTCCTGCCTGTGCATAGTCATAGGCAATGTACAGCCCTACGGTCTTGTGCCAAGGCTTTCAGCATCTCATCTCCCGCGGGGGCGTACCCTCGGATACATCCATACACCACTCTCCTTGTGCTGCCCTTAGCTTTTGTTTTGCCAGGCTACACACGGCGATTTTCTCCAAGCTCTGTTTTTTGTAAGACGAGCCTGCAGCCTCTTTCATCAGTCTCTGCAGCCCCTGTTTAGCTCTGCCAGCAAAACCAAACACATTGCGGGGGGCCAAAAGCACCCTGCGCTACAGCAGATTTTACTGAACCCCCTTCCCCCATGGAAAGTGGCTGAAGGCTCTGTGCACTGTTGGGGGTCCCCCTACAGCAGGGGCAGCCCTGGCACCCTCACCCCAAAGGGACAACTTGGGGTGAACAAACCCCTTCGCCAAAACCAGGCCCCTCGTGCTGCGCCACAGCTCTCCTGACGCAAAGAGATTTATGCGCCTTGTTTGCAGAAAAGTTAATTTTAAGCACGGCGAAGTTGCTCGCCCAAGGTCACAATGTGAATAAAAAGGATTCCTGCGCCAGGAGCTGAACAAAGGCACCCGGGCTCCGGCCGCGGCTGTGCACGCTGTGGCACAGCTACAGTACTGCAAGACAGGCGCCGTGTGCTTAGACACAAATACGGGAGCCCTGCTCGTGACATGGCTGGCAGCGACACTATGGCATTAATCCATCCCTCAGACCATGGCTACGCTGTGCATAGCAGTTTGTAAGACGTAACTGGATGGATATAATTCAATATATTCAATGTCTGTGGTGCCAGGGCACTGCCGTTCCCAGTATGGGCCCAGCAGTGCTGGGTTAAGGAGGGTTTTACTCATTGGAGTCAAACGTGTATTTGCATTCCTGCCTCCCTGCTCATCTGCATGTGCCCCAGAGTCACCCCTGTTTTCTAATTGCGTGCGGAGTCACTAACACCGAAATTCAGAGCGGGTAAAAAAAAAAAGCTCAGGATGCTTGGTAAACTGCAAAAGATTCACTTTCCTGCTATTTTGGACCATTGTTTTGCTTTAAAAAAATTGTTTTGAAGGGTTGTGGTGGTGGGAAATCTCACTTCCTTTGGGTTCTGTCTGCTCTCCCTTCCTCCTTTTTCCCTTATTAAAAGGGAAATTTAAAAAGAGAAAAGAAAAACAAATGTCAACCCCGATTTTAGAAAAAAATTTTCCTTTCAGATGTCATCACATTGCCCTAACTTCAAGGAACATGAAATTTCTTGACAAAGAACATAGTAGTTATTAAAAAAAAGAGCATTTATCAATAAAACACCCCCACTGGCACCTGAGCCGTGCTCTGCCCACAGCACAGATAAGCTTTGACCACAGGCCCTGGGAGAGCGGCTGCGAGTGCTCTCACGCATGGGCAAAATGTGCCCACGAAGGGATCAACTGTGGCTGCAAGTTTTGTACTATCTATATATGTATTGTTATATATATGCAAAAGGCTTCATGGTTAAGTCATAGGCATTGTCTTGTGACTTAAATCTGTTCCTCTTTTGACCTTCCAGATGTTGTCCTGCAGCTGTGCCTGGTGACACGGACGAGGCACAGCCCCACATGACTGTGCCTCAGTTTCCCCCATGCTGGACGCGATCATCTCACCCGGTGGGGCTGAGCTGAGCGAGGGACCCGGGAGTCCTCAGGGAGAGGCACCGCGGAAATGCTCGAGAATACCCGAGCCGTGACTGATACGGCGTTTAATGATGTGAACACTTCTGGGTGAGGCAGCAGCACGTTATCCCTGGGGCAATTTGTAGTTTGCAAGGTCATTTCCACCCACTCTGTCGCTTCGGGGTACGTGGCTGCTGGGAAGACGGGCCAGCCTTGCAGGGTGCTGCTGGGCACCCTGGGGACGCTCCTAGCCTCTCCGGCTCTCTAGCCCCTCTGTTACAAGAGGATGAGGAGTCTCTCCCTCAGCCCTCAAGTCTTCTCACTTTTGCTCTTCCCCATCCTGCTGAGGGGAGCAAGCGAGCGACTGGGTGGGGGCTTTGCGGCTGGCCAGGTCAGCCCACCACACCCCGTAAGGTCAGGCACCGGAGCGGCTGTGATGGAGGAAGAGATAAAGCAGCAGAGCGGCACGGCCAAGGAAGTTAGTTTCTTAAGCTTCCCTTGGACTAAAATACACATATGTGAACAGCGAGCCCATGGAGGGCTCACTGCTGTTATAGTTATGCTATATACACCACCAATAACTATTTTATATACCTATGTATGTATATAAAATCCATAATACCGATAGACTTATATTACTTATGTTTATTACCTTTCTAAATCACTTCCCTGCTTCACTCAGTACCTCACCGCTTCTCAGCTGATCAGTCAACCACGTCATCTGATACCAACAGCAACAATTACTCATTTGTTTCGGGCTGACACCTTTCACCAGTTCACACGTAGCATTGTTCAGCCACACCTTCCTGCACACCCACCCTCTCCTCCACAGGAGACCACAGCCAAGGTCCCTGGTCTCCGTTCTGTGGGTTCACGGGCTCGGCTGTGGGCCGGCGAGGCTGCTCGCAGACAGCTTCCCCAAGGGCACATGGTGGCATTAGAGCTAAGCGTGCCACCGGTGGTGTATGAAGCTCTGGGATCTCAATGTCCTGGGACTCTGCAGCAGCCCCCAGCCGCTCCTGGAACTGCATCTCCCTGATACACCCCATGGTTGCACCAAGCCCCCAGACACGAGGGCCACCAGCCCCACTCCTGGGGTCAAGGAGAAGAGAGCAGTAAGTGATCAGGGGCCCTGCGAGGGAGCCAGGCAGCAGCTTTGGGCTCCATCCCATGGATGCTTCATGACCCTGTATCCTGAGACAGTGTCCCAGGATTCATTCAAGGAGTGAGAAAGGGAAAAAAAAACCTAAGGGGCTGTAATAGCATAAATATCATCTGCTTACCCTCATACTGTGTGCCCGATTACAGAAAATATTGGCTGAGGCACCTCTACCAGAGATGAGACTACCCTTCACCAAGGGACAAAAAAACCCTGCCATGTCCCTTGGCAGTTTGCTTCCGCTGCTCATCCCTTTTGCTGCCAATGTGCACGCCTGCTTTTTAGTCCGACTTTGGCAGGCTTCAGCCACTGGTTCTTGCTCTGCCTTTCTCTGACATTAGAGAGTCCTTTAGTGCCAAGTAATTTCTCCTTGTGATGGTACTTACACATCAAAATGAAGACACCTCTCAATTCCCTTGATAAACTGAGCAATTTGAGCTCTTCAAGTCTCTCCCTGTAAAGCATTTTCTCCAGCCTTCGTGTTATTGTGCTGGCTTGTGTCTACATGCCCACGTACTGGCATTTGTGCGTCGATGGAAATCTGCGTGCAGGAGCAGCCTCCCACATACAGACACGTGCACACACGTGGAATTGATGCATTAGAGTTTATTTATCCCCAAATGCTCTTAGATGTATGTGCAAGCTCTTTAGCTCACGTCACAAGGGCCAGATGAGCATCCGCGGGTAACACACAGGGTGCTCCTGACCTGTTCTTCTCCCCCTTACGTTAACCCTCATCCCTGGAGGAAGGGCCATCCTTCCTAAGCCAGCTCTTCCAATTTAATCTGCCCCCCAGGCCATGGAGAAAGATGAGGGCAGGGAGAGCGAGCCCCCAGCTGAGCCCCTGCGGTCCCACGACCCAGCTGGCACCCATCCCCTTCACCTGGGTGCTATTGCTTTAATTAGTTAATATCCCACCAGCACCTGGCAAGCCTCACTAGAAAATCCTTAGAGAGAGGCAAGGCATTAATTACCATTATTATAATTCTAATCGCGCTGACTGGATTTCTGATCTCCTCCTTCACCGGAAGAGCCTCTGTTGCTCAGTGTGGGACTGGGGAGGAGGATCAGATGGTGGGACGCCTGTCCTCCCTTCCCCACGGGGTTCAGCATCCGCACGCAGGCAGAGCAGGGACAGTGGTTTGTTTGCGCTCACCTACAGGCTCTGGGAACAGGAGGATTCACTCGCTCGCTCTCCGTGATCCCAAGTGGGACCTCGCCTGAGAAAAGGGCCGAATTAAAACCAAGGTCTGGACTTTCATACCCCCAGCACCACGCAGTATTTCGCATTTCTCCCTCACTGTAAAACCATGCGTATTTGGGCTCGGGTTCCCACGATGCCAGGGAAAGGCGGCTATCGCTGTTTAACATGTATGAGCTGGCTGATGTCAAGGCTCATGGGGACCCCAGAGGGGCTTCTTCAGGGAAAAGCTGTGCTGTGGGAGCAGGGCAGCCCAACACCGGGGTGTCTGCCATCCCAGGCGGTGTCCTGAGCAGCCGGAGGGTCCAACAGCAGCGAGATCTCTAACCCTGCCTGATCACCACCTGAGGTGCAAGACATTTGGATCCTGTATTTGACCTGGTTCTCACATCTCCCTTCCCTTCACTGCCCAGTTCTTCTACTTCCCTTTTCCCCTGTAACAGCTTCATCTAACAACATCACAGCATAGCTGGCCAGGACAGCAACGCACTACAACCCCAGCCAGCAGCTCTTCCCACACTCCTAACGTTTGGTAGAGATCACTGCCTCACCACAGACTCACCAGCTGGGATGCGACATCTCAACAGCTACTCCCATGCAAAGTCTACCATCTCACCTCCTTTCACTCACTGCACTTTCATCTCACCGCACTTTCACTTAAATCCATTGAATTCCCTCCAAGAAATGGCTGAGGAGCACTCCCACATTGCTGGCTGTGGTGGAGATAGCCTCCAGCAGCGAGGCAGTGACGAAAATCCAGGGACAGAAGGCAGCAATGGTGATATCTGAGACCACCACAGCTGCCAACTAGAGGAGTGGATCTCTGTGTGGCTCAGCAGCCCCCTGCTAGGATTAATTTGCTCAACCAGTCCAGATGTCCCACTTCTAGTTGATAAAAAGCTGTGGGATGGACCCTGCCTTAGATGCCAGGGACAAAAATCACCAAGAAACCCCCCAACCCTCCACACAGCCCAGGAGGAGGTGTCTGGGGAGAGATGATCATGCACAAAGAGTCATATCAATGACCCAGCTTGAGAGCCCTGGGGTGGGGGCACCCCGCAACACCCATGCTCCTCTCCCACATCTAGCTTCCTTTGCCAACTCATGGAGAATCCCACTCCCTCTCTCGGCACCCATCTCCCCCCACCGCTGCCGAGAGAAACACTTCATTTTCCAGCTCATCATCAGTCACTCCATGTGTCCAGAGCAAAAAATATCAATCCCCAGCATGGAGAAACATGTCCCAGCAGCTGCTCTCGCAGGAATGCAGAGAGCAACCCTCTTGGCACTTGCTGGAGCGGGATGTCTGAGCCAAACCATGGCTTGGTGCAGGGGCAGATGCATCCAGAGGACCAAGGCTCAGGGCGACACTGACACACACCCACCCCTGCCTGCTGCTGCAAGCAGCTCCAGTGGAGCGAGCAGCCCAACACCCGGTGACACAGCTCAGGGTCCCCTTCTGAACAAGAACACACCTCCATAGCATAAGCATGCAACCTATGTGCAGAGCCCCTTCCCCATCACCCAGGGCCTGGGTAAGGGACAGGACGGCACACCAGCAGTGCTGACGCCAAGGACACCCCATGGGGTGGACCAGAAAGCCACCCAGACCCAGGCGTGCAGGGGAAGGAGTTAATCTCTCAGCCCACGCTGCTGCTAGAGCAGAGCCCTGCCTGAGGGCACCGTCAGCCGCTGAACATTTTTCTTTGTGAAGTAATGCTTTCCAAAAGAGTTTGCTGGCTGATTGCATCGTGGGTGGATGCTGGGTGGAAAAGCAGGTGGGGGGGCATGGGTGTCCCCCACCACCGCACCTTGCTGTTCCTACCCCTGCTCAATCCAGCTCTCACCCCCTGCCCACAGCAGGCCTGTTCGGGATTGTCCCTCATCAGATATTTCCCTTTCCCCAGTCATTGTTGATTTGGGTTTCCATGAGCTAATACACAAGACTCAAAGGTCGCTGGTCTGAGGCCAGCCAGACTTGTCACGCAGCAGGTGAGTCACATCTGACAAACCTGCCCTGGCCGGAGCAGGAGGCATCATTAAAAAGTCCTCCACTGCCACGACACAAGCGCTGTCTGCCCCAGCCGTGCGTCGGCATGGTGCTGATGGAGGCTCTGCCCGTGCTGGACATCTCCTACCAGCCCACGACACTGCCAGCTGAGCTGGTGGCAAATAAAGGTGAGTCTACAACTCATTTTCACCAAGTGACCAGGCAACAATGATGCTTGTGCAGCCAGTTGCTTTGTGGCCCTTGTATTGGGCCAGTTGGCAAAATCAAACCCACTGTCCCCAGGGGGACGTAAGCAGAGGACAGATGTGACAGGTTCTAGGAGCAGCTCCTGGGACACTGCTCCTGCCGGCTACCCCCAGCTCTCTGCACGGAAGATAACTGCCCAGCCCACCTACACAGGTCCATTGTGGGTGCAGGGTGGTGACAGAAAAAAAAATACACGATTTTGGTGTGGCCCAGGGCTGCCCTGGGGAAGCAGCCAGCACCTGCCACCATGGGGTAAGTGAAGGCAAAAACCTGCTCTCTGCTCTGTCTGCCTCCACAACCCTCACGCTGGTGGGAGCTGAGCGTGATGATCTTCTGCATGTCCACGTCTGCTCCCCCCACACTGCCTCTGGGGGGGAAACCTGCCAAGCTACAGTCACCCAGTTTACCCACTGGGACAGTGTGAGCTGAAGCCACTGTGCCACCCCAGAGACCTGTCCTGGCACAGGGTCCCAAAGGGGCTGAGGCAAGCAGCACATCAGAGGCAAGAGCCTCCAGCACCCAGGGGAGGTACAAGGGTGCAGCCTGGGAGGAAAGAGGCAGAGAAACATCCAGTGGGTGCAATTGGGAGGGCAGAGCACACATCTTGGAGAGCCACGCATGGGGATTTAAGAGTTTCAGCCATTAAATTGAAAGCCAAGAGCAGATCAGTGTGTTACAACAGCACAACTAGTCAGCACAGAAAGGCAGCTCAGGGCAAACTGACAGTGAGCTAGGTACAAGACCCGATGGCCTGTCCCTTCCCCAAATGTTGGGGAGATGAGAGAAGGACGTGCTAGGCACTGGACAGCTAGTGTAACAAGTTATGGGACCCTTGTCTGAGGACAAGAAGGGAAAAGACATGATATGCCTGATTTAATACAGCCAGGATGACCGTTAACAGCATACTTCAGTTCCTTGTGAACATGTGGGTGAGGTGGAAACATCCCCGGCACAGTGTGGGTCCACGTCCTGGATTAAGCCCCACAGAGAAGACAGACTCACCCTAGCTAGATCTCCCCAGATTTATCTTATTTCACCACTCTTCTTGAGGCTGGAGTTCGCCTTACAGATCAGCTGCTGCCAAATCTGTCACAACTTTCCCTGAACTACAACATCACGGTTGTATTTCCCTATCTTCCCTGTGAGCTTGAAAGGGTTTAGGGCAAACCCAGTTCTTTCACTAGCAGCTCTGTTTCCCAACAGCACCCATCACCTTTGCACACTCCTCCCACGGGCAAATATTCCAAGCCCAGCCCTACCTACAGCTATTTTTACAGAATCCTCTTAAAACCTGCCCGTACATTGACATTTCAGCCACCAGTAGAGCTAAGCCAGCGCAAACACCTACTGCGATGTGAATCAAGGCCAACAAATGCATTTGATCTGTGTTATCACAGTTATCAGGCTAGAGCGGCACCAGAATAAATCACTTCATGTGGGTTTGAATCATCCCTCCACCAGACACCTGCCTGACTACTGCACAGCTGCAGCTCGACCTGTCCCTCCTTCTCTTAGCAAGCTCTAATGTTATAATTTCACCGATTGCCTTCCCTGCTGCAACCCAAGCACCTGCATGAGCTGCAAAGAGCTTAAATGAAATGGGCTTGTAAAAGAGAAAGAAATTACAGCAATCGCATCTCATCGTCCTCTGCAGATCCGTTCCCGCTCACAGCATCCCATCATCAGCATCACTTCTCAGCAGCTGCAGGAAGTAAGGGTTGAAGAAGAAATTGAATTCCCCGGACCCAGTTTGCCACTGGCTGTCCCCATGCACAGTCAGGGGACTCCTGTGGCGTGAACACCCCGTGGGGTCCGGTTTCCCAGCTCCTCCCACGGGTGCCTGTGCACAAGGTATCACCACGGGGAGCTGACCCTGCGCTGGAAATGTGGCTGTCTCGGTGTCGCAACACAGCCCTGCAGGGACTGTCACTGCAGCAATGCAGAGCACGCGCCCTCCCACCCCAAGGGCAGCCAGAGGAAATTTAAGGCTATTGTCTTTCTCTCTTAAGCAAATGCCAAGGCCACATCCTAGCGGCCTTTAGCCAAACAGATGCGCAGTGCAATTTCAAAAGGCAGCAGGACGGAGACAGAGACCAGTGAGGAATCTGGTCCTGCACCCACCAGTGCAAAGCCCGCATCCCCCCACCGGCAGTGCCTGAGAAATCAGCCGCAGCTTCACAGCTCAACCACTCCTGCACAGCTTAATGTGTCACCTCCCTCGTCTACACCAGGCACCCCTGTTTTGGGTACCGCCAGCCTCCAAGGACCTTGCACTGAAGAAGCATTTGCAAGCACTGCAAGGGGCACCACAGAGGAGATTGTCCTACCCCATCCCAGCAGACACTGCCCTGTAACACCTATACCCCATAGCCCCCACAGCCCCCCTCTCCCAACACTGTATTTTCTCCCCACCCCACCCATCAGGGGACAGCAGGGGCCAGGGGCTCCCAAAGGTCCAGGAAGCCAGAAGGGACCCCACAGCTACAGGGCAGAGTCTCACCAGCAAGAGCCCCAACCCTCTGCTCCCAAGCACAGTAGATCTAGAGATGGTAGAAGTGTTCAACCAGGAGTCCAGGCCATCAGGAAGGTTCCTCACAATGAGGCAGGTCTAAAATCAAGCCAGAAAATCAACCTGCAGTTCAGGATCAGTGATGGTAATCAGGGTGAGACACAGCTTGGTGATCTTTTGGCAGGTCTACAGTAACAAGACAGGTCAAGCTGAGAAATCAGTCCATGGGTTAAGGCCTGGATGACCAACACTGGAGGCCAGCACTCCTCAATACAAGGACTGATGGCCCTGGCAGACCTTAAATGGACCCCCAGGGCCCATGGGCTGGGGCCCCAGGTGAGGCTGGTCAGGGCCATTAAAGCCTATTGGTGCTCCTATCCCCCACCCAGCTCCCATGCAGCCCCCAGCCTGCAGCTGGTAGGGTGCTTTTGATAGCTTATCTGGCCCTGCTCACCCATCACTAGGACTGGGTGCTCAGGAGGGGTGCTGGGGTCAGCAGAGGTGGCTGCTGCAGGTCATTAAGGACTCGTTTGTGGAGGCTGCTCTAGGGACACCTGGGGGAGCTGGATTCTTTGCAGACCTTTCTCAAGCCAACCATCAAACCGCCGCTGTGGGCTTCACGATACTGCTCTACGAAAACATCTTGTCCATGCAAAGCAACAGCGCCCGCTGCAGCAGGGAGCACCAAGGCAGACCCTGCCCCGTCCTTGCCAGGGGACCGGGGACTCTGCCCATCCCAGCGTGGCTGAGATGAGCAGGGATGGTCCAGCCATCTCATGGTCCATGAACTCATCTGTCCCCAGTGCCCCTGCAAACAACCCCCCAAACTGTGCATGCTGCCAGAGGGCATCGCGTTGCTGGTGATTGCGCTGCGTTGTATCATCCAGATGCAAAGCAGGCAGGAGGTGTAATTGCAACTGCTGGGCCCGTCTAACTCCCCCCAGACTAAATCCCCCTTGTTTTGTGGGTGAGGTAAATGACCGTCTGCTCCCAGTGCCCTGCCATGGTAACGAGCTTTCCTGGAAAGTCTAATTGCTGTATCTTCCCAGCAGTGAGCAAACAGCAGGTCTCCGGCAGCCTGCGTGACCCCTTCCCCACACAGCACCCGTGACCAAGCCCCACACTCGGATGTGGAGAGGCTTTTTAGCAGCGGCGATGCCACGCGGGTTGATCATATACATGAGACAACCCCTCGTGCGTTGCCAGGTTCTGGGCTGCATCACCCTCTCAGCAAGACACTGCTGTCACCCAGGGTGTCCCCGGGGACTCCCCAAACAGCCCACCTGGAGCTAGGGTTGGGCTGCTGGGGCTCTTTCATCCCATACTTTTAGGGACCAAAGGGAGCTGAAAGGAGCTGTGGCTGCAAACCTGCCACCAGCCCGGTGGAGATTGACCTGCCTGGGAGAAAGGCTCGGTCTGGGAGAGCCGCGCAGGGCTAGTGGGGGGCCGGGACCAGACACCCCCCGACCAAACCTCTCCCTGACTCTTCTCCTGGCACACGGGGTGCTGCTGCGTGATGCCTGACCCCCCCTCCAGTTACGGCTGCATCTCAATAGCATCGAATTGCTGGTAATGAGCCGTGTCTCTCTATGAGCTGAGAGCCTTCGAGATCAAAGATGCTCTTATACAAAACCAAAATATTATCACTGGCCTTTAAAGGCCAGACTAAGCTTCTGAGGGAAAAAAATCAAATTTCTGTAGATCTAATTTGAAATCATTTTAATGCTCATTAAGATAGAGAGACCCAAGCAGATTGTGCAGGCTGGGAGACAGGGAGGGGAAAAAAGAAGTTATTATTGACATTTTAGTCTAGGTCTTTATTCTACCCAGAGCTCCCCACTTCTGACCAGCGGCTTTGAGTAATGCTATTGTTAGCATCAGAATTGTAATTCTAATGTCCTTTTTATAACTGGCTTGGAAAAAAAAAATCCTGAAGGCCTTGACTGAATTCAAAGTAATGGAATTTATGATGATGAAACAAGATCTGAAGATGGAGAAACCTGCAAGCCCCTGCGCTGTCTCTCCCTATCACAGGGTGGTCACGACGCTCGCCTGCCCGGGGTGTCCCCCTCTGCAGCGCCTTCCCGGGGTGCTCGCTGGTGGGAGGGGAAGGAAGGGACCACGGCGGCCGCCTGGTCCTCGTGTGTCCCAGCTTGGCAGCCCACCCCACCAGAGCCGTCTGCGGAGCCACTCGTCCGACTGCTGGGTCGCAGCCCTGGGGACAACTGTCCCGAGGGGTGACGCACCCCTCGGCAGCTGTGACGGATGCACTGGGCCCCTTAACCAAACTGTTTGGTACGGGCGCCAATGGAGGTAAAGGCCTGAGCCGCAGGCGGGCCGTGAACTCCTCCAGTTCCAGTCTGTTCCCTGCAAACCCACACAGGAGCAGAGTGACACAGTGAGCATCGATGCATATGAGCTTGGATCACCGATCATGCGATTAATGCATGAATAGCGGGTGGCTTTTCCAAGACTCATTTATCAAGGAACAAAGAAAGTTGGGGGTACAAGGAGTCTCATGCACACCTTTTCCATCGCATGTAATTTGACTACGAGCCAACCCCTTTATCCCATAAATATGACAGCCTAAGTGAGCCTTCTTTGAGCTCTCCCTGCTAGGCAGCGTGGCTGCATGGCGGTGACCTCCCCTTGAGCTCTTGACACCTCTCAAGGTCGCTCCTCGAGACAGAGGAACCTTTTACCAACGGTAGATCTTTGGTAAGCGACCGATATCGCACATAACCTTGTAGTATGGTAACTTTGATTTTGTCTTGGTAACTCTGATTGCATGCTGAATTGATGCTAATGAAACCTTACATAAATTTTGCATATATAATCTCTTAGACAGAAACCGTTGACCAAGTCCAAGACTAGGTTTGGACCTAGCTGCACCCAGAGTCCTCTCTGAGAAGGAGTTTAGGAAGCAAGGGGGTCCACTCTGAACCTCATGACTCAACAGGTGGGTCCTCCTTACCCTTTTGCATCCCTGGTCTCGCTGTGAATCATTCCAACTCGAATGTAACTCAATTTTCCTTTGTATGTTTCTTCCATGCAGTAATTAACAGAACGAACCTTGCCATCGAACTTTGTTAACTCACACTTTTACAACATCATATTAAAACCACTTTTGCTAATTCCTTTGTCGGTGATTCTTTAAGCGATCTAAATCACTCATCTGCAACAGCAGCACCCAGCTCCATGCCTCCAGCTGAGGGGTGGGATGGGGACGGGAAAGAGCCCAAAGGGGTATTTATTCGCCACTATCTGTAGGTGCTTGTGTGGAAAGGCAAGATCTGGTAAGGGCGGGTGCGGCTGTGCAGCGGGCGAGGGTGTAGGGTGGTCCTGGGGGCAGGTGGGCACAGTCAGAGCCTAAAAAATAAGGAGCTTGCCTTGAAGAGCGTCCTGGCATCACTCACCCCACCTTCTTTTAGAAACAAGACGTTTGTCAACCAGCTCCTCCGCACTCTCCCAACAAAGCCCCGGGGGAGCGGGGCGAAGCCGGGGGCTGCAGAGCCCCCCCGCTGCCAGGCTGGCGGCCAGCGCTGCTCCCTGTCATTTGCCTCTGCGCCTGCGGAGGGCAGCAAACCCCCAAGAAGCGCCTCCAGACCCCAAATATCCCCCCTGCTCCCCAGTCCCAGATCTGCCACCCCCGCAGGCTGCGCAGGGTGCGGCCCGGCCCCAGCCGGGACCCCCAGCGAGGGGCCGCGGTGGATCATCCCCTCCCCAGCGCAGTCTCCTTGGGGTGCTCCGTCAGGAAAGCCCAAATTGCCCCAGCCCGCACCCCCAGCAGCCGGGTTCTGCAGTGGATTCCACCTGGGGTCCCGGCACCGCTTCCATCCATCGCCGTCCGGTGCGGCACACTGGGCAATGCTGGGTGCATCTCCGCCCGGCACTGTCCAACCCTTGGATGGGGATGGGGACGGTGTCCCCCCCCATGGCCTAAAGCCCCAGCCCAAGGGCTGGCTCCATTCCCCGCGCCTGCTCTGCTGGCTGAACCCAACAACCCACCTCTGACAGAAGCGGGCACACCAAAATTATACGAAAAGCTCTTGTGGGAACTTGCCAGTGTCCTTGTTTCCCTCATGCTGCAGGCCCTGTGGGTGGGAATCACTCCTGCTTTAGGGAAAAAACCCCTGGTTTCTGGCCCATTTTGACCTCAAAAAGTACAAGCAAGAAGATCTGTGTTTTGGCAAAGGATAGCATGAAAGTGTCCAAGCACACAGCAGCTCCAGCCACGTGGGGACCAGCCAGCAGCATCCCCAGCAAACATGGCCAGGGCTGATCCCAGCTCAGGGAAAAGCCCCTGGATCTCCCCTGTCCTCTACTGAAGAGGAGGGTCCTCTATCAGAGGGGGATCGCAGGGTGAGACCCAGGAACAGCTACAAGGTGTTTGGACACGGTGCTGTGCCTGGCTAAAGATGTTTGCACGTTGGCAATGCGGATTCACACGATTCCCCAAATTTAGCAAGGGCTGCACAGCACAGTATGATGAAAGCTGACGTACTTTAAGCCACTGGTACAGTCAGGGAAACAAACATTAGTCTTCCTGCTCCAGATTTAGTTCTTTATTGATTTTCCAGCTCCATCCAGCAGTCGCTGTCCCAGTGCTCACATTACCCATTAAAGACATCATAGAAACGAGAGGAAAACAAGACAGCGTTGTGTTTTTGATGAAAACTGTTAAACATCCCAAACAACAATTTCTGGAAGGAAAATTTGACCTTCTCAGGGTGGGGATCGGGTTATATTTATTCTTGAACAGCTCAGAGACACCGAGGGCTCCTGGCTGCTTGCGGTCCGGGGCACGGCCACCTCCCCGGCTGCCGCTGCCCTCGCTCCCTGCTCCACTGGCAGAGCCATGACCTGCAGGAGGGACTCGGGGTTCCTCCATTTCGGCTTGTGACCTGCGTCGGATTCAAAGATAAACATAAAACCAGTTTCAAAATCCCCGTGACTGCACTGGAATGGACATGATGTCCCCTGTCTGTTCATGCTGCTGCTTCCCCTCGCCTACAGGTAACCCCCCCGTTGGTGGCTGCAGCTGGGTCACATCCCACAGGTCTGTCCCTGGGACCGGAGAGCTGTCCCCTGTGCTCGCATCCGACTCCTCCCCACAGTTGCAGCATGGAGGGACCCCAAGGGTCTGGCTGTTAGAGAGGCTGCTGACACCCCATCTACACGGAAATGTCCCCACCTGGGGGTTTTGCTCCATGAATAAAATCTGTCACCCCCCAACTTGTAAAGAGACTCCAACCCAAGGAGCTGCACCGTGTCCCTGCGGTTCAGCAGGGTATCACCCTTGGGGTGCAGCAGGGGGGATCTCCCTAGGCTCCCCCCCCACCCAAAGGTGTCCCCAGAGGGGAGTGCTGCAGCTCGCTGTGCCCAGCGCCCCGGCTTTGCTGACTCAGCAGCGCACGCCCTGTGTAAACGCCCGCCAGCTGCTGCCCCGGCCGCTGTTTGCTCAGGCTGCATCGCTCTGTTTGCCTTTCGGGGGATCACGATGGAGGGACATGGCCTTTCAGCCACTGGCAAATGGGGCAAGGCAGCTCCAGGCACCTGCCCCAAGGATCCTCCAGCATTTCTGCTCCTCCGGAGCAGTGCAGGCTGCTCAGTGGCTGCAACCCATCAGCAAGACCCAAATTAAATCCTCCATGGAACTCTAGAAGCTACAGAAAAATGCACCCGCCGCAGCATAACCCAGCTGCCACGCAGCCAGGAAAATTATTTATTATCATTTCCTTGCAACAGAGATACGGAAAAAAAGCACCCGCCCTCCCCAGGTAAAAACAGCAGCAACTGCAGCTTCCACATAGGGATCTATGTACATCACAGTGTCAAGTCCATCAGAAAAAAATTCAATCCAAGTTTTAAAAAAAACTCCCCACATACAACCTGAACCCAGGAACCAGAAAAAAAGTGGTTGAGAAAATAGGTTGGGCCCCTCCCTCTTACTATAAAATATATATATATTTCTAAGGCGATGTTTCACAAAACCAGAAGCGAGGTTCCTAAAGAGTCTGAGCTTGCAGCCGAGGACACCACACGGGCACAAATCCCACGTGAGAAGCTACTGTAGAAACAAAAACCTCCACCCACCCCGCGGCCTCAGTGGTCAGCATAGTCCTTGGTCTCCACCCCGGTCTCGTTGAGCACCGTCGTCCTCATGATGGCCTCGGTGACCGCGTAGGGGTCGCAGTTGGCTGCCGGCCGCCGATCCTCGAAGTAGCCGTAGCCGTCTTGGCCGACCTGGCGTGGGATGCGGATGCTGGCGCCTCGGTTGGCCACGCCGGCAGAGAACTCAAAGATGTTGGATGTCTCGTGGTGGCCGGTGAGCCGCCGGGAGTTGTCCCTGCCGCCCCGCGGGTCGTAGACGCAGATGTGGTAGTCGTGCCGCTTGCTCAGCTTCTCGATGGCAGCTTCGATGTGTCTATGGGAGAGGAGAATGGGGTTGGGTTTGTCATTAGGTCCATTTGGGGGGTGTTCCCATGGCCAGGAAGGCTGTCACCCCCTCCTTCTGTGCAGGGACAAGGGCAACCCAGGGGACACTCTCATATGACCGGCTGCTTTTAAAATAAAATGAGCTGGGACAGCCCCAGCCCTGCCTGGTGCAGCCACCCAGGTATGGAGACACATACGCTATGGGGAGCTGCCACATGGCCAAGGATACCCCAAACCTCCCGGGTACATCCCAGGCACCCCCTGAGGACTCACTTAAGACCCCCTTCTCTCCGCATCTCCTCGGTGCTGTAGTTGGTGTGACACCCGGCGCCGTTCCAGTTGCCAGTCATTGGTTTGGGGTCCAGGGTAGCCACAACCCCAAAGTCCTCGCAGACGCGGTGGAGGATGAACCGAGCCATCCAGAGGTGATCCCCCATCTCGATGCCTTCACACGGGCCCACCTGGAATTCCCACTGGAAGGGGCGAGTGGATGCACCGGTGAGGACAGGCAGGTTCGTGCCTTTCCAGCCATCACATCCCTGTCACCCCCCAAGCGAGGGCTGCCAGCCTGGGGTACGGCTGCGCTTTACCCCTTGGGAACCAGCAATGAGGATGAGGAGCATCAAGTTAAGCCACAAGACAGTTTTGACATGAAAAAAAAAGGGAATAAACTGCTCATGACTAAATAGAGCAAATCAGAGGGTTTTTAATCAAAACGGAGGTCAGTAAGCACCACGCCTGCCTTTGAGGCTGGTGCTGGCGTGCAGGATCCCCCAACCCACACTGCAAACAGGGCAGGGGACTAACGAGGAGCCTGTTAGTCCTCCCCGGAGCTGCTCTGCTCCCTCCCCGGCTGGAGCCCGGGTTGCGCCACCCACGGTGACTAAGCACAGGGTGACGCATTTACGGCTGCTGGCATGGCCTGGCCGAGCCCGAGCCCAGGATGCAGAAAGCAGCCAAGAAGGACCCTGAAAAAGTCAGGGCAAACAGCAGGGTCGTTAAAAGTCCTGCCTCAGCTGCGCTGCAGATAAGCCCCCTGCTTATCGCTGCCACATCAGCAGCGGGAGAGTCAGCGATTCGCAGGCTGCAGGGCCAAATCCCCGTCGGTCAGTCCGGCCACCTGCCTAATGCAATCAGGGACTCCCCCTGGCTAACTCCTAAATAAACCTAAATCCCCCCTGACCGCTCCCCAAGGCCATGTCCCACCCGAGCTTCCCAGCTCCTGGGGTAGAGGAGCGGGATGCAGACACATGCTGCTCCCGCAGCCCGTCCCGGCTCACGCTGTCCCCTGCATCCCTGCTCCGCGGGGGAAGGAAAGCGCAGGGGAGCACCCAGCTCCGCACGGGCTGCCAGAGCTCAGGCTGAGCTGTCCAAGGAGCTCACTGCAGTTTGGCTCGGCTGCGATTTCGCTTGCCTGCCCCAAAAAGCAGAGATTTGCATTCTGGGGTGAGTTAGGAGAAAATCAAACGTGTACATTCTCATCCTAGCAGTGCAACTGCTCCTATCTAGACAAAACCGATGTGGGGAGCCGCTGGATTTGGCATCTCAGAGGAGCTGGGAGTTGCTGCATTATTCCAGCCTCACGGTAACTCGTATCCATCACTGGAAACAGGGGCTGCGCGGGGCTGGCCACACGTACCTGGGAGGGCATCACCTCTGCATTGGTGCCACAGATCTTCACCCCCGCGTAGAGACATGCCTTGTAGTGGGACTCCACGATATCACGCCCGTACACCTTATCTGCTCCAACCCCGCAGTAATAGGGGCCTGCAAAGGAAAGAGGAGTCACCACCCAAGTAAAGCTTTTGGGAGCAACAACAGCACTGCAGCACAATCCCACCACTCCCAGGAACCAGCCATCATCTGCAGAGGATTTATGGGAATTAAATGGTGTTGCCCTCCACGGTGCATCAAGCCACCGACCCCGAGTCCAGGACCAGCAGCGTGAGCAATTAATCTGTGCAACCTCAGCCTTATCTAGGCAGTTAAACAGGACTTGTCATGCATCAACTGGGAGGTGGCCGGGAGATAAGGAAAGCTTGGCTTGGTCTGCCCTGCGGCACCTCGCTGACCCTCTGAGCACATCAAGCGTCTGAGATTGTTCTGACAACAGCCGACATTGTTGCTGGCTAGAAAACTCAACTCGCCGCGGGTTTTATACGGCTCTTCCTCATTCAAGCAGGTCAGACGAAGATCTTCTCCCCGCCTGCGGGAAAGGAGATGTTGAAAGCAGCCAGTCCCCACAAAAGGCCGATGAAGTCAGGTTGGGAAACCCCTGGCCCTCTCCCAGGAGGCAGCTGAGGCGCTGGGGCTCGCTCGCCGCTGCAGGAGGGCACGATGTGCCGGCCCTTTCCCAAACAGCCACGGGGAGGAGGTTTTCTCAGCCGAGTTCTCCAGCCCTTGCCAAACAAGTCGTGCAGCTGAGCTGTTTGTGCAACCGGGGTCCGGCGGGAGCGGCACTGCCGGCCGGCTCACATGAGCCGCAGGACACCCGGCGCTCTTGGCAAACAGCTCCTAACCTCATCCCGGCTCCTGCCCGGTGTCAGCCGCAATGCGAAAGCTGCATCTGAGGTTGGGGACGGGATACTTGCTGCCGGGCAGCACCCCCCAGGCAGCAGGGTGGGAGCCGAGGGGAGCATTTAGGTTGGGGAAGGGAGGGAGCACTTACCCTGCGGGCCGGGGAAGCCGTTGTCGGGCCAGCCGTAGGGGTGACCGTTGATGCCCAGCAACGTGTACTCCTGTTCCATCCCGAACCAGGGGTGGCTGTCCTTAACCAAGTCCATGACTTTCTTGCACGTGTGTCTCAGGTTGGTCTCTGGGAGCAGAGAGGTCTGGGTTAGACCCGCACCGTGGGCAGGTGCCCACCATGCTCCGCTCCATCCCGCTCAGAGGTCAAGACTCCACCATTGCCAAGCACTTCCCACAGAAACCTTAAGGATCCCCCCTTCCTGCAACACTCTCTGCTCACCGGTTTCCTCCTCGCAGAGCTACTCCATCGCCACAGCATCAGGCCACAGGCCAAGGAGGTTTAATTAGCCTACTCCCCAAACCACCACCGATAGTCCATGAACATCCTCCTCTTACACACCGACAGACCAGGAGCCATACCCCAGCTCCATCCTACAGGCGTCCGGCAGCTCTGGGAACAGGGACTATACATCTCCCACCACTACTTCACCCCCATCCTCTTTCTACCAGCCTCAGCTTAATTATCCCTATCTATCTCCTGCTCCATGGTTTTTGGTTAGCACCCAGGCTGGCTGGCCCTGCCTTGGCCCTTTGTGGTGGCAGGGGTGCTCAGGGCAACCGGGGCTTTGCCAGGAAGATAGAGCTATGGGAGAACCACCCTGACATGGGACAACGTGCCAGGCAAGGGGCGTGAGAGTTTAGACAGAAACAGCAGGGCTGAAAAACCGTTGTCACAGGGACAGGCAGCAAATTCTACTTTTAAATCACAATAAAAGACCCCAGAGCAGCTACGACAAAAAGCCCAGGGTGTGGGGCTGGAGCGGAGCCGTGACATCTCCCTTGCACTGGTGGGCGAAGGGGGGGAAGGCAGTTCCCCCCCGGACCCACACAGCCCTTAACATCCACAGAGACCCACCCTGGGAAGAGGCGGCGGGTGCACCCCTCTCGTCTGCAGGGTGTCGCAGGGCTCCGGGCTGAGCTCTCTGCCCCGGCTCCAGCCCCAGGAGCTCCAGGGCCAGGGGCTCTCGTTACAAATTGCTCCGGCAGAGGAGCTGCTGGGCAGGAGTCTCAACCAAGACGCTTGCCCCGCGGCTGAAAGGCATGACGCTGTTTGAAGAGGAACCAGCCCCGTCTTTCACCATCACTGCCCGCAGCCTCCCCTCTCCCGGGCAGATGTGTGCATCACCCCGCAGATGCCGACTCCCTTCCCCCACGCACCCAGCGGGGACCTGACCCTGCTTTACTGGCAAATAACCGGTTATTTGCCGGCAAATAACCCCTCTGGGAGCCCCTCGGTGTGTCCCTGCAAACCAGCTCCCCCTCCTCTGTCTGGGGCTTTATCAGACAGACAGGACAGACACCGGGACTGCAGACTTCTGCCTGCAGAGATAAGACCGAGCGCCGGCACGCTCTGGGGCCATTTGCAAGAGGTCACCCCAAGCCAGCCCGCACTGTCCCAGCACCTTTTCCTTCCTTTTCTACAGCCACCCATCAATGAGGAGAGCGGCCACGAACCCGGCGCATTAAACCCTCCCCCCGCTTCCAGCTCCAGCTCCCCTGCTGTAACCCCACAGCCCCGGGGGCTGGGTGCACTCGGGCTCAAAAACCGGGTGACGCCTTCGGCACGCTCGAGTTGGCGAGCGCCGCGAGCTCCACATCTCGCTGCTCTTCTCGCCCTGCGCCGCTAAAACAGGTTCCTGCAAACAACCGCCGCCACCAGCACTTGAATTTTGGAGCCTCGGGCCAAGCGCTCGGTGCCAAGCTGCTCCCCGGTGCCAGCGGTCCAGAGCGAGCAGCCCCTTGGAGAGGCGGCACCCTAAATAATAAGGGGGTGACCCTCGGGAGCTGGGGGGTGCACGCTGGAGGTCCTTACCTGCGGGTTTCCTGTTGTACTTCAGCACTTCGCAGAGCACCAGCTTGTTGGGGTCCAGGCAAAAAGGGTCCCTGAACATGCGGACGGGCACCAGGAACATGTCGCTGTTGGAGCCCTCCGCCTGCGCCGTGCTGGAGCCATCGAAATTCCACTCGGGGACGTCTGCGAGGCAGGAAGGGGACAGAGGGGGGAGCGGGATTGGGAAAAGGTCTCTCTCATACGGATCATGCCAAGTGCTGGTGGCTTAGACCCCGGGCTGGAGCGCCCAGAGGGCACCGAGTGCCGTGGGATGACGGCCACAAAGGTTTTCTCGCACATCCCCAGAGCCCAGGGGTGCTCCCCGAGCATCAGTGTGTTCACCCCCCCCAGCACCATCGGGGCACAGGCAGGATCAGCCCCAGCCACTTCACCTCCCTCTGCCAAACCCCATCCGGATGCCGACACGTCTCCATGCCTGTTTGCCCAGTGGAAAGGGGCGAGGATCTCATCCTCCCCTTCCCACCCAGCATTAATGACAGAGATTACGGATTAAGCAAACCGCAGCGACGCAGGCCAGATATTTACTCTGCCGCTTGATATAACCCCACGAGACAACTGCAGCGGGTATCACGAGCGCCACGCAACCAGGCAGAGCAAGTGCCAACTCCCACCGCCCAAAGCACCCCAGAACTTTTCCCGGGCGATGCTCAGGGCCCTCCACCACACCAACCATCATCCAGAGCGGCGTTACCTTCGATGCTCTTGGGCTCCTTGTCGAGGGTCCTGCTCTTGCAGCGCACACCCTCGCCGCTGCCATCGATCCAGACGTAGGTGACCTGCACCAACCCATCCTGGGGCAGCCTCACGTACTGCTCCCGCACCAGCTTGTTCAGCCTGGAGCTGTGCGACACCGACATGGCGACGGCCCTGCGAGAACGTGCAGGTGAGCGTGGCATCACCCCCTACTCATTTCCCTCCCTTTATTCTAAAAGCACCCCCCCCCAAAAAAAAAAAAGCCACAACCAACCTCCCGCCCGGCCGGCCGCCCCCGCGGGTGCTCGGCGCTGCACAGACAGCCCCGGCCCGGCTGCCCCCTCCCCGCCGCGGAGCGTCCCCCTCGCGGGACTCGAACCCGGGCCCCGCCGCTCACCGGCCCCAGCGCTGCCCGCGGCCGCGCTGCCCGCGCTTTATACGCGGCCGCGGCCGCCCCGCGCGGGGAGGCGGTGCGGAGGCGGCCCCGCCCTGGGCGGCTGCGGCAGCGCGCCGGGCTCCGGCCCCCCCAGGGTTACTGATTAAAAACGTTTAATACGATTTTTCTTTCTTATTAAAATATTACTTATTAAAAACAGTAACTATCATACTGTTAAAATATCACTATATTAATAAATAACAAGTTATTGGCTAAATAACTTGTTATTTATTAAAAAATAACAAGTATTACTCATCGAAAATATTATTTACCACCTCCCGCCCCCTTGCTGCATGTATCCTCCCTCCTGGCACTTTGTTTTTGTAGGGTTGCCCTCTGACATCCGAGCAGGTGATTTGCCCCCCAGTCCTGCTCCGGGGTGCAGAGCCAGTGAGGCTGGCATGGCGTGCTCCCCCCAGGCACCCCAAAAGCCTCACTGGGACGATGCCCTGCAGAGGTGCGATGCCTGGGAACAGATCGGGGTGCCTGGCTGGCCCTGGGGATGTGGGCAATCAGATCCCTGGGGACATGGGCAACCAGATGCCTGGCAGCCCTAACAGCACCCCTGCCCCCCCCCACCCCGCCCTGGACACCCCAGGGACGACTCCTGCCCCTCGCGGCTGCAGGGCTGCTTTTGCCTCCCGGGCGTCTGTGCTTTGAAGGAACGAAAGGCTGAGGGCTGCAGGGAGAGCTGCCGGGAAAACACTGAAACCGCCCACTTTAGCCTCTCACATCTACAAACCGTTGAGCTGAAGTACAACATTTTACATTTTTAAGCACCGGCAGCGTAGTTAAGTACTTTTAAAAACAAAAACTATCCACATGCAGCAATGGCTCTGGTCTGATTTACCGTCAGCTAAAAAACCTAAGCCAACAGGTGTGAATTTGAGTAGGTTATGTCAATATAGCAGCAATTTCCAGCTATTGAGCCAAACCCAGACCTCCGTTGGAGTAATTAAACGGGCCACTGCCTTTTCAGTTTTCCACAGATACGGCGTTACAGGGTTCACATTTGTTAGAGCAGACAGAGCCAAAACGTGCCAGCGCATAACCGGGCGCGAGCGCAGACGCAGCGCGCACAGCCCGCGCCGGCGCCTCCCGGGTGTTATCTCAAATACTCCGGTGTTTTTTTTCTGGGAGGAGGGTAGGATTTCAAATAAATCCCCAGCAAACCCAGCCAGGTGAGCACACAGCGACTCTCCAGCCTCAGTTTTTAAGCAGTTTTTCAATGTTACAAGAGGAGAAAAGGCTTTAAAGCATGACCAGGCTCCAACGCATTTTGGGGTTTTGCTAATTCCCCCGGTCTTTAAGGCAGACTCATGCCTGCGGCTGCCTGACTCACCCCTAGGAATGTTTTTTTGCAAAACAGTAAAACCTCTGCACTGGGGCAGCTAAAAAATCCCCTTCACAGTTGATGCTCCCCACCAGGACGCGGACTCACAAACTGCCCTCCCCATCACACCTCCTCGCCGGACACCGACCCCAAACCCCCAGCTCTGTTTTACTTCTGAAGGTGTTTTGGTCCCGCAGGCGGATAAACAACCGGGAAGAAACCCGAAAGCATCTGTGATTGCACAAGAACCAGGAAATGAGATTGGCAGAGAGAGAAGCAAAACTTAATTAGCAATTTTAGTCCCCGGGTGGTGACATCAGTGGCAGCAGGCTGCGGGCAGGCCAGACGTCACCCACCCCATCGCCCGCGGGCG
The DNA here is from genome assembly GCF_964195595.1 of Calonectris borealis. Classification (NCBI taxonomy): domain Eukaryota; kingdom Metazoa; phylum Chordata; class Aves; order Procellariiformes; family Procellariidae; genus Calonectris; species Calonectris borealis. The sequence goes on from NC_134332.1 coordinate 6,322,676, forward strand.
CTGGCCCGAGCAGAGCGCGTGTGAAGCAGGTTGGCAGCCAGGGATGTGCCCGAGGTTCCCTGGAGCAGCAGCGGTGGCAGAGCCGCGTGGGTCTCCTCTGTGTCACCCGTGTCCTTGATGCTGCCCGGGTGACGTGCAGGGTCTCCTGTAGCTGAAACTGGGGAGCAGCTCGAAAGCAGCCACCTCCCTCTCTGGGGTATTTTAGGGACACATCCATGAATGCGATTGCAAAGCTCAGCATTTCCTCATTCCTCTTTGGAAATCATCCCAAGCGGGGCAGCAGCGCAGGAGGAAACGTACCCCTGGGTGTGCAACCCAGCGGCAGCGTTTCCCGGGGGTGTTGCAATGCGCGGCCGAGCCAGTGCGAGTGATGGATGTGCCAGCAGCTCTGCCGGGTCCCTTGGCCTCATGCACCCACGTCCATCCTGCTTGGGGAGCTGGATCCCGTGGGATTGGCTGCGGGGCTGGCGAAGTAGGGGCTGATGCTGAGCTTTCACGAAAAGCAGGGAGGACAGAGATGGACCCTGCATCCTTTGGGAAGCATCGCAAACCCAGCCCGGGGAGAGGTGAGCCACCTCTGCGGAGCCTGATGTGTTGTGTCCTTCACGGCAAACAGCAGGACCGGTAACGGTGTTTTCATGTGAGATGCCAGGGTTTGGCTAAGACCCGCACCTCCCTGAGTTAGCTGGGTACGGGAGAGCCTCATTTTATTCCCAATGAAAGCCCTGGCTTCCCCCCTGGATGTGCCCAGTTGTGCAGAAACACCCCAAAGCATGAGTGGGCTCAAAACCACAGAGAAACGAAACAAAATCCTGTGTTAACGCTCATTAGTAATCTGGTTTGGGGCGCAGAGCTCCTCTTTGAATGGCTGAAACCACTGAGCACCAAAATCCCCAAACGGGGAAGACAGAATAAACACCGATAATCCCTTACCTGGTCAAAGCCCACCCGGCCCCGGGAGGGCAAACACGGTGTGTTTACAGCTGTTGGGGGGCAGCGGGGACAACGCCAGCCTGCGGGAGCATGGCCAGGGTCCCATCCCTGCCCAAACAAATGAGGCAGCTCACCAAATATATGATGGGTGCCAAATTATTTCATGTCAAAAAGGATTTTAATAAGCAGGAAGAAGTATTTCTGCCATATAATGTTGGGCACCTGCTTATTCAGTTTTTCTATCAACCTTGGGATCAAATCTTACTTCACCACAGTCTAATTCCAGCCATTTCTATAGCATCAACTCTGCGTTACACGAATAACGCCAAACAATTCACACCTGCATCTTCGAGCCTCTTCAATAATACTTCATGCCCCAAGCACGCCCACGCTCTTTGCAATCAGCGGGTTCCTGCCCGCTCCCCTCCGCGCCAGGCACAGTAAATATTAACCACCACGAGGCACCCGACGGAGGGAATCAGTGACTGGCCCAAGGTCGGGCGGCCGGAGGAGCTGAAGGCAGGGAGGGAGCAGGGATGTCCTTGCAGCAGTAAAAGGTCACAGATTAAATCTCCAGAGGACTTTGCTGAAGACCGTTTCGAGCTGCGGCACGGCGCAGAGGGGTTTCTTGAGATAAAGGACGGCAGGAAGAGAAGCTGATTCTGCTTTATTGCTACAGCACAGACCAACCATCACCTCCGCCGCGGCAGCTGAGATGCCAACCCGGTACCCACAGGGATTGCCCGGCAGCTGCACGTGGTGTCGCAGGACGCGGTGGGGCTGTTCCCTTTCCCAGCATCTTTTTTTTTTGGGTGACGGCCATCAGGCTGCAGCCAGCGATGCCTGGAGAGCTCTCCTGGGGAGACCTGGCCGAGGCCTAAATACTTTCAGTTTTTATCTCTCTGACTTTGAGACTTTATCAGCCTCAGCACTTTCCGGCCTTGCCAAGACACACCAAAGATATTGTTAAAGCCTTTGCTTTAATAATAATAAAAGCCTTAGCAAATTTTCCAGGTTGAAAAACTTCAGTAACATGACATGCTTTACAAAAAGGGGTTAAACACGGACTAACTTACCTCCTGGGTGACTTCTAACACCTTCACCCCAGCTACAAGCTGGTGCTGCAGCAGGGCAGGGGCTTGGGGCTGGGGACTCCCTCCCACACCTGCCCGGGAGGGCTCACCCCCAGGCACAGGGGAAAGCAGAGATATTGGGATGGAGAGTTTGATTTTTACTCTGAATTATCCTCTAGGATTCAGGATGTTGCTCAGAACCAAGGGGGGTTCACCCCGGCTGTCCCTCTCCTCGTGTGCCGCAGGTCAAACCCCAAAAGTATCTCCCGGAGCCCTGGACCACGGAGCCCCAGGCCAGAGCGTTTCCTCTCCCCAGGTTTGGGTCAGAACAACCCATGATGGTTTGTCTCCAGCCCAAACTGTTTGATGGGGAGATTAAAGGGAAGGCAAAGAGCAGGGTCGGCGCGGGGGAGCCCGGCACAAACACCATAAAGGGATTAGAAGGGTTGGGGGGAAGTGCGGGTGGGAATTTTCATGTGCGGAGCGCTGGGGAAGAGGCAGTTTTCTCTAGCCGAGGAAATGCGAGGGGGACGCTGCGAAGAAAGGCCGGTGGGCAGGCGGGTGTGCGCAGCCCAGCAGGTCTGCAATAGCTGGCTGGGAATGCTGCTGGGTGCTGGGACGCGGCAGGAGGTGGCTGAGTGGTTTAGCAGAGACCACCCAGCACCGTGCTCGGGGGGGCTGCGCTGGCATTTCCCTGTCCCCCATACACTCTCACTTTTACATTTTTCCTACAAAACAGCTGAACTGACAGTTTCCCTTTACAGTTAAACAACAGCAAATCTCCTTGTGTCTAGATATTTGCACACAAACCACTTTCTCTTCATTCAAGTAGTACTTCTATACCTTTTTCTATATAGGTATGTATATATACATATATATATATATATATGCATACACATACACATAATTCGTTGTGTCTGTCATACCAGAACATGCCTGGGGAACCCACAGTCCCAACTCAAACAGTACTTCGGTGGCCACCACAGTGCCCAGCACCAACCCGTGCCCCTCCTGCAAGGCTGGGATCCTCCAGCTCGGACTCATTCCACCCATTTCCCCCACGCACATCGGCAAAGCCAGCACCAGGAGAACCCAGCCAACACACCACTCGCTCCCACCCCGAGGGAAGCCCGGGAGACCCCAAACCATGATTTTCCTCCTCTATCCCCCTGGGAGAGCTTCAACCCGCTGGTGGCTCCAGACCCACCAGAGCCAGCCCAGTCCAGGCAGGGGAAGCCCATGGCAGGGGCTCTCCCTGGGCACGGCAGAGACTTCAAACCCTGCTCCGAACCAGGCGAGGAGGGATTTCGAGCAGGTCCCTGCGGTCCTTCAGCCTTCACGCACACGCAAGGGGTATTTGGCCCAGGGTGAGTGTAGCTGCCTCTCCACCTTCATGGCCAGAGATAAAGCACTCATCCTGGAGCGGCTCCATGCCAACGCGGCGAAGCTTTGCCCCTTCCTCCGCGTGCCATCCGGGCTGGTTTTGGCAGCTCCTTGCTCAGCTGGTTTGGGAGGACACCCTCCCACGCTCACACCTCTCCCTGCGGGCAGCCGCTGTGGGAAGCGAGGTCTCCTCTCGGCAGCGGGGAGATAACACCTTGCAACACCTACCGACTTTGAGGAGCGAGGAACTTGCTCAAGGTCGCAGAGAAACCCCGTTGCGAAGCCAGTGATTCCCCTCCAGCCTCCCGGCTCTGGTGTGAGCTGCCAATAAAAGCCCAAGCTCCCTCGCAGCACAGACGGTGCATTAGGGTCTGTTTGCAGGAAGCTGTTATAAATTATTTTGGAGGTTATTTTCAGCTTCAGGGATGCGGGTGCATTTGTTAGGGTAAGGTTGCTCTCCATAGGCAGCAGAAAGGGCTCACGGAGCAGGGCCACAGGGCAGGGGCTGCCCTGAGCATCCTCATGCAACCCCTGAGCATCCCCGCTCCTCCAGCCCGCAGACAGAATAAAACCCAGGAATAAACCCCAAGCAGCTTCCTACTGTAACGTTTTTGTTTGAATTTACTTTTTAATCCTCTGGCAGTCACTTCAGAGTGTAGGAAAAGAAATTGGAGGAAAAAAAGGGGGCACGCGGCACATGCACAACCTCAGGAAGCCAAAGTGAAAGGGGCCGATCTCCGGCCAAGCAACTACAATTTGCAGGTTGCCGGTGCAGGAAAAGCAGCACGGGGCGGCTCGGCATGCGTAGGAACACAAAACCCGTTAGATAGGTGAACGGCTGGGCTAAATTTCACTCGAGCCTTCCCCTGGGTCACCCAGAGCCCAGAGCCGGGGGAGGAAAGGCTGCCTGCAGGAGCCGCAAACCAGGGCTGCCCCAGCTGCTGGGGAACAGGCAGTGGGGCTGGGGTGCCCGAGGGTTTCATGGCCATCGAGAAGGACCAATTTCCCTGCGACCTCTGCCGAGACAGAGCCGGTGAGCTGTGACTCATGGGGGGAAGTTCCTTCTCATCTCTTTAGAGAAAGAAATCACGAGTCGGAGCTCCCCACGTCGCAGCCAGGAGCCCTGTCCCGCGGGGGTCTTGCTCAGCTCCCAGCTTTTTCTGCAGCAATTTGCTTTGGGGACAGGACTAAGGGTCCCATCGCCGCCCTGTGAAATCCCTCCCCAGGCTCCAGACAGCCTCCCGGGATGCAAAGCCAGGGGATTTTTGACCGACAGCATTTATTTTAGCAAAACTAAATCTCAAAGCGCACCAAAACTCCCGTAGCAGCAAAGTGCTCTGAGCAGAGTCTCTAAATAAGCAGTGAACCACCAAAAAAGATTAACTACCATTTTATCGTAAATAGGATTAAAAGCACCAGCAAGCGATGCACCCAAGCAAGACAGCCAGCTCGCCGCAGCCTCCTCGCCCAGCTGGTTTCCCAGCCTATATCCTGTTTGGCAACCCGATTTTGCAGTCTTACACAAATGTAAAGCTTTTTCACTTCCCTCGCTGCTCACATCAAGCCCTCGCTGATGCCAGCCCGGGCGTTCAAACCAGCGCGACTTTGTTTGCCCGAGTCATGAGGGTTTTTTTCCCAAAGAAAATAGGAGCAGCCTCTTTGTTGGAGGTTTTTGTTATGTCGGTGCTTACCCAAAAACAGTGCTTTTCTCTGCAGAAGCAATGTCATCTTCTTGCAATCTCGTGCTTTCAGGAGCTGGAACTTTAAAGGGGAAAAAAATTAATTAAGCACTTTTAAGGCAATTATTACAGCTTGCAGGATTTGGCCTTAGATACACAGAATAAGGCTGCCTTGAAGACGTGCCATGTAGTGTCTGAGGCCATTAATGCAGCTGGGTAGACATTTTGGGGGCAAAAGCTTTGTTTTTTAAAGAAAAACACCTTATTGCCAGCTTATTGCGGCCTTTTCCACAAACAAAAGGCAAATTCTGGCAAAAGTTGACTTTGAGTTAACCCAGAGCGAAGTAGCTGGGTGCACTTGAGCGCTTTAGGTAGCGTGGTTTGAACTTGCAGAGGCTGTAACTCATTTCATATCCTACAAAGCCAAAACCAGAAGCCCCCCTCAGGAGGGCTTTAATGTGAATTTAAAACAAACCTGCCAGCCCTAGAAACTCGCTTGTTCTGGGGAAAAAAGTCCGCTAAGCACTTCATTTTGGTCTCATTTAACCCATTTTGCAAGGAGATTGATTCAAAAGGAATTACTTTTTTTCCCTAGCAGAGCATCCCCATCCACGTTGGCTTTCATCCCCTCCCAGCAGAGATTAAGCTGATGCAAGTTTGCTCGTCTGTGATAGCAACAACCACCCCGGAGTTATCGCCCCATTCGGGTGCTCGACGCATGCCCTCAACATGAACCCCCTCCAAATGCTACCAAGACCGCAACACAGCTTCTTTCATTGCCCAAATCTTGGGAACCTCTCCCAGCGTTGCCTGGGGGTGAACTGGCGATGCAGCCCCCCCATTGTCACCTGCCCCTTGGGGCTTTTGCTGCCCAACATGACCGGGGATGTTATTGTGCCCATGGATTTACCCCACCTTAGCCGATTAGCAGCCAAAACCAAAAAGCCAAACCGATGGCATGAGGCAGAAGAGCCCCAAGGCCAGAGTGGGCACAGCCATGCACGGCAGCCCTCACGTGTGTGCGGGGCTGCACCCCTAGGTCTGAGCCTCCAGCCTGGCCAGGGAGGGTCCAGTACCCCAACATGGCTGGAGACACCCCAACACATCCAGAGCCGGTCCCCGGGAACCTCCCTGTGCCGGCTGGAGCAGGTGGCCCAGCCGGCCTTAACCCCCCTGAGCCGTCGGCCCTGGGCCCCCCCTGCCCCTCTCTGCAGCCCCATCTCCTTTCCCTGTTTTACTCCCCGTGACGGGGCAAAACATCCCTCCAGCACCTTTCTTTTCAGCTACCCCGAAATTTGGCAGCAAAATCCCCTTGCAAGGAACTGATCTGTCTCTGCTACAGCCTTCATCTGACCCTTCATCCAAGGCTGCTGGCCAGTGCACTGCTTCCTGCACGGCCAGAGCAAGGCTGTTACACCTTAAATCAACCCTCTCTTCCACCCTCCGGCCTCACAAGGCTGCAAAGTCACTAATTACTCCTTGCTGATGAATGCAAAACGGTCTGGGGCCAGCGGTGCTCCCTAACGGGCCGCTCGTCTCCCAGTGCGGCGGCAGGGGTGGTTTAATTACAGGTGTAATTTCGTGCCGTGCCTGTGTCCGAGCTGCCGCTGAGGCCAGGGGCTCTGCTGTCCTCTTGGCGAAAGGCTTAGGTGGCCACCGGACAAATCAGAGGAGAAAAAGCCATGGAGGAAAGTTGAATTTAGCATCCTGCAGGACTGAGAGCCTGCTTCAGCCCTGGACAAACCCTCTGGACGTTTCTCTGCTCCTTTTAGACAGCCCTGACCCCCCTTCCTGCACACACGGTCCCTCTGCTGAGCCCTCTCCAGCTGCTCCATCGCCTGCTTTGGCTGATGGCACATTGGGGACCTCAGGGGACAACAGCCCCGGGGGAGGGTGACAGCAATGCTATGCCAGGAGCGGCTCTGTACGAGCGCGGAAGGACCCCATCTCCTCCCCGCAGCACCCACCCCGGGGCAGCCTCCTTCCCCCAAACTGGGGACATCTTGACTTGTCCTTGAGGACTTCTTCTGTCTCTTTCTGCCTGGGGATCCATCCATCCCGTTGCACCTTCAAGGAAACGATTCCCGGTTTTCCAAGCTGCGAAGGCGAGAAGAATGAATGGAGATATTAAAGCAGCCCCCGACACAGGGGGTTGAAACCCGCTGCCATGAGAGCGGGGACATGGCAGAGGGATGCAGGGACAGGCACCCTCCTGGCTCAAGCAAGAGGCTTCGCTCTACACCGGTTTTCTTTCCGGCACTTGCCGGATGGGCAACAGAAAGTCCTGCCCATGGCCAAGCGCTGGCCGAGGAGCTGCAGAAGATGAAGCAGTGACAAGAGGGAAAGGAGAGAAACAGCACGGCCAAGCAAAGCACCACTTCTGCATCAACAGGATTTTCTCTGTGCTTGGCTGGGGTAAGACACAGCGAGAGCCCGTCCCTGCAGCGGGCGCAGGTCCTGGCATCGTTGGGTGGGCTTGGGAACTGAAGAGCAAGTTTCTTGGCCAAAACACCATCACGGACGCACAGGATTCCCCACCAGCCCCATTTTATGCGCAGCACAGCGGTAGCTCAGGACACTTTGGTGATGCCCAGGGAGCCACCCCAACAGGGCTTTGCGGGAGAAGGGTTTTGGAGCCGGCACACAAGCCCTGGCATCGCCAGCGCCGCGCGGGAACAACTTGGTGCAGCACCCGCAGCCCAGCAAAGGGCCTTTGCTGAGCGTGAGGCAAAAATAAACAGGGGAAGTTTTTGACATTTTTTTCCCCCATTTCAAAGCCTCATTTGCAGAGATGAACTTCAGCTACTTCTGTTTCCACTGGTAACACACGCAGAGCAGGTCTAACGAGCGAGAGCAGGAGAGGGGGGGCCCCGCGGCACTGCAGCCGGTGGACACAAGGCAGCTTTGGCATGGAGGGGGAAACTGAGGCATGGCACTGATCAACCTGGGCTGCCAGACACCACTGCCAGCACCATCGGCAGCAACCAGCTGGCCCCAACTGCCCCAAGAACCGTAGTGTTTGTTATCTATTTTTAAGCAGCTCCAGCTGCCCGGAGACCACCAGCATCCAGGGAGCAGGATGGTGCCGGTCCAGGATCCGGCCCAGAGGCAGCTGGTGGGGGGGTCGGGGAAGGCACCCCGAGGCCCAGCCTTTCCCCTCTCCCTCCACGCTGAGCACTCCAGGCTGAACGCCCCCCCTTCCCGACTGAATGCACGGAGCGGGAAAGCCACAGCCCCGTCCCGGCGCGCGACCGAGCGCTGTGCGGAGCAGGCGTAATTATGACACGGGGGTAAATGGGCTCTCCCAGCTGGCCCTCTCCTCCCCAGCCAGCAGCTCTGTGGGGATCAGTCCTGCCCTGAAGCAGCCCCAGCCGGCAGGGCCGTGTCCCACTTGGCTTGGGGACAGGGACACACCCAGAGCTATGGTGTCTCCAGCACCTCCTACCTCCGGTCTTACCTGGGGTGGGAAGGAGGCAGCTCCTCATTTAATCGGGTCACAGTAAATACGTGCTCAGGTTGCTCTGGCCGGGGTGACCAGGCTGGGCGGTGGCAGCGAGGGCAGCCCTCGGGGGTGCAGAGGGTTCCCTGTGAGGACTGAGGACAGCCCCGTGCGCACATCCAGACCTGCTTCAGCCTCCCAGGGGCCAGGCAGGAGGAAGAGGAGGGTGGCCCAGCGGGATGGATGCAGGAGCCAGGGCAGCTTGAGGAAGGGCGACGTCCCCCATCCCGCAGTGGCAGTGTCATCCTTACCCCTTGGGGGTCCACCCAACCCCCCCAAACACCAAAACATGATGCGCCCCAGTCCGGAGCGAGGCCCGCAGTCCTGTGCCTGCCCGTGGGGACCCCCCGTGGGTGCCCACCCAAAGCCAGGGGAGGCTCAACAGCCCCACCACCACCCGCGATGGGGTTTGCACCACCCGTCCCAATGGGGGAAGGCAAGCCTTGGATGGGGACCCTCCTCTTGGTCATCCACTTTCCATCCCTGGTAGCCTCACCAGCCTCCACCTGGGAGTCAACCTAGAAAAAGAAGGGAGGCTGGAGGCCAGGAACCAGCACCTTGCTGCAGGCTGTGCTGGGTGGCCCTGGGGACCTCAGCCACCACCTGGAGCCAGTGCTGGGACACCCACGCTGGGGCTGGGGGGACAGTGCCAGTCCTCTGTGGTACTGCTGGCTGAGCCCCAGCTGCCCCACGGGCACCCCCTGTGACCCTCCCCACATCACCCACCTCTGCAGAGAGCCAAAATAACACCATGTTTGGCCCTTACCAGGCAGGTCCTGGTGCTCACAGCAAGGGTCCCAGGCAGCATCCTCGGGCTGGGCAGGGTGGTCCCTCCCCTGGGGCTTAGTGCTCTCGGGCAGCACCTCCAGCTGTAGGGGATGATCACCCTCCATCCCACACCCAGACCTTCCCCAGCAGAGGGGCTGCGGGGGAGAGAAGTTTGATGCAGCCCTTGGGAGCAGGGAATGGCCTGGGATGGGATCAGGACCCCTAACCCCCAAGTTTTCCTGAGCAGAGGGAGAAATCCCTCCCCCAGCTCTCCATCCTCACCCATCTCCTCCTCCACGGGTGACAATCTTCAGCAGATGAGGGCAGGGAAGGAAACTGAGGCACGGCACGACGAGGCCTTGCAGCCGGCTGGAGGAGGCGCTGGGGCCATGGTGGTGTTTCACGCCTCTGCCCCTCTCGGAGCTGGATTCCCCCGGCCGGGGAGAGCTCCCCGGGGCAACCGGCACTGAGCAGAGCCCCGGGAACTGCACAGCACCCACTTGGCCTTCGCTCCCCTCCAGCTCCTTGGTTACAAAAATACATTTCTTTGTTATTTTCTTCTTAGGCAGGCAGCTAACTCCCTCCAGGTACAAACACGGCTGCTGTTGATCCTCTGTTTTCCCTTTCCACAGCCGTGACCTGTGTTTTCTCCAGCCGTGCGGGTGCCCGAGCAAGGATCACGTTGCAGCGCTGGCCTCCGGCAAGGGATGTCCTCAGCTGCTCCTTGGTGCAGGCAAGAAGCAGCACATCTCTGGCCCATGCCCCTGGGCTTCCCCGTGCTGCTGCTCCGGAGGGACATCCCCCAGGGACCTGTGTGCCAATCTCATGATGGTGGCTGGCACTGATTTTTTTTGGTTAATCCTTTTTAGATGGGCTGGGCTTGGAAAGACCTTGGGACAGCGAGGTGCCGGGGAGGCTGTCGGTGTGGACCAGCCGTCGCGTGGTCAGTGCCGGGGCGATGCTGCTCCCCGCAGGACCACACCGACGAGCGGCACACACCAGCCCTGACCTGGACCCCAGCGGGGTTCACAGGGTGCAACTGCATCTGGTAACGGGCAGCAAATAAACATTGTCTTCTTCTAGAAAGAAACTGAGCTGCAAGGCAGCCAGTGATCGCTCCTTTCCCAGCAGAAGTGGGTTTGGGTCAGTTTTGTGGTAGTTTTGGTGGGACTGACCCCAGCCATGAACCAGCCTGGCATGCGGCTGAGCAGAGGCCGGCGGGGCAGGTTTCAGTGAATGGTTTTTTTTAACCAAAAATGGTGCCTGGAACATTCAAAGGCACCTTTTCACACAAATCCCTCTTGCAAATATTTATTCTGCATGAGCCTCCATCAGGAAGCAGCCCCGGCGGTGCTGGCATGCTCGAGAGTCCTCTCACCAAGACAGGAGCTTTTGAAGTCGCTTTTGTTTGCGTTTGAAGCAGGAAAAGCCACCAGAAAGCTCCTGGTTTGCAGGTCTCAAGAGACACGGCATTTCAGCTTCCAGTCTCTGGCTCTCTGCAAGTCACCCTTGATGACCAACCTGCAGATTTTCCTAAGTCCATTTTCCAGCTGGTTTGGGTGCAGAGACAAATTTGAAAATGCCATTCATCCCCTCCATCATTTTAAAGCTGATTTAGTGATTCGGAGCCCTGGCTCTTGGGGTTTGAGCTGTTGGATGAGCTGTTGGGGCTGGGTGAGCAGAGAGTGAGGTGGATTGAAAACTGGCTGAACGGTTGGGCCCAAAGGGTGGTGATCGGTGGCACGAAGTCTAGTTGGAGGCCAGTGACTAGTTGTGTACCCCAGGGGTCAGTCCTGGGAATCCTGGGTCCAGTCCTGCTTAACATCTTCGTTAATGATCTGGATGACGGGGCAGAGTGTACTCTCAGCAACCTTTGCTGATGATTCCAAAGCGGGAGGCATGGCTGGACACGCCAGAGGGTCGTGCTCCATCCAGAGGGACCTGGACAGGCTGGAGAAATGGGCTGACAGGAACTTCATGAAGTTCAACAAGGAGAATTGCAAAGTCTTGCCCCTGGGGAGGAACAACCCCAAGCACCAATGTACGCGGGTGCTTATACCAGTCCCGCTGTCCTCCCTCCATGCTCCCATCCCAAGGGAGCAAGAAGAGCTGCACCAGGAGCCGGGCAGGCTGCGGCGGGTGCCTCTGCTCCCAGGGCAGGGGCTGCTCATGGCGGGGGCCCCGCCACCCTCTGAAGAGGAAGGCCAGCAGCTCCGAGGACTCTGCCGCACCCGCCAGGAAGCCACCCTGCGGGTGACGCTAGAAGAAGTCCCCAGCAGCTGGCGAAAGGAGGTCCGGGCCAGCAGCGGGGCCACGCGCCCACCCCCACGGGGACCAGAAGGCTCTGCTCAGTACTCAAAAACCTAGGTCTCCCAGAAAATAAAGACAAGAAAATAACAGAAAGAGTCTAATGCGGCTGGCATCGTTATCCCCACCCATGCTGCTTTCTCCCCCTTTTTCTGGTGCTCGCCCACCTTTTCCTCCCAGCTCCACTGGGCCCTAAGGCCTGCGGGGTCGGTCTGGTGGGAGAGGGGCTGCGGCGATGGACGTGCTCCATTGCCTTGGGCCACGCCAGCTGGATGGTGTCTGTAGCACCTCCTGAGGCCTGCAGGGTCAGTCTGGTGGGAGAGGGGCTACGGCGATGGACCTGATCCCAAGGCTGCTCAAGCCTCCTGGAGTGCTGTGTTCTGGGCTCTGTGGTTTTGTACTGGGTTCCGTGTTTTTGTACTGGGCTCCCCAGTATGAGAGAGACATGGACATACCAGACAGAGTCCAATGAAGGGCCATGGAGATGACGAAGGGACTGCAGCATCTGACGTATGAGGAGGGGCTGAGGGAGCTGGGACTGTTCAGCCTGGAGGAGAGAAGGCTCACGGGGATCTCATCAGTGCCTAGAAATACCTGAAGGAATGTGCAAAGAGGAAGGATCTGGGCTCTTTTCAGTGCCCAGTGATAGAACACGAGGTCACAATCGGAAACACAGGAGGCTCCATCTGAATGTTGGGAAACACTTTTTACAGTGAGGGTGACCAAGCACTGGCACAAGATGCCCAGGGAGGTTGTGGAGTCTCCGTCCTTGGAGATGCTCAAAAGCCACCTGGACATGGTCCTGGGCAACCATCTCTGGGTGACCCTGCTTGAGCAGGGGGGTTGGACCAGATGACCTCCAAAGGTCCCTTCCCACCTCAACCACTCTGTGGAAGAGGAAGAAAGCTTTCACAATAGCACCAAGTCAAGGCAGCGTCCAGTAAATGCCATCAGAGGGGGATGAGCTGAGCTTTGGCATGGCATGTTCATCCAAGCTGCGGTTAGGTTTTATCATCTCATAAACAGGAAGCACGTTTGCAAGTCACCAGCTAAAAATGTGGGTAAGTGGCCATCATTCCTGCTGGGCAAGCAGGCTCTGTCAGCGCGGGCTGCCCACACACCAGGATCCATTTAATGCAATGGATGAAATAGATCCTCAGCCCTGCGCAGCGGGGCAAAGCTGAGGGCTTTCCCCAACCCTACGTCAGCAGCCATCTGGCCCCAGGGAGTTCTTCCTCCCATGGGCGACCACTGGAAAGGCTCAGAAGGGCTCTGACATCATGAGAAAACCTCTCAGTAGCTCATCATCCAGCATCTTGTTTAATATGTAAATAGGCTGATATTTCCCTGGGGGAGGAAGGGTTGTTGGAAAACCAGGGAATCTGCAGAATGAAGTGTTTGCACCCAAAGTGCCAGCTTTCTGCTGAAACATTGAAGTGTGGCTCTCCAGCCTCTGGGGTAGGACCTGTTTATAACACCCCTGCTCCCATGTGTGCCATGTGCTGCAGCACCACACGATGCAAACCTTAATGCAATGCACCATACAGTGCAAAACTATAACAGAGTGCTGTTGTGCTTTGCAAAGCCTGACACATGGTTTGGGTTTGGTGTCATCCCGGAAGAAACCACTGGCTTAATCCAAAGGTTGAACCCAGCTGCACCATGGAAAGGCACTATCTGCCTGCACTCCAAGATGTTTCCATGGCTTGTAGTCTCTTAACGAGCTTCTCTCCCACAGCACCACCTTTGCTGTGCTGCTTAGTGAGCTAAAATCTAAAATAAAAGCTGGTGGATCAACGTGGGACCAGGACCTCCATGTTGCCAGGTCGCACAGGGGGACTTGGTGCTGTGGTGGTTTTCTGGGCCTGGGTTCACCAGGGCTTTTCCAGAAGATCATCATGCTCTCCAGAAAACCAACTGCAATGCTCAAGTCAGACTTTTGTTTATTTGCCTGCCTCTCACTTGTGAGTGCAAGGACTGAAAAGACACCGCACGTGCTCCTGCAGCCCGAGCCCAGTTGAGATCCATCACAGCACCACCAACAGCCATTCTCTAAACAGTCAAGGGGATTTAGAAGACCAATAATAGGATTATAAATCCTGTTCCCTTGGTCACCACCGTTCACGAGAGCTCCGCCAGTAACCGAGCCCTTTACAGTCTGTCCCATTAAAGCTCTGCCATGTGCAGAGTGAGTGAGGACCTGCTGGCTCTTCCCTGCCTCAAAAAAAATCTCTCTAGGGAATATTATTGGCAATCACAAGCTGCTTCTGTGCATTTTTAACCAAAGGGATGTCACATCGTGGTCCTCTGAGAGGGTCAGCAACCTTCATGGTGCTCACTCCTCTGTGCAGAACGGCTGGAGGTAATCCACTTCCCTGGGTAGGTGAAGGATCAGTCAGCCCAGGGCAGCGACTTCCACGTGTGAACCAACCTGGAGATGAGTGTTCATCGCCGGCCATAGCCTGTAACGTCCCTGCTGGGCTCGGGCTTCCCTCTTCCCTTCTGCCCAGCTACGGAGGGTTAGTTGATCCCCATTTTCCGATCTCAGCCCTCGGCTGCGTTTCGGGGTGGAACCAGGGCTTGGAGCTGGGGGAACCAATGTCAGTTTAAACCAAGTTGGAAAAGATGGTGTCAAGATCTGGAACCCAGAAAGTGGCAGAGGTCAGTCATCTGAAGTCATCAGAGTCTTCATCTTTGCTCAAAGCTAGAAACCGACTGTGTTTGCCTTGTGAACCAGACCTTCGGTGCCCTGGGCAAGTGGTCTGTCTTGTTCCTTCAGGGTGAGGGGCCAGATCCAGTAAAGATGCGGCTATCGAGCAGTGATAATCTGGATTTAACCAAGTAATGGTATGGTCATGTTCCTTATAAGCACACGAGTTCATCTCAGAAAGGCATAAGAAAATCACCTTAAAATATTAAAAGCTTAAAACCATTTTCCTCATAGCAAGTGAATAGGGACTATATTCCCACAAGTTTCTTCAAATCGAACACGTCTGGAACGGGATGACTTTACTGGAGTTACTAAATACTCAGTAACTGCTCTAAGCAAGGAAAGACAATAGGATTTGTTGTGGTGCTTAGGGTAGGTTTTGGGTTTTAAATGGAGGATGAGATATAGTCGCTTGCAGGACTGCAGATACTTTTTAGTTCCTGACTATTTGCCATATCTGTACTTGCCCAAACAACTATGGGTTTTAAAGCTGGTTGTCCCAAGTGAATTACTAACTGGCAGTTAGTGAGGAACAGAAGGGTGAATGTTGACCTGGAGAAGTGTTTAGCATCAAAATCATTAGAGTTATGCTCCCTGGTGGAATAAAAAGGGATTATCCTGATTCGGTTCCTCCCCATCACTTGCTCACTTGGGTTTTGAAATATGAGGCTTCATCTTTTTGCCAGGCACTTTGGCAAATGCTGTGATCGGGGACAGGGACAGCCACCTTTTCCACAGACAAATGTCCCCTTATTTATGCATCAAATCAATAACACAAAAGTATTTCCTCCTCTAAGTAAGAGCCCGAAACCAAGCTGCTGTTTGCTGCCACCCACGTGCCTATGTGAGGCAGGGCTCTGGAGCCTGCCTGGGTTTTGCAACAGGATTTATCCAACAAGAGTGTTACTAACAGCAGGGAGCAACACCTTTCCTCTGAGCTTGCAAGGTGCATTATAGACACAAATTCAATTAAGCTTCACAGCAACCCCCGGTGAGGCAGGCGGGCGAGGATTAGTCAAAGAATTAATTAGTAGAGAGAAGCTAAGTTAAAAAATGAGTCTCTCAGTCGCTTCTACCCTGCCCTTGATACCAGTTTCTACGATAAACACATTATTTGTTGGGTTACATTAGAGCAGACCCCTGCAAGCTGCCTTTCTGCACCTACCGCTGCACTAAAAACCCCCCGAATTGTTGGCCTCCCAGATCCTCTTCGGTGCCATCAGCACGACGGGTGCTGGGGAAGGTCGCTGCACCCCTCCTCACAGAGGGGCACGACTATGGCACCCACCACATCTGCCCTAAGGAAATCTGCTGGCAACCCAGGTGTTCTTTGCCGCCACAGGCTGCATTTGCAGAGGTGGTTGGAGGTGGCCATGGAGGCAGATCCAAGAGCCAAGATACCCCAACCCAAACTGAAGTGGAGCACTGGGAACCAAAACCTTGATGAAAATCCCAACTACAGCCCAGCTCCTCTTAGGAGATGAGGACTTTCTCCCTGTCGTCCTAATAGCAGCACTTATTACAGCGTTCTCCAGAAAACCCAGACAAAACCAAGATCTCTGTGTCTGGCTTTGCTGATACAAAAAGCAAATGACGGCTACTATCTGTAACTGTAGGGTTTCCAATAAAGAGGCGAGACAGAAAAGGGAAGGACAATTTAGACCGATTTGAGAGACGGAGAAGCGAAACATGGATCCTGTGTCATGCTCACAGAGTAAGTTTACAGCGAAGCCTGAAAATAAACCTTGAACTTCCAAGCTGTTGCCTTAACTAGAAGAGCATCTCCTCTCTTGGGCCCCTGGCTCTAGCACTTGCTCCGTTGCCTTCTGTCCCACAGTTTGTGACACTCTAAGAACACGATGAAAACTTGCTCAAAGGTGCAACTGCATTTATTCAGCACAACTCTGCTTGGCTGGGTCTCTTTTACACAGAGATGAAGCAAGGCAGGGGACGGGCTGGAGCACACGGCACTGGAGAGAATGACATTACAGCGCTGTAATGCCATTTTTGCACCTCACTTTCCATTATGAAACTCCAGTTTGAAGCTCATGCAACCAGTGCCCTCTTGCATCCTCCAGCGTGAAACATGGGTTACAAGAGCCCTTCTCCCCCGAAAAAATTATAGTATTTTTTAAAGTTATACTGTATTTCTAACCTGTAGAAACCCTGGCCAGCCCAAGAAATGCTGCCTCCCACAACTCCTCCTCCTCCGTCTGTCAACGCAGCTCCCAGCTCACCAGTTTTATCCCCATGAGCTCAGTCTCTCCCACTCCCTCTGCTCCTGCTGGGCTCCCTCCCCGAGCAGCAGAGAGTGCCCACTTTCCACCTCCTGGAAGGAGAAGCTGCTTGTCCCGGGGCTGTCGGGCTCCCAGGGTTCAGGCACCCATCTCCATAGGGCGGTGGAGGAAGGAGAAGACCACGAGGCTGGTTCCCTGCCGCAAGATAAAGGGACCATTGAATGGGAGCAGGCAGGGGTCTGGCCCTGCTCACCTTCAACTTCATGCAAACCAGGCAACGTGTTAAAACAAAATGGGCACGGGCTTTGCATTTAGTCTCCAGGTTTCTGTGTCCTTCACCCATCCTCTTGTAAGAGGCCTTGTTCTTCCCTGTTCTTCACCCAGGGCGGGATGGAGGTAGCTCCTTGCAGGCTTTCAAACCAATGTTTCTGGGGATAAGGCTAGACTCCCATTTCTCAGAACTTTCCAACAGACTAAATTTGGATTTCTTACCAGGCTGATAAGGCACCTTTCCCCATCCGTGCGTCTCCCTCCTGTACTGCTCATCCATGGCTCAACATTTGCCACCTTTTACTTTCATCTGGAAAGAGCCCACTGATGGGTAAGTGTGCGTCTGGTCCCATCGCAACAGCACTCAGGTCGGGGTTGTCTCCAGGGCTGGGAGCTGCCTGCTTCTGGGTGGCCAAGGGACAATCAGGTACCTGGACGTGGGTTATTTTCCCCTGTGCCGGGGTCCTGGACTCAGACCTGCACACTGCTTGGCTCAGCGCTCACACAGACCTTGCTCCTGATGGAAAAGAAAAAACACAAAATATTCATGGGCAGGAAATTCACGGCAGTTTTCACTGGACTTTCTCATGATTTATGACTGCAGGTGTAAACTCTACCCCTACTTCCCCCTTGCACCCAACAGGGTTTGGCCACTTCAGCAGCGTAAAGAAGCCCACGTTTGGGAGATCCAGCCACCCAGGGTACTGGCAGGAGCGGCGCCTAGTCGGAGCTTCCTTACAGCCCAGGGAGTCCCTGCCCGCAGGAACAACCCCTCGATAACACTGGAGGAACACAGAGAAACCCTGAAACTCCTGCAGCGCTACCAGTAGCTCTGGGGACTTGGGGCAGAACAGGAGAAGGAGGAAGTTCAGGGTCTGGATCTTCAGCAGCCGCCCCACGGGATCCCCTGGGAAGGTCTGGGGTGGCTCCTGGACCTTTCACACTCACTTGGTACCCCAGCATTTTCAAAAGGAGTCAGCAAAGCTCCTTTTGAACTTGTCATTAACAAACACGTAAATCAGAGGATCCAGACAGGTTTTTGCCATGGTGAACACCAGCTGACGTAGTAGGCAACTTCTACTTGGTGCAAGAGCTTGCAAGACATGCCATAGTACTTCACAATGATGCCAATGGTCGTGCAGATGTGCAGGGGGCCAAAGCAGACAGCAAAAATCACCAGAGGCACTGTTATCCTCTGCAGAGACCTGCTCTTCATCTTCTTGCCTCTGGACTGTTTCTTTGCCGCTTTAGCAATGGCAGCTCCCAACAGAGCTCCACAAGCCAAGGAAATGGCAAAGGAGGAAAGAGAGCACAACCAAAACCATGTTGTAGAAGAAGTAAACAGAGGACAACTTTGAATGATGAATATTTAGGCATTTTGCTGAGCCAACAATAACTGAAGTCTTGAGGAGGAAGAAGAAAAGCAGCCCTTGGACAAAGAGGACAAGCCAGATAAACAAGCACAGCTTTCTCAAGAAGCTCCTCTTCTTCCAGAGGGACTTGCTCTTGTACTGTGTGATGACAAAGTACCAGTGAATGCAGATGAGCGTCAGGAAATAGGTGCTGCTGTACATGGGGGAGCTGTGCAGGAAGACTTTGAACTGGCAGAGAAACTGCCCAGATGGCCACTGGTTGCCGAGGCTGAGGTAGGAAATCCTGAGTGGAGCAACAGGGATGATCAGGACATCTCCCAGGGCCAGGCTGAACTGCAGGATCATGCCTGAATCCCACTGCTTCAAAACACCCAGAAGCTCATGTCGTACAGCAAGAGGAGGGTCCCCAGGGCAGGGATGGGGGGTGCACCCCTGGGGCACGCAGTCCAAGTGGTGTTCATGAAGGTGAGAGAGACCAGCGGCTCCAAGGACTTAGGAGAACTCTCTGTGCTGACCTGCAAGGGGTGGGGTGGAAAAAGGAAAGCGATGAAACCGCCCGAGCTCATCATCTTAAGGCTGAGGGAAAAGTGGCTGAAGCAGCAGAGGCAGGTTTTCAAATGATCCCTGATCCTGAAGATCTGTGGCCAAAAGTTGACCACTATTTATCCTAGCCTCCACAGGAGGAGACCTGGCAGGTGCAAGGGGCCAAGTCTTGCTTTTCACACGCAAATACACGGCCTCGTGGGAATCGCACTCGAACCTGCCACGCTCAGCTTGACTTTGATTGTGCTGCAAAGGAAAGAGAAAGGGCTGCAAAGGAACCGCAGGAGCAGCTTAAATGTTCACCACTACTAACTGCTGATGGGGGAAGATGAAATAGATGATGCTTTTACAGCTTGGCTCCAAAAACCTCTGCATTTAAAATCACTGGTGAGATCCCAGCATCACCCACGCTACAATTATTCCAGCCGGTTTTGTTACAGCGCAGTTGGCAAGCGGCTCACCAACCTACTCCCTCTCCTGCTGCCAGAATTCCCAGCCCGTGCACCCTCTGTCCGCCTTGCTCGGCTGCCGTACCCAAACTTCTCCCCCTGTCCCACCAAGCAGGACACCCCGTTGGGTAGGAGGTGCTGCTGTTTAATCACAGCCTGGTGAAGGGAGCATCTCCGCTGCATGAGTTGGGTCTCTCTCCTGGAGGGAGGACCACAGGGCAGGTGGCTGATGCTGCTCCCTCCACCCACGCCAGCTCACGCCCTTTAGGTACCTCTTCATTGCCAGCAGCACCAACAGCTGGGAGGCTGGCTGGGGGCACAGCATCCTCCAAAGCTGCTCTTTCCATTGAGCAGAATTGTAACCATGGAGTGACCCAAAATTGTGCCAGGATCCTGTTGGCAGGAGCAATGGCGGGGCGAGGAGCGAGACCGTCACGGCAGCACCGAGCTCTGCCTGGCAGGCACCGAGCCTGTCCCTTTTTGGGATGCAGCTTTTAAGCCCGTTGGTGTCTCACCAGTGGTAAAACATTTCCCTGGCCATTTGGGAGCCTCGCATCCATATGTGGATGATTCTGAAATCAGATGCTTTTGATTATGTTTAAGCACTTGGATTTACACCCTGGCTCTTGTACTGGTCATTGCTCACTCTGCCGTTGGGGTATGACTCTGTCGCATCCCAGCATCTCCCCAAAGTGCTCAGGACCACTTTGGGATAATGGCTCCGTGTAATGAGCCATTTCCAGGAAGATGCTCTCAGCCTGCCCTGCTGCAGTCACAGCTCTGCACTGCATCCCGAGGGATGTGGGACAGACCCGGGGGAGAAAACAGGCTCGAAAGCATTTTTACGGCTGATGTGTTTTTAGACAGAGCACCTTCGGTGTCTCCTGGCTTCGGGCAGCCACAGAAACTTGCAGGTAAACTGCACCTTCCTGTATGCTCCGGGGTGGCTGATGAAGGAACATGGCTTGAACAGCTCAGGAGGGATCAAGAACCAGTTCATCCTCACCAGGGCTTCCCCAAGCCTGGCTGAAACAGGGTGTCATTTCCTTAATCTGGCCTTTAACTCCCCTTTTTGTAAAACTGGGAGTCTAACCCAGGGGGTTGGGGAATGCTGATTATTATTTGCTAAGCCATCAGCTAAAGACAGTGGCTTCTAATACAGCGAGGTCTACGGCTATTGCAGCCATTAACCATTTGTTTTCCTCTGTCTTTCATTACTTTTCCCAAAAAGTGAACCTTTTCAAATTAAGGACTTTTTAATAATGTTTTGTTGCTGCCTTCTGGCATCATCATCCACAAAGCTCCAGAAATCCCACCCCACTGCAGAGAGCAGCCACACTGGCCACAAGTGGATCCTTTCTTTCCTACCCAAAGCAGAACTGCTGCGGCGGCAACGACCAGCTCAGCTCTCAGGGTGACAAAAATCCACAAGGTCATGGGCTTCATTTTCGCCACACTAGCTGTGGCCTGGATTTGACGTCCACTCTGTAGAAAGCAAGTTTTAATATATGCAATAATTTCTTAATGAAAGAAGCAGAGGCTCTGTACTCTGAGTAAGAGGAGAAATTTTGAGCGGTAAGAAGAAAACACCTAAGAATTACTCAAAAATTTGAAATCTGCTTTAACTTAACAAGGCAAAGCAGGGAAAAAAAGTGTCAATTTTCACTTAACTTGAAGGTGAATCACACAAGCCATTTCCACTTACCTGGAAAACAGCAATAGAATTAGAGCTAATCTGGAGTGAAGGGGAGGAGTCAGGACCAGCATCCAGCCCTGCGTCTCTGAGCACTACAGGGATTTTGCTCACTCTTTATGTAAAAAACCTCCCCTGTTTCAGCCCTTATGAAACCTCAACAGCATTGCATGGGATTACACCCATGGAGAGTTTTGCCTTTGGAAACTGATTCCTGTTAAAACAGAATATGAATGAAACATCGCACGCAGCCACAGGGGTCAGCCCGCGGTGCAGCTTGTGGCAGAGCAGCAGAAGCACCCGAGCTTCTTCAGACTCGCCAAGAGAAGAAGAACTGATGGGCAGGAAGAGGCTCCGGTGAACCCTGGTTGTATGGTGGAAAGGAGAGCTCGGTAGTGAAACCACAGCATCTCGGAGAACTGCAGGCAGGAAAAGCAGCAGCTGATTTATGAGAACAGCTTGCTTTTGCTCAAAATCCCCCAAAAGCAGGATCCTCTGCGGTTGCTCTCACCAGGGGGAGGTCTAGGAGGTGCCGGTGAGTGGAGCACAGTCCCTGCACGTCAAGGATGCCGGTGAAGCGGTTGCTTTGATGAGCAGCACGTAGCCTGACCCCACCGAGCACCGGGGAGCGGGGTCCAGCCGCAGCAGGGAGCATCGAGGGGTGCAGAGCCCAGCAGGGCTGAGGTGACACCGCTCCTCCAAACCGCTGGAGTGCCAGCAGGTCGGCGACCGCAGCGGCGGGGCCGTGTGGGGTGGGCTGGGCAGTCAGTCGGGGTTTCCAGGTACTGCAGACACTGATAAGTGTGAGGAGCTGTAACCTCAAAGGCAGAATTTGACACCAAAGGGAGGGCTTCAGCTCTCCGGTTTGACCCAGCCCAAGATCTCAGCTGCAGCATTTAAATCCAGCAGTTTTGGGGTGCTGTTTATTCTTTTGGCTCAGTAAACACTGCAGATTCGGTGGGATCATAAGATCTGGATGGGGAGGCGTGCCCCTGAGTCACAGCAAATACTCCAAACAAGCATCATACTGCAGATCAGAAAACGTGAATTTCTGAAACTGTCTCCCCGCTTCTTTCCCAAGCAAAAGAAAATCCCCAAAGGCCTTTGCTGAGATATTCAGAAGGTGATCTCTGGTGTGTTCACTCCAGCAGTCTTCTGGTCCAAGCCCAATTTGTGAAACTCTCTGCCACCAGCTCCAACTTGTACAAACCCTTTGCTTCGTAAGGCAGGACAACCATAGCAGAGGGTGAAATCCTGATGCTCCATCCCAACGAACTCCTTGGGCCCAGATGGAAACAGTCCCTGCAGGAAGGTTACTCCACGGGTGGTCAAAACTTAAAGCTTTAAAACCTCCCTGAACGCTCCTGCTAGCAGCCGGCACCGGGGTGATCGGGGCTTTCACTGGCTCACCGTGGAAGGGTTGGAAACTTCTCAGAACCATTTCAAGCCAAAAGGGAAGTTTCTAAGAAAAGCGTGGTTTAGCGTACAGCCTACAGCCCACGGAGTCTATTTAGAGCGGCGCCAACAGCCCCCGCAGCCTCCCGCCCCGGACTTCATCTAGCGCCGTCTGAAGCCACGCGAGGTGGCTTCCTTCCATCGCACTGGGCAGCCCTCCAGGAGAAGCGCTGCACCTCGTGGCCCGGGGCGAGGGGCTGCGGCAGGGCTTACAGTAAGTGCTGTCTTCGTTTCTTTTTTTTTTTTTTGGGGGGGGTGGGGTGTTCCTTTTTTTTTTATAATAAAGAGCACGGCTCAGCACAGCGGCTGTGCTGGTTTTGTGTTGGAGATATTGCTGGCTATAGTGTGTGGGGTGTCTTCTCGGGAGCTCCTGTTCAGAGTAACTTCTTGTGTATCGTGACATCGCGGCACAGCCCTTCCTCGCTGAGGAGTCACCCGCCTCCCCCGCACGGGGGGTGAATGTGTGTCCAAGGGTGCCATGGGGGAACAGCGGGGTGAGAGTGTAGAATCAAACCCAAACCCCCCGGGGGGCTTACGTTACCTCAGCAGGCAGATGCAAGCTGGCCGCCCTTGACTGCGTCCTTGTTAGCCTGAACCTTCGGTCAACCCCGTTCATTGTGCAAATACCAACGTGAAGGTGAGCCCCCGCAGGGGTCTGGACTCAGGCTGTTGGGTTGCATCGCTCCCTCAGGTCTCTGGGGGTCCACACCGCTGAAGACTGGTGGATCCCAAGGTCTCTGCCATCACCAGCGCCCACCACGAGGTGCGTTTCTTGGGCAGGGCTTTCTCCAACACAGCTGCAGAGCAACTTGAATATTTGAAAAAAAAACCCAAAGCAAAGCCTACAATCATCTGAAACAAGACTCCGGTTTGCAGTCACATGTTCCTCTGCCTAAAGGATGAGAGAACAAACATTTGTGCTATAAATTCAGCATCCAAGATGCTTTTAGCTATACTGGATCACCCCTCACACCACCAGCTGTCCCTCTGGGGGGGCTTCCAGCCACCGCCTTTGCTGGCTCCCAGGCTGGGAAAGCCAAAACCAGTAGAGAGAGATGCAAGGCCTGAATGAGAACGGAGACAATCTAAACACCATATATGTAAAAGAGTTTATTGGAAGTACACATGACAATATTTACAGAGATAAATCCAGCATGTGATCAGCAGAGCAAGGCATTCCTGTCCCTTCACCGTTCCTTAAGGGTGCAGCAGTGAGGACATCTGCCTGCCCCATTCAGGTCCGTCTGTCCCTGCTCAGGTCCGTCTGTCCCATTGAGGCTGGGAGCCCAGCTTGTGCCATGAGGCCAGTCCTATCCTGCACCACTTCAGTACTTAATTTAAACACTTTCTGCACAGCAAGCGCTCTCAGCAAATCCACACACACTCTAAGCAGAAGAGCTGCATGTCCCCCATAAGACCAGAGCAGACTCAACTCTAGGAAAGCAAAGTCCCCCACCACCTAGAAATGCTTTCTGAATATTTTTCCTCCTGACACCTTCTCCATTTGTTGCTCTGTTACTCGTGGAGGTACCTGCATGTATCGGGATAGGCAGTGGACGCCTCGGGAAATAGCCACAGTGTCACAGAGCTGAGGCACATCTTTGCAGAGTGTTTATGCTTTGAAATGTGCAGAAAGTGTTAATTGCTACTCCTATCTCCTTTTTCAAAAATATCCCAACACAAGGCATGAACTCCATCTCCCAAGGCAAAAACTTCATCTCCCCTAACAGTAGAGGTCTACATCTGAGTTACTTATCCAGCCTGCCTGGGATAGAGGACTGGGCACTTCAAAAAACACGGTTCAGCCAGCTTTCTTTTGATGTTTAACTTCGGAGGAGACGAATCGGAGCCGCTCACGTGCCCCTTTTTGCAGCACAGGGGTCTGGATGCCTAGCTCAGGTGCAGAGCTCTACCTTGGGCCAGGTGACTCCTGCCCTGGGTGACTGAGCAAACACAGTGTCAACCGACAGGAACAATTTGCAAACAACTGAGAAGCAGACAAATGTGCAAATATATCTGGTGGCTACTTCTGGATAATGAATGCATAATCTATTCCGACTCCCTTCCCTATCTACTTCTGGATAATGCGTCTGTGAGCCTGAGTCAGGTTTATAAATGGCTGGCAACGAGAAAAACAGACTGCGTTTGAGCCAAACATTATGTTCAGCAAATAAGGCAGGCAGTTGTGCCATGGACAGTTGCTGTTAGAGCTCAGTGTCAGAATCCCTCCAGCGCTCAGCGATTCCCATCCTGCGGGCAACTGCTACGTGGGGTGGCAGGACGCGACAACTGACTTTTGCCTCTAAAATCTAATTTTATGCCTAAACCGCACTCTAATAAAAAAGCAATACTGTATTCCTTTCCCGTCTATCTGCTCGCTAGAAAGTCGCTCTTACATTTGGCTCCACTGCCGGGAATGCTCCAAAGAAAGCTAATTACAAGGTCATTGCAGTAAATTGCATTTGGTGGCATAACTCTGAGTCACCGGTTCAGGGCGCTTTCCCTCTGCCACCCTGGCGTAACTCATTTAACAAGGGTGAAGAAAAGCAGAAAAAAATTTACAGACTCCCAGTACATGAGACTTAACGGGAAGCCAGCATTTCCAAAGTGTCATGACTTCTGGGTGCCCCAGTGGAGGCAAGTTCTCCTGGGAATGGTGACAAACTGGACACCAAAGATTTTCCAGTCACTTTGGGAAATGCTGCTTACCGGCCACACAGTCCTCGAGCGGGAGGAGAGGAGCCTGAAACCATTTGGAGGCTTCCCAGGGTTGCCCATGCAGGAGCAAATTTCATTCTTCCCCCAAGAAATCTACTCTCCATCTACTCAAACCTTTGGGAAGAAGAAAGAAAAGTCACTTCGCTGGGTTGGGTGGCAAAAACCTCCTTCCACCTCCGGCGATCCCGCTGCTGGCTGAGGCGTCTCCAGCCCAGCTCCTCACCACGCAGGGACGGGTTCCCAGGAGGAAGGGGCTTGTTCCTTCTCGGTCGTGCCAGGCTCAGTGAAGAGAAGAAAGCTGCAGGTTGCAGATCATGGTGCCTGGAGGATGCTCACATGCCGGCTGCTGCTGCGAGGTGGTAAGTCGGTGCAGACCTCGTGAGGGATGGTTGCCTCTGGTGCAGTAATCTCTCCCCACACTCCCCGGCAGATGCATCCTCACGCTTTCCGGATGATCCGCCCCGGTTTCCTCCAGTCCCTGTACCTCTCCCTGCGCACCGAGTGGACCAGGGGCCTGGAGAAGCTGGAGTGGTTTGATCTGGTGGTGTTGCTAGTGAAGAACAAAGTGAGATATCGTTACTGGTGTGGGTCAGAGCCGGGGCACATCTCCTGCACCTAGTGGAGGCTCCTAAGAGGACAGGGAATTTTGGTCAGCAGAATGGGTTTCACCACCACTGCTCCCAAGAGAAGCTGGTTCCTGCTGCAGCCCCTGATGCTCAAGGTGCCTGGCCTGCAGAGACCCAGGGGTGAGCCTCCCCTATGCACCTGAAGTGGTGATGGGGACCCTGCCTGTCCCAGCTACTGGAGGTCTTGGGAACAGCTGCTGAACCACAAGCGCACAAACGTGAGCTCCGAACCGCATGAACAGCCTGTCAGAGCCCTGAGGACCATCCCTCTGGCCAGGTGGGTCACTGAAACCAAACCCCTTGGCTCTTCGAAACTTCCACTTCAAATACCTTTGAGCGGTTTTCCTTAAAACCACTAAACCCAACAACGTGCACACCTGGCACTTCTTTGGGCTTTCACCACCCTTGCTACAGCCCGCGTTCTCTCGGGGGGGTTTATCCAGGGTGCGAACCAACCATGCCACGAATCAACCACACCACGATCAACCACGCCACGTGCAGAGACGCCCAGGACAGCCCAGCAGAGTTGGCTCGGCTGCAGGAGCAGCGGGGCTGTGTTCACCTAGGGCTCTTCTGGGACGACGTGATGCTCAGGCCCACTTGCCCTGGGCATTTCTACTCTCCCTAGGCGCCGTGTCCCAGGCTTTTCTTTCCTTCCTCCTGGCTAACACCTTCACTACCCGTTTTTATACCTAGCTTTTGCAAAGATTGCAAAAGACTGGTGCAGTGAAGGTACACGTTCTCCTGCCAGTGCAGAGGGCGATGTGGGGCACAACAGCGTCTGTAGGAATTTCCAGAGAAATTCATATGGGGTGAAGCGCGTCCCCTCCCCATCCCTGCAAAAAGGGCGGTGCAGTGGTGATCTCTGGGGCTGGCGATTAGAGATCGTTCCTTTTTCTAGATCCGGCCCAGAGGCATTCCTCCTGTGATCCCCAGTGGCTTTGCCAATAAAAATCATCCAGATACCATTTCCCCCATGCCCGTAAGCGGCGGAGGGGGACAGTGAGGAAAGGCTGGTGGAGAGCAGACGTGACGTGGGACGCCAGAAGTGGCTGATGAATGGAGGCAGGGAGCGGGGGAGCCGCCAGCCACTCCAGGAGCGGAGGAAGACAGAGCTGGGGAAAAGCTGTGAATGTGAGAAAAAGCTGCTTTACAACAGAGCTTGTTACTATTTAACATCCACAAAAGGAGGAAGAGCCCTGAAATCCCTGCCTGCGCTGAGGGTACAGTCAAGAGACAGTTCTCTCATGTCCTAATTACCTTGCTGCTTTATAACTTAATTTCCTAATTGGTTTTCAAGTTAATTACTTTTAACAAACAGGCTGGGGAGGTGGCAGCTCAGGCCCTGTGGCAGGAGATGAAGCTTCACCTCTACAGCACTGGCCCAGTTCCAGGTCGTGCTGGGAAGCGAGGTGGCCTTACATCCATCTCTTCCAAGGAGGTCTGCCTTGCTGTTATCTCAGGTTTCAGCTCTTACAGGAAGGTTTTGGGTGACTTCCTTGGCAACGTCTGCAAATCCTTCCTAAAAGTCAATGA
Source organism: Calonectris borealis (assembly GCF_964195595.1). Lineage (NCBI taxonomy): Eukaryota > Metazoa > Chordata > Aves > Procellariiformes > Procellariidae > Calonectris > Calonectris borealis. Next base: position 6,349,928 of record NC_134332.1, read on the forward strand.
TCCTGGGATCGCAGATTGCGCCAGCCCCTCGCTCTCATTCCTCCTAGCTCGAGATGGTACCCAGCAGCGGGAGGCAGCTCGACGGCTGCGTGCACAGTGGGAGCAGCCATCACGCTCCACCGCCACTGACACCAGGGCTGAGCTCGGCTGGGTGCCCCAGATCCGTACGTTCAATCTGGTGCAGGTGTGGGCGTACAGTCGCTTTCTGTCAATTAAATCAAAGCTGATATTGCGGCTTTCTTTATCCTCTCATGCTGGCGCCAAGTCAGCTGCGAGAGGACAGGTGATTCTCAGACCAGGCTGCCGTGGACAGACGGTACTGGTCCAGCATTAAACCAACTGGTGTGAACCTCACTTCTGAGCTGGCTTTGTGCTGGGGTGCTCCTGACCTGATGCAAGGCATGAGGAAGCTTTCTTCCACTGCTGAGCCATAGTTTGAGCTCTTTGGAGAACCAGGCTACAGATGCCGCAATCATTTCTGAGCATTTTCTAAGCCCAAGCCTATGCTGGGGTGAACATCTGGCTCCAGCTGTGCTGTCTGAGCACTGGGAAACCTGGCCTTAAGGGCTCGTCGCTCAAGAAAGCTTCAGGGGGTGTATGAGCCCAGGCCACACCAGAATCAGGGTGTCCATGCAGGACAATCTTAATTCCACTAAGAGGGTCCCAAGTTCATCCTGTAATTTTCCAGTTCTCCAGGCTGCAGAGCTTCACCTGTTCATGGTACAACCTGTGAACGATCCATCTGACACACACAGACCGAGTGGCTCTGCTTTCCCAAACCGGCTGGAGTCAGCCAGAGGAGCAGCAGGAGCAGTGTTAGGGCAGGGACAGGCTGGGCTGTGACAGCAGGCAGGGTGGGCTGCCCGTTCAGCTCGGATGCCCCAGGGTGCGGGGCCCTGCACAAATCATCCGGCTTGGTCCCACCTCCCCAAATGAGCATGGGTTAGATGGCAGCCCCTAGAGATTTTCGTTTTTGATGGGGTACCTAATTCCCTCAGGTTCTCTTTAAAAAAAAAAAAAAAAAAAAAAATCAGTCCTATGACATTATCCTGGCTGCTTGATGCAAGTTGTTTGGTGGCCTCTAGTAAATAAAATGATTCCATTAGGTTTTCTGCATTGCATCCTTTTGCTAGCATTGGGGTACCTCAGACCTCAGCACAAGTTATTGTCCAGTGCCTCCCTGCACTCCTCCTTGAAGACAGCAAGGAAATCTGCCTCTAACCTCAGTTATAATCCAGCCAGCCCCATCGCTTTCAAGCTATTTCTGCACTTGAGCTGTCTCCACCCATGGCTGCGTTCCCAGTGCTAATCATTTTACTTGTACAACTAAGACAGTGCAAGGTGCAGTTCAGCTTTGCTGGTCTGGAGGTTCAGCCAGTGAATTTATCCCTGAACTGCAGACGAAAAAAATGGTATCTGCTGGCTACTGATCTTCAGCAAGCCATGGGTGCACCCTTGTACCTCTCTTGGTGGTCTCATCTATGCAGACACCTTTGGGGTGTGTATGTGCAGCACCAAGCGCAGCGGGGCTGTAATTGGGGCTGGGATCGCTGCACGTCAGAGGATTAGGATAAGGAGTGAGCTGTGAGCTTGGTTCACTCGTGCTGCAGCTGTCAGACCTAGAGAAACTGGGTCACAGGCATCTTTTTAGGTCCAAAGCTACGGGGTGTTGGTGTGCCATTGCCCGAGATCTGGCAGGAGGTGAATTTTGGGTCCCGGGGAGAGAGTCCTTAACCACGCAGCCAAGGGATAGCTGTCAAGATATCTTTCATTACAAGACCCCAGCCATATTAAGACCACGATTACCCCAAACATTTTTTTCAAGTGAACAATACATGAACGATGTTTGCAGAAACATATCTGAATTTTAAGGACACGCAGCATTTTTCTTTTACGTCCTTATTTCTCCAGCTCATTTTTGTTGTTGGGCAGAAAACGAGGAAGGGATTAGTGTAGTGGGCACAGCCCAGAGTGTGGGAGGAGACGGCGAGATAGTGACATGCACGCTAGTGATTTAACATGAAATACTCCGATTGCAAAGAGCCTCTAGAGGTTTGTGCCTCATTGATGAATATCATGCATGAAGCGTAGCTCCTTGTTCTACCCACATTTTTCTCTTCCAGGTATGTTGATTGGGATCCTGAGTCACAGGTTCATTTCCACAAAAAAAAACCCAAATCACAGGCATATTTATCTGTGAGTCAAATGCACAGTATGTTCAGACAATACAGGCTCAAAAGATTAACGGACCTTAATCCTACCTCTGTACATTAATACACAACAGATGATAAACACACACACCCACCCCCCTATAAGGACTGATGTATGTACACAAAAGACAATCTTCCCCATCAAAACATACCTGAGCTATTCATCTTTTGGAAACATAATAGACATTAACTCACCTAGAAGACCAAACCGGACCCGCCTGCTTTTTCGGCTTGGCTATCTGCTTCTGGTACTCCATCCAGCCGCTCACCAGCTCGTGAAGGATCATCACGTAGAGAAGGAAAATAAGAATCCTGGGATCCATTCGTGGCACTTCGGGGTCTGCTTCATTGGGTATGGGTGACATTTGCTCGAGAGCAATGGGAGGTCAGCCGGAGGGGTGCAGCTCCTGCTGTTAAGGCTCTCGGGAACGGGGGGAGCTGGAGGGATGAAAAGGTCGCTGCTGGAGATGAGCCTTGCAGGCTGGGTTTTGTGCAGAGTGAATTAATGCTGTAAAAATCTCCTGGGGGGATGAGAGGCTGGTGCCTATTGCGTGAAGCAGCATAAACACAGCGGCAGAGGCTACGGACGGTTCCTTTAATGGGGTGGATCACATCTTCTGGGACTCCATCCCTTTCGTCTCCCTCTCACTCGTGCTTTGTCTGCATTACTCTGCAGCCATGAGCTCCCTACACTTTTATCGCAGGAGCAGCCCCGCTTCGGCAGCGCCCCTTTGATTGGCAGCGGGGGGGAGAGTTGGCTGCCGTGCCCGCAAGCCGGCAACGGGAGCACTGTCTGGCTGCAAGGAATAAATTAAAAACCCCAGTCAATGACTAGGGATTCTCCGAGCTGTCTCTTCCCAGTGTCTCAGGATTTTGGGCTGCGCTGAGCCAATGTTGATTGGGAGTGTTACTGAGTATTTTGCAGCTGAGAAATCTTTTCTTCTGCTCGCTTTTCTCACACTCTTATTTTGTTCTCCTCGTTATTAGTCCTTACCTAAATCTTCAGCCGCTGTTTCCCCAGTGGTAAAGCTCCAGTGGGGTACCTGATGTGCAGGAAAACCCTGGTGCCACAGCTCCCAGTCTTTTCCCCACCACAGCTCCTCTCCCAGCCCCTCCACCTCGTTCTGTTTAGCAGCGTAGGATCTTGCTGAACTGAGATCTGCTTGTGACACCAGATCCCCTCGGCCTCTCCCTTCCTTCCCCCATGGAGAGCTCCAGGACACGATGCAATACACGTGCCTGGTATTTCTAGCAGGATAAAAGCATAGCCCAGTCTTGTTTAGACACTTGTATAAATAGAACAAAAAAAAATGTCCTTTTTTCAGCATTTAAAATCAAGCCTTATCAATATCTACCTTGTGTTTCTAAGAGCATCTTTCACAAAATTCATGTTATTCCAGTGAAATCTTTCTGTAAGTAAAACAGTAAGCCCTCAACAATTATTTAATTATCAGGATCATCTAGAAGCAAGAAGGCAGATTGACCAACCTACCTTTGCTTACTGGAGCTGTGCCAATTCAGTGCAGGAGAGGAGGCCCAGATGAGGGACAAATACAGTGACTCTCGCGATTTTCAACTCCGCAGCTCCTACGTAAACACACGGACCGCTGGGCTTGCCGTCTTACGTGGTGCAGGGCTCGACACGCTGGTCAGTGCGATTCTTTAAGGACAGGCATGACAGCCACACAATACACAAGCTCACAATAAACTTACCATGAGGAAGTTTCTTCTCCACTAACTCAGGTTATGTTACCTGTGGGTTTAACACTTGAGGTTAGATGTTTCTTAGAAACTTTTGCCCTTTGGTATATAACTGCAGAGAAGTGTGCAGAAGCCAGGGATTTTGATAGTTTTATATTAAGCACGTATTTAATGTACGTTAAGGGATGCTAATTACACAGTATGTCTGCACATTAAATAACCCGATGGCAGTAGCAACATCCCAGTCAAACGTGCACCTCAAAGTACGGTGTGACTTTTCTTCAGCTAACTAATGTTCTTTCATTTATGAGTCCAGAAGTGCTGAGTAACTCTCTAAATTGGGAGGAGAAGATCTCATGGGTGGGAGTGAGCAAGTGAATGAAACAAGCAAGGACTGGAGGTGTTCTACCAGCCACGAAAATGAGAATACTTGAAGTTCTCCATGAAAGGATAGTGGAGCCGTTCCTATAGCAACAGAGACAGTTGCCAGGCTGCAGGAGATGGGTTCTGATGTATGGTACAAGTCACACGTAGTGAGGGATTTTAGACTAAAGACAACACTGATATTTTATACATATGCAATTTTTAATGAGTAAAGACAATGTGACTCCTTTGTTCCAGGGGAGAGCAAAAAATCAAAGAGAGAAATTACTGGGGTAAGAGTGGCAGGATAACTCATTACAACTTACTCCTACTTTTGTATTAGGTGCTCCATCTTATGAATGTAAAATAATTTTTAAAAATCTGCTTGTTGCTGAACATTACAGCTCGATGGACTAATGCTCCTTTTAAAATCCCAACAGACTGCAGACTGCCTCTGCCCTGCCTCTGCTCTTTTACCGTCCTCAATACTCAACCAAACACTGTCTAGGTCTGAAAATCTTGAGTCTTTAAAAAGTTATCTGAACTTCAATACACAATTTTTTGTTAAAAATTTCACCAATTCATCCTCAGTACTACGTAAGGTAAAAAAGCCAATAATCCGTGAGATATTGCCAGAGCCAACAGCTCTTAATAAGGCAGTTGGTTTCCAAACAGCTTGGTGACTAGTCACAAGCTGTAAATTCTTTGACAAATGGTCCCAAAAAGGAACTGGAAAGGCTGATTGTAGAGTGATGAAAGCCCAATTTGGGAGGGCGGGGCGGGGCCGGAGCTAGCCGTGGTGCTGACGGGCCCCTCCAGCGGCCGCGGGGTACGGGGATACGGGGGGTACAGGACCCTCCCCACAGCGGTGGGGCACCCTGAGACCCCCCCACCAAGCTGTGGGTGTTTCCCCTCTGCCCCCCACGTCCACACTGGTGCATAAATTCAGAAGGGCATGGCTTCGGGGTTGTCCTGGGGGGGTTCGGTGGGAGTGGAAAAACCTGCGCGAGTCCTTCAATTTGTGCAAATAACTGCCGAGTAGAGTCAAGAAGCAGTTGGCAAACTCACTGGGGACTTCTAAGGGTTTGGAGCAAATATCAACTGGGCTGTTGCACACTTTGATAGTCATCAGTACAAGACAGATATGCCAATAAAACGTGTATTCAAACTATCGCATAACATAGGCACCTGAGGGCTGAAACGGATCTCACCTGCAGACCAGAGCCTTGATCTGCTTCTCAAGTTGTCCATTGTTCTGCAAATGGTTTTAATTAAAAGCCAGCACTCCTCGGATACATCATCTCTCTCTCCTGTTGTTTTCAGGCAACTCTGTAGAAAAATGACAAGTAGGTCAAATATGAATGAATGCTGTGTGAAAGAAGTGGCATGGAAAAAAGTTCCCCGAGCCTGAGGTGATAGGAGAGAGCCTGGGACTCGGGTGGGCTCTAAAGAACAGAAGAAAATGAAAAGCGGGCTCTGGGGCGCAAAGCAGTCTGCCCCAGTTTTGGTGGGGCAGAAACCCCTGCAGAGGACAACTCCTTCAGCTCACAGTTTAAGCAGCTGCAAAAGGAACGGCGACATAGCGGAGCCACTGATGCACTGATAAACTCTCACGCTGAAGCAGTGGACGCAGCAGCACGTGCAGGTTTGCAATTCCTTTGGGAAACCGGGGTGGAAATGAGGCCAGGCTCCTTTGTCCAAGGCACTCAGCCCAGCTAGCTGGGCTGGAAGAAAAGCCCAGAACACTTGAGCAGTCACTGAGCCCTTCGTTCCTTGCCAGTGGCACGAAGCACCCCCACCAGCCTGACTGCTGCAGCGTTCCCGTTCTTTTGGGCAGTGCATCGTTAGAGCAAAGGCATTGAGGAACAGAACTGTGTCATTCTGCTACTCGGGGCTCACTTCCCTCTTTGTTGGATGACAATCTAGGCCTCTTTACTGCTAAAGAGATTTTAAAAAATGGAGGTGGTAGGTGCCAGTCAGTATTTATATTCATTGCAGCCCCAAGGGCAACACCAAAGATCACCTTCCTTCAGGCTCCTTGGAAGCACCCATCTCCCCGTTCTTCCACTTGGAAGATGGCACAACTAACTAACTAACCGGAAAACCCGCCCTTCCTAAGGCTCACCATCGACACAGAACTCGCACAATCTCCAACCTGCATCACAAAAAGGCAGCAATAATTGTTTTGTGACAGTAAATCGGGGTTGACGTAAACTGTGTGTGTGACTTGTTACAATTATTGGCTTTTTAGAAGGAACTTCTGAGCTTCACTGAAAAGACAGTGACCTGCATTCCCCTCGTACGGGGCCCAAAGCCTGCAGGGATTCCTCAAGCTAACAGGATAGTCAAGGACTGGAAACATCAAACCTCGCACACACCGGCCAAACTGAAAAATCAGGCCAAGCAGCTCTTGAAACAGGCCACAGGGGCATGGTCCAAAATTCCTGTGGAGTCCAGAAGACACAGCGATCCCCACAGGCAGCAGTCAGGCCACAGGCATCAGCAAGTGGGGAAGACCTCCACCTCGATACAGTGCTAGTAAAGAGGGATCTGAGGTCCTAGGGTCTGGGGTCTTCAAATACCCCAAGCAGGACCCTGTCAGCTGCAGGGCTGCTTCCCACATCTCCATACACGCTTGTCCTCGGCCAAAGCCCATGAACGCCATTCTGCCGGGACAGGTGAGAAGGAAAACAGATTCCCTTCTCTGCCCTTTGGCCGCTCTTCAAGGAACCTGCTTCTAAAAAGCCCTCTGTAATTATATGATTATTCATTAGAGATTAAACAGAGACCATGGTGCTCATTTGGAGTAGGCCGTGGGTTGGTAACAGATCTGGCTATGACCTACTGGACCAGATATTTTGTTGTTGCTCCCCAGGCTTCGTTTCACAAGTCAGCAATGACTCTGGCCCAGCGACTCCGACATCTTGAATGAGGCTTCATGCGCAGTTCAGGGCAATAAACTTCTCCGGCAGACACACGTCTCTCTCTTTCCTCTCTCATTCTCATGCAGTGTCTCCTTCCTACGCTCAGAAGTCAAACAGATCTGGAACCAGGGGGGAAAGTGGAAATACAGCTGCCAACAGAGCCAGAAGAGAGCAGATCTCAGCCTTCACAGCAGACAGGAAAATGGATTTTCAGAGTAAAAAGAAAAAGAAGTACTGCAGAATCTGTCAGCACCTTCCATAGCCTCATACTAGTCAACAGTTGATAAAAGACAAAGAACAGACGCTCTGAGACATATTTCTTCTGAGGATTTTTAATTGCTCCTACCTATAAATGTGGTTGAAAAAGTGATATGAAACTTGCACTCTTAATCATCAGATTGCTTTGTATGAGATTGCTAATGACTCATCACTGGGATTTTATAAACATTTTACCACTTTTTAATTCTGTTAACCCTTATCAGCCACACAGCTTTGGCACAGCAAATTGATGCTAGTCTGAGGGAAAAAAAAATATTAAAAACTAATAACAACAATAATTGTCTCCTGAGTTCTTGACTTCTTTTCTATGACAACGGCACAGGAACCAGCAAGGGTTTAGTCTGACTCAAGCTGGATGGCTGGTTACAGGAATTATCTTCCTTCCTTGCCATAGAACTGACGTTCGCAGAACCTGGAGAGCAAGGAGAGAAAGACACCGATACTTCTGGGCTGCTGCCTTTAAGGTAGGCAGGTTCAGAAGCTGTGGTCTAATACTGATGCTTTTCCTCTTCCCTGAGCACAGGCCACGCTGATCAGGAGAAGCAGCGACATGAACTCACCTCAGCACAGCAGTCTGTAAGCCCAGAGGTGAGATACCTTCGCCCCTTGTGCAATGGTTTTGCAAGAAAAGGAAGCTGGTTTCACTGCATCCAGTTGTTCAGCTTTGTCCTTCTCATCAAACTCCTCTTGCAGGTCCCGCAGGCCAAAACCCACCCACACAGATCACTTAGTTGCTTTCTGTGAAGTTATCCTTCAAGCTGGACTGACCTCGTTATCTTTGGTACGGTCTCTACATGCTAGTGGATGCTCCTCTGGTCACTGCTGGTCCTGCCTGCACTACAGAGGATGGTATTAGCCAGGTTTAAAATCTGATTCCCCTAGAAAACAAGAAACGTTCCAACATCAGTGCCTCCTGCCAGAAAAATCTCATTATTAGGGGCTGACATATGAACGCAGCACAAAGCTAGAGGCATCTTGTAAGAGAATTCCCGGTGCACAAGATTGACAGTAGGCAAGGGCAAGCTGCTCAACGTGTGTGAGCCCCAGGTCCATAAACACCTCAAGCTGAGCTGTGCTTTGCCCCCAGGCAGAGGGCACCAAGCTGTAAACGCGGCGAGAGCTGGGACTTGAGCACACACAGCCACAGGTCACCCCCCTCTCTGCCCAGCCAAGCCACCAAAGCAGGACCCAGCTGAATGTCCTGCTACCCTGGCCATGTTCAGCCTCCCTCGGGAACCCGGCTGGAGGAAAGGGTCAAGGTGCCTGCCCTCACCTAGGTGGGAAAGATCTCTGCCATTCACACTGCCTGGTCTGCTGGGATAAGATAAGGGAGAGGAGACGGCAGAGAAGACAATGGAGCTGAAGATGAAGGCAATAAGTGCCAGGTGCTGCAGGGCAAGAAGTAGAGAAGAGAGGACCTGGGAAAGAGCAGTGAATGCAGAGGATGTCCATGAATGGCAAAGTCTGGAGCAACCACAGAGCTGAGCCCTGTCTGACAAGTGACCTGAACTTGGGTGGAGCTGCCCTTAATCCCTGTTTTACACCCACCTGACCTCCGAGAAGCTGACTTGCCCCTGGTTTTTAATGCTGAGCCTGGCTCTGGTGGAGGGACAGTGCTGGCAAGGAAATCCAGTCTGTGGGTTCCAAGCCATGGGGACAGAGCTTGGACCGGTCCACAAGCCCTGCTGGGCTCAGCCCTTATTAACATAAGAGCCTGAGGGGGAAATAAAGGTAAGAAAGCAAGCTGGAGAATGCAGAGCGCTCTGCAGGTCGCAGATCTGCAAAGATAACTGCGCAGAAATACTTACTCCTCCTGAAAAGCTGCTCCATCAAGACATCTCTCCAGAGAGACAGCTGCATTAATAATGGCATTTGTACGCCAGGACAGACTTCTTAAAGAAAACGTAAAGTAGCATCTGTGTGTCATCCATCAAAATTGCAAGAAAGGCCAGAAACTCTCTAAATCACCCTGTGCTGTTCAGTCTCCTCTCTGCTTCTGGGAGAGACCCAGAGCCCTCGGGCACAGGCTGCGGCACAGCTCCTGCCCCACACAGCCCTGCTGCTGGTCACCTCCAAACACCTCTGAGTGAGACACAACCCTGGCATAGAGAGATCTAGAATAGTACATAGAGCATCTAGAAGTACCTTTATATACACCTACAGGCAAAATCTGTGTTGTTCTCCATCCTGAAATGGCTGAACTCTTCTGAAAAAGGAATGAACAAGATTTTTCATGTCACTTCATTTTCTGGGCTAGACGCAACTCTTCCAAAGTCAAAGCAAGACATTCATCCCAAGGAAGCTGGATAAGGGGATCCTCGCTTACAGGGAAAGTCACGTACCAAGTCTCCCACCACGCACAACTCTTCAGAATTAACCTAAAGGTGACTGTAAAGCCTGAACCATATAGCAGCTCCACCAGAAAAGTATCTTGGAGAGTGATAATTCAGTTTTCTGCTGTGCAGCATCTGCTCCAGACTTTGTTAGACACTCCTTTTAAATGTCCATCTTCCCTCCAGCCATCTGCAGCACAACCCATTGTTCCCGACCACTTTTCCACTGGATCCACTGCCCACAGCACTAAGGAGAACAGGCTGTTCTGCCAACAAGCAGATGCTTTTGAGCATTCATTCAGACTTGTGAAGATGCATGACAATGCCTTCCAATTGCTGGGTCCCCACCTCTTATTATTCTTTAAGTCACAGCCTAGCAGAGCCCGCCCTTACAAGGGTCCCAGCTGTGGCTTTTGTGGGACTATTTGGGAAATAGCGTCAATGGGTTGGAAAGCAGAAGTTGGCAACCAGTGCACTCCAGGAGGATGATTTCATGGCTATTCTTTTCCACCAACTTAGGTTTAATCCAGAGAAGCGCAGGAGTTGCAGGCTGTCAGAATCCAGCCCTCTTTTGGAACAAGAGGCTTCCTCTTATGGGTGGAATTTGGTGCAAAGAAGTTTCTCACTACACCCCTAATGATCCTACTGAGGCCACAGCACAACCGAAGGGTTCTTCAAGAGACAGACTTCTGAATACTCTGTCGTAACAGTAGCTGTACCCTACCTGCCAAGCTCCTCAGTTTCCTTGGTGTTCCTCCCACTGCTTCAGAGCAAAGGAGGCATATGAGAGACAAAATGTCTAGATCTTTGAGACTTCTCCTAAAGGCACTGGGTGGACACACAGTCCAAGGTTTAAATGCCTAAATTGGATGGATCTCAGCGGGAAATCAGGCACCTGAGTAATAGGGAAGTACTAAAATACATTTTTTAAGGTAAAATGCTCATGTTCATTTTAAGCACGTTCCAGGCAAGCAGGACTTGGGTAGATGTCACGAAGGCACTGCAGCAGCAGCAGCAAGAACCACACCAGTGTCTTCTTTCCAACTGCCAGGTTGTGGTGTGGCTCTGCAGAAGGGAGTGTGCTGCGACCCCAGCGCTCCTCTTCCCTCTCGCCAAGAAAAACCCACTGAGCAACACACCTGGTGAGCTGCGGGAAGATTTTTCAAGGTCAGGCACATCTCAGAGCACATCTGAACCGATGCACCAGGTCAGCAAGCTAGTGCTGGTCAGAGAAAGGCTGTGCATCTGCCAAGCAAAAGGACATGCCCTTCCCCAATAAAGAGCAGTAAACCAAAAACAGAGGTGTCACCCCAGCCTCAGGGAGCTCCAGGGAAGCAGGAACAGGCTTGCTGAACCGCAGACAAAGCCGGTATGGTCAGGATCCCCAACAGCACAGGACAACCAGGGTGATGGTCACATCACACCTTTGTTTGTCCTCCCACTCAAGCCAGACAAAGGTGCACATTGGGAACTAGTACCTACCACACAGTTTTGCACTTCTCCACAGCAGAAGTCTCATCAGACCAGGAAGACACATCTACCTGCTTCCACCACACGCTGCCCCAATAGCCAGCCTTTGAAATCATAGCAAGAACAATTTGGTGGGTCTCCAGGCACTCCAGTAGTAAGGAGAAAGGATGAGGAAGGCTGTTTACTGTGGGATTGACAACCTCTGCCCCTTCCCAGAGAACCCCTCAGGACCAGCAGTCCTTCTTCCATTGTCCGGTGATGAGCAGGTACAGCAGAGGAGGGACCGAAGGACACACCATGTGAAAACACCATGGATGCTTCTCTGCAGTCCCGTGGCTGCTGAAATTATTAAGATCAGAAAAACTAACTATTTTTTGAAGCTTTAAATGTCCGAGAAAGGAAGTGCTGTGATTTTTCTATTTGTCAGTAACTTTTCTGACCAGGCTCACTTTGATGTATTTTCAGACCCATTCCCTGAAGTGCTACTGGAAGGAACACGCTGGGACAGTGTTTGGAGCAGCACAGAGTCTCCCTGCAGGAACCCACCTCTGCCACTCCAGCGTGCTTTTGGGAAGGAGAGGAGGGATGGTCACTTGTACGCCTGATGCCCTGCTTCTTGCTTTGGCCAAAAATCTTGAGGCAGCACAGTGGCCTGAGACATGAAATTAAAAGAATTCTTTACTGTGAGGGTAGTGAGACACTGGAACAGGTTGTCCAGAAGTTGTGGATGCCCCATCCCTGGAAGTGTTCAAGGTCAGGTTGGATGTGGGTTGGAGTAACCTGATCTAGTGGAAAGTGTCCCTGCCTATGGCAGGGGGGCTGGAACTAGGTGATCTTTGAAGGTCTCTTCCAACACAAACCATTCTACGATAAGAACAAGAGGGGATTGATACTTGCTTCTAGCATTACAGATAAAAGACATGATGGAGCCCAAGTCTTATAGCCAAGTTTAAGACAGGGGAGATGACCATGAAGTATCACTTCCCTTATGCAGGGCTATGCCAAGGCCTGCTCAGCCTCGAAAGGTGGAAGCTGGTCCCTGGCGATTGCTGACAACTCTCCATCTGCAGAGAACCAGCCGCTCCACCGGCAAGGCAGAGCCGCATCGCCTAAGGAGCGGTGAGGGAGCTGGCAGCAGTGACCGGTTCATCCATCCCAGCAGACTCCAGTTGGCCTGCTGGGACCTGTGCTCCAGAGCCAGACGCACGGGGACCACAGGGTGAAGTTCAGGACAACCCGAGTTTTGTGTTCACCTCTGCAAGAAGACAGGCCAGGTGCGGAGGCGATGCGCGTTCCCCAACCCAGCCACCTTAGCTCAGCAAAGGAATCAAACAGCTCTTGTGCAGGATGTGTTCTGCCGCTTCCCCCCTTCGCTGCACTCGCTGCTGGAATCCTCTTTTTGCCTTGGGAAGAAACCTCTAAGGTCTCCCTCATACCTGGTCTCTTTCGATTCAACGCCTAAGCCATAGCCATTTCTGAGGTTAGACTAACACCCTGTGGGTTAAGAAATTCCACTGCTCTGGATTGCAGTTAAATGCACAGAAATTGGGGAAAAAATATTTCCTCTGGATTTCAGCCACTTCCTTTCTTAAAGTGCTTGCAAGATAATAAAACCCCAACATCCCAGAGCTGGAATTTCAGCCCAACCTACCACCTTGCTTTGGGAACTGATCTCACGCACCAAGTTCCCAGTATCACGCTCCCAACGGAGCACAGCGCAGACACCCCAGACCAGCACGGTGAATTGAAACCAGACTCCTGAACCAAACACGCTCCTGCTTTCAGCAGGAAACAGTCTAATCGGCACTGCACGTGCACATTAACTAATTCATTTATCTTCCAAGTTAAACCTAGGGCAGGTTTTCTTTACACTGTTGTATAGAGAGGCGGCCAGGAATCGCCTGAAAACCACGCAGTTCCCAGCAAAACAGAGAGGACTCACAATAGCTGAGAGGTATCCAGGGGGTCTTCGTATTCTTTCTGGCCAAGCAGATTTGTTTGGTCTCCTTTTATCTCGGTTCACAAAGAGCTATCCTACATCAAATCATATGTCAAGTGGAATCTGGCTGTGTTTTGAAATGATGCTAGGCATGCTTTGGGTGTCAGGTAGTTTGGCAGTAAATAATATTTCACTATAGTAATCATCTTTTTCACTAATTTTATGTAAGACCTGGTTCCTCTGCTAGCCTCAGTAACTGGCTGCTTCTATCAACTATTGCAGTTACAGCGCTCTATCAATCTTCTAACGTAGCTCAATCCAAATTATTCGTTTCACAGCTCAACATAAAATTTCAGTTAAATGTTAACCATCCAAAAAGCCTGAAGAATGTCTCTGGGCTATTAGTTACTCTGATTTTTCAGGAAAAGCACACAGAGAGGACCAGATTGCTCAAGCTAATTAGAATTCATTGTAAAAATTCATTCCCCAGTCAGACACGGCAGGTTTAGAGCGAATACACATTTTTTCGTATAAAAGGTATCACACCCCTGTTGTAAAGACAAACTGTGACATAAGTGTACACAGGGAGCGATTCCAGCTCCCTGCGCCACGCCGAACGGGGAGGGATTTCAAGCAGCAGCGTGTTACGGGCAGGACAGGCAGGGCGGCCGGGGTGCTCTACCCTCTAGCGTGCACCCACCGCAGTGCACGCCTGTTGCACGCTGCACAGCACCCAGCTGGTACCATTTACACAGCACAGAGGCACTATAAAAAAGATGAAGTTTGAAAAAAAAGAATTCTCTTACACAGTCCAGCTGGTAGTTGTGCCGCAGGACAGCACCATCCGATACAACAGCACCTGGAGGAGTAGAAGAGAGTGAGCCCCTCCGGGCGGGAATCCCAGAGATGTCCTGGCCCTGGACCAGGCGGAAGGCGAGCAACCTGCACGCAGCTGCAGCCAGCTCCTGCCGCAGGTTGTGCGGAGGTTTACACGTACAACAGGAGTCTGTGTAGCTTCTGGCACTGGAGCGAAACCATTCTCATCGCAAAGAATGGAAACAAACCAAGATGTTCACTACTAAAACAGTGTTTTCTGAAAAGTGTCTCTCCTCCGATCACACCTTTGTGCAGACGGCAGGCCAGGAGCGCACGGACTGGCAGCCACTCCCACTCTCCGCTGCCCACCGAATTCCCCTCCTCAGCCAAAGCAGCCACCAGCACAGGTAATGGCCAGTGTCTGCTCGGGGACTCAATTTCTTTGTGGATCTAAAAACCTGGAAAAAATCACCAGCATGTATCTCAGTACTGTGGGTACAGGCTGAAACACAAGAGGTCTTTCTACCAAGTAGTAAACCACAGAGTCAGCCTAGATTAAAAGAAGCTTGTGCTGCAGGAGAGTACCAAGTCAGCACACGGTATAAGGGAAACCTTTAGTGACAGACAGAATCCCCGACACAAACCTAAAATAACCTCCAAGCCTGAGCAGAGCATGGGCCCGAGTAGCTTCGTTGCGAAAGGTTCGCCAGCAGCGTGGGATGTTATTTTGTGTAAGTTACCATGACAGTTTAAACGGTTTGAAAACAAAACTTTGCAAGAAAGACCCGATTGTTATACCCAGTTCCTGTTTCCAACAAGTCTGATGCCAGAACTGCCGAGAGCCTGCCAAAGCAGTACAGAGCCCGGGAGTTAAGGTGCACAAAGGCAGCGTGGGCTAGAGGACAGTGCCCTTGTCTCATACACAAACCTAACCCGCCTTCCCAGTTCTCCCACAAGATACAGACAAGACCCTACATAAAAGGAGAAATAAAGCACCAGGGTGATGAAGAGAGGCAACGCTCACTTTCTTCATGCAGCACTTGAGAACTCAGGAGGAAGAAAACCACCACGCAAAGAGGAAGTCAGCCGCTTTGGGGAGGGATTTCCACCTCTACTTAACTAGCATCTGTTTCTTTCTCTTTTTTTTTTTTTGGACACAGCTTCAGGAAATGGAAAAGTCTCATCAGCATGACTTTGCACTGGGAGTGGTCAAGTCCCAGGAAACAAGGGGTGATGGGGAAAAAAAATACCCATCATATGCAGAAACATGACGGACAAGAAAGTGACAGGGCATGGCCGGAGTGGATGGGTAAATTCCAAGGGTTAATTGTGCCTGAAAAACCCAATAACCTTCTACAAAGAGATGCCTGGCTTGGTGGATGGGGAGAGCGCAGTGGGTAGCTTACCTTGACTTTAAATAGCTTTCGACACAATTGTCTGAAGAATCCATATAACCAAATCGTTTTGATACAATTCAGATAGCTGCATGGAAAACTGGCAGGACGCCGGGCTCAGAAGGTTGTGATCAACAGCACAAAGTCCAACTGGCAGGCCGTTCCTCGTGGCATTCCTCAGGGGCCATCAATGGGGCTAATATTGTTTAATGCCTCCATTTACAACCTGAAGACAGAACACGCCCTCAGCAAGTTTGCAAATGATACCAATTTGTGGGCATGGCTGATACACTGGGCACGGCTGCTGTTCAAAGGGACCCCCCTCAACAGGCTGGAGAAATGGCCCGACAGAAACCTCATGAATCTCAACAAAGCTAAATACAAATTCCTGCTCTTGAGCAACCTCGCCTAGGCCTGGTCCTGCTCTGAGTCAGGGAGTGGACCACAGACCCTCAAGGTGCCTTCCTACCTGAATTATTCTGCGAGTCAGAATAATTCACATAGGCAGCTTCCTGCATACAGGAGACTGGCAAGATTCTTTTCAGGCATACTGTACCTGCTGAAATGAGTGTAAAGTCCATTGTAAACTCACACAACTCATTCTTCTCCCATGCCCATCTTCCTGCACACTCTACCCGAGGCTAACACTGAGACAGCAATAAAAGCAGAACAGGAATCAACTGTAACAGTACAGACAGTGACACAAATGAGCCATGAAGAACAGGCTGTTTTTTCAAAGACAGAATTGCACTTCACCTACACTCAAACCTTATTGTCATTTGGGAACATGCTAGTCTTGGTTTTCTTCACTTGCTCCAGGACTCATTTCAAGCTACTCCTTTGGAGAAAAGTGGGGAGAAAAGGAAAGAGAATGATTCAATTTCTGGCCTTCTTTGTAAAAGCCTAGCTGAGAAGATGGCTGTTCACTTCTTTTTGACCTAGTGACAGTGGTGGACATCTCTGACTAATGCAGCATGTACCATGTACCAAAAGAGCTGGAACCTCAAACAGGAAATTTTATCAGTGGAGCTTATCTCCTCTGTCATTTCCTTCTGTTAAGCATCTTCTCCAAAGACACAGAGGAGCAAACTAATGGCCGAAGAAAGCTATGGTTAGCCTTCAGGAGTTCACACTACCTGCTCAACCATAATGGAGTTAAACACTCATTTATCAGTTCTTAAAGTGGAGTTTAAAAATACAAGATGCCAAGCTTAAAAATATGCATTTTCTTTTTGAAAAAAAATGTACAGTCAGATTTTAAGTGGATCTACAAGAAGACACTCAGCTATCTTTAAGAAAAGTAAACCTTTGCAATGCACTGCATACAGAGTTTTCTAACCAGCAAGAGCCAGTGAGTTGGGTAAACTGCAGTGTTTCCTGAAAGAGCTTCAGTGGCTTTTTTTTTTGTTTCCACCGTGTAGGCAGAGACACTTGAAAGGCAGTACAGTGCCTTCACGCTGCAGAGCACTAGGTTAGTTCTTCTGTCTCACTCTTGCACTACAGACATAGCTCAGCGTGAGGTTGGTGTGGGCACAGTGGGCAAGGGCAGTTCCATGGAGGGAGTCTCGGTCACTTCAGCTGGACTTGGCTTGCGAAGCTCCAGTTTCTCAGTGAGTTGGTTATAAAGCTCCTTCACAGCTTCCCCACTCTGCAGAATGAGAATTAGGGAGGGGAAAAACAGAAGAGTCATACTTCATTCTAGCTGCTACTAGCTAGAACACTAAGTATGCAATTAGCCTGTGTGTTTTAATACAAACCAACACAGAAAGAGGAAGTTACAAGGTAATTAAGACATAACTTGGTACGCTTGGAAAGCAGAGCTCATGTTCCATTAAGCAACGTCTGGAAATGCAGCTGCTTTCATTTGCAATTAATTTTCCCTTTCTCAAGCCTCCCTTCTTACCTGCTTGGTGGGTTCCAAAGCCTTCTGGAGAGACTCTAATTTGGCAGGCGCCACTTTGTGATGCAGATGAAGCAGCAGTCTTAGCACATGTCTATGTACGTTCTCCTTTCTGCAAAAGGCAATTTTAAAGCAGGGTAACTGATATAAAACAAACACCATCTTGAGAACAAGAAAGCTACAGCAACAGTACCAGAATAATTCTCACACCCACAGACTGGCAGCTTTGTTAGAATTTTCCAAAACACCTGAGAATTGTAGCCTGCATGCTACAAAGCCCTAACCCTGCCTTAGACTTTCAAGCAATTTAGGTAGTTATTCAACTGGAGTGGACTAACTGTAGCAACCATGAGGAAGGAGGGGGAGATTTTAAGCACAGACTGTAGCACGTGGCAGCAGCTGGTCTCTCTGTTGGACAGGCCATACGCACATGCAGGAGGATGTTTGTCCCTCCATATGTGCGGAGGAAGTGGTAGCAGCAGCAGCACATGCTGCTGTGCCCAAACAGCAGCTCTAATCACTTCTGGGGAAGCCTCCCGGAGGTTAGATCTGGTGTGCAGGCCACCAGTTGAACGACACTGACTTAACAGAATTAACAGATACAAACAGATTTTCTGTGTGCAGCCAATACTGCAAAGAAGCTGAAGTTAATTCCTCAGATTCACAGCTACTGCAAAGCACGAAGGATATTGTCTTTTGCAACCCCAACTTACGAATAATGAATTACAGTTTAGGTAATAATTTATAATCAACAGGGAACAATTTTGCTGATAAAAGCTTGATCACAAAATATAAGCCTTTCCTTAAAGAAAAACAGCATCAGGCTAATATTTCCACTATATGTGAAGAGTTTGCTGAACTATTAAACTATAGTTCAAAGTAGTATAACCTCTCTCAGCTATCCTGTAAACTCACTTCCCCTGAGGAAAATCAGATTTACCTTGAGCAGGCAGTGAGAAAGAAGCCATCAAAGAGACTGGTGCAGAACTCCTCGAGTGCAAATTCATCACCCAGCAGCGTGAGGTTACCAGTAAGCAGATGCAGAAAAATATCACTGAAGGCCAAGTCACTGAATGTCTCAACTATACAACATGAAAAGGAAAGAGACCGAGACTGACAAGGATGTGCCAAAACCTGACTACACAGCAGATGTTCCTGCTGAAACTTTGCAGTGAGATTTCCTTAGCGGCTTTTAAAACAGGTAGCCCAGGCAGGTGGCTTTGATCTTCCAGACATAAAAGATTAGGAGCAGAGGGGTAAGAAGAATATGTAGAAAGCCCATGTTTCCACCAAGGCTGAAGTCACAGAGTAGCTTTGCCAAAATCACAAAGTCCCCTACTATCCTTCTCCACCATCCTCTGTTCATGGCCACATCCACCTCCTTGCGCTCTCGGACCCCTTAATGAGCAGATACAAATCACTTACCAGCAGAAAACTCACCCATATAAGTGAACTGAGAGTTCAGCAAAGGGTTCAAAGAACACCAGAGCTGGGATGAGGGAGTGGGAAGTGAACTCCCCGCCCCATCATTACTGAGAGCTGCAATTCCTAAGATTGCTTTAGAGCTCTCATGCAACTTAACCCAGAGAAGTCAGTGAAAAAGGTAATCCCAAGGAAGAATTTAAGCCTGAGTTCAGCCCTGTTTTGTTACAGGGCTTTTTCACCACACAAAGCCAAGTCTCAAGAATTCCTGGCCACATGCAATTACTGTGAGCAGCGGCAGAATTAAACCACCTGCTCTTTTATCTTTCAGATTCATTCCACAGTTCTCAGCTAATCCCATTGTTAATACAGCCTTTGATCTAAGGAACTACCAACCTTCAGCCACTATCTCTAAATTCTTGGATCAGCAGAAAAGTATCCGAATTGCAGACAAAAACAAACACTTCTGCAGGGCCTTACAACTAAGTCACCAGAAGAGCCAAAGGAACAACATTATGTCTCCGACTCTGAAATCACTTTCACTCACAGGTTTACTTGCCTCCTGGGTGTCCAGTACAAGGTAAACAGCTATAGAAGACGAGACAAAAACTTACCTAGTGCCGGCAGGAGCCTAAGGAAAGCATTCTTGTTCCTCTGTTTAGTGATGTGAAGGATGTAATACAGGCCAATCTCACAAGCTATTCTGTTCTCCTGCAAGAATCTGTTATGGCAGAAGCAAAGTTTCTTAATCAACAAAGCTAAAGCAGGTTTGGTTTTGTTGTTTTTTTTTTTCTTTTTTTAAAAAGAGGGTTTAAAATACTGTTGATAGCAATCAAGCAGTTACAGCAGTGGCTAGCCTCAAACCCACTGAAAAGCAGCTACTCAGTGACTGAGTAGATGATCATCACTATGTTCACTACCATGGTCCAGAAAAATTTACTATTCAGCAAACATTGCGCTGTCTCACAATCAAACAGTTTGATTGTGAACATTTATAATAGTATTAATGATGAAAGTGCTATTCAAAATGGGTTTTAGAAGCAGCCCCAAATACTCAAAAATGATACAAAGTCCAATACTGTTTTGGTTTAGTTTCCCAAAGATAAAATATCAACACTGTCTTAGAGGAGAGTACAACTACCGGGATACAGTACTCCAGATTCTGGCATACAGATAAGAATTGTGCTGGAAATTAGTGCAAGATCTGAATAGAAAAGAGCACACAGAGGTTTTATTTATCTTTTTGACATCCCTGGAGTGACAGGTTATCAACAGAGAATGAGTGTCTGTGTGACAAAAATGCCAACTTTACAATTTACAATAGCACTCTTCAGAACCAAGCATGGGCACTCGTCCAGCTGCACCCAAATATCACTCAAACACTCATGATTCACTGCTTGGGAAGCTACACAAGCAGCATATTTGAAAGCAGTAATACCAAATGCTTTCATATTCAATCTGCCAAAAGAATGGTCATTACAAGCAATATTATTTTGTGTAGATAAGTTTTATTTGAGGAATCACGGTGGAAACCTGTTCTGCTAAAGGAAAACTTCAGGCTTGATTAACTGGGACTAAATCTTACCCCAAAAGAGTCTTCGTTTTACCACATGCAGTATTTTTTCCTGTCAGTGTTGGCTGGCTCCTTGATGTTTTGCTTTGATAACAAGACTACATGTACAAAGTCAGTAAGGCAGATTACGTACTTGGTGAAAGCTTCAGGAATGGTGCTGGGGTAGGGAATTGGCCCCTTCTCCTCCGAGGGCAGTTTCTGATCTACATTGAATGTGTGGTCATCCACCACAAAGGACATCAGCATAGGCAAGAACTTCGTGATCAACTCAGCCTCCTTAGAGGGATGGAAGAACAGAGGGAAAAGAACAATGCTTTCATCAATCAGTTCATGCTACGTAATGGTCCTAGAGTACTGTAACAAACAGTGAGGCAACATTATGAGCCCCATCCTACATTTAGGAAAACAAGCCTTCAGACATCCAGCTCCAGTCAAAATTCTTGAATAATTCACTTCCACATGCTCCACTGGTAATTAGGAAAACTGTACTTCACCTCATCTACAGAAATACACCTGCTCACGTTCTTTCTTTTGACAATTACGTAGCATTTCTTCTTTTCCAACACTTCTGCAAGCACTGCATGTTAACGATGGTACCAAACTGCTTTTATCAAGAATTACAAATAATTTTGTTCACTCCCTAAACTGACAGGGATCAATGCATAGCTATAATAGCAATAATAACGAGCATCTCCTCGCACAAGCAGATCAACCTATGTTGTATCAGATTCACAGAGTGAGAGGCTACAGCTTGGGGCAATCACAAATTAAACAGACTTTAAATACAGATTTGGAGATTCCCTTTAGGAAAAATGTTCACAGCTTCTTCATAAGAGATTCACCAGAGCACCTCTGCAAGTCAAATCACAGTGCTACCCTTGGAGTTTTGGTCACCCTTACTGTTACAATCTGAGTATTAATGCACACCCTTCCTGTAGTAAATTTAAATGTGCAGTCAGCCAGTAATATGTATTTTAGAGACTTCAAATGTCCCCCTAGGTAGACATTTGATGCTTTATAGTTCAGAACAGAAACAGCAAATTTCTCTTGAGAAACAGTCCCGCTGTGCAACACCATGGTTAGCCTTCCTGCCATCAGCTGAACATATCTGCTCCCAAACTACACTGGGATTGCCTATAATACTGGGCAAAGTATTTCCAAAGCACGGAAAGATTGTAGCTGAACGCGGCACTACACAAAATTGCTACAACACATATCTGGAAGG
The DNA here is from genome assembly GCF_964195595.1 of Calonectris borealis. Classification (NCBI taxonomy): domain Eukaryota; kingdom Metazoa; phylum Chordata; class Aves; order Procellariiformes; family Procellariidae; genus Calonectris; species Calonectris borealis. Next base: position 6,371,477 of record NC_134332.1, read on the forward strand.
GAAAAACGTTTTTCATGTCAATGAAAACTTGCCACGCTGCTACCAGAGTTTCAGACTAGCCTCTGAAATCCTGCTTTCCTCAGACAAGATCTTTTTAACACACTCGTCAGTTGTGTAGAAGCTCCCAGGAACAAAGAGCAACCAGTGCTGAATTTAAGAGGTACAGTTTGATTTAAAAACAGTACGGGCCAAGCATTCACGTAAATAAAAAAAGCAGGTAAACGAAGCTTACAACATGTCCACTTGAGCTGCTGCTCTATGACCACTTACATGTTTTTTCTAAGAAAGCTATGATGAGAGGTATGCAGAATGAATGTTAAATCAGGGACACAATAAAATAATACACAAGTCTAAATTTGTTTAATTAAATGTGTTAAATTCTAAACATCAAAATGGCTCACCATTTTTGGTTCCTTGAAGACTTGACTGTCAATCATGTCCCAGGCCCCCTGTCCCAAAGACAGCATCCTAAGGAGCAGCAGCAGATCTGGGCTTTCCTTGAATTTTAAGGGGAAGAGAAAAACAGCTATTTTGATATTCCACAAGTTGCACATATAGATATTTATTTGGAAGTAGTGGTTTACATTCAAAGCTCTCCTGGGCTAGCAGCTTTATCAAAGACTGCTAGAGACATTCAACTCTCCAATTTAACTGACAACTGATTCCTCAAATGGGAATCAAATAACAGACACACCTGAGGGTTTGTGGTTTTTTGTAACATTTTATAATGCGCCAAGAAGTATGCAGCCGATCTGATCACGACATTGTTTTTAAACGTGTCCAGCCAAATTAGTATACTGGAACGTAACGTGTGACAGGACAAATCAAGCCATCTCAGCAGAAGTAAGAAAGAGAAAGCATATGTAAGAATAACAATGGTTTGTCATGTACATTGTGCCCTGAAACCAAAACAATTTTCAGTCTTAAACTCTCATGAGGAAGTTATTCAATCCAACAATAAAATTCAATAATCCAGGGATAAAAACAGTAAATGCCTCACACTGTTCAGACACCTGTAAGGCTATCCTCCTTTAAGCACCTCCTGCAGACACTACTTGCAGGAACTGTATTATATCGCAGCCAACAGACCAGAACAGCGTAAACTAATCCACCACATTTACTGTGGCAGGGAAAAAAGGCTGCTGCTCTTAGGCAAATCGATGGAGGGACAAAGCAGGGAGGCACATATTCTATATATGACTCTATATACGCATAGCTGTTAGGATAGAATGAGCCATGCAAAGAATTCATTGTCAATTCGGAGAGCTCCAAAATGCCCGTCTCCAAACAGTGCTCCTGCAGAGCTGTAAGGTATGTGCTACAAATGGATAGGCAGTATCGCATTTCCCTTATTTCAATTTACACATGCATTTGAGAACTTAATTGTACTTCTTCTACAGTGCCAGTCCTTTGTTGACGAATGCTATTCAATTAAGACTATAGTTCAGATTAGGCACACAAGCTGCGACACTCACCCTGGGTAAGGTGTCCTGCCCAACCAGGTCTTGCAGGTGCCTTATGGTACTCAAGGCTAAGGTGTTAATGGCAAAGGGATCACACAAGATCATCGATAAGTCCCTGAGAAGAAGTAAAAATCAAATACATGTCATACACAACAAACAACCCTACCGTACAGTTCCATACCCGGCTGTAGAACACCAGCTTCTTGAGAACACGTGTTTCACTACAGTAAATGTTTGAGTCTATTCTTTGTTGTAATCCCATCAACTATCAGATGTAACATTAAAGCAGCGTGTGTGTGTGTACACTATATTTTTACAAACACATACACACTGTTGAGTTTAAGAACAGAGGTAGACACAGTGCAAGTACTGTAACGATACCCTTACTATGATCATGTAAACCCTGAATTTCTGTCTTTTGTTACCTACAGGCGTCCACCTGATGAACCTTCTCCTGCCTTGTAAAAACACCATGAATGTTATTTCTTTGACTTGAAAGAGCATGTTATCTGAAAACAATTACTAAAGGTCTTCTGCATTGAAATCAAGCAGGAGATCTCCCACAGTCAGTTACCAGGCCACAGGGGAGACTCAAGAGTGGAGACTCTTGAGACTCTCAACAGGGGAGACTCAAGACGTAAGCAGTACAAGCTATGTCACCAGAAGGTGCTTGGCTATGCTCTAGTGCATTAACGCTCATGAATACCGGATTTGACCACACAGAAGAGCTACTGGCTGTTAGCTGGCTCTAGGGAAGAAGTAACACCTACAATACCTGTCAGATGTTGTGAGTGCCAGGAACCCATTTTCAGTTTCTCAATAAACAGCCCAAGTGCCTTACCCCAACACTTGTTCTTGTCCTTTCTTCACTCCATCCAGAAACCCTTGCAATTCCCGAGCTCTCTTGTTGTCTACAAACTTCTCCCGAATGCAAGCGTCAAGGCACCAGGTGAACTGTTACAAAAAAGGAGAAAGCTTTATGAACCACAGCAACTCGTTAAACCAGCAATAGAACAGCCAATGTCAGAGAAAACAGGCTCAGAATAGCCTCCAAATATTTGGAATTAATACGTTTTATTAGTATACTTAAGTATGGTACCAAGCTGGTCACAAATACAGAGGAGGTCAGAAATACAAACATTCCAAAAGGAGGTCAGAGATACCAATGCAAGTTAACCTGGTGTCTCTTTCTCCCCTCCCAAGAAAGACACTCCCTGGCAATTAAGGAACAGCAATTAATACACCGCTGCCCAACACACCTGATCAATGTGGATTTACACAGGTAGGAGGCTGAGAAAGAGGCAGCATCACTTAGCAATAATAATATGGGATATTTTGCAATACCACTCCCACCCTCTAAGTAGGGGATATTAACAGTGGACGTGCTTCTGCTTTAGAGTTGTATTATCAAAATAAAAAAAGACAGTTAAGTGAAACGTTTTATTTGACCCAAAATTAAGGGCTTTTTTCCCCTTTCAGAAAACAAAATATTTTTTCCCCCAAAATTTCAGCTGTCAAAAAAGAACAACTTGCTGAATTTTCTGAAATGCTTTCATCGTGGCTTACTGTCTTGCAGCAGTCACTGCATTTTGCATTGGCAAAATGAGGTTGCTGAAAATGATCTGTAACTTGAACAAAAATTGCCCTTCTCTATTCAGTCACGGTCTGTAAACTGATTTTGGGACTCTTGATCAGCAGACATTAAAAAGCACGCAGTAACATTTATCATCACTCTAGGACATAATCTCTATAAGCAGAATACACATAAAACTTAGCAACATTACTTAAGAGAAAAAGTCTTGTTCTAGATCAGTGATGCTAACCATGGATCAGTAACAAGATCCTGGTGTGACATTAACACATCTGTCACCCCCCAATATTTTAATAGTTTAATGTTTTATAATTCAAGATCCAAAATATTTAACACATGGTTACACACATGGTTTACTGACAGATGGAGTATATCACACCAGGCACAACAGGGAGGGAAAGCAAGCTTTGATTAGGAACCTGGGGCTAGACAGTGTTTTTTATCATTTTTTGCAGCATCTACATAGGTCAGATTACATTGTTTTTAACACTGCACAAGTACCATAAATTTGAATGATTTATGGGTTATGAAATGAAAGCAAGCTGCTGGTTAACCAAGATGAAATTTTCACCTGAAGTTCCAAGGAATATAAGATGACTTTTGGATTCAAGGTCTGAACTCTCTTCACAGAGAGGAGTCATCTTCTCTGGGCTGAAGTCCTGCAGGGCAGCAGGTATGCACAGGAGTGGGCGAAACAGAAAATTCTCCAGTAATACTCCTATCTGTCCCACATGATTAATACCTTATGACAGGGGTCAACGGTGCAGATTTCACTGATTTCCAGGTCATGCAGCGACATCAGGAGCTCTGCCCGTAGTGTGCAGTAATGAACATTCCTTGTCCGAAGGAACAAGGTTCTCAGAAACTGCAACACCATATCGTAAAGCTTCACGTTCTTCCCAATCATCTGGGTCAGCTTCTGAACCACCTAAACTCAAAGTGGAAAAAATGTGCACTCACTACCAAGAGATACTGTTATTTCACACACACACAAAATGTAAATTAATTCTTTTACATGCTTTATCAAGATGGAAACATCTGCATTGACATGAGTTCCTGAAAAGGAACTATTTATACCAAGATTTCCAAGAGCGTTTGTTCAAGAGATGTTTACCAAATCTTTCATAGCCATAATGAAAGAATAAAGAATGTCAAGAAAAGGTTCTCTTGCAAAAGGAAATGGAAGCATTTGTAAAATAAGGTGCTTAGCTATGTGAAATGGGTAAGAAGCAGTACCTGTTATTGATGAATATAATTTACAATTATTGTAACATGAACAAAACTCACTTTTCTTTGGAAGTCTTTTTGTATTTCTATCTACCTTCAGGCTATGGGCATGAGAATGAAGATGAAGGTTTGTGCCGGTTTCGGCTGGGATAGAGTTAAATTTCTTCATTGTAGTTTGTGTAGGGCTATGTTTTGGATTTGTGCAAAAAATAGCATTGATAACACCCTGATGTCTTCCTTACTGCTGAGCAGTGCTTACACAGCGCCAAGCTCCTCACACTGCCCTGCCAGCGAGCAGGCTGGGGGTGCACAAGGAGTTGGGAGGGGACACGGCTGGGACAGCTGACCCCAATGGGCCAAAGGGATATTCCATACCATATGGCGTCATGCTCGGCAATAAAACTGGGGGTGGAGGTTGGCAGGGGGGGCCACTGCTCCGCGACTGGCTGGGCGTTGGTTGGTTGGTGGTGAGCAATTGTTTTCATCTGCATTGCTTGGTTTTTTGGGGTTTTATTTTCCTCTCTGTTTGTTGTTTTTTTCCTTACGAATTTCTTTTTTAAATTTCTTTTTAATTATTAAACTGTTTTTATCTCAACCCACAAGTTTCTTTCTTCTGCCCTTCCGATTCTCCCCCCATCCCACCGGGGGGGAGTGAGCGAGCGGATGCGTGGTGCTTAGCTGCCAGCCACGGTTAAACCACAGGTCTGCAGTGTAAACCCAAAGTAAACTGCACCAGAGCACTTACACTAAATGGGCTTTTGAAAGCAAAACCAGACCCAAACAAACCCCCCATGTAACAGACGTGCTACCCTCTCTGAAATTCAAGCTTTATGCTGCCTTATCACTGCAATTCCTTAGCATTCTCACTAGCAAGGTCCTTACAGAAACTCTGGTATTTCCCTTTCGGAGCAAAAGCCCCCTGAGGTAAAGCGACACATTATGGCTGAACCACTGTAACGGCTTGCTGTTGCCAAGAAGAGGAGAGACCCGCTCCTCCTAACGCCTACGCTACTGTTCCCTCCCACATCAAGCCTGCCTGTGTGATCCAGCCCATCTCCTTGCAATGGCTTTGGTGCCAGCTGATCTCTTCTTTGAGCAGATCCAACTCACTGTCTTGGAAAACAGTAAGTAAGTACTGGTTTTATTTGCTAGAGTTTCTGTAGCAATTACTGAGCTGAATCAGCTCACAGAAGGGTCTGATAATCACCAGGACTACAGGCTGGGGGGGCAGAGCAGCACCTGCCCTTCCTGCGGCTGAGTGTTGGATCAGCTCAGCCACCTCACGTAACTCCATTCAAAGAGCAACTTTTCTGAATGCCAGTTTAGCTACAACTTTCAATGTCCCTTTCCATTTTTACAAAAAAAAAAAGAAAAAAAGGAAAAAAGCTTTTGTTGGACTATTTCCTGCTAAAAGAAATCCCAAGAAATTTAAGATATTCAAACTGATTTGATAGAGATGCTCAGCCTTCAGAACAGCTGAGGGGTATTAACACCAGACTGAGCAATAAAGGAAAAAATTTTTCACCTTGCTATTTTTTTAGAAGCTCATAAACAACTTAGAACATTAATCAATTAATCACAGCATTGAGTAACTATTAAAATAATTCCTGCTGCTTTCATCAAGATATGTAGCAGAAAACGACCCAGTATTTCTTGCAAATACTTTGTCTAGCCAAACAACTTTAGTACCGAAGTTGGGTGGGTGAAATGGACACTGTTATTTGATGAGGTTGACTGAAAGCTGATGAACTCCATTCACAAGCGCATTGTAAGAGGTTTCCTTATCCTTACCTCTCCTTGACGTCTTGTTTTGGGAGATGGACTGAAGAAATTGTGCAAGACAGAAATATCGTTGCTGAAAAGAATATTTTCTTTCTCCAGGATATATTGCTTCAGCAGTGGAGATACCTCATCACCAAACAGAGCCTGGTTATCCTGCCAAATCTGGCGCTTCACCTCCACTGCACAAGCTTTATACAAATCCTTATCGGCCATTACTAACTTCAACTTCTTCTCAGGCACCTATGATCAACAGAGCAGTTACCAAAGTGTAGAGCAGCTTACCTGCCTGACTGTTCAAGTAATAAGTAACTGACTACAGAAGACATCCAAATCATAATCCCAGACAGTCTGGTAATTTACACAACAACGCAACTGAACAAAAGTAAGTATCACAGACTCATCTTTTCCCTTTCCTACTCCTGCAGCAGTAAGCCAGTCCTAAGACACTTAACTTCTTCAACAACCAAATTACACACCAAGCTTTTCTTTATTTCTTTCAAAGAGGCTAAGACTTCCTTTAAACCTATGACGCTAAGATTTAGGGTGATATTTCAAAACTCAGTAACTTACAAAAGCTCTAGGAGCAGTTTTGAATCCATTACCTTAAGTACAATATGATGCTTTTAATAAGGCTACTCCTAAAGATTTTTGTTTCACAGAGCTGAATCTCACTCCTGTCTACTTCCAGTTGCATTCTTCAAATATTATTTTTCACTTATCACAGATTTTTAAATCAGCTGTGGAAAAATTCACCTATCAGTGAGCTTGACTACTTTTAGGAAGCTGCATGTATTGAATAAAATAGGGAAATAGTCTCATCTGATTAAGAAAACGTAAAATGCTTTTTGAATTAGTCTACTAAGCTGTTACCAGATACAAGAATGTAGCAAATCTTCAGTCAGTTGACACTGAACGACAAACCTGCAGAAGGTCTGCAGATGGAGCATGCAGCCCAGCCAACAGCACAGCTAAGAGAAGCTATACAACGGGGATGTAACGGAACAGGCTAACCAGCAGAGCAGTTTTACCTTTGGCAAGTGCTTCATGACACACATTACCACAGGCTGTATGGAAGGCATCTTGACAAGAGAAAAGCTCTTCTCTAGGAGATCTTCCAGCTTCTTGTATCTGAAAATATGTAAGAGCAGAAGACTAAGTACCATGTTACAGTAAAGGATCAAAGTGGCTCATCAAAAAGCCACTGGAACTCGATCCCCCAGGTACCTAACTCTCCTTTGCAGAAGTCACTCATCCACGATAACTAATTTTCACACAAAATTCCCAGCTCACTCCGAATAACCAACAAGACTGCCAACAAACCTCTCCTCAACCTTCCCTTCCAAAGCGATGGCAGAGACCCTCTCCAGCAGCTTCTCCCTCAGCTCGTCAAAAACCGACTGGTGGAACTCCAGCCGGGGTGTGCCGTGCAGGTCCAGGAAGGGCAGGGCCGACTGCAGCGAGGGCAGGAGCACTCCATTTTCTGTCTGCCAACACAAACACCGGACAGGGACGGAGGTGGGGGGGGTTAGCCGGCTCCGCTAGCCAGCAAACGACAGCAGGGACTGCTAAAGACATGCTGGTTGAAAAATAAAAAGAGGAAAAAAACCACAAAACACAGACCCCACTTCGGGCCTTCTCGTGCTCCCTACCACCCCACAGCCCCGGCCCCTCATGGGCGACCCCTGCCAAGGGCCCCGCTGCACCGCCGCCGCCCGGGCATCTCCATGGCGACCCGCCCCACCTGGAACTGCTCGATGGCCTTCAGCGGTTCCGTGCAGTTGGTCAGCGTCTCCTTCAGGTCCTCGCCGTTGGCCACCCCTAGCTCCTGCAGCCCCGCGTACATGGCGACCTGGCCGGGCCCCGCCGGGCCCGCTCCCGCCACAGCTTCCCCCCGGCTCCGCGGGCCGCCCCGCTCTCGGGTCCCCAGCTCAGCGCGGTCCGGCGCTCTTTCCCGCCCCGCGGAACCCACTCCGGCGCACAAAGGTTCCGCCGCTGCTGCCGTGGGGAGCCCGGGCTCCCCGCCGGCACCGGGGCCACAGCACCCGCCGTGCCGGGGAGCTCGCTGCGGCTGCCGACTGAGCACTAGGGAAGGCGGCCGAGCCCCAGGGCCCCAAGGCATGCTGCTCCAATCAACACCAATACCGGAGTGTGGCAGCAAATCTCGGGGTTCCCGCGGGTGCGTGAGGCGTCCCTCCCAGTGGGGCGGCCGCGACTTCTTGGCTGATCCCTGGCAGACAGCGATGGAAACGAGAAGGGCAACCAAAAACAGCCTCACAAAGGAGAAGTGGCCTTTCCCCATCATGATTGGACCTTTGCAGGCCCGTACTTTCAGGATAGCTGCTACAGAGCGGGGGAAAAAACCCCACTTTGTCCGTTGTGAGATCTGCAGCCAGGCGCCAGGATTGTATAAAGCTGCGTCAGTCCAACCCATTACAGAAACCCCTTTGGCATCTGCCCACCAGTTTATATAACTATCAAGGCAAAACCTACATGATTTAGAGCCCCCCAAACCACCTGGGTCTGTCGACAGACCCCCGTGAACCCCGACATCCAGATGAGAGAACAGATGTGCTCCGCTATTCCCAGCCACGAGCTGCTGCAACGTCCTTAGGTCCCTCATTTCCCCTCTCCGTGTCTGTAAAAGCAACCCCTGCGCAGTTTGAGGTGCATGCTGCTCTGCTGGCGGGTGCTTTCTGCGGGAGAGAAGCAGGACTGGCCTGACCACGGCAGGATCTGACAGCTCCTCAGTAGCTGCTGGATATCCTTAGGTGCTGATGATATATCGCGATATTGGTATAAACTACCGTGACAGCCCCTGGGCATGAGCAATCAGCCAACCACCACAGTGCAAGCAGCCGCTCCACGCATCCCACATGCAGCGTATTTGAGACAGGAGGACGCCAGGGACACCTGTTTTGTTTGCGACACTGCAGCAACCTGAACGGCTGCGTGAATCCTCACCAGCAAAGCGCGTGAAAGCCTGCTTGTCCTCCCGGGCAGACGTGACAGCAGAGGGAGGAGAACTGTCAGCACTCTGGCAATTTAATCTATGTCCCCGTTGCAAAGTAGAACATTGTCAGCCCAAGTGTAAGCAAAACAAAAAATCACAGAATGGTTTGGGTTGGAAGGGACCTTTGAAGGTCACCTAGCCCAACTCCCCTGCCATGGGCAGGGACTTCTTTCACTAGATCAGATTGCTCCAAGCCCTGTCCAACCTGACCTTGAACTTGCCAATGATGGGACATCCACAACTTCTCTGGGCAACATGTTTCAGTGTCTCGGCACCCTCATCATAAAACATTTCTTCCTTATGTGCAATCTAAACCTACCCTCTTTCAGTTTAAAACCGTTGCCTCTTGTCCTGTCACTACAGGACCTCTGCAGATGCATTCTAGTTGCTGACCAGCAAAATCTGAACTGGAGTCTAAAGTCTGCAGGAAGATGAGGGAATTCTGGCACTTTGCTTAAAACAACTCTAAGACGGAGAGATGCATCTCCAAATACCCCTGCAAGACCGAGAAGGTGTCATTCCTTTAGTTCTGCAGACAGAGGCCTGGCCTGGTGAAGTGCTCTGATGGGGGCAAGATGGTCTTGCCAGTAATGGTCCAGCTCGCACAAACGAAAACATTTCTTTAAAGGAGTTGCGCATTTATTCCTGGACCAAATCACCGGGAAACATATGGGGACAGCACCTCTCCTGGGTCTGACTGACAGATTTTTCTTCAGGAATTCTGGTTTCGGAGATGTGTCTTTGTGGCACCAGAAAGGAGAAAGTGGGCACGCATTTTGTAAAGTCCGGGGGTTGGTTATCTTTCATGGGGAGGCTGTCGGGAAGGGGCATACAGTCACCTACGTGGACTCTGACCTTGTGGGGGCAAAAGATCTGAGAAGCCCCCACCATCTCCCCCCCACAGCAAAGACCAAACCAGCCAGACCAAACCACCACATTTGGGTGGAAACCCAAATGTGCAGATGTTTTCCTGTCCCAGGTGCTGCCTGAGAGTGAACGAGGAAGCAGGAGTAGTCTGAAGGAACTGGGCAGAGTGCCTGCGCTTGCGGGGAAGCGCCCCAGGTCCACCCTGGAGCCCTCAGATATAAAGTAAACCCAGTGACAAGGAGTTTCCCCACTTCTAATTTTGGCAGCTAGCACTGCCAGGCACAGAATACCAAATGGATGAGTTTTGCCTGCTTTCTGCTTATTACACAGCTGAGTTAACCTCACATTTCTGTCTACCTCAACCCTGATGCCTGGGGCAGTTTCGAGGTTGCACCGATGCCTTTGCAAAGCTAGCACTGGAATGGGCATGAAGCCGTTTTATTTGTTACGTGGAGCGATGGAAGGGAGAACTGCCTGACGCATCACAGCTTGGCCCACGCGCTCCTTGTGGTCCCTGTGGCTTGGGGCTGGGCTGAAGTCAGAGCCTGGCCCCAGCCCCGCCTTTCTCCTCTTTTTAAAGGTTATAAAAAGCAGCCGCTGTCAGTTTTCTGCTCCGCTGCTTCCTCTTTTGACTCTTTGCGAAAGGAGAAAGCGCTTCATGTCTTGGCGTGAACTCCTTCCCCCCTGGCTGGTGATCACAGCGGGACTGACGGGCATCGTGCTCCTTTGCGTCTCCACTAAGGATGTGCCCATCACCCCTCTCAGGACCAAGGTAAGGGCGAGGGGCGGCCAAGCCAGGCGTCAAGCGGGGCAATAAGCAGAGGACCTTCTCCTCATCTGTGGGGCTGCTTCTTAAGGAGAACCTGCCTGTTTCCTTGTGCAAGCCCCAACCCGATGGGGGGTTGGGGCATTTAAACTAAAACCGGGTGTGTTTTGTTGCTTTTTATATTCATTGCCCTACTGACTTAGTTACCAGCCCAAAACAACAGACTGAGGAGGGGACTAGAACAAGACTGCCGGGATGGGTTTGCATCCTTCAACACGCTGTAGCTTTTCAAACCGAAAACAAGCCAACCCCTTTGGCTGGTCAGGAAAATACGGGCTGGATATCACCCAGCAGAGATGCTCACCACAGGCTGAGGAGAGGTAGCCCGTGTCAGGAGCTACCCCAGAGCGGCAAGGGACCAGTGGTGTCAGTGGAGGGAAAGACCTTGGTCCCTCTTGAGAGTCAGTAAGAATTTGGCCCTGAAGTGCTGCTTCTGTCTTTAAAAAAAAAAAAATTATCTTCCATGCCTTTTCCTCTCTGTCCTCTCTTGATTTTAACCAAAGAGCCAACCTGCTCTGCGCAGCGGGGTCAGATCTGCCCGGTGACGGGGGGGTTAATGCCCATCTGCTCTGCCTCTTGATGCACCAATGCTGAGGTGAGATCGGTGGCACGCTATGGTTTACTCAAACAGAATTAGGTTAACCTGTGTGTTCAGAGATACTACCCCTCCTCCACGCTCCTCTCAGAAACAAAATTGGATTTAAAAAAAAACCTTTATTGCTCCATGCTCTGCCTTTCCCTGGTGTTGAGCTGGGGCAGAAACACGGTGAACCCTTCTCCTCCCTTGCGCTCCCAACAGCAGCCTCTCATTTTGTGAAGGAGGAAAAAAAAATCCAAGTTTCTCCACCAATACCATTCGTTTCTTCCTCTTCTGCAGCAGCCGACATGTCCCTGCGAGAAATACGAGCTGTCACTGGTGGGAGGATGCCAGCAGGCTCTGACAGGGAGCTCTACCCTTCTTCCGCATTTCTGCTCCAGCTCCAGTCCCACCAGCTCCTGGCCCGGGCGCTGTCTCTGGTGCAGCTGGGAGCTCCCAGGAAGGCAGCAGGCAGCCAGCTTCACTCGGAGGCTGCAGCCAGGCTCTGTCTTGTGCTAAAACCCTTCTGACAATGTTAACATCAACCTCTCAGGAGGTTTCTCCTCCCACTCAGTCACAGCTACGGCTATTTCTGTGCAAGATACAGCTTAGACCATGCACTACCACGTACCTCCCAGACCTCATGAGTTTCTTTCCTGGCTGTGTAGGAGATGTCCCAGTTTGGGCTCATGTAATAGGGGGAAAAGGAGGAGACCTAGGCTAGCACCGAGGCTATTTTGAGTGTGGGGACATCCAAAACAGCCACAGAGCTGTGCTGCAGGGTACCCCAGTGGCCTCTCATTTCCTAAACTCACATATGAGGTGCAGCTCAGCAAGGCTTGGTCAGCAGCAAACAGACCAGACCCTGGGCTGCAGAGAGACTAAGAAAGCCCTCAGCCTCACTGCTAGGCAATAGGAGAACTGTCAGTGGACAAGGTGTTGAGAAATCTCATGTTCGCTGCTGCTGTTTCTTGCCAAGACATTATCTCAGTGTCCTCAGGGCTGCTGCGTTGGACAGTGTCTGTGCTGGTTGGTCCCAGCGCGCCGCAGCTCCCACAAGTCTGGCACGCATTGGGGCAAACTCAGCCCGTGTCGCACCATCTCTGCGGTGGGGCATCAAACCGATGTGGGAGTCTCGGGTTCCTCAGAAGCAGGAACAAGCCGCAGCCCTCCGATTCCTGCATGAAACCCTTATCTCTTTAGCAAAACAATCCAGCAGCAGTTTGGGTCCCAGAATCAGTCGAGAGCCTGTATAGAGCCACCTCCCATGCTTTGGGACCTGTTTTTCTTGAGCTCCAGGTGGCTCAGCTCTCAGTGGAAGCCCTCTACCTGATTTCAGGAACAGCTACAGAGCATGCCACTGTAGGTCTGACACACTTCTGGGTGTTTCTCCACTCCTGCTGCTCCTCATGTATATTCAGAAATGCAGATGGTTCCCTGCAAATCCACATCATCTTCTGGCTTCACCCTTTCTTTGAATGTGAAAAGCTGACTCAAATACTGCAGTGCAGGCCCATGGGTTACCCAGAATACCTACGTAATGCTGACAAATAACAAAACAGCATGCATTCAGTGGTGTTTATCTAGAACGTTTTGGGGGTTTTCCAGTATGGCATTGTTCTGGATGCTGGCCCATCCCGCACCATCCTGTTCATCTACCAGTGGACCACCACCAAGGCAAACAAGACCGGGGTGATCAGGGAATGCAGTTCCTGTCCTGTACAAGGTAAGGTGCCCGATTCATGCTCGGTGGTCTGTGGGACTGGCATGGGATGGATGGAAACCTAGAGATCCATGCATGGACCGTTGCTGCAATTTCCTTGGCTCCTGTATCATCTAGCTGTACACTGAAATAGCGGTGACAGTGAAGCACAGGCTGCTTATTTTCAGCATGGGTCTTCCTGACATGGGCAGATTTAGCCATACATAGCTGGACGTCAGAGCATTCAGCAGTAGCAGGTGACAGGTTTTTTTGGCCTGCTGCAGGCAGGGGAGCATGCAGAGGGGCTGGGGCTGGTCCTGATGTCCACGCGGATCAGTGGCAGAGCCAAGCTTGCTCAGCTTCTCACCCAGGCGAGACAGTGAACAGCAACAGAGACAAATCTGGCTGCAGGGTGACTCCTGGTATTTTCTGCCTCCTCCTGACTGTACTCTGGGCAGTAAGTGGTATAGCTCCAGGACAACAGAGGTGTGAAGGCTCCAACCCCCTACGCGAGGTTTGACAGCACAAGTATGAGTTCAATTTGGGTTTAGGTATCACGTTTTGGGGACTATTGGGGTCTCCCTCACTAGTTTGAATTGGTTTGGCCGTGCCAAAGCCAGCTGAAAGGGTTTCATGCATTAATGCTTGGGGTTTTCCTTCCCTATCTCTCAATCTTGCTTTGATGTTGAAGCCTGATTAGAGCAGGATGCTGGGAAACCCTGAACTCTCAGTAGCAGTGTGCTGTGGGAGGGCAGCTGCACAACAAGCAAGGAAGAGGGTTTGTGCCCTTGCAGGCTATAAGCAATACAAACCACATAGAAAAGATGCAATAAGGGCTCCCTGAAACCTTGTATGCATCCCTTGACTGCTGCCGTGTTCACTGCCTGGGTTAAAAACAGTGACTGTAGCTCAGTGCTTGAAGACTTACTTGAACCTGTTGCTGCAACAGTGTCAGCAGCAGCGAGAGGTCCAGGCAGGTGTCTCCCAGATGTGGGGAGTCATCCTTGGTCTGCTGCATGGCAGCATGGTCACAGCCTTTGAGTGGCCGTAAGCAAGCTGCAGCTCAGCCCTATACAGGGCCCAGGAGAGCAAAGGGAGTCACGCAGCCAGAAAGACAAGTGGGCCAGAGGGTGGGGAAGAGAGGCTCTTTCTGGGTAGTGGTTCAAAACCAGCATTTAAGACCCCATGGAATCTTGCTGGAAAGATGAGTCAAGGCTTGCACACAGCTCCTCTTCGCACAGCACCAGCTTCCTCTAGAGCAGATATGTCTTGCTTGCAGGCGCGGGGCTTGGAAGCCACCTCCGCCAACACAAGAGGAAGTGGCTGGAGGAGAGAGCTGATACATCAGCCTTCGCTGTATCTGCATGGCATTGTGTCCTTTTGCTTATCTTTTTAAGTGGCTAAAGCCACATTTCTTCTTCTGTGGGCTGAGACAGCCTCAGCTGTTGCAGCAGTCTTGTGGCTGGTACGTGGTCATTTTCGGGATGTCTCAGCAGCAGAGTTAGGGTTCTCTGTGCGATTTGGGATTTACATGCATGTGCTGTTTTGCTCCCCATACCATATTTTAGCAGGATGGCTACCTGGAGGAACTCCTTCATTCCACCTGTGACAGGTCCTGTCTTTAACCATGTCCCAGGACAGCAACCTCTTGAGTAACAGCTCTCACACTTCTCCTATATCCTTCCTTAGAAAATTTCATTCTTTCCCCTGGTCCTCAGGTCTGGGAGTCTCCAACTACTCAGATTCTCCTCAGAAAGTAGGGAAGAACTTGGAGCCATGTTTGAACTGGGCCCAGAAAGAGATCCCAGCAGAGCAGCACAGCCAAACCCCCCTCTACTTGGGAGCAACCGCCAGCATGAGGCAGCTGAAGTGAGTGAATGTTGCAAACCCACACCCAGAGATCAGCACACGTCATGCGGATCATTCTGTAAATGCATCTCACCTTGTCTGCTCTGCAGCGTGTTTCATCCCTAACCTGCTAGTCAGGTAAACCTTCGTCAGGTCCCCACGCTCTCGAGGGGAGTACGGCATGGCTGTGTCTCCATAATGTCCCCCCAAGCAGCCACGAGAATGACAGTCTTGCTACTGCGACCAGTCTGTATAAAGTCTCCTTCACAATTAGGGCTTCACAATTAGTGCTTAGAAGAACATCTGTCAGTCTGGAAGCTGAAGTGTTTTCAGTTTATGTGACAACCCACATGGGCTTGCAGGGGTGCTTCTTGTCAGCAGGTTGGAAGCGGTGATGGGAAGATCCACCTTATCATACACACTTTGTGGACCCTGTTCTCAGTCACCTCATTACTGGGACCTTTATGTCCTTTTAGACACTGGGAAAAAGTAAGGTCTGGAGGGGGCCAGGTCAGCAGGGCAAGGCCACAGGATCCCTCAGTGACAGAGGGTACTGAACTCCTAAATGCTTGAATGGTGGCACAACTGCTCAAATCATCCCTCTCCAATTCTTGCCTGCAGTGCAGTGCGAGGGGAGAGGGAAGTAGCAGCAGGACTGGGATTGTCATTGTGTCTCTGTGCTACGACCCAAAGTGGGGAGCACAGCAGAAGCCCTGCAGCTGTGCCCCCACTGCAGGCTGCTCCTGGCAGGGTCCTGTAACAACAAATGTGCCTTCTTTTTCTTTTCTGTTTAGCCTTACCCATCCCACCCTCTCTGACGGTCTCCTTGCAGCCCTGACTGTGGCCCTGAAGTCAACCCCCTTTGACTTTCAGGGGGCACAAATCCTGTCTAGTCCAGATGAGGAAGCATTCAACTGGGTTGCTGTTAATTATGTCCTGGAGAACTTTTTCAAGGTAAAGGACAATCCTGCCTGGGGAGTACAGAACTGAGTTGAGCAACTCCCATTAGCAAGCAGCCACAAGACATGTGGAGGGATCGTTAAAGCCCTGTACTTTAAACAATGCTTAAGCACAACTTCCACTGTCTTTTAGAGAAGGCTGGGGGACATAATGTGAGATGGTTAAAACTAGGCTGAAGGACCAAACCTCTAATATAGCCTTTCATGGACGTGTTCATGCAGTTGGCCTAACAGATGTGAGGCTTTCTGGACAGCACATCCAGGATGCTCACACAGATAACCTTACATAGCCTGGCCCTGGGGCGTCAACAAGAACTCCACTGCCCTGAGTCCCTGCAGCTCTAGCTCAGTACCGCTGTCAAACAGGCGTTGCTGCTATGTCTGTGGGGTGCTGTGGGATTGCCACCGGAGTCCAGCTGTCCCATAGGCCATCCTGTGGACGGTGGACAGAGAAGCAGAGTCTTTTGCTGCCAAAGCAAAAGCCCATCAAATTTCCTCTCCTTGAGACGCTAGCGAGAGTATAGCTGGGTGTCCCCAGCACAGGCGCCTGGTCTGTATTCAGAACGCACTCGCTAAACAAAAAGAATAGATTTAAGCTTCCTTGCTCTACCCATGGCTTCTCAAGCCAAAGGGTCTCAAGAAGAACTCAAAGGGCAAGAGAAAGGTGGGTTAGACCGAGTTATTCCACAGAAGGGAAGTGAAAGGCAGTTCTGATAACCAGCACCAAGCATGCACAGGTTAGGGAATTGCTAGCCCTGCTGGCAGCAACACAGCCTCCCTCGGCCAGGGACAGAGTGCTTACACCCATGTAAACTTTCCTGCCTGTACTGTTAACTTCAGCATTGCCAAAATCAGTCCTGCAAGACTGCAGGAGATGAAACCACAGGGTTCTTCTGACAGGAGGATCACTTTAGCATCAAGGCAGCACTTGAAGCCCATCTGCCCACCAGGAAACCTCCCTCCCATTCCCCACCTCCACCCCCCTCTCCTCCCCTGCTCCTACCTGCCAAGACCAGTGCCATGAGGTGAGCCTTGTTTGCTCTTGCTGGCTGTGGGGAGCTCTCTGCGCAGACGGCAGTGCTTGTACAATGGCTCCTCTATTCCCTCCAAAGCCACCAGTTTAGCATCCTTATGTCCTGTGGGCAAAAAAAAAAGTTGGGATGTACTGCACCAGAAAGCTGCTTTCTCTGTCTGTGCAATAATGCTTGCATCGGACCGTGACCTAGATGTAGAAGTCTTAAGAACTGACCTCTCTGGTTCTTTTTGGGTCAGTACGACTGGCGAGGACAGTTGGTCCCCTCCGGGAAGGGGATGGTAGGAGTCCTGTCCATGAGAGGAACCTCAGCACATCTCACTTCCAAGGTGGAAGAAGGGAACCAGGCACCAAAAGAGGGAGTGAGGCTGCAGCTATATGGACAGACGCACAACGTGTACACTCATCACTGCCCCTGCCATGGCACGGACCAGCTCCGCAGCAGGCTGCTCTCTATGCTCATTCAAGTGAGTATCTGCCAGAAGGGCATTTGCAAGGCTCCTGGATACAATATCAATCCTCTGCACTGAGTAACAGTTGCATAAGGCATAGCTGCTAATGGGCAAAATGTCAATCACTGTCTTTAATAGAAGGGATTTGCATATATCTAAAAAAGCCCAGTGCATTTGTCGAACATACTCTCTATGCCCAAATCGACGCCCTCCAAGCAGACACATTGGCACCCATTCCAGAGTTTCCTACTTGCAGGCTCTATTTGGTTCCTTACTTAATACGCACGAGCACAAAGTTGCTCTCCAGAGGTGCTAAGATCACCTTCAGGGTAGAGCGAGGCAAAGACTTCCCTTGGCTCCTCTGAACTGCTCCTCCATCTTAGGAGGGCAGCCTAAACAACAGCACCCAGGAACCAACTGGGACCTTTCATTTGGGATATTTCTGTCCTTTGCTGACTTTAACCCTGAAGCAGTCTTTAAAAGAGCAATATTTCATTTTGAAAATATACAGGCGTTTTGGTTCTTCCAAACTTTATTTCACTTGAGGGGGGAGGTGGCAGGATCTGATGCAAAGTCAGGAATCAGTCTCCACCAAAACTGAATTTCTCAGAAATAAATTACTCACTGCCCATTTACTTGCCTCCCTATAAACCACACCTCCCCTTATTTGAGACCTGAATGTCCCACATGGAGACCCACTTCACCCCAGTCATATTGGGGAATTCCTAGAGATGGGAAACACTGATTCTTGAGAGCCATTTGGAAAGCAGACCAGAACAGCCTCCTCCTTGCAACTAGAAAGAGTACAAGATTCATTGAAATTGTATTTCTGGCCTAAGGGAGAGAAGTAGGACCTCCCACAGAAGGTCCAAGCATTGCAGCTTGGCCTGAACCCTGCAGGAGCTGGGAGCCTGCTGCATCAGTCTTGCAGTTGACTAGTTGAGATAAGGTTTGGCAAACCTTTTGCAGCCTGATTGCTCATTTACAACATCGTAGTACAAGAGGAAAACTGTTCTTCATTGTGTTGCAATTTGTCTTCCTTTATGAAGCCCTGGGATGCCAACCTCCTCTCTTGCTGCCTGTGCCCCTGTTTTATTCTGCCTCTCTAGGATCAGAGAAGTGCTAAAACTGTGTCTAATCCCTGCTGGCCCCTCACCTACTCCAGGGAAGTGCAGTGGCAATCGGTGCATGCTGGGCCTTGTGCTGCCCGTGATGACACATCGGACATCCCCGGCCCTGAGGAAGTCTTCAACATCACTGGCTCCAGCAATCCCACCGCCTGCATGAGACTTGTGCAAAGCCTGCTCAACTCTTCCTCTTCCTGCAGCTTCTTCAAGCATTCCCTCAGCAGTATTTTCAAGCCTCTCCGGACCAGGTTTCTGGTGGGTTCTCATTCACACTGGGGTAGGCAACTGGTATGGAGAACCCATGAAATGGGACCAGTTTGGTCATTAATAAATACAGTGGGAACAGCCATGCTGTGCCCAGAGGGCCAGTGCTCTGGCTAATGGTGCATACACAGCACTAATGCTGTACACATGGACTCCTGCCCTCTCCCCCTCATTTGCACACAGCTGTTCAAGTATGGACCACAGGCTTCCCACCACCAACTGTGGTAGGGCTTTCTTCATCCATGTCTCAGCAATGTCTGCTTCTGAGACAAACTTTGGGGCTCCACAGAGCCGTATAGGACCTCACCTGAGCCAGCAAGGATAGGGCAGTCAGGAGCTCTGTGCTGAGCAGGTCTTCCCACACCAAGCATGTGGTGAAGCTGAAGATCCTCTGCCACTGTGAGCAAACATCTGGACATGCTCCACCACAAGCATGCTTATATCTGAGACCCTGGATCTGGTGTCCAGAGACACTGGGATGTTAAGCCAGGACCATCTCAAGATCCTAGAAGAAACTGAGTGCATTTCAGTGAGGAAATGCAGAGGGCGGAGTTTCAGAAGTCTCCCCAGCTCCCTGCTCCTGAGAGCCTCCCGTGGACACTGTGCCAAGGAGCAGAAGGACTAGCCTACTTATCCAGGCAGGGCCAGGAAAGCTGCTGCATGCAAGCTAGAAGCAGTCCTGTTTCCATCTCCAGACAGTGACAGATCCGCTTGTTTTCCTTGCGCCCATCAGACGCATTGCAACCAACACAGGCACACAGAAAGGGCACCCTGGCAATGCGCCCCAAAGCTACTGCCGCTTACTTTCCTACAGGCCCTGTATGCAATGCAAGGATGCAGAGCGCAGTCCAACCTGATGATTATTTCTGCTGCTGTTGTAGGTGATTTCTGAGGCTGTGGACTTCATGAGAGAAACTGTACCCTCTCCTGACTTGGGTCAGGCAGTCAAGAGGCTTTGTGGGATGTCCGTCAAAGAGGTAACTGTGGAATAACTTAGCGTGCAGGGAGAGTGGGAAGCAAGGAACAGTCTGTTGTAAAAGCCCATGTGGCTCAGACTGACAGAGCCATAAGTTACTGTCTCCCTCAGGGAAAAACTTGGATTTGCCTGGGGTGGTGGGTTTCGGGGTTTTTTTTGGTTGGGTTTCTTTTTTTTTTTTTTTTTTTTTTTACTTTGAGGAAACAAGCTCCACTTATTTTCCTTCCTCTCAAATCCCAGCTGCTGCTGGTAACACCTGGATTTAATTAAATGAAAGGCCACAAGTACCTTTTTGCTGCATATCAAGGAGTAAACAGGAAGGCTGTCTACTCACTCCTGTACATTACCTTGGCCTTTCTGTTATCCTCCTCTCCTTAAGTGCAAGGAGATTGAGACTCCAGGGGCTTTCCCACTTCACCTGGGCCTATGGAGACCCAAGCCAGGGGGAATTTGTAAGTTCCTTCCCTCAGTTGGTGGTTTATGAGATCACCCTCATTTGCACCTACACTGACCGAGCATCCACAGTAACGTTCAAACCGGACAATTTCTACAGGGTTTGCTTATGGGGTAGCAAAGTTCATAAGCAGTCCCCTAAAGCTTTCTCTTCTGGATAGAAGAGAAAGATCTTGTTAGTGCTCCTATTGAGAGAAAGGCTGCAGCATTAGCTCAACCTAATTAGAGAGCAGAGAATCATACCAAGCAGTTCACCTGCAAGGCAACTGTAGGAGACCTGGCTGCCAGCCCTGCTGCTCTTGGAACTGCCTGGTCTTTAATAAGATGAGAACAAAGGCACTAAGAGATGACACTCGTTCCCAGACCGCAGCCCAGTGGATGCAGGAAACATGGTTTCAGTCTGCACAGGACATAAACCCCTCATCCAGTCTCACAGTCTGTCCCAGAGCAGGAAAGGAGAGGTTATAGCAGGCCTGAAATTCAGCTACTGAATATTTACTTCTTTTATTTTTTCCCCCATCTTTGGAAATAACATCAGCTGGTCAAGGAGTCCCAAACAAGCCTGGATACACTTGCTGATTACTGCACTGTGTCTGCCTTCATCTTTCATCTCAGTACAAAGGGATACACGTTTGACTTTGACGGGTCTGTTTGGACTGCATTCCAGAAGAAGGCGAGTTACCTACAGTGTGGTATTTCCAATTACAAGGGAGGGTTGGTTTCAGTAAAGCCGCCTGTCCCCACTCCTACAAGCCCTAACCAGCTAGGTTTCTCCAGCAAGATGCTTTTGCAAAATAAATTCACAATTGTGATAAGCAAGAAAACCAGTGTCAGAGAGCTAGAGATTACACTTGTCCCCACTGAAAAACACATAGGTCAAAACCTTATCTGGAGCAATACCATCTTTAAGAGTCTATGCCCAATAGGGAAGGAAGTATGGCTTGATCACCACTTAATGCTAAGGACAAACTGCTGATAATATTTCCTGAGCCAAAAGATGCTGCCCTACCTCTTCACAATCACCTATATACTAGTGAGGCTTTATAACTGGCTTATAAGGTCTGAAATTGCTTCAGGATCTGGAGCCCCTAAGGAAAGGGGGATTTGATTCAGGTCCTCCCCTTCACAAAAGAAAAGACAGCCTATTCCCAGACCTCTTCTCAACTCACCAGCAAAGGCATGGTCCCACTGAGCAGGGCCACATCAGTGATAGTGGTTCAGTCAGCCATGTGGTGATCATCAGACTAAGGCAAGGTAATAAGGTAGGTCCAGGGTCTGTCCAGGGTCCATCCGGGGAGCCCAGTCTGGAAAGCCAGAGAGAAGCAACCTACAACATAGGTCTGAGGTTCAGCCAGGCAGCAGGACGAGAGACAGAACTACCCACAATGTAGACCTGAGGTCCACCTGGGAAAACCAGTCAGTAAGCAGAAGCAACAGCGCACACCTATAGCATAGCTCAGGAAACAGGTAGCTGCCCAGGCCAGAGCTTAAATGGAGCTCCCAGGCCCATGGGCAGAGGGAGTGGGTGGAAACCCCAGGTGAGGCTAATCAGGGCAATTAAGGTCTATTAGTGCACTCAGGGCACTGAGAGTGGGAGAGCTCCTCATTTCAAGCCTAATCCTTGGATCAGTCTCAAATAAAGTATATGAGGCCTTGGGCCTGTGCACAGAAACACAGCTGGGGTCCAGACTGTCTGCTTCTCTTCTGACCTCTCCTCCTTTTTATTTCAATAGATGGGTGATACATCTGGCTGGACTCTTGGGTACCTGCTGAGCCTGACCAACACCATCCCCCAGGACAGCCCAGGCTTCCTCAAGGGGATCGAACCAGGGGTCTGGTCTTTGCTCCTTATCCTCTTTGTCGTGCTGCTCACTGGCTCTTTCATGCGCATCTCATACCGAGTGATGGTCAAGGAAAACAGCTTCAGTAACAGGAACAGCAGTGTTTTTGATGACAACTGACAGTTATCCTGGAACTTAATACTCTTGCCGGAGGGCAGTTAACAGGGTACATACAGAAATCACACACGTGTAAGTCACTAGTGAATGCAAGTGATTTTCCTGCAGGACTCGCAGAGCCTCAGTGCCTTATTTCAACTTGCTAGCACTTGCACTACTGTACTTTGAGACAATGGATCCTGCTCTGCAGGAAACCAGTGATTCCCGGTGGATGGCAAGCTATTCATTCTCCAAATGAGAGAGCAGCCTGCACAGGTCTTGCTTGGGCTGCAGCTGAGATTACTCACGTCAACCTAATGAAACAATGCCTCTGAGCAGGCAGGCCCTGAGCTATTGTAAAGTTAATATTGAATATTCCTGTCTAATCAGGAGAGGTGGTGTCTGAAAAAAGTGCTCTGTCCTCTTCTGTGCCCACAAGAGAGACGATACCTGCAGTACCGCCACTAGTGGAGACTGGAACAGCATTAAAATATAGTCGGAATATAACAGCCAAGTTGCTTCCATGTTCTAGGGAAAAAGCAGGTATTTTCTGCCTGCTACTATTGATCTGTCTGTTCTTCCATCTCAGTGATGCAACCCTTCCAGTGAATGCTCCTGCTGACCAAAAATCCTTCAAAACCAATGCTTTTTAGTCTTGGTCTCCACAAAATGTGCAGAGTGTCAAAGGAGAAGCAAAGGGCACAGACACGCAGCTGGAGTTCCTGTCCCTCAGCTGAGTCATGGCAACTCAGGGTTAAAATTGTCAATTTAACCTCTTTAACCAGGAC
The DNA here is from genome assembly GCF_964195595.1 of Calonectris borealis. Classification (NCBI taxonomy): domain Eukaryota; kingdom Metazoa; phylum Chordata; class Aves; order Procellariiformes; family Procellariidae; genus Calonectris; species Calonectris borealis. The sequence goes on from NC_134332.1 coordinate 6,394,359, forward strand.
TTAAATTAACACATTTAATTTCACATCTGCTAAAACAGGATGCATGTTGGGCTGAGGTTCACCGGTTCATTCATTTGCACTCAAGTGCTTGTCTTGCTGACTCTGAAAGTGAAGTATCTCATCTAATATTGTCCTTTAGACAAGAGCAGACCCAGGAACAGAAGCTCTCCTAATTGTCAGTCCAATGACTTTCATATTAGACTGTGACCACAGTTACTTTATAATCCAATACTCAGGATTCCTCTGGGATTTGGCAGTCATTCCAGTTCCTCTGGTCTGCTCTGCTCGTCTAAAAGATGAGGTGCTGTAAAAATTCTCTGTGTTATTGTGAAGAAAAGGGATCGATTCAGACCAACGCTTTCCTTTTACTGAAGCATTTACAGTTCACTTCTCGGATTGCTTCGGAGACTTAAACACACAGGCTGTTAAAAGCCTAAGGGACGAGTGTCTCCAACTCATTTCAGACCACTTTAAACAGAAATTTAAATGCTCACAGATGCAGTGATGTGCCTCACAGGATTTTTAGCGCTACCATGGCACCCAAATCCTCTCAAATCTGATTATTAATCCCTTGTGCTCCCAACTCATATATAGGACACCCCCCTTCCCCCATAATATTGGGGTATTCATAAATTTGCAGGCCAATTAATGAAGGTTTGGAACCTGTCAGTCAAGTTTGGAGGGGTGTGGAAACAGATTTAAACGAGCTTCATATTCATTTCTTTGAGTCGCACATTAGATATTTTTAATTATATCATGTTATTAAAGATGTTTTAATAGACTGTCTGTGTTATTCTTGGCAAAAGATCAAAGCGGGGGTTTTATTGTGAATACAGAGTGTTTCAGTGAGGAGGATGGGGGATGCTGATTTTACCTCTGTTTACTCAAGAGCTGTTATGCTGTGTACTTTCGGGGTACACAATGAGAACCCCTGAAGGCACTTTCTTCCCAGTGGCAGGCAGGCAGAAAATGACTTCAGATAACCTGGCTGCTGGTATTTAGTTGATGAGAGACGTGTCTACATCTTTGATGTGTTCTTTGCTCAAACCATCTGAAGAAGGTAGGAGGGTTTCAGGCAAGCCTGTATAGAAAAAAAAAAGAAGAGGTTACCAGGGAGTCAGTGATATTGGGGAAATTCCTGAGACTTCATTCCTCCCGCATATGGAAATGCAATCACTAAACAGACCTCTGTGACCTGTCAGCCCATAGGAGAACTGTAGGATTCCTGGCTGAGATTTGCAACCTGCCCAAGAATCCTACCACTGTCAGAAATGGAAATAAGCCAGTGAGATACCAGGAACCCCAAGACTCCAGGTGTTCTGGCCCGCTCAGTCATTACACCTTCTTGATTTTGAATACTAGATCACAGGGTCCAAGAGAAAAGGACATTGGCTGGAACTTCGCCAAGCTCTTGTTTAGAAGCTTTGGGACTTCCATGCAGATAATAAGTGAGCAATTAGGCAAGAAGCTCAGCATGGCCTCCTGACACTTTACTTTTGCCTCACACATGCCACTGAGCTGTATTGAGTGATGGCACATACAGATGGCCTAACTTGCCCCATTAAATCCGTGACGCTCAAGCCACCATTTGACATCGAGCCACCGCTCTGCAATGCAACAACCCACAACCACTTGATTTAGAGCAGATCCTAAATTCTTGAGCTAAAAGCTGCTGTTCTCGTCAAAGGCACAGTGAGACATTTCGATGGCTGAAGTTCTTCCCCCGCTGGTCCACACACTGCAAGCAGCAGCTCCGCTCCCTCCTTTCCCGTCACTCCTTTCAAATACTGCCACTGCTGTCTTCTCCTGCCGGCAGGTCGTGGGGGCAGGCAGGAGCAGGCGTATTTGTTATCATACAATGACTGTGCTGCCCATCCTGAGCTGCAGCCTCCAGCAGCTAGGGTTACCAGGTGAACTGGGCTTGGAATGGGCGGTTTCACGGTGCGTATCATTTTCGTTCTATCTGGCAGAAAAAAAAACTACTTATAGATGTATTTACTAGATGATGAGCTAGATTGGTATTTTAAAAGCCCTGAAGTGTGTTTTTAGTCATAAAAAAGACAAGTAATAACAAAATTGGGAACCTATGAGAAGAATAGAAACTAATAAAAGTCACACATTCTTTTCTCCCAGCTCTCTATAGAAGCAGCTCCTTCACGTCAGCACTACGTAAGTTTGCAGAACTAATCCCCAGATTACCTGGACAGCAGAAATATACTTAAAAGGAGATTCTAGACTAACTCACTCACTTTGAAACTAAGATGCTTGCAGCCCTTTGGTTACAATGCAATTGTGGAAATGATTAATAATGAAGATTTTCTAACTGTCCATAAATTCTTTATGTTTATGCATAGTTCCCGTGCTTCTCACTCAGGCTGAACCATGGGAGAGCTCTTCTCGCAGATAAATGTCTGCTCACATGTAACTGCAGTTCTGCTGCTGTCAGCAAGTATCAATAAGAAGGAAATTTTTTTAGATACAAAAATTGACACCAGAAAGCACTTTCTCTATTTTAGCTCCAGAAACACAATAGGTTAGCTGACTTGCTGCGGGCTAGAGTGGCCTAAATTTAATTTCCGCACATTTTTAGGAGTATATTAGCTCCTATCTTTCTTCCAGTTTACACCATTTCCAAAGCATCATGGATTCCTAACCAGTACATCCCATCTGGGTTGTACCAATGAATTCCCATGAATATTGAGAGAAATATCGGTTTATTGCCTGCAGTCCAGTTCTGCAGTACGAAGTTCACCACCACAGGACCAGAGTTGTTTCTTTCTTTCCGTTCTGACGCACCCAGGCTCCCTGCGGTTGTAGAAGAGAGACCTAAGCTGAGTCCTAACCTCCCCCTCGGTACCCGGCTGTACTCGAGGTAGGGCTGTAGACAGGTGCTGCTTTTAGAGATGCAGGTATTTCATGGATGCTTATGGATGAATTAGTTCACCGGGATTTCACAGAGCTGGACTCTCTATCAGGTGCTGTCACAGACTTCTAGCTTATCTTGGCAAGTCATGAGAAGGTCATGCATGCTTCAAGGACTTTGCAAAACTTGTCATAATGGCTGAGGTCCAGCTTCCCACTAGTAATGCAGTGATTGTGACTCCTCCTCTCCTTGAGATACTGTCCTGCCTGTGAAGATATCCAGTTCAGTGGTTAAGGGAAGGTCTCCAGAATAGCAAGGGTAGAAACAATGTACAGCACCAGGCGCTGCAGTACTTGCACTCATTTCAGTTGTTTGGGGCTCTTATAATAAACAATAGTGAAATAACTTGAAATCCACAACCACTGGTGGAACAAATCCAGCAGAACATGAGAGGAATGCCTTTTAGGATGGCTGGATTTAGACGATCAGTACATTTTTATTTTGTTCTTATACCATGCCAATGAGCATGTATCTGAATATCTTCCAGAGAAGTAGGAAGCCATATGATGTTTATATCCTACCTCATGGACTGTCACTCCTACCTCAAGATCTAATTCAGACACACTGAAGTAGATGGAAATGCTATCAGAAGAACAAGCCTGAATGAATACTGGGATCAGTAAAACCCCAATTTTTGCCACAGCTCTCTTAATATAAAAGTCCTTTCATAATGCCATCAAACCCAGGCAAGTCAAAGTGTTTTGATGTTTTGCAAATGCAAACATTGCTGTGTACTCGTACACAGTGGAGACCAGGCAGAAGAGGTGTCTTTGACCTGGTTTCCAATGTGCCCTCGATATGAGATATTCAGAGCCTTCTTGCAGTAGGGTGCTTTTAGATCCCCTGTTTGAGTCAGGTAAACACAGAAAGTAAGCTGTTGCTCCCCTGACTGTGTAATGACAGGGATTAGTCACAAGAGGGAGGCTGGCAGAACAGCGCCTTAAGCCTCAGGAAATCTCCAACACAGCTAGTAGCTGCTCCCACCACAAATCACATAAATTAGCAAGCAGGCTCGTCTGGAAACTCGTCAAGGAGACTCCTGATGTGGGCACAGATGAAAGACACACTGCAGTATGGAAGCTCTCTACGTGTGGGATGTGAAAGCAGCTCTAATCAGTGATTTAAGAAGCTGTGGCATTAGTGGAAGAAGGCCTCTATGCAGGGAGATGGGCACTAGCGTGGAGTATGGATGAAGGCTTTTTTGGAAACAAGAGGGAGAAAGAATAATCCCTAATAGGAAGAGGACTGCACTGGGAATGAAGAAGAGGAGGTCTGAGAGAGACAGAGGAATGATAAAATCAACTTTTGTGTGAAGGAGAGCTTATTTTTGTTCACAGCAGGGGGTGTCACCATATGCGCTCCTCATGATCGAATTAGTCACCACTTCTTGTGGAAATTCTCCGGAGAAACAGATCTCCCAAGTGAAAGAAGGCGATACCTACAGGGCTTATCGCTGGACAATGCACAGCAGTGGAGCTGTGGAACCGAATGAGGGAAACTTTATGGGAACAGTGTTCAAAGTTCACTGGTTTTAGACATGAAGGAGATGTAAGCTGCCAATTAATGCTGAACCTTACATCAAGTAAAAGCTGGTTTAGCATTACCTTCTTTTCATGGTAATCACTGACAAGGTTTAAGACTCTCTTGAGTGCAAGCTTTGAAGTGACAGGCTCGCGGCCTTCTTCTGAACTGAGGAGCTCAGTGTAAATCATCAAACCAAATGGAAGGAGCTCTTCCACACAGCTTGTGGTTAAACCGTGGGACTCATCATGACAGGAGGTTGTTTATGCAAAAAGTTTACATTGCTGAAAAAGGTGATTAGATAAATTCATAATAATCCATTGGGGCTATTAAACAAAAAGTTATTTGCTTGTGGCTAAAGAATTGCCTGAACCACCTGCCACATCCGTATATGTCTACCCTGTTCTTCTTTGGCAACTGCTGCTGATTTTTAGAGAAAAGATACTGGTCTGGATGGATCCCATGTGGCTTGATCCCATCCAGCTGTTCCTATTTCTCTCAAGCAGGAATCCCACAACTGCACCTCTCACTCACCAGTCTCTGGAAGCAGCCTCTCACCTTCAATAACTTCAATCTCTCAGGAGCAATAATTTCTAGAAAACAAAACATTGTTTATCCTTAGAAGTAACACTCAGAAAGACTAGAACGACAAAAGGTCTGCACATACCAATGTCATACTTCAGTATTACCGTAAACCTGGAACGACCCCAACACCAAAAGCTTTTCAGTTCTGCAGGCAGGCTTCCACTCACATTCATTCTGCTGTGCCCCTCTCTTGAACTTAGGGCTTCAGATTTTTACCTATATAAACAGAATTAGTTCTGTGATTTCTGTTTGGGCTCCTGCCAGCCCCAACATCATCCCAGCCCCGGGTACTAGTCTCAGTTTAGACTAAGATGCTATTTCAGAGACACAGACTGCTATCTTGCTAGTTAAGTGTCAAGAGAAGAATTATAGCCGTTGTCTGTCTGCCTGCCAAGGGGAGGGATCGTCTCTATACACCCCATAGCACACAAAGAACCCTGGTTCAGTAAAAGAGGAATGCAATACTCAAAAGTTAAAGAAAGTCTCTCCCCACTCTGCTCAAACCAATTGTATTTACAGCAAATCTGTTTCCATGCTGAAAGCTGTACGGATAGTTAAAAAAAACCAACCAAAATAATTACAATAAAAAGTTAAAAGATAACTGCTATATAGTTCAACAAAACAGAAATGCAATTTCCAACTTAGTTTTAACTTCACTACCATGTCTTTCTTTGGATTATACCCAGGGACTTTGGCCGCGTAACAGTGGCCCCTAATGTTTTCCAGTATCCCTGTTACAGCCATTAATTGACACAGCAAACTTGCAGATGGGAAATTTAGAAGCACCTAAATGAGGTGAAACCTCCTGGCTTGACACTAGCAGCAGGGTTTGAGGAGAGCTTTCAAAGAAATCAAATACCAGATAAAACAGATGTCTTCAATGAAAACATGATGTGGGAGCCACATACCTCCCCACCTTGGTCGAGCTCTTCTCTTCTCTGCTATTCCAATTGCTTTCCAACTGCTCCCCTGCCCCGGGAATCTGCAGCAGCGTCTCTGTGCAGGCTGTCCACTAAACCAATGACAATTAGAAACACACTTAAGCATTTTGCTTAGGCACGACCATGGAATGTGCAATTTTTTTCCCCCAGAATTAGCCCAATTGTCAGTACGGACGGTTTGCCTTTGAAGGAATGCTTCGTGTGAGACAAGGTTTGGCAGAAACCTGTCTCGTTACTTGCCAGTTCACCTTCTGGTACACGCTAATTAGGTTGCTGGGCTGCCACAGCATTAGAAGTTGGAGGGCTAAGATGGTCGGCAGCTCCAGCAGCTCTCCATAGAGACTCCTGGCAGCTTGGCTGTGTTCCTCCTCACAGAGAGCTTAGAAATACTGGCATTTTACTTTAATTTAAAAAATGCAAAAATATTGAAAATAAAATTTTCATTTCCTGTGGATCTGTATGTAGCTAAGAAGAGAAATACTGACTGACTGGGATAGAATTTGCAAAAATAAATGTCACATGAATAATTTGAAATGCCTCCTAACCCATAGATCTTCAGGTGGCTGAATCTCCCAGGGAAACCTCTGGAGGCTCAATCACAGGAGCAAAGTTTTAGCTACCCCATAGGGTGCTATCCCCCGCTCTGCGGGGTGCGATCCTGCTAGCATTTTGGAGGTAGATATAGCAAGTCTTAACTGAGCAGAGTATTTCCACTTTTTTGCTGCCACTGGGAACGCTGGAGGTGGCAACCATTTCTCACTCTACACATTACAGAACAGCTTCCCAAACATTAAAGGCAGCGCGGGCTGAAGCACAAGTTGTGAGAAGCACCAGCTACAAAGGCTCATGTTTCTAACAAAGTAAGGAAATAGATCTTTGTCACTGATGCGCAGTCCTTTGCTTTCCGGCCCTGGCTGAAAAAAACCTGTATCTGCATTAAATACAGCAGCACTTGTATCAGCAAACCTCCTACCAGCCCTGCAGTGGCTCCCCCTGCTCCATTTTAGGGATAGTTTTCTAGGGCTTCATGAGCGCAGAGGCTTGCTAACGCTGTTCTGAGTATGCTCGATGAGAATTTATGCTGAATGTGCTTTCCTAGACAGCAGAAAACAGGCAAGACATTCTACATTCTCTCTTTTTAATCAGAAAGAAGACAGTATTCATTTTTTACGTTACTCTGAAAAGACATTATCACATCCCGGAGGATAATCAGTCTTTATTGATTATTACAGCGTTGTGTGAAATCTTGAGCAAGTCTGGTCCGGATTCATCCCGGCTGCCTTTGATACTTAAATGATACCGAGATTTTGGATTCGGTCACCTCAAACACCTTTACAGAGAACAGGAAGGTGTTGTCAGAGGGCTATTCAGAGCTGGAGCGGGCCGAGCCATCCCTTTCCACTGACTCTGGTGTGAACGCAGTCCAGAGCTACCTATTCGGATCAATGTCTGTAATTAGGTGGGATAAATCCGGACCCCAATGCCTTTGCATTACTCAGCTATCTCGAAGTAAACTGCATAAGCCTCCTGCATTCTGGCTTCGAATGTGGAGGATGAGCCGTACGTGTGTCTTCCTAGCCGTGTCTGGGCACCTCTGGGGCTGATGAAGGTCTTTCCCAGGATCCTCTCAGGTCACCCCAGATACCCTGGGGCTCTTCCCAGGGTCTCTGGAGCTGCTCCGAGTACTCCTGGGCTCCTTCCAGCATCTCTGGGCGAGTATGTTGTTTACATACCAGAAATATCAATCACCATAACCTTTGTGTTAAGCCAACTACCAGAGGCTATTCGATCTCCAGCAAAAGTCTTCACAGTGCTATTCTTCTCCTGCCCAGCTCCTCACCTGACCCAGTCACAGAAGCAGTAGGATTGTTAACCAAGCATAGATCGTGGTATATATACAAGCCATAATGTACCTCCGTCTCATACGAATGCATGAATGACACAGACTGCCAGCCCAACGTGCTCTGTTTGTGTAGAAAGAATTGAGGTCATCTGCTGCTTTTGCCTCAGATCGCCCCCACATCAAGGCAGCAGTTTGAGACTAGCTGGGTTTGGAGAACTCAATTAGCAATGTCTTTCAAGTTTTAGCTACAGTACGAAACAAGAAGAGATGCTAGGACTTGTAGACCTTGCTGACATCCTAATGAATACGTATAATCATAAAAAGGCTCTGCTAAAACAACAATCAAAAGTATGCTCAGTAGAAGCTGTGACCAATAGATGAACTGTCTACGCAAGAATGTGCTAACTAAGTTGGATGATAGAAGGCGAACAGTGCGGCAGAGTAAGAGACAGAGAAAAGGTAAACGAGGGAGACATTTATCTAGTTTGGGATGCTTGGCTGCCCCATGACAGGGCTGCAACATGAACATGAAGCCCAGGACAGAGGTGTCACCTAGTATAGTGCTGCTCTGCTCACCCTCGGAAAGACTCGGTGGGCCAGCCGCCCACCTCGAGGCCTGTGAGAGGATGCCACCTCACACAAGCTCCCTCCCAGGCGGGCACCACCTCGTGCGAGCGCTCCCCTCGCAGCACTGGGCCTTCCCGCAACAGAGCTGCCGCTAACCGGCTCTCCCCGGCCACCAGCCCCCCCAGAGCCCACGCAGGCTCCCCGCAGCCCCAAGCAGAAGGCGGACAGCCCCCGCCACTCGCCGCTGCCGCAGGCCGTGCCTTGGCCCAACCCCTTCCCGCCGCCCGGCGCGGAGCGCGTTGCCATAGCAACGACCGCCCGGTCCCGCTGCCTCAGGCGGCTGCGCGCCAGAAAGTGCTAGAAAGGCGCCGCAGCCCGCGCCTGCGCAGACCGGCTCCCTGCCCCCACGGCGCCGCTGCAGCGCCCCGGGGCCAACGGAGGGTGGGGGAAGGCGGGGGAAGGCGGTGGCGGCGGGGCCGGGCGAGGGAGGCCCTCCCGGAGGAGCGGAGGCGAGAGGCAGGGGGGTGCCCGGGACCCGCGGGGGAAACGGCCCGGCCAGGTTTCCCCGGAAACCGCCCTCCCCCTCTCCCGCAGTAAGGAGGAGCTGCCGCCTACGCTGCGCAAAGTGCGCACACGGCTTCGGGAATAGGCGGCTGCGCGAGCCACCGCCCAGGGCCTGCTGCGGAGTCATTGCGACGGTTACTAGGACACTTTGTTTTCATCCAATCAAATGACGTTAGCTCATCCCTGAGGCCGACAGCCAATCATGCTCGACATCAATCATTCAATTAAGCCAATCAGGAGTGTCCTGAGCGAGTAGGGCGGGCATTCGTGGACCCCGGTTGCCTAACAGTAAAATCAACAGACAGACGGGCGGAGCAAATAGGAGCCAATGATTTGAATGACAGCGTTTCGACCAACCAGATTTCCTCATTTTTAGAGCCTCTTTATGAGTAGCCAATAGCGGCTGTGAATGGTCGCCTGGGAGGGGAAAAGAAGGCTGCGCGCGCATTCCGCTGCTATATAAGCCTTGGCCGTTGCCTCACGCAGTCAGAGTCGGTTGGGGGAAGAGTGGCGTGGGGTGATAGTGAGCTGTGCCGCCGCCATCATGAGGGAGATCGTGCACCTGCAGGCCGGGCAGTGCGGAAACCAGATCGGGGCCAAGGTCCGGGCGGTGGGCAGGGGGCGGTGGGGGGAGGTGATGGGGGGGGGGCCCCACGCCCGCCCCAGCCGCCCCTGACGCGATTTTCTCCGGCAGTTCTGGGAGGTGATCAGCGACGAACATGGCATCGACCCAACCGGTACCTACCATGGAGACAGCGACCTGCAGCTGGAACGCATTAACGTCTACTACAACGAGGCCACAGGTAGGGCCCGGCGCCCCGCCCGCCCCCTCCCCGGGCCGCCCCCGGCGCCGCAGTCACGGCTTCTCCCTGTTTTGCAGGTGGCAAGTACGTGCCCCGCGCCGTGCTGGTGGACCTGGAGCCCGGCACCATGGACTCGGTGCGCTCCGGGCCCTTCGGCCAGATATTCAGGCCAGACAACTTCGTGTTCGGTGAGTGCGCTGGGAGCGGGGGAGGGACCTGTCGTGTAACCGGCTCGGCTCGGGGTGGGGTGGGCAGGGCAGGGACGCTGCACTGCGGGCTTCACCGCCGCACATGCTCCTGAGGCAAGCGCGGCCCCGGGAGGGGGGTTAATCCTGGCGCTTCATGACGGGCATGAAATACCGGGGATCTGCGGATGGTGCATGATGGCAGCTGCTGGGAGAGCAGGTCCGAGAAGGCACAAGAGGTCGTTGCTCTTCCGATTCTCATTAGCTCCTCCATAGTATCAGGAGAAATTAAATGGCTGCTGTATCATTGATAATGAATGTTTTCCGTGTATCTGCCGAGCCATCTCAGAGGTGCTTGTGTGAAACCACAGCTCTATGCTCGATAAAATGAAAGCTTTTGTGGGGTTTCTCTGTAGCCTGATGCTCCTAAGCTTTGCTTGCAAGCAGGAAGCAGTGACCGTAATCTAATATGAAAATGGCTCTCTTCCAGGTCAGAGCGGAGCAGGAAACAACTGGGCAAAGGGCCATTATACGGAAGGTGCTGAATTAGTTGATTCTGTGTTAGATGTTGTAAGAAAGGAGGCAGAAAGCTGTGATTGTCTCCAGGGCTTTCAGCTTACTCACTCTCTCGGTGGTGGTACAGGCTCTGGCATGGGTACCCTCCTCATCAGCAAAATTCGTGAAGAGTACCCAGACCGAATTATGAATACTTTCAGTGTTGTGCCCTCCCCTAAAGTATCAGATACTGTAGTAGAGCCCTACAATGCCACACTCTCAGTCCACCAGCTCGTGGAGAACACAGATGAAACCTACTGTATCGATAACGAAGCCCTCTACGACATATGCTTCAGAACACTGAAGTTAACTACTCCAACATACGGTGATCTGAACCATTTAGTGTCGGCAACCATGAGCGGTGTTACCACCTGCCTGCGATTCCCAGGCCAGCTTAATGCCGACCTGCGGAAGCTGGCAGTAAACATGGTTCCCTTCCCCCGTTTGCACTTTTTCATGCCTGGTTTTGCCCCGCTCACGAGCCGTGGGAGCCAGCAGTATCGTGCTTTAACTGTGCCAGAGCTAACACAGCAGATGTTTGATGCAAAGAATATGATGGCTGCGTGTGACCCACGTCACGGCCGCTATCTGACCGTAGCCGCTGTGTTCAGAGGCCGTATGTCCATGAAAGAGGTTGATGAGCAAATGCTGAACGTTCAAAACAAAAATAGCAGCTATTTTGTTGAATGGATTCCTAATAACGTTAAAACGGCGGTCTGTGACATTCCACCTCGTGGCCTGAAAATGTCTGCCACCTTCATTGGTAACAGCACAGCCATCCAGGAGCTGTTCAAACGCATTTCTGAGCAGTTCACGGCCATGTTCCGCCGAAAGGCTTTCCTGCACTGGTACACTGGCGAGGGCATGGACGAGATGGAGTTCACAGAGGCCGAGAGCAACATGAACGACCTGGTGTCTGAGTATCAGCAGTACCAGGACGCTACAGCTGAGGAGGAGGGGGAGTTTGAGGAGGAGGCTGAGGAAGAGGCAGAGTAAAAGCTATGCAGATGAACACCTGTAAATTTTGTTTAAAGCTGTATGAACTCTTTCACTCAAAACTTCTCTGTCTGTGTTGTGTTCCTCTTCCTGTCTCAAAGTCACTTCAAATGCTGTACAGGCACCATTAAAGCATTTTTCACAGTGCACAAGCTCGTCTCTTTTGTTCCTTTTGGTAAGCTTTTCGAGTGCCATTTCCAAAAGTAAGCGCGTAGGTGTGTCGGAGGTCTGGAAAGGAAAAATAATGGACTTGGCGTCAGCCCTGCCACCTTGCCCGGGGCGACCGCGCTTCTCTCCCTACCTTGTAACGAGGTGGACGCCTGTTGCTTGTGTCACTGGATGTGGTGGTGTGGGAATTGAAGAAATGCCCTGGTATTCCTCTCCATACTCGAGTGTACTGGCGGAGGGGGATACCCTTCACATGGAGGATGGAATTCAGCTCCAAGCTGTGTCTAAATTTAGGTACCTGCCTGTGGGCTCCTGTTACAGGCTTCGCTCTCAGCAGGAGCAGAGGAGCTCTCCTGACCGTAATGGAGGCATAGGCTCAAATGTAGGTGTCAGCTATAGCTTACCCTGGCTGCCTGGGCAACAAAATGGTGCGGGCAAGCTGCCTTTCTCATTCAGGTGGGTGTTTCTGGCAGAAGATGAGCTGGCCTCACCCAGGCTGATCCCTGCAGCTACGCAGCAGTATAAACCCAGCAGGTAGCCGTGGCCTGTCACCAGAGCGTTGGGGACAGCCGTGACGAGCTGTGCTGCTGCTGAGGACAAACCACACTGAAGAGCTCCCGTGCATGCCGCCCTGCTGGAGTCACTTTTTTTAAAATGGGTATGTAGAGCTTTTAAAACTAAATCAGTCAGGGGTTGCTGCAGCTTTTGAAGCGAGCTGAACACCTGATACCAAATTACACTGTTTTCTCTCACGAAAACCCTGTATTAGCAAAGCAAATTTTTACTGTGGAAACAGTTAATATCTTCAGTGTTACCTAAAGTGGCAAACCTGTCGCTGAATAGCTGGACAGGAGATAGCAGGCTGCTTTCCTGCTGAAGAAATTCTGTTCAGTGTTCTTAATTGTAACTGATTTTGCGCTAAGTTTTTCTGTCTTAAAGGTACGTTTCTCCTTCCAGAGTTGAGCTGGTTGGAGTAGTTAAAGTTGCAGTGACTGTGGTGGCTCTTGGGGCAGTGGTTTCGTCTGTCTACAGAAACAGGTGGCCGGTTTCAAACCTACGCCGGAGAATACTTCTGAAGGTGAAAAGATGGCAACACATTTTTAAAGCATGAAGTAAGACTTCAAGCAGTTGATTTTTGTCCTTGATTTTAGGGTGGGTTTTCTCTTCCTCCTTTTCATTACAGTGAAGCTGGTGTGTTCCCTGGCCTGCCGGTTACTGAGGGCAGGACAGCGTTGTCCCCCCAGCACCCTTTTGGGCAGAGCTACATTAGTCAGCCTCCCCTGAAGAGCTTGGGCTGCTCTCCCCCTGCTTTCTGCAGGCTTGTGGAGAGAGGACAACAGACCTGGGTGAGTTTTAAGACCGGAGTCCAGTTGACCTTTAGGTTCATAACAGCCTTTCTCCAGGGGGCTTCAGCTTGCAGGCTACAGCCGTGTGGAGTGTGACCACAGCCCTCCCCGAGCAATCCGGCACAGTCGGGGCTTTGACACGAGACGCCCCAGAGCTGCCCGGCGAAGGAAGGGGACAGGCAAGCGTACTGCACCGGGGACGGCGGCTGCTGCGCTTGCCATCTGCCCCGGAGCGTGGTGACAGAGGCCAAAACGAACGTATTTCTCTTTGATCAGAAGGCCTGTCCAGCCTCACCTTTCGCCATCGGCGTTTAAGATGCTTCCATCCTTTCCCTTAGGCCATCCCTCAAGCTCCTGATGACTGGCCATGTGTTCAACGTCGCTTTTTCTACATGGCTTTCTCACGCCCCTGATACAAGTCTTGCTAGAGTCACATTCACTGCCTCAACATTCTCCTCTCTGGGCTCAACCGTGATATCAGCTACGGTCCAAGGATAGTTGTTTTCCCACTCTTTGATTTCATTTCTACCACATTTTGTGTCTTCCACCATCTTCTTCCTCTGCATTGCATTAGGTGCAAGCTATGAGTTTGGTTCTTTCTAGCTTATCTCCATGATTTCCCATCCCACCTTACTGAGCTGTGGGTCTTGACTTTGCTGTGGCCAAAGACACCAACTGCTGATTTGTTGAAATTTTAGCTTAATACCTTAATGCTCTGCATGGGCAGACCTTTCTCTTAACACACACAAAATGACTTTCTTCAGACCTCTCCTTTTAGGCAGTGACAAGGATCTGACAAGGATCAGGGTAGCCACCACCTATCTTGAAGACTGACACTGTTTCACTGCTTGCTTTGTGCTTTCTCAACCCCTTTGTATCATCGACCTTTTGCTTTTTATCAGACTTTAAGCTTTTTAGAACAGAATCACTTTCCTGACGAAGAAATTGTAATGCACCTGTGTAACAGGTGGGGTGTTACTGAGCCGCCTCTGCTTTAGCAGGGGGTTGGAGGCTGGAAACCAGAGGAAGGTTCTGCACAAGTCCAGGCTGGCAGCGAGGACCATGGGCTCTCCTGCAGAAAGGCAGGGGCTGCCACAGCTCCAGCACCTTGGACAGACTGGAAAAAAAATCTACCACCCATGTGAAACATTTCAGTAATTGTTCACTACTACAACACTACAGCTAATAACACTGCTACTTAATGACAGTAATTAGTATTAGTGACTTTCATTTTCACTCAGCTGATGAACTTACATGGTACGAAGCCTGTGTAGGAAGGTAGCAGTCCAGCACTGGTGTAAATTCTGTTGTTAGGCCAGTATGTTTGGGGTAATCTCTTGCCAAAGCTGCAAGCTGGGTTCCTCCACAAAAACTGGAAAACAAACAAACAAAAAACACCACCACAGTACAGTTAATTTTAAACCATATTGTTGTTACCCAAGTCATGTGCTTTGACTCCATATTAGAGAAAATATTTAAGCCAATGTACAGCAATTCTCTTTCCGGTTTTGTTTTCTTCTAATTAGGAGCTACATTGCATTGTCCCCCTTTTCCACATTATAAGTAAGTTTTTCTCCTGAGAGGTGTTGGCAGCAGCCCTGGACAGCGCTGCCTCGTACCCCAGGGGCACAGAGCAGCTCCTGGCCTAGGCGTAGTCGTCAGGATCTCTACAGCCTGGACTGCATTCCTCACCTGTGGGCATCAAGTCCCAAACACCTTGTGCTCACACACTGGGTACACCGCGGTATCTGCTGGAGTTGGGCATGCGCCTCGTCGGCTCCCGTGCTATGACTCTGCACATCTCTCTTTCCATTTAACCCCTTCGACTGGTTTTGTTTTTCCATGAGTCCCACCGACAATGATTAGCCGGTAATTCCCAAGCTAGGAGGAACAGGAAGGCTTAGGGAGCTTGTAAGGGAGAGTGTAAATCACCTTCTGGATCTGTCCCTGCCCTCCGAGGTCAGACCCAGATAAGGGGCTGTGCTGGAGGATGGATGTTGCAGCTCTGCACGTCTCTGCAGCGGCAAAACCCCTAAAGATGTCACTAAAGCTGCGCCGACCTCCTCGGCGCGCACCCTGCTCGGCGGTGAAGGGACCGGGTTCATGGAGCCGAGCAAACCGTGGGGCCATCGAACCACTTTGTGCCTGATGATGGAGCGATTGCTGCGATTCCTCAAGCGAGAGGATTGCATTATTTTGCCTGATGCAGGCAGTAAGCAATGATCCATGGCACATCCCAGTATGTAACCTAGGGCAACAGAGATTTAGGGCAGAAGATTAGAGGCTTGAAGTCAGAAGCCATCTTAGATGGAAATGTGGTATGATTTTTTCTTTTACGTGCTTATATTCCTTCAGTGCCTGGTGTGCGGCAGCTAACCTCTGCGAGCCTGGATTCTGCCGAGTCCTGCCACGGAGAAACACCTCCCTCCCTGATTTACTACGCGGCAGACGTTTCTTAAGAAATCAGGGGCAGAAAGGCTTTGCAAACAGCACATTTAGTTTTGATAATGCCTGGTTTTTGTTCCGTTTGCTTCATTTCAATTCCTATTAATGGCAGAAGGAAAGGCTAAGGAAGCCAGCACAGGGAAATGCATTTCAGCCAAAGCATGAGGCTGCCATGGGCACTGTCAGCCCTGCGGCTCTCCCCGCTGAGCCCTTTCTTCCCAGCTGAGTTTCTCTGAGCTGGGGATCCTCTATCTTAGGCTTTTTTCTACATCAGACCCATTCGCTCTGGGACGAAGGCACTGCGATGAATCCCAGTGACCAGAAAGGGCTGGAAACGTTGTAACCTGCTTTTAATGAGCTGTGTCACCGAGCTGATCAGCCCTCACCGGCGCTGGACCCGCAAGACGGCTGCATCCCGGGATCTCACTCCATCCTGGCAGCAGGAAGAAATGTGTAGCTTTGAATGCAAACTATTAACTACCGTGGGAGGGATCTCATTCTCCTGTGTAGGAGGATTACATGGCTTTATATGGGAGATCTTACAGCAAGGGGACAAAACAGTTTTTCAGTAGGGATATTTCTGCATCCTTCCCAAAAGGAGGAGAAAGAAGATCTAGATCCCTTTAAGACAAATGATGTTAGTAAAGGAAAAAGCCTTACAACCAATTAAAAGGGAGAAATCGCCATCCAAGCAGCCCAGGAAGCCATCCAGCGCTGCCATCCAGGTAGAGAAGCTATATTGCGTAAGGGAAGCGCAGATAGTTGCATCCTGTGTTTCTGCACTCAGAGCAACATTTTTAATAGCCACCATTGACCCAACCCTCAATAGATTTGCTAAATCCTTTTATGAACTCATTTATCCTCCCCTAATGTCCCAAGGAAACAAGTTACAGAATTTAATTGCTCATGATTTTTTCAACGTGTTACCTAATAGCATTTTATTTAGCTTGTACTTATAATCCCAGTTCTAATACTACTGTAAATGAAACCACTTTTCCTGTTGCAGATGAATCAACACCAACATTATATTGCTGAAATAAGATTCATGCATATAATCTACCTGATGTCGGTCAAATTCATTTATTGCTTCCTTCACACCCTGGATGTAGTTCACGCCATTAATCCAGGTGAGGCGGGGGATGAATCCAGTGTACCCTTCGGATGAAGACAAGAGAGAACATTTTCTGCTTGAGAACATACATATCGTATAAGGATCAAGCAGTCTGGAAGTGGAAGAGGTTGGGATAAATGTAAAACCTTGGCAGAGTATAGGAAGGAAAAATTCATCCATTTAAATTGTAAAATTAACTCTTACATGTGAACTACCTTTTCTGAAAGAATCTTTTTTTATTCCCAAGGAAAACTCAATGGGCTGAACTGATCTTTGTTGGTCTCCATGAGGTATGGAAGAAACATTTCATTTTCTTATAGTCTTTTCTTTACACCAACAGGTCTGTCCTGTTCTCCCCCAGTTTAATACACATTCAGGGGCTAACAATCAGGTGTCCAACCTTTCTTCCTCGTTTGCTCTGCCCATCTAACAAATTTTCACCACTTATAAGACAGAAACTATATAAAATCTAAAACTACATAAAACGTAGAGAGGTACAACCTAAAAGCAGCCAGAACTCCCTCTTTCCAAAGGAAAGGAGAGAGAAATCTGTCTTCTGCATCCTAAAACATCGATGCTCTTTCATTTCGACTGAGATATTTTGATACGCAATCCCTGTATTTGCTGTGGTCCGCTGCAGAGCGAAGCATCCCTCCCGCTGGTGTCGTACCCTTTAGGGGGGAGTTCAGTGCATCGCCCTGGGTAATTCTCCCGCTTGTGGAGGAACGCTCTTCTAGAGCGAGTGGAGAAGTTACAGAGTATAGCTCCTTGTAAGACAGAGGTTTATACATTTATGATGGTATAAATGCATAAAAACAAAGCAACGCACTGTTGCTTTGATGATTCAGAAAAGCATCTTATTTCTAGGAGAGAAATAAACCACCTCAACGGTAACAGACACTCGTCAAGCTGCTGGAGGTGGTGCAGAGCCCATGACCCATCTCTCCTTGCTTTCTGGAGCAATTTCTAGCCTGGCCCCGCAGCTGCGGGGAACTGAGGTGGCTCCTGCATCACTTCCACCTGCCCATGGGCACGTGTCCCTCAGTGTGAGCTCCACAGGGGTGACAGCATCCCGAAGAAACACCCTTGCATGGAGAGGAGCAGGGGCATTTTCCATCCCAAAGCGTTCAAATGAGCTGGAGCGACTGGCCAATGTCTCTGAGGTTTCCCCACCGGGGAGAAGGGCGACACGATTTCTTCTGAGGTGGACTCGTGCTGGACATGACCTCCCTCTCTTTTACCTGGAATGACTTTCTGTTGGATCGCATTTGGTATTTCCAGTTTTGGTAACCGATCATCTTGCTCCACATCCACTGTTTCAGCCACTCCTGGCAGTGTCACACCTTCAATTTTTACAGGCTCAAAATAAAAGCAGAAATAAAATAAACACCAGTAAAACCTGCTTCTTCCTTTGGCTCCATTGCTTAAATCACTGCCAGAACCTGTGAATGGCAACTGCCATTTCCATTTCTTCCCAGTTTTACAATGAAAGCTACTCCAAGAATTTCTGGAAAAGTCAAATTGCTGGACGAGCTGTCTGTACACAGAGGTTTTGCAAAATCCCCAGGAGAAACGCAAATCTGTTTCTCAGAGCAAGGAGCAGGAATGCCCCTTCTTGAGATTTATATCCAAGCCAGCTTTTGACTCGACAGGTCAAACCTCTAATCTCTGCCTTCAGGGGATTTGCAGAGCCCCGGCTGGCTGTGACGTGGCGAATGTCTCTGGCTCCGGAAGAACTAAGGGGCCCAAACACGTTGGTCCCGAGTGACACCGGCGGTGCCGTGCCAGGCAGCCCCCAGCTCCATCGGCAAATCCCAGTGCTTGTGTTTTGAGCGATAACGATGGTGGGAAATTCAGGTGGGAGCAGTGAAGGGGTCAGAAACCCGGCACGTAACCAAAGGTGCCAGGAGCGCTCTCTTTTCGGGGGGAGGAGGAGGGGGGGGGGGCAGCGGCAAGCCTCCCAGTTCACCCAAAAGAAACACAGCGTAACGCAAGATCTAGTGGCTGGGATTTGAAGCTAAAACTCAACCAAATAAGAAGTTAAGCCTTTTTGATTAGGAAGAGTAATTAACGATTACAACAATTTCCTGAAGACGTGGTGGATTTGCTACTGCTAGAAACGTCCGTGTACTCGATATCCCTCTACACGACACGCTAAACTTTGTCCTTGCCATCCACACCCATATGAAATTCCCTCTTCACACCCCCGGCCGAGGAAATCCCTCCCGTGCCCACCAGCCCCCAAACCCCATCCCTCCGCAGCAGCACCCCTTTTCCACGCGTCTTTTCCACCCAAGACTTACCGGTTTGCTTCCTGCCAAGGCACCGCCGAGCCGGCCGGGTCTGCACCCTTTTCCCTGCCCACAGCCCGGGGTTAGCTCGGGCAACCGCCACTCCCGCCCCTCAGACACAGGATGGTGTGAAATCCTCCGTGGGTACCCCTGAGGCAGCCGTGTCCTCGGGACGTACTCGCTGGGGTCGTGGTGGAGCACGGGGTCCATGTCCATCATCATCAGCTCTTCCTCGGCCGGCCCCAGCCCCGGTGGGAGAGGTTTTGGCCCAAGGACTGGTTCGGGAAAGCTTGTTGCAGCCCCAGCTCTCTCATAGGGGAAGTACCCTGCGGGACAGAGAGGGAGTTAAGGGAAAGGAGTAGCCGAAAAGGGACGAGGGATTCCCATCACACTGGACCTCGGCCCCCACACGCCCCTCCGGAGCAAAAGAAAGGAGCCGGGAGGTCAAAAGCATCCCCCGGGCTGTGAGCGCACCCTGCGAGTGCCGTCAGCCCCATCCAATAAACCGGCCTGCACGGAAAAACTGCACAAATATAAGTTCAATAGCTTAAAATTTATTTTAAGTGATACCCAAACTGTAAAATATCATCAGCCAAGCTATAAGATTAAGGGGGGGGGGGGAACCCATATCCTTTTCTCCCCATGGCCGCATCAGCACATCCCAAACACAGACCCCCCCGGTGTCCAACAAGGAATTCTTGCACTGGCTTCGTTACTGCTCATCGAGGAAAGGGTATGCTGTGACGCTGGCTGAGAGGAGGAAAAAAAAAAAAAAAGAAAAAAAAAAATCTTACGGCCAGTGTGTCCTAAATACCTCCGCTGGGACCTAGGGACGAGCCCTGCAGCTTGAGACTCCGCAGGCACAGCTGAGCTTGGCAACTTTTGTCTGACCTTCCCTTAAAAATATCCCATGACGTGGCTCCCCGTACGGCACCTCCAGCCCGGGTGCTTCCCCGAGCTCTGTGCCAGAAGCGAAGCCGATTTCTCCCTCCTTGGTGGTCACGGAGGATGATCACTCTTGCGCCCCGCAACAACCTTTATTGGAAAACTGTCACTATGTCAGTCTTGTCTTTTTTGAACAAACCAAATTCCTTCCATTTTTGTTCTCATAGGTCATTTTTTTTCAGCCCTCTGGTCGTTCCTGCCTTCCCCTGACCTCATGTTTGGTGGACATCCGTACCGCAGCGCAAAGCCCCACGGCTGAGACACCGACTTCCAGCGAAGGCTTCATCTGCAGAGAGTCTCGGGGCATAACTACCTGTCCCGGCCGAAACAGCGCAGAGCAAAATTTACCCCTTTCTGCAAGAGTATAAGACTTCTGATGGGCATTTAGGTTTCTAATCTGCTTATAATTGTATTATAAAGTATATATACTGTGTATAACTTTGTAAAGTATATATATTCTATATAACTGTATTCTCAAGTGTTGTCCAGCCTAGCAACAAAATTAAGACAAATCCTTGATGAAAGTGATTTTTCAATCCAATGAGCAAATTTTAAAGCCAGTTTATCTTAATATTTCCTTCATTATTAAGGAAAATATTGCATCTATTCTTTTCTTTTTATGCCACAAACCAAAGGAAAAGGAAAAATGAAGTTGGTTTGTACTTGAGAAATCCATATTAGCTCTTTTTTATGACTCTGCGTTTTCCAAACTTATTGATTCAGAAAGGTTGCGCAGTAAGGCACTATATTAAAAGCCAGGAGAGCACTGCGCGTTTGATTTGAGTAAATATCCATATGGTTTCAGTCCAGGTTCCTGGGGAGCGGGTGCCTGCACGCTTGGCCTGTGCCATGACCCCTCAATGCCAACACGGCAACCCCTGGAGCTCCAGCATAACCCTGGCTGATATCCCCAACCAACCCAGCCTGACCTCGCTTCCAGCAAGAAAACAACACGGGATTCAACTGATAGAAACCAGCGATATACTTGGTGCCCGTCAACAAGGCTTTATCAAAAAGAGACCTTGAGAAAAAGTCTTCAGACTGAGTTGGCTAAAGGCAACCACACAGATCCAACACGGCCGTGAGGTCTTTGATGTCCATCATATAAAATACCCAGGAGGATGCCAGGCAGTACTCAAAGTTTGCAGTGAAGGGTTTTAGGGGTCGCTCAGAGACAGCTCAACAGCAGGAGCTGTTGATGAAGAGTTACCAGCACAGCAAGGTGCTCCCATGGCCACATTCTTCAGGATTTCACCAACGAGCAGCAAATGTGAGCTCCCAGCTGCAAACGTTGGCAGGTGACATAAAGGTTGGTGAGGAGAGAACAAGAATGAGGACAGGATAATGAGAGCGCGCAACTAGGTCAACTGGTTGGTTGGGTCCATCCAAACTACATTTTAGTCCAAGGAAATGCAAATTTAAATGTCCAGGAATGAAGCCTGTAAACACCACCTGCGTAGGGGAGACCTGGATCCTGGAAAACACAGCTAGGAAGAACAGAAATGCCAAAAGTTTGCAAGAAGCTACACGGCACAAATTCCCAGCGACAAGTGGGAAAGCATCGCTTTGGTGTGGCCATCCCCAGAGAAATGAAGACCCAGATCCCTCCCGGGCACATAACCCCTGCGTTCAGCTGGGAGAGGACTCGCCCCCACTGAACGGGGCGTCCACAACAGCTACGGCTTAGACACGCGATATGGTCCATGGCAAATGGGTCTCCAAAGGATGGCGCGTCCCCGAGAGGGGCTGACCGGGATCACGGTGCGGCTGCTGCTGTGGCCTGATTTGGGTCTGCCCAACAGGGACCAGTCCCTTTGCCCAGAAGGGCCGGGACTTGCTAGGAGATTCCTGCAAATTCCCAGCATTGGGAATCTACATAAGCATGTCTCAGCATCTGATGGAGGAGATGGGGCCGGGAAAAGGGAAAAGGGAAAAGGGAAAAGGGAAAAGGGAAAAGGGAAAAGGGAAAAGGGAAAAGGGAAAAGGGAAAAGGGAAAAGGGAAAAGGGAAAAGGGAAAAGGGAAAAGGGAAAAGGGAAAAGGGCACATGAGCTGAGCTGAGGTAGGAGGAGGAAGATGCAAGATGAACCACAAGCTGCGAGGAAGAGCTCTGCGCAGAACGAGCTCTGCAGCAGGCGGGTCAGCCGGAAAGGGTCGGAGCGGCAGAGCTGACCTTCCCCAGAGAGATGGATTTGAGCCTGTGGAATTCTGCTGGGTTTGACTGGGAGAGAGTTAATCTTCTTCACAGTAGCTAGTATGGGGCTGTGTTTTGGATTTATCAACCCTGGAAACAGTGTTGATAACACAGGGATGTTTTCATTACTGCTGAGCAGCGCTTACACAGAGTCAAGGCCTTTTCTGCTCCTCACCCCACCCCACCAGCGAGCAGGCTGGGGGGGCACAAGGAGTTGGGAGGGGACACGGCTGGGACAGCTGACCCCAACTGACCAAAGGGATATTCCGTACCATATGGCGTCATGCTCAGAAATAAAACTGGAGGGGCCGCTGCTCGGGGACTGGCTGAGCATCGGTCGGTTGGTGGTGAGCAATTGTTTTCATTTGCATCACTTGCCTTTCTTGGGTTTTATTTCTTTCTTTGTTATTTTCTT
Source organism: Calonectris borealis (assembly GCF_964195595.1). Lineage (NCBI taxonomy): Eukaryota > Metazoa > Chordata > Aves > Procellariiformes > Procellariidae > Calonectris > Calonectris borealis. The sequence continues at coordinate 6,416,756 of NC_134332.1, forward strand.
TTTCATTATAATTTATTATTATTATTTTATTTTAATTATTAAACTGTTTTTATCTCAACCCACGAGTTTTCTCACATTTACCCTTCTGATTCTCCCCCCCCATCCCACTGGGCAGGACTGAGCAAGCGGCTGTGTGGTGCTTAGTCACCGGCTGGGGTTAAACCATGACAGGAATATGGAAGAATTGGGGAGCGAGTTCATAATATGCCATAAAATCATTTATCTCCATCTAACTGAAGATAACCTGGGAACTAAAATTCTCCTCCCCGCCCCACCAGACGCCAACGTGAGAAGCCCCGTGCTCACCAGCTGAGGCCGAGTGCTCCAACTGCGCAGCGGCGCTGCTCTCCGGGTGCCCGAGCTCCTGCACCAGAGCTACGATCGCTCCATGGAAAATATCCCATTTCACCCCAGGAGCCTATCGAGGACGGGCACAGATCCCGCTGCTCGTGGTTGACCCTGTGCTCGTTAGCAGAGCCCGTTCTGGCAAAGCGACGAGACCCGGGGTCTGCTCACCTGGACGCCCTGGGAGATAACCCTGGACACCGTGCTTCGTCCCGCTGAAGTCCTCAACGAACTTCTGCTTGTGCAGCGGTGCCAGCAAGGGACGAGGGCTCTTCCGAACTCCAGGGTCCGTCAGCAGGCGGTACGTGGTTTTGCCAAAGGTTTCTCCAAACTGATAGTTGTACTGAGGGACGAAGCCCTCATAGCTGAGGAGGAAACCAAAAAAGAGCAGTCACTGAGATGGCGTTGGAAGGTGTCCACTGGTGGGATAACCTGCGTTAGAGCTTTTGTTGACTGGAAAGGCCAGGGCCAGGAGCACACGTGGCTGGGAGCACAGGTGATTGCACAGGGATGTGCCTGCGAGCGTGAATGCGGTTACGCCGCTGGAGCAGCGGCGCGCGAGGAGCACCGAGAAGATGCGTGTGGTTACGCACGAAGCCAGGCGGGGCTGCGCGTGTGTGCGCACATGCGTGGTTTTACGTGTCAGCGTGAAAACTGGCTCAGATTTACAGGCGTGTATAGGCACAGGCTTGTGCTTCGGTTCACGGAGGAATACGGGACGAGGTCAGGGAGCGCGGCCAAAGCAGCACCTGCGGATGGGAAAACTTGCAGCGGGAGCACAGCGTGGGCTGCAGCCGCTCTGACATCGGCAGCCCCCCAGTTAAAATATTATTTCTGGTTAAACATGCCTCAGTTTTAAATTTTGCAATCCCTCTCTCTCTTCTAAAGCACGGCGAGTCAGTGGGAATTTCCCAGTGTCCCTTGTTCAATATTGAAACTCAAAAATCAGAAAAATTGCTTGTACCCTCCAAACCTCTCTGGTCTGTACCCACGTAGCGAGGAGCGGGACCGGGCCCACGAACCCACCCAGGCGCTGCACGGGAGAGGCACGGGTGGGCAGGCGGCTGCTCAGCCCCGGTAACAAACATCCCTCGATTTTTTCAGGACCTCTGTGCAGGGTGCGTGGCGTCACGCTGCGTCTCCGCTCCCCGTGCCCTGGAACCGGCAGTTTGACTTTTCGGTGGCACAGGGTAGGGCAGGTGCTGGAGCTCTGGCTCCGCTCCCAAGTCCACCAGTAGGGATCAGGAACTTTAACTATTCCCGGTATCGAGTTTCCTAATGGTGATGTTATTCCACCACTGAAGAAAGGTAGAGCTGCCAGTTACAATGTTCAGACAGAAATATTCAATCAATGATCCCACTGCCTATCTGGGGATAAAGCCGGATGATGCACGAGGATCATAAGATGATGAGTAAGTACTTTCCCTTCCAAATACATTGAACAACAGCGAGCAGAGCCGTGCATTTACACTTGGCAAGTTTTCCCACTTTGCATGCAGGATCTCTCACCAGCAGCTGCCGGAGGAGCTCGGTGGCTCATCCCCACTGATTTTCAATGAGTCTTGCAACACGGGGAAGCTACGCTGGGACGATAAAGCTGAGCAAAAGCACAAATGACGTAGCCTGAATAATTACAGGACGGCCAAAGGGATTTTGATCATGAACAAAATAATGGTAGGGCTGAGAAAGGATTCAATTCATAAGCAATTAAAAGCGAGGTAATCCGAGCAGCTCGGGCGAGTCAGTCTGGGTTTATGGCAAAGGGATCTGCTGCAGAGTGAATTACAGGTGCTGCTGATAAAAGCCGTGGCGCTTGGGCAAGCGACCAGTCTCAGCAGGGCTGTTTGACTGTCTCCCGCTTGGTATTTCAATTAAGAAACTAGAGAGATTCCCCCATTTCTGTAGTTCACACTGAGCCGCTGCAGCCGCTGATCTCGGACCGCGTTGGCGAGCAGGGAGTAACCTGCTTTCCCAAGGCTGAGCCCCATTTCACTTTTCTTTTACTCACCCATATCTCTTCGATCGCCACTCCCCAGACTGTGTCACCCAAACCTGCTCAACCTTCCTGACTGCCAGGAAAAAGCCTTGGCCCTGGGCCCATCCTCGCTCGGCTCCGTGCCCTTCCCAGCTCCACCAAGCCAGGATGGGGCAGCAGGGCTGTGCCCGGTGCCTGGGATCCTGGGATTCATGGATTTACCCCTTCTCTGTGCACCAAGTCCTTCCCAAACCATGCCACAAGCTGGGTTTGGCTTCCCAATGCTCGAGCACTGCGGTGGCATTTTCAAAGTCCTGGCTATGACCATTGCCTGACCCGAGTGACAGCAGTCCGTTTTGATGCCCTTGTGTTTGCAGGTTCACCGGCACGGCCAGGTACAGCACATGAGACAGCTGGTGAGATGCTGCGATGCGGCATCTTCCTCCTCCTCCTGCTGGCACCCCAGCTCAGGGTGCACCGTCTGCCGGCCGCAGAGCCTGGGCTCGGCGATGCCCTTCAGGCAGCTCCTCCTTGCGCTCAGTCACCCGAACCAGATGCAAAGCAGCACCCTCACCACCCACGGGGGCTTCCTCTGGGGCTTGGGGTGACGCTACGAGCCTGCACAGAATTTGGTTCCTCCTCCTCCTGCCTTCAGTGGTCGAAGCACCAGCCCGGAGAGGAGCAGCCCCAGCTGCTGTGTCAGTATTAGGGCTCGAAGCTGCTTCTGGGGGGGCTGTCTGCAGGCAGGAGCGAGCAAGGGAAGGTTTTGAGGCTTTTGGAGGTGCAAGCCCAGCTGCAGCTCCCTCCTTGCTGTTACTCGTCTTTCCCAAGCCACTGTCAGCGCACAGCTTTGACAGGGTGACAGCACGCACGGAGTAACACATCACATCGCTCAGACAACCGCAGCAATGCAACAACGTGTTAAAAACCCCCAACCCAGAGCTTATGTAAGTTTGGAAGATACGGAGATCAGTAATGGAAAAGTCCTGCGCGCCGCTCTAATGGGAAGGACTGATGTGATCGTCACAGCAGGAGCATCGTTAAGGAAGGAAACGTGCTCCACCCTTGATCTGCAGCTTGGGCTCTGCCTGCCTCCTGCCCGTACCTGTGCTGCACCCGCGGCCGTGCGGGACGCGCCTGGTTTCCTCTGCGCTGAGCTTTGCGGCCTGGGCTGTCACCAGCCCCTCCGCCCTGGGAGCCCGTCCTGACGCCCTTCGGAGTTACCCTCAGGCTGGACTAATCCCAGTGATTTTGTACCGACGGAAGCTTCTCTTCCCTCGGTGGCCGTCCAGCCCTTCCCAGCCCATTTACGCACATCGGGGACCACGTCTCCCAGCACGGGTCACCACGGGACCCCACGCACAACTTCTCTGCTTCACCGCAAAGCCTAGCCACTTATTTCTGCCGTTCATGTTTTACCTTCTAACCAATAACTCATCACCTCTTACCCACGACACCTTGGTTTCTTCTTTCCAAGCCTTTAGAGGAGTGGCAAAAAGCTTTGGAAAAAACCTAACTACGTATCAACTAGGTCACCAGCATCCACAGAGTCACCGACTTCTAAGAGCTCAGATCCGGCAGCAGGACTGCGCTCCAATTTGACAAGAGCATATCATGTCTATGCAAGTATTTATTCAAAGGAGATCTTCAAACATCCTTGATGCAAAAGTCACGACAGTTTGGAAGCCAAAGCCTGCACAGCAGCCCTGGTAACATTTGGCAGCTTAAATGAAAAAAAGGGGAAAAAAGAACAATTTTGACTTTATCCTCAACGCGCTATGGCATGGTCTTTAATTATACCCTGTTATAAGGTGGTGCTTCTTATCCTGGAGCCCTGTCTCCTTCAGAGCAGTGTTATATGGAATATTTAATAGTGTCTTTAAAAAAACCCCTAAAATATCATGAATCATAAATACTACGTGATCCCAACCGGAGCTATTTGCATTGGAAATGAACAGACATTTTGGATGAACTTCAGAACTTACCCGGGGATATAGTAGGGATTGGGAGGGAAGAGGCTATTCTCCTTCGGGGCTGCCATGGCAATGCGGCAGCTCTCGGTGGCGGGCGTGGGAGGAAGGAGATGCAGCGCGATGCGGTCGCCCGGGAAACCTCTGTGATGCTGCCGGGAGCGATGTCAGTACCCAACAGCGCTTCCAGCTGCAACACACAGCTTGTCAGGTTTTTCTGGATGCATCTTTTTTTTTCCCCCAGCTGGAAATTTTGGATGAGCACAGGGATTTTATAGCGTTTGTCAGATTTCCTGAAGGCTCACAGCCCTTGGGACAGTAGCACAGGTGTTCCCCGTAAGCAGCCCCAGCACAAATACCTGTTCACAGCGCGGTTCACGTCCAACACGCACAACTCGGGAGAGCCTGGCTGTGCGTGCCCCAGTCCCTGGTAGAGCACGTGCATGGCCAGGCCAGCGCTGCCTGCACACACACGGCCACGTGCACGTGCTTCTCTCGACGAAACCCCAAGGCAGAGGTTTGGGGATTCACCGCGCTGCGGTGGAAGGCTCAGCCCTCCTCTCCCTGCTCCTTGTTGCCCTCTCGGTCTGGCTGTTTGAGGATGCAATCCTTTGCTGCCTTGCTTCACACGGGATAAAGGTTGTTCCCATTCCCAACATCGTATGGTCACGTTGTCTCGTGTGCGGTGGGTTTCACCCCCTCCAGCCGAAGACAGGCCCAGGACACGGGTCTCCTCTTTACTGAACAGTTACTGTGGCCAGTATGTCCTCGAGCCAAAGACCACTACGCCTGTTAGCGCCAGCATCGTTTCCACCACCACCAATACCAGCAGCCAGCCTGCTTCACTGCCGAAGTCCCTCTATGGCCTTGAAGAGCTCAGCCACGTGGCTGGCAGAATCATTTCAAGGTTTCAAAGCTACTAACGAGAAATCACAGAGTATTCGAGGGTTGTTCTCATCTGTTTAGGTGCCTATACTCCACCCAGAATTGTATCTGAGGAGATAAAAATGCTGCTTTGACTCTTGCCCTTGGAACCTAAACACTTTAGGAGGTCTGGAATTTCTAGCCTTTATAAATATATTTGAGTTTGCCCAAATACCTGAGCTCTAACCAGGGACAGACCTCTCCAGCAACCCCAGGCCTGCAGGGAAGATGGGTCTGAGGGGTGTATGATGGATCTTCAGAGGTGCACAGTGGAAGACCAAGAGGTAACAGGCACAAGATGCAACAAGGGGAAGGCCCGCTGGATACAAGGAAAAAATTCTCCCCAACAGGAGAGGCACAGCCGTGGCACATGGTAGCATCTCCATTCTTGGAAGTCTTCAAAGCTCAGCTGGGGAACACCCAGAGCACCCCAACGCAGCTTGGAAGTTAGCTCAGCTTTTAGTGGACAATTGGATTAGAGACCTACAAAGGTCCCTCCCAGCCTAGATCTTCCTCTGAGTTTAATATGAACATGAAAAAAAAAATCGCTTACGAAATACAGCACCGCATTCATCCTCCTCGGCTCCTGAGGAGGCTCAGGCCAGCATCTTCCCAGCATTTTCAGAAACTCCCTTCAAAGCTCACTCCTTTAAATGGCCAGTGGGCGCTCCTTCCAAGCCTGGGGGTCACAGACTTACCAAAGAGCTACTGAATAATCAGACCAAAATATCGGTCCTCAGTGCAGATACCTGGGTAAAAAAGTAGAAATTCACTTTTGTCAAGGTTATCATTAGAATTTATTGATATGAGAGAAACTTCGTATGTCAACATGTCAACGGAGGAACAGCACGTCCTGACATAACAGAAGTACAAAGCCCATCCGAGTGACGTTACAGCGCTCTGGTACAGGAGATCACGCACATGGCTGTGTATTACTTGGGTACATTTTCCGGGGCAGGATAGAAATACTCCAGAAATACAATTGACACACGGTTTGCCAGCCACCAGTGCCCGACAGGCTGCAGCAGGGACCACGCTGGCTTTGACTCCCATCGCCCAGCTCCAGGCAGACAGTGCACACGTGTAACGGCAGCTCGCCCTGGGCCTCTCTAGTCAAAGGAGAAAAAAAAAACCTATTTGGGGGCGAGATTCACCCGAGCCCGCGTAGCCCTCGCAGGGAGATGAGATGACCTGGACCCTCCGGTTCCTTATCACGTAAAGGGGGCTCAGAGGACCAGCTCGGATGGAGACGCCTACGCGCAGGCAGGGGAACCCCACGCCAGGTCTGCAGCAGGACAACCTGGGCACGGTCCTGTGCAGTGAGCTGCAACTGGGAAACTTCACAATGGAGTTTGCTCTGCGGGGGAGCAGACACAGCCATGCCACGCTCCATCCTGGCGTCTGCCAATTCAGAAGCAGGTTTTTTCTTTCAACGTCATAATTATCCTCGTATTATAACTGTTTTGACATTCCCTCTCTCAGCAGCACCCTCTTACAGAGCTCGTAGCACAGACAGCCATTCACACTATGCTCGTGGCTAAGACAAAAATTATCTTTATAATCTTTACTGGAAATATATGCTATGCTGGATGCTGTTTAAAAAAAGCCAAGTGCTGAGCTTTCATCTTCTCCCAGCTTATGAAATATTTGGTTTGGTCCTAAGTATCTTGCTAAATGATTAGAGAGGGAATAGCAGAGTATTCCCCAGGCACCTGGTAAATCCACAATGGATTTATTGTAGAAACAAGCTGAATTCTCTAACTCACTCCAAATGGATTTCAGAGCCCTCTAAAACCCTCCAGAGAATGAGCCGTTTGTGACACGACAAACAAAAAACAACCCCAAGTTCAATGAGTAAATTGTCTTACGTTGTGCAGGGAGCACCCAAAATAAAACACAAACCCAAACTAAGGGGATATGTCTGTCCCATCTCCCCATGCCAGATGTGATCACGGCAGTAAAGGAGCCTGGGCCAAAGTGCATCTGCCTGGCCGATAGCACTAACCCTGCTGCAGACCTGAAGAGGAACCGCTGATGCTAGAAATACGTATCTGAGTGCGTGTGCCGGGGGACAACCCGTACTCTGCTCCTTTTCCTCTCGCACAAGCATATGACAAGTGACATAGCGGGTTCTGCTCTCAGCCATTCGGTTTCACCAAATCTAAGTTCCCTCTGCACATGTAACAGCATTGACTTAGAGATCTCATATTAATGGGTACTTATACAGGATTAATTGCACATCAGTCCATTGTGGCTACAAGTTCATTAGGCTAATAAATCTACATAGTGACAGTAGTACAGTATCAGCTACTTTTCAATACAAACTCCCTACCCTAGCCTTAATTTGTAGGTCAAAAGAAGATCTTCTACCGTAGTGACCTTCCTATGACCTTTAACATTCATTTTCAAAATTTTTTTTCTAGAAAAAAAATCCAGTGTGGGGAAAATGCACATATATAACAAAAGCAGTGCTTAACAACCACAGGAAAAAAGAACATGATCTTGGACTCTTGTCTCAGCATCCTCCGTAGACCCTGGTGGCATTACTTCCAAAGGGTTGCTAAATCCAGCTCCGTCAGTTCTCAAGTCTGTTAAACCATTCCCTAGCTCTAGACATTTCTAGTCTCTCACTATACGTATTGTCTCTAGCAAGAGCATACAGGAACACTTGCTAATGTGCACAAGACTTCCATTTGATTTAATGGAATAGGTTTAGAAGATTGAAGTCTTTACTTCTAGAAATCTGTTCTTGAGTGGTAGCGCTCCCACCGACTGGTAGCTTTCTATTCCACCCAGGAGAGAGCTCCAAGTCCCTCAAAGTTTTACTCATTCGCTTTGCCCAAAGGTGTACGGGTATCTAATAAAACCCCTCTCACAGTATTCCCAGGAAATGATTCAGAAGAGGAGATGATTTTTCAACCAAATGAGATCCTCTGGTCCTGTGTGTCAGACCATGGCCAATAGAATGAGCAGCTGCCATGGACATCTCAACTTAAATACGGAACAGTCAAGGGAGGAGAGCAAGGTGGCCTGACCATCTTCCCGTGAGGTACAGGCAAAGAGACACCAAAGTCACTCTGTTCTCAACAGTTTGTCTCTTTTTCTGGAGTCAAATGTTTGATTCCATTTGTTCTAGCAGGAAGTGGTGAATCATGTCAAAAGTGGGACGATCTTTTATATCCCTGCTCCAACATTTCAGCATCAGGTCAAACACAGGGTTAGGACACAGAGGAGTCTGGGAGAGATAGATCTGAAAGGAAGAAAAACACAGCTATTTCAGTGGGCTTTCCATAGAAGAATTGAACCTCTACTAAAAACCAAAAGGACAGTTTCATTCTAGGTTTACAAGACACGGCCATCATGCAATGTTTGAAATCCATTAAGTGTGAATCTGGCAGTGAAGTCTGGATGGAGCTTTGACGCCATCTCAAATGGCACTGCAGACACTTTGCCAACTTGTTTGATGAGCTGGTCACAAAACAGTCCTTTGTCCCCGAGGACACATGAATGCTTCAGAGAGATTTGTCTTCCAAGTGACAGCAAAACACAAACCAAAACCAAATTTACCACAATAAAATCCAAATGCTTTCACTCACCGTACACAACCCATGAGGCTTTCTAAGCATCGTGACAGCTTGTTAGCAGAGACAGAAAAAACACCTTTTAGAGCTTATCTAAAGCACAGCTTGGCAGAATATTTTTTTTTTCCCCTCTCATTTCAATACACACCTTTTAGGCTCTTCACTAAATCATTAGTATTCGGGAGACAGTGAATAAAACCTTCCATTATTTTATTCCCCTTAATCCTTTAACTTGTTTGGTGCTAAAGGTGAATTTTGGGAGAACAGCAAACAACTGGCACTCTACTTTTTGGGGTACAGTGATCCTCAGTACTGAGGTGCCGGACTGTCCTGCGTCATCACTGGTAGCTATTGAAGGTAGCAGCAGTGGAGTGCGCAGTCCTGCCTGGGAGTTAGTGAGAGAGGACAATGACACAGAAAAGCCCTTCAGCAACCAGAGATGGCCAAAGGCTTCTCAGCTTACGTGGAGATATTCCAGGGAGTATCTAACCCCTGGGCACTAACAACTCCTCCTTCCCCACCTCAGTAAGTGCTTCCTCGTCTTTCAGAAAAATGCTAGAGGGAGAGAGATCTGATAAAGGAACAGAGCAAAAGGATTGTGTAGGAGAGCCCAGAAAAGCTAAGGAGGACAGCACATCAAGGGCAGATTGAAACAGAAGTGGCTTATAAGGCAGAAGCACTGGACAGGGCCAAGAGGTTCTTCCAGTGGGACTCCAAGGGAGGAAAGCCGGTGCAATGAGTCTGGAGGAAGGGGAAGAGAGGCAGGATACGCTTGAAAAGATGAGTAATGGTAGCAGAGACTTCTGCAGATGACGTGAGGCCAGCAAAAAGGCCCTGGGGAGATCCACTTGGATGTGACCAGGTCAAATGAAGGAAGGAGAGGTCATATTTGCTTTCTTACCTGCCTGCCCTGGCTCCGGAAGAACTCTCCTGTGTTCTCAATGACTTGCTCATCTGAGAGGAGGCTGTACGGTTGCTCCTTACACAGTATGAACATCTCCCAGAGGGTGACTCCAAATGCCCAGACGTCACTGGCTGTGGTGAACTTGCCCTGTGAGTAGAAAGGATGTTGTAAGCCCAGGTTGCTCACAGCGCACGTTCAGCAAAAAACATTTCAGTCTACACTCCCTGCAGCTAAACACGAGGATGCAGAATTCATACCTGGGAAAATGCTCTCAAAGAGACAGCAGAGCAGGTGACCGGCTCTCGGCAATGCACAAAGGGACCGAGGTATGACATTGCTGCTTTGTGGGACCCCCACGACAGCTCTAAGAAGGGGCAGTTTTCACTGGGGCAAACCTCTTGAAACAGGGAGCAAGTCTCAGAGAAAACCAGAAACTACCGTCCCTCCTGAGAAAGACTGTATTTGTCTGCAGCAGTAGGAAAATGGACTGCAGCAGGGGGTGGATAGCTGCTGCCTACCTCCACCCAAAACACAGCAATGCAGCACAGAAAAGCCTTTGAACAGGAAGCAAAGCCCCCGGGGTGAAAACAGAGCCGAAGCAGACTCCAGACTCTTAGAGAAAGGCCAAGATAATTTTGATCTTTGCACATGTAAGAAGCCAGTTACAGTCTGCTCGCTGTCCCTGTTTTCTGTCTTTGAAAAATGTGCCCAAACTGGCCGTGTTTGGAACAATGTGTTTCTGAAGAAGTAAAAAGAAGCTGAAGATTGCTCAGAAAATAACAGACAACAACGATTGGGGGCTGGAGGGCCTGTTTGGGCAGAAAACATCCAAGACCCGGATTGCTCAGGCTTATCTGGCAACCTAGCAGTCTGTCAATGTTTGGAAGATGTTCACACAAGGAAGATGGGAATGACTTATGGTTTAGATGCAGCTGTAACCAGGAAAATAGGGTGAATTTAGAAAATCTTGGGCCTATCAGCCTTTATAGCAGAGGTAATTACAATTTTTCTGGGTACTCGGAGGGGGTCTTGTAAGAAAGTATAACCAGGTGATTTCACCAACTGGTCTGAGAAAGAAATATGGGGCTGAATATTAAGGAACTGCCTCCAGACTGGATGTGTTTGTGCTGTCAAACAATCTCCTAAGGGGAGACAGCAGGACCCTTAAAACCGAAACAAAACCCCAACCTCAAAACCAGACTTGGCACTTGAAACTCATGGAGTTCTGTCTCTGTCCCTCTCAGCTTCACAGCTGGGGAAATAAGCACAGAAAGGCAATTTCCTTATGATTCCAGCAGGAATCCTGAATGCCAGGCACAGAACAGAAATTATGCCCCAGACGACCTGTGCTGTATTAGCAAAGACACGCTCTTTTTCCAGGATCTGAGTTATATCCAACACAACCTAATGGACATCTCACCTGGGACCATCTGTAGCATACGTTTTGATGCTATAAGGACCGTTACACATACAGGTGTTACTATTTCAGGGGCACAGTGAAAAATCAGAGGAAGGCAGAGAGAATGGTTTTGTGCAGTCCCTACCAGGAGGATGCTTTCCCAGGCCATCCAACGTATGGGCAGTACCGCTCTTCCCTGGATACGGTAGTAATCCCCACTGTAAAGATTCCTGCTCATGCCGAAGTCCGCAATCTTGATGGTGTAGTTGTTCCCCACCAGGCAGTTGCGAGTTGCCAGATCTCTGTGCACAAAATTCAGAGATGCTAAATACTTCATTCCAGAGGCAATCTGGGTGGCCATGTACAGCAGGTTAGAGTAGCTGCATTAAAAGAAAACAAAACGAAGAAAAATCAACAGAGTTCCCTACAATCAATTCTTCCTTGCATTTAATGTTTTACAGTGACCTGTTATTTTATTTTTTGCCATAATAGTGAAACTAAACTGTCTAGTTTCAGGGCACTAACACCCCCAATCTGCCAGGCTAAGCCAAGTTCCTGAGCTGACTAAGCAAGAACAGACAAGCTGTCCCTGAAATTCAGGGCCCTTAAAAAAAATAAATCTAAGGGATGTCAAATTCTAATATCAAGCATTAATCTCAAGATTTTAAAAGAGTTTATGCATCAAAGCACCAACTTTTTGCAGAGAGACATGAAAAATTAAGCTGTACAATCTCAGAATCTCATATCTAAAAAACTGTTTAGCTTGGTATTTCAAACACTGCCACTATTGCAATGCTTACATTAATGTAAATATGTCACTTGACATTAAAGAGAGCTTACTTTTTTTTTTTAATATGTTTAATATTACTGACAATACAAATAGATGCATTTTCCATCTAATATAATTTTAATTCCCCCATTAGCCAAATGAAGATAATATTAATAAAGTTGCATGATACACAAAGTTCGGACCATCTGACTTGCAGCATTCTTCATACACTATTATTCTGCGATGCTCGGCTTGTTTCCCACTGTGCGTGCTCAAATGCTTCACACAATGGAGCATTTGTCACAACAAACCTAATAAACTGTTCACAGTTAGTATTCCTCTGATAAAGCTCAGAACAAGAAAGTCTTAGTCTCCTCCTCTTTGTGTTCTGGTGGCAATGAGAAAAGCACTACCATGTTATCTAAATTACAATAATGTAATGCATCTAATGATAACAGATCCAATCTATTTGTTCTAATCAGTAGCTAAGCTATCACTACAGATAGCAGAGCACTGGCAGGAGGGTCTGGGCACCACTTCCCTCCCAGCTTTTCAGCATGGTGAACACCACAGCTCAGCTAGGTGACACTTAGCCCAGTCCCACAGTCAGCTCAATGTTTCTCCTGATCTGAGTGGATCTGTTGTGCCCCCACAGAAGGAACGGTGCCACCCACTTGTACCTTTTAACCTGGCTGTTGGCTTTTCACATAGGAGCGGGCACAGCCTCTAGACCCAACCTTCTCCCTGCCCAGCTCCAGTTGCCTCCCTGCCTGAGGCTGTTGCTCTCCCCATTTAAGAAGCCCCGTCTCCCCTGTCCCACCTGCACCCCGGCAGGGTCCCATCAGCAGCTCCCTGCCCCTCTGCTCAGCAAGCTCTGCAGGGCTGGATGCGCGCAGCTCTGCATACAGAGAGGCAGGACGGGAGACACCTCTCAGCAGACTCATCTTCATGATTTGCTAGATAGCCAGAGAGACACTAGGGAGATGCATTTCAAATACCAAAGAGCCATATGGACTTAAAAATGTGTGACCTCTCTGCAGGAAAGGTCTGGTCACCACACTTGGTGCACCAAGTGTTAAGCTCGAGAGACAGGTGAGATGGTTGGACCTTGCCCTATCCATGAGACACCCACAGGCACCAGCAGAGACAAGCCGCACTCTGGCAGGGGAATTCACTTCACGCTCAGTAAATGACTCCTACATAGACAGATATCTGAGCTAGTCGTACCGGCTTCCTTTCATGTGAAACTATATCTGGCTGGAAGGGACAAAAGGAGAGGCTGAAGGATCAGCTAGGGAGAAGGAAAAACTAGAGGTAGAGCCAAGTAATGGAAACCAAGGAAGAATGTGAGTGACAGTGCTGAAGTCAGATTAGAGATGAGGAGGAGATAAAGAAGAAAGGACAGTTTGAGGCTTTGGCCAGGAAAAAAAGCCACAAGTCTAAAGGTGAAAACCATTTCAGATGTGCAAAAAGCGCAGGAGACGGGAGAGAGCTGGAATATGTTTCTACTCAGATGCAAACCCCCTCCTATCCTACAGTTCCTGGTGTGTCATGACTGCAGGATGCCAGTTTAACACTGCCCGACAGGACTACTGACCACTGCCAACTACTGGCAAAAACACTGATGTCATCTCAACATGGTAAGACATCTCCTGTCCACTCTGTCAACAGAATTGGCTCTGCCTAGTTCTTGAACCATAAATAAATCTAATCCTTTGGGGAGGTACATGCCAAAGGCTAAGCAACACAGCAACTTCTGATCAGTGCAGGTTTCTTTATCAAGCAGGATACCTTAGTCCTACACACAACTCTCCTCTGAGGAAAGGACTTCTGCGATAGTAGAGAAGCTTTTATGTTACATTTAATCCTTCCACAGAGGAGGGAGGTAAGTGCCACCACTGACAGAAAATGGTTTTCTTTGCCAAATATTCTCCTGTTGCTGATGAAATCTTTCCTTAGTGAAGCTCCACACTCAACTCCCCTTACATAATATTTTTTAGACATCCAGAGAACATATGAACCTTCTTAAAAGCCTAAGAGACATTCTTGGTTTTCATCCCAAAATTCTTGCTGTAATGTAACTGGCTTCCCATATTAATGAAATATTTGATACAAGCCCAACTAACATAAACAGATGGTCACATCAGTAAACATTACATCTAAGATGGTCACTAGAACAGCCCGCAGTCAGGGACGCTTCACAGGAACACAGACCTCCAGAGGCCTCAAGAACAACCTCCCACACAAAGCAGGACTGGTGTCCACAGTATGTGCCGTGGCAATGGCTGGGCTGGAGGAAGGTCATTGCCTGGAAGGCACAGCAGATGAAACTGGTAGCTCTGTATTGTTGATTCATCCCAAAGATGGTCAGCTGCTCTTACCTGACACAGGGAATATTGTTTGAAATGGCAAATTTGCTGTAGATCTCCCTCTGCGACAGGAACTGATTGAGGTCTCCATTTTCCATGTACTCTGTTATCATGCACAGTGGGTCGTCACGCACACACACACCCAGAAGCCGGATGATATTTGGGTTCTTCAACCGTGACATGATCTTGATCTCCTTCAGGAAATCATTTCTTGTAAAACAGAAAACACAGGTTTGAATCCTAAACTATTCCTTTGTCTAAGGAAAGCAGAAGTGGCATGTAAGAAAATCTCAGTTCAGAGACATTTACACTTCTGCACACAATAAGTTTGAAAGCTGGTGCTATGCTTATGTTCAACATTGACCCTTTCCCCAGCAAACAGGATTAATACAGCGTTTCAGTTTGACATTACGTCTATTCCTATCCCACACTCCCTGCTTGTGTCCTGGTCCTTACACGAACACAGAACGTACACCAGAGACACATGACTCTCTTTTACAGAAGTCACCAGGGTTAACCTATGTGAAACTGTTGCTTGCAGAGTATTTGCTTTCCTTCTCAGATGGTCAGCATTGTGGATGTGCTTACCTGGCTGTTTTGTTGACGTCTGATCTCAGCATTTTCACTGCTACAAGAACCGGCTGGTGAGTGAATTCTGTAGGCGAGACTCCCAGGAATTCTAGCAGGCCATCGGCTTCACAAAGGTGCACCTGTGGGGCAGAAGGCAGAGGCAACTATGAGAGCATGCACAGGCAGAAAACTAGAGGAAAACAACGTCACATTGAAGTCACCAGTTTGGTCACTGCTGGCAGAGTGACCAAGTGAATGATTAATGAAGGTGACACTGTTCTGATCACAAATAGCCCAAGGATTGGCCCTAGACCCTGGACAAAATGTATACATACACTATATAGCCCATGACGTAGGAATGCATGTGGACTGCAGTCTGATGTGTCCCCAGCGCACTGAATTTACTGCATGTGTGCAGACTGGTACAGTGGACTACTGGGGCAGTCCAATTTGCCCAGCAAGTACTGGAGATGTTCAGGAAGGCCACTGAGCCTGGAGCTGTCTGCTTTACCCTACATGTGCGTGCAAACAGCAAGGCTGCAGCAGGTTTGGCATGTACAGCACATCACACCAGCCATACAAGTCCAGAACTGTCCTGCAGCCTGGCCTGAGTCACCGCTCAAACTTAATTGAGGAGCATCCAGGAATTACAGACAGCTATCCAAAGTCATCTAATTCCAGAAAAAAAAGGAGAAGTGTGTGGATCTGTGGGTGTGTGATGTGAACACTGCACCTGTGAATACTACCCAGAGATGAATACTCTGATGAGTACACAGAATTCCAAGCTTCTTCAGATAAATAAATGAATAAAGACATAACATTTCTGCCAGGGTTGTATAAAAAGGAGTGACAAAACACTTGCTTAAGAAGTTATCAGAATGCATATTCAAATGGAGACCTGGGCAAGAAATGCCGGGGTGAGGAAAGTAGACGGACCCGAGTGTGGTGGTTAGGAAAAAGGACTGGAGGAGGGGAGCAGACTGGATGTGTCAGTCAAAGACAGTGAGGGGAATGTAATGGGAACTTGCAGCAGTGAGGGGAATGTAATGGGAACTTAATGAATTTTATGTGAAGAAAGCACCAAGAACTTACATAACAAGCATAGTGAAGAGAAAAAGGAGACAGTATAGAAAATGGCACAAACCCACAGAACAGAAACAAGAGTACAAAGATGCTGCTGCAGTTACATGGAGAATGAAATCTGCTGTGGTGAAAGTACAGTCACGAGACTAGGACTAGGAAAGAGTGCCACGGTACTAAGCGCATGTATTACAAGCACAGGTAATGTGTCACTGAGTCCAGGGAGTGGATGGTTAGGAGCAAGGAAGAAAAAAGATTCAAAGGGAAGAAAGCTCTGAGTGGAGAGATGGAAAAAAGCAATGAGCCATGTTGCTAGAAGCAAGACTGCACATTAAGCCACAGCAGTGGAGCGGAGCGTATGATGATGACCAGTTTGGTAAAGATTAAGGAGGTGAGAAGGAGAGACGGGAAAATGCAATGTGGCACATTTGCAAAAGTGAGGGAAAGAGCCTGTGATGTGAGGAAAGGAACAGGCTGTGAACCAATCTCCAAGGAAAATGGAGATGGGAGAGCCTGGCTGCTGCTGTTTGACAACACAAAGGAGGAGCAGAAAGCTTTGACAGTTATTAGAAGGACAGGAACAAGGGAAGGAGAAACCAGAAGTAAAACAATGAGAAAAAAAGCCTCTCTGTTTCACTTTTGGAGCGCAGCCCAAGACAGGGGAGGATCCAGGCAACAGCAGAAGGGGTTACGCTGACAGACAGGTGAAGAGGCTGAGGATGTCAGCACCTTCCCAGTTGTCCTGGTTTCAGCTGGGATAGAGATAATCTTCTTCCTAGTAGCTGGTACAGTGCTGCGTTTTGGATTTAGTATGAGAATAATGTTGATAGCAACAATTAAACCATCAGTGTGAAGTAGCGTTTACTCTAAGACAAGGACTTTTCAGCTTCTCATGCTCTACCGACTGAGAAGGCTGGAGATACACAAGAAGCTGGGAGAAGGCACAGCCAGGACAGCTGATCCGAACCGGCCAATGGGATATTCCATACCATATGACATCATGTTCAGTATATAAAATAAGGGAAAGCTGGCCGGGGGGCCACTGCTCGGGGACTGGTTGGCTGGGCATCGGTCGGTTTGTGGTGAGCAATTGTTTTTCATTTGCATCACTTGTCTTTCTTGGGTTTTATTTCTCTCTCTTTTTGTTATTTTCCTTTTCATTACATATTATTACTATTATAATATTATTGTATTTCAATTATTAAACTGTTCTTATCTCAACCCATAAGTGTTCTTACTTTTTCTCTTCCGATTCTCCCCCCATCCTGCTGGGGGAGGAGTGAGCGAGCGGCTGTGTGGTGCTTAGTTGCCGGCTGGGGTTAAACCATGACACCGATTCACAGAGTGATCCAGAAAGAAGTGAGATGGATAGGGAAGGGGCTGGGGTAGGGAAGGTGTGCTGCCAGAAGGGAGGAACTATAAAGATGGGCACATCACACAGGAGGAAGCAGTCAGTAAAAGGCTGTGCTTTGCCAAAATGTAGTAGACAGAATTTAAGGTTGCGAGTGAGCAAAAGCTGGAAAGAAGAAAGAGAGACAGTGGAAGAGTGGGAGCAGGAGAGGGGAAGACCTGCTCAGTATGGAAATGAAGCAGGGAGAGAAGAAAAGACAAGGTGAAAATATTCACAGTTTGAGCGGAGCTCAAGCAGTAAAGAGAAAGCTTGGCAGATGACAGATGTGTGTATCATGCTGCCTGAGGCTTCTGACACAAACTGGGGCTTGAGCAAGCAGCAATGCTAGAGAATATGTGAGGGCACTACAGTGCTTGGGAAATGCCTGTCTTTGCTTGGGCCAGCATGCAGAGCTCCACCAGAACCTCCACCTGTTAATGTGAAAGATGTTTTTACAGCTCGGATCAACCTGTCTTGGCTGGAGTCACTGCTAGAGTTTTCAAACTCACATGCCGAAAGGTGGGTGACAGCCATCACGTTTGACATGTCCATGGAAGACTGCGAAACAGTCTGAACTCTCATCCCCAGGCATTTTGTATAGGGTCCTAAATGGGGATACAGACAGCGAACAAAAAAAGTTCGCAAAGCTCATCTGTTGAGAAAGACTCATGTGGTACCAAGCAGCAGCCTCACAGATGCAGAATAGGGCTCTCTGACGCCTATCATCAGCTCTCTCCAACAGCAAAGACATGTATTAAATAAAATACAGGTATCCAGGTCCCTCAGCCCCCAAATATGAAGCAGTGCCAGAGAGGCACCTCAGAAGTTTCGCTGTGCTAGGCATCTCCTTTCTGTTGGAGGAAGTGTGGAAGAGAATGGCTGTACCTCTCCAAACTGTCCTTCTCCCAGCTTCTCTTTGAGCCGTAGCTGCTGCCGTGGGAATTCACCCACTGAGATGTCCTTCTTGGTAAGTGAATCCACAGTGAGGGCTGGGACTGCATACATGTTGTTGCCGGTCACACCTTGCAGGTGGACGATATCTGTTTCAGCGTAGTGAGGAACATTGTTCTGAAAGCCTTGGTGAGGAGTGGACTTGGTCAGGTCGGGCTCAGCATAGTCCCCACTGCACACTAAGGGGAAACCAAAGACAGGTGGAGTCAGACACACTCACTCTCTTAAAACCAGTATGGCCTGGCTTCCACTCCTCTGGATCCTGCAGACCTCTGGGAATTCAGCCTAACTGCATGCCTACCACCTTGTACCAAGGTACATCCAGACGGAAGACTCTTTGTTTTAACTAGGGCTTAAACCAGAGCAAGCCACACTTCTGCAGCCACCAGAATACCTGTGAGGTGCCAGTGAATTCGTGTTAAACAGCTGCCTCTCTATCCAGTTATGAGAGCTAAAATTCTCGCTCAGACACGGAGGCATGAGTCTAAAGTGATTTTCTGTTTCTGATTCATCCTAAATATGGTCTGTTCCCCTTACCTGATGCAGGGATGTTGCTTGCAATGTCAAACTTGCTCTGGGTTCGCTTCTGCAACAAGAATTGATCAGGGTCTCCGTTTTCCATGTACTCTTTTGGCATGCTATGCTACCTCTTACAGCTTATTCACATAAATATCATGGCATAACTCTTTATAATTAACTCCCTGTACGGTCAGTATTACACAGAACTTTTGTTCTGCTTCAAATTCACATCCTGACTCAATCCAAAGCAGTCTCCCTGTGTAGTATAGTGCTGAATCTTAGCAACTTGTCGGTACTTGAGGAATGCAGCACTGCCCTTCCATTCACTAATCAGCACGGCCACCACCGAGCACAAAACACTGTTGGAAACGTTCCCTTCTGCGTGCGTCCAAAAGCTCCCCAGGGGCTGGAAGCCAGGGCACCACTGACAATTCTCTGCTGCATTCCCCTCTGCTTTTTCTAAGGGAAGTTCAAAGAGCCCTTGCTGCAGGAAAAGGTGCTAAAGGTCTTCTCCACCAGCCAGTCTGGGCAGCCCAGGAGTGCTGCAGGTAGCAGCTCCACTGCCAAGGGGCTGATGAAACAAACGATGTGCGATTGCTGCGATTGTCAAAACCAGCTCTTAAAAGATGACCTAGCTAACATATAAACACAGTCTTCAAAGAGAACAATAAAAGGCTGGTGCTCCATCTGCCAAAGTTACATGCTAAAAAGTTTCAGAGCTCCAGAATAGTTTTAGCTTCCTGGGTTAGTATTATTTTGCATAGGAGTCAGAGAAGGTTACTTAGACACTGAGAAGTGGCACGTTTTAAAATTTGAGAGAAATAATAGAAGAATAAACGCATAACTTCTGGAGACTGACTATTACATTACCTGAATCCTCTGCACTTTGGGAGAGCTCTGGAAGCTTTTGGAGCAGTGTAGCTGGCTGGTGATATTCCAAATCCAGTGGGAAAGCGCGTTCATAGGTGGGATTTGACTGGTGGATCTGGGTCTGGTTGTTGGCAATGGTGTAGCTGTAGAAAGAGAGGCGAACTGTGGCATCCTCCTCCAGGATTCGACGTGGGGCCTGCAAAAGAGAGAAGAAAAGTGCTGAGGCGATGCTCAGTTGTTAAGTAATGTATTGGCTGCAACCGCAGCAATTTCCAGTAATGTCTTGGATAGGGCTGGCATCCTCCCCTGCTGGGAGAACAGAGTTTTAGCTCCTCTATGGAGCTGGGGAAACCCAGTCCTTTCCACACAATTCTCAGCTCGTTAGGGTTAATGCTTAGTATTGAACTTGTGTCTGCAAAATAGCCCCATTGTATTACCTTTTCCAACCTTTTTTGAACATATTGTTTCCAAAGAATAATGATTATAATCATCAGGAGCAGAAGAATAATAGCCACAAGGCAGCCCACGAGGATGGAGGTATTGGAGTCATCTGCTTTCTCTCCTATCCAGGTGCTGGTTACAGAAGATGTGGTTTCTGCAATCACAGAGGAATGAAGAAGAATCTGGAGTTAACAAAGCACAGGTTGTTATCTGTGCTGGCTAACTTCCTGCATGTCCCTTCCTACAGTCTGGTACAGAAAAGATCTTAGGCACCTTCCTGAGCATTAGCATCAGCTGGGCTCACATTTTGCTCTTATCAGAAATTCTCATTTTGGAGGCTCGCAGCTAAGAATTGTGCAGAGGACTGCTGCAATCAAAGACTGTTCTTAGCATTGGAACAGATTCCTGCGATGGATCCATGTTAGAGCAGACATTTTTCAGAGTTTCACTGGCTGCACATATGCCTTCAGCCCACTTCTCTGAGGCAGCCTCAGCCAGCTGAGGGAAGGAGAAATAGCTGAGGCTCAGAGGACTGTAAGATGCGGCCCTGTGCATGAGGGCAATAACCAGGCCATATCCATATCTCCAGGAATGGAGGGAGAGACCACATTAACAAGGATGTTACTGTGAAATTCCCTGACACATGAGCCCTTGGCATGGCTAAGTGACAGAAGTCCTTACCCCAGATCCCCTCAGTAACGTTGCACTCTGTTTCCAGGAGATCCGTTGTGCTTGTGGCTACCGTAACAAAATTAGGATTCACGCTCTCCATATCTGTGGAAGGGAAGGAAAAAGGTGTCAGTCCAACAACCTCCATGCTCCTGCCAGCAGTCAGTGCAATCCCAACCACCACTCCCACCTTCCCAAGCAGGACTGGGCTGAGACCCACACAGCAGGTCACGAACAGCATGAACAGATACCTGCTCACTCAGCACTTCCCAGCACACCTACAGGAATGAGCCTCTGCGTGGAGCAGCATGCAGTTCCTGACCGCAGCAAACAGTCAGTATGTGCAGGATACTTCCCTGAGTTTGGCCAGACATAGGGGATTGGAGCAAGAGCTTTTTTTTTTTTTCCTCCGTTTTAGCATGGTTCTAAGAATCGCCATCCCAGACTAGATCAAGAGTCTGCCTAGCCACACATGTGACAGAGGTTAGCCAGGAGCGGCTGCTATCAGCAAGATAAGGAGCAAGCTGCAATCAGAGCTCTCCTTCCCCAGGAATGTCCTCTCACTATAGCAGATTAGGGACCTTCGATTAGGAAGCTATAGCCAGATCATTTCACCGACAGTGCTGGTGGTTTTCTCCAAGACTCTTGTCCATTCCCTTCTAGAGCCTTTTAAAGCACCTCATGGCACTGACTTCTGCATCATAGTTAAGACTTGAGGGAAAAAAAAAGTCAGCCTCTTATTTTTCATAATCTGCTAACTTGATCATCATCTGTAGATATTCTTAAATTATTTGTAACAAAATACTTGGTAAAGAGAAGTAAAAATCAACCCATAAGCAGCAGGCAACTGTCTCAAAAAGAAGAAATGCTCTACAGTCCAGGTTGCCCTGGTTGTGCTTCTGCACATCTGCATCAGTATCAGCCTGAAAAGAATCCACTGTACGCTGGACCTTTCTGCCCCTGCATTGCCCTTCCAACCCTCTCAATGCTTCTACTACCTCCTCCTTCCTATCACGTAGCCCCACAGTGCCCTACACTCGTGTTAACCCCACACGTCCTGCACATCCACACCATCTCTTTTGCTCTCTGTACTTCATCAGATCTGCTTGACTGGAGGAATACTCACCTGACTGGAAGGAAATCTCGCTCATCATCATCCAGGTGTCAGCAAAGTAGAAGTGGCAAAGTATGGCTTTACCTACGCGCTGATTGAGGGGGACAGTCACAAACCTAGCGCTGGGGTTTTTGTCATCTAAGACAGTTGCCACTCCAACAGGTTCAGACTCCCAGTCTGCAATCAGGCGTGGTTTGAACAGACACTCCACCTTCTGGAAGATCTTTACACCTTTGGAAAACATGTTGTTACAATGCACCTAGGAAGAAGAGAACAGATCAATCAGACAGGAGGAAGATTTACTGAAACCTAAATCAAGCCTCAGAGATTTTCTGTTCATGAAGATTTTCTATTTCCACTATCTCCCTGTATGAATACTCCTAACCCAGAATGAGTGACTTGTTCCAGTACAGCTTCATCCACTTGTAGTGTGCAACGAGAACATTTGTGCAAAAAGTGATTCTGAAATAGCTCTTAACTTTACATGCAAGTTACATTAATAGTCAAATTTTGGCAGGCTCTTCAAAAGGCCCATATAAAAATCAATCAAACAAACCTTGTACTAATCTAAAGCCTTACAGACCAATTCTCCTTGAACACATACCCTTGACGGAAAAACCACACCTGGGCTCTAGCCTCTTTTAGAAAGCCTTCAGCATCTGCAGTCTAAGCTAATCTCTTAAAAAAAAGAGAGGTGGTACAAGCTCAAGAAGATATTCCCCTGACATACAGCAGCTCTTCTGCTGTTGTTGCACCTTGAAGACAACGGAGGATCTAAGTTTTAAGAAAACCATCGTGTAAGCCTGCATCCATCAACCTCTCCTGATGGCTCATCATCAGGTTGTCCCTGCTGCAACAGCACCACTGGTTTAGCTAATGATGCTGGAATTTAAACTGCAATCACTATGCTGCCAAGCTAACATCTCACTAAAACAAAGGCTCTCATCTCTGAGCTACGGCTCCACATAGTCCACTTTCAGACTAAGCGGTTCACAAACTGCTTTCAGGCTGACTTCACACCTCCGTATTTGGGAGGTTTGTTTTACCCTCCCAAGAGCTGGTAGCAACTTTCTCCCTTCCTGCTCTTGGGCTGCACCCAAACCAAGAGGCTCCAGCATAAAAGCGACATCTCCATCTTCCTGGGTTGCAGCACTGCAGGCCCATCAACACCAAACACCTGGCACTCTCCCAGACCTCCAGCACTTCCAAGGAAGCAGGCTTCGCGAAGAGGGACAAGGCTTGCAAGGATCCTTTACACTGTTCCACTGTCTGTCTTCAGTGCTAATCTCACCCTGCGCCTTTTTAAACAAACAAATATGACAGTTTAAGTTCTGCCATGCAGTCCTGAAGATCTGGACCACAGTATCTTGGCACTGTGGCCAGTGACCAGGAACCAGAAGGAATAAGGTGACCCTTAAAATCTTTGGTATCCCTCCGTCTACTCCATTTGCATAGCCATGGTGGTCCGACCTTCCCTAGTGACTCTAGAAATTATTTCCTAATGACTGTGGAGTATTAGCAACTGTGACAACAACAGTTTCCAAACTAAGTGCAGCTTTGAACCCTATTAATTACTTGGCCTCTGCAAGGTCTTGCAGCAAATAGCAGTGAAGCAGTAATGAGGACGACAGGCCTGATGAGCAGTAAAAACACAAAAGAAGGGTATTTGCTTATAATTAGGAACAGATGAAGCTTAGACAACGTTATTCAATAAGGAGATATAGTCATCCATAACAAGTCAGGAAAGCCTGACGCCTGCAATATACAATGTGCCATATTTGGGCAGGAGTTGGATATGTTCGCATCTTGGACTGATAGAGAGACACTTTCTATTCCAAACACCGCCTACTAATGTCCAATTTTATAATATGCAAGCCTAAGTAATTTGCAATGCAGTTGTGATATTTGCTAACATTTATTTTTAATACTTCCTTGGATACTGGGGAAGCTCAGAAAACTGGAATAAAGCTAACAGGTATGAAGATACAAAAAAGTATTTACAGATCACCTAGCCTGTACAAAATAAATGCAAAGCTGAAACAGGCAACATTCAATAAAGAATGAAGAATAATTTATGCTAATCAATACAGCTTTATAATGCAATACTAAATGAAGGAGATATTTTTATGAGCTTATGTGTTTGGTTGATCAGGATAGCTGTGTTTACCTGACAGATTTTTATAAGGCGTTTGATTTACTCATTATAACATCTGACTCCAGTTAGTGTAGTATGAACTCATGAATTATACTAATTTGATTAAAAATTTTCAACTAGTAAGCCTTACAAATTTTAAGGCACAAATCGTTCTTCTGTAGCTGTTTTTCTAGCAGGAATGTATTCCTAGCCGAAGGTTATTTGCTATCTTTTTCAGTGATCTGAAAAAGACAGCAGAATCACTAGCAATAAAATAAATTAAATGGGAAAAAAATAAATCAAAGTTTCCTCAAATAAGCTGAGCTGAACAGGTTTTTGGGACTGACTCATTTCAGGGTACTAAACTCAGGAACAAAATGTAAGCAACGCTCTCTACACTGCACTTTTATCCTGGACACTAATAACTTTGAACTGACTTTCAGCATGATACCAAAGTCTTAATGAACACTGGCTCCCTATCCGTTGGCTAGGAGGACTAATATGATCACAAGATTCATAAACAAAGAAGAATTGTCCAAAGGCAGGAAATTGGTACCATTCTTTCATGCAGTTTGATGGAAAGCCTGCACCCAGTTCCAGCTTCTATACCTCCAAGTGCCAGTTTCTATACCTCCAAAAGAGTACCGGCAAAGAAATAAAGGATTGGAAGATAGCTACAAAAATTACCCTGGATCTCACAGGGAAGGCATTGAGAAGTTCAGCCAACTTAGTTTACTGAAGCAAAGATTAAGAGAGTGGTTTAATCACAGTGTAGAAGCAGGAAAATTTCTGAGAAGGCAGGACTCGGAATTTTTGCCAGCGAAAGCAGGCTAAGAGCCAATGGTTGCAAGTTAAAAATAGACAAAATAAAACTAGGGTAAGTAACCACCAAAACAATTTACTTAAGGATGTGGTGGGTTCTCCTTCATTTGAAATCTCTACAAGAAAAGCCACCAATCCTTTTTAAAAGATTCTGTTGTTTACTACAGACTCAAAAAGTTCAGCTGATCCTTTTCCTGTGTGTTTAAGTAATTTCCCACAGCACAAGCATAGATTGAGGCATCCAAAGAAATTTTTGGTCAAAATGGAAGCACAACCACATTCCTTTACCTCAAGGGTCAGGCAGACCCTAGACAGTAAGTAGCCTAGATCCTAAATCCATCTCAGTTGCCAGCAGGGGCTGTCTAACCACTGCTTCAGGTGTCTGCTTTTTATTCCTTTAAGCCAAATACTGAAAGGAGTATGTCTTAGCTCTGGAAAGACGAGGGCTCCCCTGCTTCACCTTTCTACATGGCAGACTTGGGACGTCTCCTGCTAAAATTCTGCCTCTCTTGGGCTTTGCTGTTGGGCACCTTATATCCTCCTGCTTCGGGAAGAGGATCCAAAGGGGTAACCTGGAAGCCCCAGACCCAAAGCCTACCCCAGACTGCTGGAGAAGGACAACGCTGACTACCTTCATGGAGGTGAAGTTCCGTGGTCGGTCAAACTGAAACTCCATTTCAACAGAGCCCGTGCTGAAGCTCTCGTTCTTCCAGCCAACATAGTCATAGCCTGGCCACACACGGTACTGGTGGCTCTGCGTGAAATCGTCCAGTCCTAGCACACCGTCCGTCAGCTGGCCCAGACCACCGTACAAGTGCCTAGCAAGAAAGAACCAACAGTTAGGCAGAATACTAGCCAGGAGAGCTCAAATGTGAAAACACATGGGTCCTTCAACCAGTACCAGGAAAACATTAGTTTATTTACTCTTAACCCATGCTGGACAAGAACTCCTTCCCTGTTCTTATGCAACATCACCTTTATTTTGTTCAGGCTGGGCTTTTAAAACCTTTCCTTGCTTGGGAAAACACAGAAGTTTTTGCATTGAGATCAAGCACTGACAGCAAAGCCAAGCTATGAGCAGCGTCTCTTGAGAACAAAAACTGAGGCTACAGAAAATGACACTGTATGCTCTCCAAACACAGCTTTAATTGTAGCATTTCACCATGGAGCTGCATGGGAGGAACACTGCTCCATCCTGCCCTGGGGGAACCAGTAGGGAAAGTTTTGCAGGCAGGCACAGAAAAGCAGGAAGGAGAGCAGTGAGACCACGGGCAGCTCACCCAGCCACAGCCAGTTTTAACTGGAATTATTTCTGGCATTGCTCCTTGTGCAAGAGAGCGTTATCGGCTCTGTTTCCAAGGCTGATCAGACTCTTCGCCCAGGACCCTGCCTCATTCCACTTCCTATCCAAGTGCAGAGCCCACTATACAGTTTTCCAGCACTGTCCAGAGTAGAAGATGCCAGATGTGGTACACTCCTGACCCACCTGCCTTCTGGGAGCCAGCCCTGCCACGTCCCTTGTCCTAGGGAAAGTGCAAACAGTTCAGCTGTATTAGTGCCTGAACTTGCTCCCTGGACCTGTTTCACTCAGCTACCTCTAGGCAGTCTTTGTAACCCGGGCTGGGCTGCTACCGACACCGAAGGGCCTCAAGTCCATCCTGGGTGAGCATTCCTGTCACTAGGATTTGCACAGGTATGGATGCCTTTGAACTCCAAAACAGGATGAACAGCTGGAAGAGGCAGACTCCTGCTTCCAGGCCAGTCAGGTACATGACCTAGAGGTTAAGTAGTTTGAAAGACTCCTTGCTTAGCACGTTGGGTCTTGTGCCTGCATCTGTAGCTCCCTGACACTCCCCAGCAAACCCAGCTTCCTAAGTTAGTGCTGGACAGCTAAATGCAACACCTACATCTTTCTGGACATAACCTGCCCCCCCCCCCTTTTTTTTTTTTTTAAATATCGAATCCCTACTATATCAATGCAGCTTGAAAGCGTCAGATATTAACATATAAAGACATTGTTACCCAATATCTTGCAACATCCTACAAGCATGAAGAACGTACTTTCCAATCCCTTATTTTAACTTCCAGCATGATAAAACACAAATACATTTACAAAAATCACCTCTAAGCATAAAAAAATTATAGGCAACAGTAAAAGTTTTCAGGAAGTTAATGACAGCTGAAACAGGACATAAAATAAAAGCACCTTAAGTCAATGGATGACACCAGGTCACTGAGAAGACACTGTCAGATCACTTATTAGCTACATTCCTGCACAGGCAAGCATATGCTGCCTCAAGAGGATGCCCATACCCAAGTTTGTTTGAGGTTTCAAGTCATTGAAACACACTCAAATCTGTATTTATAGCAAAGAAAGTGGTCACACGAAATGTCTGAAAGTTCAGCCAGTTATTTAACATTTCAGATACAGACTCTTAATGAACTCTCCTTCCACAAGAGTCAATTAGTAGGCAAAGCAGACACACCTCAAAACGTCAATAACATGCCACTCTACCTAACTAATGTCAGTGATGTGAAAAATTAACAGACCTTGAAATGAGCTGTCAAAATCCAGTTACTTTAGGCTTTTTGAGTCCAAATTGGAAAAGCATCATACCCAAGAAATCTTTACAGTGAGTAATCAGCCACCTTCCTCTCATACCACATTGGCAGTGGTGCCTCTGCTGATCTGGAGCTTCTCACAGGGAGTGATGCACTTTTCCAAGTTGTTTCAAGTCCATCAGAGCTTTGTTTTCAAAAACAATATCTCAAATCTGTCCAGAAGCTCACAGGTATCAAGTGCAGGCCTAGAGTTCAGGGATCGTGCACTTTCTCAGATGCCCAGTTTACCCTGGAGACCTCCTGCAACAGTTTAAGATGTAGTCTGCTAGAGAATGCATTTCAGATATCAAACTCCTGAAGCAACAAAGGCAATGAAGAGGGGAAGGACCTTCATCTGCTCCAGGGACACTGGGACTGCACAGGTAGAAGGTCCAGCCAGCTCTCCCACTCCAATCTGGGGCAATAGAAGACTAGCTGCACCTTATGATCTGCAGTATCAACAACAGCTTAAGGCTACACCTGAACCAACAAAGAAATCAGTGCAATGAATATGGTCACAATTAGAGACCACGAGCAACGAGGGCTTTAAAGCAATCAGACACGTCAGGACTGTGTCATCACATCATGTAAACATGGAAGCTATGAACAAAGACAGCACTTAGCTGTATAAGGACACACACTTCTCTTTAAAGAGAGGCAACAACAACTTCCAATAACAAAAAAAATTATTTCTTTCCTGCCAGCCTTTGCCAGCTGGAGGAAATGAATATGATGCATCCTCATGCAATCTGATGCAGCCCATGCCCTCCTTTAAAAGAGCAACTAACAACGTGTCATCAAAGGGCATGGAACAATGAAGCCACAATGCTTTGGAGAACTAGTAGGCTAGCTTGCAGCTCTGGAGGTCTCAAAGTAGTGTTTGGGATACAAGATACTAGTGACAGGGTAAGTAGGAAAGAAAAGATAATTTGCACAGTGACCGAGAGAGAACAGGACGACTTCTCCCACCTGCGCTCCTGGTAGCCATCATAGGTCGAGTCATTCAGATAAACGATGGGGAAGCCAGGAGCCGCTATTGTCCCTCCTTCAGGGATGCTATAGGATGCCAAAC
Organism: Calonectris borealis; assembly: GCF_964195595.1. Taxonomy (NCBI): domain Eukaryota; kingdom Metazoa; phylum Chordata; class Aves; order Procellariiformes; family Procellariidae; genus Calonectris; species Calonectris borealis. The sequence goes on from NC_134332.1 coordinate 6,445,225, forward strand.
CATCTAAAAAAGAAGGCCATATACCTCAGAAATACAGCAGCAGCAGCCTTCCATCATCTCTGTCCATATGATCCTTTTATTTATGATGTGGACCAACAGAAGCAGTTCCGTGGGTCTGGGATTCCCTCTGCATACGTGGGGACGCAGGTGAGTCCCAGTCAGCGTTGTGTAAGAACTGCTTTCCAGTGACAGGCATGGAAATTGCTACTTACCATACCAGACACAGCCATAGAGCTCCACCCTCATACAGACAGTCATTGGCATCTCCGTCACAGGAATCACCCGGATAAAACGTGCAATGATGGGAGGCCGAAGATCTTTCAAGACCACGTCATAAGTATCGATGTTGCCTTGGATCACCTGGAGAAGAGAGCTCCTTATCAGTAACTTCTCCCTATTGTGCAGTTAATACGAACAGTGGTGTACTTGTACCCTATCATTTGAGACTGGGGAGCTTTCCCATGCAGTATCTGCAGAAGATTAGCTGCTGCTGCTCCCCTCCTCCTACCTGGTACATGGCTTACAGGGTGAAGGGTGCTGCCATTTCACCTCCTGTCCACTGCAGACCCATAGCAGGCAGTACTGTGAGGGAGAGGAGAAAGGCAAGTGGGAGACAAATGTACACGTGGACTATACGTTGCAGAGAGCTCCAGTTACTAGTATGTAACCTCTCTTCAAGTGAGTCTCCATGTACACTCTAACAGCAGGTAACTGAGCACTTGCCCTAGTTACCTGGTGGAGGGTCCTGATATCCTTTTTCTATGAGCCAACAGGATTCCAGAGGTGCTGCAGTGTTTGGGGGATGAAGGTGCAAGCAGCTGCACGGCAGATGTCTTGAACTGAAGTGTTCAGCATTGCCACAGTCACCCCATCCTGCTGAAGTACAGTCTGATACGGCAAGGACTTTCACCCTCCCCTTCCCCTCAGTTTCAATACCGTTCTGGGAACAGTCCACTATTTATTTTGACAGTCAGTGTGTGGAAACAGCTGAAGCAGTCAATCCTCCAGCAGTGGACAAAAGTGCCTAAGAGATTTTTTTGAAAGGATATGGACCTATGGAAACAGAATAAGAACACTTTTGATATCAAAAGTCTGAATTACAAGTGTGAGGGCTCCTGTTCAAAGATGTTATTGGTGAGAAGGATGAATCGGAGACTGAGGTTACTCAAAAGACCACATGGATTGCAATTGTTGATGTACAGGCAATTTAAAAGACAAGGGAGGCCAATGAGGGAGCAGAAAGGTGGCTTCCTCTTCATGGCAGCAGGGAAGATCTCCAGAGAGTGAATGTGGCTGGAGAGTCCATTGAGAAGTAAAAGACCTTATTGTACCACAAAAGGAAGCCACTCAGAAGACTGCATCTCCCTGAAGAAGAGCCGGTCACATCTGGTGGTCTTCTGGACTGCACCAGGATAGCTGTCAGTTTCCTGCACCTGGCTGGACAGCTCTACAAAGGTGCACAGTCCCAGGAGTTGACCAAGGAAGACAGAAGGAAAGCCAAAAAGTAAGCTTGCTTCCTCATCCTCTTCAGCTTCTCAACAGGCTTTTAACTTGCAGCCTCTTGAGATCCTGCTTCCTAGGAGAAACACCCATGACTTCTTCCAATGAAGCAGAAACACACAAATAATCCTTGACTTCAGGAACAAACTGACAGCAATTAACCCTTTCAGCTGTCAGATGGCCTAAGATTGGAGACCTGGAAGCCATCTAAGCTGGCTCCACAAGATCTTGCTGATAGGACATAAAACCCAAGAGGAGACAACATATGGCAGAATACCCCAGATCTGCATACAGGAGTTGAACAGATCCTCTGGAGTTGACAATTTGTTGGGGAATCTTGGGGGTGGCAGATATGTCAAGCCAAAAAGTCCTACACGGACAGAGTAGGAAGAAAAAACCCTCAGAAAAAGGTACGTTTGCACCAGCTCTGTATTGGAAGAGCTGACATTTTTGCCTGTCCTGTATGGACATCTTTTGAGAAGCATAAGAGAAGATGCACTTTGCATAGCACCTCCACAAGGTGGGGTTGCTGCTATTGAGCACACTTGCTTTCTCAGGGCCAAAAAAACCAAGTTATCAGCTGTGTGTGGAACAAACTCAGCACCAGTTTCCAGTCCTGGCCGCTACTGATGCCAATCAATGTTCCCAACAACATCAGGAATGAACTGGTGCTGCTGGCAAACAACTGTAGATGGCTAATCCCAGAAGTTGATGAGAGACCAGGACTTAACAGTGCTGCACCATGCAACATTAGTGCCAATGGAGAGCATCATCCTCAACTCGTGTCAGAGGCAAGGGGACAGCAACCTGACCCTTTGCCTTTACTGAGCAAACTAGAGCTGGAGGTGACTTTCCTGGTGAGGAGCAGCATGTGCTACACATCTGATGACACAACATCCTGTGAGATCTGAAACTTAACAGCATAGTGAAGGGGTTGCTCTGGGTTTGTTTGTGGTTTTTTGTTTGTTTGTTTGTTTTTGGGTTGGTAGGGGGGTGTTTGTTTTGTTTGGGGTTTTTTGTTTGTTTTGTTGGGTGTTTTTTTTTTTTTTTTTTTTTTTTTTTTTTTTACACTACAACCATTCATGTGATCTCCTTGGACAAAGACATGCCAAGATGGGCTCACATAGCCACACTAAAATCTCAGTGATCGGGAGTCTATCAACTGCAGGACTGGAAGAGGTCTAACGCATACAAGTAAGTAGATTTGGATCTTGATCTCCTTCTGCACCTCATCCCAAGGCCTGAATGATTTTCCAGGACATTTGTACCAAATTATTTGACCAGACAGCACTGCTTTTGAAATATGGATTCACTAATGGATACTGGTGACACATTTTGAAAAATATGTTTTATAGAAGGTCATTTTACACAGGAGCTGAAAGGGCAGGAATTGCACCCCATTGTGTATGTCATGTCCAGAACAGCAGGAGCAGAGGAGCAGAAGCATCTCCTCTAAAGATACCAGGAGGGAAAACTTTTTGGTCCCACGTGATGGGGAACAGGTACACACACTGACAGAATATATGTGGACTTCCACATATACAGACTAGAATACAGGATGACTCACATTATAGCATCATACACAGCTGAATACATGCTCATTACCTTTCTATGGCCTAAAAGGGAGATCTTGCAAAAACTGACCCATACTAAATCGTTACACCTGACACTAACACAGTCCTGAGTGCCCGAGAACACTGCTCTGCACAGGTCTGGGGTGGGAGACAAAAAGCATTTAGCTGCTTGTGGACATGTATCTAGTTGAATTCTGATACAACTCGAGATGCAGATAGACTTCACTTAGGAAAATTCTGATGAAGAACAGTTAGCCCCATGGAGTTTAAACTTCCACTCTCATCCTGCAAATACAGCGTTTGTGGCACACACCAAAACGTGAGGGATGGGAAGATAATGGTAACAGCCAAACAGCAGATCAAAGATCTGAGTGAGCAAATAATTCATTAACAAGCTAAAAGCTATTACCTAACACTGCAATACAGACCCCACTGTGACTTCCAAAGCATCCCCAGTGCTAGAAAACATCACCACACCCAGTACCTTTTCTAGTCTGGCTTAGGTCTTCAGACTCCACAAGCCAGCCTGAGGCAGGGTGATCAGGTCAGACGAGCTGCAGATGAGAGAAGGGGATTCCTTCCCAAGGGAAGTTTAATAAAGGCTTATGAACACAGCCAGTGCTGAGCTGTGTGCTCAAGTCTGGAGATAGCAGGAGACAACTGTGGTAAGTGGGGAAGCCTCTTTGAGTGTGTGTGCTCAGCACATTTCCTACCCTCTTAACTCCTTCCTCCTCATTGCTCCCTACATTAAACACTGCTCTCAGACATCCAGAAACTCATCTCCATTCCCTGCCACCCCCTCCCTTTTTTTTTAATTACAAAGCAGGCATCTGCTTTGCAGCTTCCAATTTAGAAGCAAGTGTCTGGCTGGTAGAGGGACATTCACGTGATGTTTTGAACATGGACAGAAAGGTAGTGAAGAGCCACGGTTTTCAGTCACGGCAATGGCTGAGATTTGGGGGATCAGGTCAGGGGAACAGTCCAACATCACAGCAAACACAGGACTAAAGCAGAGGACGCTGAATGCCTGACAGAGAAGAGTCAGAATAAAGTACGATGCACTAGGCAGTACACAGAGGACATGCCTTCTACAGTCTAGTTTCTCTATGACTTGACTTCTGCGTGCCCCACAGTTCAGTTCCTACTACACTCACCTTCCTGCCCTGACGATCTTTCCAGGAGATCCAGCGCTCTCCATTGCGGCTATAGTCAATTCGGTAAGCACGGGCAAATTCTTTGCCTGTGGCACGGGCATGTCGTCCCTGAGTCCCAATCAAGGTGATGAAAAAGAGCTTGTGCAGGTCAATTTGAAGGAACTGTACATCTTCTGGTTGCAACAAGCCAGCTGGGCACCAGGCTCCGTCCCCCTCTTCCCTTTGTAACCTAAGGGGAAAACCACACACATTAAAAAAATGTCACTTCCAAGCCTTCCCAGTAACTGAAGCCTTGAAACTTTGAGAACTGGGATAAAGAAACCAAATCAGCAAGTGCGATCTGACAGCTGGCTACCAAATACCTCTCCCCTTTGGGGTGATTGTCAACTGAGACTTATCCGAGTCCTGTAGCCAGTTTTGCCCTGTTCAGAACAACTCCCTCAGTTTTGGATATTGTTCATTAACTGTTAGAAGTAAGTTCTTTCCCAGACACATACTTTCATGTTGATCAGAAACAATTATGCCACTCAGTAGGTAATTGCATACCGCATGCTTTTTAGCACCTTGCTGGTAAAGTGCATACTCACTTCTTCTAAACCCCATACAGTAAGGCCTGGACCTCTGCTTGACCACCTCCTACAGCTCTAACAAGCACAAAGAGGAGCTATCTTAAAAATACATTTTAGAAAGAAAAGCTCTGCCCAGCTACAATTTATTCTGGGTCATCTCAACACATCTTTCACCTTTCCTTCATTCAGCAGAGTTGCTTGTGCAGACACTGCTAGGTGTATGATGTGAAGGTCTCTGCTTCAAAGTTGAACATTGTGGTACCAGCTGCGAAGATTAAGGCTTTTACCCTCGGAGATTGCATGCCAAGCAGAGTGCTGTAGCAATCAGCAGGTGGAGCCACTAAAGGAAACACTGCCTTACCTAGGCTTCCGTAGGCTCAGCTGTGCAAGCCACAAAGTGATGAGAGTTTTAAATGTGAAAAATTTATCCAGACACAAAAAGACCATGTGGGCTTTTTAGCAACAGGGATTTCTAAGCAAACAGCAAGCCCTTGTCTTTCGGACAGCTATCCCGTCTCTAACTGATGTGATCGGTGAATACCAACCCCTGTGCATCAAGGAAGGCAGTACCCAGAAGGAGACACTGAAGGTCAAGGCACAGGCTAGAGAAGATTTTTGTCTCAGGTTGGTCAGCTGTTTGTGAAAGACTTTCTTACAGTCAAGTGGCAAGTAAAAAGTTATAAGAAAGGCAGGAAGAGTGACAGTGAAATGACGGGGTCAGACATCTGCATAGGACAACTGTGACCTCTAACAAAATGAAGTCAGCTAAAGGGTGCCTTCATGTCTTCACCCTGTGGACACCCAGCTGCCCTGGCAAAGAGATGATGGTAACAGATGGCAAGGGATGCCTGAAGTACTTGCACAACTGGAGATAAGCCATACCTCCGAGAACAAAATAAGTCTCCCAGCTTTCAGACCCACAGGCTTGTTCAAACTCCATTAAAAACGCCCGACACTTAGCATCTTTCCATTACCACAGACTAAGAAAAAAAATAATCAAGCACTAGGAGATTTTTATGACTTTGGACTGCCCAAATTCATCATAAAATATAAGTATCATAGTTAACCTGAAATTCATATCTGACTTGCACCGAAACTGTAGAAATGTTCGATATCATCATTATAAACAATTCTAAGGAAACTCACATTTGTAAGTATTTTGTGCATCATCAGTTAGTAGCTTTAAGAGAAATGAAATGACAAAAAAACGAAAAGCCAAGCTTATGAGAAAGACTGTAGTACTGCTTGACATTGAAAGAAAATCCTTTAGCTGCTTTTTAACAATTCCTTAACTCTGCAGTTTCCAGGTTTTGAGTCAAAGTGGACACAGCCCATTTCCTCAATATGATGCTGTTGAAAAGTTCATCCTCGTAAATGATTTCCTATGATTTAGTTTAAAGCGCTCTACAAGAATCCCAGGGGCACTGTCCCTAGCTGACCTGCAAGTCAAATCCCTTAGAGATTTATTCACAGAACTACAGGAAGACCAGGGTCAGAAGCAACCTCTCGAAGTCTCTAGTCCAATCTCCTGCTCACAGCAGGGCTAACTCCAAAGCTACAGTGTGTTGCTCAAGGACCTGTACAGCCACGTCCTGAAAATCTCCAAACACTGAGACATCACCACGTCTCTGGGTACCTGTCTGAGAGCTCCACCACTTCATTCTCATGGGGAAGGATTTTTTTTCTTAATATTGATTCAAAATTTCCTGTATCCCATCTTGAGACCACAACCACTACCTCTTGGTCTTTCACTATGCACTGATTAGATTCAATATGGAAGCAGTGAACAAGCTAAGCCAACTTAAGATTGCTTTAAGGGTGAGGGAACTTCTTCCTCAGTCACATACTAGACATCTAGAAGAAAAAAAGGATTACATTTTTTTGCCAGAGATTAACCTACCGTGCATACTGGGGTCCTGTGGAATCATACCACTGGCTGGAAGCAGTGATGTCTTCATCCCGTATTGTCCCTTCATGCATACCCAAAGGGTAACGGCATATAGCTGAAAATGGGAACAAAAGCAAGTAAAAAAATCAGTACCAATTCTTTCTAAATCACCAGACAAGTTCAATTAAAAAGCTATCAATGCCTAGGGAATAAACATGGTAATGATAAAATAGAGAATGCAAATAAAGAGGATGAAATAATTACCATAAACTGAAATAAGTAATGATATACACTCAGAGTTCGTATCATTCAGCAGAGTCCTGGCAAGGCAAAAAACTTTACAAAGAAACGTCTTAAGAACATGAAAGCCAAAACCATACTAGTGTTAATGGTTGCACAGACCTATTTTACAATGAAAAATTATTTATCAAAAATGATGCAACACAAACAGGAAGAATTTCTTAAAGAATTTTCTTCTTCTGGAATGAACTGGATGTTTGACTTGCATTCAAATAAGAACAATTATTATTTTCACCAGTCCAGTAACAAGTGAGAAGTTAAACAGCTTCTATTACAGATTACTAGACTAGCTTATGGAAACATCTGCTCTGTGGTGTCACTGCAGGTTAAGAGCTTACATTTCAGCCAAAGCCCCTGACCATCCACCCTGCCCCATCCTGGTCTGTTCCCTGCCTCTACCCTCAAGTGGAGCAAGCACTTCTCTGCAGGCATGAGAAGAGACTCAAACTTGGTGCCTCCAGGGAGTACAGACACAACTGGCTCAAGCCATGAAGTTCTACAAGCTCAATACAGCTCAATACACCAAAGACAGTGCAGATGTAGCTTACAAATCCAAGCTGGCCAAGCTTTCTCCCCTGACACAAGTTTTTAAACACGTCTTGGAATATTAGAGATGTTTCAGAAAACTCAAAGTCTTAATGTATTCCTTAAGGCTCAGTATTCAAAACAGGCAAGCAAGATATTTTTGTCAGACTGACATCAACAGCAGATTAAAAAGAAAGTTACATGGGATTAAATCATGAAACAATTAAAAGACAAAAACATAGTCAATGGCAAGTCCCAGAAAAAAAGGAAATGGACTTTCCTATAGCTATTTGGTCTTTGTCCTCTGAGCTCACAGCAGCCCATCACAACAGCCCCAGCTCCTCCCCTGTCTGCAGTGACACAGGCAAGTGCCAGCACATGCTCCAGTCACTCCAGTGGCATGCGTGTCGGTTGGCATCCTCACTGCCGGCTGCCTGCTGCCGTATCAGCAGTTCTGCCTGCCCTTCCCTCAGCAAGTGCACTGCCTTGGGCGTCTTCCTCATTTCTGTAACTCAGGACTGCTACCCTTCTACCAAAACTGGATAAAGGTGTTCACCAGGTTCAGAAGCTACAAGAAAAGACAGAGGCATGAAACCCACCTTGTTGTTACCACCACACAGAATAAACAACCACGGGCCGAATAACTACCTGACAGAGTCAATGTAGAAATGTTTGCAAACAGGAGTTGTTCAATAGGGTTTGGCTGCAGCTGTTGTCAGGTACAGTATCAATGAATGTGTTATGTTCTATATATTCCTAAATAACCTGGTAAAGGAGATGGATGGTGAGGTGACAATGTTGGCTGATGATACCAGATTATTTAATATAGAAAAAAGCAAGTTACAGGAATACATACAAACAAACTAGAAAACACCATTACATCACTGTATGTATTCACGGTCAGATGCCAGTCAGATGTGGAATAGAGCGCTCACTCCTTCCTTCTCCTATCAAAAGGCAGAGAAGGCAACACAGATGGTGCAAAAGGAAAGATCAGCAGCCTCATCATTACAAAACAGATTAGTGAAATGAAGTATGAGAAAGATCATTTATATCCTGAACAATTACTCACTGTCTCTCAAAATACCAGAACCAGGAGGCATCAGCAGATCAGGTACCAGAGTTCAAAACCAACATATGCATCCTTAATCTATGAACACTCCAAACGCCAAAGGTGCACAGGTTCAAAAATCAGCTAGACAAACTACCACAGGCAAATACATGAATGCTAGCTCAGAAAGCTCCTAAGCAGCAGAGTGCAGCAAGCTGAGCGCACACCTGGGGTAAAGCACTGCTGTGTGCTCACCGATCTGTGCACTCTTCCAGAACCAGCAGGGATGGGACCCTGCTGGAGTCAGAACACCAACCTGGGTGGGCCTCTGGTCTCACCCAGAACATTCATTCATACGTCTGAGGTTTCTTAAGAGGCCTGTTTACAGAAGAATTCACTGGGAGGCAGCTGGTGTCTGGCTGGGATCAGGCATGATGATTGTGGCTATTGAAAGCCAACCGAGGGCTCTAACCCTGCTCTGATACTGAACAGTAAGTTTAGTAAACCAAACTAGCCTCGCCTGCCTTCACTCCTACCTGTCCCACCACAGAGCAGTACAATCTGATCTATTGCTGGAAAGCTACTATGTTGCTGAACTATGGGTAAATATCTGAAGATTTTCCAGAAGGGTTGAGTCGCCATCCGAAAGCAGAAAGTGTTTTTGCGTTTCTGCAGTGGGAGTCCTGTCTGGTCACACCTTATTTAAAGGTCAAGTGCACACTCTACAGCAATGCCAGACAGAGCTAGCTAGTTGGCAAGGACTCCGAGGGACCAGTCCTTACTGCAATCCTGAACAAAACTCATTCGTTCACAAACCCAAGGCTGGCAGATGGAAGCCAGAGTGGCCCTGGCATCAAGGGATGCACTCTGTGGGTGGCTGTGGCTCTCACCAAAATGTACATCCTCTTGAGCAAAACCATCCTTGGGTTCTGTGTTTAGGTGCCATCAGGACTTCTGCTCAGACATCCCTGACCCTTTACTACGCACTCAAGGACACACTCAGCTGCCATGCAGAAAGGATACATGGAGACTTAGAAAAATGTCACAGCTCACCTCTGCTAATGAGGTTAAACAACTGATGCTGGGCAAAAGGACTGCACAGGATCCTTCCTACACAGGTCTGAAATCATCCACAAAGCAGCCTCTTTGGTTTAGAAGGCAATGCAGGGGTGTTCCAGACCACTCCTGGAGCAGATCAGGAGGTCAGGATAATCAATGGAGCCTGTGGGCATCACAGCTGAGGAGCATGAGCTGGGCTATGGGTGTGCTGGAGCCTGGGTGGGAACAACAGGGCACGGCCCTCGGGACAGAGAGGCAGCTGAGCAGCTGTGGGAGCTGAGAACACAAAGCTGCTTGAGGAAGTCACAGGCAGAACTGAGAAGCGTGAGCAAAGCTACATGCTTATTTCTTGGCGGAAAAGATTACTGCAGGAGGGTGGGACCACAGCCCTGTGCTCAGAGCCCACCCCAGCTCCCAGGATCCTGTGGTGGGGGAAGCTATTCCTGCACCTTAGGGTGCGCTAACCTCTGTACTTCACCAAAAGGGATCTGCATGTGACTGACCCTCTAGCTGCCATCTTCCCTCTTCTTCCACTAGTTTTAACCATCAGAAGGAGATGGCAACCCCAGTTCAAAGTTGGACACGTGGGGGGTGTACAGTGTCAGGCACGGCTGTGTAACGGGGAGCACCGGAGGGCCTGCTGAGCTCCCCCACAAGCCTCACTTCGCTTCTGGCTGATTGCAGCACCATCTCAAACCTCTGCAGAGATCTACAGGCCAGAGCAGGGTCAGAGCCAGACACAGTCAAAGGGCTCCAACAAACAGAGCCAGACCCAGCAGAGCTAACGAAGGCCCTCAGGGTAGCACTGCTGCCTCACCACACCTTCGGCCAAGTTGAAAAAGGATTAGACTCATTTATTTCACAGACTATCTCCAGCTCAAACCACCTCATTACGGGGACTTTTGCAATATATTGCAGACCATTATGTTACTCATCTCTGTCATGATTATAACTTGCCAAATGCTGTAGGATAAGTTATGCCCTCCACAGGGACTTATAGGCGCATATCCCTATCTCCACCCTAGCTTTGTGCCAGGTAGGGTTTTCTACCTTCCCTTCCACACCTCTCTCTGCAGAACCTCTCTTGCTGGCTGGAGAGCTGTAGCTTATGCTTTGCTAACTGGTAATTTACTTTCCACAGTGAGCACAGTATCTCTGAGCCAGTCTAGAGCCCGGTTTGTTCTGCAGGCCATGTGGTCAAATTGATGAAGAGATAATCAGAGCTCAAAGCAGGCCTGCTGAGAGCACGGGCCCTCTGGGTGGACAGAGAAAGGAGTACATCCATGTGCCTGAGCCCTCCTGGGACTGTCAGGAGAGGTGTTTCACTCCAGTACAGCTGTCAAGTAAGACTGGCCAACTCAGTCCAGAGGAGGACATTCAGGGACTATGTTAGTGATTACGTTTACGTGCATTCATTACGTTTATATGCATTCACCGTGAGAGGGCAAAGAAAGGCTGAGAAAGAACATATGAAAGGTGGGAGATTAGAGTCCTCTCCCAGACTGGCAGCTCCCTACCAGGGTTGACTTCGGTGCCAGATGGCTCAGGCAGTGAGGCCAACAGTAGCATGCAGAAGATCATGGTAGCAATCGGAGGCGCTGTGCAGGGTCAGATGGGTGCGAGTCCTTCAAAGACAGCAGCTGCCATCTACATTTCTGAAAGACAAAGCAAAGAGAGAAGATGAGAGTCCTCCAAAGACAGGACTTCTCTGTGCTGCAGACTTGCTATATTGTCATTGCCTCGTGATGGGTTGGGCAATCTCCATGCCTTCAAGAGCGTCTCGACCTCAGCCCTACTCTGATCCATGACCTGATCAGAGGCTTAGTGAAAAACTAATGATTGCCTGACTACTTATGCCATCTCTAAAGCTATTAATGTAATTCAGCTTTTAGGAGCTCAGCTGCCATGACTACTGTGCGGACATACTCTCTTAACTGCTCTTAAAGAAGTCCAATGCAAAGTAATCTCTCCCCCATTGATTCTTCACTTTCCTTATTATATTAACAAGTACTGAAGCCGCATCTACAACAAACCTGGATAGTCCAACCAGGCTCCCCAAGTGGGGCTTATCCACCCAATGCACACCTCTATCCGTACCAGCTGCCTACTCCAAGTGGGCACTCTGGAACTTGTCACACAACCTTAAGATAAATGTCTAAAACAGGGCGAAAATAATCTCTCCCTACATGTCCACACTGCTGCCAAAAGAGCATGTGCACTTACACATGCGAGCGCACTTAATTTCCTGTTTGGAAACAAGGAAAATAGCAAAGGGCTTAAACACTGGCAATTTCAGTGGAAAGCCATGATAACACCTAAAGGAACACAAGGTCGTATCAGCAAAGTTATGTGAATTCTTTGTGTCCACATTCACTGCAAAGAGCCTCAGGAGGTTCCCATCCTGGAAGACAGCTTTACAGAAGGCAGGTTAGAGGCTCTGTCTCATATTGAAAAGTCAGGCGAAAAGAAAACAGAACAAATCAATAAATGAAAAGTTGCCAGGACCAGAGGGTGTTTGCTCAAGATCCTCAGAGTGGTAGTAAAAAGGCAAAATTGAACGTTAGGATTTGTTAGTAAAGGAAGAGAGGATAAAAAAGGGGCCATCACTATGCCAGGGCATACACACATATAAGAACGACAGAGCATCAGATGCCATTAGCTCAGAGATTCGTAACAAAAGGCTGTATTTTTTCCACCCAACATAATTAAACTGTACAAGTCACAGCCGTGAGTTGCCGTGGATACCAAAACAATCGGATATATTCACAACAGAAAGATACACCACAGCTTCTTAAATCCAAAGGTAAAACCTTTGGCTCACGAAATCCCCCAGCCGCAGATTGCTAGACGCCCAGAAGCTAAATCAGGGTTAGAATCACTGAGGCTTGCCCTGTTTTTATTCTCTTTCCTAAGGATTTGCTACTGGCCATTGTCCCTGCTGGATTCCGTCAGAAAAGATGGCTCTGAGCCTGAAAAACAACTAAGGGCCTTCTTGGGAAAAGAGCCAAATGCTCATGCAGGAGGGGAAACTAATGATCGGTGGATGCTGCCCGGCGGTGCTGTGCCCAGCCATGCGACAATGCAAGCAAACACAAAAAAGACCTTAAAATTGCCAGGACCCCTCCTGCTTCAGCCACCTCTTTGTGCGCCGCGTGAGCACCCTGGCCAAGGCTGGGAGGAGGGTGACCACAAGGTTCTGTGATTTTGCGGCATCTTGGGTGGTGAGTGTGCAAAAGCAAAGCACTGGAGAGAAACGACAGCCCATAACTCAGCAGGAGGGTCTGGCAATCAGCAAAGAGGTTTTGACCAAGCACTCTCAAGCTGTGCGTGCACCCAAGGTCATCTTTTCCCCCCTGAAATGGAGGGAGGTGATCTCTGATGCAAACACGCCAATTCCCACCATCCCATGACAGACTGTAAGTCCCACGGAGCAGAGTTCTTGTAGCCATGCAGAAGGAGATTTTGTAAAGACATGTTGGCAGCAGAGTTTGAAGACAGACCTGGTGGATGTTGATCTATGCAGGTGATTTGCTAGGGTGCCCCAGAGGCTCCCAAAGCAGGACTCACCAAGGGAACTGCGAAGAGTTCAGCACTACGGGAGACTGTCCTCCCACAGGAGGGAGAGAAAGGAAAGTGTCATGAACATTAAGGCTTTAACTTTAACCACGTTCCTGGAGGAGGGGATGGGAAACACAGCAGAGCGCTGTTTCGTTGTATATGGGCTGCCCTGACCATGGCCCAGGTGTCTGGCCAGATGAGCTGCACTATGCGGGTGTAGCCTGGGCTAGAGAAGATCCTTCTGCTGGGTCCCCATGCTGGACCAGCCACTGAACAGAGCTGCAAGTTGCTGAGGAAACCCTGGCAGGACAACAGCAGCTTGGAGATATCTCCCAGGTGTCTTCTCAGCTGGAGGTTTAAAAGCTGCCAACTGTACTGGAGCCCTCAGGTGGCAGAAGACGAGCACACATATGTTCCATGCCCTCATCACCCCCTTTAGAGCCTAGAAACAGAGCCTGGCAAACAGGCATCTGTAAAGACACAGGCTAGCACCCACCAAAACACCCTGGGATTTCCCTCTGTTACATGGCCAGGATTAAGGGAAAGGGTGGCCAGAGAGCACTGAAATAGCAGTCGTACATGGCTAGGTGAGAACCAGGGCCTGCTACTGAAGCAAAAAACCAAAGGAGAGCAACCCCAGACATCACTGTAAGTGTTCAGATGCCTTGGCTTCTCATTTGATCCAAAAGCCCAGCAAAGAAGGATCAACAGCAGGGAGGCATCTGCCCAGGCATCTGCCTGCAGTGGAGCACAGAGACAAAGGAGCACCCATCCCCTGCCATCAGCACAGAGCCCACAGCCCCGCTGGGCTCAGCTACCACCCCAAGTGAAAGGTACTAAGCTGAACCTTAGCATAAGGATTTTGGCTTTTGACAATAGAGTAGTTGTGCTAAGTTTCTCTCATCCTCTGAAAATGACACACGAGCAAGTCATGACAAATAATGTGCTGTGTAACACAAACAGCAATATTATCTCATTTGACCAGGTACAGACCAAACACCATAATTTAAGTGCCCATTTGTTTTATGCAAAGCTCTGTTCTAAATCACACCTATCGTATTGCCACATAGCCACTCACATCATTTAACCGCTTGAATGCAGCGATCAGAATGTAAAAGATAACAGGAGGGAAGAAGGAATGGAGTGGAGGGTGGACAAGGAAAGTCACATAGAAATGCCCAAGCACCACGTCAGCTCCTGCCACTGAGCCAGCAACAAGCACTGGCAGAAAGGTACGGGTTGGGGTGGCTCAGACAGTTGTCTGTCTCACCCTATCCTGCAGGCAGTACCCTGTGAACTGGGGGCTTCCCAGGACTTGATGGGTACGTGGAGCTCAGCAGGTCACGCAAAAATGGTGTGGCTTGGGGCAACTGCAAGCCAAAACTGGAAGATGTGACCATAGAGGCCAGCCTGGCGCCCGGGAGAGAAAAGGAAACCTTCAGAGCTGGCTCTAGAGCTTGCCTGCCTGCAGCTCTGTGCCTACGAAAGCTGGCTTTGAATTTGGCCCTCGCCTAAAGAGCGTCCAAGATGAGCAGGATGAATCCTCTCGGGATGTGTCTATCTCCACTGATAACAAAAGGAACCTAAATGGGTGGCCTAGACCAGCCTCATCATTGCCAGGTGGCCACAGTTTGGTGAGACAAATTCTCACCTTTGTATATGGCAGTGACAAACTATTTCCAGCAGTTCAGCCCTACGCAGGGACCCCAGCAGCTGGGTTCAGGCTGTGCTGGGTTTGCTCTTCCCACCAGACTTGGCTCCCAGTCCTGGACCACCGAAGTGCATGTTTGGGAGTCCCAGGAGAGGTGCCCGTACTGCCGGAAACCGCTGTTTGAAGAACTACTGATGTTGATTTCTGCTGAGTCTAAATCTCAGCTAGTAGTAGATTGGATTCCCAAACTGCACACTTCCAAGTGCTAGAACTCACTGGAATATACTACTAAATACAAGCCTCTGTACAAACCGCTCAGAAATCATCGTCCTAATGATTTTTTGGGGGGTGGACGATTCGATACTTTTCTTTGTAGCTCTTTCAGCCGCATTAGAGTCCCCTGCTGTACTCATGCCTTTCTTCCTGACCTGCCCACACATAGACAGAAAGTGCCAAAACTACAGTACAAGCCCAAAACCAGCAAAAACAGGATTAGCAACATCCTCACAGAGGCAAGAAAGTGTTAAACTCTGTTCTCAGGACTGAATGGATCAAGTTGCTAATTGCTAACAGCTGGCTGCAGGAGAATAAAATCCTGTTACAATCATTGTGAGAGTGGAAAAAAAAAAAATCTACTTGCTGAAAAACTCACTAAGAAATGCAGAAGAGGGCAGTTTTTCCCAATATACCCAGCAGACACCATGTCTGAAAAGCCAATCCATCCCTCTGCAGAGAAACAGCTCTCTGTGACCCAGCGCTGTCCCCAGCACAGCATGGGGCCTGCAAGCAAAAGCGCTGGGCACAGTGGGCGCAGGAGGGAGCTATTCTTTAGTGATGTGCATGAAGAAGGTGGGACTTGGAGCTCCTCCAGGTACTGTTCTCCCTCCAGAGATCCATTACGGAGGTCTGGCATGTTTGCAAGCCTCTCTAGATCGCAACTGAAACAGGCATTTGTTTTAACTGGTTCCTTCGCAGATCATTACCTTGGAGTGGGACCTTAAGGTTTGCTGCAGAAATCCCATTACAGATGCCCAGCACCGTGCCAAGAAACTCCATAGTCATGATCAAGACTCATAGCTGTGTGTATGATGCACTCTGTATGTATTACAAGAGGATCTATCCTAAATCAAAGTATCCTCAGAAGAGCTTCAGGAACAGTCAGGAGGACTGGACAGTATCTCCTAGCATTCCTAAAGGAATTCAAGGAGGAAACAGCAAAGCTACTAATTGGGACAATATCTGAAGCGTGAAGAAATAGAGGCTGGAAAGTGTGATTTCCATTTTTCTGGCTCCAGAATGATGGCGGAACATTTCTCTCTGCCTCAGAATTAATCTGAGATACCCCAAACCCAGCCGTCTTCCCCTGGAGCACAGACTTACAGCCCACGCAGCTCCAGTTTGGACCAGACAGAATCCACTGATGAAAATGCTTAGCAGAAAGGATTCTGATCACTTCTTAAAACGTTTTGTTTAGTTTACAATTCAAATACTTCTTGCTGCTGGTATCAATTTTGTTTTTTTAAGAGGGCTTTTAAGCCCCAGTCTTCTCCTCCCTATACATTCCTGTTTACCATTAATAAAAATTCTGCCTTTGCAACTCGGGTAGCATCATGCTAAGAGTGCACGGGGACAATAATCTTAAGGAAAGGCAATATGTTCTAATGAAACCAACTGCCATAAGATTGGAAAAAGCAGAGCAGGGCTGCTGGCCTGAGGAGACAGCCACCCACTCCAGCAGAGTCGCTGGAGGGTGAATGGATGGGACCAGTATCGGGACAGCCAAGCCGCACGTGCAGGTGCCCTGAGAGAAGGCAGCAACAAGTCTTCCCTTAGGTGAACTTGGAGCGTGGTCTCTATGGCCATCCTTAGATTCAGTCAACCAGGTAGCATGGGGAGAGGTCTCTGCATGACACATGGGTGGCACCTAGCCAAATGAAGTGCAAACAGTGACACCAAAAATTAACACAGTAACAGGGGAGCTGGGCAAGCCCGGCAAGATCCTGGCATGGAGCACAAGGCTGCAACAGGAGTCCTTCAATATGGGCACCAACAGAGATGGCCAGAAAGAGCATAAACCCATGGCAATGTTAGGAATATGGTGGTGGATGTAGGGCAGGAACAGTGACACCACAAAGTGATGTTCAGAGCAGCAACATGTCTGGATAGATAAAAGCAACCAGATTTTACGTGAAAGGGTTGGGTTAATGAAGATGCATGAGAGAGCTAAGACACAGCAACAGGAAAAGTGAGACAAGAATAGGCTACAGCGTTATCTTCGAGGTGACATTAGGAGACCTGTCACCACAAGATACACAAAAGAACACACGGGGTTAAGAAAGGGACCACAACATGTGGGAGTGGCACATGGAGAGGGGACAGGGACACCACAGAGCTGGGTCTGAGGCAGTGGCAAAAGAATGGGAATATGGAGGTCTGGGTGTACTTTGTGGTCGCCCCCTTGAGGGCTGGGTGATAGGACTGCCCTGAGGCTGAGGAAGGTTTGAACCTTGTTTTCCACATTGTAGCCAAAGATCTAAGGGGGCTATTATGAAAAAAGTGACACCTTACTCCCGCTAGATTTTAGGAGAAAAACAGTATTCCAGTCAGCCATGACTGGAATGACATAGCTATTTAACACTGGGAGGTTAGGTTCAGCCCATGGACCCAAGCATGAAGGAGTATCTTACCTACAGCCCAGAGAGAGGTACGGGTGTTTTTGCAAAGGAGTTTGAGACCCACAAATCCTCCAGCATTTTCTCATTGCCTGCTGGCCAGTTCCACAGGAGTGGGGTGTCCTCGGTTTATGAAACTGCATAGAGCACTTTTGTCACAAAACCAGACTTAGGGATAAATGAATACATGTAATTTAATCCATCAAAGTAACCACGCCAAAATTAGAAACCATTAAAAAGGCAAAGCCAAAGATAAGGAAATGCAATTCATTGTACTAACAACGGGTGCTTCTTAGCTCAGCTAATCCAAAAACACAGCTACTCCCCCACTGACTCTAGGGCAAGGGTACTCTGGGCTTATCTCAACAGAGGAACGAGGAGGTACTTCCCATGACCCAGGCAGACCTGCCAGGCACGTCATGACCACACACCATCCCCCAGGAACCCTAAACCTAAACCCAGGGGCAGGGGGAACCGCACTGCACTCCAGCAAGCCCTCCAAAATACAGGTCCCCCCACCTGAGGAGCAGCCTCCAACCTCCAGTCCCGCTGTTTCTGTATGATAGATGATGCAGGAAGGGCAGAAGTGGCAGAACAGAAGATACGCACAAATGAAAAGCTCCGATTATCTCCTTTCTCCTTGCCCAAGCAGCAGTGACCACCGTCCCTTACCAGAGGTTCCTTCCCATGCAGAACGGGCACCAGAGAGCACCTGGCACATTGACATTTTCACTCTATTCCATACACTAGTATCTTTCTCCAGCTTTTTTTTTTTTTTTGAGGAGGTTGCTTACTTTTTTTTTTAAACTATCCTTAAAACATATCAACTACAAGTTAGCAATAGTCCTCTCAAGACCTACAATCTTCCACTGCGAGAGTCTCACATAGCAACCATATATATGACATGTTAACCACACAGATGACAGATGGAGTATTAAGAGCACTCAATCTAAACCACCTTCCTCCCTCCCCATTCTCAAGGGGCTCCACCATAACCTTTTACTTAACTGTACTCAAACTTGCATTCAGAAGGAGATCAGGTTACGGAGTCGCAGAATTATTCAGGCTGGAGCAGATCCTCAGGAGAGCATCTAATCCCACCTCCTGCTCAAAGCAGGGTTAGCACCAATTTCAGAGCAGCCTGCACAGGACTTTGTCCAGCTGGGTCTTAAAAACCTCCAACGATGGAGGCTCCCCCACCTCTCTGGACAACCTCTTCCACTGCTTGACTGTCTGCAGAGGGAAAACTTCACCCCTCCTTATGCCAAGGCAGAACCTCCTGTTATTTCAGTCGATGATCACTGTCAACCCTCCTGCCACACACTTCAGTAAGCCTGTTTCTGTCTTCTTGATAACCTGCTCTTAGGTATCCCAAAGCCTTCTCTTGTCCTGACTAAACCACCCTGGCTCCATCAACCTCCTCCGTGAAGCCAAATTTCAGTATTAAGTTACTTAATATTTTCTCCCAAGTCACCACCGAGGCTCCGCCCAGGCAGTGGGACAGCTCTGGGCAGATTTTGTTATGACTCCCACCAGCTTCTTCATGGGCAAACTAGGGAATAACTTGAGTTCGTCCCATACTGACGCCTGAGCATGGTTGAAGCACTACTCCATGGCCCTCTCTTTAGGGACTGCATGGATCACATTCCCACTGGTAACTATTTTTGAGAGGTATCATAGCAGGTGGCACTTTCTAAATCAACTTATTCAACATAGTACTGATCGGCGAAATGGAAACTGAGATATTGCCACCTTAGCACAGCAAGGGGGCAGGGACTGGTTACATTACATTAACAGCAAATAAAGACCAGATACCACCAAAACTGCTCAGGAGGGTGTTTCTCCGCTCAGAGCCCACCAGCTACCAGCAGTGGTGAGGCACCCTAGTAGAGCATGAAAGATATGCTAGAGATCAGACCCTACCCAGGGCAAGGGGGACCTGCCTTCATTGCTCTGCCCAGGAGCTGCCCCAGGGACCTGACACGCTCCTGCTCCCAAAGCAGAGCCTCTTCTGCCTCCCGGGAGCAGCAGCGTTTGGTCAACAGCAGGGAACTTAGTCAGGATCCAGGTATATGATGTCAACGCAGTTACTTTTGGCAACCGGTACAGGAATCTCATTAAAAACCACAATCTGAAGACTTTTCGGACGTGATCTGCTTTCCATCAGAGCACATGGATCACTGAGCATGTTCTTTCTTTAATTTGACATTGATTTACTAATGCACTAGCTTCCCCAGATCTCGCTCGGGATGGAAGTTAGTCTCAACTGCCTGTTGGTTACCTGCTCCCACTCTATTTTAAAACATTGCCACAACATTTATGTTTTCCCAGACCTCTGGAACTCCTTTGGTCTTCCCAGATTTATTACACATCAACAGACAGGATTCAGAAAGCTGCTTTGCCAATTTGTTTTAAACAAACAGGTTCCAATCTTGTTCAAGTTTCAAAGACTTTAAAATGTTATCTTGCGTTTAACACCCTCCCTCGTTACCAGTGCAACAGAAGGTATTTCGATATCCTCATAAAGGAGAGTACATCACCCAGCTTCTCCCTGAACACAGGAAACGTTTTACTTCTCAGTATTGTTATTAGCGATCAGTTAGATTTTTTAACCTTTCCCAACAATATAAACACCATTCGAGAAATTTATTTTGTTATACAGATATTAAAATATTTCTCACTGCCCTGAGATGTATTTGTTATGCTTTTTCAGCCATCTTTAGCTTTCTTTATTAATTGCCTACCTTCCAGAATACCTAGTTTACAGTAACAGCTACTTATCTACAACATTTTTTTGCAAAATGTTCCTAGAGGATTCTTTTTAAAAGATAAAACATGGGGACAGACTCTTTGCAAAACCTGAAGGGAAGCAAAGAAAGTCGCATACAGCAGCACGTAGTACCCAGCACCAAGCTGAGAAGCTGCTGGTTTTTGCAAGGGTGGAAGCCAAACTCTAAGAGATGGTTCAGAGAAAAATCAAACCAAAAACACTACTTTGGAACATCTACTACTTTAGCCGGCAATCTAGTTTCCATCAAACCACAGCAGAAATGCTGATACTAACAAAAGCTACGTTTTATGAGGGTTTTTTTTTTAATGAGTAAAATGTCTCTTTGTATTCATAGAACAAAAATTCAGTGCACCTGTCACTGGAACATGTACCTTGCCCGTAGCTTGAGGAGCACTTACTGGCTCTGCTGTAACCTTACCAAAAAAAATGTTTTTAAGCGTGAAAAGCCATGTCATGCATCTACAAAAAGATACCGAACTGGAGGAAGCTTTTCCAATATCAGAAAGAAGCAAAAATTATTATCACTTACTGCATTCCACAGAATGAAATAACTCCAAATACCAAAAAGCAGCAAGTGGAAAGTGTTACTGCCCTCCCACAGCACACTGGCCTGAACCAGAGGGGTCAAGGCAGGCTGTGTCCTCAGAGGGTATCATTTCTTCAGAGGCTGAGCAGAACGTGCATCAGTGCACACAACTGAGAAAGCAAAATCTGGGTACACACGGCTGTTACATTCTGCTTGAGCAAACTTTGTTTACTACACAAAGTGGTTTTAAAGTTTAATTTATAAAGTGCCTGGCAAAGATGGGAGCAGTGAGTGGCAACACTTACAGATCAGCTGAAATCGCTGCATCAAGCCTGGAGACTCCAGTGAGGATTTCCACGGAGGTCTAACCATGTTCTGCTGGGTTTACTATTTACTAGTACAACTCTACAAGATAAAACTTAACTTCTCATGTACAGAGATGAAATTTCAATTAACTAAATGTTCCCGCAAAATACCTAGCATGACTACAGACAGTTCAGAGAAGATCTCTGCTTACTGCAATGTATTTCAAGCAATCAAACCAAATGTTTTGCTTATAAACAAAGGAAAAGACAAGAACACTGAAAAAGCTCTAGCAGCATTTCACAGCCATGGAAAGCCAGAATGGCCGATTCTGATCAAATTTTCTCAAGACAGACCAGAAAACAGGAGCCCACAGAGAAATAATAAGATTTAGCAATTACACAGAAGGCAGGTAACTGTAGGAAAATCCTGGAATTGTTTGAGGCAAAGAGAAGAGAAAAAGGAGAGATGAGGGAAAAAAAAGAAATACGTAAAATAATGATGCCTAGACCAAAAAAGGATCCCCTTTACCTCTTTTCTATATTGAAAATGAACTGAAATTAAAAAAACAACAAATTAAAACTGAGGAAATGAAATTCCACTGCATACCGTGCCCATTAAGCCTCTGGGACATACTGCCACAGAGCAATGTGGGAGTAATTCAATAAAATATTGGAAGTGGATCTACATAATAAGAACATCTGCGATTCCATTAGCAGAGTAAAAGAAAGAGTACACTGGATATAAATTTTCATCCAGCCAGGCATAAGCAAACCAGTAATTAATGTGACCAGAAAGTTATCTCCTACACAGGCAGGTTATTCCACATTTGTCTGCATTCAAGCTCTTGGGCTTTCATGTGCAACGTGCCAAGCAGCCGCTGCCTGAGATAAGATGGGTGCCTGAGTAGGTGGGCTGTGATCTAACCCAGTTTGGCAAGCTTAGCGTCTGTGTATAGAGATCATATTTCAGTTTTCCACGGCTTATTGTGCAGCTTCTCAAAAAGAGAAACAACACTACCCACCTTTTTTTTTTTAGCAGAGATTATCCTCTGCAACACAAAAAGAGAAGATGAAGTTTCAGCCAAACCTATTAAATAAATACCTGCAGAGCAGTGAGCGACCCTGGAACACTCCGGTGGAAACACGGCTATTTTGGAAAGTTCTCAGCCCCTGAAAAAATGGGTTTACCAGGGAAATAATCAGATTTTATCTGGAAGGGCTGCTACTGGAGAGCCCCATGGTTAACCCTAACAACACAGGTTGTCAGGAGCAGCTTTCTGCATATTCATACTCCTGTGTTTTACACTAAATGTGAGTCTGAGAAAGTTTGATAGTGACAAAAATTGCAGTAGGTGCATCAGGAAGGGACAGGGAGGTCTGCATCTCCTGGAAGGAGAAGAGGTGAGCGAACGCAGGCAACGCGCAGCCACAAAACTTGTGCGGGGCAGGAGCCGCCGGGGCTCGGAGGCAGGGAGCGTGTGCCCCCCAGTCTCCCACCGTCCACAAGCAACTCGCTGCCAGCCCCAGTTTTTGCATATCTGACTCAGCCCTAGCCCTGAAACATTTCAGGCAAGCATGTCTGATTGAGAGCTCAAACACCATGGCTTTCCCAGAGAGCCACAGCATCAGAAACCACTTCTGTCTGGGAGAACGACACCATCCAGCTTCACATTTCTACCCAACAAAAGATCCCGTGGGTCCCAGAGGGCCCCGGGCATGCAACGCTGCGGTAATACCCGTGATCTGTGAACCCTCCCGCAGCTGCGGGAGGAAAAACAGGGCGCAGAGAGCCACCATCTCCCTACCAGCCCAGGGAGGAAAGACTTCACCTCCCAGCGCTGCCACCTCTACAACCCCCCCTCCATTTCCAGCAAGTCTCCAAAGGCGTTTGTGCTTTAGCCAACGACAGAAACGCACAGGAGGAGAGCTGATCGCAAGCTGAGAGCCAAGTTAAGCTGGAAGGACCCTACCTGCCTTGCCCAGAGCCTGCTGAGCACAGGGAACAACTGCCATGTCTCTTTTGATCTCCATAGGTTGAGCCAGGCTGTAGTTTCGACATTCCTTGCAACTTTCCACCAGCACACATGATATGTTCAAACTTGACTAACTCCTCCCTCCTCCCTCCCTCCACACACACAGACAGGCCCAGGAGATGGCCCTGCCTCTATCATCCCAGTTCCTATAGCAACTCCTGACCGAGCAGATGGAAACAGAGCTGTTTTCTAGGCAAATCTGCCTTCTTGGATTCCTCTGCTCTTCCCTGCTGTTGGCCCCTCCTTGCTCCAGTGCTCTCCCCAGGGGCTGCTCCGCTGGCACTTGGCCCAGACTGCGCCTGGAGGAAGGCCAAGCTTTGAATTCATTTAGTAAAACCACAACATAAAGCAGCTCTCCTGCTCAGGAAGCAGGGCCCGTGTAGTCCCAGGGGCAAGCCAGGCCCCGGCACGGCACGGCACAGCCAGCTTGCACCTTCTTGTTTAACACAGCTGCCTGCGCTCGCAGGAAAAATCCCAGCAAGGGCATCGCCACACCATGCTCCTCACGTTCATTCACCAGCCTGTGTCGTCCACGGGGGAAAGGTAAAAAGCAAAGACAGAACTAGTCATTTATTAAACAATTCCAGCCGATGGGATTATTGCAACCAGCTAGCAGAGCAGGGCACTTCTCAGTCGTTTGGACTTCCAAAGTCTTTCCTGGATGAGGGAGAGACCAGCAGTGACAGCGGGGCTCAACGCATGTTCATCGCAACAGCTCACCCCTGTTTGCGTTCCTTGGGTCGGGGTCCCACAGGAGTGAAGTTCACTACTGCAGCTGTCAGACAGCTGAGCGACATCACATTCACTTCCTTTTCACTTAGAAGTATAGAAATAGAGGGAAAATCCAAAACTCAATACCAGAATGTGGCACTTGGGTGGAGATAATTACCAAGGGTGACAGTGGGAACCTCACGGGCAGGTGACATTGCTAAGGCTCCATGTTGGCAGGACAAGCAGGACCGCAGCAGATGGAGCCACTGACATGGCCACGGGGGCCAGCAGGCTGTGGGCACCCTGGGAAGACCACCCACACATGCCAGTAAGGCACCACTGCCGGGCACAGCCACAGGGCTGCAAAACCACTCTTCGGCTGCACAGCCCTGCAAAGCCCTTCCACCTCAAGCACCGGCTGCCGCCCCTGCCCACGGCCGGGCTCTGCTGCAAAGCTACTGCTGTGGCCGTTGGGGAGCCCTGGAGCAGGCTGGGGCCATGCTCACCTGGGTGACAAGGCCACTGGGAATTGAGAGGAACATCACCTGCAGTCACTGGTATAAGGCCCCAGTTAGGGGACCAGCAGAAGGGACCATGACAGTAGAGGGAGACCGAAGAGCAGAAGTACTTTGCTGACTTGCCCGTTGGGAAACGCAGGTGCTGGCCTGCCTCCTGCAAGGAAGCTGTCCGACAAGGGAAGGGCTGCGATGTCCCATTCGGACACCCCAGCAGGGGTAAGCATCCTCCTGGGGCCAGCAGTGCAGGGCTGCGACAGCAGGGCCGGGGTGGGAAGTGGATGCCAGTGTTGTACACCGGAGTGAGGAATGACACTCACGGGGACTCCACAGCAGGAGGCTGAGAAGTGGAGACAGCAGCAATTCGGCCCATTCTTCAAAGACTCCCATATGCTACACCAGGCCTCAAGCAGGAATCACAGCAAAGCATCAACAGAAGAAGCAGGTATTTTGGGTATTCAAAAGAAAAAAAGGAAGCAGACATGAACCACGCTGTGCCCACACTAAGCCCCAATTGGAAAATACAGCTGTGAGCTGAAAGACATGGTCGTATGTGCAGTCAGATGCCGCCTCGCTCCCATCTTCCTCCCTGCCTCCTTACCCCATCTCAGCCGCACAATCCACCTCTGTACCAAGAACAGAAAGCTATTTACTTTTTTCCCCCCTTTGGGTAATTTTTCCATGTTTGAGTGTGTTAATCAGCTCAGAGGGATGGGACAATCCCTAAGGCTCATATATGGTTTGGGACAGAAACACATGACCTGCAGTAGGGTGGAGGTGGAAAGACATGAGACCTCTCCCTGCCCGGGAAGCCCTACTCCAAGAGGGTGTTACTGATTCAGATAACACACTTGCAAGGCAGTCTCCTGCCAAAAGAAGGATGCCTGCCCTGTCAACATAATGATGCGTGGGGACCAAGCTGGATCACAAGCCTCTGGGGTAAGCTGGGATCAAAAGGATTCCCTTTGGAGGGCACAGGGCAGTTTGTGGCAGAAGATACCTCTTGACATCCAGGAACAGGGAGTCCAGGAGAGACATCAATACAAGTATCAAACCAGATGCACTTCACAGAAGCAACATCAAGGGTCTAGAGAAAGCTTCCCATTCCCCCGCGGCACTGGGAAGAGCAATGGCCCAACTTGCAAATGGATTTGAGGAGCTCCTTTCCCTGGGGAAGGATGGTGCCGTGGAGGCGCAAAGCACTGCTAGAAAACTGCTGATCTTGCAGTTAGACTCACTGTTGCCTTCAGCACTTCAACACAGAAATAGGCTCTCTGCTGGATGCCCTCTGAAATGTAACTTGATCCTACGGTATATATTCACTAATCAATCTAGGGATAAAGCAAAGCAGTAAACAGTCCTTTTTTCACTGGAATGAGCCCAAATATGCACAATAACAGATCCCACTCAGAGCTATTACAAACTAAAGTACTTCAGAGAGTTTTGCATCTCGCATCGCAGAGGGAGCATATTTCTGCAATAGCATCATCGGTTCTCAAATTGTGTATTTGAGAGACTTCCTAATGACCTCATAGCAGCACATGTGACCAGTAAGTCATCTTCTCAAAGGACTAGAAATAACATCAACAGACCCTGTTTTGGTTTTGCACAGAACAGCTTTCTGCAGCACGAGCAGGTTTCCAAACGGCGAGGGAGCAGAACCAGCTCAGGCCAGGGCTGGCATTTTTACAGTTTCTCCAACAGACTGTGTTTGGCTGCGGAAAAGATCAGACAAATTCATAGATGAAGACCCATTAGCAGATACTAAATTCCATATAAAAATTTAGACACAAAAGCTTGTTTATCCCAATGCAGGACAATTTGGCTGCTTTTAAGGCATCTACATGGTATCATGAATCCCAAAAGTATTTCAAAAGCATTCTAAGAAGAGATAAGAGGTGGTCTTACAAAATAGAAAATAATGCCTCAAAAGTGTTTCAATGGGCTTAAAACCAGTTTTTTTCTTCCAGTGCTTAAAAATAACCTGCTGTGCTGAGCAGCAAAGCAGAAACTTGAAATTCGTGGGTGATGAATCAGTGAGTTGTTCACACTGAAATCGGGAAGTTGCCTTTTGCTGTCCCAGAGCCTCTGCGTGATCAGGTGGCACTGGGAGAAATAAACGAACAAACACCAATGAGCGGGTTGATGCTAAGGTGAAGACAACTAGACAACGTTCACTCCCACCCTACCCCAGCTGAAACATCTGCTCAGCCTAGCTCTGCTAGTATCATCCTTCCACTGCAAATAAATCCACTTCCAGCCGTAAACCTGGGAAAAGAGGGAAGTAGGACAGAGCTTGGCACAGCGGAGGGGGCAAGTTTGGGATGCATGTGTGACATTCTCCGAGAAACACCGACAAGCCACTCTTACGTACAAGGTGCTGACTAGAGCTGTAGGATAACAGAAGACGACTCAGAGATGACACGATAGCGCACGCGGTGACATATACGGACACCTGATGTGGGACAAACCCTTCCCAAAAAAGTGTAAGAGACAACGGGGCGCAAGGGCAGCACTCACCCTCCACCACACAACTCGCACCCCATGCCAAGAAAGCCTTTCCTGCTCTGAAGAGAGATGACAAGAGTCCTCAAGAGGGCAAACATCACAGCAGTACCATGTCTCCTTTGCCCCTCAGTGACTTTCTAAACCACTAAAACAAGCACAACCTCTGGTCCAGCCATGGGACAGATACATCCTCATGCCCGCAACAAATAAAGTTCTGCAGCTGAGCCAAGCTGCTTGTTTCTGGGCGCACGGGCAGCTGCTCAGTGAAGCCCTGTCCTGCTGGGACACGGAAGCAGAGGAGGCCTCAGCACCGCTTTGCCACCACGGCTCCCTCACCCAGGCATGCGAATGGCTGGGGAGGTGGTAACGGAGGAATGACGACTCCTCCCCAGCCCCCGAAATCTCACTCAAAGCTTTAACACTACCAGGAAAGATCCAAACAGCCGCAGCCTCCCATTTGCCCTGTCTTTTAAACAAGATGGTCCCCAGCTACTACATCATGGGCTGCCTCAAAGATGGGGATGAGAGTAGAGAGAAGGAAAGCAGTACTTACACCCTCAGGTCAGAACAAGTGGAACGAGATCAATTTAGCTTTAGTTGTTGTAATGACAAAGCCCCAGTGCACACGTCATCCAGACAAGTAAACTGCTGGCACAGAGCTGCGCTCAGCAAGGACACTCTTGTAAACACTCTCCCTGGCCATCTTTGCTGACGCAACTGTGAGAAAGGGGCAGAGAAAACCATTATCTGCAAACAGACATCCCTCCCTATCCCTGGACACTGGGACCAGCCCAAGCAGGACGTCTCCAGCCTCTCTGCGTTGCTCTCATCTGCACAATGAGCCAAGTACCCTCCAGTGTCCTGCAACAGCGAGCACTGCAGATGAGAATCACTGATGAGCTAGTAAGCCTCTGCTCTGGGCTTCTGACATCTAATCCCTAGAAGCAGTTGATATATTCAGAAGGCACAAGGCCTCTTTCAAAGCTGACCTTTCTTCTTGAAGCACTAGATCATATCTAATGTCCTGAGCACTGTCCTTCACATGTTCCTCCCCCACCACTGCAGCAGGCCAGCTCTTTCTGCCCTCCATCCCTGTAACGAGTTTGGAGCAAGGAAGGCGGCGTAAGGAGAGTTCTGACAAGCAGAGCTGCACAGGTCCCAGGACTGCTGGGGACAAAGCCCTGCTATCTCACCTGCAGTGATACTTCCCCAAGTCTGTTGTTCTCCCCCGGAAGTTTCCCAGGTGAACCTGTGTTGGCATATTTCACCTCAAAAACTACAAGCTGTGGGGACCTGAGAAGACCAATGTCTGAGTATTAATTCCAAATTCAGCTCAGAGAAAAGCTTCCTTCACTGAAGATTTTATTCCAGAGCCATGGAGAATATGAGCAGAAAGCCAAAGCAAACCATAAGCACTGGCTATAAGCTTCAGCAAGGAGGAACAGCACGTGGGAAGGGACTCAGCACCAGCCATTTGCTTTTCCCAGCAAGGGACACTGAACCAACTGAACCAACAAATGGGCAGAGCTCAGCTTATGGCAGCGATGCCGTTACAGCTCCTCCGCCTGCAATGCACAAAGACAGACCCCTGCAAAAATACGTGGTGCATGAAAGAACTGGTGGGAAAACAAGAGCTGTCAGTCAAAGCCAGGCTCCAGCCAACACCCCTGAAGTCCTGTACAGCTGTTGCTCCAGGACCCTCCGGCCGTACGACCCCAGACCTAACCTCTGCACTTTCGTCCGAAGCTAGCAGGCAGAGAGCAGCTGACAACAGTAGTCACCACATTTCTGCAATTCCTCAGCAAGAACTATCATCTTCAAATAACCAGAAGACTGCAGAAGCCCACGATCCCAGCCCTTTTTGCTGGCTCAGGTACAGAAACAAAAGGCAGGAGCGTGCTCTCGGGTGTGCAGCTCAGACGGGCAGGATACCGAAGGGCCCCTCTGCACAGCATGAACAAGAACTCGTAACCCACCCAAGGACACTGCTGCTTGCTCCACACCACCAGACTCATCTGACACAACGGTTGGTTTGCACTCTAACAGGAATAAAACATCCATCTCCAGAGCAGAAGGCAGTGCCAAAACGACCAGCCCACAGGAGCTTTCATTTTCAGTGCCAGTGAAGCACGCACATCATTTCTGAATCTCCCCGTTACACGAGGGGATGCAGAGTCCAGGGATGCAGCCAGATTTGAGTCTAGCAACGAGGTCTTGGCTAGGGAAGCTTCCACCTCCTCAGCAGCTCCTTGCATCTCAGCCATTTCCCTTCCAAGCAAGGCCCCCTGGCCTAAGTAAGTATAAGGGTGTTGCAATCTGCAGTTTTGTCTGAAGAAATCCAGCCCAGCCCAGACACAGCAGCAGGCCTCTGGTCTGGCCTGACTACGTGCCATTCATGGACACCCACTGCGTCCAGAAGCTTGTGGCATTTCTGAAGGCAAGTTTACTTCTCAGATGTAGAGAGCTGTTCTGCTCCCATTAATATTCAGGACTATGATGGGCAACACAGATGTGTACTCCAACACGCACACTCATCTCATGACCTGGTATTTTTTCTGAAATAAATGCAGCAGACTCCGGGGACAACCCTCTCTTCCTATTGTGAGGGGCTGAGGAGGGTAGATAAAAGGCAACTGCATGCCTTGTGTATGTGTGGCCTCAGCCTGGGTGCACAGCTGGCCGGCACCGATCCCACACTCAGCCCCAGGGCGAGGGATGCTCGCAATCCTCATCCTGCATCTCCTGAAAAGCCTAGCTCGTATCTGGGCAAACACCACAGCTAATACTGAGGGGAAAATACCCATGCACTCATTCCAACAATGGGACATGTCCTACAAGCACTGTTTCACCTGTAATACCCCCTGCAAACATGAGAAAACCACCTAACAGGATCCCTGCCTTTTCCTGCAGAAACAGCACTACGGTCTGCTCATATTTCCCATACTAGCACGGAAAAGACAGGAGGATTCAGATACATTACACATTACACTACTAGCCCTACTGGGACATTTCCTAACAGTTCACTTAAATGTTTTTAAACCTGCAGGATGAGGTAATTCAAACCTAAATGCATAACCCACACTATAAGATGGTTCACTAGGTACAACTCTCAAGCAAAAGCAAACAAAAGCTGATCCGGCATGGTACACTGCTCCATCCCTGGACGTTTTCAAGACTTGGCCAGACAAAGCCATGGCTGAGTCAATCACATGCTGGAGACAGTCCCACTTCAAGCAGGAGGTCAGGCTGAAGACCTCCAGATGTCCTTTCCAACCAGTATTTCCATCACTCTGCGATAGCAAATGAGAACAGGCAGAACAATTATTGCAAACAGTTCTGTGAAAGACTTGCATCGAGTTTTTCAGAAAAGATCTTTCTAGATTGTATTAAAAGCTTGGTTAACAAAGATGTCGGCACTGACACAATCAGGGCTAATTCTGTACTGGTAGGGATACTGGAGTACCGGTATCTATGCCTTGATGTATCGCAGGGTCAGTACATTGCATCAGCCTGACCTTGCACAAATTAACACCCGCCATAAGAGATTTCTTTTTGGCATTTAACTTCAGCTATGTATTCAAATACAAAAGCTTGCAATAATTCCAAGAATACAGGTTAAAAACAAGACAGCCAATAGCTCTCAAGACGTTAGAAGCAACTAGAAAAATCATTTCCCACTATAAGTCTTTACTCCAGGGAGGTCTCAGAAGCACTGCTGCTATTTGGTGCCCTTCCAGTGCTGGGATGAGGCCGAAAAATGCCATAGCAGAGACTGAACCACATCTAATCACTGGTGGGTTCAGTCCTCGGGAAGAAGGCAGCATGTCTACACAAGGTGCTCTGTCTGGAGGGTGATGGGGAAGCAGCAGTAGGCGCTGAGATGAGAGAGGGTCACTGGCCGTCAGAGAAACTGCCATCAGTGCCGTTCCTCCCAGCTGTCTGTCCACGGTCTCTGCACATAGCACTGGCCAGCAAAGCTCATTTTCTCACAATAAAGCCCCATCCAGGTTGTCCCAAAGCATGAGAGAAAATGTAAGATTGCTGCTAGCTAAGTATGCAGATGGATGGCGTCAAACTGATGGAAGGATACTTTGGGAAGTTGGGTTATTTGAATAATATCCATCACAATCCAGACAAATGCAAAACACACACACTTTCAAAGTCCATGAGATTAATTAACAGTGTTGGGACCCTTGTCCAGGGAAACAGCAAGGGAGCTCACTGCATGGCTAGCTCTGCTAGTCCGATTTGTTCTCTTCAGCAGCTGAATCATAGCACACATGGCTAACACCTCATCCCAAACAATAACACAGCGTTGGAGGCTCATGCTGCACATGTTCTCACAAGCACCCCAAGCTCAGCTCCACTATAAATGCAGAAACAAAAGATAAACATTCCTGGAAGATCACATTACCCAGCATGAAGATGTGACAGCTTGTCAGGAACAGAAGAAACAGCCCTGAGCTTAGTGAAAAGCACTTATTAGAGGCTGACATTTTCATATTGGAGAATACTGGTACTCCAACTGTTTCTGCTACAGGTTTGGTTTTGGGTTTTTTTTTGGTTGTTGTTTTGGGGTTTTTTTGTTTGGTTGGGTTTTTTTGCTTTTTGACAGGCGGAAACAAACAAGCACAAGTGAAATAACATAGCAGTAGTACAGATGGAGAACAAAGCCCAATTCTTGGCTAGTTTAGCTCTCCATAAGAAGGCAACACAAATGACTGATACCACTACCAAATGATACATGCAACAAAACCATGCCCAGACTCTCATCCTTCAAGGAAAAAGAGCTGCAAATGCAGTGTGCTCTGCAGGCTCTGCCTCTGTCTTTGCTCGTTCTTCAGCAGCTCTTCATTATTCATGGGTGGGACTTTTTTACACCTTAAATGCTATTCCCAGAGAAACTGAACTAACTTCTCATTTTCACTGCATAAATTCATCTGGTTGGAAGAAAATACCCCGCCCTATTCTTCTGGCCTCCAAATTGCAGCTGGCAGACTCAGGACGTACGACAGTCCTGGGGAAGAAGCACAACTGTTTACTTTGTTTGTGTGTGCCTCCTCTTGTCCTCTCGCCCTCTCCTCCATCCCCCACGGCACATATGAGCTGATCATCTCCCTACCATCTCTTGACAGGAGCTGACTTGTTTCAGGTTCATCAGGCACCGGAGCTCTGCACTGCAGAGCTTTGCAGACAGATTTGGGCACAGTACCCAGGCATCGAGAAAGGGAAGTCAAATCAGGTCAGGAGAGCATCATCCATGCTGGGAGCCCTTCCAAGCAAACACCCAGAGAGCTGCTACGTTAGGATCGGACAGGCCCCAAATCCAAATTTTGGAACAACTCCACCCAGTTTAATTCCTTGCTCATGCATTCTGCAAGCATTAGTTCTGAGTGGGCTGGTGTTTTAACAACTCCATACTTGAAGAGTCACGGACAAAACAAGGTTTAAGCAGCACTCTTCAGGGTAGAGATCATCACCTCCATGTGTACACACTGCTTGACCCAGCCGGTGGCCCCAGGGTGATCATCAGCCAGTGTCCAGGTGGACAGACAGCCTGTGAACGGACCCAGCAGGATCCCATCCAGGAGCAGCGTGAAGAATGAAATGGTTGAGCTGCTATGAAAAAATATACAACCTCACGGCAATCCATCAGAGCAACACATGTTTTACCAGTCCTTTTCATTAAAAGAAGCATCCTGGGATTATTAGCCAGTGAGTAAGGGCACGGAACCAAAGCAACTTATGTTCACAACTATTTTATCTAAGGAATAAAATAATAAGACATAGAAAGTAGATATTTCACTTGTATTGTACTACACACTCACAAGGATGCCAAACGAAGTTTTACGAGCCTGCGTATAGGTGTTTTCCACTTTCGTCTGCTTGACTTTCCACCTCTATAAAGTACCTGTGTGAAGTCACGCATTGGAAAGAGCTTCTGATAAACTCCCATGGAGCAGACATGCATAAGTGACAGGCAGCATAGTGACAGGAAAAAAAAAAAATACCACCAAGTCTGTGCTCACCTCTAAGATTTACTTCCAACTATTTGTTTCAGAAAGCTCACAGGAGTGACCCACAGAATGAGACTCCCCTACAGGCAGAAGAACACTGATGTGGAGTGGTAGGAGGTTTTAACGCAGCGTGCTTTATTCATTCCTGTCTTCAAGTTGCATAAAATATTGGCAGATTTCAGGTTTGGAATTTGAAATTTTCCCTTTCCAGTTTGACTCCAATTTTTATTTTGGGAACAAGTGGTTCCTATTTCCATAATCACTATTAGTAAAACTCTCCCCCCCAATCTATTTTTGCATAACTAATGCCGCCTTGATTTGGAAGAAGAAACCATTTTAGGCACAAAGAGGCCCTGGCATCAGTGAGGTACCTTTCCACCTTGCTGTGAGAACAGGTTGTACTTTACAGCTACT
The DNA here is from genome assembly GCF_964195595.1 of Calonectris borealis. Classification (NCBI taxonomy): domain Eukaryota; kingdom Metazoa; phylum Chordata; class Aves; order Procellariiformes; family Procellariidae; genus Calonectris; species Calonectris borealis. The sequence continues at coordinate 6,478,546 of NC_134332.1, forward strand.
GGCAACAAAACTTTTCAGCTTGCTCCCCTATGCTGGGAACATCACCCAACATCACCTTAGAACAGCTTTGCTTAATTTTCAACATTCTTAAACCATGGCTGTGATTATTTTGGAAGAAGAGGGCTTTCTGTTAAGGACAGCTTAACCCAATTGCCATTGAGAGAAATGGAGAACAGTGTCCCTTTTGAGAGGAACCAGAGATTGGTGGGATCTTCCCTCTGCAGCAGAACATTAACATCAAGTCTTTCCTGCTCAGTATGTTCTCATGCCTTAACAGCAAAAATATCATCAATTCTACATAAATTCCTTTGCTGAAGCCAGCAGAAAAACGTCTGTGGAATTAAGGCAGATGAGAGCCTTCCCTCACTTGGGCTTATCCCAACACCACACACACTAAAGAGAGAAACAGAGTTAAGAAAAGATGAAATACTTCCTTGCTATCTCCCATTGCTGTCCAAGCAACAGGACCCAGCACTTGAGAGCATCCCTTGGTATTCTTTATATTCAGAAAGCTCTTGGAGCACAAAGCCGTCCTGAAGACGGATGCTTTTGCAGTCTCTAGTGTTTTGTATGTGCCATGAGGACACTGGGCATGTGACTTGTGTGTTAAAACTTTCTGGCTCACCAGTCTAAGTTCAGATTCTTTCCCTGCAAAACACACTGCATGATCTCATCTGCAAGCAATCAGCCTGAGAAATCAGCTTGTTAAAGGAAGCTTCTAGGAAAGCAGAGATGTCTCTGGAGAATTTGGGGGCCTATATAATTTTAACCAGTTTGTTAAACACCAGCTGCTCTTCTCCCCATTGGGGTCACACAACCAAGAAACCATTTCTCCTCCCACACAACTCCAGACAGCAGGACAGTTTGCCAACACCTAACTGGAGCATCACGTTTTCATTCTCCACAGCCCGAAAGCACTCATTTTTATGCAAACTCATTTTAAGCAGGCGCTGGAAGAGCGCAAGAACAAATTCAGAGCTGCAAGTTGAGTAGCATCCGGAAAAGCAATCCATTAAACATGCAACGGTGGTGATCTGAATGCATAAGACAGAATATTTTCTTCATTTCTGGATATGTATTTCAGCATTTCCTCACAATTATCACTTGCACCATAGACACGCACCCAAAGAGAGGAATAACCAGTACAGCGGGGGCTCTGAAGAGGAGTAAGGGAACAAACAATAAGCTCCCTGGAAAGCCAGCTTTACCCCAAGATTGCTTAAAGTGATGTAACATAATTTTACCTAAATTCCTGGTGATGCTGCAGGAGCATCCAGAAGCCCTACACTCCTCCCCGTGCTACATCCCCACAAGGCAACATCTTTTCTCTCCCAGTGAAAACCTCGGGGAAGCACAAGCACTGCAAAGAGTATAGGAAATGAAATGCAGCGTTTGATTCCCAGTTCATCTTTGCAGGGCCAGCTGCACCTTGTTCCTTTAGAAGGAGCACTGTGGTGAGAAGAACAAGCAGCGTGACTCTTGTGCCCACAAACTCAGTCACATCTGCATCCCCTGAGCTTTCAGAAGAACCACCACTCTTGCACCCCAAAGGGGAGGCAGGGAAGATCAGATCACGATCCTGCCTTTCTTCACTCTCTTCCATGAAAGCTGTCACACCATGCATTAACTCCTCTCAACAGCATCTCCCGGGCAACCCTTTCTTAGCTGCCCCTAGTTGGTCATTCAAGTACTTTGAAAGACTCTCCTTAAAATTCTTGCGTAGAAATCACTGTTCAGTGTTCAACACAGCATACGGGAGGGAGGAAGAAAAAAAAAAAAAGAAATAAAAGCTAGCCTGTCTCTAACAAAAGAGATGAGGAGGACTGAAACCTTGGCTCTTCCCAGACATGGATTATTCCCAGCGAAGTGATTATTCACCACTTCCAGCACCTATTTTCATTTCAACTTGCAAAAGTAACTGTTATGAAACAAACAGAAGGAAGCAGAGATCAGAGTGGAAAGGCAACACACATTTATTACCATGAGAACAGAGAATCAAGTTAACTGTACTGGGTTCTCCCTCAATTTGTCTCTTTACTAAAGCTACTTAGTACTTTTTAAAAAGATTATCTACACCTCAACCCATAGTTCTTGAAACCACTATGAGAATCACCGTGAGGGACTTTGCCCTGTACAATGCAGGAGGATAAAGTCACGGTGAAACTGTTTTGGTCAATAGTGACACCTTGTAGCTCCAACTGCGACTCTGAACCTCACAGCAATTTGAAATATTGCCCTAAAGAAGCTTTTTGCTCTCTGTGTCTTTAAGAAAAAGAAACACATAGTTCTTTTTGACTGCAAACATTCAGGCTAAACAAAATGTTATGAGAAGAAAAGTCTCCTTCAAGTTTTTTACTCCCTAGCCAAATTCCTAATTTTACAAGATTAAGAGCAGACACCCCCCCAAATATGTCAGCTACTAAAATCAAAGTACAGGACAACTACCCCCGAATCCCTGGGAAACTACATCTCAGAAAATTCAAAGCATAAAGGGGGGGCAATATTGAAGGGCTCAGCTGCTACCTCCTATGGTGCAGCTTCTCAACCAAATCACGAAGGGGAAGAAGAAAAAGGAGACTTTCCGGCTCAAGTTCCAACTCCTTTTTAAAAATCAGTTTATAACCACTAAAATAAACACAGTAAGAACAACTGTGCAGTAACTGGGAACCTGCAAAAACAGCTGCAGTTTAAGAGCAGCTCAAGGCAACGTCTGGCAAACACCAGCAGATACAAACAGCCCCAGGGGATGGCAGGACATTCGGGGAATGAAACAGTGAATTTCACCCACGGGCTCACGGAGAAACTGCCTAAAGTTGATCCAGCCAGGGCGTGCCCGGCAGAAGCAGCTATTCTGTCTGTGCTGTTTACCACTGCGGTGGGCATTTGCTCCCTGTTAGATCTGCCTCTTTTCCGAATTACTCTCTCCTCCCAGATGCCCAGGCCTCTCCCATGCCCCTAACTGCGTCTTGCTGTCTCAGCCCAGCCGAGAGCATCCCAGTGGGCCTGGCTTGCCACAAGGAGAGCTTCAGAGCACAGCTGCACTGTTTCCCGAGTGCATCACCTGGGTGGGCATGCTGCTCTCTGCGCTGGTCTCCCATCAGCAGGGGCTCTAGGCTATTACTGTTACCCAAAAGCCTTCTCACGGGACATCGCTGGTGCCTCCAGGGCACAGACCCCCACTGCAGCCAAACTCCCCAGGAAACAGCCACCTCAAAGGAAAGGTCAGGAAACCGGGAGCAAGCAGAGCACTCCAAAGCACCGGTTCCTGAACATTTCAATCATTTTGAAGTCCCTTTAGGACATCTTCAGGACAACAGCAACCACATCAGATGGTGCAGAACTGTAGCGGCAAGTAGCATCTCTAGAGAAAAATCACCCAGTCCTGCTGCCATTTCACCTTTGGACTGCAGCAGAGATAACTCCCCAGTATTTGGGCAATCAGGAGACTTCCTGCCATTTTCTCCTCAATGACTATTTAGAACTGGAAGATCCAAATCTCCACTCAGTGTTATCCAAGGAGCTACCTCAAGCCTTGGTAGACAACCACATGCTTTGAACATCCTCCTTCACTGCAAAGTTGACGGTTTTCAATTATACCCAGTTCTGGTTGTTCTTGGCTCTCCCTCCGTCACCACAGACCTATGCTCTCCATGGCCAGGTTTGTCACTGCACAAAAACCAAATTTAGGAAAGATGCAACAAATAAAGTCTTCCTGGACAGTGAATTGAATGAAAAAAGATGAAAGCTCCTGGGACAGGCAAGGAGCCAGCTCTGGGGGAGGAGGCAGGTCACCTGGGCAATTCCCAGGGCAGGAAAAGGACAGAGAGCCTCAGGGTCTCACACGGATGGCTCCTGAAAGTTTAAGATGCTGCAACTTTCAAACCATAGCCTACGACCATCAGAAGGTCACAGATCACTTGCTAGCAGCAAAAGAAAGCTCACACACCCTGACATCTGCCCAGGGCACAAGCACACACCTGGGTAATAGATTTAAGTCTTCTTAAAATACAATTACTTTCCTCAATTATACACCAGAGGCCAGAAGCCGCAGGCTGAGCAAGCCACAAGCGGCATGGCGGCTAATACACAAAGAGCTTCTCTTGATTTCGACAGCCCACATTACCCAGACAATCAGACTAAATGGACATCGGAGCCTTTCTAATTTTATGGTCCGCAGAGAGAAGGCAGGAACGGCTGATGGAAGAGCAGCAAGGCCTCTCTGCCCACACACGCCACTACTTCTGGCTCCACAACTAGAGAATTGCTGCATTTTTTTTAAGAGAACTTTTTTTTTTTTCCAAAGGAGTCAGTTGAAGAGAAAAAGAAGAGCTCGGCATTTTAAACTGAAGTGTTTCAAAATGTTGGTTTATCTTTCAACCTCAGAAGAAAAGAAATACAAGCGAAACAAAATCTCAGTCACTCCCTCATAACTTTTTTCCCTTTCTGCCTCCAACAAAGCAAAGCACCCTGAGCTCCACCTTATCACCTTTTTCTTTTCTTTCTTCTTCTCCTTTGGTTTAAAAGATCCCATTAGAGAAGTTGACATGAAATAAGTCACAGATTCACATATTTTATCTTTTCCCACTCCCCCCCCCACAATTAAAGAACATTTAGAAGCCAGACCAGCCAAAGAAACAACCAGTGCACCCAGCACAAAAAGGAAGAAAGGGAAAAGCACCAGCAAACAAAAAACTGAAATACGGAGTATCAACCAGAAAAAGCCAAAATAAAAGATTAAAAGCAAAGTTTTCCCACAGAAGGAAAACTTCAGAAAAAAGTTCTTCTGCTCAAGAAAAAAATCAAAAGCTCTTTCTTTCATAAAGGGAAAAACCCCCAAGCAAGTGAAACCATCAGCCAGCACAAGTGTCTAACTCTAAAGCTTGCGAGGAAAAACCAGATCTCAGGACCTGAGCGTAACTAACACTGCCGTTCCACACCATAGCAGCACAGTTTACTCCCTCCTGCCTGCTTACTCCTACCTCGCACAGCCCCAGCAGCTGCTGGTAGGGCCACAAAGAACTTGCCCGCAAGCTGATCCAGCTACAGGAAAATAGAAGAACAAGAAAAAGGCCCGGTGCTGCTTTGGGTCAGTTTGGCCACAGGGACCGCGGTGCCAGCAGACCAGAGAGGCCGGGCAGTGGGCAGGGATAACCCCCACGGCGCAGAGAGACAAAACCCAGCGTCACCTTTTACCTGCGGAGAAACCCCGGGCTTGAGCAGGAGCGGGGCTGGAGCCTGCTCCTGATGATGGCAGGCAAAAAGGCCTAACAAAGAAAGTAAACCCTGTTAAGTAGTGCTGGCAGCATTAATTAAAAAGGTCTCTCGCTGCTTTTTATTGCCTTAAAACACTGAACTGTCCGGAGCTGCATTTCAACAACTGTATGGGCTCTTGCACACACAAGTGAGCAAACCCAAGTGCTGCGACTCGCAGCGGTAAGTGCAGCCAAGCACAAAACAGGGTCCCCCGGCTGGTTTTGTGGGGACCCATCAACCCTGTCCCGCCTTCGCCGAGCGGCCCCTGCCCACCGTGGGCTGCCCCGGGCCGCAGAAGCCGGGGCCCGGGCCGGCCCCAGGGTCGAGCGACGCCTGGGCCCCTGGGACCCCGCTGAGCCCTCCTCGCTCGGGCGCTGGTCCCCAACACCCGCGGGAGGTCGGACACCTCGCGGAGTTTACCGAAAGGCGCCCGGGAGCGGCTCCGAGCTCCTCCCGCACCTGCGCCCGCCCGCGGCGGCCCCACCGCCCCTCGCCCCGCAGGCCGGGCCCGCGGGCACCCGGCGGGGCGGGGCCGCCGCCCCGGGCAGCGCCTCCCCCGGTGGTGGCGGCAGCGGAGGGCGGGGTGGGGCCGAGCGAGCCGCCGCGCTTACCTGAGAGACCGAGCGGCGGCAGCGGGCGCGGGCGGGCGCGCTGCATCACGGCCCCCTTCCGGCCGCCGGGCGGGCGAGGGCGGGGGCGGCCGCGGCCTCGCCGTTCTTAAAGCGACAGCTCTCCGGGGCGGCGGGGGGCCGGGGGTGGCGCGGCGCGGCGCTCCCGGCCGCGCTGCGGGGAGGCCGCCGCTGCGGGGCCCGCCGGGCGGCGTCGCTATGGCAACGCGGCGCGGAGGGCGGGAGCCGCGGCTCGCCCGGCGCTGGGGCCCGGCGCTGACCCAGGGCCGCCGGCGGGAGCGGTGGCGCGGGCGGGGCGGCCTGTGGCCAGCGCCGTGTCCTCCGTGTGCCTCAGTGCCCCGCCATGTCCCCGTGTCCTCCGTGTGCCTCAGTGCCCCGCCATGTCCCGTGTCCTCTGTATGCTTCAGTGCCCCGCCATGTCCCCATGTCCTCCGTGTGCCTCAGTGCCCCGCCATGTCCCTGTGTCCTCCGTCTGCCTCAGTGCCCCGCCATGTCCCCGTGTCCTCCGTCTGCCTCAGTGCCCCGCCATGTCCCGTGTCCTCTGTATGCTTCAGTGCCCTGCCATGTCCCTGTGTCCTCCGTGTGCTTCAGGGCCCTGCCGTGTCCCCTTATTCCCCGTGTGCCTCAGGGCTGTGCCCCCTATGTCCCCGTGTGCCTCAGAGCCCTGCCGTGTCCCCTGTGTGCCTCAGGGCCGAGTCATGTTCCAGTGCCCCCCAGGTACCTCCGGGCTGAGCCGTGTCCCTGTGTGCCTCACCACCCCACTGTGTCCTCGTGTGCCTCCGGGCCCTGCAGTGGCTACATGTGCCTCGGGGCTGAACTGTGTCCCCCGTGTGCCACAGGGCCCCACCGTGTTCCCAGGTGACCCCACATGCCTCAGGGCCGTGCTGTGTCCCCGTACCCCCTGGTCTACCTCATGGCCCTGCCACGTTCCCAGGTTACCTCACGTACCTCAGGGCCCTGCCATGTCCCCCTGTTCCCCTGTGTACCTCAGGCTGCCGCCATGTTCCTGGGCCACCACTACACACCCCATGCTCCCCAGTCACTGCCGCCTACCCCAGGTCCCCGCCACATCCCCTAAGGTCCCAACACCGCCATGGTGCCAGTGGGTCCCTCCCCGCCACCCCCAGCACTCTCCCAGAGCCAGTGCCCATGCTGCATGGCCGCGATGGCACCTGGCGTTGTTGGGCCACTGGCCGGTGTGTGCTGGTGGTGGCCTCTGAGGACGCACGGAGGCTCAGTTACAACAGCCTCTCCCACGCGTGCCTCTTTTTAACAAACTTGACATCGTTTCAGCTACCTTTTACGACAATGTCAATGAAGATGGGCCCTTCCCTTGGGCTGTCCAGACACACGGCCACGAACAAGCCAAAGAAAGTGAAGGTGAGCGGGAAACTCACCCGAGCAGGAGAAAGGAAAGGAAGGAAAACACTGGTTAGCAGGGAAAGGGTGTGCTCAGAGGAGATTTTCAATACACCAGGTGAAACCATAGCCAAAACATCAGAGTAGCAACCAGCTGGATGGAGCTACACGGCCTCTGGGTGTAAGGTAGATGGACTTTTTGAAGGTATTGTTTAAGAGGAAATAACGGTGAAGAACATTGCTTTGCTCCAGGAAGCAGAAATGCTAGGTGTTAGGGTAACCCCTTATAATCAAACTTTCTGTCTCCCGTAAAGAATTTTCACTCATATTTTGCAATGTGAGTGAACACAAATCAGTTTTCAATCTCATGTCTTTGAGCTCTGTTGACTGGCTCTTTAATGCTGTGGGGCAAGGAGAGGTACAGACCCTGGTATGTCTTCACTAGATTGCTCATTGATTATTGATTTCTTATCATTTCCCCTGATTTTTGTCTTCTAAGTCTTTTTTACAGCAATCTTTTCAGGCTCCCCTTTTTCAAACATCCAGTTGCGCAATGGAGTAGCGCAGCACGTAATACCTAGGTGAGGCAGTGCAACGAAAAACCATTTTAATATTTTCTCCATTACGCTCCTGAGAAACCATCAGTCCAGCTCAGAGTGAGCCAGAGGGTGAATAATGCGCCTAACGAAAGCAGCTGTGTTTACAATTCCCATGGCACGCCTCTGCAGGGAGCAGCATTCGGTGCCCCTTGTGTCGCAGTGAGGGGAAGCGGTGCCGGCTCCTACGGTTGGTGGAGACTCAAAAAGCTGCGGCAGAGCTTGCTGTTATAGCGCGGGAGAGCAGATCTCTGCTAGTGAGGTTATGAATGGTCTTCTTACGGCTGCCTCGGAAAAAAGAGCGAGCAGCTCTGTGTCTGCTCTGGGTGAGCATGGGCACAGGGGGTCGAAAGGGTGTTCACGTTGTAGGATGGGGGAAATATGGCAAGAAGTTCCCCTTTAGGAGCATCTTTGGAGTGCTGCATCTCACAGTGCGCCTGGTCCCATAGGACACATCTATAGTACTAAATTAAGCAGCTCCTGGGGACGCTGCTGGGTACAGGAATGTGATTATGTGTAACAACAAACTGCCAGAACAGTCCCTGGGTTCGGGGTAATGCATCCGTCACGCTCCCGAGGGACCATTCCCAGGCAGGGAACATGGTGGGAATGTCCCAGGGGCCACTCCCAGTACACATCTGGATGCTGTTTGCCAAGAGATTTTACCAGCAGGGATGTCTCCTGGAGCAAAGGACTCTGTGCCCAGCAGCAGGGCTGGGGGACTCTGGGGCAGCAGGAAAGATGGGCTGAGATGGCCCAAGAGACTTGGATAAGGAAAGAGGTTGGAGGGAGGGGTGGTATGAGGAAAGAAGGGGTTGGGGCTGTAGCATGGATCTAGAAGGCTCTGGAGTGGGCAGAGCAGGGAACTGGGAGTTCTGGGAGAGGAAGGAGTGAGACACAGGCTCTGGCCCAGAGGGTGGAAGACCTCTGGGACAATAGAGCTGGGGTGCGAGGGGCTCCCTTCAAAGAAAAGGCAGCTCCTGCTAGTAGCCGTGTGCAGGGCTGGAAATGCAAGTGCAGGACTGGGTCCTGGCATGTCCCAGCTACAGAGCCTGTCTGGATACGCTGCTCTGCCGACTGCGGCGTAGCGCAGACATATTATCCCTCCGGGGCACCACAGGGCTCCCAAAGCTGTCCTGCCAGGCTGCCTCATCCTCTGTGAGCTCAGCTGGAGTGGTGCACGTACCTCTAAACTGCCCTGGTGATGCACAGGCCTGGGAGTAGCTACAAGAGGGCTGGGAGAGGGTCGGCTGCGCAACAGCACTCACAGCACCATGCTGTGGATCAGGGACGTGCGGTCCTAGCAGTGTCCTTCACTCCTGCCCTCGGCCGGAGCTGGTCCTGTCCATGTTACATCCTGCCAAAAGCAAGTGTGGCAGCAAACAGGAGTGTAACAGATAGGAGTAGGGGCTGACCATGACGTGAAACACTAGACTTCATGCAACAGACTGATTTTAACGGTCCTTTTTGTATTTAGCTTATTCAAGCCACCAGGTCCAAAATGAATTTTCAGTGGTTGCATTGGTTTAGGCTGTCAATGTCTGGCTTGGATGTTGGTTGATAGCAACCTCTGTTACATCTGCATTACCATATACCTCAGCTCGCTGTACCATGCCCTATGGAACAATAAAACTTCTCACCTGTAAGACTCGGTGATGGGGTTTTTTATATTGAAGGCATCTCTGTATACATTTTGCTGGGTTATGCCCCAGCACACCAGTTTGTTTTGATAGATTCTGTTTTCCGACCACATCAGCTCTCTGCAAGGTACTGACAGCATCTTCAGCAATATTTCTTGTATATGCGCCATTGCGGTTTCAAATTTGGGTGTCTGAAACACTGCAGGTCACTGCCTTTTGGGTCCTGCTCAGATTCTGTCTCTGCTGCCCTCTCGTGATGCCTTTGGGGTATGCTGGGCGTTGGGGAAGTCCTTACCAACTTTAGAATCAACTCTGAAAGATTTCAACACCAACACCATTGTTGAAAGATTTTTTTATTTTCAACAATCTTTACAATTCCAGAATTTTACAAAACTCCACATTCAGTTATTCGTTGTGATTGCAGGTCTTCGGCTGCCTACACATGGGATGTAGAGCCCCTCTGAAGGACTCATCCTGGACCACCACTCGCAGAAGTTGTGTCCCAGCTGCTCCTTACTCCAGACAGTTCCCTGGCTGCACATGGACAGATTGCTCTGGTTTTTTTTTCAGTAGAAATTAAGTAGCTAAAATCTGTTAGTGATTCAGCTTTTTCAGCTACTTTTTTTTGAGATAAGCAGGTCTATTTGTAATTGCCGTGGGCTGCAACTCCCTGCTCTTCTCTGTTCTGGCCTGCAGTGCTGCACTTGGCTTTTCCACACCTCTTCTGCAATCACTGCATGTGCAATCCAGCTTCCTTCCATCCCTGGGTCATGTGTGGCTGCTTTAGGTCATTACGAAACATTTGAGTTCTGCTCTTATCAGGGCCTGAGGAACTAATTGCTGTTGCCATGAAAAGACCTGCTTTCTGAGACACGTTGCTCTGAGGCACACCAGCTGTCTGTCATCATGTGGCATGGAAAAGATCTGAATTAAGTCCCAGGCAAGTGTAAGAGGTTCGCCAAGGAGCTGATGAAATCTCCATGCTTGGAGATTTTAAAAGTTGGGCTGGATACAGCCCTGAGCAACCCGGCAAAAGTTTGAAGTTGTTCTGCAGAGTGGAAGGTTGGACCGGAGACATAAAGGGCAAAGCTGGGGGCTGCTAAGGCATAGCGTGGCCTTTTGGGACTGACCTTCATGGAGAGGAGCCCTGATACATGGGATACATGAATCCAGAGCATGGGCATGACTTGGAGAAGGTTTTCCAGGTGGCCTTTCCCCAGGCAAGCTCTTCCCAGGGTGCTGGGCTGGGGAAATCGTGGGCAGACTTACTCAGGCTTTCCTCAGGATGCTTAAATTAGGGCAGCTGAATCCCAGCCTCAGGGGCTGGCTGATAAAACAGCCCAGGAAATTCAATAAGCTCAAAATATCATCCACTGAAAATCCTGGACTCTGCATTTCCAGCAAGAAGCCATGAGTGGCTCTTTGTAGTAAGCCCCATGGCTGGACAAGGAGCAGAAGCAGGTCCTGAGCCAGATTTCTTTATTCCTAACTCATGCAGCCTGCTGCAGCCCCGCTCCAAGCTATGTAGCCCCCAGACACCATCTCATTCACTCAGTTCAAAAAACCTACAAGCATACTGCCCTGGACCAGTGGCCAATCCCATATTTCACGCACAGAACCACAAAGCGCTGCTAAACTCCCAGTAACCCCCTGTTAAACATAGAAATGGTAGAAGTGTTGGTTAGAAGGGACCACTGGTGATCTCTAGGTCAACCTGCCCCTTGACCAGCCCTCTTTCCCAGCACGTCCCATGGTTTCCTTTAGGGGTCTCCCAGCTTTTTCCCAAGAAGATATCTTATCCTGGCCCTGTGCTTCATGTTGTGCTCCATCTCCCCAACCGGAGCCGTAGAGCCTGACCCAGGTCTGTGAACCCTCTCCCCGTGCTGGGCACCAGCGTGTCGGTGTCTGGGTCCTGCTGTGGCTCTGACCCCACTATTCTTGCTGGTTGGACAGTTTTATTTCCCCAGGATGGTCAGCACTTTTCAGCATGCAGCAGAGTGGCAAACCTTAATTTTAAAATGTCAGATGAAGCACGTTGTGAAAGTCTGATCTTAGCAGTTTTATTCTTACAGTGTTACAGAGGGAGAAAAGCGCACAGGATCTTTGCACTCTCATCGCTTCGAGAGCTGAGCTACTTTCTTCTAATTTGTGAGAACTGACAGTAAATTACAACATGCAAATGGAGGCACTGAAAAAAGTTATGCAACAGTGACAGGCAGGTTAGCACAGTACAAACCCGATCCAGGAGTGTAAATCTAATTCCTGAAGCCTTTTGTTACAGCTCTCGGAAACCCTGATCTCTAATCACAGTCACAAACGAATCAGCAGTAAAAACTGCACAGGTCTTGCTGCAGCCCTGGGCTTTCTTCGATGCTTCTGGCCACCGCTGGCCCTGTGTCACCATCCAGAGTCCTCGTGTCCCCTTGGAGGGGTGAAGAAGTTCACAGACCACTTCTGCTGCTGACGGTTCTCCAGCAGCTGATGTCCAAGAGCAGGAACAGGAAGACAGCTTCTCACACACAGGTTAGTGCTCTGCACAGGAGAAACTGGTCAAGCATTGCCTGCAGAAGGCGTGCGGACGTCACCTTGCTTGTTGTGGCGCATCTGCTGTGGGTTTGCCTGAGAGGCTGGTGCCCATAAGCTGAGAAAATTGTTGCCGGGGCTTCTGAAATAGCTCTGTCTTCTCTGGAGCTGTTTCTTGCAGCCCCGAGCCGTGCAGCCGTCAGTGATGCTGGTGCATAGAGCAGCTGCTCTCTAAGGCTTTTTCCCCCAGCCAGTCTCTCTTGCTCAGGATCCTCAGTTAATACCTGCATAAGGATGATGCCAACAAAGAAGAGCAGCCACCGCTTGACTAGGTCTTTCTCCTGACGTGGCAAATATTTTCTCACCTGGGCTGGGTACAGCACCTTCCTGGCTTTCCTGCTTCGCTTTTTTGGAAGGCCTGGAGGTCTCCTGAAAGTTCGGACAGCAAACATCGGCCTGGACAGACTTTCTGAATTGTTTTTCAGCAGATCTGTGCTGGAGAAAATATTTTCTCCAGTATAAGACAGCATGTCCTTAGCAGCCTGCTGGGGTAGCTCTGAAAGCTGGGAGAACTCTATGGAAATATCTCTTTGCTCAAAGATGGTTTTAATTCAAAAAGCAGACCGATGAAATAATATTAAGAAATATTACTAATAACAACGGCGCTTTTATTCATTCTCATTAAAGCAAAAAATGCAGAACCCCAGAGCTGAACTCTTGGAGTGATTTATGCGTCTTTCTGGGAAGCTCTTCTTTGATTTCTCTCCCTACTCCTACCTGTGCTATAAATACTTGCTTTGATGAGTGAAGTTGTGATGGGGAGGAGCTCGGCTGACTCACAAACCGCTCTGGAATGTCTCTACCCCCAGCACCACGTATCTGCCCACAGGCACTCACTGCTAACAGGAGTGTAAGAGCATGCTCCAAATTTTCTCCTCCCCAGTTCTGTTCTCCTTTGTTACAGCTGTCTATCACAAGACGTTGCCTCAAGACATTTCAGTGCTTTTGAGAGTTTATCCTTCATTAAAATTCACCCATCTGCTATAAAGAACAGAAACGGAGTCTGAGGACAGGCATGCTCTCACCTTCCTCCCCTGCCTTCCCAACCCATCTGCCAGTATCTCTGGCCTTGAGCTGGAGGGATGGAGGTGGGAGACCCCAGTTTCTGTTATGACCCTGTGCAATCTCAGCACTATGCCCCAGAAAATGAGCAACCTCAGCACTTGCTCTGGCAAGCTCAATCTCGGATATGCCCAGAAAAGGAAAAAAACACGCTCACGTTCAAATTCTTTGTGCCTTATGATGACTAAACAGAGTCTGAAAGGGCTGAGTGCCCACAAACCTGCTGGAGAGTTCTCCAGCTCTCCCTGAGACCTTTGTCATGAAGTTAGAAGAGTTAGCTACAAAATTCATGTATGTTTGTTGGTGTGGGGCACCTCACACCTGCACCAAGCAGGTGGGAATGAGAGATGAATTCCTGCAAAACATCTTTGGCGACCAGCTCTGGATGGCTAATGTAAAATCAAATATAACTTGATCTCTCCAAAGTCTTCTCAGGCAGCCTTTAGCCATCACAAAGCAGCAGCAAAGGGCAAAAAAATCAAATTTTAAAACTATTCTTTGACATTCCCTCTTGCCTTTTGGTCTCCCTAACATTGCTTGCTTTCTGCTTCTTGGAAGAACAAAATGGTGTTGGCTTTAAGTCACAAGGCATCAAACTTCTGTACTTTGAGCATTGTAAATCACCATCACCATCCGCTGTCCTGATGTGAACACTCCAAGGCATCAGGCTTATTCCACTGGAAACTAAGTCTTGGGCAGAAACAAAATAAAACTACTAACACAGCGATTACAATACTTGGAGTCTCCTTTCTAGGTCTGTGCCACCCAGCACCTCCAAGGTAATGGGCATTAATTCTATGTGGCAACACTGTGGCTTTTGCAATCGTCCCTAATCCCCATTTAAACCAAGTGCTGGAGCCAGACACCTTCCTCAGGACAGTCTCTTCCGCTGCTCAGATGAGTACTCAAACCTGAGACACAGATGGGTCATAAAGACAGAACTTTGGTGGTCTTTGGTCATCTTTTCCCCCCCTACAAGGCAAAGTCCAGAGGGCTGGGAGACAAATGGCTTTTCCAAAATCACCTAATCATTGTCCACTCATGGCAAGGCAACTCCTAAGAGGTAAGGAACTGGCTCACGCAGCCTCTTTAGTCACCATCTCTCATGGAACCTGGTCAGAGTGGGGTAAAATGGTTTGTCCCTTAACTCTGACGGGTACAGCTGTGCTCAGTGGCAGTGTCCTAGCTGCGCTCCCTGCCAGGCACCTGCCTCCCACAACTGGTGCAATATCGTCAGGCAGCACCTAAATCACGTAAGTAGCTTAGAAGAAGCACGCGATGAGAAAATAATTCGTGTGGATTGCTGCTGCTTTGCCCTGTGGTGTCTGAGCCCTCGGACCCGCCCTGGTCCCAACACACAAATGAGTCAGGCTGGGGATTAGTGACGAATCCTCCCACTCCCAGGCCATGGGTTTCAGGCCAGCTCGGCTCAGCTGGGAAGGGAAAGGGCCGCAGGCAGCTGCCCAAACTGGACACCAAATACACCTGGATGTTGAGTGAACCGTGGATGTTAAAGGCCAAAAATCAAACATTCAGCGTTACATTCAACTATCCCCTTTATTTCAGACAGGATCATATCCAAGGAGAGAGACAGATCAATTTAGTTTCTTCCTGCTGTCCCACCGTATGAGCTGTGTTTACCTCAGTGCAGTTAATGGGCAGCTCCCGATGGACCAGAACGCAGCCCGTCCAGAAGCTGACTCCAGCTCTGGCACCAACGGCATCACCTTGTGTTACTCATGTAGGGGTTTCTCAGTGAAGTTCCACTTCTTGCACCTCTCATGCACCTAACCCGTCTCACTAGCATTGTCCAGCATCCAGCTGCAGGGAGGCAAGTAATAACCCAACCTCAAAATGAGCCCCAGGAAGAGGGGGCTCTACCTGTAGGGACAAATCCTGTTCTTATTGGCAATCAGCATTACCCATTAGCTTATTGTCATGTGAGTATTACACAGGGATGTATTTATAACTCCCAGCTTGTCCAAGCAGGTCACTGGATCCTCCTCAAGTGAGAAGAACTAAGATGAATCAGCACTGCATGAAGCAGATCTTCTGCCCACCAGGTGCAAGGAGAAGAAAAACAATTTCTGTTGAGCTGGATCCAAAGAATTGAATTTCATCAACCCCCTCTAACCCAGAGACTTCAGTGCACTTCACCAATGGATCACCAAAGCCAAAAACCGAGCCTTGGATGCATCAGGAGCAGCATTCAGAGGTGGAGGTGCTGGATCTTTGGCATCAGGGTGCAACCTGAAAGGCCTTGGCATGGGTCATGGGAGTAACAGAACCGGCATGGAGTGGCTTTTGCAGCTGAAGAGGACAGAGGCCATAGCACTGATGAAGCTGAGGACACTGGGTCGCGTCAGGCCAAGGTGCTCTGCAACATTCAGTACCATGTTCTGACCTCGAGCCACCCAAGAATTGCAGTGCTGTTTGTGCTAAAGAAGTCTGCAGGGAGGGGCAGAAATGCTTGTTACATCATTCGAAATAGTTGGAGCAAACCTAAGGCACACAAGCCCTTTTTCACGTTGGAGAGAGAAGCAACAACCTTGAAGCCAAGGACCGGCTTATGCTCAAAGAAAAAGCTCAGAACTGACTTTCCAAGGCCCCCACCGCACCCGGAGAGATGGCAGGACCTTGTCAAAGGCAAAGCAAGCCTGTGACTCAGAAACCTTGATCCCACAGGGGGAATATATGAAGTCATCTCAAGAAAAACTGTTGTGATATATCAGAAACGGCATGCGATAGTAATGCCAAGTTGTGGCCGCTAACAGGGGTACCTACCTCTTCAGTTGCAGCCTTGGGAAAGCTGCTGGGGAACTGAGAGCTGCATTGTGAAAACATGGAAGCTGGGGAGGGCTGGGTGGGAACACAGCACCAGATTCCCCGATTTTGAAGAGTCATGCCTGCAACTCCTTTTGTACCTGCACACAGGTACACCCTGTGTCAGGTGGCTCAAAGAGTTTAAAAGGAAACCATAAGTTCTGGGAACATCTTTCTCCAGGATTTTGAAGATTTTTTTCTTTTTTTCCTTGGAAGAACAGGCGAGATACCGCATGGGTCTGGTTGGAGTGAGAGCGTTTGGATAGTGTGGCTTGTTATAGGAGCAGGAGAGGGGCAAAGTTAGAGGTGAAAACAGAGGTTTTGGCTGCAGTTAATGCTTTAACTTTTCTTTCACATATCACTTGCTGTCCACAAAAATGTACACACATCTCATGGGGGTCAGGTGCCAGAATCTGGTGAAGGGTGGGCTCCTTGGGACTGGATCCTCTCTGCCCCTCTGGGGAAGCTGGAGCCGATGCCAAAAGCTAACAAAAACAGAAGCCTCAGGGATCTGGTGAGGTGCCCCAGGCTGGGAGCTGGGGAGAACATGGTGATTCCTCCAGGCACATCCCTCGGGTAAAGCCCCAGCAGGGAGATACACCATTAGCAATAACAGCCAAATGCAGGGCAAGATGTGCCCACAAAGATGCCCTGTAGCTCAGGGCAGAGTGACTGCTTCCATGGCTGTAGTAGCAGACTAAGCAGGCTTGGCCCACAGCTGCTGCTTAGCAGGAGTTTGACCCGGAGGAGCTCACTCTGTCCTAGACAGAAGATGTCAGGTGAGGATGGCTGGGTATCATGGCAGGGTAAGCCAGGGGTGGGATGCAGTGGTGGTGGCTTCCATCAGCAGCATGCTGACAGCTGAAGCTGTTGCATCAAGAAGAACAGGGCTGCAATGGGCTGGAATAACCTGGGGGCTGCATGGGCACCACATGGTCCCAGGGGTCCCACCCTGCCCAGGGAGCCCACAGCATGAGCTGTGGCTCAGGGAAGTTTTTTCCAAGTGGCCTTTTCCCAGGCCTGGGTTTCTGGGCAGGCTCTTTCCAGGAGGCAGGGATGGGGAAATCCCAGGCAGACTTACTCAGACTTCCTCAAGGTGCCGAAATTAGGGCAGCTGAAATCCAGCCCGAGGGATCGGTTGATAAAACAGCACAGGAAGCACGGTGTCAGTAAACTCAAAATAGCATCCACAGAAGATCCTGGACTGTGTGTATCCTGACGGAGCCATGAGTGGCTCTTTGCAGTGATCCCCACGGCCGGAGGAGGAGCAGGAGCCGATGCCAAGTCCCACGCTGCCGAGCTCCACTCCTGCACAGTGGCACAGGGAGCCACCGACCAGCTCTACATCTGTAACTGGAGAACATCAAACCACGCTGGGGAGGTCTGCCCCTTCTGCAGGTGCTTCCTGGAGATGGCTACAAGTCCTCTGAGGTAGCTCTAGACGTAGACCCTAAAATCATATCTAATGACTATTAATAAACTGAATTGATAAGGGAAAAGTGTCAAGGGGAAGTAAATGGTGTTCTAGATTAGTTTAGTTATACTATTAACTCTTCTGCATGCTCTGGGTTCAATGCTGGCTGATTCTATTGTCCTTCTAATTCATCCCACCTGGGAAATCAACCCATTCGGGGGGTTACTTGCTGGTCTCGCCACGCTTCCCCAGGCTGACCATTTTCAGATGCAGGTGCCTTAAATCCAGGTGTTTTAGTAACTGAAACAAACCCATTACAGAGGAGTAATGTTTAATTGGTGTGATCTCTGTGAAGCACTGTGAGTAAGACCAGCTGTGTGCTGGGCAGGAGAAAATTACAGCTGAACTCTTGACAGGCACCAAGGGGTGACGGAGGACAGGCAAAGTGGGACCTTGTGAGACCACTGAGGCAGAGTCCTGCGGCTCTGGCTAAGCCATCCTCCTCTGTCCCCAGGTTCAGTGGCAGCAATTCTGCAGCCACCCTAATCAATCCATTTTGGTGCTTTACTGCTGCATCTACAGCAATTTTCCTGAAGTTTAACCTAAATCTCACCCTCTGGAGCCAGCTCCACATCCTGCCCAAGGAGGACTGGGCAAACCAAGCACTGCTGTCTCCCTTCTGCCAGTCTTTTGCATATTTGAAACCGCTTATCATGCTTCACCTGAAACTTCCCCAGGCTGCACAAACCCCCCTCGCTTGCTCCCCTCCTGGAGCTCACTTTTGCGGGCGAGATGGCTGATGCGGCGCAGCGCCGAGGGCTCCCTCCCCAGGAGGGTACCCAAATATGGCCACAGCGCTCCAGCGAGGCACCGCGCGTGGCCCCGCATTACTTCATCCCTTGTATATGCAACACACCTATTTATACATTTTAATGGGATGTTTGCCTTTCTTGCAACCCTGTGGTATTATTCCTTGTGTGGAGCATGAGCACTGAGATCCCCCCCAGGCTTGTTTTCCTTCCAGCCCTTCGCCCTCCCCGTCCTGGAACGTGCATTTGCTCACTCCCACTCTTCTCTGCAGAACTTTCTTTCAGACCTTTCCTCCAATTTATGCTTTTCATCCCAAGCCTGTCTTCTGCAATGCTTGCATGCCTCCCAGCTCCCCATCCTCTCCAAATTCAATGAGCAGGCAAGCTCCCACCTCTGTCCTCCCTACCCAGCTCTGGGTATTGAATTTCCCAAGCCCTGGAAAACTCCTTCCAGTTCATCCCAGTAACTATTAACAGCTATTCTTTGAATATCCTGTCAGAGGAGGAAATTAGACTCTATGGTCACGATTTAACTTGGAAAACGTCGGAGTGCTTGTCCTCCCTCCACCTTTCAGAGGCTCACCCCATCTCCATGTGGTCTGGAAAGCTGTTGTAGACAGTTCCCTCTGCACCCTCAGATTAATTGCATCATTCACAGCTATTGGGAAACCTCTAACTTACCTGAGCTGTCCTTGCTCTTTTCTCCCCTACCGCAACCCATGATCTTCCCCTGCTCTCACTGATGTTAAAATTTGCTTTCCCGGTTGCAGCTTGTCTATTTAGTGAAGACCACAGGAGTTGGGGGGGGGGGGAGTGGGGTGGGGAAGTAGAGCAGCACTTAACCTTCTAGGGATCATCAGTAGCTTTCCCTTGCCCTGTGTAAGGACATATCATTAGTGTACACAGAGATGGGCTTTCTGTTGCCCTTGCACCCCCTGTAAGTGGTACCCCAATTTGGGTCTATCTGCAAACACTGTTCAGGTGCCCCAGGCCCATGTCACACATCCTCTGTGGTTCTTGGTAGAGCCATCACGGCCAGAGGCACCAGCCAGCAAGGACAATGTCCCGCTGGGTAGCCACACTGCAGTAGGAGCAGCCCCAGCAGCACTTGAGGACCAGGCAAGCCCAGCAAGGCTGGCACCATACTGTGGTGCGTAAGAGAGCAGCTCTGGTCCAGTACTGTACCTTCACTGCAGCCTCTTCCCACGCGGAAAGAAATCCCAGGGAGGACTCAGCCTCGCAGCCAGGCTGACCACATCAGCCAGCACCCACCTCTGGAGGCGGCTTTAGACAGGCTCGCTTTGATTAATGGAGGCAGCTTGGATTAGCTCCTTTTTAGGAATATTTAAAGACAAACCTCTTTTCCTGGAGGCAGCTGAAGTTAGCCAGAGGTCACGGAGAACATGTGCGTGCACCCGCCTTCCTCTGGCTGGAGCTGGGCCACGTCCATGGAGAAACACAGGGTAAATCCTGTTCATACTCCCACAGCCCCGGACCTCACGGAGGAGGCAGCCACGTCCCTGGTACAGGAGTGCCCCGAGAACCCCAGCCGCAGCGCTCCTGCCTGCAGAGCTCCAAGCCCACGAGCTTGGTGAAAGCAGTTCATTATCACTGTCTGTATAAAAGAAAAACCTCCCAACTCACGTCTAGGAGCGATTTGAGGGTCAACTGGTCTTCAGCTTTCAGGCCTTTCTCAGGAACCACTAAGGATCCTCCTGCAACTCTAAAATGGGAGACCCTGGCCGGCAAGTTGTCCCTGATGATGCTCCTACAGGCAACTGGGGCTGCGGGGACCGAGCGAGCAGTGACACCGCCCCAGCCCCAACGGCTGACTGCAAAGTGACGGAGCAGCTGAGCAGGGACTCGGGCAACACCCGCAGGCACCAGGAGAGACACCAGCAAAGGCATCGTGCGCGTCACTGCCGATCCCAGCAGGGAGGACTTTGCTGTTTCCATATCTCGGCAGCCTGTGCTTTGTCCAGGCATCAGGCTTCCCGCCTATGGCATCTGATCTGAGCACCCACAGGCATGACCCCCCAGTGCCACCCGCTGCCAGTTGATGTGCTAGGGACAAGCATGTCCCTGGTGGCCCCTGGGGCTGGGTGGGAGGGAGCAGCCTCAGCCCATGCGTGGGCACAAGATGCAGTGGTGGGTTATCTGTCAGGAACCACGGATGGCCCAGGGGGAGCATCTCCAACACCAGCATGGAAAAGAGATGACATTGGGATGGAACATGGGCTAGGTAGCCAGAGGTGGGGTTGCAGCAGCATGCTGGAGTGCACACCCACCCCCGGGGTACACCATGGGTGACACATTTGCCAGCCAGGTTGCTGACATGCTGCGTCACCCCAGGCTGCCCCCTTCCCTGGGCACCCCCAGCAATTTGTCCTGCAACCCAAAGCAAAGCCGCTTTGGCAAGGAAGGAGGTGCAGGTTTTGGAACCATGCTCAGGGAGCTCTTCTGGTACGTTGCGGGGATTCTACCAACATGGGTCACGCCCTGGACACAGCTGGCACCAAAGGGAGGGATGTCACCTTCCACTCTAGCTTTAGGCACCCATGGGGAGAAGGCAATTGGTGCCTTGGCCACAAGGCCCCCTTCAGTGTTTCCCACTAGCTGCGCACTTGGCCTGATGGCCTTTCCTGGCCCCCCACACCAAGGTGCCCCCATATCAGTAGACAGCAAGAGCAGGGCTACTCTCTTAGGAAGGAGTGAGCAAGTGGGATCCCAAGTCCAGCAGGGTCCATCCCACAGTACCTGCATGGAAGAGTGGGGCAAGCCTGAGATGGTGGCCAGGTCCAACCAAAAGTCCAGAGCAACCCAAAACTCCAGATCCAGCAACACCATGGTGATGAGATGGGTCCAGTGTGAAGCCAGGAAGACAAGTCACAGATCAGGGCCAGGTCTAGCAATGGCCAGGCAGGTCCATGGCGACGCAGCAAGATGAAACGTCAGGCTACAGGCTGAGGTCTTGGATCAGCAGAGCCCATAGCCAGGCACAGATGGCACTGAGCTGGATACCAGCACTCCTCCAACACAGCTCCCACTGGGTCTAATGGCTCCAGCTGAGCTTAAATAGCGTTCCCGAGCATGCTTAGAAAGTTCTTCCCATGCAGGGAAGACTCCGAGGTGTGGGGAGCTGTCAGGTGAGGCTGATATGGGGAAGATTAATTATTGCCTTCAGAGCTGGTGCTAATTGGTGTGTCATCTGTATCGGGAGGTGCTCCCGGAGGTGGCACAGCTGCTCTGTCAAGGTCTGACAGTGCCGCATGTGATGGGAATGCAGCTCGTGCCCATAGGGTCCTCTGACCTGAGCCTGGCCCCGGGAAAACCTTCAGCACAGACAGGCCAATGTGGTCACAATTTCCATCCTGTGCAAGACACGCTCGCTTGGGGCAGGGTTGGGACCCCTGGTTTAGGGCAAGTGAATCTTAGAGGGATGAAAACAAGCTCTGCAGATGCTCAGCTCCACTTGAAGTCACCCTCCCCTCTTGCACAGGGTGATGGTTGGTGCAGGGGCACCCAGGGACCTCTGGTACAACTGAACACCCTGTGGGTGGACTGAAAGTGCAGACATCCAAAACCAAGTCTAAATCCCCTCCAAAACAACTCAGGCCGCAGTACCTACAGCCCCTTGGAAGCCTGAAATCCTCCCCTGTGCCATCAGTGCTGCTGCCTGTCCTGACACCACGACAAAAGCCATCTGCAACCCAACGCTCATGGGCGCCTGCTTCGGCAGCACCCCTGCAGCCTGGCACTATAGACTCTGATGGCATTTTCAGCTCCCAAACCCAGGCAGTGTGAGTGACACTTACCTCTCCTGTCATACTCTTGGCCTTTGAGCTCCTCTCCCAGAAATGAGAGACATTGGTAGAAGAAACAAGAAATAACCTCTGTCCCTCTCCCAGCTGGAAGAAGAGGGGAATTCTGGTCCCTGAGTTGTTTCTGTTTCCTATCCAGGATAAAAACATATTAACCGTCCTGGTAGCAAAGTCTCACTAAGCTATGAAACCAGCTCACACACATCGCTTCTTGTGGACGCTTGCATCTAGAAGGTGGCTTAGTTGCATTCAGAGCCCTTCCCCTAAGCCGTGCAAGCAGCCCTTCCTGCTCTCCTCCCAGCTGCTCTCACGGACTATTCTGTGGGAGAAAAAGGCTTCTCAGCTGGATAATTTCAAGAGGAGAAACCATGGACAGACTTTCCAGCCCAGCATCATCTCAGACAAGGGGACACTTTCCCGGTCTCCAGCCTCGTCCCCCCTGTGTGGCTCTGGGGGATGGAGGAGCCGTGCGGCACACAGCTTTTGGCACTGCTGCATTGGGTGGTTTTTGGATCTGGCTTACCATGAGCGTACCCCGAGGAGCTGCACACACACACTGCATCAAGGTGGTCTGCAAAAAACACACAGCAAAGCTGTAGCCCTTGCTCCCAGTCTGAGTCACTGGGAAGCACAGGCACGGCAGTGCAGCTACATCGGTCCAGAAGAGAAATTTGGGAGGAAAACCACATTTCAGTAAAATAAAGGAAATGTACTTTGAATGATTTACAGAATAGTTTGGATTTATTCCTGACAATAGCTCTGGAAGCAGGAGTTTGTGACGGAAGTCTTTGGAGACCAGCTATTAGAAAGAGGCAAATCAAACCACCAGTGCAAACATCCACAGGATTATGTATACGATAATTCACAGCAAATTGTAGAAGGGGATTTAGGCACAAAACCAAAACCTGAAAAAGCAATGTCATAAATATCTGCTCAGTTTGCCTGCTCAAAACAAGGACATGTGCTTTTGCTGAGGTGCTTCCAGGCTCTCCCCTGGGTCTCAATGGCAAAGAACCTCTTCTTGGCCTCGCAGGACTAGGAACAAGCCCAGGATTCCCACTGCACTCGGCCCAGACAGCCCAAATTGTCTTTTCCAGTGTGTGTTGCTTAATATATGTCAGTTGCTATTTCGGGCTTTCTAGATAATGAGCGTGGTGAAGTGTACCCAGAAGCAAAAAGCAGAAGAGCTCTCAGGACAAGTTGCCACCACCAGACCTGAAACAATCTGGCAGTTATTTCTGCACCGGCTGGCACAGCTGAGCACTCTTCAAGGCGAGCCCAAACAGACTTGCAGGGCAGAAATCTCACTGGAGGTGCCAAAGGTGAGCTCAGGTATGAGCTCAGAAGAGCAAGAACTCAGGAACGGGTCCAAAAAGCAGTCTCTGGAGCGCACGGTCACGTAGGAGCTGGAGAAGGCAGAGCTCTGACTGCTCACACTGCGGAACGAGGAGCCACAAATTCTCTCAATTCTCCCAGGTGTCCAACACGTCCTCTGCTCTGCCCACCACCAGCCAGGACCAAGAAAAGCAAAGAGCTGAAGACTGTGAGCCTGGATAAGGAGTGAAACACGGCTACGTGGACTGCAGAGACAGTAACCCAGCTCCTGTTTCCTCCTGTTTATATCCCACAGCGTCTGTTCTCAACTCCTTAATGACAAAGTATCCCAAACGAGCACGTGAGGAACAAAGCATCTTGCAATTAATGGGAGGTTGCTTGGGCTTCGTCGCCTTGTGCCTTATTCACAGAACATTAGGAACAAGTGAAGCATCTGGAGGAGAACAGAGACCATGTTGCAGAGGATCCCGGGCTGCCATCCCTCTACCTCGACCAGGACATGGTCAGTGCAGGCCTGCGAAAGGACACCTTGACCGCAGCCTGCTGTAACATACTCCTCCATAAGCCCAGAATTTTGCAAATCCTGAGAGCAGGACTTGGTCTCTGCAGTAAATCACTACAGCAGGTTGACTTTGGCCACAACCTGCTTGCAGCCCATCCTGGAGTACTGCTTGTCCCCTGTAGTGTAGTAACTGAGCTGACTTGCTAGATTTTCAATACGCTTCTGGTCGGGATACAGCCCTTCCCTCCTCATCTCCTCTAGGAAGCAGTTTATGACGTGAGCCTTCTCCAGAAGAACAAATGGGATGATGTCCGCAGATTTCCAGAGAGGGTGGGCATCGATCAGTACAGGCTGGACGATGCTCAGCAGTTCTTCAACTCCCCTTTGCTGATGCAAAAGCTCAGCAGATGCATTCTGGATAAGAAACTTTGTTATTTCACCACCTCCTATGTTGCTTATTAAAATGTAGATGGCGTTGAGGAACTCGTTGGTTTGATTGGGTTCAAAGAATCGGCTGAGAGTATCCAGCAGGACTGGAGACATGAGTTCAATCTCATCCAGAATAAACAATGGTATCTTCTCTTCTATTTCGGCTCGTGTAACCATGTCAGAAATCTTCTTAGACAAATCTATTTCACAAGTAAGAGGAGCCACCCCGTTGGGGCAGTGATGCATAACAAAGTACTGAAGCACAAAGTCATTGTCCATGATGGAACGAAAATGTTTGGCCAGCAGCCAGCCAACATGACTCTTCCCAACTCCTGTCGGGCCATTTAAAGAGATTACTAGAGGCTTGTTGTGTATGTGGGTAGCCAGATAGTCTTTCAGTAATTCCATAATACTTTCCACAGCAACCTTCTGCCCAAATACTTCCCGGTTCATTGTTTTTTCCAAACCATCTAGGTCATATTTTTGGAGGTTATCATCCAGGTTCTCTATTGCATTGAGAATCTGGAAGAAGATAATGACAATGAGCAAGAGGAGGCAGCGTTTTGCCTTGCTCTTCTCCTCTGCTGGAAGGTATCTTTTTGTTTTATCTGGATACAGGACTATCCTAGATTTCCTTCGATTCTTTTTCCGCCTGCATTTTTTCATAGCATACTGCTCCACAGATGTGTCAAATGTGAAGTACTGGGAAGTTTCGCAGCCAGTCTGATTAAAGAAGGACCTGGAAGAGCCATACAGGCTAGTTCGGCTCAGGGAAAGCTGCCTTTGGAGCAGCCTCGTATGGACAAGCTCTGAAGACTTTTCTCGAGGGAGCTCTAAATGCAGACGGCTTTTCTTTTGCACCCAGTATTGCCGTCGCAGGCGGATGATTGCCCGCAAGGGAGAAGAAATAGAAGACATTTTCTTTGAAGCAGCAGGGATTTTGGTATCCGGTACTTCTTCCCCATCACTCTCATAGCAAGATGCCTCTCCTTTTGCATCACTCCCGGCACAAGGCATCTCCCCTTCCCCATCGCTGTCAGTGCCGGGCACCTCTCCTTCCACACCGCTCTCAGCACAAGGTGCCTCTTCTTTTGTGTTGGTGTCAGCACAGGGCATCTCTCCTTCTGCAACGCTCTCGGCACAGGGCATCTCTCCTTCCAGATCCTCCGTGGCAGAGGACACTTCTCCATCCACCTCAGCGCAGGGCAGCTCTCCGTCCATCTCGTCTGGTTCTTACAGCCCATTCACATCACCTTCTTTCTTAAAAAAAAAGGACAATGTAAAATTAATCTTTGTAAAATCAGGAAGTGACCGATCATAGCCAAATTACATAGATATCCCACTTTCTAACAGGCAGAACAGTTACCTGTAGCAATCGGCAAAGGCAAGGTGGCAGAGAGAAACTTTCAGACCTAAGCTAACTTTCTGGAAGACGCTCTACAAAACTACAGATGAAATTCAGTGTAAATAAATCCAAAATCGATGCGTATCCTGAAACCAACCCTGCCTTCACATGCGGAAGGAAAGCTTGGAGCTGGCTGGAGCCAAAGCCAGGAGCTCTGGTATGTGCTGCCATGAGCAAGAGGCAGGACACTGGGCAGACAGACCCACGCTTTGAACCGGAGCTGCCCAGTCCTATGTCCTTACATCTGCTAAATATAAGCAAGACACAAAACCACACCTCCGCACCAGCGTACGCACACACCCCAATAGGAAACAGTCACTCGTACACCCGCAGAAGCCTTTCGGGGCGTGGAAGTGTGCAGGGAAATAACTTGCTGTGGAAACGCTTGTGCCATGCGGGTTGTGGTGCCACGGCATCTCCCTGGGGAGGGATTTTTCCCGGCTGTACCGACGGGTATGCCAGGCAGCGCCAGCCGCTGCCGGCAGGGAGAGGAGGTGAGGGCAGCGTCCGGCCGGCGCTCAGCCCTCGGTCCGCGGCTCCCCAGGCTGCCCCGGGACGGGGAGGGCTCAGACGGGCTGCAGAGAACCAACGTGGTTGTGAGTCAGCCTGCCCGCAGCACATGGCTGTGGGGAGGGGAGCGGGGCTGCCCCACAGCACCCCCACCCTCCTACCCCCACGGTCCTTCCCTGCCCCGTGTGCCCACACACTCGCACCCCTGGACACGCGGTGGCCACGTGTCCTTCCCGCACGAGACCCCGGAGCCGCGCAGGAGAGCACGGGGACATGAGCATCCCTGAAAATAACCGTCTGCATGGAGAACGCACGGACAAACCTTGGTCGGTGAACAAGGAGGAAGAGGAGAGGCCGTGCTCCGGCAGCGGGATGCAATGACAAGAGGCACGGACCCGGCGGGGAAGCCCCCAAGAGAAAATGGCTCTCCAGGCCTGGATGCGGCCACACAGCAGGACCCCACCTCCATGTGCTGCAGCGCCGGGGACAGTTCCGTCCCTGCCCGGCACGAAGCCGGTGGCGGCAGAAGCTGTGTCACGGTGGGAGGGCATTTCCCCGCCACCTCCGAACCGCAGCAGCGCTGACGCAAGGGGACAGTTTGCCGCGGTGACATTGCCAACCCCGAGAGCAGGAAGCCGGCACGAGCAGGGCGAGGAAAGCCGCTTTCATCGGTCACCCAGAAAAACCAACTCTATGTTTTGCCAAAAGCACTGCGTCTCTGGGGAGGAGGTCCCCGAAGGGTTTGTTATTAACTCACTTCAGGTCAGCAGGAAGTTACCAACCTGCAAAATGTCACGCTCCGGCGAAGGTTTTACTTCCCCCACCGCGGGGCTGACGCAGCGAGCGAAAGGGCGGCCGGGGAAGCTGCGCGGGGAGTCGCAGGTGCTGGGAAATGCTCCCGGCCGCCTCCTCGCTTCGCCCTGCGCCTTTCCCGGCTCCTCTGAAATGCCGGGACATGCCGAGCGAAGCCTTCGCCCCCGCCCCGGGGACAAGTTGATTTCTGGACCATGTGCCGGCAACCGGCTCATCATGGGAACCGAGCCGGGGCGAGCAGCTCCCCCAGCGCTAATCGCTGGACGAGCTATTGCCGTGCAGCAATTAGCTCTGAGTGCTAATTGCTGACGGTGTGCAGGCCCTGCCCAGAGCAAAACCAGCCGGACGAGATTCCTGCAAGCAGATGCAGAGGCAGCCCTGGGCAGGATGGCTGGGGGCCACTGCCACCCGGGATGCCACCACCAGGGATGCCACTGGGAACCCCGGGCTGTCCCCACGCCACCCTCGGGTCACACCCTTGCTTCTCTCCATCTTGCACGCTCTGCCTTGCTCACACAGTGCCGGAATGTCCCCAACTGGATGGCTGTCCCCAAAGCCGCTGAGGAGCAGCCCCCGTGGCACAGACCAGCATGGGCCATGGTCCCCAGGGAGCAGAGACACCCGCAGAGCTCAGCCTGGGGCCAGGGCAACCCTCGGGGCCATAACACACCTCGACACAAACACGAGGTGAAGCTTTCTCAGCCCCAAACCCGTGTAGGTGGAGAGGGGCTTGATTAAATGCCAGGGGGGAGCTGTGGGAGTTTACAGGAAAAGGTTTAGGGAGCAGAAGGATGCTGGCAGGGAAACATGAGGCATCCCAAACGCTCCCCCGCGGATGCTGCCGACACGTAGCAGGGAGCCACCCCACCCTGCCCCTGCCCGTAGCCCCGGCTGAAGCATGAAGCGGTTCGGCTCCTCGCAGCCCGGAGCCGACTCTCCTACCACCGCCGTGTCCACATGGGGAGCCTGCGGGCCCTGCGAGACCGATGGAGACCAGTGAGGACCGAGCGCTCGTTAGCTGGGAGGTGCTCCAGACCCTCCTTCCCAAAAGTCGAGAGCCCAAGCAGCACATCCATCTCACTGGCACGGGATGCCCAACCCTCTGGATGAGCCGAGTGAGGCAGGGTGGAGGGACCAAATCCCATCCTCAGCAAGAAATCTGTCCAGTCACGCATATAATACCATGCCATAAATCCCATTAATACCATGACTCAGTTCCTAATACCTGCTGGTATTTACATAGGACTTGAATTTTGTAAGAGCAGCCCCCGCTTGCTCAATGTCGGATCGGGGCCGGAGCAGGCAGCTGTGCCAGCCCGGTGGCACTGCCAGCCTGCAGAGATGAGCTTTTGGGAACTTAATTGGATATTTGGTGAAAACGATAGGAAAAAGAACCCGGCAATTAGATCCGCAGCATCACAAGTGCTCGTGTAAACACCGTTAGTCACTGGTCTGCACCGAGTCCGGCCGCACCATGGGAAGACTTGAGCTTAGCTCTTGGAAACGCTCCTGAGACACCTCCAGCTTTCCTCCTTTAGCTCTTCCCCTCTAACATTTGCATTCGTGTGTCACCCTGCTCCTGCCAAAACAAGGTTTCCACAACAAACGAGCCTGCGTGGGCAGCCGGAGGCAGCCGGGCCAGGAGGGGAGCGGGATGGGGACAGCCTCTGGGCAGACGGCGTTTCTAGGTAGAAAGCGCCCAGTTTGCAGGAGACGTCGGCCCGACGCCAGCCGGAGAAACGTGTCCCCGGCTAAAGTGCCGACTGCTGAAACCTGAGGCCGGTATCGGAAAGGAGGGAGCTGCACCCCAAACTCAGGCTCTTTGGGTTAGCAAAGCTGCTGGGAAAAGAGAACAGCTGGAAAATCCCAAAGGCTGATCCCCCCAGGCTAAAAGCCAACCCCTCCATCCAAAACTGAGCATTTCCAGGGGGAAAAGCAGAGCAAACCAGCCCCTTGCATTGGGGGCCGTGGATCGAAGGGCATCAGTGGCCGGGAGCAGAAACCCTGGATTGCAGCAGAGGCCAGCATGGCCCCGGCGCAGGGCACAGCCCCGGCACCCACCCCGAGTTGCAGCTCCCGGGGGGCACCACTTGGAAACAAGCTGAGAACCGCGCTTTGCTTCGCAGCTTGAGCTTGAGGCGCGCAGGCGTTCGCCCTCCCCGAAAACACAGCGCAGCGGTGACAGCCAGAGCGATGCAAAACCCACTGCGCCACCCCGAAAGCCTGCTTGCCACCAAACCCCACCGGCCCCGCTCCCAGCCCAAATTTTTTGCTGAGCCCCAAAGACCAAGACCGACGGGAAAGGCAGCAAGCGGAAGGGAAGAGCCTGGAGCATCCAAAACCAGCGGGAACAGGAGGGTCCCCACAAAACCAGGGTGGTTTTTGGTGGAAAGGGGCCATTGGGGATGAGCAGGAGGCGGTGGCGGGGATGGAGCTCTAAGTGGCCGAGGGGTGTCCCGGTGACCCCCCGCGGGGTGGGGAGCGGGATGGGGGAGTCGAACCAAGCGCAGTTACCCGCAGCGTCTCCCTCGGGGCCGGCCGCCGGCGCTCCCCTTCGGCCGCCGAGCCCAGCCTCCGGCCTCGGACGGGCCGGCTGCTCCTCTGCCCCCCTCTCTCTCATCCGTATAAAAACCCGACCGCGGAGAGGAAATGGCGAGGAGGAGTGGCCCGTGGCGACACTTCCTTCTCCCTGCTCCGCGGGACGGCCGCCGCTGGCCGGTTTTCTCTCCCCCCTCTTGCTCAAAGCCCTCCTCGGCGGCTGCCGTCACAGCGGCATCGTGCAAAGAAACACGAACCCCAGGCGGGACGGACACAGGGCAGCGGGATGAGCTCATCGTCCACGCGGCCTCGAAAGCCCCGAGTCTGGGCAAAACATCCCCACCCTCTGGGGTGTAATTAGCCTGGAGCCCGTCACCAGTAAAGGTCAAAGCAGCGATGCTGGGAAGAGAGGTTATCGGGGCTGACCCAGTGCTGGTGCAGCTCGGGGGACGAGGTTCCTTGCCAGCAGCGAAAACAAGGAGAACAGAAAATAGAGTGAGTCTGGGGAAAAATAGCGAGTCCAGAGCAGTTGGTTCGTCTGTCCCCGGGCAGGGTCCTGCACCGCAGCAGCTCCTGCTCCACTGCCCCCGGCCGCCCCGACCCCGCTGAGGCTTTTGGCCCCTTCTCAGCCCCCGGCCCCGCGGCAGAGGGACATGGGGACATGGGGACAGCCGGGCCAGGCTGCACGGCCGCTGTGGGACCGACCTCTGGACGACACGGTGTGAGCACCCCCAGCCCTCGCCGCACAAAAACTCCCCGGGGAAAAACTGCTTCTTCCATCAGCTGCAATAAGAGAGAGAAGGAGGAGGAAGCAGTGGGGTTTTTTCTGTACCCGGCGGTGCCAAGGCTCGTCACGGCGGCTCCTCCTCACCTGCACCTGCAGCTCAACTGCCTTTAGCCCTATCAAACCCGCCCCGACACCCCCCTGCTTCTCACCTGCGCTTGCACAACCCGGCCAAGGCTTTTCTCTGAAAAACAAGCGCATTTGGCAAAGCCAGAGCAGCCCCAAAGCAACCTCTTGCTGGCCAAGCTCCTATTTTTGCCTAAAACCCCCAGCCGAAAGCAGCTGCCCGGACCAAAAATACCAGTTTGGGGTGTTTTGGAGCATCACAGCGCAGATCCCACCCAGGCTGCGATGCTCACGAAGGTCCCCACATCTCCATGGGGAGGGGATGCTCTGAGCAGGGGCCCCCCAGCCCGGACCCACAGTCTCCCCGACCCCGGGGGACTCTTCCCCTCCCCTTGCTGCCCTTCCCATCGGTCTTGGTCTTTGGGGCTCAACAAAAAATTTGGGGATTTGCTGGGCGGCCGGTTGTTGCTCTGCTGTGGCCGGGGGGGAGATTTGCCTAACAAATCCTTGCAAACGTGGGGATTTCTGCGTCACGAAGGCGCAGGAGCTCAGCCGGAGGGTGGCCACTGGCACGGAGCGGCTGGGAGCTGCTCTCGGGGTTGGGAAGCCCGGCAGAGCTGACCCCGAGCCGGAGATCCCCTCCGGAGGAGCTTGGGCAGGCTTTTCCGGAGCAGCCGTGAAAGGAGATGTTTTTCTGGTTAATTCAGGTTTTTACAAGGGAAGAGCTTCCCCCAAGCAGCACAGTTGAACACCATTAAAAAAAATTAAAAGCAATATCCCCAAAAAACCTTAAAAGAAGCAATTAGAGGAAGAAGAAGCTCCCAGCCACCACCCAAGGGCTGTTAGCAAACCTCAACAGCCCAGAAAAAAAAAAATGTATTGCTGTCATTGGGAAGGAGCGTGAGCCGTCCCCCGCGCCCCGTGGGTGGCCAGGGGGGTGCAGGGGGGCAGGAAACCTCCGAAACGCAGCAGGAAACCAAGGGAGGGTGGAAGCAGGGCTCGAAGCGCGCTCGCGAGGGGTGCCCGCCCTGCTCGTGCGATGGGGTTTCTAAACCCCTCCCAAGGCGCGGGGGCAGAGGGACATGCTGGGGACCACGGCTGGAGCAGAAGGTGACGAGCTCCCAGTTACAGTGGGGACATGGGACCGAGCACGGCCGTGGGGTGCCCGTGCGGGTGACGGGGCGATGCACGCAGGGTGATGCAGAGCTGGCACTTGCAGCTGGGGACGCCATCACGGTGTCACTGCCAACCGGCCTCCGAAATCATTGGCTCAGTCTGGGGTGGCTGCCAAAAAAGCCAGGGGGGCGCATGGGGGGAGGAGGACGGGACAGGGGCATCACTGGCACCAAGAGGTGTCGCACGCGGGGACGTCCCTCTGGCGTGGCCCATCAGGCAGGTAGGGACATGGGGGACAGGTCCATGGAAAACAGCCCCTGCTCATGCTCCTGGCCAAAATACCGCCTTGGGCTGCTGCTGGTCCTGCCAGGGCCCCCAGGTGGGGGCTGCGTCCCCCCCACGGGGCTTTGGGGACCTCTAGCACCCCAAAGCGGGGGGAATGGGCTGCCGTGCCGCTGGGTGCCATGGGGAGAGGACGTCCTGGGGAGGGGGGGCACATGCAGGCACTGGGGCAATGCAGTTGGGGGGGGGGGTTTGTATGTGGGAGGCAATGCAATGGGGTGGGGGCTGCATGGGGAGCAGTGCAATGGGGGCTGTGTGCAGGTGGGGGGGCAGTGCATTGGGGATCCCCCCCGTGCAATGGGGAGGGCTGCGTACATGGGGGAGGGCTGCGCGACTGGGGGACACGCGTGGGCATCGGGGCAGTGCAATGGGGGAGCTGTGGGGGGGGAGGCACTGCATTGGGGGGGGCCACCTGTGTGCAGGGGGGCAGTGCAGCTGGGGGGGCCATGCCTGTGCATTGGGGCACTGCACTGGGGGGGCTGTACACATGCAATGGGGCGGTGCAGTGGGGCGGGGGCTGTATGCATGCAGGGGAGGTCTAGGGCAGGGGCAGGGGTGTGCATGGGGGCCAGCCCTCTCTCCCCCCAACCCCAGTCCCCCCCACTCACCTTGGGGCCACAAGCCCTGTCCCCTGTGTCCCTGCCGGTGCCAAGGCTGGGTTCCCCCGGCCGGGCCCCACGCGGGGAGGAAACGGCCGCTGGGCTGGGATCGGTGAGGAGCAGCGGCTGCGGGTGCCACGGCCCTTCCTGCAGAGCCACGAATGCAAATCCTGCACAAACACGGCCTCTCCCACAGCTCTGCCCCGCCGTGGGGCACCCCGGGGGAAAAGGGGCAAGAAAGCCCTGGGGATGGGGAGACGGCGACCTCCGAGCTGAGATTTTGGTACCAGTCCCTGACCGGTACCCACTGGTTTGGGTACCAGCAAGTGATGGGCAGCCCCCGAACCAGAAAGCATCGCCGGAGGTCAGGTCGGCCGCATGGCCCCTTGCTGCTGGGCACGGACTTATACAACAATTTTACATTTTTTCTCGATTTTTTCTCGATTTTTTCGCATGTCACCTTTTTAGCTGAAACACCTCCGGGGCTGATTAGCAGCCGCTGCAACCCGGACACGTGCAAACGCTCCCGGCCCCTCCACTCCCCTGGGAAGCCAAAATAAGGCAAGTGAACCCCTGAGGCCAAAAAGTCCCTCTGGGGCGGCTGTGGGAGCCGAGAGCCCAGAACGGGTCCAGGGTGAACCCTGGCAGCGCTGGGAGGGGGATCCCATACCCACAGCACCGGCCTCGCCTGGAAAAACCCTGCAAAAAAGGAGGAAATCTGTTAAAAAAGAAGCTAAAGAAGGGTGAAAAGGTCACAGGCTTGGAGCCGCCAGGAAAACGTATGTAGAGGTCAGAAATGCACCCCGTGGATGCAAAGCCAGGAGCAGGCAGGGAGCAGGCAGGGAGCAGGCAGGGGGCCCTGAAATGGAAAATGAGAGCCTGGAAGTGGAGAAGGGGAAACGGCGCCGGGGTGGGGATACAGAACCCCCCGAGTAGCCCCGCGGGCCCCGACCTCGGAGCCGGCCCCTCCTGCCTCACCAAAAAGGGAAGAATAAAGGAATATAATAAAATAACCCGACCCGCGGTGGGCAGCAGCTTCCTTGGCGCGGGGCTGCCCAAGCAGACGGGGGGGCAGCAGCCCCTGGCAGGCATCGTGCGCAGGATCCAGACCCTTTTTTCCGAGCATCGAGCTACCCTTTTCGCAGCGTTACCAACCGCCCCGACCCCACAGCCGCGTTAGCCACGGCTTGGGCTGTTGGGTGGGTTTTTTTCCTTTTATATCACCCACCTTATGTTGATCTGCCCTGAATTTCTGCTGCTGCTCCAGCCCCTCGCTCCCCCCTCCTGTGTCCTAAACCCGGCGCATCAGCAAGAAGCACCAACAGCAGCGAGCTCAGGGTAAAACCAGCAGCAGATCAGCGACTCCTCGGGCAGGATGCGGCCCTGGGGCCATTGAGCCGGACCCCGCGCTCTTCCCAACCTCACTCTTAGCAAAACTTTCCAACCTTTGTAAGCAGCCCTGCTTTAACACGTCCTGAATAACCCAAACAGTTTATCCGTGGGTCAGGGAACGTCCTTTGTAGGGACGCCGCATCCTGCTTGGGTTATCATGGCCCTTCTAAACAGTTTATAAATAGACCAAGGTAAATGGTCTGGTTTTATTGCTCTTTTTGAAGGAAAGCGAGGATTTTTATCTAATTTTTTTTTTTTAAAGTCATTCAAGGAGCGCCGGTCCAGATGGCGGCTCCTAAAACCCTATTTAAATCTGCTGCTTCTTTCTGCTCCAGCTGAGCTCCATCCCCACCTCACTAAAACAATTAAAAAAAAAGGAAAAAAAAACCCAAAGAAAAATGGGTTTGGCAGCTTCACCCCCTCACGTG
Source organism: Calonectris borealis (assembly GCF_964195595.1). NCBI lineage: Eukaryota > Metazoa > Chordata > Aves > Procellariiformes > Procellariidae > Calonectris > Calonectris borealis. The sequence goes on from NC_134332.1 coordinate 6,512,794, forward strand.
CCGGCCTCGGCGGTGTCGCAGAGCCACCAGGAAGGTTGCGGTCACGCCGCAAGGCGCCAGCCGGGCTCAGAGCCAGGGTGGCAAGCAGGATGGGTGCCGGGGCCAGCGATGGGAGAGGGCAGAGACCAGCAGCACGCGTTGCTGCGCCCAGGAGGCTTCGGGGGTCACACTGCTTTTTACATTAGAAAAAAAGGGGAAAATTGGGGGGAGAAAATGGGAAATTCAGGAAATAATTTGGAAAAGATGGAGAGCAGTGCGTGCCCGCAGCCGCTCCTCCCGCAGCGTGTGGGACAGTCACCTGCACTGCGTCCTCCCGTCAGCGTCCCCGTGACGCCAGAAACATCGACTCATTTCACAGGGGCCGATCAGAGAAAATCATCGTCGTGCTTTCCCGCGTAAACGAGCGTTCATAGAAAGCGTTTATAGTGTGCAAGGAGGGCGTCTGTAAAACACCCCAGAGGAACTGAAACCGTTCCCAAGCGTCTAAGGAGTAAAGAAATGGGATTTCACGTGCATTTTCAAGCTCTATATGTTTTTTTCTTTCTTTCCTCTAAAAGTGGAAGCAATTTGCGAAAGCGAGGGACCTGGGATGCGGCTTCGCCTGGGCCAGCAGATGCAGCTCCGGCCCGAAGCAACGCGGCTGCACAGCAAACGGCGCAGGGAAGAGCCCAAAGCCCTTTTTTTTTTTCCCCAGCTCCCTCCGTTCAGGCTGAAAAATTGCCTTTCCACCTTTTTTTAATTAATTTTAAGACTTTTACATTCCATAAAAGCTGAAGCGCTCATTAAACCAGAGTTTTTCCTATTGTCACACTTTGAAACGACCACACTACAACTCCGCCAGTGGCTCTGGCTCAGCCGCGCCGGGACCTCCCGCGGGCAGAGAAGCGGCTCCAGGTCCCCTGGGCGACGGCCGCGCTCACCTCCCGGCTGAGGACCGACACACTCGTCACACCCCACAGGCCCATCCCACGGGGGGAGCGTTGGGGCGGCTGGGAAAGATGAGGGCAGGAAAAATGCTCGTCCCGTGCCCTTCCCTTCCCCGACCTCGGGGCTCCGCCACGGCTGCGGGCACGGCGGGGAGGGCAGGATGCGCCCCTGGTGGGGGTTGCTGCCGGGGATGGGGTACGGCTGGGGCACAGCACCCTGCCTCGGGGGGTGAGGAAGCGCCACGGGAGGAGTATATCCACCTGCACCCATAAATAAATAAACTGTTTTGCATCTATAAGCAAAGCTGAACCAGCCGGGGCCCCGACTCGCAGTCGCGTTCCTTGCCCCAGCAGCTGGCCCTGGCTCCTTCGGTGGCCGGCGACAGCCCCAGCTGCCAGCAGCCCCGCTGCAGAGCTGCAAAGCTGGCGGTTTCTTTGATCTCCGAAGATCAAAAAGAGATGTTTCCCCGCCCTGTCGCAGCCGCAGCGCGCCCAGACGTTCAATGGTCAGCCACGAAGCGCAGAGCGGGACGTGCCGTGGCACACCCCGGGCAGCTCCCGCTCCCCCAGCCGGCAGACTCCCCCCCTGCCGCCCCGCAGCTGCCCACCTTTCCAGATGCTTCCATGGGCTCAAATAGTTTTCTTTCCTGAAAAAATAAAACAAAACAAGAGAAGCTGTGAAACGCAGCCCTGGGGCTCTGCACCTGCAGCACGTATAGGAAAGAGGTCTCCTCTAGGGATGTCCACACAAGCCCTTGCTCCCTCTCGCCCTCCCAGAGCATGGGGGTTTTGGATGGAGCCCAGGCACTTGTGAGCTGCTTTGATTTATTCAGTGGTGGGTGAGCGTCTAAGCAAGAGCTGAGCAAGGGCCCAAGGAGCTGAGCAGCCTTTGAGGGAACGTGGAGAAGTCCCCAGGAGGTGTTTGCTGCAAGGGAGTTCCCCGTATCCGAAACCGGGGAGGGAAAACCCACCAGGACCTGCTGGAGGAGCACGGGGCGGGCAGCAGAGACCTCTGCCTGGGGCTAAACCAGCTGCGCTTCGACAAGATTTTGTGTCTCGTGTTCTCGACACGTGGGGCCCAGGTGTGGTTCCCAGGGATGTCCCCAGCCACATCCCACGCTGGGCACAGTGATGACGAGGCCAGTGCTGTGTCCTCGCCACCCCACCCAACTTCAGATGACAAAGATCCTGCTGGGTGTCCTACCAGGGTCTGGTGGGGCCCCTCGGGCATTTAGGCATGGATTTCCCTCCCCGCCTACTGTGATTTGGGATTAGCTGCTGTTCATCTTTCTTGGCTTTACCAGGAGTAATATCCTACACCTTCACAGACTGGGGGTTATTTAGTTATTTACAGAGCCCCTACAGCACAAGGAACATTTTAAGCTTCACAACAGAACGTGCCAACCAGCTCCTAGTGCCACAAGACCAGGAACCGGGAGTGAAATGCCACGGGGAAACAAGAACACGTGCTCTCACCCACAGAGGAAAAGCCGTGAAAGGGAAGGTAAGTGCCGTACCCCACCGCCGGCGGCTGCACAAAGGATGCCCACAGTGTGGGGCTCCCAGGCACTAACAAACAAGGTTCAATGTTAAGTACAGGTTGTTTTCTGTGTTCTCTCGTGCACCTGGATGCACAGCAGCGCAGCCAGGGTTACAGGCTGCTCCGGTGCTTCAAGTGTGGCCCTTTGGTACCTCAGTTCCAGCTGGCACAGTGCCCACAGGCTGGGACAGAAGATTCAGCAGAGGGGAAAGACTCCTTGGGCTGTGGAAACTCATTCTTTGCTTCACAGAAAGCAAATTTTTAGTAAAAGCCAGATTTCCCCAGCATATTCCTCCTGATGAGCAAAACCCATCCGGAAAGCAGGACTGAGGAACCCCGAATGCTATTAGGTGGAGACTGAACACCATCCTGAAACCCATTGCCTGGTCTTGTGCCCAGGTTGGGGGCACTATGTTTAACCAACGGAGCTCCGGGATTATCCCATCCAACTGCCTCATTGATCTCAGGGGTGCCAATAACTCTGAAGCACACCAAGACGATGCACCCTCGACAGCACCACCATGGCGTTGGAATTCGTGCCATAATAAAGCAACCCTACCAGTGCCTGGGTAATCCACTTACTTATCCTCCAGGACTAAACGGCTTGCCCTGAAGAACTGCTACGTCTCATCCATCTAAAGCATTCTTCATCCCACAATAAAATTATTCCACACAATTTAAGAGTCCCAAACAAGGGTAAGCAGACCCTGGAGTCTTCCTCCCACATAAGCCGAAGGAGACAGCATGAACAGTTGCTTTTGTGTAGGGTCTCGCTCATCACAGCCGGCTGCAAGACGCTGCGTTAGCCACACAAAGAGTCCCAGACAGCAACTGGAGCCAACAGCCCCCCTCCCAAGCCCTCCTGGGGCTACAGATGGAGACCCAGCGAAAGGGAGACGGTGCCCAGCAGACTGGGGAGTTTCCTGCCCACCCTTTCAGCATGGGAAGGCCGATGCCAAGAGCGCTCTGCCAAGAGGAAAGAAAAGAGTTGGTGCCATCTGAAAAAGGAGACTGCTGGTTTTTATTAACCAGTGGAGTGGGCCCAGACACTCACGTATGGAAGGAAAAGCAATGTGGGGAGCAGGCCCAGTCCCAGAAGTTGTGGGGTGCAGAGCCCAGGCTGCTGCTGAGCTGTCTCCACGTGGAAAAGGACACCCTTTTGGAGAAGAGGGCAAACCCCCAGAGCAGAGAAACTACCCAGCAGGATGCAGAGAGCTGGGTGGCATCAGGAGCTGAGCACAGGCATGGAAAAGTGACGCAGAGGGACGCTCGCCGTCTAGTTGCAGTTCTTGGGCAGGCGATAGACACCTCCGGAGTAGATGAGTTGCTGCTCCCGGACCTTCTTCTGGAGAAAACCCTGAAGCTCTTGTATATCGATCTCTGTAACCACTGGGCCTGTCATCACAAACATCTTCAGCATGCTGTGAATCCTCTCCAAGGACAGGCTCTCGAGGTTGGTCAGCATAGCCTGGATGTACGTCCAGAACAGCTGCAGAGGGGGACACACAAGCAACATTAAACCACACTGACATCTACACCATGAAGAAAAGGGGTGCTTTAGCATCTCATATCCCAAAAGCAGAGCAGGGCTGTAGCTGGCAATAAGTTCTGCTCTCAGCCATAAGCATGTGGTCTTTAAATAGGAAATATCCAAGAACAGCATCAGGTGTTGGGATACACAGCTAGAAAGCAGGATTTCACGCGCAGTACACGCATGACCCTCAGTGGATAAACACCAGTATGACAACTGCGTGTTGCACAGTGGCACAACACACACACAACATGACACACAGGTAGGAAAAGCACTGGAAGTGTCCAGGAACCACAACACAGAGAAGGCAAAGGTCCAGCTGTTAGTGCTGGGTAAGCCTTTTTGGCAGTCTAAGTACCCAAAAGCGCTACTTGGGTGAATCCAAATAAGTTATGACTATTTTCAAATATGAAATCATGTCTCACAACTTTTTCTTTTTTTAAACTGAAAAAAACACATTTAGAGATGTCCAAATGGTTGCCTGGCTCAGCAGCCGGGCACTTCTCTGGAGGGAAGGCTGCGATCCAGCACCTGCACCAGTGAGCATTAATCAAGAAATACCCACTTCAGAAAACTCTCATGCTGTGAAAATGCAAATCCAAAGCGCAAACTGAATCCATCATCTTAATCAGATTCCCCAAAGCCAAAAGCACGGCATGTTTGCATCGTCCTGCCAGCTTCACAAGCAACCGAGACACATGGACAGGTACCTGCAGCTCTTCCTCTTTCTGGTCAGCCTGCGACGCCATGGCAGAGTCCCCCTCCTCGTCGCTGTCTATCAGAACGACCTTCTCCACCTGATCCTTCTGCTCCTCCTCAATCACGGTGAAGGTGCCTTGGGGCTCTTCACGCAGGACACCCTGCTGCAGCCACAACGTCATCTTACGCTTCAGCGATGTCACGGGCACCTTGAGCACTTCGCTTAGCTCTGTCAGTGTCCACGTACCTGCAGAGACCACGGATACCAGAGAACAGCGCAGGACACCTGCCCACCTCCACTGCCAGGAGCAAGCAGCTGTGCGCAGCGACTGCCTGAAAGCAGACTGGGTGCTGAGCTGCGGCCCTGCTGGGTGCTGTCTCCAAGGAGAGATGGAGACCTGGCTGAGCCCTGTGGTAGATCCAAGCCCATGAACCAGGTCTTGGTCCTGCTGCCAGAGCTCTCGGAGCCTACAGCCACCCAAGCAACGTGGCCTTCCCACCCATCCATGAAAAGCACACATGGTGGTAACGCTGAGTCTGCCATGGCACTCACTCTTGGTCTGGAAGTGCAGGATGATGGCGGCATGCACAGGAGAGACGGACAGGGAGAGGGTGCGATCTGCCAGCTCCACATCCAAGCTCACCAGGCCCAGGTGGTACTTCCAGTTCAGGGTCCTCATGGCCTGGAAAAGGGAGAAGCAGATCTTCTAACTCACAGCAGATCTTCTAACAGGAAGCACTAAGTGCTGCGTTATTCCACAAACTGCTCTATCACCAGGGCCAGCTGCTCTCCATACACCTCTGCCAGATACGAAAGCTGCTCCCCTCCTCGTGAGTCGCCCAGCACTGCCACCACCCAACCGTTCCCTACCCTCTCATGGGAAACATCCTCCTCGGCACAAGTTGTTGTCCAGCCCTTGCCCAAGACCAATGCCCCTCTCCTGCCTGAAAGCCAGTCTCTCAGCTCTCTGGTAGGGGAAGCACAGGTTGAGGAAACACTGGAAGACCAACTGGGCCACTCAGGACAAACTCCTACCAGAAAATAAATACTCCTCTGGGGAGAATCAATAACTTCTGACACTGATGTGAAAAGAGGACTGCTTGCTTTGAAGGCTGAGGATGCTCGAGGAGGCTGCTTCCTCCTTGCATCTCCTCCTGCATCCTCTCCTAACTAATTTTTTGCAGGCACAGAAATCAGCTGGTGTCCACATCTGGCACGTAGCTACAGCAAGAGAAGAGACAGGATCTAGAGCTATGAGCTTCCCAGCCTCATGGCACGTATCACCTGGTGTATAGCAAGTTCAAGAAAGGATATAAAAAACCAAGCCTGAAGTGGAGTCAGAGCACAAGTGGACAGGCAAAGAGAACAGCCCCATGAGACACCAAATTGTGTTCAGGTTGGCTGCAAAGAACCATCTGCGTGTGCACACAGAGACTACACTGGCATGACAGCTAGATCTGAACCATCCACGCTCCAGATGTGTGCTCTGCACTCCACCAGATAAGAAGCTGCAAGATGAGAAAGCCAAGACCACAGCCCTGGAAGTGACCTAGATCTCTCCTTGACTTCCAGACAGATACTCCTGCTTCCAACCCGTTCCGTATGTGCAGAGCAAGATGCACCTCAGCCTTCTCTATTTGACTAACTGCCATGATCAAGTGCCCGGAGAACAGAAGAATACTGCACGGTCACTCATATTTGCTCTGTATGCCCTCTTCCGCCTTTCCATGCTGTTTATAAAGGCATGGATTCAGTCTTTGTCTGAGTCACAGCCAAACTGACCAAAAATGCGTGCACCTGAACTGTCTAACATGGAGTTCAGGGACCCTCCAGAAATGAATGAAACAACCCAGGAGAGACCACAGACAGAAGAGGAAGCAACATTCACCTAGCTCCAGACCAACAGTGAATCTTAAAATGAGACCATGTTAAAAGGGCTTCTTTCAAGAGGACAAACAGGGGAGGAGAGTGCCAGAGTACTGACGAAGAGAGGCCCAACAGGGACAGGATGTCACTCTTACCACTATAGAACCTAGGTGAACAACCTTAGACCAGACTTAAGAAGCCTAAGAACTTCCACCTCAGTATCCATTTAACTAATAAACACTGGCATATTTTAGAAAACTCTCTTCCCTAACTGCAATCACTACGACGACCCAGGCACCCCATAAAGAGGTAAACCCTTCTTTTGGCAATAGCTAAGCTAGCGCAGCTTCTAGGCCCGATTCAAAGCTGAAGGACTTTGGGATTCCACCGTAACAGCATGGGTGTACTAGCAGCTAAAATGTAAGGGATGTTAAAGGGGACTTAGCAAAAACCATGCCATATAACAAAGCCTGAACAGCATACACCTTTTTAAGGAGGGTTAAGGTTGCCTCACCTTTAATTTCTCATACTTCTTGGAATAGGCTTCCATGGCTTCCTTGACCTGCTCTGGAAGCTCTAGCTTCTCCTCTTTCAGCGGTGGCCAGAACTCACTTGACAGGATAACGGCAACAAGGCTGAAGGGTGGCCTCTCCTCCTCTGGGAGTTTCTCTTCCTCATCACGAATGTTGGCATTAATGCGCCGCGAGTCAGCCATATCCTGGAAAAAGCAGAGGAAGCTAAGGCAGCTCCTTCTCTTCCAAGTCAGCGCTAACGCTTAGGAAAGGAGAAGCTTAAACAAGGTGACTAGTGTTGTCCCCAAATGATGATGGGGACATTGGAAAGGACATGATCATGTGTGTCTACTAGAAAGTCTGCTATATACTGAGAAACATTTGGGGAGGTTGAGGAAGGGCTTACAACTCAACACTAGCCTACACTGGAGTGCCTCCAGACCTGTGTCCTTCCCACAGTGCTCCAAACGAGTTGAACTCCAGAGTCCCAACCCTAGAGGAGCTGGAAGAGCCCAGCTCTTCAGCGCCAGAATACTGTACTGCAAGAAGGGCAGGAGATATAACAGCACCAGAGCAACCATCCCCCAGAATCAATAACCCAACCCACAGGGCTTAAAAACCAGACGTGATTTTGAATGCACTTCTGCCTGTCACAAATCAGCCCCCTCACTGAGATTTTGGGAACCCCACTTTCCTAAAAGACCCTTTTGGCTCACTCCTCAAGTGCCCCCTTTCCCCAATGAGCTCAAACGCCCAGGACTTGAATTAAAGAAAAAAAAAGTTACTTTTAACATGACTTCACAATAGTGCATCTGAGCTTCACCAAACCGCAGCTTCAGCAGCTCCACGTTGCGGATTTCCCTGGTAAGAGAAACAACAGATCAGACACAGGTCCCTCAGACAGACGGGCCTGGCTTGGCCTCCACCCCTTGCAACACAGCCAAAAAAGGTAGTCCCTGGCACAAGGGTGCTCTTCCTAGGATGCCTTGCAAGGCACGTTATCTGAGCAGGGTGCCTCCTAGCACCTAAGCGAGGAGCAGTCACTTCCTCCGTAGGCCAGCAGCTTTTTGAAGACCTTCCCATCCCTTTCATTCGGACAAGCACGGCACCTAGCCATTCCCCTCGACAACACAGTGCAACCTCAGCGTTTGGCGAGCCACTTGCCTGACACTGCCCATCCCAGGCACCAGCTGCATTTCGCAGAAAGGAAAACACTGCAACTGTTGAATCAAGAGACATAGTCGGGTTGCCACTGAGGTTTCCTGATGCTTCATCCCTTTTTCTTCCTTTGACACTTTCTGCTGACCCTAAGCAGCCTGTGCAGAACATGTGGGATGAAGCTAAGAGGGTGTCAGTGCCTCCGATTTCCTACATGCTGCCCTATTAGCGCAAGCCAAGGACAGGGCTGAGCAGGAAGCAGCCTGAGAAGAGGTGAGCACGTGAAATTCTAGATGCAAACCCAAAGCTGCAGAGGAAATGGCTCCAGAAACAGCCGTTCATAGGACTGAGTCTGAAGCACACCTTTGTCAGGTGATTCTACCATGGAAAGCCCTGGGGTTGGGCACTTGGAACTCACCTCTCAGCACTGTAGTTGAACTGATGTAGCAGCCGGTCAGCCAGAAGCGTGCGGTATTCGTTGATAAACAGGTCCTTGCTGCCATAGATGCTCACCAGCAGGCTGATGATGTCCGAGGACCGACGCTTGGAACTTGATTTTCCTAGTGAAATCCAGCAGACGACAGTGCGAGATTAACAGAGACCTGCACCAGCCCAGCTCAGCTCTAGAGGACCAGCAAACGAGCTGCTTAAGACTACGGCCCCCCAGGGAAAACAGCAGGCTACCAGGACTTCTGCTCTTGGCATCTAACCTGGATCTGCATCAACCGGGTCAGGAACCCAGTCCCCTGGTTCTGAGATGTCATCGTCACTCTCCTGGCCGTTCTCCAGGGTCACCGGGTCAGCTTTCGAGAGCTCGTTTGCAAGATCACCGGAGCCCTCAGCATCCCCTGTGAGACCGGCCACAATCTGCCGCACCGTGTCTTCCCGAGTCCTGCCAACAGGCAACAGAAACAGAGCAAGTGAAGGGAAGGGGAGGGAAAGGGGATGCGTAAGGCTGCCCCGCAAGCCTCTTACCTCAGATACTTCCTGATGGGCTCGCAGGCGACCTCCAGGATAACCATGGAGGGGTCAAGCTCCCGCAAGGCCTTGATGGCCGAGATATAGAGAGTGATGATGTCAGATGTGTTGACTCCTACAAGAGAGGGGCAGAGGGAGTCAGAGTCCCAGAGCACACACTAATGGCTTGGATGCAAGGAGCTTGGATGCTCCAAGCCCTCTGTTCGATCTATGGAGTCGGGGGCGAAGGGCTTGCTGCCCTACTGCCCCACCCAAAGGGAGAAACTGGATCCATATGTCCGAGACACCAGTTCCAACCGCAAACACAGGCTCAGAGACTACCATAAACCAGGTGAGCCCAGATTTTGCATTAAGAGCTCAGACCACACACAGCAGAGAAGCCTTTACCCACCTGGACCAAAGCTAAACTTCTAGCTCAGCTCCTCACCATACTGCAAAAAAGAGGCAAGAAGGGGCTGGGATATCATCAGGTACTGCCCGTGCACACTCCGACACAGAGAGCACGCGACGGCCTGGTTGCCTCTCACTCATCAAACACGAAATCAAATGATGGCTCCCAGTAGATCACGCCCAGGCTCCTTACAGTGTTATCACATACACAGGGATGTAAAACTCACCAGGATGCAGAAGCCGCATTTCCAGAGCACTTTTCAGGGAGCTAAGCAGCTGCTGCCTCTGATTAGTCCTTTCCAGGCAGAACTTGAGGTCCTCCACAGCAGGCTTCGACTCCGGAAAATCTACAAACCAAGCAGTGATTAGAAACAGCGCCATGCTCCGTGGGAAGGCAAGAGGAGAAAGCGTGGCACATCAGGAGATGAAGACAGATCTATCGTTCATCCAATCCAAGTCCAAGAGTGAATGAACACTGAATGGGTCACACCTACCTCGAATAATGCTGAAGAGCTCTTCAATGCGCATGCTGGCATAGATGCGGTAGAAGAACCTTTGGACGTGGCACCGCCAGCGCTTCAAGGTGCTGCTAGCTTCTGGAGAGGAGCGTGCCAAGGGACCATCTTGCAGAAAAACCCTGCTGAGCCAGCCAATGACTTTCTCAATCCACTGCACAAGGAGAGGGAGAGTACAGAGATGGTGAACACCACAGCTGGATGCACAACCACATCCCACACTTACCCCATCACCAGGCAGCTACCACGGCAAGCAGAAATGAGCAGCTAGCCAAGGACAGCATTACCTCCAGCTGCTCTCCAAATGCACCCTGGCCTGGGTTATAGCCAGGGAAAGCCTAGCTGAAAGAATATGAACTTTAACTAAAGATACAGGATATAGACTATGCAGATGTGTATGAGAAGATAAGGACTGACTGAGGACTGTGCGTAGGCGCTGGGCTCCAAAAAGGATAGGGTATATTCAAAAACTTGCAGACTATTCTATTCTTGCAGAATTCCATTCCATTCTATACTGCAGAACTATTCTCTTTATGAGAATATGAGCAAATTGCCCATCACATCATCCTTGGCCCAAAATTTCTACGAATCCTGAAATCAATGAAGAGCAAGCAAGCCATCCCAAGGACTCACAGACATACTCTTACAAACCAAACTCAGGCACTTGAAACCAAGACCTCAAATACCAGCCTAGTCACAGAATAATAAAATAAAAACCTGAACAGAGATCATCAGAATGTTAATTTTTTTATATTTGAGATTTAGTTTTCTACAGAAAAATGTGTAATTGGCAAATTTCAAATGTACTCAACTACAATATCCAGATATTCAAAAGAAATGCTTTTTTAAATTTTATTTTTCCTTTAAGGTGGCAAACGTGTAGCACTTCCTGCGATAGTATTTGAGTATTAATAGCTAGCAAATATTAATCTTTTTTGGTAACTGGATTTGGACAGCCTGAAACAAAAATGCTAAGCCTAGATCCTGTTTGATTATGTTAATTTTTAATTTTCTACTCGACTGAAGAAGCACTGAAGGAATGCACAAGTTCTGCTAATTACAAGGCAGAACAAACCTGAGAACTACCGAACACTTGGGCATCAATCTGGGCAGAACTATGGAAAAGCTGATAAAGAATTCTCCTAAAGAACAAAAGGAAAGGACTAAAACTGATGCAAAGCAACTCAATTTTAAGGAATACAATTATTATCAAACCAACCCATTTTTCCCCATGGGTTTATCTTCTCTGAGTGCTCCTGCTATAGCGACTGACACTCCAGACTGCTGCCCATGTGTCTGAAAAGGGGGTTTGCTGTCAGCACTTGTACTTTTAGCAAGCTGTTTCTCAGGCTTCTATTTTACCTTTAGCTTGCCAGGCTTGTGGTTTTTTTCTTTTTTTTGAATTACCTTCCCAATTTGGACACTGTTTCTCCTTTTTTATTTTTTTAAAATCGTCTCTTCCTAATTCTGACATGCTCCAATATTCTGCGGCCAAACACGCTGGCCTTTCTGAAGAGGTGGGAGCAAAGGGACCTTCTGCAACGTCCGACAAGTGGAATGCAGTTGCATTTTCTCCGGTGCCCTTAAAATGTCCTTAAACAATCTCCAGGTCATCCAAAAGCATTTCACATTAAATAAAGTCCAATAAAGAAAGTGTTGCACAGCAACTAAAGGGAAGTAAATATAAAATGACTGCCAATGTTTGCAGACGACAAAAACGGCTGGCATGACAAACAGCAAGGAAACTAGGGCAACCATAGAGAGCAGCCTGGCTTGCATGGCAACCTGACTTCACACATTGTTCTTCAACACAGGCAAAGGCCACGCATCGAGGAACAAAGCGTGCAGGGCACGCCTGCAGAGCCAGGACTATCCTGGAGAAGAATTTTATTTTAAGGTCACACTGGGTAAACAGGCCAACACAAACTCGGTTTAAGGTAGCAGGAAAACAAGTGGGTAGGTGCAAGGAAGGATTTTAATTCTGTATGTGGCCCACTGGCGAGATCAATACCAGAGTATCACCTCCCATCTTCGCTTCCTATTTTAAAGGGATGCCGAAAAATTGGAAAGAAGAAAGAAAACAGCCACACAAATTCAAGTTATGAGCCCAGAGGGAGGGTTCTCTGCAGGCTAGGTGGCACTACATGTTCTTGTAGTTTGTAAAACAGAACTACAGAAATTCCCTCCTTACTACGGACATCACCAGGTGAAATACTATATATCGCTCTGACCATTACGCTCAGGTCAGAGCAAACCTTCCCCTCTAGCATTAAATCAAAATGGGGAGTTTTAACCTCTTTGGGCAGGGAGGGTGGGTGTCACAGCCCAGCACCAGGTGTTTTCAGGTGGAATCCACTTTTAGCCGGAGCTGCTAAAGCAGTAAGAGGAGCAGCTGCGCATCCCCAAAGGACGGGCCCTGGCTGCCCGCACGCCTTCCTTACCTCCTGGAACTCATTCAGGAAGGAGCGCTCGTATTCCCCCCTGCATCGTTGCTCCATCCTCTCCTCTATCATCCGGTGCAAGATGGTCGTGACAGCATCGGCACTCACTCTCTCCAGCAAATTCAGCCGGCGGCTACAGACACAGAGCACGACCCGTTTCAGAGCATATGGAAGCAAAGGTACAAGCAAATAAAGAAAACCTAACTACCTGAGGGCACATTCCTCCCTGTATGGTCCACAGATGCAGGTGTAGCTCTTAGTTTAAATGCTCTGATAGCCGCATAGATGCACTAAATATATATCACATGACACTACTTCTATCCCATCTTCCTTAGAAACGTTATTTTCTAGCCATCAAAAGCTATTTCATTTAGAAGAGTTTGCTTCTTTGTAGACAGAAGGCCTTAGAGCAAGAGGAAGATATTCTCATATCCAGGGAGAGGAACTTTCTGTCTAAAGATCTGCTTTAGATCACCAGTCGGCAACCAGCTGCAAAAACCCTGTGTCAGGTTCTCTAGCCAGTACCATGACACAGCCTGACCTCACGTGTAACTCCTCCCATTTTCAGATATCAAGAAAACTTGCTGCTCCCCATCCGGACCATCTGCTTGTCCTGAGTGACAGCCACCACCCCGTAACCTACGTACAGAATGTCATTCAGCTGCTGAAACTGCTCCATGGCCTTGGGGCACCAGCACTGCTCTCTCTTGCTGCTGCAGCCTGCGCACAGCGGGCTCTCTCCTCCGCCCTCCTCCGTATCACTCTCCTGCTCGGTCTCACTCATGCTGCTCTCGCACTCGTTCGTTCCGTCTTCTCCCTTCTTCCACTGCCGCATGTATATCCTGAAAGTGCGGCTGTAGAACTGCTGGATCATTTCCTGGAAGGACTTGGTAGTGGAGAAGAAAAGGATAGCTTTGAACATGGTGTAGACCTTTTCTTGCAGCATCTGAGCGCCCGTCCCCAGGAGCAGGCCTGCCTTGGTCCACCTCTCCAGAAGTTCCAGGCTGTTCAGGTAGGGGTCCAGGCGGCACTTGAGAAGACAAAACGCGTCCAGAAGGAGCGAGGAGCATTGGGGCTCCTCAGCTGTGTTTTCATACTGGCCGATGCAGTTCCAGAACTCAGGAGCTATATTTGCCTGAAGGTCCGTCTGCAGCACCTCGATGAACCACTCCTCCACGATCGAGTGCAAGTCGTAACACCGCAGCACGTCCAGGGCTGCCCGCAGGTCGGCATCCTTCAGCGGCCCCACAGCATCGGACCTCGGTGCTGCCTGAAAAGCGGAGGGGACACCAAGTTAAGCACGCATAAAGACATAGGACACATGTGGCAGAAGAGACCGCTCATCTCAAAGAGCAGGGACCAAATGCACACGGACTCTGCTGTCAAACAGCACCAAGCAGATACCGTTCCTCCATGGAGACCTGCTGGGGTCTCAGCCCGCTGCTGGAAGCCAAGTGCCCACTCCCAGGGCTAACACCGTCCATTGCTGTCCCTCTTGGTGGCTGCTGCAGGACACATGCGCTGGCAGGAGTGCCAGGAGCCACCCTCGGGTCCCCAAAAAGCCAGGTTCTGGGGCAAAACCTTCCTTGGCTGACATTAGCTCCCTCGGGGAGCGAGCAGGGAGCCGAGCCGCCGCACGGACGGGGGAAGCAGCGCCTCTTTTTGTCATGTACGCTTTCCTGGCTGGTGGGATGGGGGAAGAGGGGGACGGCCAGACCCCCACGGCCTCTCCCTGACAGCCCCCCGAGCAAATACAAGCCGCCGCACCGCCACATCCCCCCTTCCCCTCTTTCCAAGCCGGCAGCTCCAGCCCTCTCCCCCCCCCAGCCCCAGCAGCTCCCACCTGCCCCGCGGCAGCGCCGACAACCGGACCCACGAGTGGAGGGGACGGGCCAGGCCGGGGGACGAGGCTGGGGCCACCTCGGCGACCCCGGAGCGGGGGGTCGCGGCCCGCCCCGGGCCCACGGAGGCGGCGAGCCCCGACAGAGCCCAGAGACCCGAGGGCGGCAGCGTTGAGGTGAGCGGGGAGCGGCGCGTCCCTCCCCCGGGCCTCAGGCCCCTGGCCAGCCGGCCGGCCGGCCTCCCTCCCGCCCGCCCCTTGTCCCCGCAGTCCCCCGCCTCCCGGCCCAGCAGTCCCCGCTCACCAGCCCCAGGGCGGCGGGCGGCACCAGGGCGGTGCTGAGCGTGTGCCAGGCGGCCGACAGCCCCGCGCCCGCCGGCGGCTCCATGAGGGCCGCGCCGCAGGAAGAGGCGGAGCGCGGCGGGACGTTGGGCAGGGCCGGGCCGGGGCGATGAGCGGGCCGGGGGCCGCGCTGCGGGGGTACAACGCGGAGCTACGGGAGGGTGAGCGGGGCCGGGGCCGGCGGCGGGGCCGGGCCGGGGCCGGGTCGGACGGGGCCGGGTCTGACGGGGCCGTGCACGCGCAGGGCTGGCGGAGCTGCGCGCCCGGCGGGAGGAGCTGAGCGGGCGGATCCGGGAGGAGGAGGCGGAGCGGAGCCGGCTGCAGGGCCGGATCTGGGCGCTGACCGAGCGGCTGGCGCGCACCAGCGAGAGCCTGGCGCGGCACCTGGCCGCCCGCGGCGAGCTCGACAGGACCATCGCCGAGACCGAGGCGGCCTACGGCAAGGTACCCCCCGCCCGGGGCTCCCGCCCGGCCCCGGGGCGACGCGTCCTGCCGCTGCCCGGGGCCGGGCGGGACGGAGCTCCCGGCACACGCGGTCCCGCTGAAGGGGAGGTTGGGGTTGGGGTTTGTCTGGGTGCTGTGCCGTCTGAGCTGGGGCGGGCGCAGCCCGGTGGTGCCGAAGGGCACGGGCATCCCCCGCCTTCGGCTGCCCCAGGGAGCGCAGGTGCTGCCCAGCCAGGAGCCCGCACGGCTCCCAGGGGCCGGGTGGGCAGCGAGTCCCGCAGAGCCCGTCACAAGCGGAGAAAAGCGGGGGTTAAGTTAAAGCATATTGTCGAAATACATCAACATGGTCCTTGGAATGGACCCCTAAAGAACGACCATCTCGCAAACCATCATTTGAAGGGGGGGGAAGGAGGAATCCAGAGACAAGAAATTGGCCCAGAAGACCATGAATTCATGCAGGTAACAACGAACTGTGACGACAAAGCAGTTGGCTTACTAGGCACTCTTTTTGCTCAACTTTTCATGTAATTTCTTTCATCTTTAATGGAATAACATCATTTTTAAAAGTTGAAAATTTGGACCAATAAAGGGGTGGGAAGGAGGTGAACAGCACAAGGGCCGTTACTGTTATTTCAGTTACGCGGATGGCTCAATCCCTTCAGCTGTCCCATATTTTTAAACTCTGCCAGGCAGGGACTGCTTTGTCCTGCGCATAGGATAACAGCTGAATTCACTTTTGAATTACACACTGATCAGGTTTTTAAAAAAATAGAAGGATCTTTCCAGCTCACTTTCAGATAAGCCATGATCTTCCCTCTATTGATAACAAAGAGCTGTTTCAGTTCAAGAGCACCCCTTCCCCTATTAGCTGCTGCCTATGTTCTCCTTTTCCCATGCGTTTAATGTGGTCACTACGCTGTGTCAGATCCTCTTCATCTCCCAAATTCAGTACTTTCCAGTGACAATTATTTTTTAGATAAGGCTAGAGGTGTTTTCTCAGCCTATTTCAAGACGTGATGGTTTGGGCTGAAGGGGGGAACTTGCATAAAAATGGAACAGCTTAGAAATTGTGTTGTAAATCTACATGAACAAACAGCACCTTTTAAAAGAAACCTTCCCTGAGATACAAGTCACAACCCCCCAGCCTACAAATGAATTCATGTTTATTGAAATTAAAAGACAGTCACAGCAGGTAAAATGCAGAGGTGGTTACGATAGGAAATGCGGACGTCCTGCTAACAGAAACCAGTAACACAGTTCCTTTCCTGTGGGTGTACTTCTCTTGTCTGTAATCGCACTCCTTGCCTTCCCCCAGCCCGCGACAGTCGCAGGACTCCACCTCCTTCCACGGACAAGATGGCAAGATCCCACCAACACGTTCTACTGGTGCCTCGTCCTGCAGGACACTTACCTTCATCTCTTCTCTGACCACTTAGTGATTCCCACAAGTTCATAGGAATGTAAATGATCTTTGGGACTACAACCCTACTATCACATTTTGATACAGTTGTCCACTGTGTTAAAACTTTAAAATGGTGAGATGGACAGGCACCAAGATCTCCTAAACCTGTTGTAGCCGTGCTTCCTAGTGCATAGTGAGTGGGAGTGTTAGATTATATACAATATAAGCTAAAAATAGAAGAAAATTAATAAAAGGAGAGATTTAGTCTGACTTAAGGTCACTGTAGAGTTGAGTTAGTCCTTAAGCAAGAAATCTAAAGCGTGCAGTTTTAACAGTGGAAAACAGCTGAAACTGAGTCAGCTCAGCACAATTTAATACTGATCTAAAAAGCCCAGGTATCATCATCTGCCTTAATAACAAACTGAAGTTCACCCCACAGCCTGCTTCAGAAAGTTCTCTGCCTCATGCCCCAAGATAAATTGCTAAAGGTGTTTTGTATTCAGAATATGGGCACGAACCAGAGAAATTCCTTCACAGATATTCCCGCAGTGAGATAGGACGATACGTCACTGAGAATTAGATACTGTAAGGGCTGGAGAATCCCTCTTGCTGCAAGGTAGATCAGCTGAATTCGAAGGGAACTCATAAGAAAAGCAGTTAGTTTATGTAAAAATAAGCTATTTTTATTTCTTTCTTTCCCAGATTCTGGAGAGTTCTCAAACATTGCTAGATGTCCTGAAGGGAGAAATTGGGAATGCTGTTAAAGCCAGTGAGCCGCAAAGCACTTCAAAAGAAAAAGAAAAACAAGCACGTGGACAAAAGCGTTCCTAAACTTGCTTTTCAACCTGGAAAGTCCTGTTGGTCTGGGACAGCTGCTGTTCTGGTACAAGGATGCCACATTTAATAAAAGTCTTTGTTTTGCAGAAGTAAATTTTCCTTTCAGATGCACTTTGGTATTAGTTAGAGATCTACTGAAGTTAATCCTCAAATGCTAGAGACCAGGGTAGGCATCTACAAAAAAAAATACCCTTTATTTTGAGCACAGTGATACTGAAGCATATCCACAGAGGTGACTTATCAGCTAATGCTTTTGCCCTCAAAACAGCATTCACCTGGCTCTGCCTAGAACAAGGTAAGAGTTCATCTGGTACAGACAGGGTTTAGAGTACAAAGCTGGGAAGTACAAAGGCAGCACTCAGCGAGGTGCAAATTACAGCTACAACGTAGAGCAGGCAAACTGGAAGGAGTAAAGAAGTCAGCAGCACACCAGGGCACCACGTGCTCCTGTTGAGAAGCACGCTCTGCACTCTCACACCTCCACTGAGCCTGTCCTACCCAGAGAAGTTGTAGGCACAGGGCTAATGCACTGAGAACAGCAGGCAGAGTACCAGAGCAGCATTTCAGTTGGCTGAAGTCGGTGGAACAAGCTGCAGGATATTGTTGGCTTTAGCATTCCCCATTGATCACTGTAGAACGAAGTCAGGACTAGTTCAGACACCTTGTCCCTCACTTTAATTGCAAGCAGCTTTAGCTTCACCACCTGCAGGGTTTTTTTAAGTTGCAAATCTAGAGATAGAGCTGCCTTGAACTGGCCTGAGCTTTTCCACAGTGCAAGATGCTCACCGAGACCTTTTTTGCTAGAAAAGCTGTGCGTAACCTTTTCTTCAAACATCGTCCCTGACCTCCTTTGGCTGTGTGCACAGCTACTGGCTGTGGGCACGGCTCAGTGTTTAATTCCACATATCTGGTAACTTACTCATGCCTTAAATCTAGCAGTCACTAGCAGTCCTGCGTTTTTCCTCATTCTACCCCAGTCTCAGCATCTTGTCCTGAAGTATTTCATTAATGGGAGAAGCCTCAGCTCATGGGATTCACTGCTCTTTCCACGGCACTTGTGTCATGCCAGATGCCAATGCACTGCCAGCCACATACTGCTCCTGGGAGGTCACAGGGGGAGCAGATCTCAAGTCTTAGAAGTGCAAGGAGGTGGAAAGCGTTCCTTTGTGGCCTCTCCAGCCAACATCTAACAAACTGCTGAGGTTTTTTTTCCCCCCCCCAGAAATATTTAGGCACCCAGGGCAGAAGAGGAGAACAGCTAGAAGTAGGTATGTCCTAACATTCAGTCCTGACTCCGTTTTTCAGCAGAACAACTTTCCTTCTGCTGCTACAATATACACCAAAACAAGTGCAAGGTATGGAGAGCATTTTCGGTTCATAGACCAGTGTCACCTTGACTAGACATTCATCATCTCTATATAATAGACAATCCAATAAAAGTATCAAACTTAATCAAAGATACCAGCCTGTTCCTTTGGGTAGAGCCACGCGCTGGGGTATCACTCATTTCATGAAGCCCAAAGAGGCCGTATCTATTCCAACCGCATCTCCTTTAATCCCAGAAGTACAAATCACATTAGCAGCAGTGTTCCGTCTTTTCCAGAGTGCAATTTTGACCCTGAGTTTACAGTAGTAGAAAACTTAAATGGAAGAGTCTAGCAGATTCTTTTGCATATTGGCTGCATTAAACAATTACAACAGAACTATAAAAATCCTAGAAAAAAAAAAACATATTCCTTGTTCAAGTTCTGCAGAGTAAAGGAGTGAAATGGCCCTCCTGTGCTTTGCATTAGAGGAGCAGAGCAAGCTTGGCTAGAAGGAAGCCTCCCCACCAACCAAGACAGATAAATCTTGGGCCTGGCCCCGTTAGATGCTGGCACAAAGCAACAAGCGGAACTGGCAAACTGAAGCACAATCAACTAATTAGAGGCTGGACGCCAGAGTCAGCTGTGGACAGATCAAAGCTATGGGCAATGTTTGGGAATGTTCAAGATGCTCAAACCAGTCTGGACACTTCTTTACAGATCAGTGCAAAAATGACACCTAAAGCTAAAGGCATTTATTCCCCTTCCCATCCCTCCCTCAGTGCGTTCAGCTTCCTTCACAAGAACGTAACTGGCACATCAATTCCACGATGGTTCAGTGAAACTAGACCCAGAAACATGCCGAGAACAAACCATGAACCTTGAATAGTTTTCCAAACTGACACCCAATGTAGCTGTCAAATCACAACCACTTCTGTGAATCCAGCTAGCTGCCCAGATACTCCCAGTGCTCCAACTCCAGAACCGTTCTTCACTGGGGCCTCTGATGGGAGAAGTATTAAAAAAGCCGTCCAGACCCCATACAGTGCCTGGATGGGCGGACTCAGATAAGCACTGAGAGAATCTACATCCATCCCGGACTACAGACCTGTTCCTAAGATGCTTGCCTAATCAGCAGCTGATCTTGAACAAGGAATATGCAAGGCCACAGGTAGAATAAATCATACACCTTAAAAGTCCAGTGCAAATATTCTCTTAAGATGCCCAAATAGCATCTAGTCCACCCTTGGCATCAGGATCCAACAAAAACTGTGGTGAGGGAGGGACCCAGAAGCTTATTTCCGTGGTGCTTGCATGGACATTTGGAAGGTGCAATGACACTTTTTGTCCAGCAGCCGCTGCTGCAGGCTAGAAGACGAAGCGATCAAAAATACAGAGCAGGCTCGCTGCTGAAATCGGAGAGTCCGCCCTTCTCTGCTGGGGTGAGCTGTGGAGAAAGCAGAGTTGACATGGAGGTGTCATCAAATCCAAAGCAAATGAGTACCCACACCTTCGGACGGTGAAGGCTGCCTTGGCACCTTGCCCGGGGCTAACGAGCACATTTAATTCCCCCCTCCAAATGTGCCCTGGAGTACAAAGTGTGCCAGCTGCCTTAAGTCTCCTTTACACCTACAGGGAGAGGCAGGTCTGCTAGCGGCAGTGGGACCTTGTGTGATCCCTTTGTGAGCGGTGGCACACCTCCCTGGGCAGCAAACACACACACAGGTGTTCAGTGGAAGACACATCCCGTCCCATCCACTGTCCAACCCGAGCACTGGGATAAGAGCACAGCAGGACAAAGCCAAGACCTGCTTATTTAAAGTCTCACCATGACTTGGTTCCCATGGGAATCAGCTTCCTTTGGGAGGGGTCCCTCTGCGGCAGGCATCTCCTCATATTTCTGCTCCTGCCACTCGCTGAACTTCACGGAGTGCTTTGGGGTGTAGCTGGATAAATCTGCTGGAAGGACAAAGCTGACGTGAATATTTCTCACTGTCCCAAAAGGAAGTGGGATCAGGATCCTGGCAGGGACAGCGTGGAAGCTGCCCATCTGCAGTTCCTTGTTCTAGTTCAAGCCCTGTCCCCACTAAGCCCCAATTCTGCTGTCAGAAGACAGCTCCATTAGCATTTCCACCTGTGTGGAGCCCCATGAGGGTCTGTAGGAAACGCGGACAGTATCAGACACCACCAATAACCCCATGGTGCCAACACAGTGCCTCACTCACCTGAGTTAGGTGTATTGGGATGCAAAGTGCTATTTGGGCGTGGAATGTAAAAGGTGCAAGACTTGTCCTCCTCTGTTTCAGAAGCATGTCCTTCCTCTTCCTCCTCCTCCTCTTCCGCCAGTGAGCTCTCTGACGGGTACTCAAACATAGTCTGCAAACTTGTCTCATTGAAAGAAATCTTCATCTAGCCAACAGCAAAGGAGAATTATTAGAAAGCAGCACAAAAAACCATTGATCGTAACATTTGCTCCAGCAAAGACCACCTCCCACCCCAGGGCTTCACCCTGGTTTAAAGGAGCCATTGCATATCCCCCCACCTTTCCCCACGTGCCTTGCTGAATCTCTTACCACACTGAAAGAAAGCACAAAGGCAGATAGCCAAACAGATGGGATGGAGTCAGGAGGCTGAGAGGTCGAGAATACCTCTAACTTTTTGCCCCAGACACACTTTGCCATCATCTAATACTGTGATGCCCAGCAGCCAGGAGGAGCTGCAGGCACGTCCCTCAAGAGGGATCAGTATTGCCGAGGATAGGAAAGCATCCACATGTTGGAAAGGCAACATCGCTAATGCCTGCCAACTCATCTGTGTACCCATGCTCTAGACAGTAGAAACATCTGTGATCAGAACTACATTTTTGGGAGGACATCCTGGCAAAAAGCTGTTTAGCTAGATAAAAACAGAGTTTAATACCAAAAGTGAGAAGATGGAAGCAGCTGAAAGAGAGATGGTAACAGGTGGTAGTAGAGAGGGAAAATACTGGACAAACGGGAGGTACTTAAAGGTTTTGAACTGGTTTTGAAACCAGTTTTATTCAGTATTCTCACTAGTGACCTTTGCACAGTAACTGGGAGACTTAAAATGAAGATGACTCCAACATTGGAGTTCATCAAGGAAAAAAACCAGAATTTTATGGGTAATTCAGAAAACTGGAGAGCAAGAATACTAGAAATGGGACAATGTTTAGGATCATCCCTTGCTCTAAGAGAAGTTCATCACCTGTGAATAACTGAGAACGAAAATTTTGGATTGGCTACAGGACTGTAATCATCATTAGGATGCTGCTTAAATAAACTGGGAATTAAAGCAGAACATTTCCACTGGAAATGGGGACTGCCTGGCTCCATCCTCCCTGTAACACCCCACAGGCAGTGGAAGGCAGCAACTGGACTCCCCAGTTCTCTCCTCCAGGCTGAACAAACCAGCTCCCTCAGCTTCTCCTCACATGCCATTTCCTCCAGCCCCAGGAGCATTTGGTAGCCTCCGCTGGACTTGCTCCAGTTCCTGCACCTATCCTGTAGCAGGACACCCAAACCCAGACACAGTAACTCCGAATGTCCTCTCCCAAGTTGAAAGGCAAAGCTGAGGGAAGGGGTTGTTCCCTGCAGCCTTACATGTCCTAATCATTATCTACCATTCTGCTTAGAAGATCTGGTTACAAGTCATCTCAACAGGGGGAGAGGAGATTCAGCCTGTTCACAGTAGCAAAAATGAAGGCTGATAAAAAGCATTAACAGCTCTTTTTAAGTACACCAAGAAAATAAACACCCAGGAGCAGAGAAGGACTGCTGATGCCAGCATACAACAGACAAACAAGGAGGATAAGCTTGCCAGGAATAAATTTACGCCAAAAGTAGGGAACCCTCTAGCCAATGCGGACCAAGGTTCAGGATCAGCTGCCTAAAAGGGTGTTGTGATCCCTTTACTTATAACTACATTTAAAATGGAGCTAATAGGGTTATGAACAGAATTAAAAGGACGTGGTTGCTTGTGACAGGCAGTAGGAGCTGGATGGTTTAGAAGATCTCTTCTGATGCTGTGTAATAAAAGGCAAGAAGAAAGTGCAGCACTTCTGCCCCATGTGCCTTATTTGCAGTTTCCCTCATATACAAAAGACACCACAGTCTGAGAAACGGCACATGGCCCCAAGCAGCTATCAAGCAACCATGCATGCTGCCCAGCAGCAGCCACCTCTCTGCACCTCCTGTGCATGGAGCGCCAGTGCAATGCTGCTGCTGCCAACGGGTCCTGCTGAAGCTGAATCTACAACTGCACGGTGGGACAGAGCCTGCAAACGGGCAGCGAGCAGGAGCCCGCCTGCTACTGCGTTACCCTGCGCTGCCCACAGACAGCCACGCTGGAGCTACGTGGGTGATCAGGGTTTTCAAGGCAAGACAGTGAGCATTTCACTGCTGCTTTTCAGAAAAGCAATGAGGGGAGCTTGAATCAAATCCAGGTAACAGAGCGAGTACCTAACGCCTCCTCCGCACTGCAAATATGCACAATGGAGCTGTGTGCTACTCTGCCCCAGTCCGGGATGTACCTCGGACACAGGCTGGCTCCCTTCCCCATGCTCCCAGGAGAAGAAGGATGGAAATAACAGAGAGGGCAACAGCTGCCTTTCCCCATTCCCTGCCCCAGCCCTGGCCAGAGCCACTCTGACCCTCTCCAGATAACACATGGGGAGGGGAACAACTGTATTTCAGAGAAAAGGGGTTGGAATAAAATGGCCCTGAAGATCAGAGCACCCCAGTTGCTGTTCCCTGAATTTCTCATCCCTGCTGCTGACCTAGATGCTCCCTGATCCGAGCCAGGCAGCAGAGCGGGCAGCGACCGCTCACAATGTGGCGTCTGTACTGCGGGGACGAGCCATGCTGCCAGGCACGAAGGCCACGAGGGTGGAGGTGCCCAGGGCCCCTGGAAGCTCAGAAGCTATCCCAGAACCAGATGCTGCACACAGGCCGCTCACCAGTGCTGGCAACTGTGCTGAAGGGCAAGCAGCGCTTGACTAAACACGGAAAATAAAGGGGACAGGAGAGATGTGCCTTGTTTTTATAATTTAAGCTTGGGAGATGGAACTAAGTTTTCCTGGTTTTCTGCTATCAGGAGGAAATCTCTAAGAAAAATGACTTTGAGTCCAATTTGGACCAAAGCTGCGTGTAGCGCTAGAGGAGAAAACAGCCTCATCAGGGAGTAAAACCAAAGAGTAGAAAGCAGCAGAAATGACGAGGAGACACCCCCCCGTGCAGAGCCCAGAGGCAACACGCCAACAGCCCAGCCTAAGCCCTGAACTAAAGCAGCTCCCACTTGCCCGCAGCCAATTCAATTCAGGCCACGCTCGCTCCCCAGAGCCGGGCTGGGTGTCCTGCAGAACGCTCTGCCATCGGGGTTTGTGGGGTACCTGCTGCAGAGAGGCCACAAAGCTGTAGGAGGCAATGTTGAAGCTATCCAAAAAGAACAATCATTAATCACAGCAGTGCCAGCCCCACGCACCCAGGGCCCCAGCCTCGGGGAGAGCTCCTAACAAGATAATTTGCTGCTTCAGCAAGATCTCCGGTTGGGCCAGTGCAGCCTACGCGAAGGCGGACACCAGGCAGTCCTGCTTGGCATGAGTGCACCCCGGCGCAAGACACCCGCCCCCCCCCCAAAAAACCACGTTGGCTTCCTCTATAGTAGCGTCCCACGCCCCCCGCACCCAGTGCGCTGCTATCAAGAAGCAGGAAGAGCCCTACGGCTGCTCTGCAATAAAGCACTCGGACGCACCCAGGCAAAACAAACACCGGAGGAACAACCAGGCGCTGGCACAGGGTCAGGCTCCAGCAAACAGGCTCTGCACGAGCGGCCGCCTTCCCCACACCTGCACCCCCCCAGGGTGCTCAGTCAACCCTGCCCATGCAGAGCGAGAGCTCCAAAACTCAAATCGATAAACCCGCGGTGGCATCGCCCGGGTTCCGCCGCGAGCTCCCCTCCCCAAGCACGCGGTGGTTCCAGGGGAAGCACAAAGCAGCTCTGCTTGATCCAAGAGAAGATGGAGGGCAACTTATTCAGGCAAAACTAGGGGACACACAGGTCATAGAGCTGCCTTAAGAAACGCTGTGAGCAGCCAATGAGCAGAACTGAGCACAGTGCGTAGGGAACACAGGGAGATTCAGTCCCAGGAACCATCTAAAAAGAAAAGTCAAGAGCCCAGTAATGGCACAGACAACAGGTTTGCACAGCCAGCAGCCCCTTGCCAAACCATACAGACTTTTATGGAAACAAAAGGCAAAGGGGTCATTTTCTTCAGAAGAAAAACATATCCCAGAAGAGCCAAGCACTCTGGAGCCCAGCCAGAGAACTCTGCTCATCGTGTCTCAGCAGTGGTTCCTCCGTTTCTGCCTCAGCAGCAGCTGCCAGTTGTGGAAAGGAAGAATTTTGCACCATTCAGCTGTGGATGCTTGCAGGGATTTGTCACTATTTGCTCAGCTGAATGCTTCACCCAAAACTGTGTCACAAAACCAGGGTCCAAAGCAAACCCATATACCTATATATTAATACTCTGCCCAGCAATCAGAGCCATACTGGGAAGAATAAGGCAGGCTTTTCAGGGAACATTGTGCTGTTCAGCCACCAGATTCTTGTTGCCATAGCAAAAATTATTATTTATTGGCTAGGATTTGAACAGTAACAAGTAATAGAGTACCCAGGAAAGAGAAACCAGGGTAAACATTGCCCAACAAGCGTAAATTTGGGTAGTCATACAGGGCTCACTTAGAAAAGAAAAAAAAAGACGCCCTTGTTTCAGGGGAATCACCCTTTAACTATATTCCAGCAAGGAGAGTCAGAGTCAGCATATTGATCCCCATCCCTGCGTGGTGACAAGAGGGACATAGCAATTTTTCGGTAACGCGCTTATGCTACCCAAGTACTTCACAAGATCCAAACAGCTGAGTAGCACCAGGGATCAAGATTTGCTCTTTTCAGGTACTAGTTTTTCTCTAATCATCCTCTCTTTCCCAAGCAATATAATCCTGAAGTGACGAAGTTAGGGACTGCACTGACGTCCCTGCCAATGTGCTGCTGGGTGTGATGTAAAGCAGCTTTTCACACCTGGTCAATCAAACGCCTCCTCCTTTCTCAGCAACAGCAGCAGGAGGGTTTCAGCTGATATCTGCAGGAAGGGTGGACAACTATTCAGCATGAATACAAAAGAGCGAGTGATTAATATCTCTGAGAGAACAAGCATGAACAAAATCAGTGTTTTGAGGAATCTTGTGCTTCTGTGCAGTCTAACATAGAGCTTTGCTACATTTGCTGCTGCACTGGTTGTCTAAAGATTTGGTCGACGAGACGAAAGCACGAGACATCACACCAGATACCTGAAAACTGCAGCAGCAGACAGCTGGGAGTGCGTCAGGAAGCCTGTTGATATAGGCATCCCATAGAGGTTTGCAAGAAACAGCCCCCCAAGCTGGGCAGGAAAACTCCCCAAGCACCAAAACCCATTTGGTGGAGGCTCTGCCCAACAGAGCTCAGGATCAGTGTGAAGAGGAAGGTCTCCTCACAGAACAACCTCCCAGCTCCACGCTGCCGTGGGGTGAGAGGGAAGGTCCCTGCACAGACAAATAACTGCTTGTGAGACTGGAAACAGAGGGTAGAAGCAGGTATTTTATGGTGGACAAAGATCCCCAAAGGGTTTACCCTGGTCTTTCCATCTGACCCAGTCTGACCATTCTCACTGATCAGCAGATTTAGTAAAAGGAGGTGGAGGAGCAGTTCATAAATGGTCCCTCTGCGGCATCCTTCATTTTTTCATTACAACCTGCAGTCAATGATCTAGAAAACCCCCGTGCGATGCAGTTTTCTCTCTGAAACTTTTAGATAAAGGATTTTGGGGAAAATGAGCCATTTCATAGGAGTTAGCCATGAGCTTATCTACATGCCTGTACTCGTCCTGAAAATATGGTCATGTGTCAGCCCAAACTTTTTAATAACTCCAGGCACAATCTCTATGTGCAGCAGCCTGGAATAGTACCCTGGGGGCTGCAGTAGCATTAGCATATTACCAAGGCATTTGCTATCATTTGGGAGAAGATAAGGAGCTTTTGTACCTCTAAAGCCTTTTCTTGACACAGAAAGAAAGGGTTTTTCCCTGACAGATACCCCTAGGAATGGAGGGGACTTGAGGCATAGTTCCTGGATCAGATTAACCCTGTACTGCTATGGCTGAAGCAGCCTAAATATGCTCAGAAAACTGCAGATGACACTTCAGAAATGTACATTTCTGTCATTCTGTACAAAAAGATGATGTTTGGGGCACAGGAGTTGGCTGCTCCACCATAGGCTCACTTGGTCATGCTTTTCCAAGAAGTGTTTCCTAAGAGTAACGCTGAGTTTTGCTCAACTATTAACTGCATCACAGAGTTAGTTACTAAAGATTTACAGCAGTAGCGTGTCAAGGAAGCACTGTGTGGCTGGCAAAGGAGAGATTGCCTCCAGGATCGCATCCCAGCTCCCAAGGCACATGGCAAAACAAGAAAGTCTCCATTTACAAGGCAACCCACAAAGCCAGCTCTGTGTAATCAATATGCTGAAGCACATGGTAGATAGGAGCAATGCATGGAGATTTGAAATATTAAATTCCTTGTACAAGACGTGGGGAAGTTTCAAATTCCTGATGAGAAGTGACAGGGCAGGGACAGTCCCGGAGAACACTGCAGGGCAGGCAGCTTTGTTAACTCTTCCCTTGACCGTGTCGGATAAGAAGAGATTCCAGTGCCCAAACAACCACAGGGCAGTTGGAGTCCCAGTCTGACACGGTACAAAGCAGCTATTCACCCAAGGATCCCTTCATTCCTTCGCACAACTACAGACAGAGGAGCCAGAGCCTTCCACAGTTTAACAGGCAATTCAAATATTACTTACTTGGCCCATAAGGATTGGACAAATCTCCCTACCTATATGAAACAAATCTCATCTGAATACACAAAGAGAGCAGGCATAAACAAGATACAATCAGTGTCAAGACTTGGTATCTGCATAAACAACGCACAAAACTCCTAAACAGCAGAGGATTCTGCTTTACAGGCAACCCTGAGCATACAATTTGTGGCTACAAGGCGGTGCAGCGCTGGGAGATGCCACCCACAAATATTTCTGTGCAACTGAGACTGACCAGAGCGATCCAAACAAATACCTCGGTTTGGTGCAAATGAAGTCTCCAGCTGGAATGGGACAGATGGAGCATCGTTTCCCAGGAAATATGGGGAGGTTGGGAATAGAATTACTTCCCACCCTGGCAAGAAGCTCATTCTAGACGTCAGGACCAAAAGGCTTCAGTGATGTGAACAGTATCAGCTGCACGACAGAGTTCACGTCTCTCTTGCCCTTCTTCTGTACTACTAATATGCAAAAGATACTTCCTCGAAGAGAAGTGGCTAAGTGCAGCAAGTTCACCATGAGGCTTACGGATATGCCCTCAGACCTGCATTTTCAGGTCTGCAAGCTATACATTTCCCTAAGCACGCAAGTCTTTTGCTCTCATAATGTCTGAGATATTTTCTTCAGCTTGCCTATAGTCCTTCAAATGCCTACAAAACAGCAGCTCCGTCCTGCCAAGTTCCCAAGCTCACTGAAGGGCACTTCTCAGAAAATACCAGCACCAAGTTCCTTCAGTCCAGATTTTCCCAGGATGTCTGTGAAGTTTCTGTGTGATGCAGATGCTTCATGTGATTCTTCCTACACAAACTGTCCAAACAGGGGTATCGTTAGAGCTGTAGGGCACACCCACGTCCCACTGCAGTCACTAGGAAGAGTCTGGGTTTGTAAATAGATTTTAAATCGCCCGGGTTTCACTCAGGAGGGGAGCGAGCACAACCCCAGAGGTGAAGGAGATGCTGCTGCAGCAGCTCTGACCGAGATTTCCTTTATTGCCACTGAACCTGGAAACAAAATGTTTTAGTTTTTCTTACCATTTCCCACGTACAACCCAGACAAGCAGGACTTCTGCCCTAGCCAGCCTGAGTGTGTACTTCCCCAGCTCTTCTCAGGAACACTGTGACCACGTTCTGGAACAAACAGAGTGGGGAGGAAAACCCAAAACAAGCTGAGTACTTGAGATGGAGGGAAATTATAAACCATCTCCAATCTGGTCCACAGATTAAGGAAACCAATTAACATAACGTTAACTGTAATCCAAGTGATCGGAATTCAGAGCACAAAGAACTCCAAATCTCCTCTCAAGCTCTGGGGCAGGCTGAGCCCTGGGCACGTCCTAACCAGCTTCAAACGCAGGCTGGTCTCTTATTTGCGTAAGCGTTTCTATTTTAGCTCTTCTGTCCCGTTCCCCGTGCTGCTGACAGCGTTAGGCAAGCAGGGGACAGGAGGAAGAGAACCGGGGGGAATTTGGGAGCAGCTCAGACTGTCGCCGCAGCACGAGGCGAAGCATGGGAGCGGCAAGGCCATGGAGAATCTCAGTCACAGAAAATGTCCCACTATGGAGATGAGATAAATATGACTCATCTGCTCTGCCAGGGGTTTAGTACAACAACGTACCAGTGCTTCAAGGAGCTGGCAGGCAGCGGGGAAACAAAAACCAACCCACTTCCCCACCGATAGCCTCAGGTGCAGCTTGTGAGGTGGTTTAAAAACTATAACCGCAACAAGATCCTGATTTCTAGAGTCTTCAGCCATCAACATCATAGGCTAAAAATCAGCAGAATTAGAAAAGGGCAGGGAAATTGCACTGTCTGGGTGAAGCAGCCTGCTCACATCTGACAGCTAGTGGAAATCACCTCCGCAGGGAGGGACCATGCCTGATCATCCAAGACACGTATTTTCTGAGCAGGGCTTGTCACTGCTGACCTCATCTACCAAAAATTCAATACATCCATGTCAGATACATACTACAGCCCCTCCCTTAAAGGTGGCAGATGTATTTGCTCCAGCAGAGCACAGCCACAAGACAGAAAATAGAACAGGAACACGAAGCTCTCCGAGAGCTAAATAACACAAATCTTTGCCCTGACCCCTCCAAAACACAGAGATGAGGGAATCTAAGTAATTTTTGCAGAGGGATTTTTGCTTCTACCACCAGGTTAATTTACTTGTGTTATGGTTAATTTACATATGTTATACATTGCAAAAAAGTACTTCAGGCAGTCACCGGTATTTAGATTCCACACTGTGCAGACTTGCTCCAAACAGGTCTGGGCAATAGTTGGATGTGTTCATCCCTGCCAACATCTCGAGCCTACACCTGGTTCTCACAGGAGACCATCTCCAGCAGAAGTGAACAGATGGAAAGCTACAGAGCAAGAAGTTCAGCAGGTTAGACCAACAAAACTGCTGTCCAATCCTGCCCATGATGAAAAGCTGCGGGATGTTTAGAATAATTTTTTAACAGACATTTAAGTGGGCATTTGGAAGCCATATTCAGGCATTATGCAGCTCAAAACGTTAGAAAATGGACCATGCTAAAGTCCACGTAAGCCGGAACTTTTTGAAGTTCAGCTGAAGCTGAACATCTTTGAAGACAATTTTGCAAAGAAGTAGGAAAGCATTAGACTCCAACGGTTTGGATCCCACCAACTTTATTCTTGTAAGCCCTGTTCACAGAAGGCTGCAGCTCACCTTCCAGCACTCAGCAAACTGCCAACTGTAACAATTAAAAAACATTAAAACCATCAACAATCTGTTGTCTGTTGGCTCTCAAGTCCTGTTATTTACAGGACTTTGGGTGGCCTGGCCGGAAGGATCCCCAAGAAGTACCAGGTCCTGGAGAGGACAAACATACGGTGACTTGGGATGAACTGCAGGAGTGACAAGACATAAGGAAGGAGCACAATTCTATACACACAGGACCTTCACAGCAGAGTCCAGCTCTAACAAGATAAGAACATGACGCCTAAAGACAGACGACTACTTCTCAGGACCCCAGCTGGCTCGGCAGTTTGCAGTCCTTCCCAATCACTCGCTCCAACATGCCAGTCACACGTTTTACAGAAACCTAGATTTCTATCTTGCTGACAACATTATTGTACGTTATTCTGGCAGGTAACCAAACCAAGATTGATTCTTGTCAGCTCAGCCAAGCTAGATTTTATCCTCCAAGATCCCAAAGATCCACATCCTGCAGCAAAGCCTTCCCTTCCTCCTGGGGCTGCTATCAGGCTGAAGCGTCTTTACTTCTTCTGTGGTAATAGAATACAAAGATGAGCAGTGGACAGAGGTCACCAACAGTGCTCTGCATCCTCTCCCCGACTCCCCGTTTAGAATAAAGGTCAGTAGGTCTCCTTCTGCTCCTGCGCACGTATCCTGTCCTCACCGTCAGAGCGGACAGCTCAGCCAGCCTCTTCCAGCAGCCGCCCCGCGCTCCGCTTGAAACCCAGCACATCCGTTCCAAGCTGCAAACGTTCACTTAGTTTTCAAACTGAAGTCACACCCCCACTGCTTTATCTGAACTAACCGTGATATCGCTTGGAGAGGTCTCAAAACAGCCACGGAGTAGATGAACAGTCCTGAAGGGCATCTTAACATCTCTAGGAGGACAAGAGCTCAAACTCCCTGCCCACACGGGCAGCCAGGTCCCTGGGACGAGCACGGCTGGAGCTCTGCCCTCCACCTGCAGATCTTGACCGTGTCCCATCGCACACAACCCCATGTTCACCTTCACAGAACGGTCCCAGCGCAGCAGCTCTAGTTGCACAAGAGAGCTGGGAACCCATTTTTTTATTCTGACACAGGAACGGCATTTCTCTCTCTCCCCTCATCAGCTCAAGATCCAGCTCCAACCCCAAAACAAACAGATGCTTCACATATTTGAAGTGTCTGGAAGGAGCAATAAAGCTATTTTTCCTGAAAGGCCTTGAACACCAGTCCCTCAGGCCACAGCAAAGCCACAAGTCCTGCAGCCGCCGTCAGCAGCCGTGCAGCCAAAAGCAGGGGGCTGGAGCTCCCTCCACGCAGGCCAGAGCAGCGCTGGGACCCACTCCCACCCTGTCCCAGCCACCCTCCCACTCCAAAAAGCTACAGAGGACGTGGACTGGAGGACGTGGACTGAGTCGGCTCCATTTTGCTGGCATCTCTACCATAGCCAGGCCATCAGTGGCCAGACACGGGGACAGAAAAGGGAGGACGAATTTCCACATTTGAAGAAAAACACAATTTGCATCTCACGGAACAGTCTAACTGCCACGACCGCCTCTCTCCCTCCTAATAAATCATTAGCTCCGACTGTAAGCACAGACACCTGCTGATCTGCAGGAACGCGGCATTTCCAGGCCGTGCTAGACCTGCTATTTCTCCCCCCCAGATTCCTGCTGGGCATCAGCAAGCGGATGAAGTTTTCCAAGTCATTGAAGTTTCACTAAACACCACTTTTTTGAGCCTGGAGCATACTTAAAGACCTTTCAGCAAATCCAAGGCAAGGTTTGGAAAGGAAGACGCTCAGCAGGAGGTGGGCTCATCCAGCAGGTCTGCCTGGAGAGAATCATCCCAAAAGGCCCAGGTAGCTGCTCACTGAAACCAGCATCAGGTTTAATTTTGATACCCCCAAAAGAGAAAGGGAGATTGGTTTTACCAAAGAACTGCAGCTTCCAGCTCACACGAAACGTCTGTTTCTGCCCAGTTCAGGCCAAAATCAAGTTTCTGAAAACCCTGACATATCTACAGATCAGAACCCTTGTTTTTGGCCGGTTGCCTTGGCAACACGCAGCGATCTCTTGGGAAGAAACCAAGGAATGCGTCCTAATACTAGCTCCTTCCTTTTCAGGCATCAACATTCAGCCTTACTACCCAGAGTAAAAGCCACAAACATCCTCTAAGTTAAGAGTAAACAGAAATCTTTCCATTTGCTACAGCACCAGCATCTTCTAAACCCTGGCTACGAAGTCAAACTCCATGCTTGCCACCCCTGGCAGGAAGGGAACTGAAAGAAAACCTGCTGTTTCTCCCATTACATTGCCACATTTAACTGTATCCAGAAACTTGTGTCTCTACTACTTCTCCTTAAGCTGGATCTTATTTTCTGAAGGCTCCCCATTTGTTTCAGCCTCCTGAGCTCTGCAATGTAACAGGCAGTTCCTCCTTTGCCTTTTAATCTCTCTCTTCTCAGAAACTAGATCTTCATGCAAGTTCTCATGCAGGACATCCCCCACATGAATTCTTAGCGAACGCCATTACAGATACACACGCACCTCGCAGTATTTAGCCTACTTCATCTTCAGAGTGCCTGCAGAGTGGGATAGTTAATGCTGTTAAGCTGATAAGAACACAAGCAGAGAAGCTACACGACCTGCCCAATGTCACACAAATCCAACACTGAACAGACACAACAGTTGTCAACCAATTCCAAAGAATCATATGGTATTTTAGGTTGGGAAAGGACCTCTGGAGGTCTCTAGCCCAGACTCCCGCTCCAAGCAGGTCTGACCTGATCCATTGCTCAAGGTTCTTCCCAGGCAAGTTTCAAATACCAGGATGGAGATGCCACCACTTCTCTGGGTTCCTGTTCCAGCGTTCGACCAACCTTTAAACAATTCAGTCGCTGCACTAGCCTTGATCTCATCTCCCGTCCTCCTTTTTGTACTGTTTAAGGACAGCTTCCGTCGTGTACCACTTAATTGTTTTTGCTTACTTGAGGCTTTATTCTTTTACCAGCAAGGCTGCTGCCCCAACAGCACCGCCCTGCACAGCAAAATCAGCTCCACTGGCTGCACCAGAAGCCGGGCTTATCTAGGAAAGTCTGTCCCACAAGGTTTCATGTGTATTTTCTGCTCCATTCTAAGATTCCCCATAGCTGTAACATGTCTTCTTGATATTTTTGCCATTTATACCACACAGCTGATTTGGTGTAAATCCAATTAATACCCCAAACTGCACAGAGGCAAAAAAACAGCTGTAATGAGCGCCATCCAGCAGGTATTTAAACAGCAGAACAAATCCAGTCTGCTTAAGCATTTCCTTGTAGGAGGACAAGAAAAAAAAACACTACAGGAGCACTGAGCGAGAATCAACACTCCTGTTTATTTGCTTATTCTGGATCTCCTGGCGCTCATGCTCCAGATCTGCTACCTGCATTAGTCATGATCAAATTAACACAGACTGTATGCTCTTATGAAGGAATCTAACAACGTTAAGCCACGAGAAACAGCACTCCCTGCCTCCCTTCTAAATGAGATGCACCCTATTCAAAGGATTTCCTCAAATTATAATGCTCAGTGCCTCAGGCACCCATGTGGATTCAGTCCATCAAATATTTAGTCCAATTTAGGTAACGGAACGTCAAACAACTCTTCCCGCTATGGAGAAACATGTCACGTCGCAGACCTAGAAATCGGGATTTGTCACCTCAGCGTGCTGCTTTCAGAGCCGAACAATTCACGCCTACTCCTCCGGCACAGCAAAATAACTCGCTCTTTCAGCATGACTGTGTCTTTATCACACCCAGATGCGTTTCACCACGCCATACAAAGATTAATTCTCAATTTAAGGCTCACAAGGATCTAAGTTAGATCCCAAGCAGTGAGAAAACCTGGCATTCGCTCCAAAGACACTTGGAGCAATCGATATCTTGCGGATCTTCAGAGATGTAGCTGCACATCCCGAACGAGCAGCCAGGTGGTATAATCCTATCAAGGGGAGTTAAATTGTTGCTGATCTCTTTCTGCCTAATAGAGACCTAATTCTTGAGCCTCTATCAATAGGTCACTAATGCGGGGAAGATGCCAACTCCACACTGTACTGTGTCACAAGCCGGGCAGTGACCATGGGGAGCTCAACATGTCCAACACGCGCCAGACACAGCGAGCAGAGCTAGAGAGGGGGCAAGTCCACAGCCATTCAAACCACGCGACCCGCCTCAATTTTCTAAATACCTGAAATATTTTACTTTCCGTTATCATACCCCCAAGAAGTGACTGTGGGAGAGGCCCTGCAGTTATGACAGGTCATATCCCACCCTCACCTCCTTGGTAGAACAGCACCCAGTGCCCCCTCCCTGAAGGCAAGCCTCTGGCTCTCAAAAGGACCAGAAAAACGCTGCCCATCTTCCCAGCCAGTGCCTCATGGAAAGACAAGCCAAAAGCAGTACCAAGCTACTTTCAGCCTGGCTGTTCAGCGCAGAGGCACCCCAGGCAGTTACCTTCTTGCGGCGGGAGCCCGTCTTGCTCATGCAGGACCTCTCCAGGGACAGGTACCCCCCGATCACTTCGATCTCGTTCACCGTGGGGTAGCGCTTTTTATGGGACATCCCCGCTTGGGGCCCATCGGCGCTCTCCACGGCTTTGCCTTTTCCTTTGCCCTCCTCCTCCTCCTCCTCCTCTTCCTCCCGCTGCAGCCTTCCACTGGCATCACTGAGAGTCTGCAGCCCCGAGGCAACGGGCTTCCTTTTGGGCACAACAGTGAAGGTGCTGCCTCCCCTCTGGGGGGGGGCAGAGTGTGGTCTGTAGAGGGGCACGGAGGAAAACTCCATTTCCAGGTCAGGGCCAGCTCCTCCAGGCTGATTCACCAAGCTTCCCGTCCTCGCAGCTGAGACGGCCCTGGGAGAAAGCTCCCCGCTGTCCGGCTCCACAATGTCATCGATGTAAGTCACTGGTACCAACGGATCCAGAGGCACCAGTGGGGAAGCAACAGGCTCTTCCCGCTCTGGGGCGGAATCCCTCGGGGGCTCCTTTGGTGCCTTCTCTGAGGGCGGTGGCCCCGGCCTGGCGCTCTGGGCTGGGGGCAGAGCCGGGCCACCCTCCCGGCGGGGCACGAAGAGGAAGGAATTGCGCGAATTCAGGCGCAGCTTGGCCAGGGCCTGGGCCTGCAGGTCGTGGGCTGGGATGGCGGCCAAGTCGGGCTTGGGGGCCGGGTGGATTTCGAAGGAGTCCCCAGCCCGGGGGGCAGAGGCGGAGAGCGGCTGCGTAGAGCTGGTGGCACTGGGGGCCAGACTGGCACTGGGTGGGGGTGACACGGCCGCTTCGGCCTCCTCCGGCTTTGGCCTCCTGGCGTTGGCTCTGGCATGGGAAGCGCTGGCGGATGGCACTGGTGGCCCCTTGGGTGGCGCGGGACGGCCGGAGGGGACAGCGCTGGGCTCAGGGACACGGCTGCCGGGGGGCAGGCCCCGGGGAGTGACAGTGAAGGAGTTGGAGCCGATCTTGTGGAGAAAGCAGTTGACCTGGGGGGCTGCGGCCTTGGGGGCGGCTGGGACCACCTGGGGGGCTGCAGCCTGGGGGGGAGCCGGGGCTGCCTGGGGGGCCGTGGGTTGGAGGGTGACAGCCCGGGGGCGAGCCGGGGCTGCCTGGGGGGCCGTGGGTTGGGGGGTGACAGCCCGGGGGGGAGCCGGGACCGACTGAGGGGCCGCGGGCTGAGGGGGGGCAACCCGGGGGGGAGCCGGGACTGGCTGAGGGGCCGCAGGCTGAGGGGGGGCGGCCCGCGGGGGAGCCGGCTGCAGGACAACAGGCTGGGGGGTGGCCGGCACCGCTGGCGGGGTGGCAGCCCGGGGGGGAGCCGGCAGCGGCTGGGGGGCGGTGGGCACTGCCTGCGGAGATCCCGGTCCCGCCTTTGGGGCCGAGGCCCGGGGGGAGCCGGGTACCACCTGCGGAGGGGGCGGCCCGGCCCGGGGGGAGCCCGGTCCCACCTGCGGAGGAGCAGCGGCCCCGCCCGGCACGGCGCCGGGCCCGGGCCCGGTCAGCGCCTCCCCGCCGCGGCGTCGGCGGCCCCGCGGCCGCTGCCCGAACTTCTCCAGGAGGCGGCTGACGGTGCCCGGCTCGGCCGCCTCGGGCGGCTCCGGCGGCTCGGCCACCTCGTAGATGACGACCTGGTCAGCGCGGATCTCGGCGAGGGCGGCGCCCCGGCGGGCCAGCAGCTCCCGCAGCGGGTCGGGGCGCCGCGGCGGGGAGGAGGAGGCGGCGGCGGCCGGCTCCCGGCGGCGGCCGGGCAGCGCGTCCCCCTCGGCGAAGCAGGCGGCGGCGTCGGGCTGGGACTCGATGATGAGGATGTTGTCGGCGCGGATGGTGCGGATGCCGGGCATGGCGCTGTACAGCTCCAGCAGCTGCTGCAGCGGCCGCGCCGCCCCGGGGCCGTGCCCGGGCAGCCCCTGCCGCAGCCGCCGCCGCTCGCTCTCCAGCCGCATGAAGGGGTTCTCGCGGAGCGGGCCCAGGCTCTCCGCCACCACCAGCCGCTCCCCCGCCGGGGGCTCCGGCTCGGCGCCGGCCGCCCCGGCCAGCTTGGCCCGCTTCCGCTCCAGGATCTCCCGCTTCCAGGCGGGCTGCGCCCGCGGCCCGGCCCCGAGCGGCGGCTCCGCGCTGCTCATGGCGGCGGCACTGCGAGCTGCCGCCGCCCGCCGCACCTGAGCAGGCCCCGCCGTCGGCCGCGGCACCGCCCCCGGGCCGCC
Source organism: Calonectris borealis (assembly GCF_964195595.1). NCBI lineage: Eukaryota > Metazoa > Chordata > Aves > Procellariiformes > Procellariidae > Calonectris > Calonectris borealis. The sequence goes on from NC_134332.1 coordinate 6,549,881, forward strand.
CTCCGCGGGGCGGTGGGAGCGGGGCGGGGCGGCCCCAGGCGGGGCGGGCGCCGTGGCAGGGCCTGCGGCCGGGGGCGGCCTCGGGGCGGTGCGCAGCTCGCAGGCGGCTCCCTGAGGCGCTGGCGGGGGCCGTGCGGCCGCCCCGCTCCCCGCCAGCTTTGGGGCCGGTGTCAAAGAGATCCGCCGCTGCGGGGCCGTGGCAGACGCTGTCCGGCGGGGAGAGCCCCTCGGGGCCGCCTGGAAGCGGTTGGGCTTTGGTACGGGCGGCATTACCCGCTTGGAGGGGCAGGGAACATGGCTGGCCCTGCCCCCGGGGCTGGAGACCCACCGGCCTCCCTGCTGCCCACGCCGCCCTCCCCTCGCACACGGAGCCCCCAGGCACTGGGCTGCCGGGGTCGGGGGCACAGCTGGGGCAGGACCCCGGGGGTCTCCAGCCTGCCGGGAGCCACGGTGACCAACCCTACCCAAAAAACCGTAATCTGCTCTTTCCGCCCATCCTGGGCTGGCCCGCGTGGCGCCAGCCAAGGAGGACAGGAGCAAGAAACACCTTTCGGGGTGACCCCACATCAGCTCGGCTGCAGTGCGAGGAAGAGCTGGTGTCTGGACAGGAGCGGGCATGGCGGGCAAGGAACAAGCCATTGGCAGCAGCGGAGCGTGTTAAGGAGTGCTCTGGAGGAGACAAGTGGGGGTTTCCATGGCACATGGCAGTGGAGTGGGAAGGCTTTTTTCCCACCAGCTTCGCTCTTTGGCGATGGCTGCTTGTTGGGCACAAAAGCACAGGGAAAAGTGCTGCCGCAGCGTTATTTCCAGGCAATGCCTGTTATCAACCGCCAGCAGGTTTCTTTGGGAAGCCTGTGCAATCAGGAAACAATCGCACAACAGCTCAGGACTTTCCACACCTCCGATAACGCTGTGTGCCAAAATCCTCGGCCCAGGAGGCGCGGGGGACGCGGCACGCCGTGACGTAAATAACCTTTGGCCAGAACTTGCTGAAGTCCCAGCCTGCCCGGGAGCTGCAGAGCCGCACCCCGCCATGCCAGGCTGCTTCAACGTGAGCGAGTTCACCCCGCTCCAGCCGGGCTGCTGAAAACACAGGTGTGTTTACGGGAAGGAGCACCGTATCCTGCTGATAAGGCTCTTACCTTTGCACTCCCGAGCCAGAACAGAGCAATTGCACCTTCTTCAAATGATACCTGGAAACGATCCTACTGAAAATAGTATTTTGTTGCCAAAGCTGCGCGCGTGCCGGGAGCCGTGCGATGCCCAGATGTGCTGTGTGCCCCGAGGAGCTGCTCAGCTGCGAGCCAGCAAACCAGAGCTAAATGGAAGGAGGCAGCTCTCTGCAATTCAGCTTAAATAACACAAGGGCAGTTTAAGGTTTACACATGACCTGCTGTACTCGGCTAAAGCACAGGTCCACGATGCACCATCCCGTGTCCTGGACCTCACCAGTGCCCACAGTGGGTGCCCAGGGTTGAGGATAAAGACCGGGCAAGCGCGTAGTGACATTTCCCCGCCTCTGGTGACTCATGGCTCAGGCACGTACAGAGCCAACAATGTGCCTTTGTACTCAGGAGATCTCAATGGATTTCTCTTTCGTGGTCTTGTCTGGTTGGCTTTTGAGTCCCTGTAAAGCCCATAAATCCTGAAATAATGAATCCCACAGTTTATCTGCACCTGGTGCAAAGAAAACGCCTCCCTTTGTGGGGATTGAACCTGACATCTGCTAGTTTCGCTGCATGCCTGCCTGCCTTTGTAACAAAAAAAATAAATCCAGCATTATTCATCTCCTCCCCTGCCAGTCAAGATTTGAGAGCCTTCTATCATTTCTGTCAACTGTTTCTTTCCTAGGCTGAGTCAGTGAAACAGCGTTAAGGACTGGACAGTGAAACTTGACTGGCAAGCGAGCGCTTTGGAGCTAATCCCCGGCGTCACTGTATTTACACCCACGGCTCACTCGAGTACTGCCCGAGTGCTGTTACTAAGAGGTTCCTGTGAACCCCGCTTAGCTCTCGTATTTTGGCACAAAAACTAATGCTCGATTACAAAACCCAAGTGTGACGATGGCAGGGGACAGGACCCGGAGGATGTGATGGCAGAGTGCCACCGTGTAGCAGAGGCGTGAGTTCCCAGTGCCCCGGCAGCGTGGCTCCGCGGTAGCGCCAGGGCACAGCTGATGTGGCTGCAGAGCCGGCAGCGGGATGCGGCGTGTACGACACGTCAGTACCAGACGTGGCACACGCCGCTTACAAAGGAGGTGAGGCTGGCAATGGTAGGATCTGCTGGGACAACCCCAAGTACAGCCAAGTGACCAGGGAACAGGGAAAAAGGAGGGCCCAGCAGGACTCAGAGACACGTGAATTCACCTTAAACGCCCACAGGACATCTCAGTTCCTTGCCCTTTTACAGGGCAGAGTTAAACTCTGCCTGCACAGCTCCCGCTCTGGGTTTGTGTCCATCACACCACCATACGTCACAGAGCACGAAGGGAGAGGGAAGAAGGCGAGAGGTAAAAATAATCCGTTTTAACTGGGCTTCTGCAACAAATTTGACTTTGTACCCTATGACACTGATTTAAAACCAGGAGAGCGCCAACATGGAATGGTTCCAGGATAAAGAATAAAAACTGTCTTTCGGGGCACCAATGACTCTGCGAAGGCCTCGAGAAGAAGAGCGGCCAGGTCTCTGGCCAGAAGCTGTCTGCGCAGGTGGTGGTAAGGGGGTAAAAGTGATTTCTGTCATCTGGCACACTGCTGAGATGGATACTGCACGTCCCACCCCATTGTGGAGGATACAGAAACAAAGGCTGAGAGATCCCAGTCCTGAAGAAAAATGCCTTAAATGAGAGAGTTGTCCAGCCGGTTTTGCTCTGCCTCTGCTCAGAGGGGCTGCAGTTACCACATTTAACTGAACAGGCAGGCGACTGTCAGCCTTGGAGATAAAGGGGAAAATTGCAGCTGGGAGTTCAAGCCAAACCTGCTCACTCTGGAAATTAAGTCAAACAGACCTGTGACAAAGAAAGTGGTTTATGGGAATTCGGTGCCTTCTGCCCTCCTGAGAATGTGCTTTATTTTGGAGCTGGTCTGTTTTCCCCAGAGGGATTATCAGGCCTTTAGCCTCCCTTGAATTTCTCCAGGGCTGTTTCCCTGTTTGTAGGATGGTGCTCAGGGATTGGCCTTGCTCCCAGGAAAAGGTGTAATGCTTAATGCTCCGTAAGTTCCTTAGCAATCCAGTCCATACTCGCTAAGCTGCAGATAGTGCTGGAACTGTGAATCACCCCATACTATCCCCACCACTGGATTTGCCTCTCTCAGATGGTCCCTTGTTTAAAGCATCAAGAGTTTTTACCTTTCTCCCCTTTTAACTGCCCTGTGCCATGCTGATTGCCGGGGCACGGCCCTCATCCAGGCCTCTCGCACCTCTGGAGCTCTGCTCTTGAGTTTTCAGCATTTCCCTGGCTGCTGCCATTCAGAGATGCCCAGCGCCTGTACCTCCCTCGCCTGCCAGCGCAGGAAAGCATCTGCCAAGTGGCATTTCCTGGGTCTATAAACTGAGCCAGAGAACAACAACAACACCACCACAACAAACGAGAGAAAACCTGCTTTCCCAGAAACGTCTCTTTTTATTAAATCATGTCTTAAAACCTAGAAACATTCATGTATTTGAAACCTGGTTATCATACACGAAGCAGCAGATAAGTCTCAGAGAAACATGTTAACGTAGGCAGCAGAGGTGGCAGAGGTCTCCTGCGTCACGGCCAGGGTTGCCCCACGCCTGGGCAGCAGGCAGCCACCCAGAAACCACCTCGAAGCCCGGGGGGAGTGCTTTGGAGTAACTTTCTCCTGACTTTTCCAAGGAGCCAGCCTGCTGGTCCAGGGCCTGCTGAGCACTCGGAGCTTACAATCTTTGTTTTCAAAACTCTCTGTTAACTTTAAGACAGTTTTGGCCCCAAACCAGCATGTCTCAGGTTGAGCTCGCTAACCCAGAGGGTCTCCTGGGGCCAACGTTTCAAGCTCCTTATGCATCTGCCTTCAGCTTCCCGATGGGATGGGACGAGTGGAAGAGGGACCCGACTGCTCGGACACACGGCGGGTGGGTACGTGCAGACGCAGCCTCGCCTGAGCTGCGCAGATGGATGTGGCGAGGTCACCCTGCACTTGAGTTTGATTTTGGAAGGAGCAGGATGCTGTCAACTCCCTCTGAACACAGCTGAGAGTAAAGGCAGAATCAGACCACAGAGTGTTTTATCTTCACATGGTTTGTCAAATGGTTGATTACTATTCACACTGGGGTGGTTTGGGGTTTTTTCCCCCATTACTTTGACAACTATGCTTATTTCTTTCTGTTTCTCATTTGGATGAAATAAACTTGCTGAGATATCTCAGAGCTTAGGAGCATTACCGGATATATAACCTGTCCTTCCCCACATTACCAGATCCATTTTCAAAGCCTGCACCGTTACCTTTTCCACTTGTCACTCACGCATTTGGTTTTCTTTTCAGAAAACCGATGATGCCCCCCTCGCTAGCGGCTCTGCAGCAGCAAAAGGAGGGCTCGCAGCTGAGCAAAGGAGCTGGAAATGAAAACTGGTGCCTGAACTTGGAGGAGAAACAGTAAAGACTCTAAAAGCGCACTGACTCCCAGCCCTGTGAGATCTTGTTTTTTGCTGCGGCTGTTGCTTGATACCAGAGCTGAAGTCACCCCAGTTCCAGGAAAAGTGTTGTTAAAGAACAACAGGAAACACACAGCGGAAAAACTACAGCCCCTTCTTGCTCATTCGGGTACGACTCCAGCCTGGTTTCCTGGGATGGGGAACACCAAATTCACTCGGTTTCCTCAGTCATCCCTGTCTTAACACCTAGCAAAATAATGTCTCATTTAGCATAGGGGGTATAGCCAGCGCAGGGGAGCAGGATCCATGCTCAAAGGGCCTTGCTTGGCTGTACTTATTTGCAATGTTTTTGGGGCATTTCAAATGTAAGGGCAAAGATACCTGTCCTTGAATTTCCAGCTCTGCACCAGCTCCAAGTTAACAGGACCTTGTAGTGGGGACTATATCGCTACAATTGAGTTTTAGCACTAAAATAATAAATTAAAAAAAAAAAAAAATCTAATAACCCCACACTTTCTACTGAAGCTTTTTGAATACCACCACTGTGCCTCTGTGCTGGTCCTGAGCCAGAGGCCAGGGTGACTGTGGCAGTGACCAGTCCCTGGCCGGCTGCGGCAGCCTCCTCAGCACCCAGTCTCCCCAGGTACGAAACGTTCCCCAAGTACCCCTCAACACGTCCCCTGCCCCACCACGGGAGGAAAGCGCCACTCAGACACACAGAAACCCCACGGACACCAGGGAGCCCGGCAGGGGCTGCGCCCGCAGGTTATTGCCGTACGTACTCGGTGAATCACAGGAGGGGCCACCCCGTGATCGGGTGAAGGCTTGGCTTGGCTCCACCGGCTGCTTGAGGGTCTCTGCGAATACGTTCGCTTTGCCCAAGGCTTAGCAATGCAGGTGAGAGGCTCCTCTGGCTAAAGGTTTATAGGGCCATTACTGCTGTGATTAATCACCAGTTCATTTGGATGCGGAGATAAGGAAGAAAGACTGCAGTGCCCAATTAACTAACTAAATATAGCCTGTCTCCCCACTATCGTGAGGTGAGAAACCCTAGATGGGTCTTACCTGTCCTTAAGTATGTCAGTTTTAAGGATACTCTAAAAGCAAAACAATAATGTGAAAAATTATTAGATTGTATTAGTTCTTTAAAATTTACTAAACATTTATGGAAAAATGTAATTTAGTTTCCCTTCAGGATTCTTTACATTTAATGTCCACAATGTTTATTTGTTCCAGTTTTTAAGTTTTTCACACTGACTGGCAGTATGACGGGCTGAATTTATTTCTGAATCAAGGCAGCTATGGGTTCCTATCACTCTTTGATAGCTCATGCACAACGTTGGCAAGAGATTGCGCACTGGCATTTTAGGCAGAGACAGCAAACTGGTATCTTGCTACTAATTCTGCCGATTACACAGCAGGGGAGTAACAATGATCACAGTCAGGTTCACGGTCATTAAACCACTCATTTACTCACTCAGCTCGAGTATAGGATATTGTTAGCAGGCTGACTTGTCATCAAGACCGTAACAGTTTCCAGTTGACTTTGGTTTGTGTTTCCACAACTGAGAATTAAAAAAGACTCCCATGGAAGATGCAGAAAGCCACGGATACTCTGATCAGTGCGACAAAATACAGGATCACAAACAACTTTTTACAAATGGTGTGGAAAATTATATTGCCGCTCGATATCCCTCGGGAGGGTATCTACGTGGCATCCTTCAGGAAGGGCTGTCTGTATCATCAGCTCCAGGGAATGTCACGGCAAAGCCCAGAGTACAGAGCGATTCAGCTTAACGTGTACCTGCAAATCTGCGTCCTGGTACTGGCAGCGTGGCCCGATCGCTCGAGGAAGGATGACACAACCCAGCACATCCTCTGATGCACGGTTCCGGCAACACACGCCAATTCCCAAGGGCCCTGGAAGGATTTTTTTAGTCATACAGTAACATACCTTATCCCGGACCAATACATTAATAATATATAAGTGTGACTCCTAAACTGGGTTTTGATGGGTTGAATGTTTACACTTACACCAAGAGAGCAGAGCCAGCCTGTCGTTCCACCTCCTGTCTGGGCCGGGATTAAGGACACACTCCCATTTCCAGATCCTGCCAGGCTGGCTATTTAAAATCGGCATTTTCCATTCTTTCAACTAACCCCACTTATGTTGCCTGAAGGTGACGAAGCAGCGTTTGCGGTCACTCTGCCAGCAGAGCCTTGGGAACAGGAACTCCCAGCCACAGGTCACTAAGGCAGTCACGTCCCGAAACAACAGCAGCTATTTGTGAAACGGATGCATGCCAGGAGAGATGCTAACACAGCACGGACAACAACAGTAACGCTGCCGGGGCTATCGAGGGGGAGCATCTCCCCCAGACCACGGGAAAGAGCCTGTGTGCGGAGAGACGACGTGAACACACATACATGTGTGCTCCAGAAGCTGCTGGAGCACGAAACCTGTGCCGAGCTCCAGGCAACAAGTCCAGGCTGAGAAACGAAGAACAGATTCATTTCCAGAGTCCCCTCCGCAGAGGCAGCGCAGAGCCCCGCCACGGGCTGTGGCTCGGGCGGCTCTAGAGGCACTCGGAGGCAGAAGCGCGGGGGGTCCCGTGGGTGCGCGCAGCAGAGTCCTTGCACGCGGCAGGATGACTTGGCTGGTTGCCTTTTGCAGTCAGATGTTTTGCTAGAGCTACAAGGATTTTTCTGGTTTTGGTTTGTTTGGGTTTTTTTTTTAAATGCAGGAAGGGATTACCTGCTAACTCATCCGTTTCCCACCCCAGGCCTGGAGGTCAGCTGCAAAGGGAAGTTGGCAGCTGCAGCATGAGGAGAGGTACAAAAAGCTGTCTCTCAGTTTTTTACCTATTTCTATGTCCCTCAGGTAACTGAATTTTCTTCTTCCCTTTCCTTCCCAGCAAATGAGAGGAAAAGAGAAAACCCTCTCTGGAAAACCCTGTAAAAGGCAAGCGCCACATCCAAAAATGCCACACACACCCCCCCGACACCTCCCCAGGCCTCTACAGCTGACTGAATACGCTCTGCAGGCACCAAGCTGTCGGGGGCTGCTCCCAGCGCGTGAGCCAGGCTGAGGAGCATCAGACGGGACAGCTGATGCACTTGCTGCCCACCCTTCTTCTCTCCTGGAGGTGACAGTCCCAGCCCAGGCCATAATGCAACCAGCAGAGCCTCTCTGCTGACATTCATCGGGCCAGGGAAGGGGTTTGAGGGCACCTCCAATGCTGCCTCATAGCAAGAGCACCAGAAACTCCCATGCGTGGGTGGGGTGAACAGCCAGGGTTGGCACCCAATTTAGCTATCCCAGTTTAAGTTGCTTCTCTCCAGGGTTAACCAGGTGCCCACGTTTCTCCTGCCCTTGCTAAAAGCAAATTCAGACCACACAGGAGCTGCAGTAGCCGTTCCCCGTGCTGGGGCTGAGTGTAACGGTGCGACAGGGCTGCTGATCCTTTAACAGAGCAGACGGGGACAGGAGCTCAACCGCACCGTAAACTGCTCACTTGAATTACCCTCATTAGAGGTGAGCTCCACCAAGCCAATTCAGACAGCAATTACCAACCGCGCGTGAACAAACTGGTTTCAGGGCTTCAGCCAGACACACCCCAAGAGCAGGTAGTTGAGAGCTGGAAGGAGCAGGCAGAAGTGGAACGACAAATTGTCCTGTGTACTCAGCAGCCACCGCTCCCCCCGGCAGAGCCCTGCCGGCGAGCCGTGCCCCGAGGCGCTGCCCGGGCCTGTCCTCGACATCCCCGGAGAAGATGCTGCCGAGGCGCTCGGGGTGCGGGGAACGGGCGCTCGGCCTCTGCGGAGGGGATGTCCTGGCTGTGACCGTGCTACGCGCTGGCGACGAGCACTACCCAGAGGTCATCCTTTACAGGCTGCTCCCACTGAGGAAGTTACAGGTTCTATTTTTAACTCTAAAGTTTAAATAATTACAATTTTTTTTTGTTGTTTGCATCCTATCCTCTGCTGATCCCTTCCTTTCCCAGCAGCCACTTGAAAAATTCAACCAGTTAAAAAGGGGAAGAAATTTGTTTTCCTCTTTCAGAAATGGTTAACTTCAATGACGCTATTCGCAACAAAGGACTTTAAACATCAAAACTCTATTGTCTTTCCAGTCACCGCTTTTAGAGTATTTCATCTCTTTAGTCAAATGAACGCTACAAAGGAAATAATATGCTCATGTCATAAACATCACAAACTTTGAGGAATATAGATCTTTGGAAAAGAGAGAAATGCATTCATCGTTTGTCATTATACTGTACTATAGTCAACTGCACCAGTAAAACAGTCCGTAATGTTCATTCAAACATACATCTTCCTACAGAAATTATGCAACTGTACAATCTACCTTTCTACTTCGCACCCCTAGTTCTACAAGTGGTCAATGAGGATAGATATACAATAGTTCTACAGAGAAATCACTGAAGTGGATACATAAACGGGCCCTTTCGGAGTTAAGTAAGATTTTCAATAGTTCCACAATGCTACATTCATGCTACCAAGTTCACTGAATTGGGATTTTACTTTAGAAAAGAGAAAGGAAGAAGTGTTTGTCTCCAGTTAGGAGCATAACCATAGGAGGTAAAAGGGTCAGAAAGGGAGAGAGTTTTGTGTCAGCATTTTAATCCTGCCACTACCATTTCCTTCTCCAAATAACACATGACCTCGTGCTTTCATCGCATCTACAGCTCCCACCTCTCACAAGCACAGCTGGCGGAAGCTACCATCCTAAATAATAGATAATTGGCATAAATTTTGTTTTCTTTTTTATATCTCGCATTTTCTTCCAAAAGCTACAGACCGGCACCTATTATCCCCTTCACTACACGTCTGGAAAACATGACCGAGTCAAGAGGACAAGAGTCCAGCCAGGATGAGACGTAGCCACCGAACCTCCCGAGGTCAGGTCAGCTCAGCAGGGCGGCTTCCCAACAGCTCCGAACCAGAGGGGGAGGCAACAGCCCACACCTATTTGATTCAGTATCTTGCTTTCAATGACTTTAAACCGTCTCTCTCCACCTATTCCTCTCCTTACTTACTGTATGTACATTATTTCTTCAAAAGTTTTGCTATAAAACTGCTACAAATGTACAGGGTTCAGCAGTTCTAGCCAGAGGCCTGCTGCCCAAAATTACAACCACAGATATGTCACGGGGGAAGGAGTACTCTACAGATCAGAACAACCAGTTCTTTTTGTAAGTATTTAAAAGAAGATTTGTACATATATTTTCCTTCACTTCACAATCAACTAATTTTAGATACCAGGAAATTGGGAAACCAAGGTAATCCTTCCCTGTTACTTCTCCAGTATATTTTACTTATAAAAGAAATAACTCGTATCATCTCCCAGAATTGCCAGAGTGACCTACACAGACTGTAAGTAGTATTTATCCTCTGAACAGGAGAGTAGAAGATGAAAAAAACCCTTCCCAAAACAAAAAGCAACCCCCTGACCTAAACAAACAAAAAGTAAATATATTCCAAAATATATTCTCAAACATCAAGTACAAATCTGGTTTCTCAAACCACGGCTGCTCTGACAAAGCTCTGGGTTTTCTCTGTCCTACACAGGAAGGGACGTGAGCAGCTCAGACCAATAAACAGGTCTTTTTAGCACTGGAAAAGAGATGGTTTATGCACAAACAACTGGCAATCGAGTGAACATAGGGAAGATTCAAACTCATGCTACAAACTCGTGCTATATTCCTCCAGAAGCATTTCTTCCAAACGCCTCAGTGAACAGTCTCCTTGGAGGGTTTCCGATAGTCGTGTAACCGCGCTGCTCCACACAGCAGACTAGAGAGAGAACTCGTCTCTCAACACATAGCAACACACTGGCATGAACAAGTAATTACCATGGCTATTAATTTCTAATTCATTTTTATACCATAGTGAACCTGACGGAGGTTTCTCAGCCAGGTACCATATTTCTAACCTAAAGTATTTCAGCAAAACTAAAGTCCCATAGTTTTGCAAGCAGCAAAATAGAAAGTAACAAAGTTGTGTCTAATTGGAGGAGAAATATACATTCGTGAGAGCACACACAATTAGTGCAGCAGAGCTACTCTGAAAGTAACGAACCAAACCAGATTAATCAATGCAGCAGACATGCAGGGTCTGCTAAGTTATGTTAAAATCATGTTTGCTGGTGATTAAATATGTCTACAGAAGATATATTACCATTTTGAATATATTTTCAAGCAGACCAAAAATACCTCATCTATTGGTTACTGGTGTGTTATTTTTAACTAATTAAATATTGGGAGGGATTTTACCCCCCTCACTATAAAAATTGCACTTACTTTCTATTAAACGAAACAAAACAAAAGTTAGATTTCAATTCTATATTCCAGTATATATTCACATTGAAACTGGATCGTCTTGACCTAAGCTTGCAGGAGTGGGTGTAGCAGTCCTTGCTCTCCAAGACCCCCAGCACAGAAGGTCCCATCAGTACAAACCCCTCCTTCCTCTGTGCTCTGGTCACTTCTTCATTGTAGTGCACGGGTAATTGATTTTATTTTTGTAAGAAAACCTGAGCTTCAAAAGTCTTTAAAAGGACCTGGAATCAAATCTGGCCCATTCTGACCCAAAACAGCTCAGTTCTGCAAGGAACTCCATCCTGTCCTCGTTTCACTCAGCTCCTCCTGAGACACCACGGCTCTGACCTGAGGCGAGCGAGGTGTCAAACCCTTTCCCTCCAGTCTCTCTTGACCCAGGAGACTTTCCTCCCGACACACTTCTGAGGGCTCCTTCTTCCCTCCCTTTAGCACTGCTGCCTCCTGTAGGGCTTTGAAGGGCTCCCCGTGCCAATAAAAAAGTCTCTCTGCAATAAGCATGACTTCTTGGACACCGGTGATTAACTTCCTCTCGCAAAGTCTTCTCCAGCTCATAAAATGTCATCGTAATCCAATAGTTTAGAGTGCTGGCGGGTCTTCCAGAGGCGGTAAAGGCGGAAGTCAAAGTAAGTCTCAATCATTTGCTTACCTAGAAGTGAAAGGAAGCAGAGGGGTTGCACCCTGCAGCACACGGGACAGATGGAGAGGCCGCAGCAGCAAAAAGACCCCAACCCACTTACAGGCAGGGGCACAGCAGAACCCGTCCAGATGCCTCATTTGGAAAATACCGACATTCAGCCAGGGCACGTGAAGGTGCCCGTGAGAAGCAAACGTCTTTTTAGATCTCCTGAAACCATGAAAGGCTCCTTAATAATGCCCTGGCAGGGTTTGTCCATGGGGGCGGGAACTGAACACAAAGTCTGTCTCCAGACTTTGACCTCTCTGCACTGACCGCAGCGGGGGGGCCAGGGGTGTAGAGTATCAGACAACAGCTCCAACAGCCTGCACGAGGCAACCTAGCGCAGGGACTTCAGAAAATTACAAATCAAGAGTAAACTCATTGTAAAGATTTGTGGGAAACATTAAAAATAATTAACATGGAAAATTCAAAATAGTTTGGTTTTTGTTTTTTTTTTAAATTAACGTGAACAGGCTGTCTCCGTCCTGCAGAGCTGTCTCTTCTCACAGCAATGACCTCAACAGGACACACCAGTGCAAGTTCTGCACCGCTGGTGCCTCTAATTGAAGGTGGGGGGGGTCTCACAAGGCAGTCCCAGACTGAAAGCCATGGACAGGGCTGGTGCTGGAGGCAGCGAGTGCATTTGAAAACACAAGGGCGAACAACCCTGGATTCTGAGACAGGGCTCAAGGAGGGGATTTTCGCTCTTGAGGCCTGATTAAGATTAGTTTCAGATGACTTTGTAAGGATTAGAGAGGGTACACTATTAGTGCGTCCCAGATTGCTCAAGGGGATAAATTCAGACGTATTCTTCAGCCCAGCTTCCTGAAAGATCAACTGCTTAAATGCAGGCGCACAGAACCCGCTGCCTTGCCTGCCAAGCTGCGTATAAACCCAGGAATTTCCCTGCAAGTTGCTTCTTGGCACACATGTACGAGCATGTTCGCTGTAGGATCTGTGCAAGCACTGCATAAAGCTGGGTCCAAACCTCGACAGGACATGCACAGAGAACTCTGCACAGCACGAATATGCTCAACTCCCATACATTGCTATGACAGTAAGTGGGAGTTAAGAATAACCCATCAGTGCTGATGCCAGCTGTGAGCAGCAGAGGAAGTATCCACAGTGCTTATAGCCTAATGCCACATGTTTTTATCTTCCAAGAGAACAAAGTACCAACAGCAAAGATAAAACAAGGGCAACTTCAGAATAAGTTGACTATATGTCGCTCATGCAACTGCACCCATAATTACTTAGATTGACCAAAGAACAGGAAAAATTCTACAGCCCTTTGAAATATCTTGAGCTACAGGCAGAAAAAAGCAAAGCAGACTGAGATATAGAATGGCTATAATGGGCTGCATCCCAGTCACTTGTTAATGACACAATTCACTTGGTACCAGTAAGAGATCCCTGCACACTTGGTTACAGAAAAGGTTCTGCTCCCATGCGCATCTCCCCCATGGACTTCATATGCTCTAGTAATGTGACGAATCTCCTAAACTCAGCCTGGAAAGCAGCCTATTATTCAGGCTACTTTGCCACCGCCAGTATCCTGAGAGAGGAGGGCTCTGCAGCTTCAGGCACAACAGACAGGATAGCTGAAATATGAACGTGGAGGACTGCAAGGGAAGACCCAGGTTCAGCAAGCGAACTACACAAGGTGCTTACAAGCAAAAGGATGACCATGGCAGGGCTTAAGGGAGCTCAAAATTGCTTTTTCATGAAGATGCCCACTGAAGGAGGCAGGCTGATCAAGACGACATGTGTCTTTGTACAGAAAATAAATTACCTTGAGCTGATAGTTCAAGTGGAGACTCAAAGGCAACCCTATAAGGATTCATTAAGTTTTTCAGATTCTGAAATAGCTGAAAGGAAAACATATCGAGAGTTAGCAGCTGAAAACAAAGATGAACTCCAGGGCACCCAGAATTGCCCATCCTTGTTCCCTACCTCTAAAAAACCTTCCACTACATGTCCTTTAAAACATCCGGCTCATCAGTAAATTAAGCGCTTTGAATGACTGTTCCCCCCAAAGGTTTCAGTATCTGTCCCTTCCTGCACGTCACTTATTGTTCCTCCCGTGCTCTCTGGGGAAGGCACAATCCATAGGGTGCTTCACCCATTCACAGCCACTCATGGGACAGGATGGCAGCATGTTTCCACGCAGCAGAAGAGGAAGGTTTGGACTTCACCATCTGACTATTGACTCCCTGGGCTTGGTGCTACTCAGCAGACATTCCCAGAGAGGTGACCCAGGAAGCTCTTACCTTCTCCCCATTGGGGTTTCCAAGAACATAGCAGCCCATGATGTGAATGATATTTGGTTCAGGATTGACTTTACTCATCAGCCGGCTCAACCTCTTCCAGAAGCTGGAAGAAACAGGAAAAAACAGAATAGATAATTTAAAAAAAATCTATCTCCTCATATGCATGAGTAATCACAAGGATGTGTGTGCAGACACTGCTCAGAAGGGGCCTGAGGCTTGTAGCCTGAGGAGCAAGCTGCTCAGGAAGAGCCACTCGTTCTTAGAGCAGGGGCAGAGCAAGGACCGAAGGAGCAGGTCCAGGTCATGTCCTAGAGAAGGAGGAGTGGCCCATTGAGCCAAGGGAGCTCCAAGGTGAAGAGAAGGGAGCAAAGTCCACCAGGAGGGCTTTTAGACTGACAGTTTTACTAAGCATTCTCTTTCTGTAGCAGTTTCCTCCAATTTCCTCCCTCCCACTTCTGCCAACAATTGCCCTTTCTAAATACGAGTATTATCAGTGCACTGATTCATTTCCAGGGCATGAAATCAGCAGAGAACAGCTGGAGAAGTTGTTCTTCTACATAGCCGGAGAAACAACACCAAACCAGGCTGTTCCATGCTAGCCAGTGCTTGGTGCTGCTCACCAGTCAGACCTGCTTTACATTTTGTGACTACTGACCAGGCACGCTGTGCCTAAGGGACATGAAACACAACCACCTCCCCTGTGCAGTGGGTTAGAGCAGACTTCTGGTGGGCTCTAAAGCCCAGCAGTTCCCCTGTGGGGTCTGCGATCAGATTGCAGCGTAAGCTTTTCTCAGGACTCCCTCCCAGGCACGTACAGGTTGGATGGAGATGTTCACTTCCAAGCGTCCAAGTTTTCAGCTATGTGTTCACAGCTTTCTGAAAGTTCCTGAATTACCAACTTTGGACCAGCCATGCCTGGAAGGCGTTCAGAAGCGTGTATGTGCACACGTGCCTAAGAATTTTATTGACAGTGTGTGTGCGAGAGCATGAGAGCGCAGAACAGATGTTGATTTTAATACTCATTTCTCATGCCAACAAAAAGTTGTGTAGGAACAGGTTGGTATACATCCTCTCCCCCACAACGAAGCACTGTTAGCCAAGTAAGTTTGAGCACAAGCGAGCAGGCAGCAAAACAGGCAAAGCTTAACTCTCTGCAAAGAGAAGCAAAATTGCCTCAGCAACCCTGGCTGACAGGCTGGCATGTTAGCAAAAACCCTCCTCAGTAACGTGCTGGACTTTGAGCAGGCTTTGCAGAGATAAATTCCATTTTCCCCTGCAATTAGAAGGGCAGTTACCGGAGACTGTGGGGGGAATGGTTTGGATTTCTGCCACTAGCCGCCTGCTTAGAAATGCTATCTCAGCCACTTCTGAGCAACAGAGGCACGAGGTGCATGTTCTGCTTTCTGGGCAGCAAAGCCTTTGTTAGGAGAGGAAATTTTTTTTTTTTTTTCCTCTTTTGATAGTCTGTAGTCCAGAGAGACACTAAACAGCAGATAAAAGCATAAATCTCCTGGTGACGTGTCACAGGGCCACACCACCCCAGGGACGAGCTCGGCTCCGTCATCTTTGCAACTCCCCCTGAAGGAGCTGTAAGCTGCTATTAGGTCCTCCTTCAGGCTCCTCTTCCCCTGATCCCCCACCCCAGCTCCCTCCACCTCTTCTTCCAGGCCATGTGCTACAAACGTTGAGCAAACTCAGCAGAAAAATGCTACGCGCGTCCAGAACACAACGCAGCCACTCACAGGATCATATCTTCCTCCTTCTCCACTTTGGCGAAAGTGGCAACTTTGTTCTTTAACAAGTATAAGTGACCGGGACCTCCCTGCAAGAGAGAGACAGACAAATGCAAACCACTTTGCACAGGCCCTGAAGAAACAAACCCTGGATGTTTCTTGTCCTGCACAGCCGTATCCAGAAGTGCCACAAGGGAGCAGAGCAGACATGGCTGCTACAACCTCCGTGGCAGGCACCGCAGGCACTTGCTCAGGAAATATTCACATATGGGGAGTACGTTGGGGGTTGGATTCTCCGTTTTTTACTGTTATATGCCCACCTCACTCTAGAAAAGCACAATAATAGACAAAAATCTTCATTGTGGGTGGCTGGAGAGGAATAGGGAAGACAAGAAAGTCCCTTTCATTTGGGGATGCTAGGGGACTTGCCGTGGTGGGCAGACGAGAAGCTGAGCAAAGCAGGGACAAGCAGGCAAGATGTCACTGTAGAAGAACTGGACTTTGGCAGTAGCAGGCACAAAAAGATTGAGCACAACATCAGGAAAATTAAGAGTCGCAATCTCCGGGTCAGTGTGCTGCAAACCCTGCTATTTTGCAGCATTAGGCACGTGGGAGGGAGTTCAAGTTAGGTTACCTTCCTAACTTCTCACTTCAAGGTTCCTTGCACAGCTGCCAGGGGAGTCCGAAGCTGACCACCCTGAGGAACAAGAGACTTGGGAAGGAAATCCCGAGGAAGCCCCAGATCCAGCAGGGCCTGAATCTGTCCCACCCACAGCTCAGCAAGCCTGTACCCTGACCCTTCTCCCGCGTATGCTGGCCTCCAGCTCCGAGCTGTGCCATCTGCCGGTCTGATCCACAACACCCACCACTGTCACTGTCATGCTGAAGCTGTATGAAAACTATAACCGTCACACTGCAAATGCTTGTCCCTTTCTCCAAAATCCTCCTTTTGAGGTCTGCACTAATGCTGGTTTGCCTGGGTTTCCTTGAAAGCAGCTGAGAAGCAGCCCAGCTCGGGAGCTGGCCACACTAAATCAGATTTTATTTCCTGCTGTCACAGCAACTTGAGACTGCTCAGAGTCTGGGGAAACGAGAAGTGAAAGCTGTACACATGCAGTTACTTTAACAGAACCTGACTTTGGAATATCGGTTCCTCTATGTAATTTTCCCTGTAGAAAAAGACAAATTTGTAACAAACCACCCAAGCATTTAACAACTTTCATGTACCTGGCAAAATATCAGCATCTTCCAGATTTTGCAGCCTTTCCGATAAATGTTAAGCTTCTTCTCTATTTCCTCTGCAAAAAATGTGTTGGAAAAGATGAACCATGGAGGAAGTTAAAAATTAATCTTATTTCTTCTCACTTTAGTCCTGAAGGCAGGAGGCTGAGCTGTGAGAGGTGCTCAGCACCTACATTCCCACTGATGTCAAAGCAAACCTTTAGCTTTCGTGCGGTGGAAAGCAGGAAAGCCCAGCATATCACAGGGCAGACAAGGTACGGTGCAGCGCCAGACACTGCTCTATAGTTAGTGACCAGCTGTCCTGACCCTCTGTTAATGCTCCTACTCACCTACAATGTACGACGAACTGGTGTCTTTGCTGCCCTGTGCCTCAGCTTCCCTTTCATAAACCGGGAACTTGGCATAGAAAATGGGCTACAGAAGTGAAGTTTTATTACTGCAGCACATCCAACAGCAGCTGACTGACTGTCAGGTGTCACTGGGCTGATAAAAACACCTTTCTGAGTGGCAGCTGAGGCACAGGGCACTGGAGTGACTTTAACATATTGATCAGTTACATTTGCAACAGGCAGGAGTTCAGAAAAGGAAATAACACTCACGTACCAAGGATGTCATCAAAGGTGGCGTGTTCATGGTCCTGGAAACCAAGAGAGAAGACATATCATGGTTCGCTGTCAGTACACCAGCTCCCATAACATTATTAAAGTCTCTAATATTGCACACGATCACATTCCCAGGCAAACACATGCTCTAGAGCACGATTATACCAACTGATGGCTTCTAGACACATCACAGTAATTACCACCCTAAAACACGTCGCAGCAAAGAAGCTGAAGACTGAATGGTCCATGAAGACCAAATTCATCCAAAGGCTTGAAGATGAATCCTGCAGACTAGTCCAAAGCACAAACCATCAGATGTAGTCAGCATCAGCAATGCATATTTGCCTCTTGACCCATGTTTTGTAGCCAGCCTCTGGCTTTACACATGTCCAAGCTGGCTAACAAACAGCCACACTCCCAACACATCTGCCTCTGGCCCAGCAGGGTCAGCAGGACAACAGTACAGCTCTCAAAAGGAAGAGAGAGGCAGCAAAGCTAAACCCCCCAGCAGCAGTGCCTGCTGCACATGGAGACTGGGTTTTCTGGGCTGTCAGTCCAACCCTTCCCTTTCAAATTAAGTGAATATATTAGGAAAAAGAGACCCATGACTCCTTGCTGGTGTTTCAGACACCGGCTCAGGCAGGACTGCTAGTGAAAAATCAAGGTTAAATTAATGACTGACAGGGATGCACCACTGTACATAGGGCGATGGGGTTCATGGTCCGCTGCAGAGCTCATCAAGTCTAAGGGTGAGCATAAGGAGGAGCCCTAAGCCCGGCAACACACAGCTCTGCTTGTGTGCTCAGGCCTGCCCTGCCTTCCCTTGTTAATCTTCCCATGCTGCCCAGCTGTGCCTGCACAGTCTGGCAGCCCACATGTGCAATTTTCACTCCGCCTTCCTCTTCCACCTAGACCTGAGCCCCCACAAGCCACCCCAGACCCCAAATCTGGGTTCAGCACAACCCGTAGCCCTTTCCTGACAGCTTTTCCAAATCACATCAGTGTTTCAGAATCACTGTAACAGGAACTAGGGATAGGGACAAAAAAAAAAAAATTTTTCTGTATGAAGCCTGCTCCCACACATCCAGACATAACAGAAGTGATATACTTACGTAGAGAATGGGGATGATAGAGGGATCGTCCCTGCGGATAATTGTCGGGACATACTCTGCTTTGGGCACCTTGGAAGAAATGAGCTGGAAGGGGAAAGAAGAAGTGCAACAGCGTGAGAAGAAGCCAGTAGCGTCTGGGCAGAAGCCCAAAGACCATGATAACAGCGCCCTGTTCAGCTGCTCTCAGGCGTTACCCAAAATAGCAGCTAATCCAGCCTATCTGCATCCCTGTGGAAGGTCCTCCAAGCCTTTGGTCCACTAAGGAGCACCCCCAGGCCTGCCAAGTACCCCCATGTGTCGCAGTTTCCTCGACCCCCAACAAATGAGCACACAGCTCTGCCTAAAAGGCAGGACTGAGTCCGAGATAAGAGTTTGTAAAGGGGAGACCCGTGTGCACAGAGGATGAAGCAGCTTGTGCGTCAGCAGGAATGGCTGTATCCCTGTAAAGATCACTTCCGAACAGCCTTCCTCTGTGCGAGGGTCTGAGCTTCTGGCTGTAGAGGATTGTTTAAACTGGCACACGTAGCTGGTGGTGGGACGGCTGCATGCCTGAACAGGAACCAGCCAAGGGATGAAATGGCATCAGGAACAAGCAGGCACACAGCCGTAGGATGTCAGGCAGATGCAGGTTGCCTGGCACCTTTGGCTGAAGCTTCAGCACGACAGCCTGAGAGGATGGGCCTGCACCAGCACAAGCCAAAGGGCTATGGGAACAGGGGCAATTTGGCTGTGCTGTGATTTCAGGCACCTCTGCTCATCACTGTGAGAGTGGAGCACGCAGCCGTGCTGGTGGGCCTCTAAGCGCAGCCTGGATTCCAGCTTGGGCTGCCTTCAACGCCCTCCCTCCTGGCAGGCAGCATGTCCTGCTTCGGCCGCACGGGAGTTAATGTAAAGTTTCTGAAGAGGCACAATGTACAGACTCCAGGGATGGACACTCCTCACATACATCACACTGGAGGTGACAAGGGCTGAGCAAACCCAGGTGTTGGGTTCCTCGTGTTTGGGTCTCACCTTGTCTCTTTGCCCTGAGAGTGCTTCAGGGCTGAAACTGCAGACAGCCTGGGAACACATACAAAAGCAGACTGCCTCCATGTCCTTCACTCTTCCCAAGTCTTAACAGGACCCATTCGAACACAGTGCTGCTGGGCTGGACTGGCAATGCTGCCCTGAGAACAAACTGGAAGCTTGAGACCCCATTTTGCCTGAGTACTTGTGCATGTGGCCAAAGAAGGCATGTGTCAGAACCCGGTCCTGTCTGCCAAACCCCAGAGCAGAGCAGGGGGGAGCACGGGGGAAGCCTTGCATCAAGGAATGATAAAAGAGCAGAAAGCATCTCAAGGGATGACATTCGGGTCCAAAGCAAATCAGGCAAGTGACAACAGGAGGGAGGGACTGCTGGGACTGGTGACTCAGGCCTCTATTGTCAGGGTTGTCGAGACTCAGGCTAACTTGATTCGGTGTTTGTGACAGTCCTGCTCTGATTTGGGGTTGGACTACAGGTCCTTCCACTTCTAGTTTTCTTTCAACACATTATCCCCAGCAGTAACAGATGCTGAATACCATCTCATGTCTTGGCTGATCTCTGAGTGACCCTCATACACACATGAAGAGTTGCCTATACAAAAGACTTGCCTCTTCCCATGAAGATCCTAAATTTAGCAGCTCTGAAAGGACAGACAGAGCCTAACTAGATACAGGTAGCTGAGTTGGAAACCCTCACCATTATTTTTGGTGGAATAAAGTCTTCTCCGTCACATGCCATGGCTTCAAGTTCCTTTTCTGCTTCCCAGTTAAAGTCAAAGTCGCCATCCAAAGTGCCGCAGGAATCCTGAAGGTCATGGCCTGCCAGAACACATTGTGCATTACAAGGGCAGAACAGCTTGCCTTCCCCACTGGATCCTGTCTGGCAGCTACCTCGCAAGAGGTAGCACAAGCCATGAGACTTATGTCCTCCTTGCTTCCACAGAGTGACAGACATCACACTTTGGGGCTGGCGTCTCTAAACAGACAAACACTTAACGAATGAAGAGCACACACATAGAACCTGGTATCACATATCACATAACTTTTCATCACTCTCGCAGTCACCAAGCTTAGCTTTCAAATGCTAATTCACAACAGTCACCCTGTCATTTCAAAAATGGAGAAGGAGACAGAACACAGGCAGACTCTCTACACTTTAACATAGCCAAGCTGATGAGCAAAAGTCCAAAGACTTCAAAGCCGGTCCCCTTGTAATAATTACTGCTCTGACTACATCTTCTGAGTGATTATAAAGAAACTCTGCCTTCTTGGTCAAACTGATCCTGGCAGAGAGGTCCCAGAGCGTGAGCACAGCCGTAGCAAACACAGTAGTATTACAACACTATACTTGAATTTGCTCTCCAAATTGACCTTACCTGTTGGCCTTCAATGCCTCCTGGGGAAAAAAACATCTGAAAGGAATATAATTGACCATTAAAGGTTAAAAATAGAGATGGTTCCCTGAAGCCAGGGACTGAGGAAAGAGAACTGAGATGCCTCTATTTGTGCCTTTTGGGATGTCCGAGTGTCACTGGGCAGTGCCTGGAGCCTGTCTGAACCATGTCTTTTCCATTCGCCTCTGAGTTAGCTGAGGGAGCGGGGAGGAATCAGACTGCAAAGGAACAATCGGGTCATGTTTTGAACTTGGCCTTTCATACGCCTCCCCCTACAACCTGGTACGGTGTCTTCTACAGCTAGCAGGGCTGGATCTCGTGCTTACCTGGTAGGTCAGTTCATCTCATTAGTGAAATTCGTTTACAATACAACCCATTTCAACATGGGCAAACTCATATCCACCAAGTCCCCTGCCTACAGGATTTCAATAAAATCTGGGTAAAACAGTCGTTCCCTTTATAAAAAGACAGTGGGAAGATGCTGGCATTTCCTCCTGTAAATTAACACAGCAGCATCTCAGTCCCCACCAGCAGAACATCGCAGCATTACTGGGGATTCCCAGAGGAAGATCAGACTGCCCCAGGCTATCAACTGTGCAGCCAGCACGGCCAGGAAATCAAAGCTACATCTCATGGAGCACTGCAGCTGTGCTCTCGAGCTATTCTAGCCTAGGAAAGAGCTCAGAAGGGGCTCTTGCACGGGAAGCCAGGCAGGTTAGCTCCACTATGGTGAATGTAGCCTTGGACTGGTGTGCTTCCAGGTAGGTTGTTTTAGTCCCAAGCGAATAAGGGATGATGGGAACAGAGGGCTGTAAGAGAGCTGTACCACTGCGTATCCTTCTTTGGCAACGGCACAATAACATGAGGTTAGATGCGTTGTGCTCTACAAATAAATATAGGTACACACAGATGAACAGGTGCATATACCTGGAGTGTTATTTGCTCAGACCTCGTGAAACTAAAAGAATCACAGATGGGACAAAAGGGCACAGAGGAGTTACTCCAGTGGGACTCCAGTCAACACCTCAGCTGGAGGGTTTGGCCACAGGAGAAGCTCAAAGGACTCAGAACTCACTTTCTCGAGAGTCATGGAAGGAATCAGCTTTGATGGGAGTCGGGTCACTCCAGGACCTGCTGAAGCTCCTCTCACGCCGTTCGGCAAATGCTAGGATAAAACCAAAGCATGACATTAACAGACTCCAAAGCCACCTCTGTTGCTGCCAGCAAAACAAAACATCCAGTAGATTTCCACCAAAGCTACACATCACGGACTCCCCTGTGCTTGTTCTTCCACTTGCCAAATGTGAGTCCTTTCCACACAGGAAACAAGGGTCTCTCCTCTAGACAGGAGAAGACAAAGCGCCCACTTTCTGAGCAGGACCATTATGGAGTACGTAAGACAGAAAAAGGAGGACACTTGATGGTCTCTCCTTAAATGCACACTGCTCAAACCTCAACTTAATCAAAGCTATTTCAGTGTCCCACTGTAAATGCTCTGACTCAAAGGCCTCACAGGAAGATGTACTCAACAGCTAACGACACAGACATGACCAGAAGGCGGCAGCAGTTCTCCAGTCAGTTCTCCCTTCACATCTGTTTTTGGGCTCTCTTCATGTTCTACTGACATCCCAATCACAGCTGGACCAAACAGAGGGGAGCCTCTGGAAAGCTCATGCTTTCTAAATTTTGTTCCAAAAGAAGAAATCCTTCAGTTTTTGCTTGCCCGCACTCTTGTGAGCACACCCCCCTGCTTTTTTTTTTCTGCCCCAAAGGGGCATTATATTGTTTGTACTGGCATTTCCCAAGCGGAATCCAGGGAGCTTGGCCCAGCTGGCTGCACTGCCAGCAAATTCCTGGGAACTGCCGACCACAATGTCTGACTTGGCTCTCACAGGGGCTTGCCATTACACCTAGATTAATAGCCACTTATAGCCACTAATACCTATTTCTGGTAGCAGACAGAGCAAGTTTGCTGCAGTGTATCTAGTAACAGCACCTCATGTCAGCGGCACAGGAATTCACTGCAGATCTGCATTACAAGAGCTGAGACGTAACCTGTCCTCTGCTGCAGTGTGTCCAAGCGTGGGTGTCCAGGGAGACAAATCACATAGGAAGTTCTTCAGGTGATCTCCATCCTCAGGTTTCATTTAAAACCAGGCATTTAGCTATTGTGCACATGAAGAAAGCTTTGAAAACATGACCCGAGAGTTACCAAGGCAGAGAGGCATGCCTGAACTTCCAGACAGCTCTAGGGGGAGGTGAGCCCTGTTCATTTCAGGCAGTGCTAACTCAGATGCCAATAAAGACACTTTAAAGGGCAATGCTGTTTGCTGTTCACTTCCCACAGCATATGAGAAAGGAGAGGAAAGAATGCAAATTCAACTCGGCAATGTTTTGCTGTGGGCAGTCTGTACACGATGCCTGGCCAGGGGGTGGGAAGAACAAGCTGTTTCCTCTTCTGGAGCAATCCTCAGCTCTCGGGAGCCAGTTACACCATTCGCAGCCCATTTCACAGCAATAAGGGAGCTGCCCCAACCAAGTCATGGAGGAATGTCGCCTTCCTCAGGAAAGGGAACTGCCGTTTCCCAGGCCTAAGAGGTGATTTCTTCCCCAGTGAGGCATAACACTCCCTTATTTCCCCCTTGCTCCAATCTCTTCCCTGTTCCTCTTCTCTCTCCCTTCTACCGTCCTCTCAGCTCCCACCGGACAACTTTCCACCACGTCCTGCTGCAGAGATGGTGGTGAGATAGGGGAGGAGAAAAGAGAAAGCCACCAGTCCATGTGGCACATGACTGTCCCCAGGGAGCCAGCTGGTCCACAGCTTCAGTAAGAGGCCAGGCAGCCCTCGTCAGCTCTGCTGAACTCTCAGCTCTGATTCTTCTCACAAGCGTCTATGCTGGTGATAACCGAAAACCACACACGTGGGACAAGGACGCTGCAGCTCTCCTTCCACTCCTCGCACTGAGGCCACAGAGATCTCCAACAGCCAAGGCAGACGGTCCTCGAAAATAGCTTAAAGGCTGCTTGCAGACATCCGTGTGTCCTGGAGACTTGCAACAACCTGGCCTTCTTTTTTGTAGGGTAAAAAGGCATCAGCAGGTCAAACCCTTTCTCCAGCCCAATGCTAGGTCCTTTCTACCCGCATCTGCACGCAACATAGGGTTCCCTGTGTCCCACCAGCACAAACCCCAACTCCTCACAGCCACGTCTTACAGGTGCTCACTTACTTTGTGCTTTAACCCTTCGGCTCCCCACCATGCGGAGGTGCTTCCGAAAATTCCTGAAAGAAAGGCCAAACAAAACCTCTGAGAAAGGTAATATGAAGCAACACCTGGGCCCAGCAGGACAGAAAAAATGAGGAGGAAAAAAAAAAAATTGGGGAAGACAGCGTATTTCCTTCTGGGCATTCAAAAGCTGGAGACCAGGTTGCCAGCCTGCACCTACTCAGTGCTGGGGATGGTTATGTTTGTCAAGAGTGTGGCTGTTTCTTCTGAACTCCCTGGGCTGGTGGTACAGGGCAAGTGAGGTCCTACAAGGCAGTCCCCTTCTCATGGCCTGCTTTCACTTTCTTACAGCTAAGGCAGCTGTGCTGCAACTTTGCTGAAGACACTGCCCCTGCCCATGCTGGCAATGCTCCCTCTTCTCCTGGTAAGCAGCAGTAACTGCTCCCCTCTCTCCTTTTTCCACATATGCTTCAGCAGGGAAGTGGGGTGCCCAGGCTCTGCCCTGCTAGGCAGCATGCACACACCGTGCTCATGGCTGTGCTCATTCCCAAACACATTCATAGCAGCTGCTAAAATCCCACCCATGCTGTTAGCAACCATGCAGCCCGTACTGCTCTCCAGGGCAAAGAGCTGGGAAAGACTGAAGCAGCATCTTCCTCCTTGGATAGCACTGTTCAGCAAGGCTGACCGTCCTCACGGGCCTGCTCTCTGCTAATGCGCCTGCCTAACCACGTGCTTCCCTGCCCAGGACTCACAGGCAGAGCTCAGTGGGGCTGCAGAGTACACAGCGCCAGAGGAAAGCCCACCAGAGGGTAAGGTTCGGGGAGCAGTTACACTCTGCAGTCAGGTCTGTGTAAGACAGACCATCCTGGCCGCTCCTGAGAGACCATGGCAAAGGGACTCTTCGTCCAGCCCCTCCCAGTGCAAGGGACCTGTTTCCCTTAGTTTCTCATCACTCACCTAGACAGGAACCAAGCAGGACAGGAACCAAACAGGACACCAGAAGAGACACAGCGAAGAAGCAGCACGTGGATTATCAAGAAAAGTGTCACCCCTTCATGAACCCTACTTATTCAGGGTGACTACACCCTGCCGTGCATCCCCATGGCCCCCAGGGATGTCAGGGAGCCCGTGTACCAGCAGCCTGCATGGAGCGAGGGAGCCTTCCTAGATTCCCTTCTGCCCCACCAACACACACCACAGACATCAAGCAACAGAGACTACTGCTGGTGAAACAGGTAAAATGACAAGTCGTCTGGCTCACACACAAATTAGTGGGATGAGTAAGGACATGTTACAACCATGCAGATGCTTTAGCAAACTAATTGGACTAGAAGACACTTCCAGCACTGACATGAAGTTGTTCAGAGAAAGTCAGATACGTCTACTCCTGTACAGAGAGATCAACACAAACACAGCCCTCGTGGGAGAACACTTAACCCACGCCACCTTCTGCACTGTCCCCCACTTTGGCCTTGGATCCCATGTTGTCATCAGGATCCAAATTCAGCAGCTCAAGAAGGAAAACGAGCAGCTGGGTAGTGAAGCTGGGAGCAACATTATTCCGTAACAAATTTCCATCTGCACTTGGGCTATTAATGTTATTTTCCAAAGATTTATTTTAGCTCTGCTTGGGTACGTGAAGATTCACTGCTGTGGATCAGACAACTGCCCCCTTTAGACAAGTAACTAGAACAATTTGCTTCGCTAACACATGCTGGACTGGCTCCATGTACAAAGCCTTCTGGGGTGCATGATGACTGATAACATGGGCCGTCTTACTGTGCATTAGATTCAAATCCAAATAAATACAATATTTTAAGGAGCCAGGGTCGTTCTTTACACAGAAAGGTCTTAGACATATGTTGTAACACATCAGAATGAAAATCTTTATTGTCCATTGTGAGACCGAGATCATATCAGACGCTGAGCACCAATGTTAATTGCCAAGGCCACTGTTACATCCTTTGGGCTTTTGGCATTTTGGAGTAAAATCAATTTTTCTGTTAAATGCTCAGTTGTCCTCTCCGCAGAGGAGCTCCGCAGGGGGGTAAAGCAATCTTTGCTATAGAAGAGTGATGCTCCCAGCTGCCTAGACAGCTTGGTCTCTCCCATGAGTGTGGGTTGAGGGCAGCTGTCTGGATACATCTCCTAAATACTGCTGAGAGCAGCTCCAGGGAGAATCCAGTTGTTCAAGGTAACCATCGCACTGATGCTCAGAGAATGGGACAAAGGCCTTTTTTCCCCCCTCAGCTCTTCTAGAAAAAAAGCATTTTGGAAAAGAGGTGCGAGCTTGGGACTGCCTCTTATTGTGGGCGTCCTGTGGCCATCTAGATCCTTCTGAGGGCTTTTTGCAGCTGTACTGGTCCTCAGGCCCCTCTGTGCTTGCATGTTAGCACAAAAGGACTGGCACAGCACCTCTGGGGGAGCCACAATCTGCTCTGAGACCTGCCCAGTCTTCCTGTCTGGCTCCTGCAATCGCACCCAGAAAACCCAGTGTTATTTGATCACTAGCAAGATCTCTTCATCAAAATTCAACAAGCATCCCTCAAGTTACAGTGATAAAATCTCCTTATTACTCCCTTTTCTGCACAGCCCTCCTCCTGACAGGCTCCAGCTTGCCATGCAGTCCGCACGACCCTATGCCACCTCCACGGTATCCATCCCAGCCAAAGGGTCTCCACGACACAGCAGCCCCACTCCGCAGCTCTGACTGCAGCGGTTCATTCGCACGCTGCAGAAAAGCCTTTTCATTATTCGAACAGAGCTCAACCACAGAATTACTGATGTGTATCAATACTCTGCAAAACTCCCAACAGCACCTCTCACGTTCTCCTCCCCAGCTCCTCCCTGCAGCCGTTACAAGGTTCAGCAAACCACCGGGCGTCACTCACTCTCGAGGCAACATCCATCGCACCAGCACGTGCCATGCCACACAAACCAGCCTCCTGTGCGCCAGGCACACAGGGCCAAGCACTGAAGGGGCTGTGCGATAACAACTGAACTTCCGAAACACCTGAGGCCATGAAGGGCTGCCCAACAAGCATCCAAAACTGCGGAGAGGCTGGGGCCCTCCTCGCTCCCTGGAGAAGAGAGCAGAACACTAACTGCCAGCAATCCTTACAGCTGGCCGGGGTCTGCTTGCATGGCACAGCCAAAAATATTGACAAAAGCCCATCGTTGCTATCCTGTCTCCTCTCTATCACAAGACGAATGCAGATGGGCTCCCACTGTACAATCCTGCCTAGACCTTCAGTGTCCGCAGGAGGTGAGGGGACGTGCTGGCTGCTTAACACAAGGATGACATGACTCTGTCCTCTATCCTGACTACTCAGCATCACCGAGGTACACAACTCCTACTCCTGTATTTGTAAGCCATGTGAACAAGCTGTTTTCTAACAAAGGTTTGCCGCTGCCTAAAAAATTCTGAGAAATCTCTTTCTTTTTAAAGATACACTGTCTATTTATTTACGGCATCTTTAGTTTTGATTCTTATTTCTCTTCATTATTGATGAAAGAAACCATCACCCTGAAGTTGCTCAAAAAAAAAAAATTCTTCCTGGCAATTTCCCAGTTAAGAAAACCTGATGTTTTTCTCCCACTGTGTTTTGAACAGCGCTGAAGTGATTATGGCAGTTTTTAACCAATGACACAAATGCTGTGTTATCCTTCTTAGTAGGCTGCCAAAATACATGAGCCTCAGCTCATTTAAAAAACCAGAACTGTTCTGATTAAAACAGTGGCTAAGTGATGTGCCTTGTGAGGCCAGCAGAGGGAAACCAGGACACTTCTGTAATACCTGGACAAGGAATCAGTCCCCATCCCCTTCTCCTTCCTTTCTGTTCTTTAAAAAAAGATTAAAGAAATAGACTTCTGGTCACTAGAGATGTTAATTTTGCCTAGGTCTCAGATTTCCGAGGTGCATTTCTAGATGCAGCAATAGCACATAAAAGTATTCAGTTAACCTCAAACAAATTCCAAATATTTGGGAGAGGGCTGGGGAAATTGCATCTTTAGGCTTTTTTATATATATTATATATTTTTCTGCCTGAGACACAGATCCTGTATATTATATTTGGAAGCTTAAAAGAAACTTGACAGTGTTCCTTTAAGAAGACGGAGATCAGCTATCTTGAGCACTGCAGCATCGTTCACCTCCACATTTCCAACACAGCCACGGCTCGTGTCCCTACGAAGAACAACACAGACAGGGACAACCACGTTCAACGTCATCAAGCGTCACTAATGACACCCGAAGGGCCCATGCAACACCAGGTAAGGTTACGGCTGTGGGAGAAAACGGGCCCTACCTCTGTATAACAGCTGCAGAATCATTCTCTCGTTTCCGTCTCTTCCTCTCTGCGTAGCCCCTGAACGCCCTGGGAAACCATTTTAAGCCATTAACCAACTACACAGCTTTGAACTGGAGAGGACATGAAACACAGACAGGAAAGCTCTCACCAGACAACAGAGAGAGAGAGGCTGACCGAGGAAGACAGCCAGCCCTTGCAGGACTGCGTGCGAGTCAGGGGCTAGGCAAAAGACTCACCAAACCAAAGGTCCTCACTCTCTAGGGTAGGTGGCTGGACAAGCAGTTATTCCTAAAGCAAACATAAGAGTGGCCAGAGCACGGCCCAAAGAATGGGGGCAAGCAGCCATCATCCTTGCTACGGAGGAATGGACCTAGGAGACTGCAGACACAAAACCTCTGTATCCCAGCATCAAGAGGGACAAAGCATGCTAGCAACTGTAGTCGCCATTTCGAAGATGAGGAAGGTTGCGGTGTGATCCACGTAGGCCTACCAGGTGCAGCCATCTAACCTCTTGCCAGCTGACAAACAGCCCTACCATAGGGAAAGCAGAAGTGAATATGATGGACAGGAGAGGAGAGGAGAGTTTATCCAGGACACCAACAAACAAGGAAATTAAAAAATGAAGATTATACTTACGAGATGCTAGAGATTCCAGGAGATGCAGGGGAAAAGAAAGAGAAGAGGAATTCATTAGTGCTCAGCCCTGGCCAGCGTTCTGAGGGAATTCTCACTCCAGAAGGAATATTTCTTGTTAGGTGGAAGGAAATTGCTTTTTAAATTAAACATTTCTCAGTGGTGAGACTCCTACTTGACCGAGCTAAATCCTCCCTGGGGCAGCGTTGGCATG
Source organism: Calonectris borealis (assembly GCF_964195595.1). Taxonomy (NCBI): domain Eukaryota; kingdom Metazoa; phylum Chordata; class Aves; order Procellariiformes; family Procellariidae; genus Calonectris; species Calonectris borealis. The sequence continues at coordinate 6,579,288 of NC_134332.1, forward strand.
TGGCTTGGATGCACATTAAGCTCTGTGTAGACCCAGAGAACATGCAGATGTACAACTGACAGCTGAACGTGGCCCGTCAAGCTACGACGGGAGCTCAGCATCATCTCCCTTCTGGAGCAGGGAGACCTTCTCCCACAGTGACAAAGACTTGTGAAGTCAGCTCACGCTGTCTGTCTATGAAGCAAGCACGGTGCGCTGAAAACACTAGAGCAGAGGCCAGGAGGACAGAGGCACCTGGGGGAGCCATTCCAACCAGCTCAGGGAAGTGCCCTGAACTTTTGGAGATGTTTCTGTGCCATTTCTAGAGGCAGCACAGAATCTCCAGAAACGTTACACAGGGAGCTACATGAACCAAGGGGGCTGTGCTCCTCAAGGGTTTCCTTACGGCACCATTCCCCAAACCAACCTCACTTTGGCCTCCAACAGCTTCAAGCCTTGTAAGCCCTGTCATGGGCCACCATCTTGCAACAAACCTTGTGCACGGCAAAGATGACTTCAGATAGCAAAGGATGTGCCTGAAGGCAAAGGAAATGTCCTGATTTTGGCACGGTTTGGTGTGTCAGATCAGAACTGTAAAATACCATTCGCTGTTACCAGCCAACATTTCTAAAGAGCAAAGCATCTGTCAAATTGCCCTCGGACTGCCCACAGGCCCTGTCAGCCTGGTGCCCAGGAGCATTAACCAGCTGGGATGCCACTGGACTTACAGCTCCTGAAGAGGAGGCAGAGGGACATAGAGGTCAGGTAAGAGAGGCAGTGCCAGGGCGATACAGAGAGAGCAGAAGCCCATGGAGACTCCTCACTCCCACTGTCAGGGTGGGATTAGCATCCCACCACCATGCATCAGATTCCACAGACTGGCACCAGGCAAATGTCCCCCCCCTCCGTGCTGTTCCCTGTGCTGGGCAGGTGGGTCACACCTCCAGGTGAGCTGGAGGGAAAGGGCATGAAGATAACTGTTTTTTCTGGGGGATGCAGATCCCTTCCAATATCTCAGCAGCCACCCCTCTCCCCAACGCTGGATCCAGCCCTCACTGCATCAGTCCTTACAGGTCTGATCCAGTCTGGGTTATCCCAACATCAACAATCAACCTCTTTTTGGGATTTGGGAAGGGAAAGGTACATGGGAAAGAAAAAAGAGCAGAGAAACAGATTACAAAAAGGACACCAGATAGGACAAGGAGAAATAAAGAGAGCAGTAGAACTGAAGGTGACACAGACATTGGAAGAAGGACACAGGAAAAAGGTGACAAGGCTGGCGAAGGGTCTTAGAAGGCAGAACAGCATCTCATTTCCCTCATTGCTTGCCTTGGCTTTCCAGCCAGGTAGGAAATACTTGAAACCAGGAAGATGGTATTTCCTGACAAGCTCGGTACAACCTGGAAATGAGGCTTCCCTTATTCTCTTCAGTCCTTTGAGAACTGCCTCCTCCCAACGCACAGCAACCAGGGACGTGGAGTGTGGAGGGACAGGCTGTTCCTAACTCAGATCCCTTCACATTTTGCACTCCTCTGGAGTGACGGACGGAGGGCAAGCCTGGAATAACGCTCTCTCGGGGCAGTGGCTGCAGCAGAAGCAAGTGGTGGAGGGTCTCAACTGGTGCTCCCACAGGACCCTCGCTCTGCAGAGGCAGCCAGGGACAGGGCACAGCATCACAGAGAAAATAAGGGAAGCAGAGAAGAGCTGGGTAGCCCAAGGAGTTAAAGAAGGTAAAACCTAACCAGTGGGAGTAATAGGACAGAGAACTAATAAGTGCAAAAAAGAAGTTAATAAGAAACAAGGTTTTCTCGCTCTCTCACCCCCAGACTGCAGTGCCAAACTTATAACTCAATTGCTCCAGGCTCTCAGATACAGCTTTGAGTGGGCTGCGAACTTCAAGATACACGATAAAAGCTACAGCAGTAGTTTCACTTACGCTTGCATAGTTGTGGTAGCAGTTTGAAAACTGAAGAGGTTCTCTTTTGGGAACCAGGTTCGTATGGGGACATCATCTGGAAGAGACAGAGCAAAACCTGAGAATCCAGCGGGCAGAGACATCATCCAAACAGCAAGACTTCCCAAGATCTTTCTCATAGTACTTTTCTTCAGCATCCTGCCCTGCACTAAACAGGAGAGTCTCCTCCTCCTCGTATATATGCACACTACCACCGAGTGTTTTGTAAATTTGTGCTAAGCCTTTTTATCAGGCTACTAATGAAGAATGAAAGCTCTGTCCTAAGCGTGGAAGATTAGAATAATCCAGGAATTACAGAAGAGACATTTAACAAGAAAAAAAATGGGAAAGAAACATTTTTCATTAAAAGCATTTTCCAGCCTCTGCCTTTTCCTTAGTACCATTAGTTTGAAATGTCCCATTCATCCAGTTCTTTCTGACATGGCCTCCCGTGGAAGACGAAAAGCATTCACCTTCCTCTCTTCACAACTGTAAGCCTGAGATAGACTCTCTTTTTCTACCATTGAAGTTTCAATAAAGCCCTCACACACCTGCTCCTGATGAACCGGCCTTCATGAGTTTTTCTGGTTTTAGAAGTCAAACCGCACATCAGCTATACAATCTGCAGATAACTCTGTCCTTACTTGGTCCCTTATGTTTGTAAACTGCCCCGCCTGAACCAACTGCGGATTATTTCCTAATTCCATTGCATTAGGACATCGCATCATCTTCACATAATGACCACTAAGACAAAAAGCAGGCAGCAAAGTCAGTCACTAATTATGTGTGTGGGATAGTGGTGACCAGAAGGAGGAATCTGACCAAGAAGCAGCTCTTACTGAGAACTCTCAGGCTGGAGTCAGTCAGGTGGGGAATCAGAGGCGTATTAAAATCCACTGACACAACACGTGTGAGATCTCAGTGGACTGGATCCCTGGGATTTGGGGCTACCTGATTTTTCATCTTGCTTCACTCCCAATTTGTGGCTTCTTTGCTTAATGCCTTGCCACATGTTGCTAATCATGTGTCTTGCTTCACTCATTCAAGTTTTAAGATCATTAGCAACTACATCTTAGCTGTATCTTAGTCATTAATATTCTGGCATTGTCAAGAGTATTTTTCTTATTCACTTTCATTGGCCAAAACCAAATCAAACCCTGCATGCCTACTGCAGACATAATTACTACGGATCAGACATCTTACCAAATGTTTTGTACAGATCATCATCTACTACAGACTGATCCTGCTGTTCCCTGAAAGTACAAGAAGTGGCTGCAATTACAGACCCAAAAAATGCTAAATGCATCTGGGGAGGCTTCCTTTGAAGTGAAGCTTCCAAGAAATCATACAGAAAGCTGTAACAGACACTCCTTCTCAGCTAACAGTTTATGTCAAGCCTTGTATAAAGGCACCCTAAAGAAATACGTATGTTAAATGAAAACTGCATTCTAGTATGCAAAATACTTATTATGAAGTTCCTATGTCTGCTCTCCTCCAAAAAACAGATAGAGAAGAAATGCAAAACAGCTCAGACTGTAAATGAATTACTTGTTTGAAGTCTCAAACCCACAAAAGTGGTGAAGGAGAAGTTGTACAAATTCCTTTTTAGCCAACAATTCTGTACAGACTTCTCAAGGACTATGCATCTCAAAGGACCGACAATCTCTATTTTACAGCTTTTAAGCCACTAGCTTTGATTCAAAGCAGAGCTTATGAACAACAGCTAATACCTTTATGAGGCTTTGCCTGGACAGTTGCTGGAAGCCTTCCCTCCTTTTCTCACAGACAGGAGTCCACATAGGAAAGATGTCACCCCCCTACCCACAGCACTCAATGGAGAATAAAGGATTTGTGATCCTTCAGAGGCGCCTCCTTACCAGCCAGAGGTAGAACAGTAGCAGAGAAGCACACAGCTGTGGACAAGGGAGCACAGCTCAGCTTCAGAGCTCATCCAGCTAATTAAAATTCAAATTATGAGTATGGCTATTTTGCTTCCGGAAGCAGGTAGCACGCCCCTTTTTGGCCAGGCAGAGCATCTTGTTCTCCTTTCTTGTTACCATCAACCGTGATGAAATAGTCAAGGAACCATGGGCCTGGGTAAGAGTGGAGGAACACCACCACCACGTTCAGCATCTCCAGCCACTTGCCAGGCTGCATGCAAATCTCAGCACCTCTGTCCATGAGTGGATGTGTTTGTATCAGATGCCAGGAGCAGCACAGGAGACAACAGCTTGTGCTTCTCTGAAATGGTGTTAGGCATCATAAACTCAGCATAAAAATCCATATTAAATTATGCCAATCTGGCCTAACTGCCGTGAGTATTGGGTTTGCAGCAATAACATGTCATGTAAATCCAAACAGAGAAAGCAGCACTGTAAAGTGAACTTCTGGGGAAATTAGTCTCTCTCTCTCGCCTCCATTCATCTCTGCTCTGTTTTCTCTCCTAGCCATGCATGAAGGACATTCCAAGAAATACTTCTTGCAACCGGCAGCAGTTGTGCCATTCAATTCTCGGTTTTTCTCTGAGTAACAACGCTTGCATAAAGAGCGCAAACGAGACCAAGCTGAGAAAACTTTCATTCCATGATGCCAGTGCTATGATGGGATTTGGTCTCAGAGGCGCAGCGCTGCTGTGCAGCCACACGTGCAAGCACTCCGAAGCTTGAGACAAGCACCGAGGGTAGCTGCTGCCTGCTTGTACGAAACACGAAATACCCATGGAGGCATCTGCAGGTTCAGCGCTGTCCACTTAGTTTCCATTTAAATAACTACTCCAATATATTTTCAGAAGGGCAATCTCCATTTCACATTGATAACTGTCCCTAACAAAAATTGCTGCCTACTTGAAAATACATATTATAAATCCCAAGGCCCAGAAACGGAATGTGGCATCTCTCTATAGCATTTGCTAGGACATGTTTACCAGCAGAGACGTTTAGCTCCAGCTATGAGGAGTTAAACTCTTCCATTAGTGATCTGGAGCTTTCCTTTGGTTTCTGTATCAAGGAACCTGCTTCAGTCCCACAGCGCAGAGCACAATTTTGATTTGTTAGGAAAGCTTTTAACATAGAACAGGAAATCTTCACTTTCTAAATTCAGTACACATCATGAGGCTGCAGCTGATTCAACTCAGCACCCTGATCTCCACAAGACTAAGCCCCTGGGGTTGGTGATCGCCATTCCTGAAAGGCTGGGACTGAAATGGCTTTCTTTTTCTCTCTTCCCACATATGGGTGTCATCATATGCAGAGCCATCATTTAGCAGGTAAAACACCGTTAATCATAAAACCATAAAAGGTTTCCATACAGGAAAACTTTTCTTGCTCCTTTTCTTGCATTTAAGCAATAAAAACAATAAAGTCTAAATTTGCACATGTAGTGTTTGATGCGAAGGCCAAAAATCACAGGGAGCAAACAGAGAAACAATGCTTAAAAACTATGTACAGGAATTAGCGGGACTGTAGGTGTTCTGCACACTTGATAGTCAATTATTTTCTAATTATTATTCTTTAGTATTAGTCCACGTATTAATTTAGTCACAGGATTTCAAGCATCTAGGCATGAAAACATGGTCGAGAACTCAACCTTTCTGTGATTTTGCCTCCAGTAAATATCACTATGGTATTTACTAGAAAACTATGAACCCAGGAAAGATGTACAGTTTGATCTCTACAGTCCTTATACTCAATTTATTTTCAAGGAGAAAACCTTGGCCTTTCCTGGCTGGACACTCTGTTCTAAAAGCCTTGATGTGTATTTACAAAAAAAATCAGACAAATTAGGTCAGACTCTCTGCCAGCCACACATAGAGCTGACAGGCAAAGATGGACTGCGTACTAGCTTATAATTCAAAGCACAGAGATTGTGACATCTATTTGATTAATAGTTAAGTTTTTAAAGACAATCAGGAATTTTTTAATGCAATTGAATAATTACAAGCCCTATTCCCTGAAAACATTGAGCAAATCGATAGCGAGTGGGGAATAAAGTCCAATATCATGTTATTTGCTAGTATTTATGGAAAGACCGTGAGGTGGCACTACATGAGGGACCCTGCTATGCTGCTTCCAGCCACACAGACAAGCATTTCAGGGATGCACCAACGTACAGAACACGGAACCTGAGCTGAGCTGAGGCTCCCTCTGAGCACCCCGGTACGTTCACAAAGACTTCCCCTGCCTCAGCCCCAGAATGAGGCAGAGGGGGTCCCGCTCTGAACTGCCTCCTGGATGAGCATAAATGCAGGTGCTTTGACACAGCCCCTCCTCTCTTGCTCTTCCTTCAACAGAAAGGGAGCCCACAGAGATCACCCTCACTAAGCTACGTGAAGCTGTCATGAAAACCACCCAGGTCATCTGCTGCTTATACGCTAGAAACGGAGACAATGGAGCTTGGACGAGCTGGCCTCAAACTGAGCTCAGCTTATTTCAAACTCCTCCTTTGACAATCCCTTTCCACGGACGCTAGCGCAAGGTACCAGCAAGGCGCCGAAGGGGAAACACTACGGGGCCCAACTTGAGGCACACGGCAACGAAACGTCCATGCTGGGATGAGATGGGTGTCACCCTTCACCCCTGTGTCAATGAGTCCCTTTGTGTCCTTCCAGCACCCAGCACTCACCCTTACTTACCAGACACTCGATCGACACTATACATCCTCTCCAGCCTTTTTCTGTGCCACCCAGTCTCACCGGATTGATGCTGCTCCAGGTCAAAGGAATGCTGGGAAGGGGCAGCCAGACGGGTGCAGTTTGAGCACTCCTTGGAGCCCTGCCGGCTGCCTGGCCAGCCCTTGCAATGCCTGCTAACTCCGTGAGAGCCGCCAGCGCTGTGCACTTGGTGGCCGTGGTGGCATTCCTCTTGGGCAGCCCCCTTCATCACCACCAGTTCCATACTTTCATTCTCATGGTCCGACAGCATCGGCCTCTCGCCGGAGATAGTGTAGACTCGTGGCTTCGGTCCCTCGCTTGGCATCTTTTCTGCCTGCTCCTCGGAGAAGCTCCTCTCAAACTTGCCGTCTGAGATGACGGAGAGCCTGCGCTTGTTCTGTGCCGCCTGCTGCATCTCAGGGGAGTCCTCCTGTCCAATGTAGGAGTCTGCTAACAGGTGATCTGAAACAAATGGCACACTTTCCTTAAAACCAGAGCACCCCAGACACCAACAAATTCAGGAGACTCTTTGTTACTGCTGCAGAAAGGGGAAGGGGGAGAGAGATACAGAAGGTTCCCCCAGGAACCTTTTCAGATGAATGCATGCCCATAGCCTTCTAAACCTCCAGAGCTGGTACTGAAATGAGAGATATTTCTCACAAATGCACCCAATATTTTAAGCATGTGTGGCCACCAACCAAGGCTAGAAGCAAATGCAGGTCTCACTGCACAGCCTGAAAACGCTTACGTGCAAAACAGCCCTTGTCCAGCTGCGCAGTTCTGTCTGCTTCAGCGGCTTTAGCCACGCAAGGGCTACTGAGCTGGCGAAAGTCTGCAGGACAAGGACCAGCACCAACTTCTCTAAGAAGGGACAAACTCTGAATGTTTTGTGCACCAAGTTACTACTTTTTAGAAAAAAGGAAAAGGGGAAAACCACCACGGTTTGGTTCCCCCCCACGCCCGATTTTCTGCCAATTGGTTCGACATGAAAGAAATGCAAAAAGACTGCAGCTGACAGCTGCAACCCAGCGTCCCGCTCTCTGCGGCACCGCTGGCTAGCAGGCCTCATCATGTGTGCAGATGGCCGCAGCACAGCCTGCGGAAGCTGTCCTGAAGGAAAATGCAGCCGCTCCCTTTGTAGGGTAGGAAGATCGAAAGGAGAGAGGCCCATGAGTGCAACTATCTTTGGAGCCCACACGCTGGATGAAGTGCCAGGAAATCTCAGCATTTCCATGGCAATTCCATGCATGAACCCAACAGTAGCTCCCACCCACCTGCTAATCCTTTTTTCAAGTGGCTGTTAATTACCTCTTACGCTTCCCATCTGAAGGGAAGCAGCTAGGGGACTGCTAAAAAGGCTCAGCAGGGAATGCATTATTCATGTGACTACTACCCCAGAAAAAATAAAATCATTAGTGTCCAGCACAGGCAGCACATTTTAAACAGAGGCAGAAAGCAAAGCCAAGCCTTTACTTCACTAGATACTTAATGAACATCTTTCCTTTAGCTACTGAGCCATGGCCTGGAAGAACTCAGCAACAATCTGAGGCTTGGCTACCCTTTAGCTGGCCATGAACAGAGGAAGGAGGAAGAGACCTATCGCAGGACGAGTCTGATGTTGTATGTGTGCAACATGGACCTTTCACTGCTGCCACATTCTGCTTCCCATGAAGTGCTCTTGCGCCCCTCTTCCTTGTGCCCTTGGGAAGAGCCTTCCCAAGCTGAGGACGTACACTTTCAGCTTCTGAATCTGAAGCCCATCCTGGATTGTGCTCACATTGCCAAGGGCCTCTCCCCTTGCTCTGTTTGCAGCCGAGACTGAACTGAATTTAGCTGGTACTGGTACAGTGTGTCACCCTTATCTCATTTTGCTGCTTCAGATACAACGTCCTCCAGCACCAGTAGGAGATAAATACATCTCTGGCCGCTCTGCTCAAGAAGTGACTGTCAGGACCGTTCAGGCTGACACAACTCAGGTTCGTTTCACTTGTCTCCTAATGAGACCTCACAGTCTCCAGATACTGTAGCTGGCAGTGTGTGACTCCTTGAGCTGACCAGGAGAAGAAGCCTGTAGGAGTCCTAAAGAAAGAGCTATGTCTCTTGAATCTACAGCTGATGCTGTCTTTCCAGACTTCACATGAAGTCCAAAATGCATGCCTAGGTGTAGCGAGGAGTCCTGCACCTCACTGATACTGTCCAGGTAAAATATGAAAAGTGGGCAGTGGTCTACTTCACCCATGGTCTCCTGCATATCGGCACCTCCCTCCAGGAGGAGAGCCTGATGGACTACAAGGGCCACCACCAGAACAACTGCAAGCCATTCAAGTGGAAGAAGCTGCTCCACCAGCTGTCATTCAACAGCTTGTCCACTGAGTCCTACCAGCTGCAGGATACGGTGTCATGGACCAACCAGTGCCAAAAGTGTTCACAGGCTCCAAATTCTCTCCAACCACTTGTCACCCCTCAAGAGGCAACAGGCCACCACATTTGTTCTCCAGCAACTCAGACTCCCTCCAGTTCCAAGACTAACTCTAGAGTGGGCAGGTCTTGGGAAAACACCACCAAATGACTCTTCAAGATCGGCCAAGAGCTGTGCTGGCTAGTAGTGCCAAGCACACCATTTTTTAAATTAAAAACAAAGGCCAGTTCTAAGTACTCGTCTCAACTTGTCAAACTTACTAATCTGTGTGGGCACAATGATGCTACATATTTCTTAAGACACCACAAAATAGTGGCTGACAGCTGCCCCTGTTCCTCCTGAAATGAATATTTCTATGGAAGACGTATAGCCTCAACAGAGCAAACACACAGGATTGTGCACCTTTACCCACACACTGACAGCACCGCAATTCAGAGATCTGAGAAATTCTGAGCTCTGGTATCTGTGGATAAATGGAAAAATGAAGTGCCCAAAGTATAGTATGTCTGAAAATGCTGATGATCACAAGTGCAGAGAGACCAATTCCAGTCTCTGTTTTATAAGCATTGAGGTCTGTTCAGCCCCATAAAATTTACAGACATGTAAGTGGGACATGACTGGTTTCAAGTAAGAGTCAATTTTTTACTGAAATCATGGCAGAGTTACAATTCTCGACTGGATATATCTGACATATACTACCTGTTTGATCTAGCATGCAAAATGCAAGGATAATCCTTTCTTCCTACCTTACTCGTCCCTTACTCAAGGTATCTAGGAGTTTTCATGGTCTACACTACAAAGGCCTGTCACCACACCAATATGCTTTCTCTTTGTCAAACAATTGGATAATCATTTCTTTTCATTCAATTTAGCACCTTCAGTAACTACACATTGGAGAAGCAACTTCATATGCAAACCGAATGTGAAGCTTTATTCAAGTCTTCTAGTTAGTAAAGAATTTATCTACAGAAAAAAATTAGTATGGAAGGAAAAGAGATTCAAACATCCTTCATAATGAATTATTGGCGCCTAAAAACGAACCTGCACCATTTCAGGGAGCAAGTCTGCGCTAGCATTCACACACGTGTTCACGTACACCAGCAGCCCGTTACCAGTTGACCAGTTCCCTTGTCTGTGCTTGCAGTGAAGTGGATTCAGGTGCCAAAGCACTGCACCTGCTTCCACTATGGCATTTTAGGTTAATAGTTTGCTTCTGTTAGGAAAGAAGCTGGTCCAGAAATCAATGCTGAATTAAATCTGAGCCACAGGGATGTTCAGTGAAGAGAACCAAGAAAGAGTAACAGGGGACTTCAGCAGTAACTGGATTTGCCTTCTAAGAGTCAGCTGAAGCAGACTGCTGTTAACACCCTCTGCCTGGTTACTGCTGCTCCATTTCATTTCGTTTTCACATGGCTCTTGCCACCTCTCCCACAACCAGCTGCTCCATCAAACCGCCACGCCAGCCCAGGACAGCGTGACTTGGGAAGCCTGGCACAGCGCCATCCTCTCCAGCCATCCTCTCCATCCTCTCCATGAAGCTGACCAGGTAACAATTCTGCTCTCCCACTTGCTTTCATCAGCAACACCTTTGTCTCACACAGCTGCAAAGCTACCTTGGAGCAGACAAATCAGGTTCCTCAAACGGATTTCTTTCCATCTAGGTTTGTGCTCTACATGGATTTATTGTGCCTGAGATACTGAACAGCAAGATGAAGGGAAGAGGACCAATGTGTAGATCGTGTGTCTGTTGGTAACAGAAACATCCCAATCATGTCTTCATCACTGCCCTGTCTACCTGGGCTAAGTCTAACAGCCTGTCCTGAGCCTGGGGGCTCGACAGGCCAGTCCCAAGGGCCGATCCACTTCTCACTCCCCTTCTTATTTACTTGAACACGTCTCTGGCTTCACTTGCTCCTCTCTGATACTTCTTTCTTCACCTTCCATGCAACACTGCCCAACACAGTCATTAAGGAATGCGTATCACCAAAGGCATGACCACCGACAGCAATGATAATCTGTACCGGTTAATTTGACGTATCTTGGGAAAGAAAGAATCCACGTTCTCAGTACATGTAGTTCCTGGTAATTAGGCACTTACTACTATTAGATACTTACAATAATCCTTTCTCATCCAGTAACTAACTTGAGCACTAGCTCTGACCCAGGTAACTAAGGAAAGGACTTTCACATTTTCTTCCGCTGTCATGAAGTTTCTCGAGAGGAGGTAACATGCTGGGATAAGCCTCAGCTGACTGATGCCCATTCACAGCAGTGGAGGGACTCACCGAGCCAAAATCTTATCTGATGCAGACTGCCTTGTAACCCCATGGGATGAGAAGTTTATAAATCAAAGCAGAATATAGCCACAAGGCATAGAAAGAAGCTTAAAAAAAAAGAAGTCCCAAATTTATTATTGTATTTAGCAGCCAAACTGATGATTAAAGCACCTTAGATTTAAAACCTCAGCTCCAGCATCAGAAGCAAAGTGGCAAAGGGCAATCCAGATAAACCCTATTAAAAAACGATCTGTCATCTCAGAAAAATAAATTTCAGAAAAAGAGTTCTCTCTGTCCTGCTCCATCTCAGCTGGACCTCTCTGGACCTGATGTTTATGGTACCAACTTTAAATGAAAGAACTGTCTCGGCCACTGAAGATGAATGGAAAGACTTTAGGTTTACATTATACGGACTTAGAGCATTGTTCGTAGTAGGAGGAATGAAGTTAATGCTTTTTTTACTTTACACCAGGAGGAGTCCAGGTGATATCCTCAATGACGACAGCAGACAGGTCACTGGTTACAGCCCAGGGCATTCCGAAAACAGTAACATCTTTTCAAACAGCACAGCTGAACAGTTTCTCTTGCAATTTCAGTTCTGAGATGTCCCGTATGCCTGCCACTGACCCTCAGGTGTGCTAAGAGGCCATCAGGTCCTGTTCTCCTCTGCTCCTTCTCTGAGCATGCATCGGAGCCATAATGCCAAGCTCCCTACCATGTCAGCTCTGTCCTTCCCAATGCCAACGTACCGCAACGTGACCCCGCCAGCACAGGGCTCCTGCCTCCAGAGACAGGCTGGCAGCCGACCTCGCAGGTCTGCAGGGTTGAAACGTAGTCAAGAAATAGGCATGGTAAAACCCAGGAAATTTGTTCAAAATATTGAAGCATGAGGAAGGAAGATAAGAATGGAGATACAACAATTGAAAAAAGGTCACAGTGGCATTTCAGCCGCGCAGCTGCTTCAGAGTCAAGCGAGCGAATGACATGCACAACGCTCGCTATGGGATTACCCGAAGCCTGACCAAGCCAGCCCCGCCGTGACTTTATCGGGCACCCTGACCCTACCGCTCCCGAGGAAGGAACGTCACACGCTTCTCTGCTCAGCCACAGAGAAAAGGCAAGGGCCGCTTCAGTAAGGGAGCTGCTCTGCTCACTTAACTACGACAAAATGGTTCCAATTAGTCTCCTGCGCTGAAATGGGCCTAACAACAAACAAACGGAAGACACTGTCAACATTATGCCTCACAGATGAGTAACCTTTTAGTCTGGCCTGTAACATTAATGTGAATAGATGAAATTGTTACTGTGAGACACGACCCAAAGGAGCAAGTGGCAGCTCCACCATGGGCCTTAGCATTTCCATGGTAACACTGTGACCTACGTTTTTATTCACTTTACAAGCAAACAATATATTCCATGGCAAGTTTTAAGATACACCCACACCATACCTGTGCTGGCCGATCCTGGAAGCAGCCTGAAACCCTCGGAGATGAGATTTCACATCCCTGCTCTGCCCTGAACTCAGGCTGCCAACAAACCCCTCCGGAGCATGGGCTCTTTCTACAAAGGCCACCTCCACTGCTCAAGGCCAGCCACACCACGTCAGCACCGGGATACAGCGAGAGCTGGGCCAGATGCGCTGCTGGGGACCATCCTAGGGACAGGGAAACATCCTCCAGGGAAAAAGGCAGACTCGCTGCTTACCCTGAATCAGGCTCCACTGGCAGCTCCACAGTTTGAACATCGGCAAATCGAAGGTTCCTCTTAAAGCATTGTATAGCTGCAGCCTTACTTCATGGCTTCATAAAAACCACAGCTTGCAGGCCACTTGCTTGGACTGAAGCACCTGCAAACCTCACGCTGGAGTTTCTCAAGCCCCATGTCAGTTCCTGGCAGTGTCAGGAACCTCCTCTGTTGCATGGCTGCTGCCCTCCACACGCACTCACACCCCTTCTTCTGAAGTGGCAGAAGCCCAGGGTGCAAACACAAGTAGTTGCGTCAGTGCAGTCTCTGCACGTGGCACAGGAGCTTCAGCAAACGCGTTTGCTACCCATTGCTGTTTGGCTTGGGGAAGCTCACAGGTGCCCTCCTCTCTTTACACACTCAGTGTTTTCACTGATGGCTGAAACGTCATGCAAAAACAAAGGAAAAAAAGTGAAGATGACTTCTTTTGAGCTTAAAAAGAAGCTTCTTCCAGTTTTAGGTAACTATCCCCTTTGGTTTGTACTGATGCAAGCCAGTCAAAGTAGCCTTCCTGTTTCTGCAATAACCACAGACCTGCTAGGCAGCTCTGGCCCAAGGCTCATCATCCCTGCAGCACCAAGCACACCTTATATACTTGCGAGGATCTTTCCCTCTCTCGTTTCCAGAGCCTTTCACACGCAGCTTGCCCAGAGCAGCCAGCCTGCAGCAGGCAGATCGGCACCGCACCCTACAGCGACAGCCCCAGCACTCCAGCAGCAGCAGTAGCTGCCCTCCAAATAACCGAGCAAAACAGAAACTGCCTGATAAAGAAGTATCAGGAAAAAATCCAGCATAACCCCCTTCCTCTCCTCAGCACAGGATCCTTGTGTCTGAATCCCATCTCACCGGGATGCATCACTGCTCCCCCAGAGAGGAGGAAGTTTCTCAAGCGCTCCACTTGCTGTCATTTTTAATTTCACTGCCCCATGCCCTCGGTATCTTTTTCCTCTCATAGTTCCAGTACATGCAGATAAAGAAATCTAAAGCAGCATCTCAGTGTGGGGCCTCTGACATCTAAAGCTGGGAGAAAGGGACTGTGGGAATGTCCAAAACTCTATCCCACAAGCACTGGTGAGACTCTAAGTGATTCTTTCTTCTACATTTTGCTCTCTGCAGCCTTTTTACACTTCCTTTTCACAACATTTCAATCCTTTTCCCTGTCTTTCTTCTAGGTCTGTCCCAAGGGACACCCACTCCTACACTAAAACCATGCCACAGACAAGATGGAAAGTCTTTGGAAGGTACCAGAAAGCTACAAGAGTCAGCCAGGACTCTGGCAACAGCCTTGTAATCAGAATGAATGCTGAACATGGGAGAGTGCCCTTCTTGGGAACCTTCCCAGACCTTCAGCCTGCGTGAATAAGCCAGCAAGGAACAGAGGCAGGAAGAGAGCAGGAGATGCATTACCACCTCAGCACCAGCTCCTTTAACAGATCCATGTCCTGCCAGCTGCAGCAGACTCCAACCCTCCCTTTTCTCTAATTCTTCAGAATATCTTAAAGATCAGGAGAAAAAAATCTGAGTGATCCCAAGGGGACAATCCCTTCATTCTCTGCCAACAACTCATACCCCGTCAGCAGGCAGCTTCCCTGTTCCAAAAGGGAAACAAAGAGAAGAAAAATCTGTATTGCCATTCACCCCTCCTGTAACCTCGCAGAACATGGTCAGACCACTCTGAGCCAAGAAATAGAGGAGAGATAAACGCACCCGCCAAGTCACCTGTAAAAACCTTCCCCAGAATAAGACATCAAAGAGTTGCATAGGGATAGTGACACAATATTTCTAAGCCACGAAATTCTCAGGTCTCGCATCAGGAAGAATCTCCCTCCCCTCACCTTTTTCTCACTACATTACACCCTGCAGTACCCCGCAATCGCCTTTACCTCTTACTGATGTTCAATTCCATACCCATTGCCCTAGCGAAGGAAGCGAAGCATGGACAGACTGCAATTTTATTGAAAACAGAAGGTGAACAAAGCCTTGCAAATAATTCACCCCTCATTAAAATGCTCAGTCATGGCAGCTGGCTCATCCTGCCGATATACAACGCCTCTGTAGTTCTTCATTACCACTCCCCAGTTTCTCAAAGCCATTCTGCCACACACACACACAAGCTCTCCAGAGGAGCCACCAGAAATAGACTCCGGGGTGTAAAAGTTACCACCAAAGAATAAGCTCTTTGATCAGTTGTGGAATGTGAAGTAAGAGGTGGGATGCAAAAGCCGTTATACCACCTCCTTTCCTTGGAGTCCAGGGACTCTAAAGATAAAAAAGTCAAACCAAAATGGACGATCCTCAGAGAACAAAGTGCAGCAGAAATGGAGTAAGTTGGGACAGTCCCTGCACACTTGGCATCTCCGTCCAGATGGTGGGTCTCCTGCGTCTGCCTGGGGACTTACAGAGCTCCACCCTTCTGCCGAGGAGTTGAATTAGCAGGTAAAGCAGCAAAAGAACCAGCATCCCAAGGATTCACACCCACCTCATTTTCTGCATGAGGATTGTTCTCTGCAGGGAGAGAGGAGGATTCTAGCTCCTGGATCCACAGAAGAGGAGGATCCTGCCCTTCCCTCCTCCATTTACGCCTCCACTGTCCCACTGATGGCTCTGCCACCTTCCTGCTCCTCAAAGACCACAACCCTTTTCCCTCACTGCATTCATCAATGACTTTAAACCTTTCTTAAACCTTTTTTTTCTGGACTGTAAACTATTGAAGTCAAGGCCTGCCTCCTTCCATTCACATTTAGGCTAGAGCCTTAATCCCAGCTGCAGTCTGCTGGCAGTGCAGGGAGCACCCACATGTACAGCTGGGGTTATTACAGCGGAAAGCAGGCCTATCCCACCAGGTAAAGACACGCATGGTGAAAGCCCAGAGTGCTATGAACAGAGACATACATGCGCCGAGGACTCAACTCTTCAGTGTGCTGGGCTTTCTGGAACTAAGCCACCAACACACGCAAGTAGGAATTTAACTACAGGATATGGTGGGCTTGTACAGCCGTAACACGGCCTCTCCCTGCTCTCTTCAGCCAAGCTGATGAGTTGGAGCAGATTCAGGTACTTCTATATATGTGCCACATCTTCAACTTATGTAGAAGAGACCCTTCATTTGTTTCACTGGAGTCACTGGATGAAAGCTAATCATACAGCTTAAGCGCTCTGCTGAGCCAAAGGTGAAGCGTTCAGAAAGCTGCAAAAGCGGTACTGAGATACACAGAATTTCTGCAGGAAGTAAGGAGTTATTGGACTCTATTATTGGACTACTGGGACAAACAAAAGGGAGCCAAATTTTCTACTCTCAATATTTTTATAGGATAGGAACCTTCCTACCACAGTTATTTATAAAGAAATGTTACAGATTGTGTTAAATTATACACTGCAGAATTTCAAAAGATGACTTAAAAAATGATGATTCTTTTTTTCCCTCTTCTATAAACATTTAGAGTAATTTCTAGGGAACTTTATTTATTTCCAAGTCAATATTTAAGGATCCCATAAGGATTGTGGTATATCCATGTGTACCTCTCGCTGCTTGATTCTTACCTGCGGCAACTAAATTCACCTGGATTCAAATACGATCTCAAGCCTGATACACCAAGGGGGCAGCGGGTATGAGAAGGCTTCCCTGGAGAGCTTACTGATATGTTACAAGCACAGGGAGGGCTTAAGCGCTGGTCTGGGGAGCCTGACAGTGGCGCATTATCCAGAAGTCACATCAGCTCCATTCCCGTGTTCTCCTCATCTACAGTCAGAGAGAGGAACGAGCAACGAGGAGCACCCATAAGGCCAAGTAAAACAACAGCTTTGTAACTGCGCATCAGAGAGGCTCCTACTCCTTGGCTTTGACCAGGGCTCCCCAGGTCTCAGGCACCCAAACAGATCTGCCGTTTCTCCTCACCTCCATCAGAGATTCTCTCTCTGGCCTGAATGTGACCCCACAGGCACTACGAGGGCAATACAAAGTGAGCAGGAGACAACACTTCTCCCTGTTGGAAACTACTGCAGAAAAGGACCAGCAAACAGAAGCAGCTGTAAAAGTGATCATGATAAAGGATGCTTTTGCCATCCCGGGAAGCCTCCTCAGACCTGCCCGGCCTGTCTCTGCACTGTCTGTCCAACCCCTTCCTTCCCTCTGCCTCACAGACGCTTCGTCTCAGCTGCATTAAACCCCAGCCGTCTTCTATCCTTCCCTTCCTACCACCATGGGTTGTTCTTAGAGCAAATATTGTAAGTAATGTGTCACTGGAGTTTCTCATGCCTGAAAAAAATCAAAGAAAACTGCAGTGCATTGTTTTAAAGCCCTTCCATTCACAAAGTTAGCACAATTCAGCCAAGGACGACTTGAAGGTCATTAGAACAGATCCGAGAAGAAAGGCAGGGACTTATTCAGCTGGCTGTCAAAGACTAGTGTGATTGGGCTTGCTCTTTAAGCAAGAGGCATTTTCTGCCTGTACAGGTTTAAACACACACACTTACAGTTTACATACATCACTCTACATTACATTCTATTTAATAACTTTATCCCCTGCAAAACAGTTCAACGCTACCCAACAATCTGCTACTTGTTCACACAAGATTTTCTGTGGATTCCACAGGATTTTCTACAGGTTTTGTAATGAATTTATTGTCTGCAAAATGTTTTCTTTCCTCAGCGAGAAGACACAGCCCTGTTAGAAGTCAAGTGAGCTGCTCTTGTGCTCTCTTGCCCATCAAGCAGAACTTGTCATAAGCTGACAGGGACAATATCTGCATCTAAAAAAATTAACACATTAGCTAGCACATGCTGGTGTCCTCCACTAGACAAAGCAATTCTCATTTTAACCCCTGTTGAAGCAAACCCTGGGAATAAATCCAGAGGTTACCTTTGCCAGCAAAGACAGATTGCTGCACATTCACTTAAGCACTTAACACACTGTAACTCACCCTTTTTTATTCCCCAGTGAAAGCAAGACCTAGGAGTGACAAACCAGTGCAGAAGCCTTGTGCAGTACAGTCTTTCACTTCCCAGCTGAAACTTCTTCCAAGGACATCAGCTCTATGGGTGAATTTATGACAGGGCACTTGTCCACTAACACTGAACTTGTCCCCACAGCCCACCCAACCCCTGAGTCACCACACTGCCTTTTCTCCTCAAGGGCTTCACAGATCTAGAGGGCGACTCCTCCTGCCTCTCTGCTGCTGAGATCTCACACTAACCCTTTAGATGATAAATAAATGCACTTTTATTCTAAGGCCTATTAATAAATAGGTGCATGCACACACAGATATAAACAAGGTATGTCAATTCTCTTACCTGAGCCGTTTCTACCTTCGGGATGGTTTTGTGAAAGATATTCTCCAAAAGCCCTTGCCGCTCTGCATATCCAAGCATCACAGAAAGCAGCGCAGGAGAGAAAGAAAGAGATGAGTAATGGTTAAAGGCCAAGGAAAGAAGGATCAGTTCAATACACTGCTGTTTTGCTGCAGCTGCCCTTCCCTCATCTTCAGGTGACACCAATTTAAACATGCTGCAATAGCAGTGGGGGCTTCTTGGTTAACACACCTCAGTTTTCCCCAGCCAAAGGGGAAAAGTGAGTTGGACTACAAGCCCAGGTCTATTTTAGTCTTTAGCTTCTCTGTTAAAACTGAAAAAAATTGAAATGCACCTGCATTAAACTTGTTTCTGTGATGCACATAGGAACTGGATCACTGTCTCTAACCACCCTGACCTAAACCCCTTCCGGCAGCCCAGGGAAGAAGGTATCTCCACCCCAGTCCCAACCACCACCCCAGCCTTCTACTCTGGTTCTGAATGCTCCTATCTGTGAGCTATCACAGCTTAGACGTTAATGCTAATACCCATTTTACCCACCTTAACCCTAAGTTCTCAAGCACCACCTATGTCAGCATTTGGATTACTGGACAACCTTATTTGAGAGACCCCCACAACACGCCACAAAAGCAGTTCCTGGTTCTCTGATGGATTCAGGTCCCGTGGATGACTGAGATTTTCCTGAAATATATTGAGAATCAAGCAGGCAGGGTGAGCTCAACCCTTATCACACATCAAGGCCTACATACGAGAGCAAATCTATGAATATTCCAACCACGGAAAAGCTTTCTGCTTTCAACCCACTCAGGAAAGGAACCCTTGGTCAAGGCGTGCATTCCCTGGTATATAGTAAATACAATCTCCAGTCTCCTATTGCCAGGACATTTGTAACATCCTGCTGCTGTGCTTGTTCTCCTGCACCCAACAGACCTGTGACTGAAGAGAGCTAATCCCAGCTTTTCCCCAGCCATCCATTTTCCCCAGGTTTGTAGAACAATCTCTCCAAGGTCTGCAGCATCACAATCAGGCTGATATTTGCTAATGGACAGTCTAGGGTGGAGGCTCACAAACAATGAGATGAAACAACCACCTACCTCCTGGCCAGCCAAGGCAACAAAACCCAGCAGCCAAGCACTCTCAGCCTGCAAGCACACCAGCATCTCTTGGGGGAGGAGACGAAGACTTGCTGCAATAGGGAAGACTCTCCATACCAAAGCATCACATCCACTGTCCTCTTCCTTCAGAGGTGCTCAACCTCAGAACACCCCTCTCCAGTTCAAGCTGCCACAAAAGGCCACGCTCATAACAGCCATTAATCATCTAAATGGAAAATGGCTTTGACCTCCAGAACGACCTTCTGCTTTGCTTCGCGATAGAGCAGCATATCCCAACCTGTGTAGCCAGGATTTTCCCCCACTGCTTTTATACACCTCCTCCCAAAAGGGAGAAGATTAACAAAGCTACAATATACCTCCCAGAGCGACTAGAGCTGGAAGGAGTGGGAAGTCCATTTGTCATCCACAGCCAGCAACAGGGGATAGATATGAACGATGAAGAAAGAGTAATTTAATCTCCCTGGAACTAAATTTCAGCACAGCCAAATGCAAAATGCTTTGGAGCAGCACAGCTGGAGCTGTGCAAGAAGCAAGGTTTAACCTTCTGCATCATTCCAGGTTAACATACAGTGCTGAGGTTTTTTTCTGTTTCCAGATTCTTGCCTGTCGAGTGCCAGGCTGTACCTTTAGACACTAGCATGGGATGGCAGTTGCCCAAACTGTCTTCCTCGATGCCTAAGCACCCCCAGAGATGGTCACGCAGAGGCTCTGTCACATGGGGGAGCTGTACAATTAGCACGCAATCCCCACTATGAAGAACAAAGGGATGACCATCATGGTCCACCCATTCAGGAGGACAAGCGGCTCATGGATGTTCCTTGCACCCACTACCTTTCTGCAAAAAGCAGGACTTGGTCCTAGGGCAACACACACATGTAAAGTTGGGAGCTGGAGTGTGGCAACTTCAGGGAAGTGGTTGAGTCACCATCCCTGGAGGTGTTTAAAAGACATGCAGATGTGGTGCTTAGGGACATGGTTTAGTGGTGGACTTGGCAGTATTAGGTGGACAGTTAGACTCGATAATCTTAAGGGTCTTTTCCAATCTAAATGATTCTATGATTCTAACATCAGGCTATGCAGTTGCAAGAGCACTCCTGAGCTACTGCTGCACTCCACCTTAGAGGTGGTTAAGGCACAACCAAAGCCACAGCTGATCTCACGTAGCACTGGCAACAGCCCCGCTTTGAGCAGTTGGCTGGGCTCGAGACTTCCAAGATCTCTTCCACCAAGACTTCTGGGACTCCAAGGTTTCCCATGGAAATGTCTGTCCTTGCAAGGCATCATCAACACCATTCACAAACAGGGCACTTACACCCTTGGGAAAGGCTTTGAAGCTTCTCTTGTGCATCAGCAGTCATTCTATGTAGAAAAAATAACGAGTATGTTCTTAGGTAAATTATCAGTGAGAGAACATGGTGATTTACACAAAAAATGATGAAATACAATGATAAAATTTAGTCTGTAACTAGTTCAAAAGCTCCAAGAGCATGTTAGTCCATCTATCATTCTCTCCATTCAACTCGCTGCCAATGCCCAAAGCTGATCTGTCTGCCTTAAAATCTGAACCAACGCTTCACCCTTAGCTTGCAAACCACAGGCTCAAAAAATTAGTACCAAGCACTTCCCAAGACCCAAACTGCAAATGGCTAACATGGAGCCAGAGAGAAGCACTGCCACCCTCCACCCCACCTTGCTCCACGGTCAAAATAGTGTCACGTAGAATAAGAGCCTGAGTTTAAAGGTGCTCTTTAAACTCTCCTGTTTCCCCAAGCAGATGAGGCAGGATGGTAAAATCCCAAGTGCCAGAGCTCGCAGAGAACAGGCGATACCCAGACCTCTCCTCGCAGGTCAGAAGCACGGTCAAGAAGCACAGAGCTATTCGAAAACATTGCTGCCCGGCCCAGGCTGAACTTGCAGTTCTGTCACTACTCTTCCGCTTCCACTGCTCTCAGACACCGCAGGCCAACCTAAGAGCAAATGAATGCGGATGCTTGATCACAGTTATCTAGCGACAGCTAATAAGGCAATGATGCCTGCACAGTACAATGTGCATCGGGGGTTTTCCAGCCAATTACACTGCAAACTTCAGACTAATTTTTTTGCCTATTATCTCAGTGGTTCCCTTCTACATTCCTGCTCCCAAGTGCCACCGGCTTCTCGTTGGCTGTGCCTCAGCTGATCTCCCACAGATGTCTGCATGTGCCCTTTGCCAAGGGGACTCTGCTAGCTCCTTATGCCTCGTCTCCCCTTGCCAAGCCTTTTGTGTTCCTTCGCTGCCCTCACTGTGCTCACTGTCACCACAGTTTACCAGCATCTGCCCATACCGTTAACATGCCATTTACCCCCACTCCTTGGCTACCCACTGACTCGATCAAAATAAAGTCAGAGCAAAATTCAAACAGATGGTAGCTGCTCTGTTCATCCCATTCTTTTCTATTTCTTTTATGAACACGCTGTATTAATACAAGTCACACAATCGTACTTTTCTCTCAGCTCAGTTTTGCCTCCACTATCACAGCCAACGTAGTTCAAGTCCCATCAAGCCTTCTGATGGCATTGGACAGAAAACCCTTCAGCTGGGCTCAGAGTAGAGACAACTCAGGATAATTTAACCGGCAAGAGATAAAAAAGGAAACTTGTTTCACATAAATGAGATGAAGTACAAGGTGCCTTACAGATACATGGGCCAATGAGCTATAACCCTGAGTGTATGAAACTGCAAAAGCTGCATACAAATGAGCAGGTAGTACTGAGAGGTAATCAGCTGATGACATGACAAGTTTAGCCCTGACTCATCTAGAGAGAGGTTTTCATTTTAGTAGCAGATCAGACCTGCATGTTACGCAGTCAGCACAGCTTGATCTAACAAAAGGACATCAACCAGGGACCATAACCTTGGTACGCTGCGCTACTGAGTCTAACCAGTAAAGACAAGACTGCCATTGCCTCAGAGAAAACATCGCCATCTTCTCCGGCTTCTTCTCCATCAGAATGACTTCAAGAGCGCGGAGGGTGGGATGGGGTAGCACAACACAGGCAGCAAATGCAGCTGCCCTTCTGAGGGCATTTTTCAGTACTTGCTGTGCATTAGATGTCAAAGCTGGACTCAGGTCTGGAAGAGAAACTGACTGAGATTTTGTGAAGAAGCATAGATTGTCTAGACATACATTTGCTAGGAGGAAAGCCGCCAAATAACAAAGATCTCAATTACAACGTAATGAGCATGCCTCTGAAATAATCACATCAACAGGATAAAAAGGGCCATGATGCATACTAGCAGCTATGAGAAATTGATGCACACAAATTTATGCAATCCACCAAACTGACACTGAACTGAGTGAAGAAGTGTGTATTGAAACATTCAAGACCTGAGATAACTCCATTTAGAGCATAGCAGCAAGCTAAGCAAAACCTGGACTATTCAGGAGTATTACATAGAAAAATAAAGAACACCCACCACCTTCTCATGTTCCTTCAGAAGTAAAGCCCAGAGGAACTGCAGCAGGAATCTGTTGTGACAGCATCTCACAGTGCTGCATCTCGGAAAAACTGGAGAGAAGAGACCTCCTGCACCATCAGGACCTACGCCCTCCTACAGCAGCAATCCTGCTCTTGTCACTAAGCAGAGAGAGGAACACCGCCAGCACATCCATAGTTAACAGCTCAGTCACTAAAGACTGTTGACACCTACGTTGTTTAAACCTAATAGTAACAATACCCTGAAAAAAATTAGTTTTCCAAAATATCTATGTAGGGAGATGGTAGCTAGAAAATTTTAATTTTAAAATTTTAAATTCTCACTCTCAAGAAAGGGAAACAGGATGTCAGCGATGGATCTTAAAGTCAAAGACCCCATAGTCCTGGAGGAATTTATAGTCAGAAAGCTTGGACAAGAGGAGAGAGAACAGAGCAGGAAGAAGTTAAAACAATAAGGTAATCAAAGCATGAGAGAGTTCATACCACTCACAGGAAAATTCACAAGCAGAAAAAAGGAATCTAGACTCCATGAAGAACCCCGATCTAAGCCAAAAATGGCTCACACAGTAAGAAACCTGGGATAAGGAACGCATTCAAGTACCTCAGCATTTTGTCAGTGCAAGATTTACCCTTTCACAGCAACTAACGCTTCGTGGCCTTGTTTAAACCTACTCTCTAGCCCTCTCTAGTCAGTAGAGAGAGTGAGATCAAATTCTTATCTCTCTGTGGGGTATCTTGGACCAGACGCCAAAGTCCTGAAATTGGGTAAGATGAACCACACGCTCGACTCAAACATTCCTTGTGCTAACTATAGCAAGGAGAGATGGTTCTGGAACACCCAACAAAGTCTCACGTCTGTTTGCTTGCACTATCACACGCTCCCAAAGAAAAGCTGTAGGCAGAGTATACAAAGCAGAGCTGCAGGAAAAGACTTACTTTATTGCCACATTTGGGGTGCCAGTATTGTTCTGTAGGCATCAAGTCAGCAAGGACAAAGAGAGCTCATTTCTAAAGACTTTGGTTCATCTATGCCCTTGAAAGTGTGCTGAGGAAGCCAAGGAGCGCAGGCCAGGACGCTGAAGAGAACCTGCACAAGCCCAAACCGCAGCAGCCGGGGAGCTGTCAGCGGAGGGGCAGCACCAAGGTCATGACACAAGGACAACTGCGTCATCCCTGCCTTCAGCACTGGTGCCCCAGGAGCTGCAAGGCAAAAAAGCACACACAGGAAGGAAAACACAGTACGACAATGAGATCTCACATACAAGCACTTCAAATTTGATCAAAGCACTAAGCCACAGCCACTTTCCGGGTGCCCTACACAGAATCAGTGCACAGTTTGCTGCAACTCTCTCAGGAGAGGACAAGACTACAGAGACCAAAGTTGGCAGCATCGCAGGTGCTCTCAACAATGCTAGCACAGAGCAACTATGCCATTATTTTGTAAGAAGCTGTTTAAAAGACCTAGCACACAACAAACTGCATGGAGCTTAATTAATTCTCCTGGGACAGGAGACTCCCCTGAGTCGCTCTGCAGATATTTTAATTCAAGAATCTAGGGAGCTTGCACCTTCTGCTTAGATCACATTACTCACAACAGCAAACAAACGATGCTCCCTGCTCAGTAAAATGGTCAAATGCACGCACACACTCTCCAGCCACGCATAATAAATGTACATCAGCAGCCACTTGGACTTGCAGCGAATTTCAGGAGATGATTTTTCTCTCAAAAAGTCAGGAGAAGTATGAACAGGGCAGAGCACAGGAGGTGCAGAGAAACAATCCCAGGGCATCTCCTCCTGCAGCACAAGAAGAGGATCCCACAGCTGCCTACACAAAACCGCAGGGGACCTGATCATTGCAGCAGTGCTACCCACATAGGTGAGCCAAGTCCCCAACCCTCTTGGGAAGGACAGAATAGTCTATCTTTGTAGACTTATCTGCTGTCCTGCAGAGCCTCCTTGCTGTACGTAAGGAAGATAAGGACACGAGGGATACATGGAGGAGGACCCAGGACAGAGCAGAGGAGCTGTGTGCGATGTGCTCCGGGAAGCCCGGAGGAAAGGGGGCTTTCAGCAGGTGGGTCATCAGCACTGTAGAAATTCTGAGGGTGGCAGAGCCCTCACGAGGCAGGGACTGAGACGTGCCTGGAGTGGTAGGATGGAGGCACACCACCAGCACCTTCTCCATGCAAAGAGGCAATACAGGGAGCTCCTCAACAAGTTCTCTGCCCTCCCCAAAGGCTTTTTCAACAAGGCATTTCTAGAGCAGAGCATAAACAGGGAGACACATAAGAGCACCTGTTCCGGGCCATAGTCTACATGACCAGATATTCCTCGAGGACTTTATGTTCCCCAGCCCAAGTCCACTCAGCTAACTTTTCCGGTCAAACCACCACAATTCACACGGCCAAGAGAGACCTCAGAGCTCCCACATAACAGTAGCAGCAGCTTGTCAGTAGTTACAGCGGGTATGTAGCAAACCAGAATCCCAGAGACGCCTCCCGGACTCTACAGAGTTGATACTACTTGAGTAGCATCTGACCATCCTGGTGTGAGCTAAAAGGCCGTTGTGCTCAAAATATGTTAGTTGGTCTCAAACACCCAAACTACCATTTGAAATCTTACTGATTACCAAATATGTTGTTTGTGTGACTGGCTCTCTAATCCTACACCCAGAATCCCATTCCAACAGTTATGGTGCATTTTGTGTCATTTCTGTATATCCATGGGGCTGCCATCTGCCGAAAAGAATCCCACTTCCAGAGCCGTTGAAAGCGCTCACGTCTTCGTTACTGGCTATGAACAGGGTGCATCATAACAAGGGGAAAAGTTCCAGGTTCTGCCCAGACAGCTTTCTCCAGAGGCACTCCAGACTTTGAAGGATGGATTTCTTTACAATGCAAACACACAGCAATATATAGACATCTTTGGATCTCTTCACTTCAAGCCGTAAGACTATCTTCCCTCCTGGCACAGCAGAGATGCCGTAATGCTGAGTTACAGTCACAGAGAGGTGACTGAGATCTCTCAGCAGCACGGATCGAGTCCTACACATGACTCCGGGTTATTCGAATGCAATTTTGTCTAACACAAAGGAGGTGTTATATAATGCAGCTGAAAAGTTTATTTCTTCCTATTTTTTTCAGCAGCAAAGAGCTAGTCTAGATGTAGCAGAGACACTGACAGACCTACCCCTTTGCACAGTTGTGCTGTAGGAGCATCCAAAAAGCTGCGCCAATGCCCCCAAAGAGTCACCGGATGATTGCTGTGACACTTGCACTGCAGCGTGGGAGAAGGGTCGTTTCTGGGCAAAGGGCACTGTAGCAAAGCTCATCTGCGATAGCTTTTTAAACTTAAGTACAATCAAGCAACATATACATTTTCTAAGATGTCCCATGCTTGATACTAGAAAGCACTAGGACCAGACAGTAAGTGAAATTCTACACTGTAAGACAAAATCTAAAAACATAACAGGCAGAATATAGAACCCAAATCTTTTAACTGGTCAATGTAGTGGCTTGGGACACTGACGGAGAGGGCAGATGTGGTGGATCCAGATTTTCATGCAATAGGTTTTCCACTCAAAGGAGCGAGACCCCTTGAAGAAAGCTGCTGACTTTGCCCTCGGACACGCAGATGGCATTTCAGGTGATGAGAAACCACCGAGCAAACCGACTGTGCTTCCAGCTCCCAAAGATTAGAAAGATCCAGCCCTGACAAATCCACTTCTGACCTGCTGCTTGCCAACCTAGCAAATAAAACCTGCGGATGATGTTAGCCGGGCCGGCAGCAAGAAGCAGAGACACCTTTGGAGACAAATCACCTCTCCCAAGGCCGAGGGTCCGCTGCGTGCGGGGGGAGCGCGGTCGCCCACAGTCACCAGCCAGCTGCAAGCGGGTGGCTGCTTTTGGGGGGCCCCGCAGCAGCCAGCGAGGGGGACTTGCCAGTCGTGTCCTGCAGCTGCATGCCGGCGGCCCTCCAAGCTCTCCTACCCCCGGCTGCCATTCCCCAGCCCCGGGGGGAGAGCACCCCGCCCCGGTGGCCTTGCACAGCCGCCACGCCGGCCCTGGGGGACAACACCCGGGGTCGTGACCCGCAGGCGGCCGCCTCGGCTCGTCCTGAGGGCCTCGGCGCCTTCCCCCGACCTCGGCGCCCCGCGGGCCGGGCGCCCAACACGGCCGGGGGCGGGCAGGGTCCCCGGCACCCCGGGCCGGCGGGGCCCGCTTCCCCGCTCCGCCGGCACCCACCTCACTTTGGCCGCCACCGACGACATGGCCTCGTTCCTCAGCGTCTTCCTTTTGGACACGGCTGTGCCCATATTCGCGCAGGGGGGAGCCGCCGGGGGAGCGCTCATCGCACGACCCCGCGGCTGCCCATGCCGCGGCGGGGCAGGGTGCCGGGCCGCGCCGCCGCCCCTCGCTGCCGCGCTCCCTCAGCGCCCCGCCATGCCGCGGCGCCCCCCGCCCCGCCCCGCCGCGCTACCCCCGGCGAGTGCGGCCCTCCGCCGCGGCCGCTGCCTCCTCATTGACTGCGGCAGGAGGGAGGGCCCGGGCGCGGCCCGCCGCCCAGGAAGCGCCGCTATATTTGGCCGGCGGCTCCCTCCTCCGCCCCCGCCTCCTCCCGGCTGACATCATGGCGGGCCGGCCGGGAGGGGGGCGCCGGCCCCGCCTGAGGGGCCGCGGCAGGCGGTTACCTCGGCCCGGTCACCGCGGCGAAGGGCGGCTGTCCCCCGCCCCGGCGGCGCAGCCATCGGAGTCCCGCGTTCACCGCGGTCCTGCCCTCCTCCGCCCGCACCTGGGGTGGATGTCCAGCCGTGTGCCGGCAGACACGGCCGGTGGCGAGGGGAGGCCGGGGGGGATGCGCCCTCCGGGCTCCCGTCAGGAAACAGACCTGCAACCTGCAAAAAAAGCAGTCATTTTGACATAAAACTACAGCCTGCCTGTGTCGGAACCGGTGAAAGGGTTTAGGCACAGTTTATTTTCCACAGCTGGGTGCTGTGGCGGCGGCGGGGGCAGTAGGTGGGCGCCCCGGGGTCCCACTGCTCGCGGGGTGGATGCGGTCACAAAGGTGGGGCCGTCGGGTTTTCAACACGACGCCTCTGGAGGGATTGACACAAATGCCCGTTCTCCTCCACTGGTTTTGTCCCTTGTCCCCTCAGCCCGTCGCTGCTCACCACCATCATGCCAGAGCGGGCCCCAGGGAGCTCCCCTGGAGGCAGCAGAGCCGTGAGGCAGAGCTGGGCGTCCAGACACCTCCTCGTCCCCAGTGTCACCCGCCAGAGCAAACGCCTTCCTCGGGGTCATCGCTTGAAAACGAACCCAGCGCAAGGTGCTGGTCGGCCACTCAGTCAGCCAAGCCTCAGAGAATTTTCAATTCATAGAACCGCAGAACTGCTTGGGCTGGAAGGGACCTTCAAAGATCACCTAGCCCAACGCCCCTGCCATGGGCAGGGACTTCTTTCACTAGATCAGGTTGCTCCAAGCCCTGTCCAACCTGACCTTGAACTTGCCAATGATGGGGCATCCATAACTTCTCTGGGCAACATGTTCCAGGGTCTCACCGCCCTCATCGTAAAACATTTCTTCTTTATGTGCAATCTAAATCTACCCTCTTTCGGTTTAAAACCGTTGCCCCTTGTCCTGTCACTACAGGCTCTGGTAAAATGTCTTTCTCCATCTTTCCTATAAGCCCCCTTTATATATTGAAAGGCTGCAAGAAGATCTCCCTGGAGCCTTCTCTTCTCCATCTGAACAATCCCAACTCCTTCAGCCTTTCTTCACAGTAGAGGGGTTCCAGCCCTCAGATCAATTTCATGGATGTAGGTTTTGATCCCTAGGAGGGTTTGGAAAAGTGCTTTTCCTTGAGAAAATATTTTATAAATCTGCTTTCAGGGCACCTGAGTGAGTGGGGGCAGCAAGTTTTTAAATGTAATTCACAATACCTACAGAAAAAGCGCTTGGGTGGTCCCCCTGGCTCTGCGAGAGCACGAATCCCAGGAATTCAGAGCCAACACATTCAATAATATTTGACAGAGGGGTAGAAGTTTTATAGATAAACTTCCTACAAGCTTTGTGAAAAGAGGCAGCTGAAGGAGGGAGTGACAGACAGACAGACAGACACACCTTGTCTTGTCTGTACCTGGAGAAAGGCTGCAGCATAAGCTCAGGTTTCACTGTGCTTCAGAGACCCTGCATGGAAGACACCGAAAGTTTGGGAAAAGCTTCAGTCCTCTCTCTCCATAGACGCCAAAGTCAAATCTGCAAGAAAACAGCTGAGGATTTGAACAAATTAAGCCTAACTATTTGGTCTATTAATCTACAAATTGAAGAACAAGGTAATTTGTGTAGAGAGCAGAAAAAAAGATGAATAAGGTACCCAACTACCCTGGTGTGTGTGGACACAAGGAGCAGGATGTAAATACCTCATTAGCTGGAATTTTATCATACACTGGGGAATTCACTGTGAATAACAAACTTTCAGAAATGGATCTTTGCTTAGACCCAAGCTGTGAGCAGAAAAAGTGCCATGTGTGTAAAATAAAGACATCACCCTGCTTTTTAGCTTAGACCAGCTGACCGAAGGAGAGGTGCTAAGTGACATTGGCTGCTCCATCGCTGCCACCGAGTGAGCTGGCCTCCGTGTCCCGCTCGCTCCGCAGAGCTGCTCTTGCGGATGAGTCGCTCCTCTTCCCGTGGGGTTTTGTATCTCAAGCAGGATGAACGCAGCTCTGCTGTTACACAGCGCTGAACCGAGTGATAAGACTTCTTTAAACATTACAGTCTCGATCCCATGTGCTAATATTGGGGAACAGATTTTAGGGCAGGTGCGCCTCAGTCCTGTGTGTTGGAAGCGCGTGTGGCAGAGCCGATGCACGCTCGTTTAGCCTTGCTTTGATGCCTAGTCTTGCTTCATGCCACTAGAAACACAGAGACACAGAGATCTGAAGGTGCGCGCACAGCCAAAAGAAGGGAGAAAAGAGAAATACGTGGGAATACTTTAAAAATAAGGTCTGCCTGAGCCTTTTGACTGTGCTTCCCCCCCTTTTTTTCCTGCATAATTAGAGGGGAAAAAAAATTATTTCTGTGTTTAAATATTTTGTCAGTTGTGGCAAATGCTATTCCTTAAAAATGCAAACAAAAAAACCAAAACAAAACTAACAGACAGGTCTACTCTATCCCCGACATAATCTGCACCAGATCTACCTGCAAACACCCCAAAGTTGCTCACACTGACATTTTTTCAGATACAAAACAAAACGCAGCATCACTGCATTGGATTTCTTCCCACAGAAGATGACTGCCATTAAACTTCTACTCATGACTATCCCCTCCTCCCCCCATGTTTTGTGGTACAGTCATGTCACCAAAGAGTTTCTACAACAGAAAATGAGAGAAAATCCATCTTTTTAGGGATGCACCTTAAAAAAACTGTAGAGAACTTGAGCCATGTAAGCAGTGACAGTCTGAGTGAAGCACTGTCCAGTACTGTCAATTCCCAAAATTAGAAAGCAGGGATGCCTCCATCTTCATCCTGCTTTCAGACCACACTCTGCCACATTTGTGCCTCTTGGAGCTCTCTCAAACTCTCCCTTGTCCGTTCCATGGCAAGGTCTCGCTCTCTGAGGCTGGGAGGGTCCAGCCCAGTGTAGGGCTCACTTCAAAGGCACGTTGGCTGCTCAGGGCTTGGCCGGATGGCTTGTGAAGACCTCCAAGGATGGAGATGCCACCACCGCTTCGGTCCATGTCCCAGGGCTGCACCACTCTCACAGGGAAAGATTTTTTCCATATATCTAACGGGAATTTCCCTTGTTGCAACAGGTGCCCACTGCCTCTTGTCTGTGCTCCATCGCTCCATAGCATTCCACGAGCACTGGTCCATCTCCCTGCAGTTTCCCCTCTTGCTCTCTGCTCCTTCCCTACCGTCATTTAGGGTTTCCTCCCTGCCTTTGGGTTTCTCCCAAAAGAGAATTTTGGGTATTTTGGGGGTCTGGGTTACTCCAGTGCAACCCAGAAGAGGAGGCAGCAGGCCTCCGGCTCATTACAGCTGGAGACATGCCTTTGCTTCGTGCTAGGAAAAAAGTCAGGCGAGCCAGGCAGACTGTTCCCCATCGCTTCTCCATGGCAACAGGGCTTCCAGACGCACGCACGTAGGCAAACGGGCCGAGGAGGCAGGGAGCAGCACGGTCCCTCTGCCCGAGCCCCAAACCTCCACTCGTGGGGCTCTCTCTGCTGCACTCACGTCATCCTGGGGGAGCACACCCCAAAACAGCTTCCAAAATAATCATAGCTGGTCAGAGAAATGCTTCCCTCCTTCCACCGGTGAAGGTGCAATATCCTGAAGCCCAAGCCAGGCAAAATTCATCCTGGCCAGTGCTGATTTTTGTCCATATAAACGTGTCACACTTCAAAAATCTGGTATCTCAGCATCCTGTGAAACCAAACAGCGCATCTCTGCCTAGTGGGAAACCCAGAGCCTTAGACCTGGTCAGGTCTAGGTCTTAGATCAGAGGTGAGATGGCCCGATGATTCTCAGACTTCAGGGATACAGCCTTTTTCATATTTAGAAAAGCCGCTTTTGTCTAAACAAGCAAAAGAATGTATATCCTGACAATTTAAATGCAAAAAGAGATATAAGGCAAGCCAAAACCAGTCACAGGAACAACCTGCAAAAGGTAAAGCCAAACAATAATAAATGCTTCTTCAAACACCTCAAGCACAGGAGGCCTGTTGGAGTCTGGACAGAGTCAGAAGTTGGCCACAGTGCAAGAGGAGCATTCGTAGGAGATAAGGTCAGAACAGAAGAACAATGAATATTTTGCATCTGTAGTCAGTGAGGAAAAGCTCAGAGAAGTTCCTGTGCCAAAAGTCATCTTCATATGGACGTGGCATTGGATTTGGCTCATATTCAAGTGTCAGCAGAAGAAGTTGAGGAATAAATAGCCGAACTAAAGAGTGCAAATTCACCATGCTGAGATGGTTCACCTCAGTGCTCAGGAACTCAGAGATTAAACAGTTTAATTACTTAATTGTAGCATGTAATCACTGTGCCTAACGTAGCCTTGGTGTCTGAGAGCTTCAAGGTGACAAATGGGAAGGGTTTGGGGTTATTACAGACCATGAAGTCTGAGGTCCCTCCTGGGCAAACTGATAGAAATTGTAATAAAGAATATGATTAGTGCATAGTTGAATACATCTGAAATACTGGGAGGAAAAAAAAAAAAGGTGATTTTCCTTGAATAAAGGAATGCCTCATAAATCCATTACAGTTCTTTAAAGGAGTCAATAAGCCTGTGGTATAGTCTGCCTGGATTCCCAAAAGGTTTGTCACAGGAGTTTCTTACAGAAACGCAGCTATCATGGGATTAACAGAAAAGGCTTGAAATAGATAAATAACTGGTTAAAGGAATCTCAAAAAGTAGCTATCAATAGTCAGGCTCCTAAATGGCCTGGGCTGAGCTCTTGCACGAGGGGGTTTCCCGGGCACAGACGTTGCTGTGGCTGCCGTTCAGAGAGACGGGAAGGTGATGAGGCTGCGGGATTTATTTTGCTACCTTCTTGCCGAGAGCAGTGCAGGAGCCTTAGCAGCTTTCTCTGAGCAGACATTAGAGATGGGGAGGATGGGCTTCAGCCGGGCACCGTCGTGCAACAGCCCCTCTGGCCGGGCAATGCCTTTCCCTGCTCCCGCTGCACTGCAGCACCAGTGCTGGCACAGCCCGTCCCTAGTGGGAGGCATCACACTACTTAAAGAAAATTATGTTGCTGGCCTTTTCATTACGTTGCCCAGCAAACGTTCCCATGAAATACAGGCCTAATTATCTACCCACATTCAGATTACTCTAAGATGCAATTTCCTTCTACTCTGTGGAGTTTGCTTTCCTTCTGTGGATTTCATGATTGAAATACACTCAATTAGCTATTACTCTGCTGACTGAGATCTTGAGCTGCCTTCCCAACAAGGCTGCTCCGTCCAGGTCTCGCTGGCATTACAACAGCCAGGTGACACAAGCTCACACGCGCGCCACAGAGATGTCTCACCGCTCAGCCACGCCTGTTATTTATTACATTTGCACTGCAAGACGCTGGGAAGCCCAGTCAAGACTGAGGGCTCGCAACGTGAAGCCTTGAACAAACCTGCCTTAAAACGTGGCCCCAGAAGGCTAAAAACATTTTCTAAAATGCAAGACATGGCTGGCACCAGGTAGATTGGAGCCAGGCAGACTCAGTCCCGTGCATAGCCTTGTTAATATGCATGTGCACCAATTAATAAAGTAATAACAGTAATAGTAATAGTAGTAGTAGTAGTAGTAGTAGTAGTAGTAGTAGTAGTAATAATAATAATAATAATAATAATAATAATAATAATAATAATACAGTTCAGACACTTAAGGCAGGACAAGAGCATATCCAACCCCACCAACCATGTAGACCTTTCCATCCTTTCCCAAATCCCTCTGTCCTTTCCCAAACTCCACCTTGAACACAGCCAGAATGTTTCCCATCGCTCCTTCCCACCCCCTGCATTCCCGGCAGTCCCCACGCTCTGTCTCGTACCAGCAGAAAACCTTTGCTCCTTGCTGCCAAGTCAGTTTTCTGGCCATTTACTGAGCCCAAGAGCTCCTGACACCGATATTGGGCAATGATGTAATGTTCAAAAACAGGCAAGCGGAGCTGCCAGAGAGCCCAAACAAAGGAAACGGCACCAGCACGGGAGATTGCTGCCGCCTGTGTCCGTCCCTTGGGTGGGATCATTTCAAAAGCGTGCTCCTAAACCCCTGCGAGGGAAGTCACTCTGCCCAGGAGAGGAAGAGGCTGGATGAGACACCACGTTTCTGAGTCAGGAGAGCTGACAGGAGAGTGGGCATTTCTAGGGCAGCATAATATTGTATTTCCTCTTTTTTTCTGGCAATGATACAGCAGGTAGAGAGAAACAAAAGGAACGAGCATTGGCTATAGCAGGAGGGAGGATTTGAGCAGGACGGTAACATCATTTCATTCCTGTTGGCTAAATTAGTGGCATCAAATAAGCCAGTCCCACAGAATAAACTACAATAAATAAAACCAATCGCTATAACAAAAGAAACAACAACGTGAATATTTCATACAGGGAAAAGATTCCTTAACTTCTCCACAGGAACGTGGAAGCACTGGTGCGAAGGCTCTCTGGAGGTCTCTGGTCCTGCTGCCTGCTCGAAGCAGGACGTCGCCTACGCTAGAGCAACTCTGCTTGGCCAAGTTGTGACGCTCTTGCTGGACGGGGATCCCCCTCCCCAGGGTGATGTGTTCCTGTACTGCACCACCCTCCTGGTGAAGGGAAGCTGATTTTGCACCTACCAGAGACAGGTTTTCCTCCCAGGGTCCTCCAGCACCGGCAGGGACCGTTCAGCAGCTGTGGAGGTGCAGGACTTGGCCCTTACAATGAGGTTCCTCAAGGTCGGGATTCCCGAAACAGCTCCAGGAACAGATCTGATGGTAATTGATTGCTTAATGATTCAGTGATTACTCAGTTTTTGCTCCAGCCACATCTCAGTATTTCATTGTTTGGCAAAATAACAGTTTGACTTTATCCTGACATTGGTACCAGGAGAAAAGCTGATGTTGTTTGATGCGTTATATTTAAGATGGAAGAAAAAATGTTGCTACTAAAGGAAAGTTTGTGTGACTGTGTCCCTATAAACACCTCTCTCCTGAAGCTCCGCTCCAACCCTACCCCGCACCATGTCCAACCCTTGCCGTATCTCCAGGTGCTGGGCACAGAAATGAAACCATTTCCAGCCGTCTGGCACATTTACCATTACTCTTGGCGAAAGGGCTCAGGCAGAGCCGAAAAGGCAGCACCCTCGCTCTGCGCAGCCCGGGGCACGGCCGGGCCAGCTCCCTCCGACACGGCGCTTCTGCCCGTCGCGAGGCTGCGCCAGGGAGCGGCCGTCCTGCGCGTGGGACGGATCCTGCGTGGAGCGAGGCCGAGGAGCAAGGAGAGAAGCGGGTAGGAATATAAAGGGAGGATGACTCAGAAGGCTCAGCTGGAGGATGAGGAGGGATGCATTTAGCCTTTCCCTCTTGGTGGGCGGAAGGAAACTATTTGCGATGGTTGTGGCAGAAGGAGTGAGAAGCTGAAAGGGAGGTGAGGAAAAGGGGAGAGCTGGGCTTTGCTATATCGTGTGCATCGCAGGGCTTTCCACGGCTCCTCTCTCTGGCCTGCAGTACATACCCGCGTCTGCGCTAATGACAAGAGCGGCTCTGGGCGGCGCGGGGAGGTTCACGCAGGGCTGGTTCATCGGCAGCTCCTGGCCATGGCGAGGGTGGAGCAAAATAGGTGCCATCCGCTTCAGCTGGGGCATCGCACAAAGGCGCAGGCGGTGAAGAGCCTCTGTCGGCAAGGACAACAAATTCCACAATTGCAATTAAAATAGCCCAAGGCACCGGAAAGGAGAGGCTACGGTGTGTGCGTGTGGTAGGAGGGGGTTATCTGTCCTGCTGTCCCTGCCCATGTCCCACTTCCCAGCTGTCCTGCAGGGAGGAAGAAGAGCAGCCCCCAAAAGTTCGTAGTGAAGTCAGATGGGTGCTGAGTGAGATTTGGCAGGAGGCTTGGGATGGGCAGCAGCTGAAGCGTCACCGTTCTGCAGGGAAGGACCTGGATGCTGCTGCAAATCTTCAGCTGAACCGGAGCCAACAGCGTTGTGCTCGTGCGGAAAAGGTGAACGTCACAGCACGAGAAATAATTCGGAAATGTGCCATCGTGCGCAGGCTGCGCAGGTCTGGTACGACGCCATTCGGAGGACCCGGCCTAGCTCCGGCTGCGGCGTTTCGGGGTGAATCGGGCTGGATGGAGAGAGGTCAGAGGGAGCACCGCGAGGGGTCGGGTGGTGCAAAAGTGCAGCCTGTGAGCAAAGGCTGAAAGCGGGACCGATTCACCCCAAAAACTTAAAGACTTGGGGAACCCACAGCAACACCCTCCAGTTATGTACAAGGCTGAAGGCAGGACAGGGCAAGAAGCAATGGGATTAAACTGTGGTGGGGAAATTCAGGTTAGACCTAAAGAAAAACTGTTTAAGGATAGTGACGCCGTGGAACAGACGGGGTGCTCCAGTGCGGGAAGAGCCGCTCAGGTGCTATCGGGTGCGACCAGCCGGAGCAGAGCCTCCCTCGGGCACCGGGTCAGACGGGATGATCTCGGCTCCAGCCTGCTTTGCCAACGTGCCACGGAGTCACGTAACTCTCCCGTGGACTGGTATCTTCATCACTCATGGAACCAGCAGCTTCATAAAATTCATGGAGATGGTGACAATTATGAGGAAAATTGAAGGGGGAAAAAACCAAACCCTGTGGAGTGGGAAATCAGAAGTTCCTTGCGTAGAGCTTGCAACAGGGCAGAAAAGCTACTATTGCAGAGTCAAGAAAATATAACTTTGGCTGAAAGCCCATCCTGTAAGTTGGTAACCTGAAAACAGCAACTGGAAGCAAAATGACAATATATATGAAGAGGAAGAAAGCAATAGATACCAATCAACGTGCAGCAATCACCACAATGAGCTATGGGGCGGAGATATTGATAGAGGAGGGTAAATGGACAGAGGAAAATCCATGCCTGGCAAAGCCACAACCAGTAAGAAGTTGTTCACTAGATATATTAGAAACAAAAGAAACGTTAATGATGTTGCAGGTTCGTTTCATAGACTTGGAGAAGCATAAAAAGATTTTGGTGAGGAGCAACCTTGGGTGTCTCTGGTCCAATCTCCTGCTCGGAGCAGGACCGATGTCAAAGCAACACCACCTTGCCCAGCGATCGCCCAGTTGAATTTTGAAAACCTCCAAGCACGGAGAAGTCATGGCGTTTCTAGCTGTGGAGGTGCATTGCTAGTGACGAGGCCCTCAGGGTGTCTCTTCGGCGTTGAGAAAGGATGGGAATGTAAGACATGAAGATGATGAAATGCTCTGTGGTCTACTAACAACCGAGAGCATCGCGGGTGACATCTGTGGGGTTTCTAAATCAGCAGATCCACGTGATCTGCACCTGGGGGTCCTCAAGCAGCGTGCCGAGCTGAGCTGCGTTCACTCGCTGCTGGAAAGTTGGAAGCCTGGGGAGACGCCAAGTTTGGCAGGATGCTAACGTGGTGCCCTGGTTAACAGTCGGTTGGTCCAGCGTGACATTCAGATTGAAAAATGGAGAGAACACAGAGGATTCAATTAATACAGAATTCAAGGATTAAAAATACACCCATCAGTGCGGCGTAATGGAAAATGTCTTGTCGAATGAGCCTCATTTCATCCTTTGAGAAAATTACAAGTTTGTAGATAAAGGTTACCATGTAGCCATTATTTGCTTAGCTTTTGGCAACGTATTTGACTTAATATCATATGACACCCTAATTACAAATTTAGCGCTATACAATCTCAATAAAGCCCACATTAAATGGATGGAGAGCTGCAAGCCCATCTCCAAAACAAGGAGTCATCAGTGAACAGAGATGATTTAGAGGGATTCTGCAGGAGTCGGCCCCAGCCTGACACTAATCAATGTTTTCATCATTGATTGAGAAATGAGCACAAAACACAGCTGATAAATTATACAGCTGCTGGAAGCAGGAGGACTGGCAGTGAATAATTACGACAGAGAAGTTATACCGAGCAACTGGGATCTTTTCTGTGCACAAACCCATTTTCACTTGGCAGTATTAAAATAGGCCAGCTTTCAAACAGGAACGAAGGAAATGTTTCATCCAAAAAAGATGGGATGGAAAGAATCTAGACATCATCAGGGGAAGAAAAGTCAGAGCCGATTGCTTCTGCAGCACTCCAGCGGCGCGGCGCTGGTCCCAGGTGCAGAAATTGGAGGCGGAGGATGAGAAAAGCAGGACTGTCCTGCCTGTGCTCTTCTGCAGTGCGAGGAGCTGTGGTCAGAGAGGGGATGGCTGAAGTCCCAAAGGAGACAGACGAAGTCCCAAGAGGGGACAGACAAAGCCACCAAGCTGCAGGGAGCAGCCACATGGGCTCGGTACAAGCCGTGGGGCTGGGGACGGGCTCCAGCCCCCAACCTACACCAGCTCTACCTTACAGCAGGGCAGGGACCCGGCCACGCTCGTCCCAGCAGCCACTCGTCCCCATCCTCTTGGTGTCCTCTTCAAGTGTGACTCTAAAATGAAAGCACTCTAGTTCCCAAGAGAAAAAAAATTGGTTTCCCGAGTTCTTGCCTCAGGCTTGGGTTACATCCGCCCCCCTCGCCATTACTTTCTGCCACTAATTGTTAACACATCTATAATAAAGGGAAGCTGAGATGGTTTTCCGAGGAAGCAGATGAGGAGGCTGGAGATGAGACATCCAAGGCTCGCGGGAAGGTCTCTGCAAGCAGCAGGGGCCCGGTTGCAAGTTGCCTTACGATGACTTATTTACACCACCACCAGTAACACATTTTCTTTGGCAAATTCTGGACCTGCAGCCCCAGAGGGGCTTTTCCATCACCTGCTCCTAAATCACCCCTGGCCCCGGCAGCCCAAGGGCCCTGGTGACCCTCCTGGATGGGGCCAGGATCGGGGCATCTCATGGCCAAAGTCTGACCCGGCGAGGCCATGGCCTTTCACAGCTGCTGGAGTAAACGCTGGGCTCTGCCGGTATTTTTAGCTCCGTCTGCCGCATCGCTCGAGTTCACGGCGTGACCTAGTTTGGCAAGGCAAAGCGCTCGCCCCGCTGGGCCCTCGCTCGGCCGCGTGCTGGGGAGGACGCCGGCAGCCCCGGGAACGGCTCCCCCGGCGCACGGTGCTTTGCATCCCTGCGGATCGGCACAGCCAAGGCAGGGGCAGATTTTGGGGAGGAGGAAGAGGGTCCCGCGGGGGCCAGGGCTGCCTGCGGCAGGGACACGTGCAGGGCCCCCAGGCGGGCGCTGCTCTGCGGGGACTTGACAGGCTTTTTGTTGGGGCTCTCTGCTTCCACTTTGTGCTTGCCTCATGCAAAACCAGCAGCTCCCAGACCGACGCAGATGCAGCCTGGATTTGGGTCCCCAAGGGAGCTGCCTTCAACAACTCAGCTTCCCAGCCAGCCAAACTGTTTAGCCGGCCCGGCGGGTCCCCTGCGGAGCCCCATCCAGCTTGACTCTGGTGATGGGGAGCGGAGCTGCTGCGATGCCCGGTCCATGCCCAGGCTCTGGTGTCCCCCCCGCCCGCAGCTCCGGCAGGGACCGGGCTCAGCCCCAGCATCGCGCGGCAGCTGATGCATCCGCCTTGACCTTCTGCAGAGCCTCCCCCGGCAGCCGCTGTGCTGCCATCCCGGCACTTGAGTGGGTGCTACCAACCACACCAGCCAGGTACTATTTGAAGTCACCCATCCCCTGCCAACACTTCGAAATCCCCTCTCGCCATCCCGGCTTCACTGCGAGGGACAGGAGTGGAAGCGCTCTTCTCCTGCCACCCGTTTCGCACCGAGGAACGGCCACAGCGCAGACACCATCTCCATCAATTGTGGCAGCTCTTGGGCATTTAGAAAACCTCTTTCCTGACACTTGGAGTGCACCGAAAGCTTCATCGCTCGCAGAAGAGGAGCCCCAGAAAGAGGCACGCTCACCCCAGTGAACTCTGCAAGGCTCAGCTCTCCCCTCTGCTTTCAGGGACCAAAATCTCCTTCACCACCGGGTACGTGTCCCAACAGGAGCTTCAAAGGTGGCCGCTGCTGGCTGGGCCGGGCAGCCCCGCACCGGCGCTCTTGGCCGTGGCCCGGGCACCGATCCACGAGGCCGGCACAAAACCTCCTCCTCGCCAGCTCTTTCCCACCTCATTACCCCCGAAATCCCACAGGTGCACCGCTTTGCCAGCCCTGCTCTAAAAGCTTTTCCGATCTTTGCTTCGTTAAAAGCTTTCTATTTCCAGCGAGGAAGCAAGCGGAGGGGAGGAATTTTACAGTCACCAGGTGACTTAGTGCTGTGGCTGAGCCACGGGGCAGCAGTTTAAGGGATGTCCCGACCCGGGCTGGCATCCCCCAGCTCTGCAGTGGGGAGAGAAGTCGCCCACCAGCCACGTCCAGCTGATTCAGCACCTAATTCAGGAGAGGGACAGCAGCAACAGCCTGCTCACATGC
The DNA here is from genome assembly GCF_964195595.1 of Calonectris borealis. NCBI lineage: Eukaryota > Metazoa > Chordata > Aves > Procellariiformes > Procellariidae > Calonectris > Calonectris borealis. Next base: position 6,619,266 of record NC_134332.1, read on the forward strand.
TGGAGGAACAGACCCACACCAGCTGGAGAGGGAAAAGCACCAAGACAGGACTGAGAATGATGAAGCCAAGGACGACAGAGCCGGCACACACGTCCTTCCCTGCCACATCAACCACACGAGAGCCAACATGCCGCGCGGCCCCGGCAAATTCTCACTCAGAGCAGAAACAACCCTTCTGGCAACGGCAGTGACCGGCTGAAAACTGCCACCGAGTGCCTCTGCCTCGAGGCAGCCGTTAGTCACTGCGAGGAAATTCAGTTTTGCAACTCAGCCCATGGCCAGGGCGCACACGCAGCCGAGACGGAGCGAAAAAAATTATATTGCAAGTGCAGCTGCAGGCACGTGCAGTGCCAAAAAGCACCCCGCGGTGCCTCCCGGAGCCTGGCGGGTGCAGGGCACCCTGGCAGCCAACACCAAGAGCAGGCGGGGCATTTGGGGCCCCCCGTGACTGCCCATAGTGGTCCACGCAGCGGCAACGCGCTCAAGCACGCGGCCAGAGGTAGAGCACAGAGCTCACCCCGTCCTGCCCAGGGACGCGTGGGCAGGTCAGGGCTGCTCAAGCGAGGCACCAGCCTTATTCGACATATTCCTCCAGGGCTGTGCATCACATCTGATGTGCCTTCTTCAAAAAAAAAAAAAAAAAAAAAAAAAAAAAAAAAGTGTCATTTATGGTACATTTAAAATCAAGGCGCATTTGATCCCAAATTATACACCGCTTGAGTGCTGCAACGCAGAGCTGTGCTCATCCCTGCGAGGCCAGCGTCACCCGCCGGCACTGCTAAGCCTGCCCTCCCTGACAGATACCCCAGCTAAAGACACGATTTCCAAAAGTAAGTATTTCCAGCAGTATCATGAGCGTTTGCACCTCGTGGGTACCAGTCCCGGGGTGTCCCACGCCATCCCGGGGGCCTCAGGCTCAGCACGGCGCGGTTCTGTATTGAGGCCACATCGGACCAAAACGTCACCGCTCCCCGATAAACTCGACTGCGTTTCCAGAGCTGGAGGCCCGGCTGCTTTCTGACGGGAAGCGCATTGCTGTCCGTAACCCCCCAACGGAGCGAGGCTTAATTAAGAGCCGTCCCTGCTGGTGCCGGCTGCGGCGGAGAGCCGTGACGGTGGCTCTGCCAATTACCTGTGAAAATGCCACGTCTGCGCTAAGTAACGCTCAGGCCCCTGGTGCATTCCCAGGGCTTGAAACGCTGCTCAGGGCTGCTCCTGCAGCGTGCAACGTGTCTCCAGGAACAATCCCAACACAAAATTAAATAGATTTATGGTCTATTCACTTCTCAAACCAGGATGAGCATTAATAACACTTTGATTTTGCTTTTCCTTATTATTTTTTTAAACAACAGGCAAATGCTTTTATTGCAATTGCTAGTGCCACAGTTTTCCCTAAAAGCCTTGATTTCGGTAAGGGAAGGGGGTTTGGCAGAGCTGACTTGCCCAGCATGGATGTCCCCCGGCTGCGGCGAGCTGGCCACGCCGGCATTTCCCAGCTTTCGCACCCGGAGCAGCTGTGCCCCATCCCTATTTCCCCAGGCAGCTCCCAGGCATGGGGTGCCGGCGCAGGCGTGGATGCCCTGCCAGCTCCCGGCACCTTTCAGCACTATTTATACCAAAACCCAAATTAAGGCCGTTGGGGAAAAACAGGGTCAGACCCACCATGACCCGAGGAGGGGATGGGGACAAGGAGCGCGGACACAAACCCCACCAGCCCCAACGGGAGAGGAATCAGCCATCGGCCGGGAAGGGACTGCTAATGGGAGTCTGCCCCTGGTGCCAGCAAAAGCCACATCACAAAATCACGTTCATCAAACAAGCAATGTCTTAATAACCCTCACGCCTCCTGCCCCGGCTCCTCCGGGAGGCCACGGTCCTGCGGCATCCCGTGGCCGCGTTTCGGCAGGGCTCTCAGCATGGTGGGCAGCCGTGGGTGCCGGCCCGGCCTCGCAGAGCCTCTGCAGGAGAGGAAAATATTTGCTGTATTTCTCTTTTTTTGATTTTATTACTGGCTCTTACTCACAGCAACAGTAAATTAAACCCAGAGGCGCAGTAAAGCCCCTGCATCTTGACAGCTTAAACACAGTCCTCAGGCGGCACGCAAGGAAAATCACACGTCGGAGGAGGTCAGGGGAGCACGAGTAAATAAGATGAGATTAATTTTGGAACAACACGCAGCGAGAATGACGTCTGCCAGGGAAGGAGCATCGCAGGGTCCCACTGCAGCCCCGGCCGTTCCTGCCCCTGGAGCAAAGCCCGGAGGGGCTGCAGAACACAACCGGCTCCGCACAGGGCAAGAAACCCGAGAAGCCGCAGCAGGAGCCATCGCAAACAGCCGTGCATGAGCCAGAGCCGCACAGCACGAGATCAAAGCTCTCCCCCTGCCCAGGAAATGCTTCCCAGAGATTTTGGACAGGTGCTTCCAGCCGCTACGTGGGCGAGAGGAGTTCGTTTTTCTTCCCAAATCCCACTGGAGCTGTCTTTAAGAGCTGAACAGCTCATGACGCCGCGTTAACGAAGCGACTAAGTAAGTTCGTGCCTTGCGCCGATGCATTTGCAGTAGGTCAGCCCCAGGGCGCTGCCCCATGGGGACAGGAGTGCCACCGCTCACCGGCGTGGGAGGTCGGGACAGCCCAGCCATGGCGTCTCTTCGCCAGGCGTGGATGGCGGCTGCGCTGTCGGCCCTTCCCCTGCAGGGACTGGGGCCAGAGTTGGAGTCCGGGAAACAAATTTCCCCAAAACGCCCTCCCTCCTCCATGGCTTCCCCTTCCAGCGGGTGCCTGCTTCTCAAATCACCGACTCGGGACACGTCTGTCCCCTCAGCGCAGCAGCCACGGTCACTGGCAGAGCCCGTGGGCAGCACAGGCTGCGCCCGTGGGCATTTCTCACCCCGGTTCTCCACGCTGGCTGCTTGGATGAGCTCAGCCCAGGCCACCGAGCGGGACTGGTGCTTGACCTGCTGCAAATCCATCACGGGGACAGGTTTCTGAAAGCTCGTTCAAGGTTTTACCCCCAGCAATCAGCAACCACCAGACGTATCAAGTCAAAAGCTTTGAGGAGAACCTTTCCCATCGCAGCTACCACTCACGGCCACGGTTCCTCAGGACCTTGCTGCGATCCTGCTACTTCATGATGGCTGGCGTCAGGCTTGTTGTGGGAGCAGGCTCCGTGTCCTCTTCACCTGAGATGAAACCTTCAGGCCTCAGCAGCTGTTTTGTCTCCTTCAGCAAGGCCAAATTCATCCAGCTTCTGGTCAGACTTTACCTTTTGGGGGATGTAACACACCCGTGAAGAAATTGCAGAGAGAGCAGGCGGTTTCCAGCCAAAGCCAGCACCCCCGGGCCGGCCAAGACTGGGAGGAGAGTGGCCCGGGCTAGGACAGCGGAGACAGGCAGAGTCGGGGCTCTTCTAAATCGACCTTCTCCTGCTGCATTTCTAGCAAAGCAGAGGGGCTGTCGCTGTAGAGCCTGGGGTATGAAGGGGTGATCCAGCCCCAACTCCAAGCGGGCAGGGACTCTTTAAAACCTCCAAACACGGAATTGCACACCCAAGAGCAGGGTCATTAGGATGCAGCTGGGTGTAAGAGCAGGATGGGGCTGAACCACCGATAGGACCCGGCATTGCCTGACCGGGCAGCTGGGCCGACCACAGCCAGCAGCAAAGCCAGCTGGAAAAACAATTTTGCTTTTAAAGTTGTACCGTAATTGTCTTACATTCCTCTACGCAGAAGGAAAGATTGTTTTAATGCCCAGGGCTCAGCTAGGGAGAACGCAGCTAGGGAGGAAAGTTGTGATCAATTATTTAGAAGAGACTTTCAGTCTCACATCAAAGGTTTATTTTCTGTCTTCGTACGTCTGAACTAAGTGCCATTTCCCCGTAAAACAGAGCACAAAGCAAATACAGCGACTCTAATTAGCACTCCCAGTATTTTTCTGTTTTCTGCGACTCCTTCAACCTATGCAACCACGAGCCCCGCGGCTCACACTCAGGCTCCAGGAGAAAGTCTGGCTGCCGGGAAGTTTAGAATTAGCATACAACTCTCGTAAATTAATTACCTGTTGGAAGAGAGGGGAAGAGCACACAGCAGGATAATATCCCGTCATTCTTTGGGCCTTCACAGTAAAAACGGCGACTAGAGCATACAGCAGCAAAAATCACGGCAGCATTTAACTGCACGTTCCCAGCACGTTTCGCCTCTGCCAGTCTGAGAGGGATTAATAACCGGCTCATACTGGCACCTGTACGGGGGAGTATGGCACACGTCAGCCCTTCACGGGAGGTCCAAAGGGGCTGGGGCGTGATGCAGATATTTGTGCTTAGTGCTGGCAGCTGAATGCCCCATACCCTGTCTGGAGAAGGACGAAAGCTTGCTTAATTTGAACTAGACACCGTTTTGGTTTTTTAAAATATTTAATAAATAATCACAGCTGATGTAGGCAGCAATGGGATTTAGCAAGGTCAGAATCTTCGCAGAGCTAGCCTGGTTCTCCCGTGCTGCTTGCTTGGCCCTCCACATCGGGGACATTCCTGCGCTTTCTTATCTGCATGTCTTCATCCTGAAGAAGAAAAAATAAATAAATAGAAGTGCACAAATTCATTCTTCAGCATCCTCTCTGAGCTGCATAAAATCTGTCCTCTTCCCCTCCACCTCTTCTTTGTCCACCGACCATTACCCACCGGAGATCAGCCCAGCACACAAAATCTTTATGCCATCGCTCCAGCTCCTCGCTCAAAGCACCGAAGCCATCTCACATCCTCAGGTGGGCAGCGACCCAGGCCAGGCACCTTCCCAAATTGCTCATGTGCTCCCACTGAGAAACTGTTCATGTCCAACACAACGGGCAGCTTCACCTTTTAAACCTGCCGCCCACTCTAGCCGGAGTAAGAGCGGCAGGGATACGACCCTTCCGAGGTTTGCTTCTCAGGCTGTGGGCCGCATCGTGCGAAGTCTGGCCTCAGTGCAGGTTTTCCTCAGGGTGGACCTGATGTCCCACAGAATCAAACAACTTTGGTTGGAAGGGACCTCTGGAGGGTATAATACGATTTTCTGCTCCAAGCAGGGCTAACTCTAATGCTAGATCTGGTTCTTCAGGGCGTCTATTTGGTTTTCAAGTATCTGCAAGGATGGAGTTTCCAGCACCTCCCTGCACAGCCCGTTGCAGTTCTCAGCCATGCTTACTGGGAAACATTTCCCCCTGTACCCAGTGAGGATTTCCTATAGCACAAGTTGTGTCTGTCACCTCTTGTCTTTTTGCAGCGCATCTCTGCTGCTGTCTTCTCCGTAACCACCCAGCAGGCAGCTGCAGACAGCAGTCAGATTCTCTCATCATCTCCTCTCCTCTGAGCTGGAGAAAGCAGCTCCCTCAGCCTCCCCTCATCCCTCAGCCCTCCAGCCCTGACCCACCTCGCGAGCAAGCCCACGGAGCTGCGTCGCCAGGTTTTAACCATGGCCAGGTTTTGCCACAGACAGCACCACTGTGGATGACTGACCTGAACAGGGTGAGCAGGTGTCGTTTAGGGTCTGTACTACACGAAAAGCAAACTTATTTCTGCACAGTCCTCCGCAAGTCCCTTCCAGGTGCTTCTCTCAAGGACCCTGCCTGACACCTCCACCCACACCCACCGCACGCCATTCGCACGGGGCTCAGCAACAACACAGGCATTGCCTGGTTCCAGGGCAGTTCGTACCGAGTCAGAGTCTTCTTCAACCTGGTTGCTTATGAAATTGATATAATCATCCTTCTGGTTGTCCAGAATTTCTTCCTCGTACTCAGTCTGGTAATCTGACTCATCTAAAGAGAAAGGAGAGAAGAAACACGGGTTTTAACTAGCATTCACAGAGCAGAGAAAATTGGAAAAGGAATGATAGCTATCTCCGTCGAGCACCGGTGCAGGGCAGGGTGACTGCTGGCCAACTCTCCGCAGCCCAGGGAACTGGGACTACGCAAACACAGGTATCGGCTGTCCAGCCAGATCACAAAATAAACCGTATCCTGGATGTGAATTGGTGTCCTGGAGCCCGCTAGAATCTAAAGAGCCTGGAGCAAGAGCAGCGAGATACAAACCCTCCATGTTACTCTGGTGGGTGCCAGCTGCCCAGCCCAACGGGACGCAAACGCTGGCAATGGGGAGATGCTCCCTGCTGAACGCTCTTCACAGAATAGCTGCCGTCTCCCACCCGTCAGTCCAGACAAGACCTATAGAACACCTTCAGAAGACATGCCTACGAGCTACCAATCCAAACTCCCCTGCACACTGCGGTCACAGACTCACTGGAAACAGGGTCTTCCAGGCACAGGGCGAGCTCTTCCTGCTGTGGAGATGATAATTACGTGTCTCACATCTCTGGTCCACAGGGGACAGTGACATTTACACTCCCCTCCTCTGCACCGGGGACAATCACCTGCTCTCGCTGGTAATCCAGCAGATTACCATAATGTAGGGAAGCTCAGGAGCTGTGCACCCTGAGGCACAGCAGTCAGCAGCAGGACACGCCACCAAGCCCCCAGCCCCGAAGCCTGCTCCCAAGGAACGAGATACATCAGTGCAGAGTCAATGCCTCTTCCAGCACCTGGAGATCCCTTCAGGGTCTGTAAAACAGACAGCAGGAGAGTCACCCGCTGACAGGACTGACCCTCTCCCACATCAACTCCACACTCGACAAACGGGCCAGGGCAGACGCCTGTCACCAGCCCCAGTACATCACCCAGCGCGCCAGCCGCCGCTGTGAGCCCCATCCCGACCAAGCGTGAAACCAAGGCACGCGGGCGGCGAAACGAAGCAAGCGGCAGTTGGCCACCTTCCTTTTGCACGGTTTCTGGCACGCAGTTTTTCAGAAGGCAAGCTAAGGCGTTAAAATGGCAGAAAGTCATTTTTGTGTGACGCTAGTTTTTCCGCCACTTTCGTGAGTTAATTCAAGTGTGCTTTGAGTTGCTGAAGCAATACCTGTTTTTCAGCCCACTAGTGAAGAAAGTGGCTCGTGTTTAAACCGGATTCTTGATTAAGTATTTCTTTTGGGAACAGTCAATAGCATCTGCTCCACGCTGAAGACAACAGCACAGTCTGTTCCACAGCATCTTCTTCTAGCACGATAACTACAACCAACTGCTAGAACATGAGGATTAAAGACATTTGGTCTTATTTTTTATTTTTTAGTATTTTTTTTACTGTGGATCAGAGAATTAGCTTTAGTTTATATTAAAAACACTACTGATAATCTTTGATAAAACACACCAGAGAAACTGGAAACTCATCTGAACAGCATCAGACAGCACAAACCATAGTTTGAAGTTTACAGCTCCACTAAAACTGACTACCATCAAAACCAAACTCCTTGATTTTCCAAGCACTATTCGCAAGGCCACCGCCAGGGAGATGTCACCCTCCATCTGAGCTCGCCTCGGTGCGGACCGCTTCCCCCGTAGCTCCAGATACCTCTTTAGCAAAAGCGATGCCATCCCGGAGGCACCGAGGCGATGCCACGTTCAGAGGAATGCCTTTACAGCCACTGCCCACCAAAAAACGGGCAAGGTCCCTGCAGGCAGCGCTCGGAGTCACCCACAACACGAATATAAAGGGTCCTTCAAGACACGGCGCCCACATGTGCGACTCTCTCTCCTGCCATCCTCCCCCTCCTCTGGAGCCTCTACAACCAACAGCTTTCAGCACCCGCGAGGAGCACGCGGCACCTGCCCGTCCTGTCCCGGGCAGCCCCCGCACAGGCCCTCTTAGCCCAAAATCTGCCACTTCGACTTCCTGAAAGACGTGTCCCTTCGTTACACTCGTGTTCATGGCCTCACCCAGCAGAAAGCAGGTCTTCCTAATGGGGGCGAATGATCAGAAACGATATAAAGGAGGAAGATCGGTCCCAGTACACCGGTTAGATCTTAGCAGGTCTCAATGCCTGTGCCTTAAATAACCATGTTACATGAACTCTTCATTCTTATTCACAATGGCTGTTTCAACCACATTTGATTAATAATTTCTTCATAAGGCATATGATTGCAATTAGCATTTCAAATTACCACAGGGACATCTCTACAAACAGTCACAGATGGGAGGACTGCTAACTTTAGATTTCCCTCTGCAAGAACAAGAATCGGGAGGAGGGGGAGAGACTGTTTATAAAGAGCTCTACCACCGGTAAACGCTCGGAGATTTCGGGCCTGCAAAGCTCTGATCCTTTTTGTTAAGTGAGCTTCACTTATGGCACGTACAGCGAACTGCTGCACAGCGCACGGCCGAGGCGCAAGGCACTCCAGGGCCTTTGTGTAAAGATGCGGGAGCCGCTACCTGTTCCTCATTACTTCACTAGTGCTCCCCGTAACAGGAGAGTACAAAAAGCGATGGAGCCGGTGAGTCACTCCAGATCCTACTCATAACAGCAGGGAAAGCTTTAAATCAGCCTCCTCCCGTCTCAAAAGGACGCGGACCAAAGAGCGAAGCCATCGCGAGGACACGGACCAGCACAAGGGGAACGAAAGCCTGTTTTTGCAGGAGTTGCCACACGTGTTACTTCACTCAGGCTAGGCTAACTTGAGCAGGGATTACTACCACCAGGAAGCCACGCTGGACCCCACCGGTACCGGGCTGGCAGCAGATGTCTCGCCGCGGCAGGAACATCCGACTCCCACCCTCTCCCGGAGGAGGCAGCGGGAGGGGGCACGCCGCCCTTCCCAACGCTTCCGCAGCGCCAGCCCGATCACCCGACTCACCGTCTGCCACGGGTGCTTTCACGGGCTCGATCCGGGACACAATTTCTGCCAGGTCCGTAAAAGAGGTGGTGGGACAGGTCACATTCTGAAACACAGCATTAATTTTTAGGTATGTTAACAAATATACACAAAAAATCCGAACATTTTTATTATATGAAAATTATATTGAACAGACAGAAAGCTCAGACACCTAAATTCTCCACAATTGCCCCCTCAAAAGCCATTACTGATCAGTGAGTAGTTCACAGAACAACTCCCCTGATGCAGGTCTGGTGGCAGAGACAGGATTCCCAAGTGCAAACAGTGGGACAACCTCTAATGGCTCCTTCTCCATCCATGCAACAAGAAGCCTTATTAAAAATTCAGCAGACTATAGAAAACACCACAAAGACAAGAACCAGAGGGGCTGGACTCGTGACAGACAGTGCTTGTTTGACTTGTTTGTTCTCCATCACTGTTACCCCCCGCTATAAGTGGGACCGGCTGGGCCCGATGCAGCCCCCAGGGAGCTTTCGCCTTCCCTGGGGAGAAGAAGAAGAGGCCCCAGTGCCCAGGTGGGACACAGCACGTGGCCCAGCCCTGAGCCCGCAGAGCCACGCCGTGGGACGCTGCACGGGCAGGCGGGCAGCGGCCCGGGCGCTGGGGTGACCGGGACCCCCCCAGGGACCCCGGCAAGCCGTGGAGCTGGAGGTGCTGCAGCAAGAGCCTGAGGGACATGGTCCACCCGCAAGGAGAAGTATCTCCCACTGTAATTCCTCTTTTTAATAAACCCTTTCTATTTTTATTCTGTCTCACCCAAGCAGTGGGTTGAATGTTCTCTATTTTGAGAAGTTGCCTGCTCCAGTTTCTCCTCTAATAAAACCGAACTTTGGCATTTAAGAACCATTTTGGTCTTCCCACATGCCATGCTGGGAGCAGCCCTACCTAACCCCTCGGGGCCAGGCACAAGGTCACCAGATGGAAACCTAAACACCTCTCACCTTTTTTTAAAACCAGTGATTTTAATTAGTACAATAGCAACCCCCACCCCCGAGGAGAGAGTCAGGGAATTGCTGGCAGGGGACATGTTATCGGCACTGCGCTGCCGGGAATTGCTGCGACAGCCGTCTTTCTAAACGCCCAGACCTGCCCACGTGCTTCCAGACAGGGCAGTTTCCTAACACAGGGTTTTTATGAGCAATTATTTGCTCTTCTGGCAAGAGCACTGATACTATGAATCATACAATCCCCGTGGGGGTCACAGCAGAAGCCCGTTACAGCTGCAGCAGATTGCTCTCAGTTGACCTTTAATCCGTAACTAACTTTTGATGTAATTTAGTACAGCTAAAGCAAGGTGCTGATCCAGGACAAACAGCTGGTGGGGAGCGGTGGACAGAGAAAAGCCCAGAGGGAATTAAAAAATACCTGTATGAAATGAAACAGCAGTAGCTTAGGACACACACTTTAAAATACACAGAAGTCAGGAAGCTCAGAAGCTCAGTTTGACCATTAAGGAACCATCAAGAAGGGTGAGTCAGTCCAGTCTCATTTTGAACATCCGACCTGAATGGTCCCAGTGAAGCGTTTGCAGAAGGCTGTTCCCCAGGATAGGGACAAAAAGAATCTACATCTTCATTTTGTGCCATATGACTAAGCGAGGGATATGTGCAAACTCTGGCCACCGAGCAGACACAGCAATGTTCGAGGCCGTTGCCTGTACTCTAAAAACGTGGACTCTTACCAGGCGGACAAAGGGGCTGCACCCCGCGCTCAGGCAGACAGCGCCAGGCTGTCCTTGGGAGCACGGAGCAGACAGGGACTGACTTTGGAGGCGACGAAAGTCCGGGGGCTACATGAACAGCTGAACAAAATCCTGCAGCGACCGTCACCAAAAGGTGCTTCGGGAAAACCACCATCAGCTCACGTGCTCCCGCAGACAAGTCGTGAGGACAGACGAGTATGAAGGCAATCGTTAGTGCGACCGTACCCGTGGGAGCATCTGTTTCGGTCGCTGACATACAGCCGATCCCGCGTAAGCCGGTTAGAGGACGCTTGCTGAGGCAGCTGCACCCCAAAGTCTTAGCACTGAGACTGGAACACCACTTGTGGGAAACCAGGTGCCTTCCCACGCTCGTCTGATGCTTTGCAAACAGGAATTTAATGTTTAAATACTTCCTCTTACTACTTTTAAGGACAAAACCACATTCCCATCAGTTAACACGAGGCAAAGAAGCGTCTCAGATTCATTTGAAACCACTCTAAAACCTTTCTGCTTACAGGTTTTTTTTTTCCCAAGGAGGAAAGTATTCTCTTTGGCACAATCTTTATTAAATAAATTAGAGGAGAAAGACAGTTACTATTGTAGTCTGCTAGATTATATTTAGCTTTGACTATGAATAACACTTCAGTAGACAAAACTTCCCCGAGGAGATCCAATTAACGGTACTGCATTATTCTGTGCTGGGGAAGAGTAAGGGTTGTTCAAGTGAAGTTTATGTAAGGTTCCTGTTGTCTCAAAAATGCTGAAGACACAAACAAGATAAACAGTGACTGAATGATGAAAGCAAAAGAAAAGTATCTAAATGATTAAATATCTGGAATTTTTAAGTAAAAATTCAGTGCTTACAACATGGAAACAAGATGATAAGAAACCACGCTCAGCTCTCAGACATTGAGCACTCCAGAAATAGCTGAAGAACAAAAACATCAAAACCTTCGCTAATGAAAGGCAAGTTAAAATATCAGCTGTTATCCCTGGAAGACAGCAGAGCTAAAGGACTTAAGCGACTCTAATGGACTAAGAAAAAAACAAAAGACAAACACCCTAGTGGAAGCCTGCAATACTTGTTATTTTATAGAAATAAATCTACTGAAACAAGAAGTCAGATGAAAAAAATCTTGGTTTTTACTGGACTCCAGAGTTTTCAGAGGAAGAGCAGATGATCTCCTAGGTTCTCGGGAGTACAGCCTGGAACGGAGCCGTAGCGTCAGTTTGGGGGAATGCACAAAGCTGCATGGTTCCCGCTCCGTAAGTTTGTTGACTCACTCTCCTGAGTGACCCACTAGTTTCATACTCTTGGCGTCTCAGCAATCAGCACTCTCTCCTTGTTATCAAGTGCATACCCAGAAATTCAATGACAGGCTATGCCTACAATGAGTACGTGACATATTTGATCTCCAGGACAGTTGAAGGGCCATAAAAACCAGGGTAGATTGTGATAAATGTTCAACATGCTGCTTGGTGCACAGCTGTAATATCATGATTTAACTGAAATATTAGCCGGAATTACTATATCCCATATAATGGCCAATTTTAAAGAAGTCTTCTTTAAAAGAAGCATTTGTTACAGCAATGAATATATTGGAGCTTGTTACCCGCTGGTGATAAAAGTCAGAGGATGAAATAGGACATATAACCATTTCTGAGACACACACATTTTCTCTCCCTTGACTTCTCCTTATGACTATTAACACACATAACAAACACATACCAGCTTATAACTCGTCTGAGCAGAAGGTGTCAGAGGCAGAATGGGGACCCGCCTTCCGCAGCTCAGACTAATGTATCTCCTAGTCCAGGTCATGTTCCCAGGAAGAACCAGCTGATGAGTTCTGGGGCTCCTCAGGCTACTCAGCTCCCCAGCTCAGTCCCTCTGTGCTCCTCCCATAGCCACTCACCCTGCCAGGCAGCTTGGGTGGGATTCATCTGACGATAGGAAGTCATCAGCGCTAGTCCCCCTCGGCTCCCTTCACGCGGACGGAGCCGAGGGTGCCATTCATCTTATCCCAGTGGAGCCGTGTCATCAAGTGACTCACACCCTACAGAGGCTCATCTCTCTCCGGTGATAAATGGGGGTGTAGGGCAACTAGCTCAGATGTGGGTGTCATCCACCCGGCGTTGCTGGACTAATGCCCGTGCCTGCAAGTACTGCCCTTCCTCTCCCTTGCTCACGCCATCTCCCTCCTAGTGAAAGTGCTCTACCTCCCACCTCTGACAGAGCTGCAAATCCTCAATGTCATTTTTCACCTCTACTGACTTCCTTTAGTGAGGCTCCCTACAGTTATGATACATTTCGGCCATCACTTAAAATATTACTGCTCATTTCCCTATCTCTAAAAGACAATAAAGATGAATTACTGGGTAAAACATGAAGCCTTTCGTAGCACTTGGGTTTTAAATCAGAGGAACTCAAAGGAGGGTAAGGATAATAAGCCAATATATTATAATATTGTACCCAAGTCCTCAAAAAGGTGATAACGGTTTAAAAACAACTGAAACTTCCCTGCCAAGAAATTCAGTCAGCCCACTGAGTTATGAACCAACTCTAGAAGCTGACCTCAATCCTTAAACTGTAAAACCATGAGAATTTTATGCTACTTTTAAGTAGAAATCTTACCGGCACTGTAACCACACAGCAACACTGCGTAGCCTGTAGATTTACCATAATCAGGCATTTACCAAACCGTACATTAACTGCTCAGATGTGCTGAAGCGAGCAGAACAAGGTGCATGAAACCCAGTACCTCGACAGCGCTGCAAGCTTCTGCAGAGCCTTAATGACGGCTCTACAAAATGCCTTTTCTAATAGGAGTGAGGAAGGAAAGCAACAAAGCAAGAAATCTACGGCTTTGGAAGGACTTTAACTCTTGGCTAAAAACACATCTGTAGCAAGGGTTTAATTCAGGTTTTCTGGAAGCGTCTGAGAACTGTTTGAGTCACATCCTGAAAGCCAGCAATGGCAGAGATCAATGCCAGCGATCCCAGTTCACGTCCTCTGTGACGAGCATTGGGCAGCTGGTGGCAGAGAGCCATGCCCTGGCAGACCAGTTTCTACTAGCAAGAACAATATCCAGGTACTACCTAAAGTTTGTGGCACAAGAATAAATGAAAAATAACTCTTAAAAGGTTACTTGTGCCTACCCAGCATTACTCAAGGAGGCAGTCCACGTGTGCATTCAAGCGAGGGGAACAAATGTGGCCCATCACCTGAAACCACAGACCATCCTCTCTCACAGGACCTGTGGGGGCACAGTCACAGCCCCCCCCCAGCGCTCGGTGCAGAAGGCAGCTCAGCCAGCAGCATTTAGTGCCCTCAGGACTGCTGACGCGCACAGGGAAGGAGAAGAGAAAGGTGGGCATATAAACACATACGCATCAGCTACGCGTCTCAGAAAACGCTGGTTACTGGTGAGCATCCTGCCCTCCTTCAAGGACATTTGTGTGGTGAACGATTGCAGGTTACAAATATGGTATCAATAACCTGCTAGAATGAAACAGCAACAGGAGAGCCGCCCTACAGAGCGCTACATCGGTTCCTGGGGTTTCAGAGACCTCGTCCTACTTGCTGAGGAAACGGATGGATCTCTGCACAGGCATGCATCAGGTATTGGGGATGGACAGGCAGACACCAGGGCTTGGGTTCTGGCAGAGCACACTGTGGCCACACTTCTACCTCACGATCAAAGAAGTGCAGGACCTCATTCATCCAGGCTATGGTTCAAGGAAAGAAGTTTCTGAAAAACTGATCATACCTTTTCTTGCCTAAAATACAGTTTTAACTAATACATGCATGCTCACAATAAGGACTTGAGCCAATCGATCATTCTCCTTCATACCCCTGCCCAGTTTCTGGGCAGTACACAATCTGGTGTGCACCAAGTAGCTCGTGCAGAATAGTGCATTTAAACTGAACACTTACGTCAGTTTTGGATTTGCAAGTCTCTTGCCTGTCTCTTAGCATCTTGTCACGGACTCCACTCCTGCACCAGACATTAAATACTGTTTTCCCATGCTGATATCCCACTTCCTGGAAAAAAGAGAGTGAGGGGAAAAAAGGTAATTAATAGCTGAAAAACTATTATGTCACATCTTTTACAAACCAGTAGGAAATCTAGAGGTCTCCCCAAAGCCAGGATGTACTCCTGCTACCTTCCAGCCTCAGCTACATAAGCTGTTCAGCCGAAGAATTAGGGGAACGATTAAGCAAACAAGGTGCTATTTTAAGTCCAAATGCTAACTTGACTTTTGACCCCACAGTATGCAATGAAAAGTGCCACCTGACACAACTATTTTTACAGCAGTGGCTTCAAGCAGGCTATTCACAGAATAATGCCATATAAAGAGAAGCTTAGGACGCATACGTATACGCCCTTCCAGTACTGACTCTTTCTTTGGAAGAAGGTAACACCACAAATTAATTTGTGTCTTCTCCCCTCTTGGCTCAAGAATAGCTAAGAAAAGAAAACTTTTCTAGCAAAGAAAGGTTACCGTAGGGTACCCGGTTCCAAAATCTCTTGCAATGAGTTAAGCCAGACAGCACTGAACAAGCAAGCATCAGTTCGCTGGAGCAGAAATGATGGCACAGGGACACCACCAAACCCACAAACTCCATGTTCCTCTAATTTATAAGTATAAAGTAATTTGTGCTTGGAATAATAACATGGCACTGCGTCACGAGCATGGAAACAACTGGAAAAAATAAACCGATTGCTCCAAGTTTTACTCTTTTTCTAACAAGACAGTAGAAATGGTGTTGAAAAATCAAATTGAAAGGACAGGGCAACAGGGGTCAGGAGTCCTGGATCCTAGGTCTGGCTCTCGCACTGGCAGCATGCACTAAACCGCAGGCTTCCGAGTGCTGGAAGCAGCCCTGGCTGAGCTGATATTGTCTCTCCTCTGGTTTTTGGACCAGGGTTCAAAGCACGGGAGGCACTCAGGCTGGAATTCACCTCTCATAATCTATCGTAGCTCCTCAGCCCCGGGTGGATGTGATTACTCAGGAGGAAAAGGGACCTGACAGATCTACAGCTAACTGGGTCAGATTGATCCAAAATAACTGCGAGAACCTGAGCTTCGGGAAATGACATGCAGCTGACTTACCACTCTAGGCTGATACAGAAGAGGGGTTTTGACAAGAAGAGGGGATTTTTGTTCTTTTGAATGTGCTGAGTGGTTATATGGTACCTATTTCTATTTTCTGTAAAATCCAGGTACAGAGCTGAAAAAAAACCCCACTACTTCATAGCCTACAATGGTAAAGGAATCCCTTTCCTTTAAGGTCAGCACAGTTTAAAGCTTTCCTGTGGACAAAAGTTATTTAGCTACACTGCAGGGAATGAAAATGCAGGAGGGTGCTGCCCCTCCATACCTGCAGTGTCTCGTGCCAAGAACTTGCTCACAGAAAGTGACATCTTTGAGAAACCACACTTTTCTCAAGTTTTATTCCACTGAGAAAAATTTGCCTGGCATCTTTAAATCTCTTTAATGACACCAAATGAGACAGAACAATGATGTGACAGCTTACATGAACTACCGGACCCGTTCATCAAGGTTTTCCAAATGGCCAGGGCACTACATCTAGCGAATAGTATTATTTATCGGCAAAGTCTTAGATCCACCATTGACAGACAGCACTGTTTGTCCAGGAGCTAAGAGACACCAAATATCCTTGAGAAAATATTTACATCGGGGAAATCAGCTGGTGGTTTGGAATAGCTGCTGTTTGGTCCTAAAGAGTCTCTCAAATGAGAATCTGCAGGGCTTAATGGTATTACTGGTTTTGTTTAGTATTTATAAGACAGCATTAGAGGAAATCAACCTGCAGCCTAATGAGTACTGTAGGTTCTCATTATATCTATAAAGGAGATCAATTTAAAGGAAAATTGGTGGTGGTTTTTTTTTTTCCACCCTAGGAGAAGAGCAAAGCTACGCAGAAACACCTGGAGATGGAAGGTACTTGCATGGCTGAAGCAGGCAAAGAATGGAAAGAGACAGTAAAATAACTTCTTGACAAGAGACAATGAGCCAGAATTGCTATCATTACCTCAACCTGGGCAGAGACGTTTTTGTTGTCAATGCTGAATTATGGCACTAAGACAATTCAACTGCACATCTGGAGTTCTGATACATAGACATAGTTCTGATACTCCCATGCTGGTTTCTGATACATAGACAAACAAAACTAAATCCCAGAGCCCTGTAACCTGGCACTACCCTTTTTACAACGTCCTTCCACTGACATTGGTGCCATTTTCCTGATACTCTATCAGGTGCAGAGGAATTGTAGATTACATGTTTTATTAATAGAAGTGTTGAAACGTTAACTGAGCCAGATACTTTAGCACGTTGCCCTCCATTTCAGTGATTCACAGCCTCCCCTACAGACTTCTTCAACTCTTTCATGTGACAACGAGCTACATAACGAAGGGAGAGAAGTGACACCATTTGACAAACCCCAACTGCCCAAAGCAGCTCAGACAGCCAAGAGTTTTTACCAAGCAGCTGAGCAAGAATTGTCATGAAAAGGAGTGAGGCAGCTGATCCATTCACAGGTCATTATATAATCAAGATTACTAACTCTGCTGTTAATCCCATCTCACGGTCATGATATCATTCCACAGCACTATTTAGCATCAGTTATTCATCTGTGCCAACTGACTTCTCTTACTCTCCAACAGCTGAGGCACTAATTAGCACCACAAACCAGCAGATTTCTGTGGAACGGCAATACGGGGGAACTGCCTTCCCCAGGATGCACTTACACAGATTTCATCGAATTTCCCGAAGTCCAGGGTTCCGTATCGGTCAATGGGGGGCCGGATATACTCGCAGTAATCACTGTTCTTCACCATCTCCAGCTGCCGCACGCAGCACACATATGCAAGCCGTGTCTGGATCTCTGCCATATTCAGCACCTGCCAACCAGGCCAGGCACACCAATCATGATTAATTCAGAAATTTTACTTCAGAATATATTCTGTTTTCATAATGGAGAAAAAGCAAGTTATCTATCAATTTTTTTTTTTTCCCAAGAGCGCACAGAAGCCTGCTGAAGCCTTCACACATCAGCACCTCCATCTGTCTCCCAGGCAGTGTGGACAGCTAGCCAATGAGTCTCCATAATCCACAGCAGAAAGGGAATTGCCTTTAAACATATTTCTGCAGTTCAAGGTTGAACTGAGTCTTTCATTCCAGGATATAGTGGTACCTTAAGAGAGAGATCGGTGCGGAGGTGAGAGGGGCACAGTGATCCTTCAAGGCAGAAATCAGTGACGATCTCTGCAGTACCAGGGCAGAGATTTCGCAGAATGGTTGAGGTTGGCAGGGACCTCTCGAGATTGTCTCGTCCAACCCTCCTGGCTCAAGCAGGGCGCAGGTTGTCCAGGACCACGTCCAGCTGAGTTTTGAATATCTCCACAGATGGAGACTACAATCTCTCTGGTTGGCCAGTGTTTCACCACCCCCAGTAAAAAAAGTGTTTTCTGGTGTTCAGAAGGAGTCCCATGTTTTCATGTGTGCCTATTGCCATTTGGGCAGTTGTAATATTTCACTGGGCACTACTGGGAAAAGTCAGAGTCTTCCATTTTCCCCCACCAAACACACCCACTACATGCTGGGAGCAGCACGGCCCACTCTGCCAAGGCACAGCAGGGCACTCCACAGCTGCACCAACTCCCGAAGGCCACTTTGCAGGGACATGAGACCTTTTCAGGGAAGGGAGTTATTACAGAGGAAAAAATTTAGATTACAGAGCAGTACCCACAGCTTGTAGTATTTTCCCTAACTTTGGGAAGAACAAACAAGTATTTTACTTCCAATTCCAACAGGGAAACACATTAATTGTAGTTGGGACAGCAGAAGAATAAGTAACAGAGTTGCCCTGACTGCATGCAACAAGAAAAAAAAAAAAATCATACTCTGCAGCCCAGTGTTTAACAGTAGTAATAATGTTAATTACTGCCTAGTGCCAATATCTCCCTAAATCAATAGGAGACAGAAACACTGAATTACTTTTATTGGTAAAATTCGTAAATTCTGACTTTATTAAAACTTACTGCACCTCTAAGAAAAGGTTTCATTGCTCTAACAATTCTACCATCCCCTTCCCAGACTTCCCTCTCCCCTCTCCCATCTCACTGCCTTCCCTTTGGTGTCAGGGCATTGCCCAGCTTGTTTTGTCCATAAGTAAGAGCTCAAACCAAAGAAACAAGACGGTCTGTCACCACGCTTGCTCCCTGAATGAACAAGGGGAAGCTTCCAGCTCTGTACATAAAAACAGCTGCCATTTTAATATAGTTTGCAATACCTTGACTTTCTCGGCCAGTGGATTCCACCTCTTCCAGAGCAGCCACCAGCCAGACAAGCAGTCACCGTAGTTGGTGAGGTCTGTCTCATCCTGGCTCCCCACATCGATCGCAATCACCACCTTTGCGCCCATGGACCTCGCAACATCAGCTGGTGGGAAAGAAGGTCGTATCAGTACCAGGGCTGCCAACCCTGGTGCTGCTCAACCAAAGCTGACGTACATACTGCTAGGGAGTATATAACCTGACATTGCACTTGCCACGAGTGTCCCTGAACAGCCTCAGATATAAACATTTGCAGCAACTCTGCCGAGAGACCATTTCCCCAGGGAGGCTCCTACCCCACCTGCTCCATTTTAACGGAGAGATCCCAGCGTGCTGCCTGCTCCGCACCGACCGAGCCCCTACGTAACCTCAGGGTGAGTTCCCATTGCTGAACTGCTAGGAAACACCATTTACGGGGTAGGTTTTCCCCCAGATCGGCAGGATGACCTGACTCTCTCTGAGGCCATGCTGTCACCAGGACCAACGTGAAGGCAGCAGCAAAACTGTACAGCAGAGAGCCGGGGAGAGGAGGTGGGACACACACAGCTCCGGTCCACAGTTACACCACATCAGGTGTAATGTGAAAGAGCACATTAAACCCACGTTAATTCTACCTCGTGCAGCATTTCTCATGAGAACAAAAGATCTGGGAGGCCTCTGGAGAGAGCAAGTGGCAGCAGCCTTTAAGAGGAGAGTCAGCAGTGCAGGTGCCAACCCCGCAGATAAAAAGTAATAAAGGGAAGGAGCAGCACAGGAACCAGACAGCAAGGAGAGGCTGGGAGGACTTCAGTCGAAGAAAAGCTTTGGGATCCAAGAGAAAGATTCATATTTGGAAGTGGGAGAGCAATGAGGCAACACTTCCTACTTCAAGGTCAGTAAAAGGATTAGCTGCAGCCTTTGGATACGGGCAAGGATTTAGGGAAGTGCCAAGGGAGGGAAGAGAAGGACACGTACCTCACAGAATGAATTTGTATTGCTTCCACACCCCCAGAGTCCAAGATAGTTGCAGTTTCCAGAATAGTTATGCGTAGGAAAACCACAACTCTGAAGAGCCAATTTAGATGCTTAATTTAGACACTTGTTTAAATCAGATCTGTCCTGTTGGATCTATATTCCCGGGCTCCTTCAGTCTATTGTATCTTTTCCACCCAGTGTCACCTGCGTGTGTGCTCTTTGCCCTCTCCAATATGCGCAGGTGGAAAAGGTGCCTTGGCTTGCAATTCATACTTTTGCTTACAGACACAGAGAACGTCAGATGCAGATTTTGGGGGTCTATTTTGTGTTATTTCCATTTCTGGTTTTTAGGCAAATACAACCCCGATGGAAAAATACACTCTGGGTTTATCTTGAACATGTAAATGATTTAGGTTGCTCAGATGCAGAGTCTCTAGCTTAGATTCCTTCCTCTTTATTTGTACAGAATTATAGTCACAAACTGCAGTGACACCACATGTCTCTCTTCTATCTTGGCCACCCTCCTGAGCCACCCACCTTCCAACGCTTTCTGACTACGATGACAACCCTGACATAAAACACATCCCAAACACACACGAGTGAATTCACACACCGTGGACCCTTTTGGGTTCAGTCCTCAGAACACCCCAAACTCCACATCACTCTTTTGAACGCCACATGATTCCACCTCTGCCATGCGCTAGCAGCTAACCAAGACACTGATGCCTGTCAGCTGAACCCTTCAGGCGCTGGGTGACACCAGTCTGAACAATGAAGAGTTAATGCTGTTGCTTTCTCAGAATTATTTCTTATTCAACTGATACTTTTTGAAGAGAAACTCAAAGATAGATAGAATATATGTTTGCAGTTTAATTTCTGCTCTCTCCTTTCAGTGAGCACTAACATAAATTCAAAATTACCTTGGAATTATATGTTCATAATATGTCTATTAGAAAATACTTCATAACAAAAAATAGTCTTAATAAAGGCATGATAAAACAAACACCTAGGAAACTGAGAACAATGACTCCTGGTAACCATCATGAGATTAAAGGTATCTGCAATATTTCTCCTTGTTTCCTTTTTTGGGGAAAAAAAAAAAAGAGGACAAAGTTTTGCAGGCTGTTTGATGGGCTGTGTTCTCGGTAACTTCTTCCTAACTGATCTGTGCACCTACCAGGAAGATTGTTGATATAACCTCCATCCATCAAGAGATGCCCATCCTTTGGGTCGCAGAGAGGAGGCATATACCCAGAGAGGGACATGCTGGCACGGACATACCTCCACAGAGAGCCTGCAGGAATGAGAGGGAGGGAATGGCAACAGCATTAATTACTGCACTCATTAAAATAATCGGGAGATAGAGGCTCTCCTGAGAATACCATTGGAAAGTTATTAAAGCAGTTTATTATTTTCTATACCACAATCCTGGCTAGGGGGAAAAAAAAAAAAAGAAACAAAAAAAAGGCTATTCAGACACACTATCAGTCAAATGCCTTAGAAACCACAGTTTTGAGCCCATGCCTCATATTTATTGCTTTCAAGGAGATTTCAGCGTATGTCTGACTGTGGGAATCATCTTTAGTGCTTTGTTGAGCTTACAGTGATAAGAAAAGGAAAAGGCTTCTCCTGGGGACAAAGGGATAGAAGGAATAAGCAGGCTGAAGTGCAACTAAAGCCATTATGTTCTACAGAGACCCACAAAAACCAGGCTTGTAGCAGGAGCTGAACATGAAAAATATATGCTGTAGAAGCCCAAAAATTCTGTTTTCCCTTGCTCTAATAAGCAAACATTCTCACTTGTAAAACCAGTGAGTACATGGTGGTGATCTTAACTCTTCTTAGGACGCTTCTGTTAATAGTGCTGTAAGGAAGAAAGTTATTATCTTTTAAGCTGTTAGAAACAGAAAGTTTAATCAAGTAGAAATTGATTGGATCTATTTCCTGTAAAACATTCTGCTTTAAGGCCCTTATTTACTGATTTCTCTCCTAACATTTGCATCAGCTGAATTGAGGAGATACTGCATTTCCAAAGAGGCCAAGAGTCTCGTCTGAGAAGTGAATCTTCTCAATAATTAACTACTTGGTGCTTCAAACAGCAACTCTTTCCAGCAAACTGGGAATTGATTTTTTTCTTTTCTATTTAAAATATATAACAGTTCTGTTCCTAATTATAACCTATGCACTCCTACTGTTTAGCACAGGACAATACTGGCAGATTTGGGTTTTATTATTAATAGTTTTAGTTGAGTTGGAACTTCCATCCAAGAAAAATGCTGACTTCTGGTGTTACACCCTGCAGATGAAACCAAGATGGGCAACTGCAGCAGCTGGGAACTTCTTTCCCCTCCTTTCAGTGAATTCTGGAGACAACCATAACCATTCTCCAGCTGATTGCTATCCTTAAATTAAATTTCCACAGGGACAAGCAGCTGGATGGAGTGAGTTTCCTGACTTAAGTTGGCTTAACCTGCTGCAGAATGGGAATACAAAACCTCTAAGAAAGGTTAATCCTTTGTCTGCTTGTTTGAGCTCCCTTGGTTGTCCGCGGTCAACAAAGCCCCGGTGTCAGTATAATTTAGCGGTTCTGTAACCCCCACCCTAAGGGCAGGAATGGAGAGTCCTACCTGCGCCAGCTCAAAGGACAAAACATCAGAGACGTGGCAGCAGAGGCTTCAGCCACCCTCGGGGTAGCTGGTAAGCTTCTACTTTCTTCACTGCAGCCTGAGTCACTGCACCGTTACCCCAAATAGACAAAAGATAAAGCAAGTGTCCCACAGGGCTGCCACCACGTCCTGACAGCAGAGCAGACAGCTCGGATCTTTCTCCTCTGGTCAGTCAGTAAAGTACGTTACAGTTTTCTACCAGAGAAATAAAGAGGACTGGACACAAATGAGAACCTAACCCAGCTTCTGCTTCAGGCACAGGAGTCTTTTATTGGGGAAACTGCTTCATTTACGGGGAATTTGAATCTTAAAATGTTTTGGATGCATTAGTTATGATTTATGGCTAAAACACCTGCACTTCATGGGAAACAGAATGGTGTCAATGGACCCATTTTCTCTCTGAACAGTGAATACAGCATCTCATTAAATTTCTTCCCAACAGCTCTGTTCCTTGTGATCTGCGTACCACCACAGTTTGGTGCTCAGCAAATAACAGAGAAGGGAGAAACAAAAGGAAAGACAAATTCAAAGGCGAGGAAAATTCCAGGAACAAGCGGTAACACAAAGTCTCGCATCATTACTTATGACCTGCCGCCCGAAAGGCTGCCTACACACTTACCATCCGTGTGGACCCTCATTGCTGAGGCAGTGATGTCGGTTGTGATCGTGAAGTAAGGAATCCACAGATCCTGCAACAAAGGAGGTCCCAATTTTACTAAATCCATAACCTTGCACTTAAACTAAAACCCCTGTCTAACACAAACCAAAGCAACAACCTCTGTAGAAAGAACTGTAGACACAAACGCCTGCATGGATGGAGAAAAACCCGTCAGTCCTGTATTTAAGTTCATAAATTTCTTTCTTATGCAAACATTTCATGCAGAACCAAGGCAGACAAAAATCCTTCCTTCCTTTTTTTAATAGCAAGAAATGTCCAGCGTATACAGCAGCACAGAAACCTCATCACTCAAACCAGGAGTTCACCTGCTTTCTGATATCTGTTGTTCTTTCAGATGAAGTGTGGGGGTCTGATGACAACTCTTATATAAAGAGATCCCTAGGCTGTTTGGCTCGCCTTTGATGTATTTGGCTTTTACCTAGTTCACTAAATACCTGCTGCTTTTGGCCTCCCCTGGAGACATGGCATTAAGTTAGAAAGACCTTTGATCTCGCCCAGTACGGTCATTCTTGCATTTCACCCAACTGTTTCCACTCAAAGTGGTGTTCATCCACTACACAGAGCAAGTCTTCCACAACCGTATTCACATGGATGAGCATGCAACTACTTAGTTCCCCGTGAACCCAACTTAAGACTGTAGCGGGCAGCATCTTCCTTGCCTCAGTTCCTGAGAACCAGAGCCCAAGACAAAGAGAGGGAAGAACATGAGTCATGGCCTCTTGACTAAATGACTTTCAATTTGTACCTTGTGGTTATGAAGCTAGTCATTTCAGCAGGAGATGGAGCGCAATGCTGCTGAGACCCAAAGCTGCCTGGAGTCAAAGAGAACACCACAAAGCTTTGCAGCATTACCTACAGGAACAAAGGATCCTGCAAGGTAGATCTTCAAGAAGATCCCAGAGGTTACCTGAGACACTGCAGGGTAAAATAGCAGCGAGGAGTGTGGTACATAACCTACCTAAGAAGAAGGATGATATACAAAAAGAATGGCCTTGCTGAGTCCTTTACAAGTTTATTCAACAGGGGCTAAACCAAACCAACAAGCCCTGCTCCTGGCAAGGGAAGTTCTCATTTTTGTTTCAGCCATGTCTGTACTCCCATCCCACTAGCTGGAAAAATGAATGGGAAGGTGGCCTTCCAAAATGAATGGCCGTCCAAAAGCATTGGAGTTTGCTGAAGAGAGGATAGTTTTGGAAAGTCTCCATGGTGTCTAATGAAAGGGTTGCCTGCAAAGGGGAAGGAGGAGGACTTGTTTGAATTGAACTTATGCCCAGAGAACAACAGCTGATAGTTCTCTGTCAATCACACAAAGCTGAAAGAAGACTGAAGAGGTAAACCTGCTTTCCCATCCATCCAGCCTCTTTGCTCATGGACAAGGTGTCTGGGCCTTCAACTCAAGCCAAACAAGAGTCTGGACCCCAGCTATCAGTATGAGCTGAGAAGCACTCCCTCTCTGGTCAGTCTGTATTTTTGGTATAAGTTTCTGTGCTGTTCAATACAAAATTCTGAACTGCCAAGAAGGAGGTTTTTTTCCTAGTGAGTTTAATCTCTTAAGCAGCTCTGCAAAGATGGTGGAATTGGGGAGGACTAACAGATGCTGCACAAGTACTACAACCCATCTGGTATAAATGCCATAGGAGGGCGGATGAATAAAGTGTGACTACGAGAGTATTAGGGGTGCCTTTCCTTGCTAAAGATATTCTCATGATTGCAGATCTCAGTGCATCGACGACATTTTAAGTAAAAATAGGGGAACGGGGAAAGAAGTCTATCTGACACTTCCTTTCATATTCATGCAAACACATGCACGAAGGAAACTAAACCAAGACCTATCACGCAGTAATAAAGACTGCATTTCTCAGATATCGTTTCATTTATTTTGGAGACAGAGCATTATTTAAGTCTGAAACAGGACTTGATACGACTTTCTTAATTCCTCACACCTGAACCTTCAGCTGAGATGACTTGCAAGGCACTTTGTGCTCTGGCATGGGAGATAAAAATTCCAGAGCCTGGTGCTCTCCCAGAAGGATGGGTAATTTCAGAGGTGCAATTAACTATTTCTTAAGAAATATTGGATTTCTGCATGCTTTGCCGGAGGAACTTGCGCAGGCTGATTTCTTCTGGCGGACCGCCTTTGGCTGACATCTGTAGCAGCAATCACGGGGGTTGCTGGTAACCAGGGCTACCCCACAAACAGCACTGCTGCGAATCAGGAGACACCTACGTTACAAGGGTTGTTAGAGAGCAAATTTAAGAGAAAACGGAAACCTCCCTTTCAATGCCAGAAATAACGGTTCTACGTAAGTGCTTCTGCTCCCTGGCTCTGATGCAGAAGAGGGATGAGGGCACATGTGAGAAGTGCAGGAGTGCCACCTCACAGCTCTGGGTAGTAAAACAGACGATCTGGCCCAGTGCTTCCTAATTTTAAGCTTTAAGTACCCACCCCAGCCCCTCGGGTAGGAAGTTCTCAGGTTCTGCTACCGTCACTGTGGATCCTCCCAGGAAGGAGCAGTTGTGGCCAAGTATCCAAACACAACCTATGTCTGTAAGGCTATAATTAACTCTTGTTAATTTGTATTTCCAGTTGGAAATCATTGCTACCCACCCCACTCCAAAAACACTCCAACTACTGAGAAAAGATGGATGTTTGCAGTTCGGATGCTTTGAAATAATGCTTTAAGAAAACATTTGTTCAAGGCTTAATGTGTCTTAGTTCAGCTTCTGGTACTTTATAAGCTACCCTTTACACTTTGGCAGCTTTCAATTTCCGTGTGTCTAGTGACATGACTGGTTAACTTGTGCTGATAACATGAATTGCAACGAAGGGGTAACTGCCTCTTTCCTTGCAGAGCTACACAACATTTCTCCTTATTTATCTGATGGAAGTCTTCCAACGTGAGGAAATCCTCAGGCACAGACTGAAGGGTTTAGCCTATGACACTCAGCACGCACGCACAACGATGCCGTTGTATGCCTCAGACCTGGATTTCTCTTGGACAAAACCTTCCTGTGACTGCAAGGTTAGAACGGATCATACAATTACAGCTGTTAAAAATCATAAAGAACTGCTGCTGCCCAAATAACAAATAAAAATAATTCCAGTCTCAGAAGGACTGAGGTAAGATTGCAAGACTACCCAAACACTCTCTAAGTTTGGTGATCTAGAAGACAACCACTGACAATGTGCTTTATAAATTGCTACTGCTGAGGGTCGGAGGATAGGTGGGATTCTGAATGTGGCTCTCAGTTCAGGTAGACCATACAACATCTAGCAATTACAAAAGGTCACCATATGCAAACAGGAAACAATACACTTGGACGTTATTGCAGTTTTCAATAGGCTGTTCATAAAAACACACTCTAGCTTCAAAAATAAAATTAAAAAAACCCAAGCCCATTGCTATCCTCTTCGAGACCTTCTTCTGGTGTGCCCTAAGGGTCTCTTAGACCTGATTTGCAGAAAAGTAATGATAAAACAGTCCCAGCAACTCTACTTCAGTGACACAATTTTAACTTCTTCTCTCAGACAACGGGATCCCTTTGTCAAACAGAACAGAAGTAGCTACAAATAAGCTACTCCTTGTGTTTTCTAAATCCACCAAAATGAAAGAATAGGCTTCTTCTTATATTCATGTAACATCACATTCACAGTTTTAACATGTTTTCAGTCATCCCACATCTCCGCATCTCATATTAGCATGGAAGAAAGCTATTTCTGCTACAAAGAATACAGTGACTTCATTTACTACACATAAAGTGAATTAGCAACTTACCTCTATCTGCTTATCTTTGAAGATGCTATTGATGCTGTTGTTAAAAGCTGCTCCAGAGAACATAGAGGTTATTGGATATGTCAAGTCTAGAATAGTCTTAAACACTGAGTTCATAACCTAAAAAGAAAGGGGAAAAAAAAAAAAAGCATTTCAAAGGTAACTATATGCAAGAATCCATATGAAATGTATGCATTAATGTATGCAATTCCAGATTCTACATCCAACACAATGGAAGCACTGCTATTGTAAGTACAAAAGTTGTCAAGGGGACAAAAATACAACTACAAAAACTACAACCAGTAACTCCTTGTATGGTGTCATACATTTAAAACGAAAAGCAGCAAACTTTGTAGCCAGTTTGCAATAAGGCTATGAAAGAATGTACATTTGCACTGCTTCCCTTCTACCCGTAAGTCAAAATGTCCCTCTAAAGCAGTGTGCACGGGCACAGGTTTCTGCTGTAACAAATGCATGTGAATGGTACAGTTTAATTCTTGATTATTTTTCTTTTAATAACAGAAAGATATTATTAGTGATCTCCCTCTTCATTATCCTTTTGAGTTGAAACTTCAGCTTGTTTAAAGTTTTCCACAGTGCATGTGCAGTTCACCTGTGTGCACTTCACTTAATTTTTCTTCCAGTCTGAAGTTTTTGATAATAAGTGTAAGCACTTACAAAAACGTGTACGTGATTTTCTGGGACTGCAACGAGGTTAACTCAGTCACACTTTAAAGAGCTTTAAACACACTTTCTATGTATTAGTGTCAATTATTTTTCATTCCGAAGTGAGTTATTGTGCTCTTCACCTGCTGCTTGGTAGCCAGCATTTAGATACTACTATGGGCACTCATAAGCTAGAGAAACCAAATCACATTAGATTTCCTAAAGCACTACAGATACCTACTGTATGACATAACAGCGGCAGGCACTGTCAAATGTGTCTCTTCTAAACACACGTATACCATAATTAAGCTTTCATGGATTCTTCCCCCCCCCCCCCTCCATTTCAAGTGCATTACATCTGTGTGCTAACCTACAAGATAAAATGATGAAAATAGAATCATAGAATAGTTTGGGTTGGAAAGGACCTTTAAAGGTCATCCAGTCCAATCCCCTGCCATGGGCAGGGACATCTTCAACTAGATCAGGTTGCTCAGAGCCCCGTCCCACCTGACCTTGAATGTTCCCAGGGATGGGGCATCTGCCACCTCTCTGGGCAACCTGTGCCAGTGTTTTGCCACCCTCATTGTAAAAAATTTCTTCCTTATATCTAATCTAAATCTACCCTCTTTTAGTTTAAAACCATTCCCTCTTGTCCTGTTGCAACAGGCCTTGCTAAAAAGTTTGCGGCCATCTTTCTTATAAGCCCCCTTAAATACCTAAATTATATGGCATTATGGCCACTGTATTTGTCCTATAACCATGCTATTGGTCTCAAATTCTAATAAATCCTAACAAAATTCAATGTCTAATATATTACATCATACTCAGTTAAAATGCAATAGAAGACCAAAAAAGCCCAATGAACTCATTTGCAATTAAGAAGGGTTTCACTGGACGAAATATTTCTATTACATGAAGTATCTTCTCTCCACATGTTCTCTATAATGTAACACACAACTTAACAGACAATATAGCATTGTACCCAGGCAGAGACCTACAGCATGAAACAGCCTCTAAACCTGCAGCCTATTAAAGGATCTGTGATCAACATCTGGCATTTGCTTTACTCTAGCAATGATTTAGAGAAGAGCAGGATTAGGCTACATTGTCATGTCCAGCTGCTTTTAAATATACATTAGGTATCTGCCCAGAGAATACATATCCAACTATTAAAAAAAAAAAAAAAAAAAAGAAAAAAAGATCCTTAAAAACAAGTATATAAACAGGAAAGGTGGGAGAACGTAAAAGCCTTAGCACAAAACCAATTATGAAGCTGTCACCTTCATTCACATCCTCATTTTAGGTTCTGATGGGGTGAGGACAGTGTGCCAACCTAACTATAGACATGCTACCCACAGATTCAGAGTTAAATGGAATTAGTTTTGTACTTAAAATAGGGATTTGGTCTCTGACATTACTTAGAATGATTAAATCAAGGAAAGAGGCATTTACAGAAAGTCCCTTATTTAATACTGAAGAAAAATCTCTCCAACTCAGCACCAAACATTGGGCTATCCTTGTTGTGAATGATATTTATAATGCCGAGCCTCTACATTTTCCCTACAATTAATGCTCTGAGTAATCTTGTACATGAACAAAATACTTCTAATTAATAGTTATTTCTTAATATTCTCATTTCTCATAACTAGAAGATGCCCTTTTAGCAGACGCTGATGGCCAACAGCCTCCCTCAGCCTTCCACTTACCATTCTCAAGATAAATTAAGTTAAAGATCACTCTTTGGAAAGGCAGCCAGAGCCTTCTGACTCTTCTCCACTTCATACTTCTCTACTAACCAACAGCACAAGGGCCAACACCAGTGTCTCCAAGAACGACGCAGCTTCAGTTCCCTACAGCACAGTGATGGGAGGCACAGCCTTAAGGCATCTCTACCAATTCTCTTAGGAGAGAGCAGGTATTTTAGAATTCTTCATTAACTTCTCACGAACTTTCATTTCTACAGCTCTGCTGCAAGATGAGCTTTCTTAAAAAGACCTTCAACCCTAAAATTATTTTTAAAAGCTACCCCATGGTATAAGGCAACTTCAACAAGGAAGTATTTAGTTTAGAGAAGGATTACCTCTGTCAATCAGTTCCACTGAAAAATGACAGCATGTGAGAACGAAAGAGAGAAAATTATACAAAAGAGAAACATTTGTTGAGTTGGAAAGGAAACAGATTCCAGCACATAAAAAGAGAAGATAAAACAAAGATAAACACAGGCTAACACACTTAGACAACATCACTCTACGTTTATAGTGTGACCAGAATTTGTGCAGAGCAAAGTCAAGCATTTGACTCCAGCCTCCTTGGGTGCTCGCATCGCCTGCCAGCGTGACAGCGAGCAGCTTTCCCAGTTCACTCCCTCGCTGCCGGCCAGGGGCCCTTTTTGTCATACAGACACTGAGGTGCAGATGGCTGCACCCTCCTTGGGTGGCTGCTTGTGCACTGCTGCCTGCTAAGGCTTGTGGTTAAGCTCTTGCGCTCCATCTGAGAAGAGAAGTGCAATATTTCCAATGCTTACCATGGCCCACTGCCTAGCTTTGATCCTCATCTGACTGTAGCTGCGTTCTTCGGCGTACAAGGCACTCATAAAAGCACCAATAGATGTTCCTCCAATCATATCTACGGGGATGCCAGCTTCAGTCAGCGCTCTGATAACTCCCACTTGGGAGCATCCCCTGTGCCAAGAAAAGGAAAAAAAAAAAAAAAAGAAAAGACAAGACATTATCAGTCAAACAGCCATTGAAAGAGCATAAAAACATGAATGCCACCTTCTAAGGGAATGTGAGTGTGCACTAGCTAAACTGCCAATCTATTGCTAAACAAGCTTCAATGCCAGAAACAAACATTATGAATGCAGAAATATTCAAACAGACTCCCTGCGGATCCTAGGAAATACAGACCACCCAGCCTGACTTCAGTATGAAAGGCAGCGATACGAAAACAACAGCCAAGAATCAAGCCAGTGGATATGCAAGGGAAAAGTCAACATGGCTTTAAGGGAGCAATGCATCAAAAAATCTAATAGGGTTCTTCCAAAGCAGCCAAGAACGGCTGGATTTCAGAGACCTTTCCACAAGTTTCTTTTCCAGTGATTCTTCAAAGAAACTCAGCCAGCCTGGGATCACGGAATGGGTCACCACATGGATTAATAATGAATTTCAAGATGGAAAACAAAGAGCAAGAAGAGACAAACAGTGATGAGAAGGCAGAAGTTTCGTCTGCACACAGACCCAGGAAAGGGGCAGATGAGGAGGCGACATCTGAGGATGATGCAAGTTCCTTCAGGACAGTAAATGTATTCCCTGATTTACAGAAGTGCAGAAAGAACTCGGAGCAATGATGGAGTCACGTGATAAACAACAGATGAACCTCAGTACTGATGGGACAAGAGGGAAACAGAAGTAGCAATGCCACCACAGCAATAAGCTTTTAACTACCTCCGCTCACACACCGAGATTTTGGAACCACTGTGGATATTCTCTGAAAAATATTAACCTAGTGTTCAGTGCAAATCCAAAAGCCAAGTCAGAGAAACCGGAATAAAACAGTAAACATAAGAATATACATCCATGATGCACCAGGATTTTGAAAACTGCAAGCAAGCTCAGACTTCTCACAAAAAAAAAAAAAAAAAAAAGCAGAACTAGAAAATGACAAAGAGAAGCACAAAACATGACCAGAATATGGAAAGGACTTCACGTGAGAAGAAACTAGGCTCAAATCTGTGACTGGGGAAGATCATGACTAAGGGGAGACACACAGGGCCAGCCAATGATACCACCATGCAGAAAGTTTAATGTAAAGGAAAGAATTTGCACACAGACACGTGTATGTAAAGCACAAATTAAGGAAACCATTGTTACACATGCTGAAGAGGTCAAATCACAGATGGATTTAAATGCGGACTGGAGGAATCAAAGGTATCAGGCTGTCAGTGGCTACTAAACATGAAAAATCAGAGGTGCAACCTCGCGTTCAGGAAGCTCACAAGCTGCTAATTGTTGCAAATACTTGTTTCTGAAGCAATCGCTACTACCTACCATCAGAAAAGGTAGGTGGAACATTTGATCTGATCTTATGAAAAGCAATCCCCTAATGGGAGAGGGATCCCTGTCCGCTCTGCAGAACCATTACAGAAGCAGAAAAATTACCAGCGGAGGCTGATTGCCTTCTTATCAGTACAAAATTATGGCCTCCAGTTTCAAATGCTTTGTCCAATTAATATCAGGTAAGTCAATAACTTCATTCCACCTGGATGGATGCTTTGCAGTCTAACCCATACAGCTGTAAAATCCTCCTTTTCCCATTTTCATCCCATTTTTCTGTTCCCCCACGGTTTGCTCTATTTCCATCCTCTTTCCCCTTGCTGTTTACATCCTATAAATACTTGCTAACAGCTGCCAAGTCCATCGTAGGTGTCATTTGGCCAAGCTATGCTGAACACATTCTTTCCATCTAAATAAATCCCTTCCAGCTGCTGAAATGCTTTGAGACAGGTTCTCGGTTATACTGGTGTAAATGACTTCAATGACAGATCTGCGCTGGTGTAATCCAAGAGCAGAAAGTGGCTTGTTCGGCTTTCCTCTCCAAATTCTCCTTCCCCTGCTTTACTATTGCTTCTTCTCATAAGATGCTCTAAGTTAAAATAATTCTATTTTCATCCCTGCCAGAGCAGCCCATTGTTTTTAGGCTTTTAGATCGCAGCTATTTTTGCAATCTGCTTCTTGTGCCTGGCACTTACGGCTGCCTTATCCCTGCGTGTAAGTCACGAGCTGACACTGATGTTTCGCTGAGGAACCGACCTTACACTATCCAACCTGCTTTCTGGAAAAAGCCTACATCATGTGGATTTGTTAAGACATGTCAAGTACTGTAAAGCATTTCCTGCTTGGAGGGCAATTTTAAACTGGCCAGGACTAGCTCCAGACTGGACTGTCTCCCTTTAACCTCTTCCGAAACTGGATCCCATTCATGCGTTCATGCGTCCATAAAACACAAGGGATTTGATGTGATCACTCTGGATTTGCTTTTACTTTGCTCTGTGATGTCCATGAATAAATAACAAAAGATTATTATTACTTCTGTTGGCAAGCCTCTGTGTCTTGCATTGCAGAGTCCCTGGCAATAATACAATCTTCCAGCTAAATGTGTAACAGCCAATTATCTCCAACAGATGCATCGATTTCAAAGCACTGACCTGCAAGATAGCAATGAAAGTACTTTTCTTGCTCAGAAAGGGACCTCCTACTGACTGCCAGACTAAGTCATGTTTCATTTATACACGACTACAAAGCTGATTCTTCCAGTTCCAGCATCCTGAACAGCTTCATGGTTGAATCCATTTGTGCAAACTAAAATCCCGAGGAAAGGCAAATGTGCCTGAACCCACCTAATTTCTCCACGCACCACCCAGCCTCCTAAAGATATTCCTTCTTCTTAACAGTTTTTTCCCCTCCTTACAGCTTTAGGCCATCATTACCCCAGCAATGCTACTACATGAAACTTCTCAACAACTCCTCGCAGGTGGTTCTCTCTTGGCCACTTCTCCGCAGCTCTCCGCGTACGTAAACACGGGCAGGCTGCCAAGGGAAGCCGTGTGCCGGAGCCGGCGCTCTGCCAGGCAGCAGGCATCCCGCTCGCTGACAACTTGCCGGCGCGTCAGGATAGCCGGTGTGGGCAGCTCTCATACTACAACTAAAGAGGGAAAGAAATTGAAGCCAGGAGCTACATCCCTGTTAACAGTCAGAGAACTAGCGCAAAAAAAAAAACCACAAACAGGGATCATGCGCTTCATGTAATACCAGGCGCAATTTCACAGGAGATCTGTCCCATTTTAGGGCAATACGTGAAAATACAAGTGTTTGGCAAGAGAAGTACAAAGGACAATTGCTTGTGGCAACGCTGTATGTACATGTCCGTGCCAGAGCACTTGTGTGGAGCGGAGGAAGGGAAGGGGAAATCTCCGGTTACCTGGCTGACACCGAGCTGAATGTCACTTACTCCGGAGGTAAGGAGGAACAGGGGAAGCCATCCAGATACGGGGAATGAGCTTCTCAGATGCACAGTATGTTGCTGGAGCTGCACATGCAGCTGTCCTTTGCCTTAAAGCCGCCTGACGGTGCAGCTGGATGGAGCATTTCCCCTGCCAGGATTAACGCCTGTCCCCAGGACAGTGACAGGGACTCCTGGCACCAAGGACAAATGACTTTCAAATAATTTGTACCAGAACCCAAAGACTTGCCCAAGAAGTGCAGAGTCTATATATTAACAAAAACTCTTTTCCATCATGTATCACTCCCTAGTTCAGGCCTGATTAATGAGTGCCCTTTGCAGAGAGAGAGGAAACAGCACCAACCAGTTTGAGGAAGAACTGGAAATAAGAGCCACGCTCCGTTTTCACCCCTGCCACTGCCTCGCAATCTGATCTGAGCCAGGCAAGTCGCGGGCTGCTCTGTGCATCAGCTGCCCTGCAGTGCCGCTTCCTGCACTACTTACCAAGCTTGTGCTTGCAATATGCTTCAAAAGCCTCCAAAAGCAGTGCCGTGCTTCCTAAATTTCAAGCGCCATCTCTTCTTTGTACTAATGATCACAAATAAGTGACCAGGAAGCAGGGAGAGGAATTACGGGGTTGAAGACGTGCTTCCTTGAAATAACACGGCACAGCAAGCAGAGAGCACAGACTTTCTGCCAGAAGGTCTCGCAGGAAAATTCCTGCTCCTGAAACAAGCCCGTGCTTTCATCCCTCGGGGAAATGCCACTGGCATGTGACTGTAATGCACGAAGGCCAGAGCACAACTGATAAAAGAAAAATTCTTCTGCGAGACGTGCATGTGTCTGCTCCACACGTGCCTGCCAGAGCTCAGATTAGATATGACTCTCGGGAAGAAGCGAGCAAACGCAGCAGGACAGTTCAGATTAAAGCGTCAGCAGGAATACAAGCTGTTCTCTGTGCTCAGGTCAGGGGGCTGAAGAAAATACAATTAATACAAAAACAGAGACTGTGCACCAATATTTTCTCCACAAGCCACGCTTAACATATCAATAGGATGTTGTCTGTCAGCGCTAGGAAGAATAAACATGATACCGTGAGCACACAGAGAGGGGACGCTCGTTTTTCAGACCGTGACTAATGGAGCAGCAAGGCAAGGCTGCAGCTTGAACATGCTGCACACCTCCGAAGTCCACTTCAGTTTCAGAAAGGAAGAGAAAATACAGCTCAGGTATTCAGCCTCCCCAGCACCTTCATCAGGATGAAGATCTCTCTGAATGCACTGAAGAGATGTTATTTCCTTTGGTTAAAAGCAGGATTAAGGTCATGGCTGCTGCAGAGCTCTACCGTGTCTCTAACGAAAGCCTCCCTGGAGCAAGACACACGGTTTGCTGCACCACCTTCCTGACGTAATTAAGTGGCAAAGTAGGTAGAAAAACAGAGAAATTGCCAAGGGGACTTTACTGAGCTCCACTAGAGCCTAACAAACCTGAATGAAGGCTCCCTCATAACCTTAGAACTCCTAAAGAAATAAAGCTATACAAATAAAAACAGCTTTTCCTTCATATAACAGTTTTAAATCAAAGCACGTTATGAGCAGTTGTTAGATCACCCAGTTTACGGGGTAAGCACAGATGAATATGTATTTACGAATCCATTTCAGAGACGTGCATAAGCGGTGCATCGGACAACGATTCCCCCAACAATTTGAAAGTGCTAGAAATAAACTGAAGCTGACTGAGCTTCCAGCCCGCGGGAACGGACAGCACGTCCCGAAACACCACCAGGTACGGCACGCGGGCTCACCTGCACTTCTCAGACCGGGATCCCAAAACTGGGGCTGGTTACCGAATTAGTGGGTCTCAGCCTAACACATCCAGCTACATCCACTACAGAACTGCTATCTGAATAACATCTTTTGTGGTGGTGGTGTTAGATACCTTCTCAGAGCTATGCTGGAGGTGCTCATTGTATTGGGGCAGGGGGGAAGATTAGATGTTATTTAAATGAAGGGCTATATAAAGCAGTATCTGGAAATGTGAGATAAAGAGAAGTTTCTTCTTCATATAAAAATAAGCATTTTTTGGTACATGTTTTGTTGTTAATCCTGACGTTGAGTGGCACGGTCACTGACTTCGAAATCAAGCAAGTCGTCTACAAGTTGCAACCGTATTATCTCCAATTTGGCACCTTCAGTCTTTTGCAGCTGCAACAATACATACAAACATCACTTTGAGAACTAATCATACTTGTATCTTTCCAATTATTTCCCAGCTTTTCCGACCATAAAACTTCTCGGTATCATAAATTTGCCAGAATACTTACAGTGATTGAGCTGTCACCTCAAAAAGATAACAGAAACCAGACCACTGCATTTCTGCTCCTGCTGTACTACTTGCACACTTATGAGGAAGTTTCCAATCAGGACAACATTAATTAATTAATTAAGCCCCATTTCTAAGCTAAATAGAGGCAATAATCCCACATTACCTGGTTCTCACCCCAACATCCAGCTACTAACAAGATCCTTCCCAGCAGCTGCCCTGAAGGAAGCTTTCTCCCTTCCACTGCTCATTTAAAACTGTCCCCAGTTACACACGTATTGATCCAGCGACCTGAATTCTTCCTCTCTTCCCCTCCATTAGCAACAGCCTCGTTTCATCCTCCCACTTAGCTTTGCCCTCAGATTCCCACCATCTCCTTAACTCAGAGATAAGGAGCCGTCTTCCCCTTCGCCTTGCCATGCTATAGAGATTGCACATTAACCCTGCGCGCTCAGGGCTACGCAGGCATGTTCGGCAGAAAAAGCAACTCCTATTTATCACAACAGTGAAACTACCTTCCTGCAAGAAAAGCCAAATACAATGTCCTTTCACTACTGACCTTGTTTCTGCTTTATATACCAGCTTTAGAACAAGCTTTAAACAGAGAGATTTGTGCCTGACAGAAATAAATGAGCAAAAATTGTTCAGTCCTTCCCGGAGGGCTGTCAGGTCTACCCACTCCTGGGGTGTGAAGGGATACATGAGTAAGCCATCGGAGGGGAGAAAAAACACAAAATAAAGCCAAAAGTAAATCAGAAAATGCACCAGGGTTTTTGTTTTCTGATCCCACCTGCCAGCAGCTCTGGCAGGCGCATGCAGGAGGAGGAAGGAGGGAAGAGAGGCTGAATGGCAAACTGCACCCCCCATCACTCTCTACTTGGGAATGCCAAACAAAATCCTGTCTCTTACTCTGAGCCAAGAAACAATTCAGTTATCTGCAAAGATAGATAATTTTATTTGGAAAACAAATATATCCTCCTTCCCCCATCCCTTTGAGACTTATTTGTGAAAAGTCTTAGAAGAACCCATTTTGAGCACAATGGAAGCTGCAGAAATAACACAAAAGAATAGCACTTTAAAGATTTTAACTGTGATTTTATTTACAACTTCTCCAATCTCCTCTTTCTTAACAGGAAAGCTCATTGCCCAGATAAGGTTAGACAGAGATTCCTAAAAATCACAGCAATTGCAAGAGCTTTACCATCTTCCTGAGAGCACGTGGACTTGCCAACAGAGCATTACAACTGCTACATGGAAAGCATTCCCTCAAACTTGCAGCTCTGTAACACAGCACATGTCTTTTCAGCTGAGAAAAAGAGGTGCAAAACTAGTAACAAGAGTTAAACCACAACGCCACTATCTCCTTGTTTAATTTCATCTGTATATCAAAGTACTGCTATGAATAAATGAGTTTGGTGGGTTGAAGACTGGAGATCAGGACAGGACAGTCCAAATAAACCATATGCAATTAATTTTTATTTTTTTAAGTCATAACCTTGAAGTAGATGGCTCCCGAGCTCCCGCTGCTTGGAGGATTTAATAGAAGCCATTAAAATCTTCAACCTCCATGGCAAATGGGAGCAAATGAGCAATTACATAGCTGCTACAGATGGGAAAAAGAAAAATCAGATCATTAAGCATTACGTGGGTGCCAAGTCACATGAACACGGCTTTTATGTGCATGTGATGACCCAACACAACTCACCGAGCAATTAACATTCAGATCTGGTAATAGCCACATGGTTCTCTCTCTGTTTAAGACAACCGCACTCTGAGGCAGAATTTTGAACTGATGCATAAACACGATTAATATGGCTGAGCTCTCGGGCAATACACAAGATGGTCCGTCCCTGAAGAAAACAAAGCAAAGCCTCTTAGGAGCAATTACGCTGCAGTCTGTTACCAACCATTTGCAAACAGAAACTCTGAGGCCTTCAGTACAAGTTCACAGCCATGTCTCATGAGGTTTTCTCAACAAAAGCAAATACTCAGAACTTACCATTTTATTTTTAGGACTTGCGTTTTGTTTGTTCAAACAATATACTCTAGGGCTGACCTGGATAAGACTCAAATTAGGTATCCAACATAAGTTATCATCTTTTCCAAGGAAGAGCCCACATTGCTTATCTTTCTCCTTCAGCCTCTACAAAACTGCACCAAAAGTAAAACACCAAGTCAAAGGTGTAATTTTATCTTTAAGGATAAAGTGTTTAGACTCTTCTCTGTTATTTTAGCTCCTGGATATTGCCCTGAAATCAAATCTGCTTTTTGAAAGACACAGGGAATCCAGAAGCCTGACTGCGTGGCTGACACTGGAATTCAGATTTCGGTCTCGTTTATCCGCACGTGGCAATGGATGCTCTTCTCATGACAAAAGCACAAACACGCAGGGCACAGGCCACTTCTCCAAACACCTCTATGAATAATCACAAGCTCTGAAGCCCCCACACATCAATCTGAGCTTCAAAAAGGGATATAATAAAGAAAAATTAGAACTCCACTGTGCACTGAGATACAGATATCTATCTACACACACAAAAACGTATTACAGGTCATCAAATAGCTTCCCTTCCTCTGAAATACACCTACCACAGCAGCAAGCTAACCGTACGTGAAGGAGGGGGAAGACTGCAGGCTGACTAATGCAAAGGTCACGAGGATTAACCTCGGGGCTGCCAACTTTCTGCCCTTCCAAATGTCAAAAGACAGATTTGGCCTGGTGTACAAAGGGATTACTTTGAAGAAAGGGAACTGGAGGAAGGATATTTCAAAATATCATGACACAAAGCAGATTCAGCCTCTTCTGTATCATTTTGATACTTCCATACTGCAGAAATCTTGCTTCATCAGCTGTTAGTGGCCACTGACAGACTGCAGATGCTGGATGGTAAGATTCATTCTTCCATTTAAAAGAAGAGAAGAAGCATTTTTCAAGTTTCTTTCATATTTCAGTTCCATTTCCTGACGCCCTTTACAGCAATATCAGGATGAGGAATGGGATCCTTTTAGCGGTGCATACTTCAAGACCTGTCTTGCTATAGAAAAGGAAAGCAGAGTCCTTACATGCCATCTCAGTATCTTGAGCAAGCAATTGGAAATGAAGCATGAATTTCATGGATGCTGCCTGACCGTATCAGGGGGAGAGAAAAGGAAAAAACAGAAATTGCAAAAAATCCTCATTCTGATCTTGCATAAGTAGAAATTAGGGAACAGCGTGAACTGAGTGCAGAAGGACCCAATCTGAGCCAGACTGGCTCCTAACAGGACTGCCAGAAACCAAGCTGGAGACAGGGATCTTGGCCAAACTCAAGCAGAGCCCAGCACCGCTGACCGCCGCTCTCCACACCACCAAGGCTGCTTACCTGCCTGAGGACATTAGCTCCACGAGATCACACATCACCACGTCCAGCCATTAACCTTCCCACGATACCAGGAAACCAAACGCACACCCCCCAGCTGATTAGGACCCGGCACATCCTACAGACTCCGTTTCAGAGGCAGCTACGCAGGAACCTGTTGGCTTCCATCAGAGCCCCTCTCCCACAGCATCTCTGCACTGTGGGAGAAGACACCAGAGCTGGCGCTGCCCAGAATTGGCCAGGGACTACAGGGTTTGCTTGTGTGGGATCTCTGCTGCCCAAAACAGGCAAGGGTACTCTCAAATCTCAGCAGCCCCTGCAAAAATGCTGACCATGTCTTGGCACTGTACCCAGACAACACAAACAGGGTTACCAGCAGCCTGGTTATTCCTCAGCCACTGCGCACTGGAATAAAGAGTTAACTTTATAATACTAATTGGGCTGGATAGCAGGTTTCAAGCAAATTCCCCAGACACATCCAACCCATGAGACGAGAGCACAAATCCATA
This sequence comes from Calonectris borealis, assembly GCF_964195595.1. Lineage (NCBI taxonomy): Eukaryota > Metazoa > Chordata > Aves > Procellariiformes > Procellariidae > Calonectris > Calonectris borealis. The sequence continues at coordinate 6,659,012 of NC_134332.1, forward strand.
CACACTTAGAGATAACAATACCTTCCTAGAACCCCAAACAATTCCTAGTGGTAATGGTTTATACTTCTCTTCCATTTAAGTGCTTCAGAGCAATTTATAAAGGGTGACCTGCACAGATGCCAAAGCTGAGATGGCAAATGCCTCGTTTTACAAAAGGAGAACACAAGTTATAAGCTTTTAAGCCATTTGCTCAAGCCCATGCAACATCAGGAGCTGAACACCAGCGAAGTGAAATCCTGCCTGCCCATTCCTCACTTCAGTGATTTAACCCTCAATAGTTGCAGTAACTCATGACACCACGAGCACCTCGGAGAGGCTGTTACTGCTCTTTCAGAACTATCCTAGCCAAGGTCAGATTGTTTCAGCAAGAATTTTGTTTCATAATTTACTTCAGAACAAGTGTTTTAACAGACTATGTTTTTTGAATACTGCAAAGAATTAGAATCTAGTTTTTACACATTTTTCAAGCTGTCAGTCCTCCATTTACTGTGAATTTTAAGCACTGTGAGATAGAGATAACAAATGAAGGGGATACCTGTACTCCATTATAAGCCACTGAGAACAACCTTAAACATTGCTATCAATAATCTATTTGCAAAACGCAGTGTGAAGCTCACACTGAAGCTCGCTGCATGATCTAAGAATTAATTCAAAGCCAAGAGCATTTCTGTTAAGTTGAGAAGTAAAGACACCCCCCGGTATGGTAGAAGCAGTTGGCAAACTACATTTTTTGCAATAGGTCCTTTGAGAGAGGACTTGAAAGCAAAGACTGAGAAAGGAACTAATGGACGGATATAAAGAAGACAAGCAGGAATGACAGTGGAATGAAAAGGGTGTGAAGAAACTGGGTAATCTTAGGGCTTGGATGTGTCAGAAAGGGAAAACGGAGACCTACAGAGTAACAGAGACATGGCCAGGTGGAAAAAGAAAAAGGATAAATAGATTATATATGAACTAGATAGGAATGGAAGCATGGAGAAGACATCATTAAGCAAGATCTCAAGATGAGCATTACTTTTATTCTCCAGCACAAGGAACTGGTAAAACCAGCACATTTGGGCTCCACAGATCCCTATCCCTCATACCTTGGGGTGCCCCTCATTAGACTCAGTCTATGCAAAGTTTTGAACCCAGCAAAGGAGCTGAAAGACATTTACTGTGAGGAACAAGAAGAGTCCAGGAAATTCCCATGGGATTTTCTTTCATCCCTTCTGTAATCTCTATATTGAGTATGTTTCGGATCCCATAGGGAAAAAACACTGCTTTGTGTTCTTTATGACAGTATTTTCAGTGCACGCCTCTGGAGGTAGCTTCTGAATTCAGGCAGCCAATTCCTTCCCTCTCCCGCCACACATTCTTTTACCAGCACATTGCCTGGGTGCTTGCGGTCAAGTTTAACAGTTAAAAAAGCAACTCCCCTCATGTTTGCAGTTACTACCCTGTATTTGAGGTACAGTAATTGATCTTACGAGCCCACCATCTCCATTTCAAGTACTGCAGCTCTGCAGTGGTAGTTTAAGACAACATCCACGCATACACGTCGCCTACTGATAGAAGTAAAAAGCCTCATATCATTAGTTATCTGTCTTAGTTGAGGAATAAGAATTAATCTTCCTTAACTGCTGGAACTGAATCCAAAGCACCTGCACCATAAAACTTCACGCAGTCTCCCCAGGAGATTCTGTTATTGCCCAAGACTGAACATCAGGGTTTCATAACCATAACGCTGCTATCACCTGCATCGCAGGAAAAGAAGCTACAGCATGGGAAGTGCATTGTCTGCACCATGTAAGCAAACCGTCCATCCCAAGGACAGCACTTCGTCATTGGAACATCGTTTCCACCTCAAATTTCATCACACACTGAAAGCTGGGCTATGAGATGTCAGCTCCACCACTGCACTACCAGCCAACCTGCTCTACCCCATGGTGTCCAAACCTCAGTCCTGACTTAGGAGCCTTCACTTTTATTACGCCCTAGAAGACTCACTAAGCTTAGACATCTTCTGTGCAGTCTTTCCTATTTTCAGGGAACAGACATGCTTCTCTCTGCTTTTGTGGACTATGGAGCAAAAGATGACAGTCCAGAAGGGATCTCAGTCACTACATAACTTGCACAGCTGCAGCTCCAATGCTCTCCTCCACGGCAGCAGCACTGGAAATCAGACCTTCCTGTGCTGGCGTTTGACCTTGGTCTTTGGTAGAGCTAACGACAGCCCCCCAAAAGAAAAGGTTTTATTTCTAACATCCCTTCCTTGCAGCACATTGCCCCAGTAAGTCCAACTGTTGCGTTACCATGTTATGCTGCTGAGGATTTGCATATCCATTAATTTTGGCAGCTTGTCAACTTTTCCTTAACCAATTCAAGCAAGGGAAAGAAAACAGTGACTTCATAGCTTCTCTCAGAAAAAAGCTGATGAGAATTTCACAGGAGGTGAAAGCATAATTTCTGTTGCCTGCAGTGTATCCTCTTGCCAAACACTGAAGATCTGCATCGTCCAATGAAGAAGCAAAAGTTTCTCAGAGTTAAGATGGCAAAATCCAATTAAGTAGGAAGCATCAAACAACTAAATAACAGGGTAACCACAAAACACCTCCTGTCCTCAATTATCATGGGAAAAAGACAGAATGAAGAATCAGCTTGCCCTCACCTGGGATGAGACCACAAGATTTTTGTACATTTTAAGGCTCCTCTCCAAGTTAGAATAACAAACGAGACAGGAAAACAAAACAAACCCTAAAACGTACTAGTATCTTCATTAATCATTTCTGACTCCTCACATGAGCATACTGCAAATTCAGCCTCTGCACTTATGCCAAGTCTGATACCACTTAATTGCTGAGACTGTAATTCAAGTACTGCGTTAAGGCCATGGAACATCAGCGACACGTCCCTTCGGCTGCTAAAGGCAGTTGGGAGCTCCCCAGAAGGCTCTCGGCCCCAGAGGAGAGTGATGGGCAAAGACACTATGGTAGGAATACAGTATCTTACAGCACAGCATATACTTGCTTTCAAGTGTTTTCCATGGATAGGCCAGGTCATCAATACCCAAATTCAATTCCTTTTTAAACAAGATGGAGCAGGGGGAGCACTATAGGGTTTGTTCATATGCAAGGGCTCCTCACCTCCTAGCCAAACTTGCATGCTAAAAGCATGCATTAACATTCAGAAAAGGAATATGATCTTCTAAAGTTCTCAAAATGACTGTTTCAAGTTTTTCCTTATGTTATGTTGGGAGCTTTTCATCAATCCTTCTCTACCATGATTGCTCAGAAACACGAAGGGGCACAGTGACAGCTGGGAAATCTCTCAACGTGCTGTCACATTAGACCCAGCCTTCAAATAAGGGTTCCTTGTACCTGCACTGGGAGATGCACGTGTGCATCCACCACATCCTACAGTGGGTGTGGGCGTGCCCTACCTTCTCCTTGCTTGACCCACGTATATAGGACAACCTGAGCTGTATGTCTCTCGGTTCTTTCCAACTGCAGAATGCGGTTTTGCCCAACCTGACTATGCTAGGGATTACTCATAAGCTGCAAGTCTTTGTCCCAGTGCAGACTAAGCATAAACCAATTCTGTCTTTGCACCTTCTGGATGAACAGCAGTGCCAAGGGATCGGTGTTTGGTGGCAGAGAAGGTAAGCAAGACTGATAAGCAGGTTTTTACTCAGACTTGCCTGAATGAACTGGAGTTGCAGCCAAACGTAATGGATGCAGCGACAGTAAAACCTCCTTGTTTCATTCCTCGTGCTATCAGTGGTCTTGGAGTCAAACACCGAGGGTGCAGAAGGCAAATGTGATTTCCTGAGAGTAGAATAATTATGAGTTCTACCTCTTGGGCACTCTTCTAGTCTTTTCATCCTTGGGTAAAGCCATCAAATCGGAAGATAAAGCCAGGCTTTAAGGAGCACAGAGACCCAAGTCAGGCTCAGCGCAGCAGTGAGTCAACAAGTGACCAGGGGGTAGATGGACCTGCACATTTGGCCTTCTCTAAAAGCACAGAGTGTGAACGCCCTGCGTATGGCACAGGCTTCAGGAGCACAGGCAGACAGACAAGGCAACAAGTGGGCTCATCAGACACAAATATCTCCGTAACAAGAAAGGCATAACTTGCTTCTCCTACGCTGCTGCTTTTATCCTCCCTTTTCAAAGGACCAGAGCTGAAAATAAAGAAGAAAAGGCAGAAGGAACAAATTGATGAAGCAGGCCAACTGCCCAAAATGAAAAGGCGTGAGCCTGAGTCAAATCCTTAGAGTCAGCATGAAAGCGCTGTGGAAAAAAACTACTTAACATATCCAGAGCTGAGGTGAAATAATAAGCTAGAGGAAAAAACTAAATGGAAAAATGAGAAAAGAAAAGATGCCCTGATGAAATATCTACAAATATCCTTCAACAGCAGCTCCTCAGGGAAGGGTTAAAAGCTCTGCCTGAAGGAAAGGGCACAGTGTGCTGCAGAGCCCCGTCCACCCGTGCGTCACGTAGCAGGGAGATGGTGCAGACTCCACGAGTACCCGCTGGTAAGGGTCTCTGGCACCACCTGCGTTCATTCCCAGCATGAACGTGCAGCTGATTATTATGCCTTATTTTACATAGCGCATCCAAAAAAGGCAAGTAACTTCTTTTAACAATAGCTCTTTCCTTCTTAACAAGCATATCTTAGGCACATCATGTATCTGTATCATGCGCGTTACTGCAAATACAGCTTCTCATCAAAATAACCAAACTGGAAGAGGGCTAACGCTTTGTATTTTCCCATTGTGCCTATGTGGAATAGGCACGTTGGACCAAATTCACTCCTAGAATAATGACATTACAGTCAACAAAGCTTGTCATCACAATTTTGCTTAAGTCAGTCTTCTGAAACAGCATGATCCGTTTTTTTTTTTCCAAAGCCCTAGGGATTCCCAGATACTTCTGTATTAATTATTTACTCCCCATAAATTTCAGTTTTCAAACAGCTTTACTAAGACAACTATAGAAAACCAAAGAAAGGGTGGGCTGTGCGTGGGATGGCTAAAGGTCATGAGCACGATTTATGGGAGGGTTTGTGCCCTTGTCGCAGGGTTTGATGTGTCATTATTCTTGTAACTGCATTTCAAAGGTATTATTTTTCTAAACGCAAATCCCCTTTCCTTCCCTCAAACTCCACAATGTTTATAACTGAAATTAAGTTAGCACTTAACAAAAGCAAAACACTGTAATTTTAGGACTGTATCACTTCGATTTGTTTTATTTTTATACTCACCAGAGAAAGAAAACCTTTAGTTCCTATGCGCCTTTTGTCATGACAAACCACAAAGATAATTACTAGGAAGCTGCTCTGGTAAAACCTCCCAAACTAACTGTCACTGGGAAGCCAGACAAACATTCCCAAAATAACACCTAAATAATGGATATTATTGGAGTCATAGAACACAATATCTTTAACAGAAATAACAACCAGCCAGCACCCTGTAACTATTAGCTCTCTCTGTTTTTTGTGACCAGTATGATTCATGCTTCTAGAACAAGGTAGGAGGTTTGTGTAGTATATTATCCCAAAGCTACGTTAACTATCAAGAGTCTGTGCAGCGACCCATCAAGATGTTTTTAGCCAGAATGGGCTTTAATCACAGGATGTTTTTAGGTACCCCCTGCATAATCTCTTGAAGTTCCCTTGTTAGTAGAGATAGGGACCTAAGAACTTACTTTGACCTGTGCACCTTCCAAAGGCAGATTTTTACAGAGTTCAGAGTAACTTCATGTTTTCCCCAGAGTTTTAATTATATTCTTACTTCACAACCAATCTTTCGCCTAACCACAATTTAATGACAATTCAATTACAGAAATAGCATACAAGCACCTTTCCACTGGAAGCGCAATGCTGACACCATCCACACGCCAGCCTGAACCCCCAGAAAAAGCATTTTAGACCATGATATAAATAGGGTTTCAGAGAAAGAAGAAATCATCATATTTATCCATTCTGCCATTTAATCCTCTTAAAGTCCTCCATATTGCAGAAATGAGCAAATTAATGGCTAATGGGACACGTTCACATGGCTGAATGGGTGGTGCGCATCCAGAAATCCTGAAGTCAACACAACAGCAGTGCAGCGGTGCGGATTTGCGGAGGAGGACAACACAGGACCAACAAACAGGCTCAATAATCCTGCTCTTTCTTACCTCTGCTCTTGAAAACCAGCAGGTGGTAGCGTGCAAATTAAGTAGTAGAACAAAAAAATAAATAGTTTGGCAAAAATTACAGCAGTGTTTACAGAAGGAAGAAAGGAAAGGAATGAGCAAAATGTGCTGCCAGAAATATAGAAGTGCACATATTTTAGCATGATACAGGCTTCAGTAAAAACAGAGATATCAGATAGCTTGTAACAAAAAAAAACACCACCAGGAGTGCTTTGCATCAGTGGATTAGAAGCCTCCTGAGATACCCAGATTAAGTAGCAGCTCCCCTCCTCTGCTTTACTTTGTGTCTCTACAGGATAGTGTTTATCTCAGAAATGAAATACTGAAATCATCTTAGGTGAGGAAACTGTGAAAGCAAGCAGGATAAAGGTATCTTTGCAGACACTCACAGAAACAGGCAAAGCAAAGGCTGTCTCAGCATCAAGTGACTAATCTTAACAAGCTGTCACAAAGGAGCTCTAACCTTTACCGTAGGAAATGCTCCCCCCAAAGCACGCACTGGCCCAAAGACAAAAATGTGATATTTCCATGGCTTTAAATAGACAGACTATATGCACATTATATTTTTTATTTTTGAGAGCAGTATTTCAAAGCACTGTTTTAAAGAAAGGCTTCAAGAACACGGTGATGAAGACAACAAAGACGGTGCTCTCTTGAGACAAAGGGCTACTAAATTCTGTCTCAACATAAAATTCTCAAAGTAAAAAGGGATTCCAAAGAAAAATATCAGTAATAATTTATTTCCAAAGCTCACCAGGAATTCAGATGGAATTCTAATAGAGTGTTCAGCACACACCTTGCCCCCATGTCTGCAAAAATACAATCTTTCTGTAAAATAAGGCTGTCAGAAGTGTATTGGTACCTGGGGTTTTGAGTGATTATAAAGAAGAGAACATTTGTCCATTAGAGGACATTATTCCTCTTGCTGCGCAAGCTTTGAAGAGCTTTGGGGGCCTTTGAAATATTGTGAGCCATTTTCTAACATAAGAATCCATAGGGGAAAAAAAAAAAATCCATAATGTAGGCCAACAAAAGAAAGAAGAGTCATATTTAGTGCCCTGGTCATGTCCTGGTATTAAGCCCAACTTATGAGAGGTCTCAAGAGGTCAGAAACACTCGTGTTCCTTCTGCAGAAATCCAAGCACAAATCCACACAGCAGGTTAAGTTTGCATACGAAAAGCAACTCCCCAGTGTCTTCCCCAAATGCGGCTTACAGAACAGTGCTAATTTTACAGGATGCCTGTTAGCCTGGAGAATCTGTCGCAGCCCAGTGACAGTGGTGCTCTAGGATCTGGTAGCAGTGCACCAGCGTGCCCTGGACAAGCCACCTACCTTGCTCCTCCGCCCCCAAGGACCAGCGCAATGGCGTTTCCAGTCAGAACACGAGCCAGGCGAGAAAAGTCAGAGTGACGGTCTGGTGGTTTCTGGCATACGCGTTCGTACATCTCTATCTGCAGAAGAGAGGCAGAAGATGGTAATTCTAAAGGCACAGAGCCTACACTACCAGCCAACAAGATACTGTTAAAAAGTGGATAGCTGTTCTTCAAGCGAAAAGAGGGTTAATGAACTACCCAAACAGTTCTAGGGATCATATGCATCTCTCATACTTTCATAGCAGCTGGGAGAATTTCATCGTAGTACAGTATTTTCTTTGTAGCTATTTCTTTTTCTTGACAAAGATTTGAAGTTACTGGGAAGCATCCCAAGTCTGCCTCTGCTTTACCTTTAGCATGATTTTCACGAGTATGGGGATCATCCCAATGAAAAGGACTCTACCACATGTACACACCTATCAATATGACTTTGAGATTGTATTTTACTGTCTTCAGCCAAGCCAAGTATGCATCCATAGAGAAGATATGGAAGATAAGCCCCTTATCGCTATGTTTCCTATAGTAAATTCAGGCAAAACAGATTTAAGAGAACGCTATCTGTGTAACAGTCAGTTGCACATCAGAATATCATGTAATAACATTATATCAGATTACCTTTGATGCATGGAATGCAAGTAAGGTACTACAGCTAAAGGACCAGCCACCAAAGCAGGAATCTCTTACCAGCTTGGGCAGGCTTCTTTTGGAAAAGACTCTGCGTGGACAGCGGAGATGAAGATGAGCAGAACACCAGCTCCGCATGTTGAGCCATTCCACAGTTCGGGAAGGGAGAGGCCCATCCTCCTTATGGAGCAGGATGAGCTGCTTCTGGGCTCGGACCGCGGTGTTCTCCAGCATCCTCTCCAGCTACAGCACATTATACGCACCAAAGGAATGGGGGCGTCAGGTATTTACTGCTCCAGTACCAGTTTAACAGAATACTGTATTGTGAAATACATATCTATATATACACACACACACATATATATACACACACATCTGACCCCTATTCCTATCTGAATCTGCAGGCAACTATGCACACTAAGAACCCTCAAACAAGATTGATTTAGACAACTACGCTGTTAGCTGTGGGCTTACGTGGCACACAGAACTCAAAGTCAGACAAGGACTCAAATCTGACTACTTAAAAATGAATGCTTTTCACCTAAAACATAAACCATTAAATGCACAGCACAGACACACACTGTTCATGCAAAATGAGATTGCTTCCCAAGTCATACTTAAGCCTAAAAATGTTCAGCATGTTTTGTTCTTTCACTTCCAATCAGATCGCTTTTTACTCCTTGCATTCCTTATTTTTTTTTGGTTGTTTTAGGCAACTGATGGTGACTGGGTTTTACTGTGCTTCCTGCCTCCCACATATAGTCATGAAGAACCAACACAAAGTGACACACAAGAACGCTGCAGATGGTACCAGTCCCAGGCTCTCTGGAGGTCAGACTCAGCACTTCACAATCCTAAAAAACCCACTTGTGACCTCATTCTTGCACAATTTATGTGCCTGGACAAACAACTTCGGTAATAAAATATCAAAAATAAAAATAGAGAGCAAGGGGGAAAAAAAATACAGCTTACAAGCTGTAATAAAATATATTAAATTATTCATACAATACAATTATTTATCTATTTTTTCCTAGGCACACACCATGAATTCCACCCAGGCAGAAAAGAATTTCTCTCTCTATCTGGATATCCCGCAAAGAAATTCTGGACAGAAATGCAAAGCTTCAAAGCAATTTGACTTTTGAGTTACCACTGGCCAAAACGACTCTTCAGAGGATAAGAACTTAGCTGGAAATACTTCTACGTAAGACTTGCCGTTTCAGAGGATCGTCATTCAATTCTTTTTCTATTTATAATACACGTTTCTCAGGAATATTTCATTATTTATGCTTCACTGGGTATTAAACCCAGGAAAATTCATGAGTATGAAACAACCTTCTTCGATCTGGACTGTTAAGACTGCAAATATGAGAAGCAGCTATTTCCACACCTCTCCAACAGTAGGCTCCTGGTCTCCCAGTCCGACGATCAAGATGCAGTCAGCCTGCCGGATGCAGCGCTGAGTCCAGGGAGTAAGGGTGCTGTCTGCCTGGTAGAGTACGATACGGTGAATATCCTCCTGCTGTCCCAGCCAGCTAGTTAGTCGGTATTCACGGATACTGGGGACAGAAAAGAAAAAAACCAAATTCAAAGGGGTTTATATCATAACTCCTAATGTAGACAGAAATCTTACATGTCAAGCACAAAATCCGAAGGGCGTCAGAGACCTGCATCTCTTGCTCGTCCAGTCTAAGAACCTTATCTGCCCACATTTCAAGGCTCATGTTTTCTTTATTTCTCCATTATTTATACCATTAGATATATACACAGAGGAAAGAGGATGCAGTGATGCCTAACTTCAGTAAGACTTCCATGGCACCCCTAAGAATGAGGGCAAATACCCACTTGGAGCAATTCAGCTTTTCCAATTTCACAACTGAGAAAGTAAGTATGGAAAAAAAACACCCACATTTGAACTAAATACTCTCAAAACATTGTTGTCTCAAATACCTTGATGAGAAAGCACAATATGTATTAGAACACAGGATTTTATTCCCAAACACTGTATATTTATATACAGACCAGCACAGTATCCTTCTGCATTTTTTCATAAGTAATAATGAGGGCAGGTACCTATCCAGCGCGGCAGAACCAAGTCGCTGTTTGATGTTATCACTGGTGAGCAGCAAAGCAGGACCTGGAAGAACGAGAAGTTTCACGTGTGAACACCTGCCATTCAGCTCCTGACAAACTGTATTGAGAAAATGTAGCTATAACAAATGCAGTTCTGTGAATTTGCTTTGAAGATCATGATGGAGCTGTGCATTGACCAGAGCTGTTGTAGAAGAAAGAGCCAGCACAAAGCCTTCACAAAAATTTTCACGCTTATGTACAGCAACATCTTCCCATTCTCCATATTCCCAGAGCTCTGTTGCTGCATTAGTGGCAACCTACCAGCTCTCTTTTATCGCGTTCCTCAGTGTCATGTAGGATGACAGTTTCTGCTGCAGCTGCATTTTCACAAACACAACGTTCAGAATACCACGTACCTTTTGCAACCATAGAAAGCCCAGGAATCTGGTTTCAAAGAAAAAAAGCTATTTCACGAACCTATTGAAGTACAGAAGTTGTTCATCCTGCACTGAACCAACTCCCCAGATGAATCCTAAAGCTCTCTATAGTGGTACTACTACTTATTCAGGAACCTATACCACTACCAACCCCAAGGAGAAAGAGACTTCCATATCTGCAGGGCACAGTCCGATTCACGCTACTTCCACTGTAGAGATAGGTATACGCACACATCTGGCAACAACATTGTATCTGAGATGAATTTTGGTGCACATAAAGTTTCTTGCAGGCACTTTAGTTTATTTTTCTTATTAGCAATTCTAATTGCTAATCAGCAATACCTGCCATATGTGGTGGAGGTTGCAGAATAACTGCAGCTAAATACAAAAAAGCAAAGAAAACTTAAGGGATTAACCTCATACCTAAAGAAAAGATTATCTGTCTCATATTGAGAGGGAAATTCACATTTACAAAACATAAAAGAGCAGTCGCTTTGTATTAAAGTTTTCATAATGTAATCCTTCATTTTTTCATTAATAAAAGAACTGAAATTTATGTACGAAATAACAAAACACTTAATTATGTGAGGTCTCTCAAGGCTTTAATAAAACAGCATGGCTTAATGTGTTTAGTAAAAATCAAGGAACCACAAATGAACAACATGGTAAAAGGTCGCAATTTCACACTTTTATAGCTCAAAAAGCAAAACCCACAAGTACAGTACCTGGAGCTGGCCATCCTGACCTTCAGGGCCCACCCATTTACCCCACAATGCTCAATTCCTCCTTCAAAGACTTCACTCTGTTTTAACATACTTTAGTGTTAGACTAAAAAAACTCAAAAGTATGATTTTTCATCTTGTATTTTCAAACATCCAAATAATGTTTGCTCTTTGTTACACTGCCAATGAAGGAAGAGCAAACAAAAATGGACAAAAATATCCCGTAAGTGGAGACCAAAAGATAAAAAGTAAAAGCTGGTAAGAAAGCACAGAAAGGAGGATGACTTGAGAGTACAATTTAATTTCCTCATCCTCCAATAAAGTTTATGGTAGTTGGTTCCCATGAAAGGAACAAGTCCAAAGCAGAGGGAATTAGTTCATAATCATGTCAAGACCTGAACTGGTTTAACCTGCCCTTCACTCCTGCATCTGTGCTGCTCCTCCGTTTGTGCTCATTGAACCGCCTGTTTGCAGGGAACAGACCCAGTGCTCGTGGGGGTTTTTACCACTTAATATTTTGAGAGTGTAGATTCTTTGATCTGGTTCACCATTCAGCCTCACAAACAGTTGGGCTAGCACAGCTCTGGATGAGGTAATGGGATTAAGAGAGGTCTCCCAGAAGAAATACTCCTGACATTGCATGCTATGAAGACAGCAAGGGAGAGAGGGCAGGTAAATTCTGAAAAAGCATTCAACAGCAGAGTTACCATTTGTGTTCATTAATATGTCAAAGTCCTCAGCAAAATAGAAATGATATGTAGACCAAATATTCTTCCAGGATATGTGACTTACAAAGCTTTATGACAGCGCTGGAAGTTTACTAGGTGCAGACGAACAGCCAGGAATGTACAATGAGCTGAGGAATACAGTAAAAATGTCAAGTAAGAGACTAACGACAAGGAGGGCACAGAGTGCTCCACCTCCGCATTTGCCTGTTACCTCCCTGCACACAGTCACTGAGATCCACGAACATCAGCAAAGGCGCTTGAATTGCACCGTACTGATCTGATGCACGGGGGGCACGTGCCCTAAGGGGAAACCATTAAACCCAGCGACCCAGCCAGCCAGAACACCCTTTATACAAGGCGAGAGGCAGACTTTGTAGAGCTGGGCTGCATCTTTATGTTAGTCAAGGTGATGGTTACTTGACCCACAGGTATCTTGAATGGGAACAACACATCCTCATCAAGCATCAAAAGAGCCTTGGAGAGGCATATGACTTCAGAAATCATGTCCGCTCACCTCACTTTTGTATTTGGAAAAGAAGCAGTTCACAGTATATGACACAAATACGAGCGTACAGACAGACACACAGCTGTGCCGGCTCAGGAGGAGTCTGCCCAGCATCTCCTCTGCACACTGGCAGCGCGGGATGAAGATGCCCAGACCTTTATTCATCTCCAGCACAGAACGTGGCGATGCTTCCAACAGAACCAACTCCGTTTTGCTTCAGAAATAACAGCCATCTGCTCTACACTTCCAATTTCTAGCAAACTCCCAATTAATCAACCATTAAATAACCCTCCATTAATGTGATCAAGAACACCAACATCTGCGTTCTCAAACGCATAAAACAGAATGACCAAAAGTGTTATTTAAACTAAGCTGCTGAGAGCAACAAAGTAATAAAAATCATTCTCAAGTACATACCCCTCAAACAGCCACACCGGCAGGCAGGAATGGCCAAGATGACGTGTTACCGCATCCTCAACGCGCGTTATCATAGTTACACACCATCATCTAGTGACGCCCTCTCCACACCTGACATCAGCCTCGCAGTCAATTTACAGCTGCAGTTGGCATCATGAAAACGTCCCGCCACCCTCCAGCACCCTTCAGGGACTGTTCTCTTCCAGTAGGACTAGACACGGGGTGAATAGCTCGAAGTTAAGAACACAGGAGAGGTGATATGAGGTAACATTAAATATTTAGCTAAGCCCAATAGTGTCTCTCTGACTGCAACCAGCAGCAGATTGCTGGGGAAGAGTATTAGAGCAAGGAACACTTAATGACATTCTCCGAGCCTCCAGCAATTCGCAGTTTATGAATTTCTCAAGCCAGAGGTGGCGACTTTTTAATAGCCCCTGGGGGGTTTTCTTTCAGCCAACCCACTGAGATTCTGAATCCCGGCTTTTATGCGCTTCAGGTGAGAAAACTGCATGGCAGCAGTGTTACCCCCAGGCACAGAGGATCATAATTCATGGGGAAACCTCGAATTCAGGTGGATGGAGCATCTGAATTGGTACTCCAGAGTCATCTGTTTTTCAGCACAGAACTACGATTCTGTGAAAGAGAAGTGAGGAGAAAAAAATGCTGGCAAGTATCAGAGGTTTAGTTCATTTTATCTTTTAAGAATAAAAGACACTCAAGAAAAGGGTTGAGACAGCCCTTCAGCAAGGCTTCCAAGCTCAAATCCTGCCCCAGTAAGGAGACATAAGCACCACACATGAGACACAAAACTCTTCCTTTCTTTCCAAAGATGAGCATGGTACTCACTTTGGTAATTTTTTTCCACATACTACCAATTTCGTAAGATATGCAGGAGTGGGAATACAGATATCCTAGTTCTAAATCTAATAAAACATGGTCAAAAAGTTGCCCAGAGAAATCAGAGGTCCAGAGATCAAGAACTGATCACTGGTGGTTAGAAATGGTTGCAAATCCACTCACCTGGAAAAAATACTCGCACAAAAAGATACATCCAAAACGCACTGTGGAAAACTTTTAGCACAGCAAACTTACTTGCCTGGACTTCATCAAAAGAGAATTTATATTTGGCCTAATAAAAGTCTACAAAATTATGTGTTAAAGAGACAGAACTGAAAAATGAGTTTGATGTCCCAATGCCAGAAGATCTCGCCCAGCAAAAAATACCAAGTTGTGCCAGGGTCCAGGCACCACATTAAACACTTAACATTTAAATCTAATCTGTGTGTAAAGAAAGGAAATTCAGGCAGAACTACAATTAAAAACTCCAATAAATTTTTCGTAAAGATATTTCAGTGAGCTTTCCAATACATTATACATTTTTAGAAATTAAAAGAAAGCTTATCTTTAAAGAGCAGAAAGGAAGGAGAGAGACACATATGTTGGGTTTGAATCCCTCTCTATTTCAGTTTGAAATTATATACTATCAGCCATGTGGTATCATTTAGCTGGTCTCAGTAAAAGAACAAAAAAATAGTTAGGCAAATACTTTTTAAAAATCTGAAAACTGCAGAAGACCTTTTTCATAAGAGATACTCTCAGCTCTAGCAGGATTAAGGGGAAAAAATATTAATAATAAAAAGAGACATCACAGACCTTGACCAGAATTCATCAGTGTCGTTATCCTAACCTGAAACTTTGCACAGCAGTAAAACTTGCCCACCTTCATGTCACTCCAGTTCAGAAGTGGAAAATACTGTCCCTGCTTTTTGCAAGTTTTATACTCTACACCCTTTTCTTTGGAGACCCAAAGACCAACATTCAAAGAAAGGGCTTTTACACTGAAGCATACAAGCAAAGCGAGTGAGGACGCATGCCTCCAGTTCACCCTGCAGGACTTTCCCGCTCTCTCCTCAATGCTCAGGTCATATTTTACGTTTATAATGTCTCAAGATGAAGGCTCATGCAGAGTTACTGCCGCCAGATACCAAGTAACCGCTTCACCGTCCAGCTTTTAACAGAACGAACGCCATGGAAACATGAACATCCCTCAGTATTTAATTGGGACACAATCACACTGTCCAGAAACAATATCTGAATTACCATAAACCACAGAAACACCGAACTTCCAAGAAACCAGCACAAATTGGTTGGATAAAGCTGTGAGTGGTACCATGCGTTGATGTTCCCTGCGTGCAGAATGCAGCATAACCTGGCCAGCCAGGCCAGCACGCTCTGGGACCCATTAAGCCCAGTATGGAGAGCAGTCTGGTCATGTGAGGTGTTCCCATTGCAAATTAAAAAAAAAAAAAAAAAAAATTGGAAAAAAAAAAATTAAACCCCCACAACAGAATCAAGCAACCAAACCAGTAAGTCTGCCTCATTACAGGCAAAGTGTTTTGGGGGGTAGGGGGGAAAGGTTCTGAATACATTTCCAGTTCTTGTGGATAATGTATATTAATTCATGGTGTTATGAAGCTTCCACTATCAGACTGAGATATTCTATTTGTCATTATTTTTATACTCCTTTAATAAGATGGAAGCAGTTAAAAATTACCAAAAAAAAATCCTGTTAAATAGATTAATCTGCAACCAGCTCAAACTCATAGCACTGCCAATAGCCTCCTAATGCTAGTTCCAGGAAAAGAAAAACCATCCTCTAATCTAATTTTACAGGCTGTGGTACAACCCAGTCTGCACCCCGACCACTCTCCCCAGGATGAGGGGCAGCCTCCTGTTACTGCCTGCATCCTCCTAATTTCTTCTATTCTCTTGTCTCCAACCTGCAGCAAGGGGACTCGAGGCATCACTGCAATATTCATCTAAGTTAATATTAACAGGAAGAGTAAGGAATTTTCTAAAATAATATATTAAGTTGCAAAAGAAAGCTAAAACCAACTGCTTTCACCCCACATATTAAGGCTACCCTCCACTGCTCTGGAACATATTTCAAGCCCTGAGCAATGAAACAATATGGACCAAATGTTAAGTCAAGTGTTAAATGGCAACATCTGATTACAATTTACAACTAAACAAAAAGTTTGTTCTAGAAAAACCAAAAGGATAAACAAAAAAATATGCCAATAGCAGCAAATCTATACTGTGAAACCCCTTATTTTCAAAATTAGGAACACAGGCACTGAAAAAGACTTCCTTATGAGAAAGATTTTCAATTAAGCCTTCTCAAGCATATTAAGTAACACCTCTCACTTCCATAAATAGTTTAACATCTAATGGCAGTTCACACCCAAACCCCAAGTGCCAAGCAGCCAATTTCAAAGTTAGAAGCAGGTAAGTGCTCCGGTGGCAGGGGCTCCAAGCTCCCACGCACCAGCTGCTCACCAAGGCCCTAACGCAGGTCTTTTCACATAAGGTTTCAATTTCCTCACGTGTAAAACAGACACAGTTCTAATGGTCAGGCGAATACCAAGACAATCTAAAAATAAACCAAAATTTTGCTTCACAACACTGACTACTCATTTCAGTTTTTGATGTAAGAAGTCAGAAGAAAAATCATTCCAGCCCCTTTCCTCATAGCAATGCACCATCTGGCACATCACTCAGAGCACTTTATCACGCACCGATAAGAAATACCCAAACAATTTATAGCCATAGGATAAAGGAGAAAATACAAAAGCTACCATTAAGGAAAAAAAAAAAAAACCAACAAAACAAACAGAGAGAGAGAGAGAATGCTGTTTCTCCTAAAATAAAACCAAAAATACAGCTTGCATGAAAAAACCCTCAGCACTGTACAGTATGTAAACACGCACAGTAAGGCACTGGCAGAAGGTTAACCACTGTCTCCAAGTGTTGTGGGGCTGAATAAGCACTAGGCTGACCCGACGAGCAGAGGCTATCAAGGCCAGGGAGCTTGGTCTACCAGCTGTGTTTTGAACCATATGGCTAGCTGTGTTTTCACACAACACTTTCCTCTTCCCACTGCAGCCGTCTGCTCCATTTTGGCAAGAACTTCAGATGCCAAGGTTGTATAGTACCATCTATAGCTGCCAAGCACTACACAGGCGTCAGTTTAGGAAAAGAAAAAAAAAAAAAAAAAAAAAAGAAGGGTGAACGAGGAAAGACCAAGTGATCATAACAAAACTCCTCATTTGTTACGTTCTAGTTGCTTTCAACTAGAATGGTTATTTTTATTCCAAACAGTCCATCTATGTACTTAAGTTTTTGTTTGTTTTATTTACAGGCTCTTAGCACTGTCACACATCAAAACAAGCTGGCAGCAATCCATAAGAAGTACCCATTAGCAATATAGCTACGGCTGAGATCTGCGCTCCGTTATGGATGTAAAATTTTTCTGCCATCTCAAAATAAGAGTAATCTTCAAACGCCCACAAATCAGTACTCACTGTAACACATCTCCACCATAAGCTGCATACAAATTCATACTTCAAAAGGTGAAAGAGTTCAAGCATCAACAGCTTTCTCCTGTGCCTGCTCACCTAGAAGATTTTTTAAGCAGAATAATAAGGGCCAGCTCCAGATACCCATAAGGTCAAAAAGGAAATAACCAATAAATATAAGTGGTTGTACCTCAAGCACTTGTACTTTTCAAAGTAATAAGCTGTGAGATAGGAGACTAACAATTCTTCAAAGGACTATGGGAGATTTACTCAAGAGATCTGCAATAGTGTACAGGAATGAGAAGAGGATGTTCAGGAAATGTCAAACTGTAGTACAGAGCGTGAACTGAATTATGAATTGAATACATGGTTTTGTGAGCAACTGGAACTTGCACACACAACTTCACCAATGAATAAAGCAATTAATGACTCAACTGTGAGCTGAATACATGGTTTTGTGAGCACAAGACAGACAAAAAAGCTGGCAACAAATGGAACAATCATTTAAGACTTAAGTTTGGACTTCCAGTGCCAACCTGGATCTCCTCCACAAGCCTCTTCCATCAAGTCTTATGCTTACCACTCACTGCGCTACCTCAACAAAAGAAAACTGCGTAAGAAATCCTTTGCTAGATGGAACTGTACAATTGAGGAAGCCTGAAAGACTCTCACATGAGAGAGAAAGAGAGAGAGAGGAGAATTGGACTCTCAGACAGGCACTGGTGGTGGGATTTGCCCACTGGAGTGTCTGCAGCCTTAGGAGTGAGGGCAGCCAAGGCGAGAGGCCAGACAGATTGGCTGGTATTTCTGAGTTGTTTTCCACTAAAATTAAATGCACATTAGGGATGGGAACAGAGAAGCAAGAGATCATGAAAAAGACTGATCCTGAGCACTGCTGTACTGCTACCACCCCTAATGCAGCATGAATCCACCTTTGACTAATGACAGGTACCTGGCCGTACCTCTCTAAAAAGACGAAGCATTTTCCTATGATGCAGTAAGATGTAAACACTTCTTACCCACAGCACTGAGAGCATGCTTGAGCTCCAGAGTAAAAGCCGTAAGCGGCACCTCTTCAGACACTGGCATAATTGCTACTGTGGAGAGATTGCTGGCAGGATTTCCGGCATCCCACTTGCTACTCGAGCTGTGTAATCCAAGAGGATGACCTGTTCGAAAAGAAAAAACTTGCCATCAGCCAACCCAGAAAGCGAGGTGTCATTTCATTGTTTTCAACTGTCAGGCAGCAAAGAAAGTGTCACTGAATTGCTTAACCTAAGATAAATGTAACGTCCTCCATATCACAAAAAAGGAAAGAGTTCTCACATATTTCATCCATAAGAGGATGAAGATCAATCTCCATCATTTTTGGCTGCTGACATAGCATGCATGGATAAAAGTCAGGCAATGTTAAAAATATCTGGATGCCAGGAATAGGTTAAAAACAATGTGCATTTACCTGACCTGTTAAGAAAAAGATAAAAAGGCACTCTGAATCACTTTGAAGGGCCACAACTTTGGAACAGGCATTGATTTAGCCCACAAGAGGAATTAGCCTAACTAACAAAATCCCAAAACCTGTTGTCAGTATCAAAATATTCCAAAAATTAACATTCACTTTTTATGGTATTCCTGATCAAGGAAATAAGTACTTGTTTTCAACAAACAAAGTTCCTACGGGGAATGTGTATCTCCACCTATTTTCACTTCTCTCCAAGATGGGAAAATGTGGAGCTTTACAGATACGTGCTTAGGCATACTAAAATAAAATATGGAACCTATGAAGTAGCTGCAAAGTAACCGTGGAAGTATCTCCAATATAATATGGTAAGCTGAGTAAGGACAAAGAGTATGGGCAGAGGAAAGCATTTTTTGACAGACACATGCAATGCATGTGACAAACATCTTCCTAGATAGCTTAGAACAGGAAAAGATCAATGATAGGGGTGTTCTACAAACTGTTCTTTTCATTTTGATACTATTTCTTTTCTCTTTAACTAAGCCTTCCAGACAACCTTACTTTGCTGCTAATGCCTATCCACCCAGCTCCAAGTACACAATAAACTTAGTCATCTCAGTTAGGATTTAACGTCCTGCTTATCTCATTTCACCCAGAAAAGGCCTAAGATGCACCATTAAGATGAATTCTTGACATGGACATGTGGAAGTATTTGATATACCATATGAAAACTCACTCAAAGTCTATATGCAAGATCAACAGAACCCTGCAGGACACACAGAAATATCAGATAAACTTTTTTCAAATATATTCAGTGACTGAGTTATTCATTTCAAGTCTTCTAAAATAGCTCTGCACAGAACATTAAATAGTTTTTCCACTCTTTTTGGCAATCTTCAAGAAGATATTTGTAGGTTCAAACGAGTTCATCATTGCTCAACTCCTTCATCTCCACCAGTCCTTTCCTCCTCCAGACTTCAATGGTGATTCTCTGATTGAACTCTTATTACTGTCACTAATTTTCCTCCCATTTTCTGCAGAGCGCATATTGCCCTATTTCCCAAGCAGTGCGGACTCTGCCCTAGGCCACAAAGGCATTTCAGTGTGCTCAAAAGTTTAAGTACAATTATCACTAGAGATTCGTACACAACTGATTGTGTACAGAAAGCTGAGCACGTAAAGAAAGAGCGGACTTCAAGATTCACTCCCCAAGACTGCTCCAAAACATGACAGTTGGCTACCTCATTTTCAGTCTCCTTGGAATACCACAAAAACAGCAATAAAAGGAATTAAAAAAACCCAACCAAACAAAAACCAAACAACTCACCCCACAACAACCCCACAATACCCTCAGTAGTTAATGTGCATCTGTTTCCTTTTAAAAGCTGCTCAAAATTTGGAAAATTTCCTCCTACTCACTTCAATCAGTAAATATACTTTGTTTTGCCTCTGCCACATACACAAAGCTTAAGAACCAATCCAGAGCAGACCATTTCCTCTCAGACAATTCATTAAGATAATGCAAATACAGACATATTAAGTCAGTCTACAATGCAGATGCCACTCAGCACGACTATCTGATTCAAGTCTGTTACAGCTGCTATTTCCAATGCTCCCTTTGAGCTCTTCTCTTGCAAGAAATTTCAAGGAAATTTCACTGCACATATGCAGCAGTACTTTTCTATCTCAATTGCAAATCATTCCATTCCCATACTTAATTAGCCATGCTCCGCCAAAAAAAAATGTGTACACACATATATCTCAAAAATCACCATTCACTTATGACAACAGCTAAAATATTTAGCGACGAATTCTCTTTTCAAGTATGCACTTTCTGTCTCCAGATTTAACGATGTAAATCTAGCTCCAAGGAAGCACCAGCATCAATGAGCGTAGTCCAGGAATGAGTCTTACCTCCCTGCTGAAGGCTGCCAAGAATCTTCTCGCCCAGCAAGTGAATAAGTCTAGTCACAACCTAGCAATGGGAAAGAAAGAAAAAAGAAAAGAAACAAACATTCAGGAAGAATGTACTAAAACCAGTGCATCTAAATGGATACTTTCAAACTTCTGTAAGTTGCTATCTCAAGTTGAACCATACAGAGACAAGGTTTTATAACCATAGCTTCTTTCCTGGCTGTAACATATGGTGACTGATCATTTGTCTTGATTTCTTATACCTTATTTTACTCTAATCTGGAAAAAGAAGAAAACAAAACAAAACAAAAAAAAGGCAGTATTTAACTTGCTGTGGGAACAGAAGAAAAAAATCCAATTATTTTGGGAAACGTATCAAATTGCATTTTCAGCAATCCTCTTATCTCTCTGCAGTGTGCTTGCACAGTCACTCTGCCTATCCCATGGCTGTTGCACACCTCCGCCTTCTGCAGGTACTAAAGGCTCAAAAAGGTTCAAGTCTGTACTCAGATACCCCACACGATCTTGCTTCCACTTGACCCCCTGTGAATTAGTCACTGTTCACAGTAATCAATTTAAGACATCTTGAATAAAAGAGATAAATACACAATCTAAACACCTGCACAATCAGAACAAACTATCTAAGAAGTTGCTTTTTCCCCCTCAAATCGTGTTTGCGTTGTACCTTTGAAGGGACAGATTTTTCTTCCCCAGCTTTTTTTCAACAGGACTTACATTGATATAAACCAATATTCAAATAGCCAAGCATATCTGAAAACTGACAAGCTTATCTCCAACATTAACAATTAATAATTCCCAACAGTGGTGCAGCAGAAGACTAATAATTGCAATACCAAGGAGTGATAGACTTGGAAAATGCATCGTTTAATCTGAAAAGCTATGCGCAAATGTTTTACCAAATAAGGAAAAGAGATATTTAAATGCATTAAAAATTAATAGAGCAATCATTAGATACTGTCCCCCAGACAAATAATTCAAGGTCAAAATAACTCTAATCTTCAGGAGGACATAAAAACACCCAAAACCCACACAACAGAAGTTGTCCAAACTCTTAACAAGCTAAACAAGCAGCAGCAAATGGCTACCTTGGATTTTGGACAAAGACACACTGTTCCCCTAAGAACAGGCACTTCAGGATGCATCTTTCAAATAAAAGACCATGTAAGCATCACGACAGGTCAGCATGCCCATCAGAATCATTTATATATCCTGCTTTAAAAAAAAAATACCATAAATTGTCCTAGACTATGAAACTCCACAGCTTTACTAAGCGCCAGTATTTTTTAAGCATCTGAAGGAGGAAGGGAGAAGAGCAAACAGGTAGCTTCCAACACAGTGCAACTTACAGTGGAGCAAGGAGTAAGAGCTAAACAAAGTTATTTGAGCGCTTTCTATCCCATAGCCATAACTGCAAGTCCTTAAAGATGCCACATCAACCATCTCCTCAGTGATCCAAGATCAACTTCTTTAATGTTTCTCTTATTTGCACCAATAGTGGACACAATTGTCCATACCCGCTTCGCTGAGAGCACCGATGCAGCACGACCGCTGCTCCTAACGAGGGCAGCTCCCGACGGCAGGCGAGCTCTCAGCCTCCTTCCTTATCCTGGAATCTCAAACAGGATCTAAAATGCTTCCATTTGTCCAAAGTACAACAAGACCTGATGATCATCCAGCCACCCAGCCAACTCGTTACCACTTTAATAACGCCAAGATCTGCAGTTCTGGGATTCCATTAATGGTGCTGGGCGTAGCTACGGAAAATTGCCCCAACTTCGGGGAGCAGGGAGGGAAAGAGGGAATTCTTAATAAAAATTATGAGACTGATTGCCCTTCCTAAGGGAGATAACCCGCCTCACAAGAGCGTTCGCTATTCCCAGCTCACATGCATTCACCTAACAACCTGTATCTGCACACTAGGACTTTCCTTAAGCAGTTTTGGAAGGCGTTATGAACATTTTACACTTCTGAACCACTTTAAAAATCAGAATTTTAATTACTTACTGAAACCACCTCCTGTATTTATAACTTTTTCTGCTTTACAGACAGCTAAGGAGAGCTCCAGCTAAGGTAAAGAAAATGTCCAAGGTTAATGACGGAACTAAGAATAGAATCTATTGGTCTCATTTTCCAGTTGGCTGCTCCTATTACCAGGAAATATTATTTGTCTTGTTTGCTAAAGCAAACCTTACAGCCTTGGTACGTATAGATATGGAAAAATTATTTCCCCGGTGACTTTGTAAGACAAGCAAATTGCTAACCATAACGGGATGAGTCACTCTGCCGCAGTCATGGCAACGTCGAAGGAACATCAATTTGGGATCGGAGCAAAGAACTGGCCTGAAATTTCTTTGGCGTTTTATATTACATACACTAAATTCTCGTTCACAAAAAGGCAATGTGTACCTTTAAAAGAGACTTGTCCATCCGTCTGAGGGAGAAGTCAATATAAATCACATCTCTTCATCAACAACAGACCCAAGCTTCAATGACTGACCTGCACCCATTACTGTGCAGAGCAGCTCTCACCAAATCCAGTACAACTGGGAGAATTAAAAAAAAGATCACCCTTCAGGTTTCCAAACCCCTTTATTCTAACCCCTCCAGTAACATGGCACAAGAAGAAGGAGCAGCACAGCTAGATACAGCCCAAGAGACTATGACAAGGAAGCCAGGGAACCCAGGGAAGGACCTGGGGTGGGCATGGAGGGGGCTGGTTTAGCCGGGGGAGAGGAGGAGGAGGAAGCAAGCAGAAATTAGCCCTCGGGCTGGGAGGTCATGCACAGGGAGTGCAGGGAAACAGAGTTATTCCAAGCATGCCCGGCGGAGACAGAGGCAGGAGAAAGGCTCTGGCAGGCAGGCACCTGAGCAGTGATTCAGCAGTCGCTTATTCCCACCCTACCTATTTAGCTGTATTTCGTAGGAAAAGCTCTGGGACTTGGAAGTGAGGGTTTGGGCAGAGGGGGAAGGCAGGACCTCTGGCAGCACTGCTAGGAAAACCTGACTGACCTGGAAGAAACACTGAGTTTTCAATCCTCTGGAGGTGCCACAGAGCCTCCACCGCTGCCCCCAGCACAGTTGAGCCAGTGATGGACTCAGGTACTGTTTTTCCAAAAGTAGGCAAGACTTCTACCCCCTCTCCCATGCCAACGCCCGTCTTTCCCAAGCACGGTGCCAGAAGAGCGCAGAGCACTTCCCAGACATCTGTACATGCAAAATCGTCTCGTTTCCGGAGTGTCACTGTCACCCAGGGCTAGACAGCCTTCACAGCACAGTCGGCAGCGTCTGGTGTGCTCATCCCTACGGCGCATCCTGGATTTTACAGTCTCTTCTAGCACCCATCTGCCCAGCCCTGCAAACACATACCCCGCGCTCCACAGACACCGAGTCGCAGCCCAATCCACTGGCACAGAATCCACAAATTTGGATTTAAGGTTTGAAGAAAAATCTGCACTGCAAAAAGGCAACGGGTTGGAGTGCAGACTTATCCGAGAACACCAGAAGGTTTCTAAATTAGGTGAGAAACATTAATTGCCTGCAAAGTAAATGCAACTTTTTGACCCCTTGTTAGAGCCAAACTTGTTCCAGTTTGTGAGGAAGTTGAATTTATCATTCCTCACAATTAGAAACTGCGCTAGCAGTGAGCGGATCCCGCTCAGTTAATCACAGTTAATCACTTAAAACAGTAACGAGAAGCAGAGACATCGATGAGGCACTTCTGTTGTAGGCCAGGCGCGAACAGAGCGGCATCGCTGAAATTGCCACACGCAGGTTAAACTTGTCCTGGTGACACGGAACGCGCTTTCCTACCCACTGCTGCCACCTCAAGCTGCAAAATGACTCAGAAAGCTCACAAGGCTTTGCCAGCAACCTAAACATACACCTATAAGGTCTCACAGCGGGAGTCTGGACTCTGGAGCCATGGAGCCTGCCTGGGTCGTAAAGACAACTAGGTTAACTTTCAAAAAAAAAAAAACAACCAAACAACCAAAAAACCTGAAGCAAACAAATATTCACTCTCCTGAGCTTATGCAAAAGGCTTTTCAGGCCAGAAGGAAGAAAACTAACCTTACAGGGCTAAAAAACTGAGTATTTCTCTATCTCAAAAGCTACTTGGGATTCCAGGTGCATCAGTACCATTCTCCAAAAGTCCCGAAACTTCTCCTGCTCTCGCAGACCCTACTGCAACTGTAAATTCGTAAAACCTGTGCCAGGACATTCGAGACACGCATTTTGCAAGGGAAATAAAATGTTGTTCCTCCTCCTTCCACCTACTCACCTTTTCAGATTAACTCGCCAAGAACACTTTTGTGCAGGGCAAAACAGGATAAAGAGTATTTCTCTCTCTCAAATGGCGTTGGAGAGCACTTTCCTCAGCACAATTCCACCTCTCTGACCCAGCTTACCACTTACCACCTCATCTACCTAGAAACATGCTGTCTTCCTGGCTGTTTCTGAATCAACTCCATCCCCAGTAAGACCCACTCGAGCTCTCTTAGCAGCCTCCAATCCCCCCAGCTCCCTCGTACCGAACGTGAAAGTCTGCATCTGCTACAAAGAAGGCGCTGGGAAACTGTTAATTCTCCCTCTGCTTAACTACTGTTAAATTACTCAACAGACCTGCAGCCTCTGCATTGCAGGGCAAGGACTAAACTCACATTCCCAAGGGGACTGTATTTGCCTATTTTAGGATGACTAATTTCATTTTCAAAACAAACATCCTTCAGCAATGGGGCCAGGCAGTATTACAGCTCTGCATCACCTGCTAGCGATGGTGCAAACGCGCAGCGACTACTCCATCCATCTCAGGTCTTTGGTGTTATCCTGAGCACCACTTGCTTCACAGCTACTATAATTCCCACACCAAGTCGTTACGGTCACTCTGCAGCGTTGTATTTCCTATAATCCTTTTAAATATTTCAACCTATTATCCACACCTAGCTAATCTTCCAAGGCTGGGTTCTAGTTAAAGTTTTTGTTCCTATTCAACTGTGAAACTTAAGAGTTGCGTTTCAATAAACCCTTTTGAAAGTGATTTTCATGAGAATTCAGTTGTAAAATACTTTCCGATGGATATTTATTTCATTCTGCGAATAGTACAGATTGCCTGGCAAATTGACTATCTGCCAATAGAAAACGATGGTACCAAACAAAGCTTTTTCCCATCTTAGCTAACTTTCAACAAAGCTGACTTAGAGAAATCATGGGAAAATTCCACAAAATCTACACCAATATCCAAATTCACAGTAACAAGTAATTGATGTAAAAGGTACTGTGTAGTAGAAATCCGTCTTTCTCAGAAGAGAAAAAATAAAATTAAGAACAAAAACGAAACAATACATTCATCAACTCTGCTCCACGCTGCACTAAGGCTCAGGTTTAATTGTACGCTATTTTAAATCTAAGCCACAAAGTTCCTGTGCAAGAAAGCAAAGGGCCAGTCCCTAGGAAGGGCAGCACCATCCCCTGTCAGTGGTGTCTTCTTGCGGGTCCCTGGTTTAGGAAACCAGCCTTGGCTGAAGTAGGGAGCAAGCCTGACATGCCAGTCTGGATCCTGTACAACCAACAGATATACAGCCCTACAAATCGGAATGCGGTTTTCCTTCCAAGTCTGTTCCGAGCCTTTCTAGTGGATCCTCTACCATCACCCAGATCCAAAAGACCAGTATTCTCGCAGTGAACAAGACGGCTTGCAGGTGAGCTAAGGACTTTCTCTGGTGACTTCAAAGTTTGAAAATGAGATACTTAATAGTTAAGCCTTTAAAACTTCAAATCAGTCACCCAATAGGCCACCTCTAAATTAAATATGTTAAATAACAATTTATCGGTACCTTCATAGCAAGGTATTATAGACCTTCACACACATCTGTGATTTAGTTAAAGGACACGTAAAAGGGCTTTCTACCACACAGAGACCCAACGTGAATAAGCTAGCACGGAAAACAGGGATGCCAAGGGTTTTCTATTCTACAGAGTAAATGCAGTTGGGGTAAAATAGTAATAACAGCCATTTTATCTATACAAAATCACATAATAGCAGGTTCATTTCTGTGGAGCTGTTTCCAGGAGCTGAGATTATTCTCTACCAGCTTTCTTAAGGGCTTTTTTTGGGGGACAAGGGAGGAGGAGAGGTAAATTAGATCAACTTGAATAAAACCGTGGCGTTCTTGAAGCTTTAAATACACTCTGCTTGTCACAGAATCAGGGAGCTTAGCAAGGGGTCTCCGATTAAAACTTCCAACAGTTTGAGAAACGCTGTGACAAAGCAAATCTTAAATGCTCACTTGCAACAATTTCTGGCACCTTTACAAATGCCATTAAAGCATACAGAAGAAATGAAGCTTTATCCTGGGGCTGTTTGAGCTTCTAATGCTTGTGATCAATTGTGTCTTGAAGAAAAATGTCAGTCCCGCATCACT
This sequence comes from Calonectris borealis, assembly GCF_964195595.1. Lineage (NCBI taxonomy): Eukaryota > Metazoa > Chordata > Aves > Procellariiformes > Procellariidae > Calonectris > Calonectris borealis. Next base: position 6,686,248 of record NC_134332.1, read on the forward strand.
GCTATGACTAAGCACTCACTCTGGCCCGCCTCATGTCGGGCAGCTACAGTTGGTGACCACGCTTCCATGGAACATTTTTCGTCTCTCCTTTTCACATCCACTTCTCCTACAGTCAAGGAAAACTTACTTTAATGGGCCATGAGAACAAATAGAGAAAAATCTAGAAGCACGGCCTCTCCTGACCTATTCCACAGTGCCACATCAAGCTTAAATAACGTGATGCACAACATACACAATGCCTGAGGGAAGCGTTTTGAAAAGAGGGCACATTACCGAACTCACTTTTAAGGCAGATAACGCTAGGGAAGGCTTCATTCACTTCAGAAAAGCTCTGGTTAAAATACGCATACAAAGACAGCAGAACTCGCTGTTCAAGATGGATGATGGGTTCTGAATATATTTAAACCCCAAGGGCAGACTTAGAGAATTACAAGAAAGATGCAGAAAAACTCCGTATTTTCTAGCATGCATTTCTAGCATGCAAAAGGTCTTGCATTTCACCCCCCCACAGCTCCTAAGCGATTTCTCAGTGCAATTTCCATCAGCTACAGCAGGTCTAAATTTCAAGTTAGAATTACAAAAACAATTGCAGCTCAGTAGAGGCAAAGATAATCTATGAAATGTGATCCAAGTTATACACTGATGTTAGAACATCTCTGTAATCTGTTCAGAAATTCTGCGCTCTCGCTACTGCTTCAAAACTGCTTTGCGGTGCCAAAAATCGTGAGCTGATTCTCTGTCCTACTTTTCAGAACTGAAAGCAGTGATGAAAATAGAAAGCATCAATTCCCTTTCACTCCTGCAACGCTGAACAGCTTCAAGCAGCACCAGAAGCAAGCACCGAGGCTGTCAGAGGAGCAAATGCTCTCGCTGGCCGAGTGCCCTGATGGCTACGCTGGAGCGCTGTGGCCCTCGGGCATCAGTCCCGAGAAAACAAAGAAGTTTTGCACTGTGGACCACTTTCAATTGGGAATGTCTAAGATGCCATATGCAGAGTGACTCAAGGTTGGGATGCTTTCCTGAGAAGCTAGAAGATGCAGATTCGACTTCTGCAGGCTGAGCAGGACCTAGAAGTCAACATCTGTCATTTCTGGGCACATACTCTGAAATTTTGGCTGTTACTTAGAACTGAGATTAGATTGCCCGTGCTCACCCATCTGTTTCATCCCTCAGAGTAACAGGAGCTATAATGGGCCACACCAAAGATCCCAGCAGACCAGCATCCTGTCTCTGACAGGACCAAAGCAGATGCCCAGGGGAGAAGACAAAACAGCGGGCAAGCATACGGTGCTTCCCCAAGGATCAGCTGTGCGATTTTTCCAGATTGTACATCACAGCTCAAGGAACTTGAATCACTGTACGGACTAATAGAGCATGATATCCCTCATTTCACGTTGTTCTCATTGTCAAGCACCACCCACGTTTACAATTTTCTTACCCATCTTACCCAGGTAATATTTTCTTACAATGCATTCCATGACTGGTGAAAAGTATGCAGGATGAAGTCCCTCCACTAACTCCTAGGATTAAAGGGTTCTTCACCCTTGACAGGAAATAGTAAAGCTCAAGGGCAACTAATTGAAAGGGTAATTCAATCTCAGGAATTGCCCAGTTCTTGGCTGTTAAGATACACACTATTTAGGCTCTACGAAAGCTGCCAAGAGGAACACCAAAGCAAAAGCAGTTCTCCCTGGTGTGGGATTCCTCTGAACTAAGAGAACATTTCACCTGACTCAGGGGACAAGCACACATGTTTGATCACTATTCCACAAGTGAGACTCAGGTTAACTTAACCTTACCAGTCGGTTGGGGAGCATGTGTTTGACAGAGGCAGAGTTGCTTTTTTGTTTCCTAAAAGATGGTTTTCTGATTTGCAGAGGACTAAGAGGGAAACCCTCCACCACACTGCTGAATCACAAGCTAGCTCTTTCTACCTACTCAATTATTTCAAAACTATTGCACCTGCTATCCCTTCATTACTTTATTACTTTTGGTTGGATGGGGAAAACAACATCATAAATCCTGTGTATAAATCACTCTACTAGAATAACGGGAGAGAAAATATGACAGAGAGAATTCATTTCGTTCATCCCTCTGCTCAGCACTAAGCACTACCTCAAAAGATAATTTTTTAAGAGGTTATAAAGACAAGTAACAATCTTTTAGCCTTTCTAGGGAGTAGAATCAGCTTTTTCTTAATATCCAACTGCTGCAATTTCAGTACACTACCATTTGCTCTATTCCAATATGGCGAGTATCTTATGCCCTTTCTATCAGAAGACAACTTTATACATTTGAAAATAGCTACCAGGTCTACCTTTAACCTTTCACAGTCTTTTTGCCTTTATAGGTTAATATTTCTAAACACCAGTCAGCCGCCTTTCTGTCCTCTAGACTATCTTCATTTGGTCTGCCTCTTCCTTCAAATGTCCTGCCACAGGCTGGTACTGAAGCTTTTCCAGTATCGCAAAGAATGCAAGCATTTCTTCACTCCAAAAAGCATTCTGTTAATATAGATATTTTTTTCGCAACTGCATGACATTGTTCAGGCATGGTCAGCTTTTGATCCACCAATGCCTGAATTCTTTTTCAAAGAAACGGCCACCCAGACCCTTTTTCTCTGTATGCAATTTATTAGTTTCCAGGTCAAAAACTTCTCCCCAGTATTTTAACTTTAAAGTTGACTTTGTACTTTCTACCTGACTTCAAACTTTCCACCCTCTTGTTTTCCTCCATCACTTCAATTCCCTCTCACTTCTGTCCTTCCTCTCTTATCTGATGGACCTAACAGACAAAAAAGATACAAGAACTTTGAGATCATATATAAAAATATTTTACCTTAGGTTCTCAAGGCAGTCTGAAGGCATTAGCTGCATAAATCACCAACTTCAAAGTCTATCTTACACTCCTATTTCTAATGCTTGTTCTAAAATAATCCAATAGTAAAAATGTAAGCTTTCACATTTTTGATACCAGTTTAACATCTATTTAGAATTTGGAGATCTCAAACGGCAGCAATAATGTCTTTTTCTAACAACCTTTTTTGCAACACATTTCCTTAAAAGATCTATTTTAGCATTTTGTTTCATTGCAACTAGTTAGCCAAACTATACGCAAGTCTAGAGAAAACGAATTCCATATTCAAAAAGGTCAGGAATTTGAGGCTGATAGGCTGCACTCTTTAGACATGGGAAGACATTTGAATTCTATTACAAATAAATGTTTTGAATTGTACTATAAATGTAACAATCAAGCTCAACTTTAACTGCAAAGCAAAAAGATTCACATCTCCACAGAGAGCACTCTTTAGGGGAAAATGATTCTGCCGACTGATAGAATAGGCAAAGGGAAGAGAGAGAGAGAAGAGACACTGAAATCAATTCTTGCCCTGAACAAAAGGGCAGAATTAGAACACAGCCTTTGTGCAGATCAGCATTCAAGGCATTACTAAATATTACATGTTCAGTGCTTACTAGTAATTTACCGTTTAAATGTTTACTCGTAACATTTAAAAGCATCCATCCATTATGTAAGGAGAAAGACGCATTTAAATTCCACCCGGCTCATTTCCTCACTTCCTGATCAGTGATATTTAAATATTAAATATCTAAATATCACTATTTAGATACTAAATATCTTGAGAGTGATATTTAAAAGGGCAGCTCAAGACAGGATGCCATGCTGTCGTTACGCGGTTTGTGGCTAGTTATGTACAGAAGCTGCACACTGCTACCAGTTCATAAATCTGGGCAGGAAATCTGTTCCATTAAATAGAGGACAGCAGAATCAGAGAATTATTCAAGAGAGATCCAGAGAACAGGAGTGCCTTAACAACCCACAACAGAAGTTCAGAAGGCATTATCCTTACAGGGAAACCAGGAAGATTATTTTTTATTGACATAACTTCTGAACACTTACTGCAATGATGAAATTATCCTAGCAATAATACAGACAAAAACCCCACAGTTTTTGTAACATGAGAATGCATGAATACTTTATATTATACAGTTTAAAAAAAAAATAAATAAATCAAAAACATTATGGGTCCTAGGAAAGCAAAAGAACACAAGTATTTTGATTGGATTTATTACTTTTGCAGTTTTTTTTTAAGAAATCTGGTAAAATAAGTTTATATCTTAAAGACAGCAAAAAGAAAGATCAGAAATAATTTGAAGTAACAGCATTAAAGAATTGCCTTTAAGGCTAGTGCAATGATTTAGTGCTTAGTATAATGTCCCTGATGCACTTAGGGACAAAAAAATTAAATTTCAAGTCCGTCAGTCTCCAGATTTTCAGGAGAGAGTTCAATGTCAAGTGAATTAAAGAAGATGGATGAGTTGATTGATTCAAAGGGAGCAATCACAGTCTTCAGGACACAGACAGATCTGGCAGATGCAGAATGAGGACCGATAGCCTAAAATGCAAGGAAGAGGAAAACCAACCCCCAAGTATCAATGCTCTGGAAGTAAAGATACACATAACCAAGTGCTGACTTTGAGTCCCAGTGAGCAAGACAAATGCATAACAACATTTTAAAGTGATTTTAGAAGTCAAACTTTCATTTACTATGAATATATGAAGCACTAAGTGATTTCCACTTTGCATTTAGCAAATGCTTTTCCACTTTCCTGCATTTAGCATTAACTTCTTCCAGATATACAAAACAGCCCGGCAATAAAACACGCTAAAATTGACTAGAAGATAAACGAAGAGAAGCTGGTGAAAGTCTGCTATAGATCAGATCAGGCAGATAAAGAGAACATCATGTTTTCTCAGTATTCATCAATCATACAAAAAACCCAGAGGACTTGGTGCTAATGGAGAGTTTTAGCTCCTCAGACATCTTTTGAGATAGACAGAAAATACTTTTAATTTTCTTACCTGGGGGAATTTGCGTTTGATAGATGTCAGTGCTCCCTCTGGGAGTTTGGCAAGTTCTGAATCTCTGACTGCGTGTACTGTCGTGGCTCTAGGTTGATGGGTTAATGCCTCTACCTGAAAAAGCGCATAGCCAAAACATTAAAGATAATTCACAACATGTTGCAAAAATCAAATGTCAGGATGAAGAAACTGAACAATTCCCAAGAACCAGACTGTTATACTTGTTGCTCACACGCATTCGAAACAGAAGGCTATTTCCCCCCAAGGCACATCCATCTGCAAGAAGTATTAGCACCTATTTAATCCAAATCTCTCGGGTGCACACTCTGCTGTTGGCAAGTCACAGTTTTTCACAGAATTAGAACCCATAGCACCAGACAGACAGCATTACAAGAGAAAGTTTTGTTTGATTTTTTGCAAGCTCTCACACACTGTACATCTCCAAAGTGAGGATCAGAACTGCTTTTAACGCTTGCCAGAACAACAACCAGAGGCACACAACGGACTCACCATCACACCACCACTTATATCTTTTAATCCATCATTTTTAATTGTGATAAAGCCAACTAAGAGAAAGGAAAACCCCACTTCTCTACTGCTCTTTCTTCTTTCCTCAATACCACCCTGAAATACTTTCATTTTACTTTCAGAAGCTGAATGCCGACAACCTTGAAATAATCAAGACTTCCTAAAAATAAAAGAATCAAGACTTCCCAAAAATTAAGAAAGGGATGAGAAGCAAATCAGCACATTTTGGCCAGAAGTGAGCTTTGCTTTTCCAGGTTTGGGGTGGTTTTTACATATGCATGTGTATCTGTGCCATGTAAACAGGAAAACGTGTGACAGTACGCACCTACCCAAATAGCACCCAATTATTTCACCCAGAAACATTTATTTTATTGACAGTGAAGTTTAAAGGAGAAAATGATCACGCAATGAAAATTAATGCAGAGATATTCTCCTTTACGGGGAGAATCTGACACAATATAAACAAAACCGGGTTCTAAAAGCTCCGCAAAATGCAGCTGTTCCCCAAATCCCCAACTGCACCATCTGCAAAGCCCTGGATCCGCCACCAGCTCTTATTTTGTTTTGAAATGCAGAAATCAAATTCCCTGGTGAAATATCTTCACATGCTTAATGAGATAGCCTGCTAGGCGAGATGGCATCATTCAGAGCTCAGGCGTGAGCAACAGGCAGTGTTTACTGGGTTTAAAATCCATAGATCAGTCGTTTTGGAAAAAAAATTGTTGTCACTGTAGTAGCTGTAATTACTAAGGTTAAAACACAAGCAAAAACATTCCTCAGTCTAACTGCAACTTAGAATAAAAACAAACATGACTTTTCATTTTAAGTTTTCCAGTAGAAAAAGAAACAGAAAATATATCAGCTTATAATTGTTTTGTTTTGGGGTTGGGGGGTTTGATGTGCGTTTTTTGTTTGGTTTTGGGTTTGTTTTCAGAATTAGTTCCAAAGCTTATGTTTACAGCAAATTCCAACACAAGCAATGCTTTTATTATAGAACTAGGGGATCAGACACACAAAAAGTTAGTGCAATGTATATAATGCCCCATACAATAGCTGAGCTGTGCCAAGTGCCCAGACATGTACTTCTGCCCACAGTACAAGAAAATTAATTTAAAACACGCAACTCCATGACCCCACTTCCAACAACAGTGCCTTCTTGGAAGACTACATGTGCACAAAATGGACAATTCAGACAGCCAGAACATCTACCTCTCAAAAACTTGCAGTTAGTCCAGAAAGCTGAGATCAGCCTGTTAACATTAACTCTAGCTAGTACAGACGAGTTTAATCAACACCAATTGCTATGCATAAAAAACTGCACACGTAAATTTAAAGTAACTACATTTTGCAAGACCTAGCCTTTGTTTTTTGTTCAGATGCCAGGGATGTTTTGTTACATAATCACATTTTAAACTAATTATATAGAAGGGGAAAAAAGGTCATGCCATCTTTGTACACACATTTACGGAGAACCAAGTCCCCTTTAGGTTCCCCAAATGGTTGTATAACATCTTCTGTTTTATCTCTCTCCCCTATTACCAGCTTTTTATCACAGCTTTTGGCTCTGTAATTTAGCTTCCTTATCCTGAAAGCAGGTTAAGGCTTTCAATTGTTAAAATAAAACCTTTCCTCTCAGCCAGTCATTACCTGATTGAGTCTAATTTGTAAAAAGAAGAAAAACACTCAAGGTGGCTAATATAATTTTCCACTCTTTTTGTGATATATGAGTGCATAAAATTAACTCCAAAGGGCTCACAAGTCTTTCAGAAAAGATGAGATTTGTAAAAAAGGGAATTAAATTTTAACTTTAAGACAAAGCCTCAGGGTTGTTTATTTTTTCTCCGAATTGTGACTTTGCCTTTCCAAATGGAACCGCACCTCGTCCCTAGGCAGATCAGAGGGGAGATGGAGATCTTTTTCAAACGTCCTTTACAAGGAGCCATTCAGATCTTCAGAGCAAGTGGCATTTGCAACACCACCAGTGTTACAGACCCCCGCAATTGCAGGGAATTTGTTGAATGTAATTCCCAACTGATTACTGAAGTTGGATCTTGTACTACTCTTACATACAGCTACTATATAAGTCTTGCCATTAGCTTTGATATTTTCATGCAAATACACCCTGGTATTCTAGCATGGTCCCAGACACCGTACACCAAGAAATTCAAATTTTGCTTTACCCTGGATATTATCATGTCAGTTCCCAATCTCTAATTTTATTAGTTATCCCAAACTATTCATAAAATACTTCCTCTTCACTGGAAGTGAGAGGGCTCTCATTCAACGTTTGGACCATCTGTAGGATTAATCTCAATCTTCACTACATTCTCACCTCTCCCTCTTTACACGCTGTGGTTATAGAGCCTTCTTTGCACTAGTTTTAGATTTTCTGCACATGGGAATCTGCCACATCAAATAGGTATTTGGCTATTCTCACCTTTTTTGGAGATTAAAAACATATTCTAACATTGAGCGTAGTTCTCCCCTGTAAATGATACTTTCCTTCTTTGTATTTATTCTTAATAAACCATTTGAGATGTCATCTATTCAGAGTTTTTTCTTCTTGCTTAGAAAAAAGAGAAGTTTTATACAATGTGAGTACTTAAAATCATTTCAGTCTTAAGCCACATTCAAATACTTGAGCTCCTCTGTCCAGCGAGCCTTTTGAACAAGTTTTCTTATTTTTCCAGGTTTGTAAATAGTACAAGACTTAGGGATCTAGTTTGAACTTAAATGTGAATAAAATCCACCTGTGATCAGAAAATCAACCCCGTAAGATTATTTCCTTGGACATAAAAAAGAAATTTAACATTTTGATCACCCACCACAGCTGCAGCAAACAACACAAAGACACCTCCATAATAACATTAATAATACTATTTCTTGAAACATTTGGTTATTATTATCTTCCAGTCTTATTCAACCTGACCAGGGCTTATATTTGTACATCTGTATGTATAATCACCCAAGGCTCTCTTTTGAGCTCCTTCCCAGACTACCGTTATCATCATTTACCCACGCCAGCATGAATACAGCTACAACATTTGCTACAGTGCAAGGAAGAATCAGTGGACTCTTTCCCGCTGCTTTTCAAATTCAAGTCAACATGCTATATTTTGCTTGAGGCAATAGTACAGCTCTGGTTCTTCCCCCGTAACATCCATTCCCTCTCCTTAGTAACAAGCCTCTAAACAAGTCCTTTCCTCTTCTCTTCCAATTTTTAATTCACCCATATGCCATCCTTGCTCCTCCCCTCTCTCTCAAACAATCCTCCAGTTTTCCTGGAGTTCATTGAAGGCTTGAGCCCATCACCTCTTCTGCTCTATCTGGACTGGCTATTCTTCTCTTTGCCATCTTATTATCTAGTGTGGTTTGCTTTTCCCACGTTGTAAACTCAGCAAACCTACATTACACTTTGAAATCTGTCTCTTTTTGAAATCCAACTGCTATGCCTTATTTTAGCAGTCATGCAAAAATGCTAAATGTTCCATCCATCACGGACCTGTCTCCGAGGTCTTCCCCTTGGCTCCTGGTATACAGCAAGCATCAATGTCTCCTCTCCACCTCCATCCTACCTCCTCTCTACCACTCTACATCCTCGAGAATCTGTCCATCCATCATTGCCTTTACTTCCATTTCCTCTAAGAGCTACATGAAGCAATGTCTCGAATGCTATTAATAATTTGCATCAAGGAGCACATATCAATTTAGAGTGTTACATACTTTGTGGTTCTTGTAATTGATCATGGATATTACCATAGGTGATGGTCCCTCCTGCACTGTTGTAGTTCTGTTGCTCCTAACATTAACAAAAAGAAAAAAAAAACCAACACCCAACTATAAATAGACCTATGCTCTTTTTAGTGTTTCAGTTAATTCTGACATATCATTTCTCATATCTTCTCCTAGTTCAGTATTAAATAGTGACAAAAACATGTACTATGCATCCATCGCGTACAATGCACATGATTCACAACCCTAGCTTACATGTCCTTTACAAAGAAAAAGTGTTATTGTAAATCTTTTAAAAGGAGGGGAAAAAGCAATTTATATTCTCATGACCTCTTTTGACTTCATTTTCAACAGTCATCCCTGACAGTTCTTCTTACAGCTTTCCAAATTACACAGTTGGAAAGTAAAATCTAGAAAGCGTCGTCTTCTGCAAGTTGGTCTAATTATTCCAAATCCCTTTTTGAGCTACATCCAACACATCACTTTGAATATTTGCTTAAGTGTGTGCATAGCCCCAGTGCAATAAGCACAGCTATTCTCATGCTTAGCCTTAAGCATCTCTGAGACTTCACGGAGGATTTGCCCAAAACTAGGGCTGTTTTATGTTAGTCTCTTTGTTGGCAATAAAACATTCCTTCTCCATACAAATTCAGCCTCACTTTAACAAATTATTGGGTGACTTTTCTAGTAGTCAGCAAACAGTAAAATGCAAATAATTTCAAAATACAGTTTCTTCTGTAGATTATTTCTTTCCAAGTGAGTTTTCAAGTCTGCCCATAGTACATAGGTCCAGTCTGAGTTAGTGACACAAGTCAACAGGACCGTGTTTGTAGTCACTGGTCCATTCTTCCTGACCTTCAACCACTGGCACATTTACACGCTCTTGTAGCTCTTTCTGTGCATTCCCTTCCCATCCACGTTTCTTTTCATAATGTGCTGCTTTCAGTTTCTCTTCCTTCATAGCTACTATTCCACCCCAGAATTTTTTATTCTCTCATACATTTCCTTCTCTCCTATCTATCTTTTCCTTGCTATCAGCTCACAAAGAGCAGAAATCTTTCCACAGCAAGGGTACCCTGCATTTCGGCCCTTGCACTGATACCCCCTGGACACGATGCAGTAAGAGAGAGCAGCAGCCACAGAAATGAAAGCATCAGTTATAACGAGACCCTGGGAAGCAGGTTAGAACCCCACAAATTATTAAATTATGTAGCTTAAACTCTTCATCTTCCAAATCCTCATTCATGAAAGCCACAATCACCACCTGTCAATTAGCCTGGTACTTGCAGGCTCAAGTTTTCATGTTCCCACAAGACGCTTTGGCAAGACCCAGCAGCCCACAGACGAGCGTGCCAGGGAGATCGGTCAGGACACATCCAGCCATGCTTCAACAAAAGCAGCATCACGTCTTACAAAACAAAGCGAGAACTCTGATAACAGTCAAAATAGCCAAAAGGCATTTTCTTCTGTTCAACACAGGCATAGTTTCCAGCAGCACCAGCGGAGGGCACTGACTATCCTGAGCAGGGGTGCAGCAATTCAGACAGACGCTTCCCAGCACGACTGCAGTGCCGCTGCCAGTACGCACCCTGCACAGACACCCCGGGTGCCCACTGACACGACAAACGGCTCGGAGGTCTGTCTGCCAAAACTGCCTCCTCGCCCTCTCCTGACACAAGGTCCACCCCGAGCCGCGCCAGGCGCTACGCAAAACCAACAGCTCACCCGAAGGCACTGGGGAAGGACCACTGCAAGACAGCGGCAAACACAAGGGACAGGGATGAAACACACTGTGGAAGGAAGCGTAGATGCACCCGTGGAGGCATAAAAAGAAGAAATATCAACACTGACATCTGCTGATAGTTTAGGAGGCTCAAGGAAAGGGATAGGCAACAAGTCAGAGGCACAGGGACCAGGTAGCACACCCGTAGCTCAACGGCCAACACAAGCACTGGAACAGCACAGGCACAAAACAGACACACGCGCGCGGATCTTCACAGCAGTGTTTTTGCTAGACCAGGACAGGAGATGATGCTGCTGCAACTGAAGACAGCAATGTAATACATCAATGTTACATGAAGGGCAACCAAACGCTACGCGGAACAATTTTTTTTCTGGTTTAAACAAGCTGCTCTCAGATCCTTCTGCAGCTCATTTGCATTTGAAGCAGCAGAGGATGCTAATCTCCAAGGTGCTTCCTCCAGCCATCCGTTCGGAAGGATCTGAAACATGAACTTGTTTGTATCAGAAAAGGACAGAAGAGGAGACACTGCTGGAAGCAATGAATGAGTGGGAAGAGCAACCAGACAAGCTGCAAATCGATGCTATTTGTGGGAGCAGTGCCAGCGGATGCATGCAGTACACCATGTACTCTTGAAAGTTGTTCTAACAACCACCTTCTGCAATATTTTGTGTGCCAAGTTAACCCTGTGACTGAGGACATCCAGCACTTGGGCTGTGCAGAAAGAAGAATCCAAACCTCCCTCTCTCATTTTTTTATATATAGATATAAAAAAAAGACTTAGATACACATATGCACAGTCATACATGGAAGTCTTACTTTGTATATCTAGATGTGTATGTGTAAGTATATATATAAAAATTAAATAAGACTGAGCTTGTACCTTTTGTAATTAAAGCAGTGGGAGTCATGCTACAGGTTTTCCCGAAAGGGCTGAGCCTGCATTTTGTAGTACTGCAATGACAGTCCTGTTGCAGTAGTGAACGTCATTAAGGGACAGAAAAGGGAAAGATTTTAGCTGGGGAAGGGAATTGATAACAGTCCTACCTAGTGTATTTAAGTTTCACTCCTTATATACATGTGGCTATAGAAAAGATGGGAAGTTGCATGCACATTCTGCTCCCCTAATCCAACATCACAGTCAAAACAACACCAAAAAACATACCAAAAGCTATCTGAAACACACACACAAAACACCCAACAAACCCATCAAATTTATCCAGGTTGTTTGAAGAGTATCTGCAAGTGCAATGCCACTTACAGGCATGCAGCGTGCTCCTCTTATGGTGAAATTACACCTGAATGTCAACAGTGGAAGAAGAGATAACAGAACACGATGACCTGCTCGAATACTTTCCAACAAGGGAGAGATCTGATTGCCTTTGAATCAGCTTCACACCACAAGAATACCAAACCTGGCTGGAACTTTAGCAATATCCTTTCCCCATCCTTCACTGCTGACTCTTCCCCCATAAATACTTTCTGTCGCCTCTGCTGGACTCTGCTTCCCGCTACTCACTGGCCTCCAAGCATTTTCACGATGAAGGGGATCACACTTACCCAATGACTCTTACTTAATGATGCTTGCCAAAAAGAAAAGTTCTCATCAAGAAAAAAAAGTCTCTTTTACTAACAACTTGCTTATGCATTTTGCAAAGGTTAAAGGGGATGCAGTATTAACTCTTGCCATTCACAAGCCAGTCTAGTGCGATGCAGCATTTCTCAAAATGGAAGGGAGAAAGGAGCAGAAGGCAAGGAAAGTGCAAGACTGTCCTGAAGGCGGATCAGAAGTTGTATCAAGAGTTAGTTGATAGCTGGACACTAGCAATGATATTATCATAAGGGAGTTCAGCTGGAAGCAGGAGGGAGACACAAAATAGCTTAAGGAATGACAGTTTGATGTATTAAATCACCTGTCTGAAACCCAGCAGGTCACAACTTCTATCACCATCTGTCATCAAAGATCGTAATACTCTCTAAAAAGAATTTGGCTAAGGAGATAAAGCTTTCTGCAGTTTTATCTGTGGCAGCTACAAAGCCAAATGACTTACCCACACAACATTAATGCCAGATAATTTAACGCCCAGATCCTGTCAAAACTGTGCCTGTGGTTTTCCCACCCAGTGATGAGACCACTGAACTGTACCACACCAATGTTCAGTTACGAATGGTCTCTTACCTTCATCAGCTGTTAGAACTTGAGGCAAATTGTTGTGGATAAAAGAAAAAATTGTTGTGGAGAAAAACAGACAGTACTCAGCAGCTCACACCGTAAGTGAAGATGCTCGTAGGAAACCGAGGTTCAGATGGCTCAGATCAGTGACTTCAATTCAGCCAAGAACACCCTCAAGACGGGTTTGGAAATCAGGATATCGAGCTTCTAATTTCAGTATGACGCTAATTCAGCTGTGCAAATGTGAACTCATTTCTCAGAGCTTCCTCTGTCTCACTTCGCTGCTGGTAAATACTGGGGGTTTTGTTGTAGTCTGGTTTGTGTTTTGGTTTGGTGTTTGTTTGTTTGTTTGGGGTTTTTGTTTGGTTGGCTTTGGGTTTTGGTTTGTTTTGGGTTTTTTTTAAATAAAATTTCACACCTAAGATGCTGCTAGGCAAATAATGATTTTTAGTAAAGTATTACCAAGACCGATGGTGGAAGAGATGGCAACAGAACACCTCCTTTCAGAACTACGTCTTACAGCTCAGTTCTTGAACCTCATCTGCCTCCAATTTCCACAGATACGGGCTGTGCAGAGAGAGTGCCTGAGGCGCCACTAACCTGAAATCTGTTTTTTTTAGTGACTTAAAGCTTTAGAAACGAAAGAATTCACAGTCTAAAAAAATTACATGCAACTAATCACTAATCGGCAAAAAACATCCACACAGTTAAAAATGACAAAGTAAACCAGCCTTAACATAGTAGAACTTGCCCAGTTTTAGCGTGGTTGTCAAGGGTACAATGATACTCAGCTGGCTTTGGTAGTGTCAAAAGACAATGATAACATTAATCCTGATAAAGAACAAAAGCCTGACAAGCGTAATCCTGATGCTGGTGTGTTTCCTTTGAGGATTACTCAGCAATTAAAGATTTCTAACAGTTAGTGTTACGTTTCAAAAGGACAATGCTCCAAATCCCTAAGGAAATCAAAAGCCATTTACAGATTCTTCTTGGGTTTCACCTTTTTAGAGAGAAAAAAAGCCATGCACATTTAACTGTATTAATGAGATGAACAGCTTAACATCTAAAAACACTTAAAAGAGACATTATTTCTAGAATGTAAAGCATGATTTCTTCCACAGCAGAACTGGTATGCCGCAGCACTGGCAGATAAGGATTCCTTTTCTGCAATTTATCACTTGTGCTGCCCTGCATTAAAAGAAAGCGTTAGTGCACAAATGCCTTTCTGCACTCCTTTTACTGTTTTGCTACCCAGAAACAACTGGGTATAATCCTACTAATAAGAAGGGGTATTCCGGTTGTTAAAAAGAAGCAGAAAGGATCTTGAATTAACCAAAACGTTGCTGCAACTTTCCCTGCTCAGTAGGGCATTTTTGAAAGCCGACTGGTTTGCTGGTAAGATGCTGCAGACAATATCAGGCAGGTGGCTACCAGTAAGTCTAACTATAAACTATGTAAGAGCCCAGCTTTTAAAAATATTGTAAGTTCAGCAGCTGTCACTGAGGCCCCTATGAACTGCCTGGCATTTAGGCATCTTACCAACACTGCAGCCATTCTTCAGGAACCCACTTAAGACGAAGTGTTGACTTGCATAAAAAGCTAATTGCATAGAAGATTGTATCACATCCAGATACTTGAAGGGAGCAGGCAGTATACTTTTATTCAGCAGAAGATTATTCTACAAGACAGCGCTGTTGGTTTTTTTCCCTTCTCCTCACCCACTAATGTCCTTCCAACAATACAAAAAGCAAAGAACACCCATCTCAACAGATGCTTGGGGTTGTGATCCTGCAACTCATCTGGGACAACCTATTTTGCAGGTTGTAAAAAAAAAATACTGAATAACTGCCCCAGTTTCATCAGCAGTGCTAGGCAAAACACTAAATGTCAAAGCCTGGGCCAGTTTGTCTGATATCGATAGGCATAACAAATAAACGAATGAAAAGGCATCCTCTTTCTCAAACAACAATGTGTTAATGAGATCAAGGTAACAAGAGTAAAAACTACAATTTGCAGCAGTTAACCAAGATCAGAACTAAAGCAGCTACATCAGGAGAAAAAAAAAAATGAGACCCCAATATAAGCATTTTAAACAAATAACTTAGTAAAGAGAAGCCCTTTCACTCTATCAACACACAGTGGGCTTTTCTGATTTCCTCTGGGGTCACCTGGGCATGGTAGAAGTGACTCTAGAAGAGTTAACTTGCATTTTACCCTTCAGCTCGCATAATGGTTTAATAAAATTAACATTTCAACATTTTTCCATAAGTGCATCTGTAGCAAATGGCACCAACAAATTAAAAGATTCCCCCCAAAATGGGTCATATCATAGTCTCTAGACAACAGGACTTCTGTCAACTCTATTTCAAGTGGTCAACTGTATTTCAAATGGGAGGGATTTCTCCAACAGATTCATCATTGTCCTTTAAAAACTACCTGGAAGGCCTTCAATCAAATTTTGACTTGTGCTTGAAAATTAACATCTTGTCTGAAACCTTCATTTTTCAGTGCTTTTCTTCTGAAAGCAGATACTCATCTCTTAGGCATATGACACACAGCATTTATAAAGTTCTGAGATAAAGGCAATAAACAAAAATACATCAACTACAAGACTCTTGTATTTAGTTAGTGCCCACAGTTCAGAATGACATGGGGAGTCTTGGAGAGGGTTCAGGGAGGAACATGCCATCAGTTGACCAAAATACCAATTACAAATACCAACTACTAATTTCATTCCCTGCAAGCACCCAGAACCCTCCAATTACCTTACTTCCAGGGAAAAAAACCCCAACCCTACAGCAGGCTTTTAAAGGTTTATAACAGATCCTGCAGAATAGGATAAACAAATCTTTTTAAAAGAAAAAAAGTCATTCTACTAATGCCCTCTGCAAAGAACGGCTACATTAATCTTGGCAATCTTTACAAATCCTCCCCCATGTTTTCGAAAGACAGCCAGAGCATCGAGATTCGTTCAACAAATGGCAGCATGAGTCAGTGGGCCTGGGAGCTCTGGGTAGGAAGGAGCAGATGACGTCCACGGAGTCACAGAAGTCTTCAAATGATTCATGTCATAACATGGATCCAGAAAAGCGACTTATGGTTGAGACATAAACTATGGGTAAACTGGGTAATTCTGTATCCGTGCCTAGGGACTCACCAGCAAACGTGGCACTGTTAGAGCAAACACAGCCCAGTCCATCCCCCAAATCAACCTCTCTCCTCTCACCAGATAAGCGGTTGAGCCAGACGAAACATTATGCCAAAACCAGCACTAGTGCTCGTACAGGACGTAGCGTTTAGACCGTACGCTCCACTCAAACCTGCTTTCAGAAAGTAGAACAGCAGCTCTGTTGTTTTAACCTAGAAAACTCCAGAAGGTTGACAGTGGAGCTGCAGATCACCGCTGGTGAAAGAAAGCCAGGAAATGAGCAGGAAAACGCTTGTACGTGTCAAAACTGACAAACCCTTATTCACACACTAAAAGGCCTCATACCAGCATGATTAGTCACGAAAGACCTCAGCTTTTGTTCCTATCAAACCATGTCATTTTACCTTTAATGAGGTATCCCAAGGAGGTAGCTCAAAAAAGAAAAACCAAGAAAGAAAATTTAAGAGTGTGCCTAGCAGCGAAAATAGACCTGCTTCTCCAAATGCAGTCCCAAGCCAACAAAACTCCTCAGCCAGAAGTAGACTGATCCTGGGAAGATATCCTTAAATACTGTCCACATACAACTCAATGAATATGGTGCAGTCACCGGTCCCGACTACCTTTGTCTTCTGCTGGGAGTATCACCAGAATTGCCTCTTATAGGCTACTGCAGACACTTCTGAATGATACACAAATTATTTTAAAGCTACTGGACAAGTGAAAGCGAGCTGTGAATACACATTGAAGAGGCCCAGAGACTTCACCCTCCTTACAAGAAAACTTTTTACTTCCCTCAGGAAAAACAACTCAGATGTTAGGTCAGCTCCCAGCCTCACACCGTACACCAGATCTCCGCCACAAACACTTGACAATACAGATACCAGTCTGTGACCCACTTGCCATCAGAGACAACTGGGTCTCACATGCTGATGTTGTTCTCCAGCTCCAGCTCCAGAGAGAGAGTCCTCCGTTATAAACGGAGCCAGTGATCAAGAAAAAGAGGCAAGGTAGCAGCGGAGAACGTCTTACACCAGTGGGTAACAGTCAACTGCTGGGTCATGCCACTTTCAAAAACCTTTTGCAACCAGCACAATCTTGAATCAGCCCTCTAGAGGAAACCAGCCTTGTACTCCTCCTTCCTCTTCCTCTTGATCTATATAAACAAGGATTTCTTCCCATACTACTAATAGCAACTCTCGTGCTTTCTTTATTCAGAGGTATGCTAAATCTGGCTATAAACAGATACACATTAAACGTTTAGTTTTCAGCTCAGAAAGCAGAAGAGGATCTGAACAACAATCTCAGAACTTCAGAAACCTTCTAATTTTAAATATAACAAGCCATGCATATTTTATGACGTAGGACTCCCATTTCAGTTTTTCAACTATGTCTGAGAAACAACAAATGAACATGGGAGAGAAATTAAATATGGATAAATACTACAATTTTGAAATCAAAAGTTGCTTTAATACCTTTTAATAACTGCGCATTCCCTGACCAACCTGATGCAGCTCTGAAGTTAGCTCTGCTAACTCGGAGGGTGTTGGACTAGACACTTCCAGGGGCCCCAGCCAAACTCAATCTTTCTATAATACTAAATTTACTCAAATCACTCTTTAGTGCACACCCCTGCAATTCTTCCTGAACTATTCTAACAGGCTGCTCTCCTCTCAATGTGAAAAAAAGTAACCCGTATCACAAAAGAGCATTGCGCAGGGCTTTTTGGTTTGTTTGTAACTTTTTTTTATGTGTCTTTAAACTACACCTAATAATCCCATTCATGTATTATTAGATGAAGCTTCCAAGTAGAAGGGATTTTCCATCTTTTCAACTTGTGAAAGCCCTTAACTAAGATTAACAATTGATCAGAGCAAGATTTTGTTTGTTTAGTGTGGAGTCAATACCAATTTCTCAGCCGAACAATTCATTTTTGAAACTGGCTCTTACCACTCCAATTAAGTCTCCTCGGCCATATTCACCCGTCAGGTGCTTTTTTCCATCATCCATCCGTATGACTGAGCGAAGTCGACCATTCAACACAATGTACGTGCAGTCTGACTTGTCACCCTGCCTGCAGAAAGAATAACCAGTAATGAGGAGTAGTGAACCATCTTTGCTCAGCAAATGCATCTAGAGTCTTTCAATAAGTTGATCATCTTCCCCACCTGGCTTAGAGGACATAGGAAAATGTTTAACCAACAGTTAAACATAACAAGCAAACAAGAAACTGAACAGGCATCTGTTAAAAGGTGACTTGGAAATACATTCAGTGTTTAAATATGGACAACTGGTTAATGTTAGGTCTGGAAGCAGATGACCAGAATGCAAGTGGTCTCTAGGGGAGACAACAGGCTCGTTACTGGTTACAGCAGGAGCTTGTTGTCATTGGAAGGTCAATATGGATGCATAGAGAAATTCTGCAGGTCAAAGAGAAAAAACCCCGAGTGGCTCAGGACTTGGATTCTTTTTAGTGCACACATCTTAGTCTATCAGGAAGGTTTTGCTATATCAAATTTGCATGGTTAAGAGTGCTGTTTGGCATGCAGATTTCCAGCATAACCTAGTACACGGATGAAATGCCATACTTTTGGTAGCGGAGTTAAAACCAATGCAAGGAATTATAAAAGATTTTGACAGCTATGACTGCTTTGATGCACAAAGTAATCCAAAACTTCCATTAGCATTAGTGCTGCAGGTATAGTTATAAAAATTAAAATTACAATTATATAGAACAGGTACTAAATTAGACCTTTATTCTCCTACCACTGCAGCGACAATATAATGGCTCAAATGTATCCTAGTACAAAAATCAAAAAAACTCAGTTTTCCCAAGGATAACTTTTGCCCCTTAAATATAAAGTGCAGTGCCTAATTTCAATTTACTATTGAATAAGCCTAACTGAATCACCTTTGAGTTTTGTTGTTTATTTTAGAAAGGCTGAAAAACTCTTTAAGCAATAGACGTTCACTCTCTTAACAATGCAGAAACTACCACCAGAACATACAACTGTGTCTTGATCCATTATGTCACTTTAAAAGCTTTCTGAGAAAATATAAAGGATGAGGAATAATATGAAAGAATTTTAATAACACCTGGAGACAAGACACTGAAGCAATGTTGACGGGTATTGCACAAAGAAAATAATCTCAAAATAGGCAAACAGATAAACCTGATGGAATGGTTGATAAATTTAGTCCAATGAGCTTCTTATTCTATATAATCACCAAGGGAGCACAGCTCCTTAACTATGAAAACTTAAATATTCAACAGACAACATACAATTTTGTCCACATCCCACCTGTAAACAGCTCGTCCAGCCTCAACCTCCATCCAATCCAGGGCAAAGTCAATTTGCCTAACAAATGGGGACATTCTCTTCACAACAGTGTGGGCCACACCGAGAATTACGCTTGGCTGCTCCCGCATTATCCTAGGGAAAAAAAAAGTAATAATGTTATTCAAGTACTTCCCCAGAATAGGAATAGATACACACAGGCACGATACCCCAATGCAGCTGTTGCCAATGCAACTGGGCAGTTACATAGGCACTAATTCAGAAGTTAGTACATACCCATATATACACTCCACTCTCGCCACAACCACGCTACATCAGTGATAATTTGACAAAGTATGAGGCTGGCCAGCCTGCCAACCTAGCCCAAATTAAACGTCACTCAAAGTTGACACTGTCCTAGTAGCAGTAGGACTATGCTAGTAGAGTGCTAGCTAGTCCTGCAGCCTGGCCCAATTCCCGTCTTTAAGTGAGCAGCGGGATGGATAGGAGCTGTGCTAACTCTTGTTTATGAGCCACCCTCCAAACCTCCACTTCTCCAAGGTCTCTTATAACTCAGGACAATGTTTATACTGACCGGAAGATTGTCCCTCCCGGCCGTTCTGCACCTCTCAGTCTCTCACACGTGCACGTGCTCGCAGTTTCCCCTAGATTTTATTTCAGGTCAGAACCTTATATGTGAAGTCTGATGCTCTTAAAAATAAGAGACCTGCTCTGTATTAGAAATGTTCCCTTTTCCCTGTTGCAAAGGCCACAAAGAACTGAAACATCTCCTAATAAAGCTTCTGATCTTCATTCTGAATCTTTTGAGTGATGCTTAAAATCTTTAGTAGTAGAGCTACCATGTAATTCAATACTTTTCCCAAACTGAAAAACTTTGAGAATGTTCTGCCAGTGATAACTGCAAACTCGACACTGACTGCGAGGCCTGAGGGAAATCACTCTCACAGACACCTGATAACTGCTCATGAATGTCTTATTTCTCATTCTTTTTAGCCTAAAGATCACTGCATCCTGTTACCTTGCGAGTAAGCATTCAAATTCTTCCTGAAGCACTATTCCACAGGAGTGAACTGATCACGCACATCTCTAAGCGGTGTACCTGTTAGGACATCTTATCTTTTCTGTTCCTGCACAGCATCAAGAGCAATTGATGGCAGACTACTAAAAAATAGTTATTTCACAAGAGGCAGCACAATTCAGAAAGAAGTAGGTAAGTGTATGCAGACCCGGTACGTGAAGTGCACGCAGATAGAGATGAGGGAGCTACATTAACGCCACACATGGGCAGAAACAAAGAAGAGAAAACAATAAATACTTAGTATGTTTTCTGCATCAATGTTCCATCAATCAATGAAGATACCGGACTGCCATAAGACAATCTTCTTAGGAGACCCTGCGTACGCAGGAACTCTCACTAAGCACAAAACGTGAGCTTCATATCCAACCTCGCACCCTAAAAAATAGGGAGGAGGAGAGAAAGGCGTGGAAAGAGCACTGTCAGTCTTTGTTCCCTAACTGAAATACAGTTCCTTGTGGACCACTGTAACTTGGCAGAAATGAGAGAAAGCCTGAGTAGAGATCCATAATCCTAGAACGTGGTAATAAAAGCAAACTTAGCAGGAGCCTGGATGAAGCACAGAAACTGCCCTGAAGTTTCTAAAACATCAGATCTCTCATTCATGAGTCCTACAGCTGCAGCAAGAGACCCAGAGCTAACAGCGACTACGGGTCAAGGGCAGCACACAGGGCTCTTCAGGGAGCTTTCATGTTTATCTCCTCTCCTTACCCAATGCCTCAAATTACTACTTTTCGCAATAATGAAGCTTATAATTTCTTCGGCAGAAATCCCTGAATTTGAAACGGAAGAGATTCGTAGGCGTATATCCCTATTCCGTATTGAGCTCATCACACTCACACCTCTGCACTCATATGTGCTACCAGGCAAATTAAACTGAACACCAACTCTTGCATTTAGCACAGTTTAAAATCCAGCCCTCAAAACAGGACTACAAAAGAGCAGAACACCCTTCCTCTCCTGCTCCTCTTCTCTTGCCCTGAGGTTTCCATGCCCCCTCGCCCCCATCTCCAACCCAAGATGCCTACAGACCACCTTGGTTTTGATAAGCTATTATTGCACGTGAAAACAACATATTATCTTACAGAAGCTTTAGCACACTAATGTAACTTGGAGCAAAGGACAAAGGAGCTGGAAAAGGCACCCCAGGATAAGCACTAATAAACAGACAGCCCTAATCCCCCAACGCACACAAAACACCCAGCCCTATCCCCCTCCTCAGCTGATCTAAAAGTTAAATAAACCCCCTGAAAACTCCTGAATGGTTTAGCTCCTTGTTTTTACACTACTTGCTTATTTAGCCCTCAAAGTCTCCTCCCACACAGGCTGTCTGCTATGATCAATAAAAGCCATTTACTCCTCTACCTCCCTCAAGATATGTATCCTAATACATAATGCCTTCAAAATGTAAACTACTAACAGGCTGCTTTTACTTCCATCTGGAGCTCTCGGCTATTTCACTGAGTGCTATACAGCTGCTAGAAGAGTATTAGCCATGGAAGGTAAAAGCCTGCCCTTACGCACAAGAAGAGAAAAGCAGGGGTTTTTCCCCCATTATCAGCCAGGTTTCCTTCCTTTCACCTGGGTGTTTTCCTCTTTGCTCTTCTGCTTTGCACATGCCTGACACTGGGAAAATTAAAAGCCAAAGCTCTGTATTACAGAAACATGGTCCTGAAAGGATCCTCAGGGTTCTTTATTAGAAAGCTCACCAAATACAGTGATGAAAAGGCTAAACTACTGTCTGTGAAAGCCTGGGACTTATGCAGATATTTTTCTGGATGCGGATGCAATTTGATATTCAGCTTGGCTGGCAATACAAAATAAAAATCAAAGCATTCCTGCTAATCTGGCAAGCGCACATGATTAAGACTCTAAACTGTGAAATTTACTGAACCAGAAAATGTGGCAGAGTCCCTGGTACTGCAGAGCCTGAACATAGTCCCTCAGGAGAGTCTGGTGACAACTTGATTACACCGTTCATCAGGAGACACCAACAGTTGCAGCGTAGGCACTGCACACTTACTACATCAGTTCAGCAAAACAGCAAAGCATTTAAGGTATATACTATATAATTAGCTTGTGTCACCCCTATACTTAAACTCTTCATTTACAGATAGTTATTTAGTCATGTTAGTACCACGTAAAAGGCTCCTGCCCCGAAGTTTCAGTGAAAAGGATTTAACCTGTTGTCCAACATCCAACATGCAATTCTAAACCCCGAGCTACTTCCATTACTGTGCTCTTTGCCTAATGGCAACTATTGACCATGTTCTTTCTGCTTCGCCCTCTCATTAATTATTGAGAAAAAACACATATAGTGTTCCAGAGCAGCTCAAAGAAAGAGTACAATATTTGACAAGAAAGGAAGAAAGGAATTTTGGAGAATAACGGAGGTTCTTGTCAAATTTCTTCTGGTCGGTAAGTAAGATAAGAGCAAAAAAAAAAAATTAAAAAAAAAAAAATCATTCCCGTGAGATTCCGAGCAAAGGAGAAAGCCTCACATTGTAGGACTATGAGCACAGAATTTGGCACAAAAAGTGGAAAATAAATTTATTTCTAATTTTATCAACAAGTTTTTCTTTCTCATAGAGTTCAAAGCAAATATGAACAAACTTGAAGAAACCTCATGCTTTTCAAAGACTTTCTACAATGACACTTTTAAATACGGGAACAGGAGTTAGAAGTGATACAGAATGTGAGTTTCAGGAGAAATTGTGAAGGTGGAATGCTGGAAGATCACAGAGACCGTAAAATGCAGAGAACTGGCAATACACTTTTTAAAGGAGAAAAAGAAAGATTTGCAAAGGTCCCAAAAATGATGAAGAGGTGATACAGTGATGGGTTTGAGATCACTGACTGGTAAGGAGTTAATGGAAGCAAAAAGATAAGTTGGAATAAACAAGAAACAACTCGATTCTCCAGAGAAAAGAGAAAACTCAGGAAAATGAGCTTAAGCAAATGAGTCAATCCAGGACTGAATATCAAAACTGAAAAAGAGGAGGAAAAGGTAGAATCTGACTGGTTGGCTGAGACAACAAAATGAAATTTAAAGTAAAAAACAAATGAGAAAACAACAGTAGAAAAAGAAAGAAAGAAAGAAAAAGCAGGAGTTTAGAAAAAATAGATCCAATAGTGCATGGAATGGTACAAGTGGGGAGCATCTATCAGAAATTAGGTCAAAGAGTTGACATCCACCGCACAAACCTGCAAGAGAACAGCTAATCAACCAAGCACACTGCTGAGAACAGTGTGTTCAGTTTTATTGCATGCAGCCTCTTGCCTGAGGTGAGAAACCAAAATCATAGAATAAGATTCTGTGGTAGAGTTGATTAGGAATACAAACAATTATAATTATTTAGAAAGTAAGAAGTACACAGAAATGTACAACATAATAGTGGCCTAGAAAACACGACCTCAGAAAGTCCTACACATAACACAGGAGTGATGGCACATTCCAGCAGAAGTTGAAAAAGGAGATCAGAAAAGGAAATAGAGATATTTGACACAAATTATGTGTGTGAACTAATAGTAAGTCTTAACAATAGGATCACGGAATAAATCAAGAGCATTAATCATTAATATTGGACAACGAGGCTAACCACAGTCATCATATCAGGTTTGGGTGCGTGTCTTCTAATTAAGAAATACCTATAATACCTTTATAAGAAATACCTATAATACCCTTTAAGCATTAAGTCACAAGTCATGTACTACTTCCAAGGTCCAGAAAGAAACCTGTCTTGCACAGGGGCATTATTCTTTGACGTATTCTATTAGAGAGCATTGAAAACCTACAGTTACACCAAGACCAATCATTCGTAACACATCCACCAGCCTGGGCTGTGTTTGGAAACAGAACTGGGGTGGTTCTCCAGCAAAAAGGAATAATGAATCTAAGAGAAAGGGCCTGGCAAAGAAGCACTTAACCCAGCAAAGCACAGGCTCTGGCCAGACTTTCTTGTTTGGATTATGAAGTATATGGGTCTTGGGTCATAAATCACATCCCATTGGGTTAAGTGCTTTATAAACCTGGCGCAAAGGAGATACCACCATTTAATATTACCATGTTCCCTGCATTACCACTTGCTGGAGAGAAAGCTACCCGATAGATGGGTCAGAGCTGATCTGAGCACTTAAAACTCTCACATAAGCTATCCGGTTTGCTACAGGATGTATTGTAGCAGTACTATGCCACACATAAATCCACCACTCCCATTTGTTCAAAAAGGCCATAAAAAATTAAAAAAAAAAAAAAAAGTCAATATATGTTTTCATGGCAGAACTCACTCATAGAAATGGGACTTGGAAATAGACAGGAAGCTGCAGTCTCGATTGGCCTTGATGGTGAAAATCAGTGGTTCCCCAGTCAGGACAGCGAGCTGGCCTACGAGTTCTCCTGGATGGGTAATGAACAGACAGGTGTCCTCTTCCGAGTCTATCTTCCATTGGTACACGTGAAGCATCCCCGAGACCACAAAGCGAACGTTAACATCCTGGAGAAAATGGAAAAAGAGCTCAAAAAAATCCCCAAAGATTTTAAAAGCAATTATCACAGTGACAGAACTATCATGACCAATCTGTTTTCCAGAAAGCTCCTTATAGTTTTTGAACAATTAGGTGATAAAATAAGACACAATAGTGAATTATTAAAAGCAGGTTATGAATATTTAAAACTAAGCAGCCACAATGTTGAAAAATGTGTTTCTCTTGGTATGGTTATGAAAAACGAAGTCTGCATCTCTAAGATCTCAAGAAATAACAACAGAATTGAGAATGGAGATAATGGGGTAATCACAACAGCAGCATGAGGGACATCGCAGTTCAGCAGAGCAGACTACAGCAGTACCATAACTGGAGCTGCCCCTCATCTGCTTTGCATAAGCTTGTCTATTTACACAGTAGTATTATAAATTAATCTCGTTATATCCTAAATATACTTTGCTATACACAGTAACACTGGATTTCTACTGTACGGGGGGAAAAAATACCTTACTGCAACTGAGTGACGTCACCGAAAGCCTGCATGGAAAAGGGCTGCCCAGCCTCCATACCTGCTCAGGAAGGATGGTCGTATGATACCCCATACCTTCTCAGAAGGTACGTAAGAGCTGAAAAACAGGTACCAGATTTCCACTCTGGCTCTGGCTACACTGCTACTCTGTGTGGACAGAAAGGCTGAGAGCTGGGATTGTTTCACCTCAAGAAGAGAAGGTTTGGGAGGGGTCAAAGGGGTATTTTTTTATTTATCATCGATGTGTAGAAATACTTTATGGTGGGGGCAAAGACCGAGCCAGACTTACATTCTCTCTACTCTCAGATGACACTCGCTCACCTGATCTCCTTGCCTCGACAGCACAGTCCCAGCAGTAACCTGATGCAGCGTCACTTTGCCATTCAACAACGAAGGATCCTGGAGAAGAAAGAGGCGGAGGGTACAATTTACTTGTCGGTGCACATGTAAAGATCTGAGAATGTGAGGAAGCATTGAAATAAAGCCAATAAGAATAATAATTACTAAAGACAATGTAATAAGTACTTGAATCTCCCTATTTTAAAAATAGGGTGCATGATTTTTATATTTTTCTACCCAACAAATGTTTCTTCCAGAAGAAAAAAGGTTTCATTCATTTCCATTGATCACAGACTTAGATTCTTAAGTATTTTATATTTGTCAGTTTTGCCCCCAGACTCTTTTAAAGGTCTACAACAAAAAGAGACCTATATCAGCTGGCATGAAAATCATGAAATATGAAGTTATTTTCAAAGGAAGGTGAAATCAGACAAGACTGTTTACATCATGGAGGAATCAGACAAGAAGATCTAATGCTCGCTTTATCACAGCCCTTTCCTGGTCACACAGCTCAGCTGTGCTGTGCATGCATAGCAGATTTTCATACACATTGTAGATCAAAAGCTTCCCCAAAGTAATGAATTCTTATGTGCATACACGTTTGCACAGGAGAGTGGGAATTTTCCTCCCGACCGAAGAGCATGCGGGAGGGAGGGTCTTTCGAAAAGCCTGCCCGCAGTTTGGACCCAACCCCAAACCCTTGCAATGGCAAGGAGCTGATCTGGTTAAGTGCATCAGCTGATCAGAAGATTCCTTCCCAGCTCCAAAGCTGGTCACCACCATAATCCTGAGTACGTAACGCAGACAACCACCGCGCACAGAGAGAATTTCCTTTCACCCCAAAGAACTGCCCATTCAATTTGGTGTCCCATGTGCAGTCAGTATCAAATCCTAATGCTTCAGGCCACTTTTGCTTCAGCAAAACTTTCACCCAAACCAGCAAATCTTCAAAAGCTCAACGTTTTATTATCATCATCCAAATGGGTAGGGGCAAAAATGTAGGCTCAGTTAGGCGATTCTTGCTTTATGCTAAAGAGTGACAGTGCAGTCCTGGCGTCTCGCAGCTTAACCTCTGCAAGGCAAAGCTGGACACTACTGTGTCCGGTACTTTGCCACAGAGGTAGAACCACTAAAACCAAGAGAGCTGCATGCACAGTAAGATACAATTCAGTGCAAGCAGCATAGCAGAATCTGCCCATAGTCATTAACCTTATTGCCGTGGGATAACGGTATAAAAGGGATGTAAACATTTTACCATTGTAATTGTTATGCCAGGTTTATCTCTTTTCATTTTCAGTTGAAAAAAAAATAGAGCAAGTGAAATAATCAGAATTATTCTTTACACCTACAGCTGATAAACAGAACAGATTTTCATCAAAAAATACGTTTATTCAAACCAATCTGTTTCATGGGAACATATCCAATGCAAAGAACCTGACAAGCACCTGTCAAAATATTTCAGTTCAGCAATATCAACTCAACTAATTTCTATGATGTTTTTTCTATATTTATACATTTATGGTTGTATAGTATTACCTATACTTAAAGACAAACTTTTAACTGCAAAAGTATCTCACAGAAAGGGAATGCAAACTCCCTAATGAGCTCTACTTACCAATGGCTGGTTTTGGCTGCATTGGCTCTAACAAAAATTGTTGCAAAGATTTTCTTCATGTCTAAGACTACTTAAGTATTGGAATAGATTGCACACAAAGCTGTGAAGTCCTCATCATTGGAGATCTTTCAGAACAGGTTAGACAAAAACCTGCCAGAAATGACTTAGCAATATTTGATTCTGCCTTGGGCATGAAAAGAGACTGAATGACCTCCCAGCAGTCCTTGAAATCCTGCTTTTCTAGTGCAGGGTAGTGCTATTACTACCCTGATTAAGCAACAAAGGAGTTGACAAACAAGATCACAGACAAGATCCATCCTGTCTAGTATCTTCTCTCTTGAATGGGCAAGACCAGCAAACCCAAATTCAGCATTGCATAGTTACAGGGTTTGAGCTAAATGACTTTGCACTGATCTCCTCCAGCCTCCTCCAGCCACTAGCTTTTAGAAAAAGAAGTTGCTAGCACAACAAAATCCATTTGACAGAAAGTTTCTTTCTTTATGTTACTACAGTAAGTTAGCAGAGGTTTATGATGCAGAAGTGAAAGCACAAACCACTTATAAACAATACACAAAAGCAGTAATTAACTGGGACAGACAAATAATTTTTTTGTCAAAGGAAGCGATGCAATTCCTTTATAACGCATGCAGAAGATATGCCCTGCAACATTGTTTGACTCTCATAATAAAACTGCAGATAAAGCTGAAAACATGTAAAAATTGTATGAGAGAGAAAACCACTCATAACAGAGACCCAAGGAATTCAAGTTATTTAAAACAAAAGAAAAAAAAAGAAAATCTTAGTTCTTAAATCAGATACCTAAGGGTCTTTGAAATAATACTGCCTCTCTCCTATAGTAAATTATCCCCTCCTCTCTCTCTCTTACAGTCTCATGAAAAAAAAACAACCACCAAACAACCAAAGAACAAAACACCACCATCTGTCATCAAAACATCTAGATTTTATTCACACTGACTGGCTGCTCTGAAAAATGACATCTTAAAATGCCTCCAGCCAGCTAAGAAGTAAAAGATCTGGGCTAATGTATTAAGAGAAGAGCTTACAGAATTCATCTTCTTCCTTAATGTAAGTAGTATGGGACACAAATATTTTAAATACAGTAAGATTTTTCATCCATTGCCTGTAGAAGAATCAACTTCTGCTATCCTCAGAGAAAAAATAAACATTGACCTCTAAGTGAGATTTCTAGCATTTGGCTACATTCCATGAGATTCTTATTTGCTTGTGAAAAACTGAGTTGTTATAATATTGAAGTTTGAAAAGCCTACCTTATTTCATTATTATTTAGATCTTCATGTTAAAAATGCTGCTTATTAGATGCTGCATTTTAAGGATACTGTTCCAATTAACTTCAACTCTAATCTGTTTACTTGCTAATTACTGAGAAATTTATTCTAGATTGGGGAAAAAAAAAAAAAGGGCTGTAATCGGTAGCTTCAGTGATCTTGGAATTTTTGCTTGTGATCCAATAGGTCTAAAAAGGAAGACATTGGCTGTGTATTGGACACAAACTTTTGTCACAAGAGGCGTCTGAGGCCAGTCCTATCAAGAATAGAAGGCTGAGGAGAACAGATGAAAGTCCTACTTTACTCTATCTGTAACAAGAATTTCTTCTAAAATAGTTTGCAGCCTTTCAGGAAGATATAAATGCCTGAAAAAAATGAAAATTAACGTAACAAGACAGTTAAGACTCCTGCAGACTATCAGCCAGTACTGCACCCCTTAGGCAAATTGGCGACAACATAAAGCACGTATGTCGAGACTCACTACTGGTAGCTGAAAGATCATGACCAAGATTTTGAAGTTGCAGGGGGAATAATTTGGAAGTCAGCAGGGAATGTTAAAATCCAAAAGTAAAATCTTTTAAGTTCTAGCAAGCGTCGCTTGGTGAGAGCTCTTAAGGCAGAGGAGGCTGCAGCAGCTGTGCCCAGGCCTCTGGCAGCATCCACAGACTTGAGGTATTGAAATACATGCTGTAATAAAACCAGGATATCTGTAACTGATTTAGACAGATGTACAATTTTCCCAAATTGTCTGATTAGCTGCACGAACAGATACACCTCTGTAATGAAATGTAGCTGGAATCATAGGAACAATGAAAACAAACATTTTCATTCCTTCTTACAACAAGAAGGTGGTAAGCAGGGGCTGAGCTCAATAATGATGACTGCGAGGGCACCAAGCATTTAACTTGGACTGGGCATGGCACAGTCACTCAGCTGTGAAATGCACTCATAGCCAATGGCCAAATACAGAGATTCAATTCCAAAAATCAAACGAGGCACTCAGATGCTATGCCAACAGGATTAATAGATTCAGCAATCACTTGAACACCTTTACATAACTTCTTCACGCAGTATGTGAGAGCGTGAAATTACAAGGCAGCAGAAATTGCACGTTTACTTCTCAGAGGGATAAATCCGTACACAGTGAGAAAAGATTCATGCAGTGCATTTCAGCATGGTCTTTTCAAATGGCAGAATAATTCAGATTTATTTCAGTCCTCCTAATAATTTCAACAGACTAGAGAATAAAACATTCAGATAGTCTACAGTGTACTAGGGAGACAATTTACTTTTTAGTGCCTGGCAGAATGAGATGAAAAGCAAAACCAAAGCCATTTCTTCCTGCAATAACTTACATCGAGTTTCATCAAGGTTGAAAGGTCTTTCTTTGCTGCTTCAATGATGGCATCCGTATATTTGCTACTACAGGAATCTTGCACAGCACTGTAATGGAAAACTGCTGAAGGAGTTTCTGTCACCGTCACAGTCTTCTTCAATATCGACTGCAAAGAACAGAGGTACACAACAAGTATCAGTTTAGATGTTATAATTGGCACCCACCCAGCAAAAACTTGCCGTATCATCTGTATTCTCTATCCACCACAACGGGTGGCCTGAAAAAAAAAAAAGTGAGGTTTCCAACAAAGCAACAGCTTGCTAACTTCATTATCCTTGTATTTTTCTGCAAAGCTTGACAAGTCAAACAAAGTTACTCATCACAGCTTGCAAAAGGGAAGAATAAGAGACTTTTCAGAAACTGGGCAGCTGCCAGTTCGATAGAACTAAAACTTGATCAACACCATATACAAAGATGGAGGAAAAGATAAAGTGTCTGTCAAGGTCACGCTGAGCCATAGTTTCTCTTCAGATTTTGGTTTGCAGTTTTATAATTCAGGAGCATTTTTGTGCTCTTAACTTCCAAGTCACTATTCATAAAAAAGCAGACCACAAAAAGAAAAACAGATTTATAAACATGACTGAAAACCCACAGGAAGTTCACAGGCTGATACAATTTTTTAATTCCTTGCTGCAAAGTAGTTCTCACAAATAAAGCATGGTCTGACAAATTCACCTTTCCAAATAATCCTTTTCATGAGTCAGAGGAAGGCAATACCTAAAGTCAAGAAGTTGCAGCAGTGCTTTCCCATTACTTGCCAAGGGAATCTCCACAGAGTTTCAAGATCTGCACTAAAAAGCCTGAACAGTCACCAAAATCTACTGAAACAACTCTAAGTTAAAATACACCAACACAAGACACCAAATATCACATCTTCTACAGAGTTGCAAGGGCAGCGTTTCGAAGTAAAGGAGAAAACATTTAAATTACTCAAAGAATAATAATGAGTAAGGAAGTGCAACGCCAGAAACATGCTGGAGTCTCCAAAGGAGAAGACCTACCTTGCCCACAACAGGACTGCTGGCGGTGTCCTCCAAGCCAAAGTGCACTCTGGCTCTTTCATATGCCATGTCCATGTCTGACTTTGCACCGCTGGAATTATCTATGAGCAATATAAAAATCTTTTTTTAAGCATCTCCTTTATTACAGTTTCTCAGAAATAGAAGTAGCAGATAGCACACAACATTGAGCAACTTTTTGTCTGTTTGTTTGTTTGTTTCTGAAGCTGAGGATAAAATAGAAACTGGCATCCTCATATTCTTATTTATTTCCTAGTTCCTTTTGACCTGGAAGATCTGATGGGAACTTTAAATCTTCTCATCTGAGCTCATGTATACAATATGTCCCAAAATCCCCACATCCACTCTTGTACAAAGTACAATAATTATTTCAGGGTAGACAAAACAGAGTCATTCGGATCTGAAGATTATCAGGAAGAAGCAAATCCATCAAACAGATTTTCCTCATTGTTTTCAGGAAATTATTTTTATTAACCTTTTCCCCACTAAACCAATGAACTTTTCTTGTACCCGCTATATTGCAAGAGCTTTCATAGGGACAATATTATGATCAGCAACTTCTTAAAGTCTCTCCATAGAAAGCATTGCCCCCTGATGCCTAAAATAATTTCAGATCTTTTCTACGACTTGTCCAAACTTTCAATGCATGTCATGTGCTGAGAGATACATAAGGAATTCCCTTACAGGTCTCGCTTATTTAATTCATTAATTTCAAGTCCCTAACAACTTCTATTCCTTACTTCCCAATTTTAATACATCTTAATTATACTAGCTCCTTGGCTGTCCCATCCACCTTCCAGGAACTTATCTGAGATAATCAATAATGCAAACGTAACTGGGAAACACTTCCTATTTAATTACCTTGAACAGAATACCCACATATCAGCCTGATGATTTACAGATGAGTTTAAGAATCAGCAGAGATTGCAATTTCCTTTAACAAATAAACATATAATAATTTCTATCATATTTCTATGCCTAATATATCTCAAAAATATACTGTATTCAGAAAAGTTTAAGTTTTCTCCCTTACGCCTTTTTCCTTCTGTTACGACATTGTTCCTATACTTCCGCTTTTTTAAATACAAATTGCTGCTCAAAAATAAGATGGGCCATTAGGAAAAGCAGTTGTCTTTCCTGACTGTTGAATTTTGTTCCCTAATAAACTCTGAAAGGGCTCAAATTTTTAATTCTGAATTCCTCCCCCATCCCCCCTCCTACACACACACACACTTGAGTTTGCCCAGGATTGCCCTGATCTTTGGAAAATTGGCTTTTAGGAACATGGAGCCGCCCTACATTAACACCCTTGTTACATACGATCATGTGAAAATATTACCCTCCCATGAACAGCTGTCTACAAATTTAATTTTAAAAATACAATTATTTTACTTCTGAAGGAGCTTGACTCCTACCTCCACCCCAGCTAGGACAAGGAGAGAATCCTACTGTCCCAAGGATTCCGATCTACCTCAGAGTACTCTTTCCCATGTTATCTACAAATATGAACAAAGCTTTGCATGCAGTAAATCCACATCTGCCACTGGGGTCATAACATCATTTAATGATCAGCCTCCAAACAAGAAACCCGACAAGTTGACGCAAAGATTGTCATCAGCAAAACTTACAAACCATAAGACAAAAAAAAAAAAAAAAAGAAAAAAAAGAAGAAAAAAAAGAGGGAAAAGCTGTTGATGCTACTAACTGAGTTTCATACACACTGCAACATTAAAGACCCTAAATTAGTTACAAACAAAAAAAGCTGGGATAGTAGAAATAGCAGCATGGAACTCCATATGGGCTGATTTGACTACCTGTCAATTATACTGCCCCACAAATCACAGTGTCAGCATAATTACTAAGCCCCAATACACCAAGTGCCTTCTAAATCTAAACACACACTTCTCAGGTTAAACCTAAATAATCTGATAATGGGCACGTAGGCATGAAAAGCATCCTCTACATAGCTTTGCATATAAAAAATCGGAGAGAGGAAAAAGAGGAGGCATGCTAGGAGTGAAAGCTTATGTCTACTAGACTTCTGTTCAAAGTAGGTCTTCATCTCAGTCGTAGGTATAAGCTTCCCACACCATGATTAATTAAACTGTCTTGTTGCTCAAATGGGAGTTAGAAGGGATACAGCAGAACAAGCTTTAACTAGAACCATTGAGTCAAAAGAACAGAAGGCAGTGGGAAACTCAAGAGTGGAATGCAATCCTGTTTGATGAACACATGCTCGCTGTATCCCACACACTGCTGGTATGGAAGTCACTGCAAAAACAACAGCAACTGACATAGTTCCTGGCAGTATTTGAGCTGCCTCTTTCCTTCCAAGTACTCGCTCACTGAACTACCTGCTTTTCCTAATGCAGGTGGTCCTACGCTCCTGCATGTACGCTGTAGCGTCACGGCTTCAGTTTTGAAGAAGGAAAAGCAGCTTCTCTTCACTCTTGATAAAAAATCCCCAATGAACAAATCAATAAAAGATAACTGCTATTTAACCTTAAAAAAATTAAGTTGGGAACACTTACTTCCAGGAACAATAAAACTGATGAAGTTATCACATACAAAAGATCCCATTGTTTTATTTCGTTCATCTAATTCTTCTGTCCACCAGCCCAGATACTCCACATGACTTAATTACATCTTTCTCCACATAAAGGGTTAGTGTACTTAAAAAGTAGACTAGCCTAAGTTGGCAGGATTGTATTTCCTCATCTACACAACTGCTATGTTTCAAATTAGATAGCTATACAAAAACAGGAAGAACGAATTACACCCCAACCCCAGGAGCTACTGAGGCAAAAATGTTCTCCCCAAAGTCATTTTTAGCAGTTTTTGTTAATTCTAATGAGCCAAGCAAATCAAAGAGATGCTGGGATAATAGCACCTGTATAACGCTAATAACAGACAGTTCTCTTTTTTCTGAATCAATAATAAACATAATCAATATTCCCATGGAGTCTGAACACACAGTAGGTAGTGGAACAGAATCTGAAGCAAGATCTTAATCTTTTCATTACAGACATCAAGATACTTTCTGTGCAAGCTAAACAGTGACTGTAACCTCAGTGCAGTGAACAGAAATCAGCTCCATTAATTGGGGCAAATCATAATTACCCAATTAGATAGGCTCCTTCTGTCAGTAAAAATTAATTTTCTCTCTCTGCTAAGCTCTGTGTACCCTGACATAACTCTTATGACACATGAAAGGAGAAAGGAAGGACAAATGGACATATTCGCTGTTAAGTATGCAGGGATCCTTCCACATAAAAGCTTCTAAGAACATGCATGGACTCTACCTTAAAAGTGTTACAGGGCTGCATAGGCCTGTTCTCACTGAACTACTTTATTTAGCTGGAGGAAAAAAGGCTCTGTTCAGAGTAAGCATTACTGAATTCACCACTGAACCAAGCCTGCTGGTACACTTTATAATGCATAGTGCAAAACAACCTAACGCATATGAAAATAAAGCCAAGTCTTGCATGGGTCACTTCAATATTTTCTCTTCATTTGTTTCCCGGTTCAGGAAGATGATGTACTTATCACTAGCGAAAATCCTCCTTCTCTGCCACATCCATCCCTCTGGACAGTAACACAGAAGTTATGAAAAACTGGGACATTGTACATTTGCATAGCAGCAACTGAAGGGAAAGTGAATCAACTCTCTATTGTTGAAAATGAAGCAAGTTGTAAGAAACCCTACTACCTGTTCTTCTCTTCTCTACATACACCAACTTAACTCGATAGCAACAAGGGTTAGAAACCTTACATTGGGAACAGCCCTCAACACTGAGGGCTCCCTCAGCCTGTCTCCCTCCTCCCTCCTTGTCTCCATATTCTCGAACCCCTCATAGTATGTTCTTATCTCCTAAACCATTTAATAGTCAATGTAAGCAATACATGTACCTTCTAATGTATCCAGGGTACCTTTATTCCACAGATTAAACTCTATATGAGTTTCTCTATTAGCAATATCTCCATAATGACTACAGTATCTAAGCATGACCTTACAACTACCTCAAGATGGGTTAGTTTGGTACTCGGCTAACGGAAAGAGATTCCTTCCTTTTATGTTTCACCCAAGAAGTTCCAGTGTCTCTACCTTTGACATAAAGCTAACCTAAACAACTGGCTCACAGGAAGATGTCTACAGTGGAGATGACTGAAGTTCACTGAAATGAATACTGCAGCATCAAAACAGCTCAGCCTCATAAATGTCTCATCAGAGCATTCAATGATAAATCACCTTTATTAGCCACTCAAAAAACATTCCTCTAAAAGCAATAAAGCCATGTAATGTGCTCTTTGGGACAATCAGCCAAGCAAGAATCGAGTGTCATCTTTTGCATGAAAAATGATACCATATCATCATAACTCACTTTGTTTCAGTTATATCAATTAATAAGGCTCTTCATTTGCAGGTCTCTCAGCAGCCAAATTACTGTATGTTCCCCATGGCTAATAAAGACAGCAAGGGAATGCTCTCTTAGATAATAGTCCATTTGTTACTTCAGAAAATAAATTTTTGACAAATGAGTTAGGAAGCAGTACTACTGCAAGATGATTATCCAACATAAACAGGAAGATTACCTAACCCAATGCTCCAGAGGGCATGTGTCTTCCCCCATATGATTAGATACATTACATATTTCCCACAATTTTGCCAAGCACTACTTACTAGAAGCCTCTGCAGACCCTGCACAGGGAGGTGCAGAAAGGCTTCTTCTGAAAACATGCTCAGAGTTTTCTGTACCAGAAATCTTCAACGTATCTGAAATTTAGAAACAAGTTACGCGAATGTGAACACATGATACTCCCTAGTAAAATAAATTTCACTAACAGCAAGAACCTCTCCCTACCCACTTTCAAAACTTAAAAGGCTGTGTTAAAGGTTTTGAAACACCAATGTTAAACATTGTTTAAACCTGCTTCCCGCTTTTGATTTAATTAAAAAAATTTTTCAGGTTCAGAGGCAAAATTCAACTCAATCTATTTTCCTAAGTTCAGCTTCCATACTGACACTTCAACCCAAAAGCCTAGACATATCCAGCAATTCTTCTGCTACTAGAGTGCAGAATTTTCACAGCTCCCCCATGAAGTCAACATTAGGAGCCACTTCTTTTTCCCTCCCCCTCACCCCTTGATATCATTAACAACACAGTAATAATTTCCTATTAAAGCTAAGGACTATCCAAAAACATCAAACCTGAAACTGGATTAAGATAAACCCCAACTACTCTAATCAAATAAAAAACCTCTGATGAATAGTACAATTAAAGAACATCACAAAGGACAGTTACTACACATTTCCAGAAACATTACCTATTTCCAGTGCTTCCCCAGCCTTTTCAAACTTTTCTGCACGATCTTCCTCTGATACATTAGACACTTGTCTTTTTACTGCTTTGCTCGCACTTCCTCCAGATGTTACACTTGCCACAGAGATGAGTGGGATGGCTTGGCTCTGCTGCAAGCAGCAAGGTGAAAAGGCAAACATAAACCACACACCCACGCATGTTAAACAGGACTGGAGCCTGTATTGACCCCTGGGGTACTTCTCCCAGTCGCGGTTATCAATCAAAAACTACCAAGGGTGGCCTTGCAATGATATCTGCCAGCTCCCTCAGCACTCCTAGGTGCATCCCCATCATGGCCCATGGACTTACATATGTCCATTTTGCTTAAGTATTCCCTGACCTGATCCTCTCCTACCAAGCGTACATCATCCTTTGCACTGTTATAGGCACAAGTGACTCAGTATCATTAACACATCAGGACTTGCTGGAACATATGCATGTGCACAGTGATGCACATACACCAGTTTGAAGCGATGCACTTCTTCAAACTGAAATTTAAGCTTGTCCCCTTCCCCCCAGTTCCCCAGGCATCAGCACAGGCTGGACTTTATGGGCTGGTTACAGCAAGTACCTTACTTCTCAAGTACTGTCATCATTAAATCAATATGTAACATTTACTTTACGATCTTCTGAAAAAGGGAAAACCTCTCTGTGCCAAGTCACAGATAGGCTGCATAGTAAGAGCAGACAAAATGTACCCCAAACTTACACAGTTGAAGAGCTCAGTAGTCAGACCAAGGTAGTTGTGCAAAGCGAGGAATGTCACTCTCTGCAGCCTTACCATGATGATCTAGAAATGGCAAATCAAGAAACAACAGGAATGGATTTAGCATTCTCCCACACTCGTTCTTGCATTTAGATACAGTTATGTACTAGAGTACCTAAAGGCACTTCATAAAATACGGACTGTACCCTAAACTGAAATTCCTTTTTAGCAGTTGATAAATTGAGGCAAAGATAGATCCAATCATTTTGATTTACCGAAGACTTCATAATCATTTGATGGCACAAGAATCCAAAGCCTTACTTCCAAACACCAAATATATGCTTTTTGCTTTCTGTAAACATTAATAATGAATATGCCTTGAAATAAATGCATTTGCTTCCATTTTTCCCCCCGCTCATTAAAAAAATTATTTCAGCTTTCCCCATACAGAGCCTGTGCTACTGCTCTACAAACACTCTAAATTAGCACAAGACATCACTGCCACCTGACCTTCCTCTGCCCTGGCAGCTTATTCCCACTCTTAAGCCATCCTCTCTTTTGTATCAGCTCTCACACAGCAAATTAAATTGGTATAATGATCTGTTCTCCTCAACCATCAGTATTAGGAGGTTCATGTGTCACTCATAAGTCATCCAAATAGCAGAACAGTTTGCAAGGACAAAAAAGATTTAGAAGGGATAGTAAAACAAAAGGACAGACCAGAATGACTGATCAGGTCACGTGCACCCATTTGACTATTACACCTGTGGGACAACGCGCCACTTGGCAAACTCTCCAAACTGAAATCAATACACTAGGCCCTGCACTAGCTTCCACTTGCAGGATGTACAAGACATACTTGCAGCGCTCACTTGAAAACTGTCTAAGCTCCTGCAAAGCAAGGGAAGGTGAACTTAAAGCTAATACAAAGCACAGCTCTTTCCTCAGGTTCTGACAATTGCTTCTGAAGTGGAAATTCACATGTCAGTCTGAATTTAGTGAATTTTACAACGCATCACCCTTCAACAAACAGCTTCTGAGGGTACATCAGTCCTTTTTCAGAATATGCAGCTGTCTTCTCCATGGCTTCTAAGCCATTTTGAAGCCTTGTTGGTGCATAATCATAATGCAGAGCCCATGCCAGCACATTCTAGTCCACCAGGACCCATGAGCTTACAGTGCAGGTCAGGCTGATTCGAGAGGTTATCACATGCGAAACTGATTCAATGTGTGTGTGTGTGTATATATCTAAAAATTGTTTCTTCCTGTACGTGATTAATGCTGACATCATTAAGTCTAGTGCTCTAAGAGCGAGAGGAATAGCAGAACTAGTGCAAATCTTGAAAAGAAGCTATACTGAACAGTTCCATATCTGCAAAAGGATGATGAGCTTGCTGAATTTCAAAATGTCTTCCTTGTAACTTTGAAATTAGAGTGATTTCCCACCCCCCCAATTCTACTTAACAACGAAGCTTACCTGTACCACTCTAACAAGAGTTTCAGGATATTTCTGAAAGACATCTTGAAAGGCACTTGCTGGAAGTCGCAATATAGTGGACGGAATGGCTGCTCGGGCTGAGACCGTTTTATAAGGAGCAGGGTGACCCTAATAGAAAGTTTCAGAGACACAAAGTTAATCCACCAATTGTCTGACCCAATCCTTGCCAATCGCTTCACAAATTTCTACTTTGATATTGTATATGCTTCATCCGACCACAAAAAGCCTTGAACTCGTGCTCCATGACCTACCGGCGGTGTAATGAGGGCAGCACGGTCAGGTGAATTCACACCAACAATTTCACTAGCGTGAAACAAAGACAGAGGTAAAGAAATAAGAGTTACAAGAAGGTATATCAGGTAAGGGGAACTGGCTAGTTTGTCAACTCTGTTGCAGTTCTATGACAGACAAAGCCAGGCTTCAGAAGTATTTCAACTTCCAACTATTCAAGACTGCAGAGAAAAGAGGTTTTGTTGATTTCATTACCTGTACTGGTGACCAAGCTATTTGCTGCAATAACAATCATAGACTCACACAATCAACAAAAAATGTATAGTAATTACATACGTAATGGAATAAGACAAAAACCAGGCTGACTTCTTGTG
Source organism: Calonectris borealis (assembly GCF_964195595.1). NCBI lineage: Eukaryota > Metazoa > Chordata > Aves > Procellariiformes > Procellariidae > Calonectris > Calonectris borealis. The sequence goes on from NC_134332.1 coordinate 6,725,678, forward strand.
TTCTAAGATATATATATGTACCTTCATATATATTCATAGATATATTTATGAAATATTCCAAATGACAAAGCCAAACAGCTTCTCTTTACTTGAGATAAACTGGGTCTAGCCCATCCTGAGTTGCTCAAAGAACAGATGGAGAATTAACAAACCAATGAAAGATAAAACTGTAAATGGGTAGAATACAGAAATTTTTACACTGGAAGGCAAGCCTCTGGTTTAGGATTTTCCCCTTAAACCAATTTTAACAAAAATCTACTGCCAAACACTTGGATAAAAAATGCCAGACAACATCCCTTCTACCCCACCAGTAAATGCTGAAAAGAGTATCTATAGGTCATGAATTCATTTACTAATATATGAAACACTGATTTATCCAATATTTCTAAGATAAAACGAGTCCTTTTGTGGTATGAAGCAAGAACTAAGGAAGAAATGGAGTTTCTACTTGAACACAGTCACCTTACAGCTTCTGAAGCTTTCATTCCTCCTGAGCAGCAGAAGGCAAATTTTTCCAAACACTAAACACACAGATGCTAAATGCTGATTACAAACGGAAAAACTTGCAAGTCTTCCAGAGCATCAGACAACTAAACACAATCACTGCGAAAGAATTTCTGCCTAAAAAACACAGCAAAACCAAACCAGATACATTCTGTACAACTACAACCACTCTGGAAAATAAAGCTACAGCTCTGTCTGCCTTGCTGGTCTGGCAGTCACGATGAAGCAGGTTCTAAAATTAAATTGAATTAATTGGAACCAATTTCTTAATTATACCAACTTCAGCTGACCTTTTTACAAAATCTGGGGATGATATTAATAGCTTTGATTTTCAAGTTCCTAAGGGATTTGAAATTTTAAACATCTCTTTGACCTACAGTGCAAAGCTACCAGGCGTCCTCAGTTTTCCTGAGTTTCTTTTAATTAAGTAGAGAAATCAACAAATTACATTTCTGTGCCTTTTGCTCTACCAAAAATAAATGCAACAGGCCAGTTTAAAGCCTGGCTTCAGACGAAGAAGTTTGGAATTCTCCTTATACTCAAATGTGAAAGAAACTTTATATAGTCTGCTTTTAAGTACATACATTGCTATACTTGCCATCAACTGTATTTCCTACCAATTTCTATACCAAATACATAATAAAAAACTAAAGAAATCTATTACATCTTTAAATGCTTATCCTTTGTCCAGCAACAACTTTAACAGTGTTCCATAACAGTTATTCAAAAGGGCAAAATAAGCACTGTATATCACATCTATATGGTCTACATTCTACCCAATAAAGCGTTTGGTGTTTTTTTCTGAACAGTGCTTGTTTGAGGACAGATCAATGCTGACAGTCTCTCAGAAAACCAGTTTAAGGATAATAACGAAGAGTGATGCAGCAGCCTTTTTCTCCACAGAACAGCCTATCCCTCCAGTTTTTCAGCATATAATGTTTGCTTTTCAAAATCCCTGCATGAGAGCAGCCTGCTTTTGAAAGGGCCAACCACCACGTCTAATTGGTCTGGAACACGCTAAAAGCTGTCAGAGGAACGTGAACAGGAAACGTTCCCATAATTGTCATTCTCTCAAATATAATGTAATCAGCCGCACACAAAGAATACCATGTTTAAATTATAATATTTTACAATCACACACTGAGGTCACAAGGAACAGTTAAGTTATAATCAGTAGTGAAGTAGGGGTTTTTCAACAGAGAACTTTTTGTTCTCAATTCGGATAACTATTTACTTCTGTCTTGCTCTAAGAGCTGTGGAGCAATTAAATATTGTAGGTGACAAATGTCACAGCTAAAGTCGTAGCTGAATCCAGATGACAGCCAATGGCCAAATCCAAATGAATTTGGATAAGAAATCTGCTACGAGAGACACAGGTGCCTTACATTCTCCCACTTTGAGTGGTGACTCCTTTTTGTACCCAAAAATCTGACATATTCTCCCTATTCCCATTGCTTGGATTTCACCTTCCTCCACACTACACCGACACTGCTGCAACCCAAAGTTCTTGTAGCAATCGCAGCAATCAATTGCTTCTTTATAACCTCATCTATCTTGTCCGCTGTCATTAAAACAGACTTGAGCCCTGCAGGCTCACCTTTATCCAAGTGTTTTTTCAGCTTCTTTTAATCCTCAGACTTTCATTTTTTTTCTCCTCGGTCACTGGCAATTGATCAATATTCCTCCCAGTCTCTTCTTTTTCATTCCAGCTATGCCACCTGCTCACCGTTTTCCAAATACCATCTCCACATGGAGGACGAAGAGTAAAACCCAAAGCTCTAGCAATCAGCATCAAACGCCATCTCTATTTGTCCCATTTAACTCTCAATGAAAATTCACCACTCAGGAAACAGATCTGACTGCACATCGGGTCGAGTGAGCACTCAGCAACAGCTTCTGAAAACACTCGCATGGATATCACCAATGTTCAGTTCAGAGACTTCTTTAACATTTGAAGCAGTATCAATTCAGAGTCAGATTAACTACAACACAGAATTGTTCCAAAATATCAGGAAAGGGCTAGCATCCACCTGGATTCAAAGCCTCCGATTTCTCCTTTGAGTTTTGAGAAAGCAGCATTTATCTGTTCTCAGAATAAATGAAACACAGAACAAGTTCTGCCTCTCATGTCACAGCTGGTATCTTTTTATTTAGTAGATCTAAGGGGACTTTTCAATTTAAAAAATCGGAAAATTAAATTAGAAAAGTACCTCTTGCGTGACCTTTATTCTAGATCCAACAAGAAGAGGTTGTCACTTCTTGCAGCAACCTCAATTTTCTTGTACAACTCTCAACCAAGTGGGGGACCAGCCTGACGTCACGTGTTACAAAATCAGTCAAAGGAATCACAAATTCAGCTCAGACAACTCAAATCCTCTCTGAATACATTTCTTTCCTCAAATCAGCTCCGTGTGCTTGGTGATACAGTGAAACTTAATTAAGGTTATGGTATCTGCAGGAAGCTCTAAGACTCATTCGCTAATTTGGAATGCCACTGAGAAGTCTCCTCTGTTTTGATCAATGCTACTTTCTCTCTCCTTGCCCATTTTCATGCTACTCCTACACCTAAAGTCAGCAAGAAGCATAAGGAAGAGGAAAAACAGAAATCAAATAACCAGTTCACAGAGCTGGGAAACAAGGGAGAAAAGAGAGAGTTGTAAAAAAAAAATTTGCAAGGTTTTTGGTTATATACTCCTCTACATGCTGATAACTCTTTTCAACACACTTTCAATAATTTTTATTTTCTGGTTTACCAGTGGTATAACTAATGAGAAAGAGAAAAAAAAAAGATAGAATGAGAAATTAAAAAAAAAAAAAAACACAAAAAACACAACACAAAATGAATGGCAACCACCCTTTAAATAAACAAATCCACAAACCATTGTTATACAATAAGGATTTCTCCTTGTTTATTCAAAAAGAATATAGAAAAAGAACATGAACATGACTAGTATTCATGTTCCCATACAATGGTCCTGCTCTTTAGAATATTAAGAAAATTTACTGGTGGAAGTAACAAGGGCAAAGATACCTCTAAATCTGCTATTAATACGGATTTGACAGCAAGAACTAGACTTGTACAGTCCAAATTATTCACGTGCCATTACTTTCTACAGAAGAAAGTATGACCAAGCTTAAAAATTGTTTCTCACTTTTGGTAGGTTTTATGGAAATTAGATAGATAGATAGATAGATAGATAGAAAGATGCTTGCATCTAAAAGTGACAAAGAACACTTTACAAAATCATTAAAACTACTTACACAGAATAACAGTACCTTTTAATGAAAGGAGACAGCCAAGCACAAGAGAAACATGATACAAGGTCAAACATGAACAACTTATTGATTAGATTATCTTCATCCTCCTAACTATCAAAATTCTTCAAGCAAGCACTTTAAGTGCTTGCGTATTATCGAAGATGATGAATTCGCCACCTACAATTTAGGTATTCCTAAATAGATGCACTGTGACAATTTCAGCAAAACCATCATTGTAATTCCAACTGAAACAAAATCGATGCCACTAATTTGTGCAATTAATACGACCAGCTAGCATTTAGCTCATCTTGTCGCCTGCCGAAGAGCACAACATTCAGATGGTCATCAGCAACATTAACATATTAGGAAAAAATTAAATCCATCAACTGGTTTCACAGTATAATTACAATAATTACAACTGTCAGATTTATTTTCATTAGACTAAATAAAAATAAATTCAGTAAGTAACAAATCAAACAGTGTAAAACCCTGGACTTCTGGGCCCTAACCTGGTCCTCCTCCTGACTGCTTTGTGACCTTGAGCAAATCAAACCATACCTCACTTTTCCAGCCATAAAAGAATAATTCAAATCCTACTGCTTATCAGAAATAGCCAGTGTTACACTGTCAAGCGTACATATTTCGCAACCAACTTACATACCGCAGAGCTAAGTTTACAGCTGTGAAGGCCTGGGAGGAGGCAAAGAATTGGTCAAAGAAACTTTCCACTCCGATTCTTTCCTAGCAATATTCAAAGTCTACTTCCCCCGACAGGCTCCGTGACATAAAGCAGCACTGCAGAAAACCTGCACGTTCAAGAACTTACCGTGATAACATCAAGAATGCTGAGAAGGCTGTGGACACTGTCTCCTGCCAGCACCTCCTTAACAACCACTTCTGTTCCATCCTGCAAGTGTAGGATAGAAGATTACTGCAGGCTCAGAGTTACATATTTGGCATATATGGAGCATTTCAGAAGGCTTAACTTGCTCTCATTCTCCCAGATAGTCTGAACAGCCCTAACAGAAATGGTCCCCCATTATAACCTTGATGCTTGTTTTCTCTCTACTCTGATGGAAATGTGCTAATTCAAACCACCAAAGTTTGAAACTACCATTCTAAAAGTGATAAATTAAAAGAAATTAAAAGCCAGTTTTATCTAGGGGGAGATGTGACCTGCTTGTCTTTGCTATGTAACAACAACAACAACAACAACAAAAGCTTCCTTCACTCTGAGACAGAATTAGCTCCCCTTATTGAGGGATTACATGTCAAGAGGTGCTACAGAACAAAGAACAGCAAAATGCAAAAATATACAGAAGTCGGCAAATTTGGGATAATATACAAGCACAAAACCCCTGCATTTTCAACCATCAGAAAACTGTTCACATGTTAAAGCTAAACTTAAAGTTCAGTCAGGAAGAAGGAGAAAAAAAAAACAAACTAAATTGGCAGAAGGGATCGCAAGGGCTAGCACTCAGCATTTTAAGACTCACCTATCACACAAGCCATCATTTCTTTTCCCTCTCTACCCAAAAGTGAATCTGAATCTTCCATCTCCCAGGCAAACCCACTAACTACCATGCTAGAATATTATGGAGTGAAGCGTACTTGGTCTCGCCTGATCTGTACACCTAACTATTTTATATAACTACCATCCAAAAGGAGAATGTTTCTAATGCAATGCAAAGCCAGTCTTGCACCCTGTCTTCCCTCAATAACTATGCAACTAGAGTATGTGAGGACATTTCAGAATGCCTGATCAGCATTGCGTTTCACTCTCTCATCTAAGACGACAGCTCAAAACCTTGATCTTTATAAATATCATAGCCTTGAAGGGTTGGAAGTAATCCTTTCTAAATCACTACAATTCAAATGTCTAAGCTTAATCAATACTTAATGATGCATGCCAACCTATATGCTATGTCGACAGATTGATCTCAAGAACCATGGATCAGTTTATTCTTACACTTTCTTGAATGCAAACTTCCAGCTTGCCATCCTGCACAACGTAGATGCTGTTATCCAGCTGCCCAGGACGAAAGATGTATTCACCTTCATGCAATTGCACAAAAACCATGTGCCTGCACAGTTCCAGGAAAAGAGGTTTCTCAAAGTGGCCAAGGACCCTGCAGGAAAGAAAATGAGATATTAGCCTTTTTCCCTTTTCTGCAAAGGGGAACTTAAAATCGTCACTGCCTTTGGAAAATTCTTCCTAAATTAGCAAAGCCCCCAAGCACGAATAGCAGAGGAACCCCAGAGGCAGTTGTTGCATGGCAGTTCAACAGCATGGCAGAAGGAGCAGAGCTCCCCAAGACAGAAGTGCAAGAGCACTGGGAAACATTGAAAACTGTAAATACTGGAGTTCCTTTTTGAGTAGCACTCCGAGCAATGCTCAGAAGGAAGTATATCCAGTCTTCCTCAAGCAAATGCCAGCATGAAGAGGTGTTCGTTTGAAGGGGAAGAAATATAAAAACATGCAAGATTCACACATTGCATGAGAAAAGTTACCCTATGGAACTTCTCCTTTTCACACAGCTACCCTGTCCACATAACCAGAACACATGAGAAATACTGAAAACAAAGGGAAAAATTCCTGTCATCTGTACGTATTTGTAAGTTTGGAATATTCCATCTCCTGCAGGTAACATGCAACTGGACCCCTGCGATACTGAAACTAGTCAGCCACTACCAGGCAGACAGAAATACATGTCTTAAACCTGATCATTCTGTGCACGGCACCAGGAGGGCCCTTCATACAGCTCCATTAGCTCACATTTAACAGGATCAATCAATCACATTCTACTGCAACATCAATTAGTCATAGGAGATCACAATTCCACAGTAGAAAGTTTAGATCATTTAAATAGCAGTTTTATTACAGTATGTATGACCTTCAGAACTAAACTATATCATAATTGGGAGAAAAATGAACATACACAAACAAAACCAAAGTTACAGGTCTGAAGACCTCTCCTCTTTGCAGTGTCAGCAATATAAACACTTGACTGAATGGGCACAAAGACCATCCTTTCCTCTCAACCCGCCAAAGAGTTGTGGGGATTAAGTTGACTTTGATTCTGTTTGCAACCTCTTTAGCCAGAGAAATAAGAGATTCTGCAGTTTAGAGAGTTGTCAATATGGTATCCAATCAACATTTACTAATTATGATGTCTTTCTCTACCAAAAAATTGGCTGATATAGTCTAAAAGGAAATTTTTAAAACGTACTAACAGAAATCTGTTCATGTTAGAAAAGCTTTATTATAATTATCCCCAAATTTAGGCCACTAATCTACGTCCTTTTTTTTTTTCTTTCTTTTTTTTTTTTCCTTTTACACACACTCAATTATTTTCTTAATGTTTCTAGAAAATTAGAAGTCATTTATTCTTTCCTCATGCTCAGATGAACTTTCAGTCAACTGCTTAAAGATTCTGACCATGCATAAAATTTAAGACTTGACATGAACTGCCAAATATCCGTCAAAACCAAAATCCAAACTTATCTTTCCATTTAACATTACCTAACATTTTTAAGCATGTATAGGACTTCCGATGGCAAATTGGAATTCTTTACATCAAATTCAGTCAGATCTGCCTCTAGCAAAGAAGGAGGTGGCTCTTTTGGCTGTAGAGTTGGACGCTCCTTCTTAATACGCAGAATCCTACAAGGAAAAAGACAAGTCAAAGTTCAGGAAGTCTCCTTATTTGTCTTAAGTATGGGCTGTATACTGACACCATAAGTTGACTGCAATGCACACCATGCCAAGTTACACATTATCAAGTAGATAAAACAATAGCATTCCAAATAAAACAATAGCATTCCACCCTCCAACTGCTCCTTTCCCACCTTTCTTCAGCAACACTAGAGACAGTGCTTTGTGCATAAACTGCTCCAATTCAGCAAACTTCCCAGCAAAATGCAAGGCTGACGCACAGCTGACAGGACTGTGAAAAAACAGCAGCTATGGAAAAGCGCTATGCTAGGGATAGGTTCCACGCCACAAACAAAAAAAACCGCAAAACCAGCCTCCCCTTCCCAAAAGCCCAAGTACCTTTTAGCCAAAGATAAAACTTTTGCCCGCTTCCGCATCCTTTGGCGAGGCATAGTGTTCCCAACCAGAGAGTCTGGAAGAGTTGTAACCTAGGAGGAAATAATGAAAACAAAAGCATTTACTAAAAATACCAAAACAAACCAAAAAAAATCCCAACCCACTAGTTCCCACGCTGCAAAGGCTCCAACTTAGCTAGCAAGTCATCAGAACATGAGCAGAGTGAAGCACTCGTATAAGACCTTAGAGGATTGGAACAACACCTACTCCAGGATCACTTTCTTTCTAGAAAGCAAGGGGACTATACTTTGATTTTAATAAGCAACGACTACAGTGGTAATGGATGGTAGAGGGAAAAAAACTCTTAACTATACAGTTCTCACTCAGCAACACTCAACATCAGGCAGAGAAGTAACATTCAAAGCTCCAGTACTCCTACGGAAGTCTGTGATGCTGACAAATCAGAGCCTGGTTCATTTTTGAGCTGGCGACAAACAGCAACACAGACATACAGCAAGGCTTTTACTTGTTTTTAACAGTTCCTAAGTGCCACCTTCTGGAGAAATGCAACAACTGCAAGACCAAGAAAAAAAATCTCACTAGTTACTTTGAAAACATTACTAGTTCTCTGTTTGTTTCTCAGGGAGTTTAATCCCAGGAAAAAGTTTCTCTCACACACAGAAAAAAAAAATTAGTTTGGAGACTCACTTTTGGGGGTTTTTTTAGAAAGCAAAATCTTGGTATTTTATCAAAAAGTACATGAAGTACAATCAACAGTAGTTAGTTTGTAATATTCTATGTATTATTCAGGCCTAAAGGCAAAAAGCAAGGTCTAAAACCCCAAACCAAAAAGTACCAGAAATGATTTTACCATGTGGAATTCTAAGCATTCTTAGAATGCTTAGAAGCATTCTGTGTGTTACATACAAACAACTGCGTTAAAGAACATTAAAATCAAGAAGTTGCTGGCAACACACACAATTTCTTTTCATTGGGGGCTTTTTTGACCAAGTTCTACATGAAGCCTGTTCTGCAATGCAAAAGCAAGGTTCAGGGAGTAATCTCCTCCTTCCACAATGAACCGCAGCCCCAGAACCAAATATTAAAAACAGCACAGTGTCTAATTATTAAGTCCAAGTATTTGAATTCACCTCAGCGAAGTTTAGCAGTGTGTGAGCCAGAGGCTGCAGTTCACAAGAGGAAGTGTTCTTCAACAAGCAGTGACTGACAAAGCAAGGTTACTTACCTGTACCTTATTTTTTCTACAGATGTTGTTTTTAAGTGCCCTAGCAAGGTGAATGCACACCTGGACTCGAGCAGGTCATCCCACAGGGCACAGCTAGGACATCCCACGTTCTGCCTTCGGTCCCAAAAGGGGCCAGTCCCAATCCTGCCTCGCAGCTCCCCTGGGTTGGAGAGTCCACCAGACCCGCACCCTGGTTCTGAATCTACAGGACAGTGGGCAGGGAGCACTTATCGCAGTCAGAATTAAATAGCCTTCTCCTTCTTCAACCATTTCTATCTACAGATACAAGCAAGCAATAACCATTTGCTACTCTGAAAAGGGGTCAGAGTCCCCACCTGAGTAAGAGGCAGCTTTCCAGAGTCAGGCTTTATCAACATCATATATACTAAAACTGCGCATGGAGTTCCAAGAAGTTGCTACATAGATTTTGGTATGGGAAGTCCTGAGTAAGGAAGTCACCTTGAACTCCAGGACATATTACACAAGCTTGTAATGAAACTAAATGCATAATCTCTGCACTCACACAGCCACTCATGGCACCTCTGAAAAGATGAGTTCTTTTGACCATGGTGGTATTGTCAATAAGAAAAAAAAACGAATCTCACATTCCACATACACTAAGTAGCTTCAAGGGAAGCATGTATTTTGAGGAGAAAGACAGGAAGATTAATCTCCTCTGTTAAATGAAATCCAGGCAATCAGTGGTGAACACCTGGCATGCCTACTAAGATTAACCTAATCCAGTAAAGCAAATATCTGTCTTCAGATTTCCTCAAGCCTTCTTGTTGCAATTTCCCAAGAAAAGCCACTTGCAAAGACAAAAGTAAAAAACAAACAAACAAAAAATGGAACTAAATATCAAACAGGCAGCCATAGACTTGAAGGATTTAACCAACTGATGCAGAAACAGATTCCCGACTGATAGAAAATTCTTGAGGAAACCTTTCAGAGTAATAGGACAGGAACCTGAGGGCACCGGTGGTATTCCTTGTGACAATCCAAGGCAAAGAGGTCAATCTTGAGATAAACCCCTCTTGAACAGTCTCTAATGAGTCAGTTTGACAAGTCCTACTTGCAATTCATAACAAGAAAACAAGGGCTCATATGCCAAAGTGCTTAGTGCTCTTCACAGGTAGACTGCAGAAAGGTAAATTCGAGTATCTGCTCCGCAGATAGACTCACATGGGAAAGAAGGTGTCAGCTTTGAATGTAATGGCAGTACTGGAAGTCATTATCTGAAAGGGACAATCCTGAGGCACTAAATATCTTGAATACAATCCTAAATACTGAGAAAGACAGATTACTATAGATATATAAAAAACCATCAACTCTATAGTGGAGTTAGATTTACCCCTACCCTCAATGTCTGCAAATATTCTTGAAAGAGGTAAGGTCTGGCCAGAAAGAGAAGCTATTGCTGTTCCATCAGCAATTCAGGCAGAATTCCAAGAGCTCTGAAACATCCCCAAAATTCCAGTGAAATTTTACAGGTTGAAGGCCTTGGGCCAGGCTAAGCAAGTGAAGCATTTCAAAGTTTACAACACCTCCCAAACTGGATTTTAGTCTTTACTTCCCTCCCACCGTGGCAGATGCACTTACCTTTCTCATGATCTTCCGCCCATAGAACATCACTTTGTCTCGCTTGCGAAATCTGTACTGAGGCACACGTGGCTGAAGTTGTTCTGAAGAAGAGAACCATCACATCAGAAACCATCTGCAGCTCTACGCTAAGGGGAACAAAACTGAGCACAGGCTGCCAGTTTTGCTACCTACATAACAGCTGCGGCTCTGTCTACTAAGCAGCAAGCTCTTGTGGCCAGCGTTTGAAATTTAAACCCACACAAGATGCCTCATTATCCACCTCTGGTTAGCCACGCCAGACTAGGGAAGAGCTGGCTTGAGGCTCTACCTAATCACTGAAGGAGATAAAAAGGCTCTCTAAACAGATACAGGGATCAGGTAATTTTAATCTCACAAAGGAAACCTCTAATTCACCCGTTTCTCATTATTATAACAGTGAAATCACAGTAGGGTTGAAATTATTTGCATGCCAACTGATACTAAGGCTACCATACACGAGAGAAATAAAAACCTCCAGCATCCTGCATGTGACAGTCATGAATTCTATGTTCAGACCTGGGTAAGCGAAGCAACAGAAGTTCTCCATCCTTTTAAAGCTGTTTTCCTGCAAGAACCACTACCTTCACAGCAAGCAATTATTACAAATAGGCACAGAATCTACCACATATTGTTACAAAAATACCGAAGATAACTGAGAAAACTGCTTTTAAAAATACACAGTTACTTACTAGATTGTTTCACTCTTCTGTAGACGACAAACACAACAACCGCTATAAGTAATAATGCGACTGCAGCTCCAATTGCAATTCCCGTCAGCTGTAAGAGGAATTTAGGGGGGAAGGAACTTAGTAACTTCTAAAGTTGAAAAATAAAGTACTTTTTGGAGGGCTAAAGAACACTCAGCTCATCAAGATGTGTGTAAGTCAACCACATTCATAAATACCTAATTTTTAATTAAAACATCACACATGCAAGAAGTTTAAACTACATCAGTGTCTCACTCATAAGCTCACATGCAAAATATTTAGCATTTTCCTCCCCAAAGATCTGTGAGTTGATCAACTCAATGTATGTGGGATGAAATAAAGGAATTAATTCCTGCCTCATGCACAGCGACAGCAAAGAAACGAACACTCAGACTTTGACTGTGACTTAGTAGAGTTCCTAGAACTTACGAGAAGCTACACACTATTTATGCACACACAATCTTTCATCCAGTTGATTAAAGCTATACATTACCATAGTAGTCTGTATTCTGTCTTCTACAAACTGAAGAATTCGTGTTCCACCTGCTGGTAACACAGCCTAGCACCAAAAGGAAGGCGAAATTAGTTTCCCACAACTGGCAAAAAGCCTCCATAAAAACATCTCAGTGCCTGGTCTGGGATGTACAATGCAACTTGATTGTATTTTCCAACATCTTTCTTTCAACTATAGCCGACTTTGCAAACACAAGACATTCAGCGGAGAGGGGTCATTAGTGGAGTTCTACATTGGTGTCAGTTCAACGCATTCCTAAATAGTCCTCAAAGAGTAAGGTGATAACTTTTTTTGATGATTCTATGTTATTCAGAGCAACAAGGACTAGAACTGAATGTAAAGGACTTTATGAGACTGAGAAAATAACTCATAAAACAGCAGATGAAATTCACCATAAAAAGAAAATTATGCACATGGGAAAAGCTCCAACCTCAGGTATACAGTCCTAGGACCTGTGCCGACTATTGTTATTCAGGAAAAAAATCTGGTAGTTACAATAGTCTCACAAATACCAGCTCAAAACTTAGCAGAATCGGGGGAAAAAAGCAAACCAAATATTAGGAACAAGTAGGAAACAAACCAAGTACAAGGATAGATATGTCCCCGTGTAAGTCTTGAACCTTACAAGTACCTGAATCTTAAGTACTACACGCAGTTCTGGTCCCAGTTTTTGCTCTCAGTTCCAGATCTGGATAACCTCTTAATTTAGCTTTGCCACCAAGAGAAAAATGAAGCGCACGCCGAGGGTCACCAAACGAGCCTCTCTCATGGAATTCGTTCCAGTTCTACAGAGCAAATAAAACTCCTGCCTAACCACTCAACTCAAACGGATTGCTGTCTTAAGTTTGTCTTCTTAGCTTGCTTTAACACAGCCTATCGACAATTTATCTTCCCAACGTTAAAACTAACTCTATCACTAAATCAAACTAACTCTATCCCTACTATTATCAGACTATTATTAGTGGGATTGTAGTGGAAAGTCACAAGAATTTGAAAAAAAAAAAAAAGTTGAAAATTTGTTAGCAACAAATACAACACATTCTGGTAAAATGCAGCAAGTTCTTGGTGTAAGTCTATTGTGGTCACTTAATTTATTTCTCCTTGACAGTGGCAGGGACACGCACAGTTCTGCTACGACCCAGGCCTGTATGATCTCAAATAACATCAAAACCAGTAGTTGCCAACTAACAGTCACGTTGCTGCTACATGAGGAAAAGAAACAAATTCATGAGCAAAAGAATTAAAACATACATGCACACATGGAGCCCTCATGCGTCAATACAGAAAAACAATGAGGGAAAGGAGAACTTCAGACCTCCAAGGAAAACTGAGAGGTTCTTGCGAGGTTTCTCACAAACACCGGTGAAAACTTGATATTCCCCCCACATACTCTGCAGGGTATCTTTTCAAGCACTGACAATCCTTCCGGAAAAGCAGAGAAGGCAAGCAGGCAGGTTGCAACCGTACAGACTCTTGAGACACAAAAGCAGTTATCGTTACATGACAGCATCTGAGATAGGTATGAGGTCACGGTGAAGTCATGAGTTCTATAAGGGCCCTCCCATCAGTCCAAGACTGCAGGACCTCTCTTAGGAGGGCTACAGCCAGCACCGAAATTCAAGGACTTCATGCGTGGCTCACACACCCTCAAACAATTCCTGGAGACAAAACACATGTGGAACAACCCTGGAAAGACCCTCGCTTCATCAGAAAATGGAGCAATGATATGCTGGGAGTATCTATTAGCATAAATAGCATTTGCCTGCTTTTTCCAATGATGTTGAAATTTCATTAAGAAAATGAGAATTAACAAAAATACACAGCTACATAAATAACGCTCACGCTCATCCAGAGTACCAAGCACAGAACAAGCAGCCCTGCTGAAAGTTCAACAACTTCACACTGCAATCAAAGGCAAACAGTGAGACATATCCCACCTAGGGAGGGGTGGAAAACGCTTATCAGCGCCGAAAGCAAGGCCTTAAAATCAGGATTGCCCAAAACATCAGACTTCCTTGTAGCTCATAACTACACGGGTCCACATGCCTACGTCTTGACTACAGATACTGGATCTTCACAAAACAGTTTTTAACTGCATACGGGTAGATTATATGTATTTTTTAGTTCTGAGAACAACTATTTCCTGCCATGGGCCTTGCCTTTACTATGAAAAGCACCACGTGCCTTGTTGGACTATGAGTTTCGTATTTATGATTAAGAACAAATACAAGAAGAGCTAGCTGCCTCAGAATTCTGCAATTCTTCCACCTTTAGGTGAAAAACGTACTGTTGAAGCAAAAGGTACTTAAATTGTTTCATTCTGCTAACAGCTTTGAATATGAAGCAGCGTGTGAATGGTTTGCAGTAAAAAAAAAAACCACAACACTTTTAAAAAAAGTAGTAATAAAAACGTGCGCATAAAAACATAAAAGAATGGGACCAATCTTCAAATTTTTGGAAGGATAAAACTCTTAGCAGGAAAGGATCTTTCAAAGTAAAAGCACTGCATCTAAAGATACTACCCAAATGTTATCAAACTAGGTACAGTAGCTCTCAGCTTCTGGAAATAATAACAAGGAAATAAATACGTCCAAAATAACAGTAAAGCATATTGTACCTCAAGGCTGGTGCTGTTGCCTTCTTCATCCATGTCTGGAGGTACAGCAGGAGCAGAAATAAAGAAAAGAAAAGACCGAGTTAAGAGATGACCGCACTTTCTAATCCAAAGTCTTTTTAACTCTGCAACGCAAAGCGTACCAGCACTGCTCTTCCAGTTTGGCAGAGCAAGACAATTCAGGGGGAACAACTTTTTTTTTTTACTTCATTCTCCCTTTTTCTCTGTGTTGAGCAACACAAACCAGCAAGTCTCCAAGGAAAAGCAGAGCTACAGCAAGGACAGCTACTGCAGTCCTCTGGGGAGCGGCACGACAGGACTTCACTCGAACGCCCAGGGCGCCCACATCCCAGAGGCACACACAGAGCGATCGCGGGCTTACATTTCTTTAAGGAAAATGCAAATACTGGGTTTCAACCGCACGTCACTCGCTGACACGGGGACACTCGACGCTTCTGTTCCGGGGGAAAAGCCCTGCAGACACAGCGGGTGGGGACAGACCCCGGCCCAGCGCCGGGCCCCCCGCCGTTGCTGCCGCCCCAGCCAGGCCGCGCCCTCGGCCCCCGCCCGGCTCCGCTTCCCTCCTCTCGTTAAAATACACCACGGAACACCGACGTTAAAAAACCGCCTCCCGCCCATGCCACAGGGCCTGCAAGGCCCGGCCCCCCGCCGCCGCCCCCCACCGACCCACGGGCACCTCGCGGCGGGAGCGGCCGGGCCGGCCCGGGTCCCCTCACCTGCCACCGCCACCGCCGCCGCGCTCGGGACCGCCCAGGCCGGGGCGGTCACCCCGCGGGCCGGGGGCGAAGGTCGCGGAGCGAAGACCCCACCCGCCGCCCTCCGCGGAGGGGGAGCGGCAGGCCGCGCCCTCGCCTCGGGCTCCTCGCTGCTGATTGGCGGGAAAGTCCCCACCCCCGCGCCGAATGGCCAGTGCCCTTCGCAGGTTACGAGAGGCGCTGCGGATTGGCTGGCGCGTTTCGGCCAATGGGAGCGGGCGGTGTTGGCGTGTGCCGAAGCGAGGCCGCAGCGCGCCGAAGTGAGCTGCGCGGGGCGGCTGCCGGTGCGTGAGGGGGGCGCGGGACCGGCGCGACCCCGGCTTCGCTGAGCCTTCGGGTGCCCGGCATGGGGCTGCTGACCGAGCTGGCCCGCGGGCTGGTGCGGGGCGCCGACCGCATGTCCCCGTTCACCAGCAAGCGCGGCCCCCGGAGCTACAACAAGGGCCGAGGGGCCAAGAAGCTGGGCGCGCTCACCTCCAACAAGAAGTTCATCCTCATCAAGGAGATGGTGCCCCAGTTCATCGTCCCCGACCTGGAGGGCTTCAAGCTCAAGCCGTACGTCTCGTACCGTGCCCCCGAGGGCTCCGAGCCGCCTATGACGGCCAAGCAGCTCTTCACTGAGGTGGTGGCTCCCCACATCGAGAAGGACGTGAAGGAAGGAACTTTTGACCTCAACAACCTGGAGAAGTACGGCTTCGAGCCGACACAGGAGGGCAAGCTCTTCCAGCTCTTCCCCAAGAACTATGTGCGGTAGGGAGCAAGCAGCGGGGCTCCCGGGGCTGCTGCGCCGCGCTGGAGAGCGTCGCCATGGCGTGAGACACGACCTGCACCAGCAAATAGGGGACAGGCTCTGTCACTGGCTATTAAAAGCAAATCCTTCCACTTTGTCTTTCTGCAATGTCTGATTTAAATTGCTGTGGAGAAACTGGCGGTTAATTTCCCATCCCTGATTAAGGAAAGCATTGCTTGGGTCTTGCACTGTGTATATAGTTGTGTTGTGTAAGCGTGCGGGTGTCCTGCTCTCAGACAAGAGCTGATTGACCAGGCGCTGATAATTAGCAGGAGGCAGTTTCTCTCTGGGCTGCTGAAACATCATTCCTTCCCCTTCTTTCTGGGAACAGAGGAGGACAGCTCTCATCTCCTGGGGAGTCTGGAGTTCCGTGGCTGCAGAAGCCAAATGGCGTACCCCAGTCGGAGAGCGCTGCCACCACTCGCACCGAGTGGCAGTTGCAGCCCAAGAGGGAACACTTCGACGGATTTAGCCCCAGCTCAGTGAAGTGTTCCACTAAACCAGGAGTGAGACCTCCAACAGGCAAATCCAAATCCGTACCCTAAACTCTCTCGCTGAGAACTGTAGCTTATATCGAATGCCACAATTATTCCAGACTTTCTCTAACACTTTCTGTTAGCGTAAATCAAGGTACAGTTAACAGGTACTGTTCCTTAGCAGCACAGCTGCCTGAAGTTGCAAGATAACTGCTTAAATTTGAAACGTATGTCAAGAATTGTTATTTTTGGACATATATTCTTACAAGAGCAGTGTCTTTGCTGTTCATCAAATTAAATGGATACAAGTGACATTTGCATAGACAGTTGTCTGCAACTGTTCAAAGTAGAAACTGCTGAATTTTAAATGTCTTTGGAAATAACATGTTTTCTTCTGACACCCAAGTACTGGAGTCTTTGAGCAAATGATTCTTCCGTGCGACAGTTCTGTGTCTGGGGACTGTAGCCCTCCCAAGAAGTACTCTGTTTTTTTTTTTTCCATGAGGTTTTCCAAATATGAAGTAGGGCAAAGCTTAAGCATTAGAGAATTAAATCATAATTAAAATATTCACTTTTGGAGAAAGGAAGCATGTTTACCATGCTCTCAGTGAGCATCCAGTCTGTAATGAAGACTGACAGATGAGTCCTTGAAGTTTTAAAAAACACGTATTTTCAGGGCTGGATAGGGCTGTGATGGCGAGGAGGGCATGCTGCGCTGGCTTCCACTCCTTAGTGCTGCAGCCCCAACCAACCGCAAATGAAGTCGGTAGCACACTTTGGCACAGAAGGTTCGAGAATCACATCCATAGTGGGAGTGAGGGAAGGCGCAGTTTTTCTAATTAATTAAGCCCGACCTTCATTTTTCACTTATTTTTAAGCTCATCAGAGTAACGGTTATACGCAAGTGGTTGTTTTCTGCCTTCAGCATTGGATGCTGTTGCTGTTGGCAGCGGCGGTGCTTTGCCCCTTCCTTTCAGCAATGTCACTTTCTTGGGCTCTGCCTCACACCTTCCAGAAAGGACAACTGTTTGCAGTTGGTTGGAGGAGAGGTGAACGCAAGGCTGGGGAGCTGGAGATCCTGTACCCTTTGATGCTAATACCAGCTTGAACGAGTTGCTTGCCTTGCCTTCCCTACGTGAAGGCAGATTATAATAGGAGACTCCTCATGTCTCGGGGCAAAGCAAGGACTAACGTAATGCATAGATCAAGTGCCTCAATCTGGTCACGTTCTGCGACACTGCTCCAGCCTCGCTAACCTCAGACTGTTTCCTCTTAATCTCACATTACAGCCTTTTAAGACAGAGTCATAGTCAAAAGCCATGTCGCTACAGGGATACACCCTCGGTGTTCTCACTGAGCTGGGAGGAAACTGGATTGTCTGACTCCCAAAGAACACTCAACACCACCAAACGCCCTCAAAGAGACTGAGCCATCACGGGACAAGGTGGAAGGTCCTCACAAGGACTAACTGTGAAGGATCTTTTAAAATCAAAATGACCGAGAAAGATAAATCACTTGTATTGATTTTATTTTAGAAACATCCAAAAATAGGGTGGTTTTTTTTTTAACAAAAGCTCTCATTCACAATACTAATATGAATCTTCATGTAACAGTGCTCAATGTTTTCTAAAATACACCCTCACCCTTGAAAAAGGAGTTTCAAAGCAGTAAAATTCTGATCTGCTGTACCTCATTTTAGATGCAGCACTGTTACAGATCAATAGATACCTGTTGCTGGTGTTTCTTTCCCTCCAGGCAACTAATTCTTTAGGACCCTCAAAGAGAAACCATGCAAGCTAGAACTTACTTACCTAGTTTAAGCTGGTTTTTTGTTTCTAGGAAGATAACAGAGAAAGCATTCCAGAAACAGTGTTTTGCTGATATTTCACAGTGAAAAAGAAAGCTAATGGAGCAACCATGAGAAATTCTGCAGCCATCCCTGGAGGTAGTTAGGGCAATGTTGTTAAGATTTTGGTTTCTGTACTTACTTATTTTGAACTTAGAAGACATCAGGAAACACTGCTTGTACTTTTTGGAGGTTTTGATCTTAAAGCTGTTCACCTTTACAAAACTGAAATATCTTGACTTTGGACCTAAATGTATGTCTCACTATGGAGAGCAGAAAACATGGGTTTGATACCAAGAGGCTTTCGGGGGTGGTTAAGTATGGCACTAAAACATAGCGGGGCTCGCTACACAATTCAGGCTAAACCAGATTGTGCTTAGCTTGGGGAGTGATAAAGTGAGATTGCAATCAGGTGATGAGTCTGGTGTAAAATTAGGCTGTGCAGATACACCAGAATCCTTCCAAGAAAGGCCCTGCTCAGAACAAAGCTTCCCGTCACTAACTGCTGTCTGTCATACCGGTCAGTCTGGATTTCCTTCTAAAAAAGAATTTCTCTCTACTGAAGATCACTATGAGCACATTGCACTGTCAGTATCTGGACTGTCTTTGACCATCTTCTCAAGGTATATACTAGTTTACAGATCACGCGGC
This sequence comes from Calonectris borealis, assembly GCF_964195595.1. NCBI lineage: Eukaryota > Metazoa > Chordata > Aves > Procellariiformes > Procellariidae > Calonectris > Calonectris borealis. The sequence continues at coordinate 6,744,731 of NC_134332.1, forward strand.
AAGCTACACACACAGCTAAGCCTCTACTCGTGGGCTTTTCTGAGACATTCAGGAAACCCCTGACCATGTACTGTGTGTTTGTCTACATGTAGCAGCGCAGACAAGTTTGGTTTGTGATGGAAGGAGGAGAACGGGCTTAACGGATCAATCATACAAATGCCAACCAGCCTTGAAGGGATTCAAATACAAGGTACAAACAAGCAGCCTTTGAGAGGAAGGCTGTCCTACTTTGAACTAGTACATTAAGGGAAAACTAAATAAATGTGTCTGTGCTTGACCACACACCTCAAAGCAAAGGCCTTCCTCAGTGCTGAAAATAAAACACCAATAATTCCATCAGTATCGGCCTTAAAAGACTCACAGGCTCAACAATAGAACTGGAAAAGCCCAATGGAAATTAGACAGGGCATTAAGCTCAGATGTCACTCTCAGTGCAGGAGTTTTCCCACCCCTCTCCCTTGGGACTGGTCAATGCAAATTTTCAACTGTTCTTTCAGACGGAGATCTAGTACTTGGCATCTCCGAAGGGGTCACCAGGCTCATCTCCCACTTCCAGACATGGAGGATATTGTCATAGAAAGAACAAGTTGCTACAATGCTCATTTCTTTTGGATTGTCTAGAGACCTGGTTGAATCACTGCGTCTGTCCAGGCCCATTCCGCTGGGTCTCTTCGCTCCTGAGTCAGAACCGCTGGCTGACTCAGGATCTCCCCCTCGGTCAGGACCCCCAGCCAAATCTAAACTCCCCTTTAAATCAGAGCCCCTAACCAGGTCAGGATCCCCAGACAGCTTAGGACTCCCTTCTGCTTTGAGCAGCAAGGCAGGGCCTTCACTCTCCTCATCCAATATTACATCAAAAGTAGCTGTAGGAGACTCATAAATTATCTTCAGGTTTTGGACCTGCAAATTTAGTCTCTCGTCTCCTTCCTCTGATCTTCCCACAAGCTCCTCCGAAGACTGGCACGCAGCAGCAGAGACCTGTGTTGCAGTCAAGGAATCCCTCGGACAGAGCCTTGACCAGTCAGCCCCGTAGGCCAAGGAATTGTGCAAGACATAGGATGACAGGATGATACATTCCTCCATGTTTTCCGCTTTAAAAAAATAAAAATACAAAATGAGCAGAAATGAAGTTGTGAAAAGGTTTGTTGCAGACTGCTCAGAAGCCATTCTAGCATTGGCTGTGTCCTACAGGAAGAGTTCTCTGGTTATTGCCTTATTTGTAACAGAGCTAAGCATTCTAGGAGAAATGAGGTTCTGGCTCTCCTGACAATTTTTTGGCCACTTCTCATTTGCCTTGATTTTCTCTGGTTCAGTAAGCAGATAGGAGATGATTTAATGTGCATTAATGTGCATCATTATTCAAAATACCTAAAAAGGCTCAAGAAAGACAAGGCAGATCACACAGTGATCCCCACTGAGCCATGCATACAACTGCTAAGATTGCCAGACCAGGTTCTGGTTATTCATAAATTGCAGATGTGTTCTTCCCATGAGCTTTCAGCATTTGACTCTGATATTGAATGGACATCAAGTTCCTCCCTTCCCTATACAGCAGAAATGTTATCCTCATTTCGCAAGCTGTGGATCTGCCCAAGGCCTGAAGAAACCTAGGAAGGCAACCATTTTATGCACGATTGTATTTGTAATGTAAATGCAAACAGGTTTTAAATCATGTAAATACCTTCTGATTCACACAGAGAACTTATTCGTGTTATTCTAGATTAACCAGACTGCACAGCACTTCCTTTCTGAGGCAATAACCAACTCACCAGCAGGTCAGTCACTTCTGCTGGCAGTAGAGCATCACCTGACATTCAGAAGAACCTCTTTGAACCATCAAGATGAATACAAACTGGAATGGTCACATCATCAGGTAATGCCTTTACACTGAGACAAACAGGCTTTCTTCCCATGAAGAGGAGTTACGAGAGATTTACACATGAATAATGACAGTGCCTTTGCACAACCGAACAGGCCAACAGCGAGGATAGGTTTGGGAAAGCTGGAAGAGTTACCTCAAGTTGGAATAAAAGTTGATGGCTATTAGCAACATCTAGATCTTTCTAGCAAGCTCAGAGCTGGAGTTCCCCCATTAACCGGGAGGTAGGAAAGGAGAGCGGCAGAGCCGCGCAAGAGCATCTCTTTTCCACTGAACACTCACCCATGCTTCCGCGGCAGTCAAGGATTTTGAATCCACTCTGCATGCAGGCTGCTAACAGCACAAAATCACAGGTTGGGTGCCACTTCAACCTCCAAACTCCACCTTCAACATGGGTGTCTGCCAGCGGCTGCTTCATGTTCCTGGTGTCCCACAACAGCACGTGCTCGTCATAGCTGGAGGCGTATCACAAATAAATATGCACGCAAGCAGCAAAGCTGATTCAGCGCAGCAAGTACAGAAGAAAATTAGGAAAGTTGCATGCTCTTCACCACACTGAATGTCTGAAGAGACCACACCTTGAGCAGCAGTAGCGCATTCAAAAGAACAAAGGAGGCTGGTCACACTAGTGAAGAGCAGCTAGAAGGGATTTACCTGCCAGTAGCCAGAAGATTCTCCCGGTGGGGGCTGCACTGAATGCTGCACACACCCATTGAGTGTCTGCAAAAGAGTAACATACAGCAGAGGGAAGAGACAGCAATGTATGGTTTGAGAAGGGATTCTTCCTTGAATTTCAAGGATTTGGGGTCCACATAACTACATCAAGGTGTCTCAGGAAAGAAGAGCAAGGTGAACTCAAATTTCATCCCAGTGAAACACACAGGCAGAGTTCCATCTACACAGTCCAACAGCCTTTCCAGGGCAAAACTCACATAGCCTCTCAGCACAAATATTTTCTAGCAATAGTTGTACCATAAACTGCTGTTCAGAGCCCGTAAGAATTTCAGCACAACTCCATTCCCACAAGACTCTACTCCCTATATTAGTATTTCCATAGCAATAATCCCCAGTGTATTTTAAGGTTACACATAAAATTTCACTGGAGAATTGTGTATATAGTCATATTCTAAAAGATATGTTATGCCACCAGAAAAAAGAGATTACTTCAAATGAGTGAACAGTGGAGAATAAAATATTTTCTAAAAAACATTCCATAAGATAACCAAACTTAGCAAACACAAAAATTCCCAAAATAGAAGTGTAAATCAGGATCCTTCTTTTAGAAAGAAGCTACCACCATCTTCATGTATGGAAGCAAGCTGTTGGTTTATTATATTGAAGGACACAGAGAAGAAAGTTTCAACCTGAAATTGTCCTGATGAAAAAATCTAACAGAAGTCTCCATTTCCCACGGGAGGCAGAAACAGGTCTCCACTGTCACTGCATGTCTCTGAATTCAGTGGCTTGGGAAGGGACATGGTAGCACCATATGTTCATACACGATAGCTTTAGGGTCCAGCTGCAGACACGGCTTGCTTACCTCCTGCTGGTGAAGACAGGAGTCTCTGGACTGCACCTGGTGTCCCAGCCCTTCAGCAGGCTGTCATCTCCTCCTGCACAAAGACAAAACATTGTCACCCTGAACACCACCCAAATGACCAGTGTAGGGCACTGAGGCAACGCAGTTAACACCGCACTGATGCTTTTCAGCCCTAGGATCACAGCATTTAACAGACATACCAAACATCAGTTGAGGTTCACATACTCGGCACCACAGAAGAGACATGCATTAACAATACCCTCACTTTGCTAAGCAAAAAAATTTAGACGAAAAAAAGACTGGACTCTAGAAGTTCTCTGCTCTCTTTTGCACACCGCAAGAGATTAACATCTTTTTTGCCAACAGCCAGCCAAAGTACAGTTTAAAAGGCACAGCTTCTCCTCATTAACTTCAACTGCTTCCACAATCAAGAAACCTTTTACCCCTAGCAGAGGCCCCAACTCTTACAAGCGGTGTGATGCAAGCAGCGTACCCAACCCTGGAAAGTAAAATCCCAAGGAACACATCCCTAAACAAAGGGCCCCCTCCCCAATACCCCCAAACGAGATTCCCAGCCCTTACAGACCTGAATACACAATATCGGTGTCCCAGTAATTAAAAGCAGCAATCCAGGCCTCAAATTTGTGAGCTTCCCACTGGTTCAGGACATGCACAGAAGGAGCAGATTCATCTATGGAGAAAAGATTCAGCTTCCCCTCTGAATCACTGCTGATCACTCTCAAAGGACATCCACTACAGTGGAACACGGAGAAAACATTAGCAATTACTGAAACTCGTGTCCTAAGAAGCTGTTAAAAAATAGCAGCCAAAGTATAGACAGATAATGTAACATAATAGTCTATATGTTTGATTTAACTAAACATTTATAGAAACTGGTAGTACAGTGAAAGGAATGCACACATTTATACAGTTCTTTTTAGCTTCAGCCCATCACATCTTAAAATCATCTACATCAATGATCCCCATTCCCTAATCTCACAGGAGGAGCAAACCCTCATACTCATGTGAGGGAAAGAAAACCAGCCTTGGGTCTTTCTTTCTCCTAGATGCATAACTTGACTTCGCACATGCTTGGTATTACATCAATAAACAAATTCTATGTGAAGAGGGATTTTTTTCCCTCCAAGTCAGACTGACAAGGACCTCTCAGAGTCTTTTCTCTCTTCTGGAGCATGAAGAAATGTTTCATTTCCCTGCTATCACGGGTGTCTGAAGCACTGGCTAATCCTGACCTTTCCTGCTCTCTTCCTGTGGCACAGTATGGTTGCAGTTGGTGGACACAGTGTACTTCGAGCACTGGCAAAAGTTTTGCAGCTCACAATGCACAGATTTTCTGACGTTCCTTGACATGAACTAGGTACCTTCTCTTTGATTACCTGCAACTGTAGGCACTGATTTCGTGACTCGGGGCTTCCTTCCAATTCTACATCATATGCCAGTTACTAAATCGTACTGAACTTCCCAAATTTCCTCACAAGAGAGACAGGGTCACCCCCTCCCTACAGAGACGTGAAGGCTGCACATTCGGCTTCTAGAAGGGGTTATTTGTCTCTCAAGTGACAACAGTGACAGGCTTTAAAGGGACTTTTCATCATGGCAACAATCATTTATCTTGAAGGGCAGAGGCAAGGGGAAGAAGGAATTTAAGGAAGAAGAAAGTAGAACTGGGAATTCTACTTATTCGTTAAACAGCTTGAATTAGCAAAAGCTACTAAATATTTGCCCTATAGCATTAAGCACATGACTACTTGATTCCCTCAGTTTCCAGCCTCACACCAAAGGCACTACTCTGTTTTGCACTTAACTTGCAGAAAACATATACCCTACCTCTTCCAGGGTACAGCTAATTCATGTTATTTCATGCAGTGATGCCATTTCTGAAATCAAATGTATGAGCATTTGAGAGAGGAAGGAGCCACTTCCAAACCAATTCTCTCCCATTTCTCATTAACACGTTTAAACTTCCTACACTTGCTATTATTAGCGCTTCTTAAACAGAACTTCACACTAAAATTTCAACCGTTCTAAGAGCAGAGTTGGATCCAGTGGATTCATCTGCATCCCATTCTGGTCTTTCTTTTAGCAATGTCCCTGGCTCACCTGCTGCCATTCACCATAGCACAACCTCACATTTGTTCTTAGTTTAGGCTCTGTTACAGTGGCCACGGTATGTGTTCCTGTTCCTTTGTTACCCTTGCTCTGGAAATAGCAACTTCCAGAGAAGGTGCAGGGAGACAGCTGGGACCAGGAAAGTCTTAAGCCACTTCACAAAAAGCCACCAAAGATTCATTCATCAAAGTCCTCAACTTATGCCTGAAAACTGTCGCACACACAATGACCTTCACTACCAGCCTTTATCTCCCATCCTCACCATTGCTCTCGTCCTGTGGACCAGTCTAAAGACAAGGCCAGACGCTGTGCACCGAGATCGACCCTGAAGCATGGCTCCAACATGCAGCTCTTCTTCTACTGGAAAGAAAAGGAATGGGCTAAGGCTGTGAAGACAACAGTTATATTGCACTTGTACTGCTTACTCCTACAGGTGTTTTCCAGAGACTGATGAGCATATTAGGGTCCCACACTAAAGAAAGACGAAACATCCCATAGCAACGTACAATCGCTTAGTACTAGCTGAAGGGCAAGCATATGCATACACAGAATCCCCACCCTTCCACTACCCGTCTCCCACCAAATCGCTCTTAAACTTTGCTTCCTCTCAGTGAGTGATGAAGTGCAGGAGAAGTGATGCCCGGACAGTTGAACTCCCTCATAGACGGGCTTCTGCTTTCTTTGCTTTGTGGGAACGGCTCTCTTGATTACTCCCTTCTCTCACCAACTGAAAGAAACCCCTCTCTAAAATTCTTCCCTGTTTTTAACAACTTTGCATCTTCTGCTGTGTTTACCAGTTAGTCCATGCTTATTCTCAGGTGACAGTTTCCACAGTTTGCTTCTGTTCCCCTCATGCCTCTCATCTCCTACACTCTGCAGGTGGGTAGAGCCTAGCCAGTCTCTCTGGTGCTATGAACAAATTTGTGGGATTTATAAGAAACATTATCGGAGGACAAAAGAAGTCTTTAAAAAGCTACGCATACGGAGGAAACCATGGAAACCATACAGCTTTCCTACATATCTCCAACACCGCTAATAAATCCAGAGATGTATTAAATCTGGCTTAAACATAGCTTCAACAGCAGCAGGTGTTACAGCCACCTACCTCGCTTCCAGTCAGGCGGCAAAACTCCACGGCGCCTGTCGAGTTTGCAATGCCAACCATGGGATGTTCTGCAACGGGAACGTGGCACCTAAAAGATCAAGTTAAACAAGTCTTGAATGTCCGTCTTTCTTGTATTTAAGGAGAAGAGCAAAGTCATAACTTTTATTCCAGGATGCACAAGGAGAAGATACTTGACAAAAAAAACTCATGAAGAAAAACTAAGGCTCCTCAAGTTCCCACAAACCTGCATAGAGGGGATTATATATAGGGGAAATCTACTATATATTATTATATAAATAGAAGAAGTCCACAGTCACTGACCAGCTGTTAATAAATAAGCAGAAGAGCATAACAGAAATGAGTGCAGCCTTTGCTCACTGGAGCAAACTGGAGAATACTTCCCTCCAAGAAGCCAGGGACAGTTTAGTTAGTAAATATTACTGGTGCTGCCATAGCAACATCCAAAACAGGACCCCAGAGGGGCAGAGCACGCTGCTGTGAGCTCCAGGCCTCGATGGGCCAGCATTACCATTTGATGTCCAGGATGGCGGCAGTGTCAATCCTCTGGATTTCGGTCAGTGGGATGTAAGGCTGATCCTCGTTGTAGTGATACAGGTAGAGGCGCCCAGTCCGGTCACAGGCCCCATTGCTTCCTCGGGAGTCAGTCTACATCAAAAATTGGGAAGAAAAGGGTAGGCTTAGCAGTGATTCTACCTCCCCCAAACATCTCCCCATCCGAGATCTTGCCAGGAGCGGCCGGGCTTCCCCCCAGGGCAGAGGGCTCCCACTTTTCAAGTCCCTCCCTGAAGGTATCAAAGCTGCCACAGCTCCCTCAGAGCCAGCCATGCTCACTGGCGGGGCCCACTCAGCCCCACATGCTGCAGCCACCTCAAGCCAACCCAGCTGGGACAAGGCACGGCCCCACAGCGCGGGGACTGACAGGGCCAGGGCCGGGCGCAGGGCTGAGGCAGCCGCGGGGCACCCGAGGCGCCGCTGAGGCACCCGGCAGCCGGCGGAGGTGGCCCGCGAAGGGCGGGAAACCACCCCGGCTCCGGCTGAGATAGCTGAGGCGGCCGGAGGGACCCCCGGGCCCGGCTGAGATTGCCCGCGAAGGGCGGGAAACACCCGCCGAGCCCGGGCGCGGTGGCTGAGGCGGCCGGGGGGTGAAAGCGAGTCCCGGCGCGGTGCCGGGCGGGCGGGCGGGCTCACCGCGGCGGGCGGCCGGAGGTGGTAGGTGCCGCAGGCCAGGATGCTGTGCCAGCCCTCCACCGGGCACCACTCCACCGCGTCCGCGCTGAACTCCGTGTCCACCACCTGCAGCGTCCGCGTCCGGCACGGCGCCGCCATCTCAGGGCGGGCTCATGCTGCGCGGGGCGGCGGGACGGCTCCGGGGACACCGCGCCGCCGCGCAGCGGAACCTCCGCCCGTCTGCTTCCCGGTCAGGGGCGGCGCGGGGCGGGCCCGGCTCGGCCCGCCGGCGGCTCCGCGGGCGGTGCTGTCCCCGCCCGCGCCGCCGAGCCCGGCCCCGCCGAGCCCGCCCCGCTCTCGGGGCTGCGCCGAAGCCGCGCCGCTGCCCAGCCTGGCAGAGGAGCCCTGTGGCCCAAGCCGGGCTTGTTGGCACGAGCAGCTTAACCGCCCTGGGATGAGGCTTTTTCCCATGAACTCGTCCAAGCTCTTTCCAAAGGCAGTCTTCTGGCACCCACCGCATCCTGCGGAAAGGGGTCTGCAGCTCAAACGCATGGTAGGTGAAGGACTGCTGCTCAGTTTTAACCAGCAGCTGCTAGTTAGAAGATCAGCGTTAGTATTCCTTGGCATCCTCCCTCTGCCACTCTTAAAGACCTTCCTCATATGCCTGTCACTCATCTCTCTTCCAGAGTAGAGACGCAGTCAACGTAGCTGTGCCTTCGCAGAAGCTGTTCCAGACCACGGAGGGATCCTGTTCCCTGCCCTGAGCCCTTCCCCTTTCCTTGCAGTCCTCCCCGAGACGGAGGGCGAGAACTGCACGCCCAGGACGCGGCACGCAGCCAATTTATGCCGTGGTGCCGGTCTCTGCTCTCCCGTTCTTTCCTTGAGCCTGGTTTGCTGCTGCCATTGCTGCTGTTCCCCAAGCAGAAATTTCTGCAGGACTGTGTTTCACAATGCAAAGGTCTCATTGCTAAGTGAAAAGAGTCAGCTAAGGACTCGTCTTTTGATATTTTCACATAAGCAACACTGTATTTATTGACACTGAATATCGTCTACCAATCTGACTCATAAGGTCCTTCTGCAATTCTTCACTCAACCTTTATTATATTATTATTACACTGAATAACCACATCAGTGGATGTTGTCACCTTCCTGATTCATTACTTTTTCCCAATTATTTTTTAATATATTGGGCATCTAGCTGTCGACTTCCCTCCACCAAAAAAAAAACCCTCCCTTTAACTCTTCCTTTCCTGTCTTTTAAACAGTTGTTTGTCCATGTGACATTCCCCCTTTTCCCACATCAGCTTTTTTTCTTTAAGTGCTTTGAGCAAAGTCATGATCAAGCACATTTTGGAAGTGCAAATATTGTGTTGACTCCTCCCCAATATTAGACATCGATGCTGCATCATAGCATCTATGAATCTAAGTGCAAGTGCTATGTTCACCCAGCTGCACGTTCCTGACATGAGCTGGATTTGCCACTTTGCAGCTGTGACAGAAATCTTTCTCCAGACTCTCCCAAAGGGTCTGGAAGCCCATAGGATCCTCCTGGAGCTGGCTTACACCAGGCAGATGTTCACCCACTCCTGGTGACTCAAGATCAACCAGTGTGACCCAGCAGCAGGAACTTTTTCAGGCCCAGCATCCCCATCAGCTGCACAAGATGCCACGTGCATTCACAAAGTCATGGCAGCACGGCTGGTGGCAAGGCCAAGCCAGCAGGGCTGCACTGGCCTGAACAGCCAAATTCTGTCTCCCAAAAGCAGACGAACCCTCAGATCCTCAAGCAGCTTGACGGGCATCACAGCTTAGAGATACATGGCTGTACAACAGGCTGTGGAGGTGCAGAATACTCTGATGCCAATCCACTGCACTCATTCTCTCTCCATACTCTTCATAGCCCAGCAAGTCTTTTCCCCCAGAAATCTTTTGGAGCTCCTCTTCCAAACAGATGTTCCTGTCTAGGAAACCTAACTCATTAAGCCTTGTTTCGGTCCACGGGTGAATCAGGGGTGTGTACAAAGAAAGAATACTCCATGCTTCAGAGAACCAAGGAATACAAGATACAGATGCATGGGTTTTTCCCCTGCAGGAAACATCTTAGATGGAGAGTATCCCCATCAGGACAAGTCCTTGAAAAGTCAGCTCATTTACCAGTAATGCATAGGCCTGCTCCAAGATAAATGACCACGTCCTCTAACCCTGTGCTTTTAAATACTTGCCCATATGAGGATATCCATGTCAGCCTGGTTTCTTTAAGAGAGGAAAAGAGGTCCTTTACAAGAGCTTCATCCTCTGAAAAGCCATATAGGCTATATGAAGCAGAGCTGCCATGTTCAAGTGGAACTGGTTCCTTTCTGACACACCTTACAAAAAGGGAAGATCTCTGTAAGTTACAAAGATCTTCTGCCAGAACCGTTGATCACACAACTCCCCACACCAATCAGGAAAAACTGTTCTGCAGGCAGTGACATGCTTACTGCAGCCCCCTTGGGACCCAAGAGTCAAAATCCCTGTAGCCACTTCCCTCCTCTGGCACAAGGACAGTCTGGAATCAGAGGTTACACACTGAAGTCAGAACCTGTGTTATTTCACCAAGCCCTTTCAGGATGTCCAGGCAACTTGTTACTTTTCATTCGGTTGATGGTCTAACAGATACCTAATCTAGTGGGCATCTTCCCTCCCCACCTGCTTCACCCCTTCCTCCCGTCCCCTTTCCTCCCCATTCACTGGTATCAGGATTGCCCTGAGCACCCACCTATTTTTGCAGACTCTTTAGCTCGAGTCTCACCCTTCCGTCATCTGCTGCTCAAGAGGAATCTACCCATTGCCCCATCAGGGCTTCCTCTGCAGTCTACCTTTGTCCTTGTTTCTCCTTGCAGCAATATTACAAACATTAGGACTAACCATGGCCATTTTCCCTGCTCAGTGCTGCAGAAGTGTTTAAATGCTCTAAGACTGCACTTCAGTTTGCTAAACATGATTACTGGTAATGCAACAGAAAATTGGCATGACAAATAGCAGCCTTTTGAAAAGGCAAGGAAAAAACAGTCCATACTTCTGCCCTTTTCAATGGATTACCTCGAATAAAAAAAAAATATATTCCTTATGTCCCATTTTATATTCACCAAAAACTGTACAGTTCATTTAAAGCAAATAATTGAATGTTTCCTTAAAAAAAGTATTACCCATTACAGGAAAATTTCATTAGGTCCTGCTTGATTTCTTCATACTTAAGGGCATTTTAGGCTGCCTGAACAGAAAAGTTAACAGTATAACCATGAACTAAGAGTTGCGGGTTGACAGTGTGCCTACCAAGTGAACTTCCAGCAGGAAGCTTCAGAAGTTCTTTGTTATTTCCCAAGATGTTTAAAGCCAAAGTATGAAAACCTACCTAAATACTAATAATTAAGAACTTCCTGTGCAGATATTATAAACATAATACAATATTGGAAGTCCACAGCAGTTCAATTTTTCTAACAAACTGAATACAAGCAAGACCAACATTGCAACATGAAGTGGCAAAGTGAATCCTGATTGAAAATTTAAATTCTTAATGGCTTTTACAAAAAAATTTTAAATACCTATTTCACTAAGCACTCCGAGAAAGGCTCTGCATTAAGCATTCAGCAGCTCACATTCTTCTACTGTGAAGTAAGACTAATACCTGGCACTAAATTATCCATTTAGTTCTTCAGGAAACTCAGTTGATATTCCTTATGTTTCTAAGGCAAAAATGAAAAAGAAAAAACTTTCAGATTATACATGACAAAACGTCTGAAAAGAAAAACAGGCATGTACTCTGCAAGTCAAATCCTCCTCCCTTATTATTTTTACTCATTACTACATAAAAAAAATCAAAAAGTGATTCTTTGATTGATGGCATCTCTTTAAAAAATGAATAAATAACTCAAATTACCAAATATTAGATCATTTAAACATATCTGCACATGACTATAATATTTGCTATGCTTACAGGGAAGCCACAAGGGCAACCACATCCACACACAGCTGACTACCTGAGCTTCCCTACAACTACTTTATATACAAACGTTTCATAACAAGAAAGCTAATTCAGCTTTCTAAAAATACTGGTTGCTTAAATCAGAATCTCCAGCAGCCCTTTGCTGAAGGCAGCGACACGCTATAGCTTGCCTGTATGCACAGATGCACAGATCCCAGATGGTCCCCTACACTCCGCTCCAGTTCCCGGTGCACTGGTTCCTACTGAGTAGGTATTTCCAACGTCCAAGTGTGAGTGTGCTCTGAAAGCAGCTGGAAGGGAACGGGAGAAAGCTAGAGAGTAGACAATGATTCATTCCAACCTTTACTTTGTGTGCCTTTTTTTTTTTTTTTTTAAATGTAACTTCCATGCAGAGTTCTCCAGAGTAACTGCTGATGTCGGAGCCTGCCTTCTGGCCTTGGCACAGCCACAGACACTTCTAGCCACATGGGAGGAAAAGCTTTTGCTACATGACTTTTTTTTTTTCTTTTTTTTTTTTTTTAAACTCTTAGGCCAACAACGTGTTCTCATCTGAACATTACAGTTAATGAGTCCTATCAAGAATTTCTAACAAAAACTGTACATGAGTTTACAAACGTATTAACATATAAATAATGAGAAGCTTCCTGCCTGGAGCCTCCACAGTAGTCTTTTTGCTTGAGAATATAATACTGGAAGGGTAGACCCAATCCCTTTCCACAGCACCAGTCAGAGCTGGCTTAGCCCAGTCAGCCGTTCTGCTCAAGCATCACAGGGTTTTTCTTCTTCAGTGCCTCTGGCTTCAATAAGCAGTCTGTCATTACTGTGCAAAAGCAAGAGTCCAATGCCTTTGAGAAGGAATCCTGCTGCTAAGAGGCCTGTGCCACCCGGTCATCGTTCTGGTCCGAGCTCTTGCTGGAAGGTCCGTTTCTTCTCCCGACAGTGTTTCTTGTGAGCAGGCCAGTCTTTTTGCTGGCATTGTGACCCACAGTACCTTGCTACCTGGCATCGGCCACAAATGTTGAATTCACGTAACTAGGAAGAACACAAGACAGCGTTAGGGAGCCTGCTCGGTGCCAAGGAGCACCCCTACATCATTTCCCAAGTAGGCTTATGATCAAGTCTTTTGCACCTATCACAAATATGAACATCCCACCATGAGTGTCAGAGTATTTTGAAGCAATTGCATTTGTTGATTTTGCAGTTGCTCTTGCAGAATCATATTACGGGCTTAATAGACAAAATATTTGAGCACTTCACATTTATTCTCACACTGCTACTGTTTTGCCAACTTAAGTTCTGTTTACAACTACAAACATCTTAAATTCAGAAATGATTAGGAGGGCTGCACAAGCTCAGCCAGTGCCAAACTTATGGTTATCCAGGAAGCTTTCGTATCCAGACCCAAATAAAAGGTAAAGCTCACTCTTTTTCAAATGGAGGGCATTTAAGACCATTTTTGCAAACGTTCCCTTCCCCAAAGAAAAAAGTGGAACACAATGATTTTACCCTACTCAGCATTTGTTATCACAAGAAAAGCCCTTCCTATTCATAGATAAAGACATCTGTCTGACAAAGAGGCACAAGCCCTTGGACATCTCATCCTCTGCCATTCTCTGACTATGTACGCTGCTTCATTTCATCTACCTACAGCAAAGAACTAGAACCAGCTTTCCTCCCAGTTCTCCCCTGAATAAAGGCCACTCAAATCCACCCTCTTCTCACGAAAGGTCAAGCATGTTATTTTTTTATTCCACTACTGCCCAAAACCTCTTACAATGCTTCCTCCTCGTCTTATACAGCTGCTTGCTCACTCCAGCTCTGGGTTCCTAGAGGAATGCTTCCACCTGTCTTTTCATACACTCAGCAGAAATTACACTCCTCCCAGTAAACCACTAGGTCACTTATTGTCCCAAGTCAAAACTATATTCTCTCAAACTGAAAATTATCGTAGGGTCTGAAGATTCATGCGAAAGAAAACCTGAGTTAAAAAGAATTATTGCTTTTAGCAACTGAATGGCACATGTAAAGCTTTACATTTTAAGGGACAAATCCCTGGACGCACGTGGTAGTCCGAGTCATTACGTGCTTACTTTCACCTCTGCTGAACACACCTGTTTTTCAATCATTGTGCATGGGGGGTAGTGACATTCATAATATGTGCATGAGTTCTCTTCCTCCTCCACAACATCCCCGTTAGCGTTGTAATATCGTGTTACATTCAGTACAGGAAACTGCTCTTCTATAGGATCTGTAGGAAGCTGTTGGATTGCCAGCCAATACAGACTTTGTTCCCTGTAAAAAACAAGTAGAAGTTCATAATAAGCATACGGGGAAACCGATTCTGAATTCATTAACAAAGTAGGTAGGGTTAACATTGTATTTAGCCTGTTAAGCCTCACACTACATAGACTTCTCAAATCTTTTTAGCGTTATTTTAGCCTAAATGCAAAAAAGTTAGAAAGTATCTATCAAGAAACATCTACATCCAGCAAAATTATTTCTGTGTAAATGGCTTGAAGTCTGTTTCTTGTTCTTGAACTCCCAGAAACATGCTAGGATAGCATCATTGCCATTCATTACATCTCCTCAAAATCAGTTTAATAAGCTCTGAACATACCTATCTTACGGATGCTGCAGAAAAGTGTCTAGTGTGATGTTAAGTCTGTAAGTCTCCCACCAAAAATGAACACACCTGCATTACATCATAAATTAAACAAATCCATCCTGACATTAAGAGTTTAATGTAACATTAGTGCAACATGGCATGTAGGAAGTTCCCACAACCTACTAAGTGAAAGGTGATAGAGGCTGATCCCAGGACCTCATTTTGTTTTCAACCCAAATATACGATTACAAGTGTAAGCATTTTGCAGCTGCTGGCTTCTACAGGTTGTGTTAGAATTTCAGTGCCTGAGGACAAGAGCCACAAGCCAGTAAAATCTGCAGACTGAATTTGGCGTGCCCAGATGCCATCACTCAAGCAGAAAGGCTTACTGTTATACCGCGGTGATAACGTCTGGCACAGCAGGATCTCTGCATAATACCACGGGCTTAGATGGTCCCTTCACAGCTAGCATGAACAGTGAGCATTAACTCTGTTCCCCAGGTGAGGAAGCTAAGACGTATAGCGATGTGTAAGTAGCCCAAGGTCAAATAAAAAAGGCTCTGCCAAGATGAAAATCACTAAAGGAAGGAGACACAACAATTTAAGATATTTTCAAGTTTTTTGATGGCAACCCCCTGCCAAATACTGACGTACCTTTGTTTACTAGAGATTTCTTCAGCTTTGGGTTTCCAACCCCAAGGAACTAGGCGCAGATTGTCTAAGCGGTTGTCCACTGTCACTGAATTAAGATGTACCACCTGAAATCCAGGAGCAATCCCTCCCCGGTGTCTTTCCCTGGAGGAGACAAAAACAACTTGAAGGTCAGTGATGAACAAGACGCCATAGCTAAAAAGCAAAGGATCATACTAATTCCAGAAGATACGCTGCATTCTAGCCTGCTGTCTGGCATCACTGAAACAGTCGCAGTAAAACTTGGGTTGCCAACAGACTACAGTGGCTACTTCAGATATATCAACTCCCAGAAGAAGAGACTTGTTCCAGGAGGTTATTTCCATTATAAATGAGTTGAATCAAAAGACAATCATGGTATATTTTAATTGTAAGCATATTGCAAAGAAAGTTCCAGAGACTACTACTCCAGTTACTGCAAGAGCATCTATGTAATTATTGTGTTCAACAAAGCAGACTTGAAAGGTGCCAATACTGGTTTATTATTTTAATAGGAAATTCTATTAGACACATTTATGCAAGTTTGGCACTGATGTGAAGTCACAGAATTTGTTATTTATGAAGAAATGTCTCTTAACAAGCAACAGGACAGAGGTTTCACCAAGTATACAAATGGTTTTTAGACTCTAATTGTGCATAACACATAGAAAGCCTGCAATGACTCCACAATTGACCAAGAGACATCTACTGAAACTTGCTCAAAACCAAAGCAGGACTATTAGCAAGGAGGATGGCTGCACATTAAGTCCTACTGCGATTCTTCCCTATTGCCTTCTAACAGTTTTCATTTCCCATTCCACCTTCTTCTCATCTCTCCTTTCTCTATTTTACGAAGTATCAAGTTCACTGTCAAGCCCCCTTGCCTGGATGAGTTTCCGTATCACTTCTTGCAGGAATCCCCATCCCACCTGAAGTCTAAGGCTTGGACAGAAATTGTGTATGTCTGCTATGCCATGATTAATTTCACAGCACAGAGAACATACTGGCAACAATCAAGAAGGACAACGTAAAATTGACCGCTCTGTACGAGGGTTACCCAGCATTTCCTTCTAGGAGACTGTTCCAACAGCTACTTACAACTTTACCCGAGTCTAGTTTGGATGCTGCTTCCAACTTAGTGTTTACTGAACATTTCAGTTCAAATGGCTCATTCAATTTTGAAGAGATACGATTTGCTCAAGTTAAAAAATTCCCACTTTTTTTTTTCCCTTTACAAAGCCCTAGCATTATCCAGCAGAACAGGGAAATTCATTTCAATGTGACTGACAATGAAAAATGTAGTCTTTTGTTTTCTTTGTCAAAATCCATCCAGATATGGTTAAATCACACACCTTGGGGGAAAGAAAAACACTTGCAATTCGCATATGCCCCCAAACTTCCTAGAATTTAATTTAAGGAATTAAAGTAAAATTTGGAGAGGCTACATGCAGCACCCGCACACGGCTCGTGCTCCAACTCATAGGCAAAGCAATTCTTCCTGTAACGGCAGCTCTGCACGAGAACAGAGCATGGAGCCTCCTGCTAGGGAGTCTTTTGGGCCTCCGCAGAACAGGGAGAAGCTCTCCCCTTTGAAGGTGAAAAGAATAAAATCCTTCTTGGGGAGAAAGGGGGAACCAACCACACAAAAGCAAACAAACTATGGAAAGGAGTCTGCTGAAACGCCCTAAAGGAGGAAAAGCTACTTTTGAGTTGTTGAAGGCTACCGGAGGGTCTGGCACGGAAATCAGGAATCCTGAGGGCTACAAGTGGGAACCCAGAAGGTACATGGACCCAAACAGACGGAGGTGAGCATCAGTTGGATACGGAGTCAGGGAAGGAGTTAAGGTTCTTAGACTGAGACTAGGACAAAGTGCCAAAAGAGAGATGGGATAGATATGAACAAGGAATCTGGGAGGAGGAGACAGAAGTTCAGAGCAAGAGCAAACTGTGCAGGGGGGGAAAAGGGAGGAGGGGAGTCTAAGACCAAGCTAAGAAATATTTTTGAAATGGATTAGATAACGAGACTTTAAGAAAGGCTGGACTTGGGGAAAGAGAGAGGATTACGAGAGACTGTTCGTGACACCAGGAAGCCACAGCAGAGTGGCACATGCCTACCACTGCTCCTACAAAGTCTAGGTCTGCACCCACAACCCTCCATAAGCAAGTATTGGTAAAATTCACTAGCACAGCAAGCCCACTTTCCTCGATTTGTATAAACCCACATTTGTCTACATTGCTGTCAGTTTTTCTATTACCTCAACTGACAAAGGTCTTCAAGTAAATGTGGAAATGGGTATTGCTGATGACCGGTAAAAGTGTTAACACAAGACCCCTTGACTGAGATGCCAGAATTAGCACTAGCAAATTCAGGATGGTCCCTTTTCTCCATACGTAATCAAGCAACCTTTGAATGCACAAGCATGTACTACTTCTCTCCCTAGACCTGTGCTTCAAAAGTGTGCAGCATGGATCATCTCCAGAAGTTAATCAGAAATGTGCAGTGAAGGACAGGCTCATGGAAGAACCTGCCTTCTCCTTGCAGAAGGAGACAGAGAAGAAACAGCCTCAGTAACACAGCCAACTCTTCTGCAGAGCTGTAGCTTCTACCTCCGCCACCACACCTGAGTTCCTACAACATGCCAGGCAAAACACTTAAACCAAAAGTTTTCAGAGAGTTAACTGGATACTGTTCTTTTTGTATTTCAGCAGCTAACTTGAGAAGTGAGGCCCGTAATAAAAGTGCCAAGTACAGACAACAGCAAATCGAGTCAACAGGAGCCGTAACTGAGTAGGTTATAGGCAGTATGATGGTAAGTGCTCTAAAAAAAAAAAGAAATCAGGTTTTAGATGTCTTTTTGAACACACAGTTAGTGATACTTATGACTAATCTCCTGATGCTGCTGTTCCCCAGGGAATATCACTACACCCAGCCAAAATACAGCAAGCTGGGATTTCTATACAGGGAACAGGGCGAGAAGATGACAGACTTATTCTGCAGGTCCCTAGCAAGAGACATTCAAATCCTGCTTTGCAGGAGCTAACAGTCCACCCTGGAAACACAGCAAGCACAAGAGAAGCTGCATGAAGTTCTTCCTGAAAGAATATTTGCAGCAAACGTGGGTATTTTTCAGATCTTGGTTCCCATTTAGTAGTGCAGTTCACTCTCCGCAGAGGTCAGCAGGAGGGCTTTGGGTGAAAAGTGGGAGAAGGTCCCTGTCATTGCTGCAGCTTCAGTAGCTACCAACTTCCTCTTTTGAGGGCCATACTATGTGAACAATGATACCTGCTTAACGAAATTAAAAAAAAAAAAAACAAACTTACAAAATTTAAAATCTGCTTTGCTTGCAATAGCGTCCAACACATGTCTACTCACTTTGTCTTAAACAGAAGCACACAATCAGGTTAGTTTTTTCAGAGTGAGCTGATTTTTGGGGGTATGTTTGGGAGAGAACAGTTAAATTACACTCCTATACCTGCAGTAATTCAAGTTCTTTGCTTTTCATTTACCCAAGAAGTAAGGCTGGCACTGAAGTAATGACTGCTACTGCCCATCTCTCCCGTCTTTCAAAGACTCCTAAACCTTCAGCATTACTCCTTCTCGCAAAGGAAAGGACCTGCCACTAAAATACATTTCTGTTTTGTTTTCAACACAGTCCCCAGTGCAGGTAAGTAAAACTGAACAATGCGCCTGTTCTGTTCAGGAGGAACACATACATAGAACCTGTAGCCAAAAGGCTTTCTAAAGACATTAGGAGACTCAGTCACAAAGGTATACCAGCCTGCATTGTGTTAGTTTGTAATTAAAGATCACAGCAAAACGTACACCCTCAAAGGGATCAAACTGAATTTACAGAAACAGCTGAAATATCTCCTATTTTCTAGTCAAAGAATTTGGTTTTGCAACTTCAGAACCGTAGCTCCACTTGCCTGACAGTTTACGCCCCACCTTTGTGACTTTCAAAAATCCCTATTACACACGCAATCTCAGATTTTTTAACACCAGTGTGTTAAACATGCTAGAGTGACACAATTTAAATTACTTAACTGAATATGTTAGAATTATCTCCTAATTTAAGTAAAACAAACCAGAAGACGCAATGACTGGGCTGTGTAATAAGCAAACAGCTGGACTGTCATCATCTATACAGCCTTCAACAGTCAGCTGGAATAACTTTAAGGTGCTGTTTAGTGCTACTTAGAGACGACAATTATTACTGTATGAGGTTCACAGTTAGCAGTAGCTGACAGTGATTTACCCCACATACTGTAGCCAACTTCGTAATAATTTTCAAAGTTATATGTGCAACAAGATTAAACATTAACAGATGCAGGTTAAAATCCATAGTTAATTAGCAGATTGAAAATAATAATAACGGTCTCTGATATTCTTCCTTTCTTCCTCCTCTTGTACAGAGACTAGTCTGGGGAATAAAAAGTAACCTGGAACAACAAAGAAAGCACAGCTGTATCTTGGGCACTGTGACTACTAAGTATAGTTTATGGAACTGAGTAGAAAACATGCTTAATTTCTCAAAAAAGGCTTTTAAAAGAAATAACAGTTTTCTTTAGCATATCCTATCTTTTCTACAAACCCATGAGCATAACTGGAAAGAGCAATGTATTAGCTCACCAGATGAACTAATCCCTCACAATTGAGTAAGTTGGCCCCTGAATAATCTCAACTGGCAGCTACAAAGGATATCAAGCAATGACTTTTAGAATATGGAAAATAAGACGTAGCAGCTGATATGAAGCACCATCAGCACCACTTGAGGCAGCTTTCCAGAAGGCCAAACAAAAAAACCTGAAGTTTTAAGTTATCAGAGGTTCTCTCTCTCGCCAGTGCTCTGCCAATTCTCACTGGTGCCAGTAAGACATACCTGATTAAAACACCACCACTCAAAAGGTTAGTCTTCACCTATTAAATGGAGCCAGGCCCCTGCTCCCCCACCCCTGAACTGAAGTTTTAGTAGCATTTCTCAGATTTAAACAGTCTCTACTGGAATAATACTCACCTATCACTGTTTTCCCTGGGAATAACGTTTTTACAGATACTCAGCTGTTTGAAGGCTCAGTGCAAAACCAAACCATAATAAGATCTATCAGCACTCCCTGTGCGGGGTTTCCAACTGAGTGTAGCTGCAAGCCTCCTAAGAAGACTTAAAATACTACAGGCAGAGAAATAAACAACATACAAGCTGGTGGCAGCAAACTCCACCTTAGCGAGCCCTTGAAGTATTTAGTTCTCCTTACGATACCTACCAAAGCAGCTCATGCAGGAGACGGCCAGATCCCCTTCCACGATTTTTGTCAAACGCGTAAGCAAATATTTTAGCACCATTTCCATCAGCATCTACCTCCATCCGAGCCTAGAGAAAAGGGAAAGGCTTTGAGAACATCCAACACCGAGTAGCAGAGCACATGCTCCACTGGGATACGGGAAGGACCCAATATTTAACACTTGTCTCCTAGAGGTCACTTGACCTTAATGGAATTTGAGTTCTTTCAAACCTCCAAGGAGAACCAACCCGCTCTGCTATTGTAGTTTATGAAGATGGGAAAGGGAAGAAAGGAGGCTGCACACAGCAGGAGTCCCACTTGGACAAAGAACAGCAACAATCCAGTTGTGAGCCTGTAGGGCCAGGATCCATTCTCCGCTCTGGCGCAGATTTTCTGTACAGCCATCAGCAAGCCACCAAGGCTTTGTTTTCAGTGTTGCTTTACACCAATCTAATTAGGGGTTGCTAGTGAAAGGAGTGGTCCTGCCCTCTTTTCTCCACTCCATAACTTTGTGTTGGCGCTAATGCTCACGAACTGTAGTAAGGATGAGACAAATTTAGGATACTCGCAGTGTATTACCACTCTCAGTGATGGTACACGTTTACAGTGAGCTACCACAGAAGAGGAATGGGCAAACACGGTGTTTTCTGGTAGCAGCATTGCCACAGCACTTCAAACTCCTAAGAGCAGCTCTGAAGCTGCACTACAGGCACTAAGCAAAAGATTGTCCCTCCTCCAAAAAAGCCTTAGTTGTAGAAGATTTTGTAATCAAGAATTCTTTCCCTTTCAAAGCCTTGGTAGAATCCACTTATCCTCTTTCAGTAGATGTTAAAACATTTTTTCTGGTCCCATAGTAAGTTACAATAAAAGAAGTTTTTTCTCATCCCAGACTATGTACAGAGTGAAAATTTTTAAAGTTTGCCAAACCAAATAAGGGAAGACAAATTATCGGTTCTCAAAAAGTATACAAATAGAAAGCTGAAAACAAAAAACTACATAATAAATTAATTTGTTTTAAACTAATGCTCGTTTAAAAGGAAAAAACAGAGCTTTTCCTGCTTGAAAGCATTCACGTTGGTATTTCAATGACTTCAAACTTTTTTTTTCCCCAAAGCAGGAAAGTTGTGGGGCTGAGAACTCCCATCAGCAGTTTTATTTAAGCATGTCACACAGAAAGAAAAAAAAAAAAAAAAAACTTCAGCAACAGATTGCAATTACCTCCACCCCCAGGAACACTGCAAACCGGTCCCACAGCACAGTCCTCGCAGGCACCGTTGGCCCGAGAGGCGACGGCAGAGGGGCCCCGGCGCCCGCAGAAGGCGGCGGGAGGAAGGGGGGGCTGACGGCCGGTTCAAGGGGTGCAGCGAACTCGCGGTACCGCGAATAAAGAAATACGCAAAATACAGCAGCTAACGCGGAGCAGCGGCAGAGCGCGGGCAGCGCAGGCGGGACGGGGCCGGCGAGAAGCGGCACCGGGGGGACGGGGGGAGCTGTGCGGGGGTGGGGGGGGCACCGGCGGGGGAGAAGCGAGGGGAGCGACGGCTCACCTCGAAGGAGTAGCTCTCCACCAGCGGGATGTCCTGCTCGTCGATCAGCGTGTACTTGGTCTGAAACACACCGCGGCCGCCCGCCGTCAGCGCGGCCGCCCGGCCCGGCCCTCCCCTGCCGGCGGCACCGCCGGCACCGGCCGGACTGCCCCGGCCTCCCGCCCCCCGCGCCGGCCACGGCGGCAGCGCGGCCCGTCAGCACCGCTCCCGGCCGGACCCCGAGCCCCGGCCCCGCCGCCCCCCGCTCCGCCCGGCGCGGCCGAGCCCGGCCCGCAGCGCCCGGCCGCGCCCCCCCCGGCGCCCTCAGGCCGCGGCCGCGGCGCGCTCACCTTGCCGGCCACCCGGCCGAGCCGCACGATCCCCAGCTTGAAGTCGGTCATGGCGGGGCCGGGCCGGGCCGGGGTCGCCGCCGCCCGCGCTCACCCCTCAGAGCCCGCCGGCGGGAGCCGCCGCCGCCGCTGCCACGCGCCGCCGCCTCGCGCACACCCGGGGGGGCGGGGCGCCGCACCACCTCCCACCCGTCGCCGTCCGGCCAATGGCGGACCGCGCCGGCGGCGCGTCGCTCCTACTACGCCGCCGGGTCGTCCAATCGACTAGCGGCGCGGCGCGAGGTCACGTGGGGGAAGGGGGGGGGACACGACGGCGCGCGGGCGCGGGCTCCGGGCGGGAGGGGGCGGGGGGCGTGGGGAGGTGCGGGCGGTGACGTCACGTTCGCGGGAAGCTTTGTGCCGCCAACACTGGAGAGCGCGAGCGGGGGGGGCAGGGCTTAAGGGGGCCGCTCGCGCCCGCCGCCCGCTTCCCGCCTCCCCCACGGCCTCTGAGGGGACGGGCAGCCCGGGGCTGCGGTCCCCCACGGCCGGGGCCCAGCCGCAGGCCGCCCGGCCCTGCCTTTCCCCTCAGCGGCCGGCTCCCGCAGGAAGTTGAGGCCCCTCCGCAGCGCCCGGCCTGCCGCCACCTCCTCCTCCGCCGGCGGGGGATCGCTGCCCGGTGGCACATGGGGCGGTGCTGCTCGCCGTGGCGATCCGCAGCCGCTCGGGGAAAGAAGGGGGCTGGGGAAGGAGCCCTGCTCCACCCGTCGTTGCGGCGAGGGGGCTCCAAGGAGGTTTTGCTCTTGGTTCGTCCGCGGTCCTCGCGTGAGCGGGATGAGCGTGCTGTTATTTATATCCGTGATCCAATTGTGACCAACATCTAAACCACAATAAAAATCGCCAGCACCGAAAAGTTAATCCTTATTTCACAAAACTCAGGGCAAGGGGTTTGCAGAGCTTTCCCTCCCGAAAGCTGCAGCCGGAGCCGAGCGCCTGGGAGCCGCCGTGTTTTCCTGATGTCGGCTTCTTCAGCCAACGCTTGAAAGATCTCACGGAGGGAATTCAAAGTGCAAATAAACGGATAAAGCAGCCGAGGAGGGCTGATAAAGCAGCTTCTTACGTACAAATTTACAAATCTCTAAGGCAGAATAGGACGACTGTGTCCTGAACAACATGAATAACAAGGAAAGTGGGTTTAAACTGGTGCTAGGAGCATCTAAACGAGACAAATGTTAAATCTAAAAGTGAATCTTGGAAAACTTTTCTGAATCTTTCATCCCTGAGATGGAGCAGCCCCACAGAAGAGAGGTACACCTTAAGGCTGTAATGGTAGACCGGGGGAATTAAACACATGGAGCTATTTGGAGCAGCCCGTCATTTGCTCGTTGAGCCACAAGATCTAGGGAGTACCTAATTCTGCAAGCGCTGCATCCACAGTTTGAGCACAAACTTGATCTCTTTAGACACGACAGCGAACCAGACAGGTGAAACTTCGCAACAGGATAGGCAAAAATAATTGTGTTTAATGAAAAAGCCAATCAAGTCATTGAATTCGAAACAAAATACCTACGTGGTAAAAAGAATGTTTTGCTTTTTAAAGAATTTGTAAGGGAAAAAAATAAATAAAATCTGTAACAAATTGTTAATTGGAAAGAAAAGGAACGTGTAGCGAATTAATGAATGTGCGCATTGGTTTATCATGGGGATCACTTCATGCGTTATGATTGTGGGTTGTGATGATTGTGGCCATACCTTTGAAAGAGAAAAAACCAAGAGCCCATGGTAGCGCTGTTGCCAAAAGCTAGGTGTTTGCTGTTCAGCACACAGGGCCTTCACGTGGGGTGGAAGGAGCTCTGGTTCTCCATGGCACCGCTCTTCCACGTGGTTTGGAGACACACTGAGCAGGAATCGGGGGTTTCTCATTCAGCGGGTGGGGAGAAGAAACGGTCTGGGCCAGGGGGAAAATCAGAGCGGTGCTGGTGATGCCGACGTGCTTTGAGGTTTGCCTCGGGGTGGTTAATGAGACCCCAGGGCCGCAGTGCCCAAACTCGCCGTGCCCTGGCTGGGGAAGGCAACCAGCCCCAGCTGCGGTGGGAGACCTGGAGGACTGTGGACCTCACAAAACGCCGCTGTGAGGTCGCCCCACGATGAAGGGCTCCCCATGGGACCAGTTTACCGTCAGCCCTTCCAGCACTGAGGGTTATTTCGGGCTGTGCATGGGCATGCAAGGGCATCACAGCAATTTGGGTTCACGATTTCAGCACGGAAAAATACTCTGCATCTTCCTTCCCCCAAAAATCCCCGCAGGATTTGTGGCATTAGCTCCCTTTTGGAAGTTTGCTGTCAGTGCTACTTGCATGTAGCCCCTGCGGGGACACCAGCCTGCCCGACTCCTAGGGAGGGCGATAAGCACTGTGTGCTGCCCTGCTCGGACGTCCACAGTGGAGGTGAGCCACAGGTGTGTGCTGCCTGAGCCCCATTTCCAGCCAGGGTTTCTGCCTGCAGCTCCTCCAGAAAGCAGGCTCCTCCCTTCCTTTATGCCAGAAAAAGCTCTCTTTCCTATTTGGTCCTTTTTTCCCTTCCTTTTGATACCTTCTGTACTTCCCATGTTGCCCCCTCAGAGCGGTTCCCTGCCCTCGGGGACGTTGCAGAAGGGCACAGCCTCCCCGAGGCCACAGGAGATGTGGCAGGAGGTGATGGATGGAGACCACCTCCCCTCCCTTGCGAAGAGCAGGGTATCTCCCCAGCACTCTGGTCTTCTGCTAGCCATGGAGGGGGCCACGGAGTCAAATTCCCCACATCCATCGTGGGGATGGATGTACTTGCCAGCTGGCTGAGCACCATGGCATAGGGCTGGGCGGCAGCGAGAGCCAGCGTTCGGCCCCAGTGGCACAGCCACGCTCCGCCTGCCCGCCGCCACATCGGCTGATCCACCCTGGGTCAGAAACAGCAGAGCCAAGAGGAGCCCCTCTAGGGAATGGTTCACACCCCGCCGTGCTGCTCGCGAGCTTGGACGGGACCCGCACCCCCCAGGAGGCAATGGCTCCCACCCGCCGGGCGATGCTGGATCCAGCCCTCCCTTTCCCACTGTGCCCACGGTAAATAGCGCTTCGCTTTACCGCATCCACCATTACGGCATGTGTCGCAGGCGGGTGGGGGAAGCTGGCCCCACGGGCCTTCGGTACCCTACACCAAGCTATAACAAAATTCAAATTTTCTATCCGAACGTTTAATAACGCAGGAAGACACGAATCCCAAAGATTTGGCTTTTCAGGGCCTGTTTTGTCCCAGGGAAGTGAGAAAGCTAATTCTTAAAGCGCACAAATCCCTTATGCCACCAGAGCGAAGGTCTCCTGGGAAGGGCTCAGCGCTTCTCAATGTCCCTTTCCCTCTTTTCTCCTGAAGGTGCAGGTCGCCAGAGTGGGAAGAAATCCTGTCTTTGGAGCACAAACACAGTTATGAAGAGGATGAATTTTAAATGTGAAGTTAATGTAGGTTGTTACTATCTTTATCAAGCCCTTTGCCTCCTTTCTAGGAAGCCTGGTTTGGAAAAGATGAATTATTGGCAGGGTAGTACCCTCCTTCCAAGCACTACGTTGCTTCTGCCCGAGCACGTGCCCTAAGGTAGCATGGGAAAGGTTATGTATCCTGCCCCAAGAGAATTTCCCTTAAGCAAAAGAAATCCTTTTTCCAATTATTTCCAGCACTGCCAAGTGGCGGAAAACCCACAGCGAGTGTGTGTACTGGTACAGAGACAGCCCCGGGCACCCACGAGGCTGACGGCTCCTGAGACTCTCGGGGTTCACACCAAAGCAAGGGGTCAACAAACACTTTAAACCTCTTTAAACTAAAATTGCTGCTGAAAGGGGTGCTGCAGTCCTCTGCCAGGCTGTCCTACCTCAGGCAATGTAAGCATTCGTGCAGCTTTGTCGTGGAATCGCTGCATAACTTCAGCTGGAAGGGACCCAACCATCCGCCCAACAGGCAGCCAGGCCAGCGTCAGGCTGAGCTTTGTGTATCTCCAAGGATGGAGACCCCACCGCATCCCCATTGCAGCCTGTGACTGCTTGTCACAGAAGGTTTTTTCCCCCCTATACCTTGTCAGAATTTGTTGCAACTCATGTCCTTTGAGAGGTGGGGAACGTGCCAGGTCACAGAGCGTGAGGAACCACACCTGACCCTGGTTCAGAGAGCATCCAAGCACTGTTCCTAGCTTGAAACGTGGTCAGCTCCAAGCCAAAGAATTAAAGATGGCAAGTGTCTGGGATTTCAGCCTTGTTTCTGTTTTATTCCCCGGTTGCCTCAGAAAAAGGCCCTACAAACAGCAGGAGAAAAAGCAAACGAAAGAGCAAAGCCACAAACTCTCCTGCTTTCTGCTTCTATCAGCTGAAGAGGCTGCACAAAATCCTGCACTGCCTGCAGAGGCTGGGGCAGGCGGGGAGCCGAGAGAGGCCAGCAAGGGCCTGGACCATAGGCAAAGCTGCCCAAGATATAGCCCATGCTATAAAGGAACGGACAGACCCGTAACAGTTTGTGGGCAAAACCTTGTGGGTTCTGCAGGGAACCACAATTTCTGGGCCAGGCTTTGGTTACTTTTGCTTTAGGAATAAGTGTCCAGCTCCTCCCTCCACCCTGACACTCATGGTTTGGGATGTATTGTAAAATTGGTGTCTGCCATGGCTGTTTCATCTGATAAAAGCTAATTTTTTTTTTTTTGTCATGCTTTTCCCTATTTCACTACAGGCAGTCTTCAACCTCTGTGGCCCCCAAGTCACCGGAGCAATGTACCCGCATTTCATCAGGGAACAAAGGACAAAACTGGATCTTCTCAGAAATCATAAATGCACCGGTCAGCCCGAATTCCTCCACCCGCACATCCCCTCTCCAGCAGTCACTCACCTTCCGCTAAACTGCCAGCCCGGCCTTTCTCCAAAGATCCTGGCAACTCCTTTGGTGCCGTCCTGCATGTCCCTCCTGCCCATGAGCTCAATGCAAAATTACAGAGTTGTTACATCATTAAACGTTTCAGACAGCAGGACCATGGTGGAAAACGGATGTGATTTGCCATTTCTTCTGGCTGGCCTTGACACTGACCTGGCATTTTGGATCTTGCAAGGACAGGCTAGGAGACTTCTGCTTTCCCAGTGTCCACCTTTGTGAAGTTTTACCTGCTCCACTAGCAGGTACTTTAACAGAAGCAGAGCAGATATGAAATTGAAGTCTTGTCAAAGCAGCAGTTTCTTGTTAAATCATGTGCCGATACAGGCGATTTCTGAAGATCCCACTGCTAACACAATGTACTTTTTATGCTTCACAAGCAGTACCAGATACATTCCCAGGGCATGACTCTGCTGTGTGCCGAGAGGCAGCACTGAAGACTCAGCCCAAGCCATGCTCCTGGCTTAAGCCAGAGCAAACACCAAGGCTTAGTTTCACCAAACCAGCTCACAATTGCTCTGCATCCAAGTAGCCTTCAACTACAGCTGCTTAGGAATTGCAGTGCCTTGTATACTAGAAAATATCACATTACTTGTATATACCTTAGAAGTAAACATTACTACAGGTGCACACCTCCTCCCATTCAGTTTGGGATGGAATTTATTTGGAGACTTAAGTTTTCCTCTTTACAGAGGCTCCAGCTCATTCAGCACCTGGTGTGTCTGACACAGCAGCAGAGGATTCCCCACTACAGCCAACTTTACCCTCCTGCTGCACTGGCTTCTTCCTACAGAAGGATTCAGGCAGATCCTGGTAAATAATCCAGATCCCTTTCAATGAATTTTAGCAGCCCAGCCAGCACATATACCATACTCTCCCCTACACACCCCTGGAAGTAATAGCAGAACTATTTTTTTTCCTCCCCCAATTCTTGCAATGCACACTGCTTGAGAGTCCTGCTCGCTATAGTAAAGTTCCAGCGAGGAAGTTTTCCTCCGGGGCTGTAAGTACCCTATAAGAATAGCTTTGAGAGTTACTGGCAAGAAAAAAGTTGATCAAGTACTGTCACCACCTTGCAGAGGAGGAAAACATACCTTGCAGCACATTTTTCTGAGACCAAGGCTCATACAACTCAGCATCTTGGGAAGAATTTGATCCCCTTTCCCTTCGGAAAAATGGATCTAAATTAACATTCATGACTTTTTTTTCCAGGATGCTCTGCTAGGGCTGAAGTAAACTGCAATCACAATGTCATTGTTAATAGGGCTTCTAGTAATACCTCAGAGTCGGCTAAAGCATTCTTATTAGCAGGATAATTTCACTTCACTTCTAATAGAGCTTTCAACAGCCTGAAAGACCACGTCATCCCTTGCGCTGTGCCTCCCCAAGGGAAAATCCAGCCTTCGCTGGAAATAGAACAAGGCTTCCCCAGGATCTTTGGAGAACTTTGGTTCTATCCACACACCCCCCAGTTGTACCACTGTAACAGCTAGACAGAGCTTTCAGGTGTGAGAACCAAGTGCCAAATACTGTGAAGTACGATTTTCACCATCTAGCCCAAAACACACAGGAACCTCTCCCGAGGTTAAATGTGCTATAGGTGAGCTTAGAAGAGGTTCCTTACATCCTCATTGGATGAGATCCCTAAGATGGTGTTTGCAAGGCCCTCCTTAAGAGTTTTGCCAAAAAAAAAAGCTCATTTGGAATAAGCAAAGATAAACCTTTTGCTCTCTCCTCACCTTGCTTTCCAATAGCTGTACTTAACATCCCTACCCCAATCCATACGTTAATGGGCAGGGACACCTCTGACAGATTTGCTATCCCAAGTGAGTGAGTTGCCTTTCCTTCCAGAAGATGCTATTAGCAGGGCAAACTCCTTTTGCCCCTGAGCAGCAGCTCTTCATCACCAGGTTAAGCCGGCGCTCCTGCAGGGTGCAGTTACTACCAGAAACAGCCGCAATATTCACTGCTGAACACAAGTTTTGTGGCTCAGCAGGTTTTAGGATCAGTTTCTTGAAAAGCAGTAGCACTTGATTTACAGAATGCCCATGCAAAGGGAAATACCAACACTTAAACTGCTGCTTTTTCTTTCAGAGAATACACCAGGACCTGGAGCATACGATGTAGAGAGAGGCTATCGCGCTTGCTTACCCCGCTCCCCCAGTATCACCATTCAAGGAATCAGGAGACCGAAGAAACATGAGACCGGGCCCTTTACAACTCTCTGAAACAGAGAGGACCACAGGATTTCACCCATAATCAAGGGACTTGCTCCTCTTCAGTGATGAAAAAAGCACAAAAGAAATTCAGCTCAAGAACTAGAGTGTGTGTGCTTGTCCTGGTCACCAGAAGAAAATCCACAATCTCTGCTTGAAGGCAGGAGAAAAAACTGAGTGAAGAATCTGGTCCATTCTACAATAGAAGCCCCAAAATGCCACCAAGGCCAGAGGTTCCTCCCAATAATGACGGGCTAGAGGCAAGGCCAAGCTACATACTGCCAGGCACATGAAGCGCCTCTCCCCTGGCTCCTGCGGTCCCTGGGAATGCTGACTGGACAGCCACACCTTGGATTTCATTTCAGACAGGGACTAGTCAGAGCCCTTCCATCCCACAAGCACATGCAGCTACACCAGCACAGGGTTATGAGGCAGGCAGCCTGCCAAGTTATTTTCAAGCTTCAGTGTGTGTTTGTGTCCTGGCTGTAGTGGTTCAGGGGAAGCTGGACCTGTTACTACAGCACTCACCCTAACAACAGGCAACACCCGCTGCTCTGAGCTGCACATTTGGCACTGGCAAGAACAGAGCTCACAGAAAGCAAAGGCCACAAGTGAGTGATTGCTCTTTACTGGAGTGCTGGCTTGTGGCAACTCCACTTCTCCGAACTCAGTGTTGCTGCAAGCAAATGATTTCAGGGCAGCAAATAGGAAATGAGCATCTTCTAGCTGAAAAGTTTGTATAAGGACCATCACTTTGGTTGATGCAGAGGGCAGGTGGTCCCCAGCCAAAGCCCACTCTTCATGCAGCGTGGGACAAGGACAAATTAAGCCAGCAACACTGTTAGCAGATAACTGGGTCTTTTATTGAGTTTTTAAGGTGCTACAGAAGACTTAAGGAGCCTTCATATGGCAACTTCTTTTCTGCAGTCTCAGCTCTGTTGAAAGAAGCAAATACAGCTCATTAGTAGAGAGCCTTTTAGTAAATAGCCTAATATAGCAGTTTCAGTCAGAGATGGATACCTACAGCTGGGCACTCAATTGCACCGTTATTGATGTCATCAATGATATCATGTGGGTGCCTGCCATCGATGCTGCAGCCCACAGACTGGGCAGTTCCAAGAATCTCCTTGATCGTCCCTGCAGTGGGAAGATACAGCTTGTCAGTGCTTCAGCACAGGAAAAGCTTTGAAGAACACAGAGAATGCAACTCCTCACAACCCTCAGCCATCTCTCCTTCCCTTTGGAGTTCACAGGCCGTAGCCACGGGGCTCACAAGCAGGACAGCAAGCCCCTTTAGCCACACCTCGCATACTTGTTTCCAGGGAACGCACCAGAAAGCGCATCTGTTGCCATGTACCTTTCGCCATCCTGTACCACCTTTACCAGAAGGCGTGAGGCTGGCTCACACAACCAGCACAAGGCTGTGCCTGTGGTGCTCAGTGCCTGAGCAGCCAAGCTGCATGAAGAGCTCCACCACCACACCACAGCTACGGGGCCCTCCCAGGAATCAGACCAGAACCTGGCTCAGGCACTCAGAGCAATCAGAGGGAGGACTCAGTGCAACCCCAACACTTACCCGAGAGCTCTCGAGCCAGGGATCTGTGCCGCATCTGCCGCGCAATGTTCACTATCTCGTCAAAGCTGACGCTGCCACTGTGCTTAACTGTGAAGGAAAGCAACACCACCAGTAAGTTCATGTAAACACAGGGCACCTCCAGTCCCCCATGCTTCGTTAGAGAAGCACCATTCCCAGCACTCAGGCCACAGGGAAACCAGAGCTTTAACAACTGCAGTGGGGCTGCAATTAGCCCGCCTGTTCCCAGACAAAGTTACACACAAGAAGAGTAACTCTAAGTTGGCGTTTTCTGTCAACTCACCTCTGGACTGTACTAGACAATGCATTACAAGACGGGTACAGTGGCAGGTGGCTGTTCTACCCCATCTTCCAAGAAACTGAACTGCTGGCGTACAAACTGTGTCTGTACTCCGACATCTAAGGAATTCCCACGGCCCAAGATACAGCCCCACGGCACGTGTTTGCCAGCTTACGCTGAATAATCTAAGAGGCAGGTACCTGTTCCCCTCTTAGCACCAAGCCACATTCAGAACTAAAGCTAGATGAAAACTTACTGTTTTTCTGCTTCTTTCTGTCACGAGGAGGCTCCTTCAGAGCTTTGATAATCAGAGCAGAGGCAGAAGGAACAACTTCAATCTAAATGAAAAGAGATTAGTTCTACCCCCCCTCCAAGCAGAATTAGGTAGTCTATGAAAAGACTCAACGAAGCAGTCAGTGCCTGGAAAGCTACTGCCAGAGCACTGCGGTTTTGGTTAGTTCACAAGGCTTTTTTGTGCGACGCAGAAACTTGTTCCCAGCCTTTCGGCACAGGCCTCCCCACAACCAGAAGAGGACTGCTTCCTGGACTGGGGCTTCCTCTCAGCTCACCACTGGAATATACCAGCCATGGAATTCAGGACAGGTATAGTGGCAGGTGGCTACAGGACTAGGTAAGGAGGGTTTTTTTCATTTCTATGTTGCTTGAAATAGTTTTTCCCTGGTCAGATATTCTGTAGAAAGAACAATTTATCAAGATAAAACATCAACTTCTGCACGCGGGCAGATCTCTTCCCATTGCTCACAGGCTGGGAACCTTCAGCCTGGCAAGCCCCAGCACTCAGACAACCACCGCCAGATTCGAGCCAGAGGTGCTCAGAAGGCTGATGCAGGTGTTTTAAGGTCTTTCCCAGAAGACCCCCACACAATTCACTGTGTGGAACTCATTTTATCCACCTCGGAAGGATGAAGGGCTGAGTCGACCCTGCCGGGATTTAAGCTCGTGGTTCAAGCAAGCAGAGCTCATTTGTGCTTGACGCTTGCACCACTAAGCCGTCCCTTCTGGCGTTTAGTACCTGAGCTTGCCTGTTCTGGATGGTGAGCTTCACCGTGATCCTCAGCCCCTTCCAGTCCCCCGTGGCCTTGGCGATGTCATCACCAACCTTTTTGGGAGACTGAGGAAAAAAAGACACATTACAGACACAAAAAAATATCGCCTGGATCACAGCAGAGCACCCCCGTACTACACCGTACCCCGCACACGCCAGAGTTTCTTCTGCTGCGCTGCCATATCGCTAAAAATCTTCTTTTCTCCCGGGCCGAACGGCGGGGCAGCCGCCCAGCAGCGGGCGCGCACCGGGACACGCTTCACCCCCCGCGGCCGCCTCACGCCTGCGGTCCCACCTCTCTGCCCCGTCCCTCGCCCAAGCGACCGCGCTCCGGGAGCGGGGGAAGCGCCGCCGCCCTCCGCCTCAGCCCCACGAGGCCTCCCCCCGC
This sequence comes from Calonectris borealis, assembly GCF_964195595.1. Classification (NCBI taxonomy): domain Eukaryota; kingdom Metazoa; phylum Chordata; class Aves; order Procellariiformes; family Procellariidae; genus Calonectris; species Calonectris borealis. The sequence goes on from NC_134332.1 coordinate 6,777,449, forward strand.
CCCGGGAGCCGCCCACGGCCCCGTCTCCCCCCGCCCCGCCCGGTGCCGCGGTACGTACCAGACCGAGCGGGCCGATCTTGGGGGCCAGAGCGGAGGTGGCGCCGACCTCCCCGCCGGTGCAGCGCAGGTACACTGCGGGCACAGCAACGCGCGTCAGCCCCGCTCCGCCGGGCCCGGCCCGCCCTCACGGCCCGGGCCCGGCCGCTTCCCACCCCCCCTCCCTCCTCCCGCCGCATCCCGCCGCCCCCGGCCCGGCACGTACCGACTTTGATCTCGTTGGGGTCGAACTTGGGCGGCATGGCGGCGGCGCGGGGCGCGGATGGCGGCGGATGGGACGCGCTGCTGCCTGGCGCGGCGGCGGAAAGGCGGCGGGTGCCGCGTGGGCACCGGATATAGCCGCCGAGATCTCGCGAGAGGGCGGGGGGGCGCGGGCCCCGCCTCCGCCGCCGTGCCGCCGGTGTGGGCGGTGGGCGGGGCGGGCGGCCTTCCCCTCTGGGGGCGTACGAGCGCTGCGCAGAACTCTATGGTTGGAGCGAGGCGCTCTGGCCGCTTTTCTCGATGGTTCCCCGTGGCCGGGAGGTCACATGACCCCTGCAGGGGGCGGGCGGGGAGGTGTCGCATCATGGCGGCGGGGAGCGGTGAGCGAGGCCGGGCCGGGCCGGAGGGCGGGGGGATCGGCCCCCGGGGCCTCGGCAGCGTGTGCGTGGCCCTTCTCCCCTCAGCGCGGAGACGCGGGGCCTGGCGGGGCCGGGTTTCGCGGCGGATCGGCGGGCGACCTCTGCCCCTCCCGAGGGTCCGAAGCTCCGTGTGGGTGTGAGATCCCTCAGGCAGCGCGCCGGCTCCTCAGAGGGGCGAGGGCGAGGGAAGGCACAGAGCACCGTGCAGGCGCTTCTGCTGCCTCCGCAGAGGCGACCGGGGGTTTGGGAGCAGGTGGTGCCCGAAGCTGCGGGTGTGTTTGTCGCAGGAGGAGAACGCTGCCCTTGCTCATTGTTGCTGCTTTCCGCAGGTGCCGGGGCCGGTGCTGGCAGCGCTCAGGCCTTCAGGCACAGATCGGCTCCATTCTGGCTGATAAAGGAGTAAAGAAGAGGAGGAGCGAGAAAGATAGACTATGGAAGATATGTGAAACCTGGGAGGGGGACACTGCAGGGAATCCCTAAAGAGAAGAAGAAGAAGAGAATAGTGATAATAAGGGAAAGAAAGGACTGAGAGGCAGAGCTGGAGCTGGTGAAGAAGAGAGGAGATTTGTTTCAGGAATTGCCAGGGGAGGACCTTGACAGGATCGAGCAGAGCCTGGTTATTACAGGGGTGTGGTACAACTCTCATGACAGCTCCCCAGCACAAAAAGCAAACGTGCTGTGGGAGAGTAAGTTACAAAGCTGCAGTTCACCTTCTGTCTCCTTCCTGAATCTTGTTCCAGTGCATGTGGGGCTGGAGGGCTTGCTGCTACCACTGCTAGTCGCTTGATAACCTTCCTCTCGGTGAGCAGGACCTGCTGCCTGGTGACAGCTCTGTCCTTCATGACTAGGCGGCATCTCTGCAGGAGTCCCACTCAGATCCCGACACTGACTCACTGCTGCATTGCTGTGCTCCTGAGCATGTTTTCCTAGGGAAAATAAAATCTCTCTTTCTTCCAGACCCCCATCTCGTCTGTTACAGTGCCATGTCATATTTATGATGTCCAAAATGTTTCAGAAATTGGGCTTTGGTTTGGGTCTTTTTATGTAGCCATGTTGCTGTTTCGCTTTGATTACATTTTTTTGTAAAATTAGTGTTTTGTTTTTATTTCACTCTTGGTATCCAAACAGCTGCAGACTGTTAAACACACAGTGGACATTCCCTTGCTTTTTCTTGCCCTGTGTGTGTGTGGCTGCTGCTTAGGCAGGCAGAGCGGGTGCCTGCAAAGACCAGCCACTGGCTGAGAGAGTTGGGGTTGTTCAGCCTGGAGAAGAGAAGGCTTTGGGGAGACCTTATTGCAGCCTTTCGGTACTTAAAGGGGGCTTATAAGAAAGACGAGGACAGACTTTCCAGCAGGGCCTGTTGCAACAGGACAAGGGGGAATGGTTTTAAACTAAAAGAGGGTAGATTTAGACTAGATATAAGGAAGAAATTTTTTACAATGCGGGTGGTGAAACACTGGCACAGGTTGCCCGGAGAGGTGGTAGATGCCCTTGGAAACGTTCAAGGTCAGGTTGGATGGGGCTCTGAGCAACCTGGTCTAGTTGAAGATGTCCCTGCCCACAGCAGGGGGCTGGACTAGATGGCCTTTAGAGGTCCCTTCCAACCCAAACTATTCTATGATTCTATGGTCTGTAGGGATGTGGGATTTGCAATTCATGGGTGCTCACTTAACTGCAGGGTGGGTGCTGTCACACATAGTTCTTTCAATAACTTAATAAATAAAAATTGCATCATATAAAATGGGGTCACATGGCAAAGGCCCTTCTCGTTATTGACTGCTCAGCGCTAGTCTCACTTAAAATTGATGATGGTCAGCAGAGCACACAAAGCCAATGTCACAGAGGGAGACACAGCTTTACTGGTGCAGATTTGATATGTCTTTTGACTAAGGCAATTTTTGACATTTAAAGGCTCTTCAATCCATTTAACAAGTCTCTGATCCTTCATCTTTTGACCCTGATACGATTTTTTCCCTGTTCAACTGTCTGTCCTTCAGCCTTCATGTCTTTATGTATTTTCTTGAGTGAAATTTTAATGATTTTCCATTATCCGCATGATTAATAAAAGCTGTAATAGAGACAGGTAAGACATGACAAGGGAATGCATAAGTCCTCAGTGAAGAGTTGAACGTGTTCAGCAAAGTTACGGATATCTTGCTGCAGGCACCCTTGTCCTTCTGGTTTCTCATCTTTAAATTTCCTTCTTTTGTTCCTGTCTGTGATGGCTGACCCTTGCTTATGGCTCTTGATTGCTTTTCTGCATTTCCAAACTGTAGCTCCTGACAATGAACTTCCCTTCTTGCTTAATCTTCTGAATTTTTGCTCTTCCCTCCCCTCCTAGGGGGAGGTGAGTCCGAGGGGCATTTCAGTAGCCTGGACTTGTTGAAAAGAGAGCAAGGTGGGATGGCAGGGAAAGACCCATGAAACTGTTAGGGTTTGATTCTAATGCACAGAGCGAGTTTGTTTGTAGCCGCCTTTTGCTGTGTCTCTTGGCTTGTTCCCGCAGAGCGGTATGACAGCAGTACAGCGAAACAGGGGACGTCTTTGCTTCCTTGCTTCTGGAGTGAAATGAAGGGTAGTTGCTTGGATGCATTTAGGCTGAAGTTGTATTTTGCTTTTATACTAAGGATTTATCTACATAAAGCTCTGTTTAGTTTTTGGCAGATGTCCATGCGTGTGGAACATCTCTGGCTGTATCCTGTGGCTACATGCTTTTCAGTATAGTTTGAGACCAATTTGTAGACACCGAGCTGGCAGAGAACCATCTTTTTTATGTACAAGACATGAGCTTCACTGAGCACTAAATTAACTGCATTGTATAGCTGTGCTATTTACTGGTGAACTTGCTGGTGAACTGGTGAAGTATCGACTCTTTTGTTTTGTTTTTAAAATTAAAACAATGTTTAAAAAAGTCATTGCAAAGTGAAATTTCCAATACAAGCTCTCAAGCAGCCTCAGATGAAACCCTTTTCCTCTGTGATTTTATTGCTCAGCTGGTCCCCATCCCTCTTTTCCCCGCATCCCAGCTGGTACCCATCTAATTACCAGCTGGTCTCCCCATTTAAAGACTGGCCTTAGCTTTCTGCCCTTCCCACAAAATCCGCCAACACACTCCCTTTTTCTCCCCTGCTGGTTCAGTCCTCTTCCAGAACTGACTCCGGTTTCTGCTACCCCTTCACCCACCTCCCGTTCTGATTTCACGAGGCATCTTACTGAGATCCACTCTTTCCTCTTTCCCGTTCAACTTCTCTTCCTTTTACACGTGAATCGGCTGGTGTCTTTGCATACAGTCCAGCTGAATTACAAAAAAACATTCTCCAGCTCTCAGTCCTGTAGTGACCCAGAACAACCATTTTGGGGAAGATCCGGCTGCCCTGTAAGCCCGGGATGGAGTACAGCAATCCGACCTGGAGACACACAGCCTGGGAGAAGCTCCTAAGTGCTCGGGAAGGCAGACAGCTCACCCCGGCACCTGGCTGGGGCAGCAGCAATCGGTTCTGGTTTGTAGTCAGAGTTTTTTTGAAGTTAGGTTCTTTTACCTTTGCGGGCAGTTATTAGACTATTGGAAATTGATTTGGCTTTATTTTATTAAAAATCTGACTTTAAGCTATTAGGTGTTTAAGGAGAATCTTTTCATCTCACTGTGTGACTAAAATGGGGAAAGTATTCCTGTGCGACTCTGCTTCTGCCTAGAAAGCAAATGTCAAGTGTTTTGTTCACTTGAGACAGCCACTAAAGCTGAGAAGCAAAGTTGAGCTTGGGCGTCCTGATTCCGGTGTCTGGGGTCCCCGTGACGTCCTGGGAAGCTGGGATGGGCTGTGTGATGTGACAGAGGAGGCTCTGCTGTACTCAGTAGTCATCAAGTCCCTTGCAAACAGTTAGCTGTATTTTGAACTGTACTGGGGTCTTGTTTATTCTCACCTGCCCTGGAAGGGGAAGGCAGCTGTGTTGCTCTTGGGATCAGGAGTGTTTCACATTTCTAGACTAGCTTTATTCTAGAACATTTTACAGTTGCTTGTTATTGTGCCAGAATTGACTTTGAGTTTAAATAGTTTGGTTTTTGTCCCTGTGGCTTGATCTTTTGATGCAGTTAAAGCTTTTTTTAGTTCCTATCCTAGAGGGGACCCTGCATTTTCGTGATCACTCAATAGCCTTTCTCTCTACATGTTCCAGCTTGACTTAATTTATCTCGCACAGGGATGACCAAGACAATCAACCCGTCTCAGAGACATAGCAGTGTTTTTGCGGCTCGTGTTAACACTTCCACCATGGGGGTGTGCTGGAATCTGCCTGTTTGATCAAGCCAGAGAAGGGCTTAAATAAAGACAATTGCTGAGACAGTGTTTTTTTCTTTCTTCTTTGTTTTCCCCCACTTATTAGAGCCCAGTACTGTAGTCCAAGCTCCCCAGCAAATGCATACTCCAGGAGCCCTCTGCCTTTATTTACGCTGATCATTTGTACCACTGAGACGGAGCTATAGTCAAAACTAAAGATGCCACTCTTCTTCCGTAAGAAGAAACCCAGCGATGATGCTCGGAAGCGCCTTGAATACCAAATGTGCCTGGTAAGCAATTCTGAGGTCTTTTCTGTTCTCTGTGTCTAGTCCTGGGTGCCAGGTGAATCGGTACGTCCCCTGCATTACCAGTAATCGTGTTACTGATCTCGCCGAGACAGCAGGTTGTCTTCCTAATGTACATCAGAGAATTCCTGCTTTCCCGGTCTCCCTTTGCCCTCCCATGCACAGGTCCCCTTCGTGCCATCTCCGTCCCTCTCTGCTGCTGTGGTTCCACGTAACATCCTCCACCCCACCCCACCTGCCAGCCGGCATATGGGACCCCATCCCTCCTTTCTCCTCCATGCCCCTTCACTCTTGCAGATCTCCCAGTTTGCTTTTCCTACCAAGGAACCTGTGACATCCCCTTTCCCATCATAATTGGCTTTCCTTGTGCCCCTCTTTTGCTTCTTATTATTATTTCCTTTATTCCTATCATTCAGAGGATTAACTTTTTGGATGCTGCTGTTTGTTTTCCTGGACTAGGATTTGGCCAGGATCCCCTGGGGTAGATCCTCACATGCCAGCGAGGTTGGCTGCAGATTTAAAGCTGGCTTTCTGAAAGCAATCTTCTTTTGAGTTATTTCACCTATTCTGCTGTAGGAGCTGTGGACCAGTGCTGGCATAGGGGATCTGCTCTGCTCTACCCCAGAGGCACCTGCATTTAAAAGTGACAAAATTATGCCTGTTGGATGTCTGTAAGGTATTTTGGAAAGGAAGGCTTTGTTATGTACCAATAATGAAACCTGTTTTACTGAATTTATTCAGTTGGAGGGTTTCTTTTCAGCTCCTGTGGGGCTGGGGAGGGATAGCTTAATCTGTGCGTTCTAGGATTAATTCTGTATTGCATGTGCTTAGTTTAGGGTCAGATATCCAGTTCTGAAGACTTAACAGAGGCACTAACAGCAGGTTTTATGGCCTTGTGCAGTACCTTTTATTTAAGAAAATAATTCCAGAGATGCAGTGCTGCTCACCGTGAGGTTTGTCCAGTTTCATTGCTGTTAGCAACTGCATTGGATCTAGTTGATTTGAACATGGAAAACCACTTTTGTACATAAGCAGTGAGTCCTTGCTCCTTCTTACACAGCAGAGCTGGCTCTGCAGGTCCATGGAAGCAAAAAGGCAATAGCAGGTTATTTTGGTTTCTGTGTACAGTTCAGAAGAAGGTCGGTCTGCTGGGTGAGACGTGCCAATGACGCAGCAGGCTCTTTACAGGCTAGGATGGCACTGCTGTTGTTCCTAGGAAGTGCCTCTCTTGAGAACCCATTGTTTCCTTTCCATATCCTTTCAGTTAAAATTGCAGAATTAGAATGTGCTTTGGTTCTTTCTGCAGAAATTCATTTATTGTACCAAAAGAGCTTTTCTGCAGTTTGGTTTCCCAGTTGCTTTTGCTTGCTGCAGTTGTAGCAGCACACCCTTTGCTTCTAGCATCGTCATTGAATTACATAGCCGTGGCAGAGAACTGTAATTGCATTTTCTAGGGAGGGGACAGTTGAGTAGTTTAGCCAATACGCAGCAAGAGGCCACGTATTTCTATAATTCTCTGGGTGCGTATCTTCTCTCTCCAGGCAAAAGAAGCTGGTGCTGATGACATTCTTGACATATCCAAATGTGAACTCTCAGAGGTATGTTCTCCACAACTTCCAGTATTAGCTCACAGGTCTGACTTCCCTGTCGGCTTCTTGTTACCAACTGTCAGATTTAGTATCATGTCTATGAGCCTTGAGACAGAAATGGCCTTTTTAGCGTCTGCTTCTTCCTATGTCTGCTGAGCGCTGGCTTTCAGCTGAGGGCTGCTTCTGTTTTTTTTGTGGGAGATTGCCTGTCCTACCTGATGCTTCCACAACATTTCTGTCCTGAAGAGGGAATCCTTTTTCATTTAACAAGATGGGAAGGGCAGAGTGGTCTCATATTCTCCACCAGTACGTTGGTAGGAACCTGGTTTGGGACCTCATGCCCTAATTTTGCAAGTCATAAGGGAATTTGTTTGCCAAAGGCTGACAGTTTCTAATCTTAGAGCTACAAAGTCTGCCACCTGCGCTTATTTTTCTGTATAAGTGAAAATCCCTGGTTCCAAGCTGCTGGTTAAGGATGCAAATCTCACTTCCAGTTTGGCTTCTTTTATGGCAGCCAACAAAATTAGAAACAAGCTGTCTGCTGGAGTGTGAGCGGTTAGTGACAGATTGCCAGGATTTCAGAGGAGACACAGCTTTTCATTCTGGCAGCCAGGCAATTCTGTTAAGTAGAAGCCCATTTCTATTTCACTTTCAGTTTTTGTTCATTGTCCTGTGTTTCTAAAACACGTTGGTACCTGTGTAACCGTTTGTCACAGGATGCCTTTGCCAAACCAGCTAACAGATATTGCGCTGCTCTTTGGGGAGAGATTTGGGACCATCCTGGAGAGGATAGCTGTCTGCTGTGCAGTATGAAATGGCTTTGCTGAGACTTTGGGATGTTTTGTTCCAAGATCAGAAGCCAACAGCATCTTGTGTGTAGGTTTGCGAGCTGTGTGGGACAGTCTGCGAGCCAGTCTGGGTAAAAGGGTGGCAGACAGAAGATGCACACTGAGCCAGCTCCATTCACAGCTGCAGCTGGTCTTGGATCCCCAGTGGCTCCTTTTGGATTGGTACCATAAAACTCTGCCTTGCTTGTTTTCTTTTTAGCCTTTGTCGTTTCAATAAATAAAGTGAGCCATCAGTTTGGTCTTAAAATTAACTCTGGACAAGAGTTTGGCCGATGCCAGTTCCATGCTGCAGAGCAGGTCATGGTGCTCAGAGCCTTGGCTGGCAGGGGCTGAATTTGCTGGAATGTCCCTTTTCTGACTGCCCCTCTCCTGCAGAGCCCAGCACTTACGAGGACACTCAGTCCTGCCTGTTGCTCACCTTTCTCACTCAGCCCACTGCAGCGTGTTTGCCAAGGTTGCAAAACCATAGAATACATTTGTATGATGACTAACTGAAAATATGCCTGAACTCTTGAGTCACCCGCACATTGAATATTAAATCGCGCAAGACTTGGACTTCTGCCTAAACCTCAGTCTGTTCTGTCTGTGCACGACACTGTCGTATTGTGGAGAGACACTGTTTAAATGGAAGAGCGGTTTAAATAGAAGCTAACCGAGAAGTACTGGCATCCTGGGCCCAAACCAGGGGCCAGTAATTTTAAGTATCACTTGCGTTTTCATTAAAGTTAATTATTCACACTTCAGAGGTGGATACTGTAGAAGTGCTTACAAAGATAGTATCTTGAGAAGTCTGACACGACTATTTTTTAATTGTTTTTAGGTTCCTTATGGGGCCTTTGCAACTTGTAAAGTCTTGCAAAAAAAGGTAATGTTGCAATCAGAAATTATTAGATAATTCTATTATTATGCTTGAGTATTATTGTTGCATTTGAAGTGACTGTATGGGGTTGTTTATATGTTGCTTCAGAAGAAGTTTGCTTGTAATGAATTTGGCCACTTGTATGATACTACACAGAGAGCAATTTGGGTAGGACTAATCCTGTCTGTGTGCTTTAGAGCTAACTTCTGTCATGAAAGATGAGGTGATTGTTTCTATCTTAGCCTATCTAATGATATTTCTAATGCAAGAAACTGGGCTCTTGTTTAGATCTCATGTTAAATGTTTGACCTTCTGTGAAAATCCACTTATTATTTTAGTATTTTATATGATACTGAATAAGATATTAAGCTCTTATACAGCCTACGCAATTAAATCTCAACAAATGTGCTTGTTCTAGACAGCAGTGTCTCTTGTATTCATGTTTCAATGGGATTTTTCCTCCCCAGGTGCTGATTATTCATACGAATAATCTGACATCTTTAGTTCCAAAGTCCTGCAGCCTTCTGAGTCTCGTAACTGTGAAGGTAATCGTGATTCTTAACAGTTAATCTGCAGCCTGTTTTCCTTGCGTTCTAGCTGCATTAAAACACACTAGCCCAAATAAATCCTTTCTGTCTGACTGTCTTTGCCAAGAATCGGTAACAAGGTGTGAAACCTGCCTTTCCTAGGTTTACCTCCCAGGTAGACAGGTAGCAGTCACTGAGCGGTTTGTATAAAATCATAATCAGTCCCAGGACTCATTTGTCCTTTTCATAATCCCACACTTCCCCCCTCAACAGCCTCTCACGGTGGTCGTCAGTCAGAGCTGAGTGTGTTACGGGGTAGATCCATCTCTCTTCTGCACTGGTGGGTCATTTGAATGTGAATGAAACTGGTGATGGGTGACCATGTGTGATGGGGCTGTACCTGTCATATAAATGCTGAGGGCTTTCAGCTCCACCACCCTTGTGCTGTCTTTCCACGAGAGGCAGAGTCGCTCCCGCAGCTCACCTCTCCCCGAGGAGGAAGGTCTCCAGGCATAGTCCTGCCCTCTCCCTGTGCAGCGCTGCTGTTGGAGCAGTTCAGCTCACTGACCCTGCAGAAAATGTCTTTTTCTGCCAGGCTGGCTCCATGGAGATGATTTATCCAGTTGGCTCATCCAGTTTTGTGGAACAGCTCCTTTGGTGTCACTCCTCTCCCTAGTCTTTTGTTTGTTTATCAATGTATAGAGGCTTGAGTTTTCAAAAGACCTACAAGAATTAAGTGCCTATGTCTCCTTGAAAACTTAAACCGCTTTTCAAAGCCCCATTGGAAAGGAAGTAATTTTCATTGCTAGATAATTCATGACCTTTCCTTCTTGCACCATGACTTCTTTTCCCAACCTTGTTTGGTGAAATCATCTACTCTTCCAGGTTCTAGACCTGCATGACAACCAGCTGGCATCGCTTCCTGCTGATATTGGTCAGCTGACATCTCTTCAGGTAAAAGATTTGCAGCTGCACCCCAAGTATCTGTAAAGGGCATGTTACAGGACAGCAAGAATATGGGGTTACCGCTATTTCTTTTATAATTAATCACAACTTAAATGATGGTGCTCATATTGTCAGATCTATCTCGTTGACTGTCGCTGTTGAACTGGCTTGTTGGAGAGGGAGAGCAGGAGAAGAGCAGAAGGGCAGGCATGCTGAATTATATAGTCCCAGCTTAGTGCAAGGGCTGCCAGTCCAAATGGCTCACACTGCCAAGCGCGTGCTATAAGCAGCAGAGCTGGGGCTTCCAGTCCCATTGATTTCCCAAAATATTCAGGTTTTACCATTCTCCCTGGTGTGATTATGTTGAGAATGCAGTGCAGCGTGTCGTAGTGCACGCTGAGGGTCCCCTCTGCTCGGGGTGCAGCTTTAGGTTCAGTCACTGCTCCCCTGTGGGAGCCGGGTGGGGGAGCGCTGCCCTGGAGGGGAGGACACTCTGCTTCCCAGCTCCTGCATCTGCTTCAGCTGCTGTTGGTTGTCAATAGGGTTTCTCATTGCTTGTGGTAGCTAGACATACCTTGTATCCAGGGCTTCTGGAAAACAATTTTTTTTTTTTTTAACCCAGAAAGTATTGTCTAAAACCAATTTCAAGTTGTCCTTCTGGGCCTGAAAGTAGTCCCAACAGCATAGATGTGTAGAAGACCTGAGACTTGTATAAAGAATATCTTGAATATCTTTTCTGTTAATACCTTAGGTCCTAAACCTTGAAAGGAATCTTTTAAAATGTCTTCCACAATCTATAGGAGACCTTGCCCAGCTCCAGATGCTCAATGTGAAAGGTATGGCATATGTTTCTTGTCGGTGCCCTGGGCAAAGCACCATTTATGATCTGGGTCATGTTGAGCTGCATTAGTAATTATTCCTTTCAACCAAGGCAAGCACCAAATGGTTTACACTGTGAGTGCTAAGGAAGAACACCAGAAAGATTTGAATTCAAATAGTTGGCAAGGCAGGAGAAATCACCTAAGCAGAAAATGGGTCAAACTTGATCCATATGATGTTTTCGTTCAGCCCTTTCTCAAAGGAGAGGTCGTTGATCATTGTGCCCGATCTCAGCAGCTGAAAGCTTACTTGTGTTCCTGCACGTGGCCAGATGTCCGAGCCCCAGCTGCCTCATTCCCGCAGCAAGGAGTGCCGAGAGGGCTGGAGGCACGCGTCTTCCTCCGGGAGCACGAGACCCACCTCGAGCTGGGAGCGCTGCGTGTGCCCTGCAAGAGGAGTCCCAGGCCAGGGTTTGTCCCCCTGTGGAAAATGGTTTAGACCAACCCAAGAAATCTGTCTGTGCAGATTCAAGTGTAAGAAAAATAGGAGGTCTTTGGCAGAAGCAATTCGGTAAAGCAAGTAGAGCAGTCAGCCTGCGTGCACTGAATTACAGAGCAAGTCCACTGACACCCGGGGCTCGGTCCTGGCAGCCAGTGTAACCTCACCAGGTTTGCACAGCCCTAACACACATACCATACCTCTTTTCAAGACTCCTGGGCATTTTCCAGTTACACAGTGCCATAAATTTGGGAGGAAAAGGAGACTTTCTTACAGGGAGCTGTTGCTGAAACAGGGAAGAAAATGGAGGGCGAGGAACTTGGAAGTGCAGCTCAGTTCATTGCCCTATCCGTCTGCAGCACCTGGCCTGTGACCCCTAGATGTGCGGTCCCACACTCAGTCCCGTTTCTCGCGTCTCTGGTACTTGCACCGACGGGAAGAAGATTCCATGTTACAAATATTCTCCTGATAAAGAGCACAGATCCAGCCTGCAGCAGTGACCTCAGCTGAGCAGGTCGTTTTGGCATGAGGAACCACTGCTGGACCTGTGGAATTGGGCTGTGTGCAAGTAGATGTTGATCCCCATTTGCCCTGGTTGGCAATGGCAGTCTTTGGAGTCCTCCTGTGACCCTTGCCAGCCCCGTCCCTGTACTAGAGTACAGAAAATGAGTCATACGTATGATTATGGTTTGGTGTTCCAGCAGATGAACTTGCTGGGTCCTGCTTTGGAAAGGTTACGTGGTACTAAATGGCTTTTCTCTCTCTAGGTAACAAGCTGAAGGAGCTGCCCGCTACTGTGAGCGGCTTGCGGAGTTTGCGCACTCTGGATATCAGTGAGAACACGCTGCAGGAACTGCCGCGGGTGCTGGCTCACATCCGCACGCTGGAGGTACCCACCCAGCCAACCGTGTCTGTCTCTCCCCTTCGCAGGTTGCAGGCTGCTTCCCTTCCTCCTTGCTCAATACGATAATACATTTAGCATAGAAAGTGAATTTTTAGGGCTTGGGCAGGACCCGCTGTGGGGGGTTGTAACAGGGCTATATATAGTTTGTGGTGTCCAAAATAGCTTTTTCGTACCCTTCCTGCTTTGATCTTTTCTGATCACTTTTTGCTGTGGCTTAATAATGACAAAAAATCCACCGGGAGTGAACCCCCAGGTATTTTCTGCTTTGAGAGCACGACTGTGCCTGTGGGCTCAGGTTGACTCAGCTGCTTTCCACCAAGGCTGATTCTAAATGAGCAGATGGGATATTTCTGATGAGTTTTTTGCCTCCGTTGCTGGGACTGATCTCTGACTCATTGTCAGCCTCTGTAGGTTTCTGGCTCCCTGGAGTGCACATCCAAAATGGGACAAGCGTCAAGATTTTTCTGGATGCGTTACCTTCTGGCTGCCAAACTTGTCAGTACTAAACTGTGCAAATGTCAGGCAACAGGGCTGACTCAGACACCAGCATGGAGGATGCGAATAAATGCTCTGCTGTCTCGAACACACGACATTCTCTTGTGGGCAGTCTCTGAGATGAGGGATCTGTGCAGCTTGCTCCCCTGTACTTGACAAAATCATTCCTTTCTGGGCCTTCCTGCTAAGCCCTTCTCTACAGGAGGCAACATTAGGTCCTTTTGGTGGCCACAGAAGGACAAATGAGCAAATGGTCCTTCCACTTGTTCTTACCATGTATCACCATCCCTTCCATGCATCATGCTTAAGGGCTCCAGCATACAGAAATGAGTAGAAAATTTCTGTAATGGAGAAGTGCCATGCCCTCTTGTACTTAAACACAAAGTAGATATGTCTGCATGAGGGAGATGTTCCACTGAAGGACCAGCTCAGATGTTCCACTGAAGGACCAGAAGAGACAGTGGAATGACCTCTGAAAGTTGTCAAACACCCAGCAGAAATTCAATACAAACTCGTATTTATGTCAGAATTTAGGGTAACATGAAATTATCACTCCATAAGTGAAGTTTTGGGGAGCTGCAAGGATAACTGCAGTTGGACTCTGGCTGGGCCACCAGAATAACCTGCAGCTCTGTGTGTTCTCTTTTGGAGACGCTGACCTTGGATGCTTCTTCCATGACCTACCCATCACCTGATATTTGCAGTGCAGGTACAGAGTCCATTCAGCAGTTCCTCTGCAAAGGTAAGCAAGAAGAGTCTGTGGATGGTAGTGAGAACTTGGGGGACTGCGCTGTGCTCTCATTAGGTGCTGTGGCGTGTTCAAAGATTGCATTAATGAAGGACAAACATGGGGTTGGCTCTGCTTGGGGTGGTTTCTGATGCTCTGCACACGTGGCAGGCAGGTCAGTGAGTTATGTGTCTTTGCTGGCAGACAGCAAAACAGGAGTCCTTCCTTGAGACTTGCTTCTTACTGTCACACTGAAATTTATAATGGTTTTCTTAAAACACCAGAATAGCTAAGTCAGAGACTGTCTGAGTGACCATAAGAAGTCATTGCATCTCCCTGTGATTTTATTTTCTCGTGTGTATTTTCTCAAGGGGGAGGATTAGGCATTGTCCATGTCCCCTTGTCCCCATGCCTTGGGACAAGGAGGTAGACTCAATAGTCACTCAAGGTCCCTTCTACCCTCATTTTTTATGAGAAAGGACTTGGGGCTGCAGACTGATTGTTTGTCAAGAGAAAGATGAAACAAGATAGAAACTCAGGGGACAAAGATAATGTACTGTGAGTTTGTAAACACTGAGTTTAATACAGACAGGAAGGTTGGGAAGAGGTTTTATGCAGGGGAAGTGCCTTGCCAGACGTTGTGCTAATTCCTGAAATAAAAGGACAGACAGAACTTATTTTAATATGGGCAGTAACGTTTGCAGCCCTGCAGAAGTCAACGTGCCTGTACCTGTGTGAAGGAGCAGGTTAGCTTTGATCGTCGTCCTGGTGGGAATGGGGTGGCACTATCTCCTCTCAGATCTTCTTGACGTTAAGGCTGCCTGAGCTAACTGAGCTCTTTTGGACACCCGTCTGTATTTCGGGAGAGGGAGCACAGTTGGAAGCAGTCTCACACACCAGCCAGCCCTCAGCTATGCTGCCAAGGAGGTTTTTAAGCACCAAATGTTCTTGTTTTGTGTCTGATACCTTCCAGAGTGTGGAATTGCATACTACCCTCCCTCGCAGTATCTGCTCCCTGCGCTGGAGAGTGATGGAGGAGGAACATCAGTGGATGGGGTGGACAGGGCGGTGCATAAGTACTTGGAGGAGGAGAGCGAGTGGCAGGTGAGGCTCCACTGCCTGTGAAGTTGTGCAGGAGGGTGTTGGATTTGTCTCTCTGCTCCATCAGTGGATCTCACAGCACTTTGCACATCATCCCTCATCACCTCCCCCGCCACGAGATGTGTCTTTTAGGATCAAGAGAGCATCAGTGCCCAGAAGCAGGCACAGCACTGTGGGGGCGGTTGGCTCATCTCGTCCCTGACAGTTGGGGATGGTGTTACCACTGCTGACTCCTGGAACACACATCGTAAAGAACTGTCTCTGTCCTTGAAAGCAATGGTGCAATCAAGGGACAGGGGTGGCAACGTGACATGGTGTATGCAGCATGGTAATGTGTGGTTTTTTGGGGGGACAGCAAACTGCAGAAGAACCTTGTGATTCCCAGCCAAGTGCTAGGCATGTCCAGACCTACCTGGGAAAGGTGAGGCTAGGCATCTAATTATGATAAGCTGTGCTAATTCCTGTGCTGTTTAGCAAGTACAGAGTAAATTTCTTTGACCTTGGAGAAGCATGAATGACTGGACTTTGTGGCTATGTTAATCTTCTTGTGCCTTTTTTTGATGTCTTTACTCAATTAGGGGAATATATGATGTGGGCTAATAATATCTAAAAAAAATTGCTCCTGGGAGTAAATGTCTGCTGATATTGCTTATTTTTCAGAACAAATTCTTGGATTACGAGAAGAGGAAGGTAAGGATGAACCCCTGCAAATGTTTTGTCTGCAGAATAGCTCCACTTTTTTTCCTTGTTTTCCCTCCCTTTATCGAGTTTCTCAGCCAAAACTGAATGTTTTGAGAACTGAGTTCTTGCAGAAACCCCCCAGATCTGCTCACTCCTCACTGCAGAAGACAGGTGGGAGTGTGGGGGAATCTGTGGCTGACTCGTCTGACGCACACAGCCGATGAGCTGCAGTCTCTCTCGTGCGAGCAGTTCCAGTTTAAATCAGTCCATGTTTGCAGAGTTGGATCTGGGGGCTTTCACACCAGGTGCCTTTTTTCTTGCCTGTCTGTGCTGAAAGCTCGGTCTGTTTTTCACGTGAGGTGGGCAGACGTGTGTGAGCAGTCCATGCACAGGCTGCTCAGTACGTCCCTGCCCCGAACTCCAGCCCCTCTGTGACTCCTACCTTGGCCCTTTGGCTCATAGTGCCACCATTCCTGCTCTCTCCTAGCGTTCCTTGTTTCTATCCTCCATTTCCCTCACCTGGCTGCATTTTTAGTTTGCTTTTCTTTTTTTTTCACTGGTCTTTGTCTCTTCCTCCATGCAAGGCTCACTTTGAAATAATCAGAAGCTCCTGTCACGCAGTTCACCTCTCCCCTTGGCTAGAGCTGCTCGTAGCTGGCTGCTGCCTTCCGTCTGTTGTCTTCAGACAGGGAATCCCCTTGCCATCTGGAATTGAACACAACCTTAATTTTGGGCTTCCCTCTGGGTGTTTGTATTGGCTGTTTCAGTTGTGTGTGTTGATGCCCATGGACTTCGGCTTTGTGACTTTGAAATGAGTTGTGGGGAGTTTGGAGACTGTCATAAAGACAGCAGCAGCTTCTGCTTCACAATTTTTCGGTTCCTAAGGAGAGAATATTTCCATCCCCTAGTCAAGCCTCCTGTTTGCCATTTGGCTTGCTTTCTTGTAGTCGAGGGGATTACTGTGCCTCGTTTTACGTTTTTGCCAGAATTTGTTCTTGCTTGGGAAGGAACAGAGCCAGCACTCTACTGATTTCTGGCATTCATCTTTCTTCTTGCTCCTCTCAGGAAAAAAAAATGCAGGAGAAGCTGGAATTTGAGCGGCGCCTGAACATGGGGCAAAGAGAACATGCTCTGCTTGTTCAGCAGATCAACAGTCAGAAGGATGAGATACTGCAGACAGTGAGAGAGGTAGGTCTCCTCTGGGCAGGCCAAAGACACTGCTTTTCCTAAACTGACCACTTTCTCCTTTGGTTCTCTCTTGCTTTGGCCTAGGACCAGATGAGGCTGGAGGAGGGTCTGACGAAGCACCAGCGCTATTTGGAGGAGGAGCGCCTGAAGCTGCTGCAGCAGTTGAAGCAAGCGGAGCAAGGCATTGCCAGCCGTATCCAGAAGCTGCTAGAGGACAACCAGAGGTAGAGTCCCAGGGTGTCTTGCAGTGATCCCTGTCCTTCGGGGCGCGTGTTATTTTGTCCCATTCTGAGCAGTTCATTTTGTCCGTTCTGAGAGTTAGGGAACTGGTCGGGATCCATGTCTGTAGGTGGTGCCTTAGCTGTTGAACTGCCAAAGTCCCATTTAAAGGAAGTGGAATTTGACACCTTAAAAAATGGTGTTTCACACATACGTGTGCTGTTGGAGTTTTGCAGTGCTGTGAAAAAAATTTGAATTCCTTATGGAAGGTGCATATTTGAAGTATTTGAAGGTACCACTGCCTAGATCTGCTGGATCTCCTGCTGGGCTGTGCTGACGCAAGGTTACCAGCCTGTTTAAAGCTGCTCTTCTGTGCATGAGAAACAAAGTCGTTTTCTGCCCTCTGAGGGAGTAGGATGTCCTGCTCAGCTTGATGAAAACCTCTTGGTTTATCTTTTTTTAGGCAAAACCAAAGTTCAGACATTCTGAAATCCTTGGAGAATGAGAGGTGAGTCTCTTGAAATAAGCTCTTTGGAAAAGGGGCAAGAAGCTGGGAAGAGGGCTGGGACCTTCCTTTCAGAGCCACCAGTCTGAATCCACCTTAAGTCAGGGGAGGTTCACCTCATGCCTGCAGCTGGTCCTGGTCACTGTTGGAGGCAAGACACTGGACTAGATGTGCCTGGTCTTACCCAGTCTGGCAAACCCAATGGGATGGTGATTTTACCTCTTTTTCATCTCAGAATGGTCCTAGCTAAGGAGTTGGGGAACAAGACCCTGTATTCCACTATCAAGCACCAACAGAAATCCTACATCTGTTGCAAAGACAGGCATTTATGAAGATGGTCCAGTAATGTGTGCAGGCTGGGAGGAATATGTTGAAAGCAATGCTGCCATTCAGCCAACTCTCTGAGCTAGCTTTGCCACCAAAAGTGGTTGTCCCCAACTCTCCCCTGCTGATATGCTGCCCCCTCCCTTCAGCCAACTCTTTGTGCTGTGGCGCAGTAAACTGGATGGGGACACTGACCTGGCTGAAAATATTCCCTTTGTATGTCAGATAGTTTTCCAGCCACACCAGTTCCTGATCTGTTAAGTGGCGTTGTGTGTGTTTATGCTGGGACAAGGACAGGGGAGGTGGGAATGGAGGCCAGGCTGCTGCTTTCAGTGGCACTGCTCACTTAGGTCAGCTTTAAAGTGCTTGTCAAGCCTCAAGAGAAAGGAAAGCAAAAAAAGGGACTGGCACCGTGTTTGGTGAGAGTGTATGTACGTTGCACAGATGTTCTGTTTCTCAGAAAGATCAGCCTTCCAGTCTAAGAAGCAATTGTCCCCATGGTTTTGAGCAAAATTTATGTTGTCTCCCATAGACTTAGAGGTTCCTTCCCAAGAAATCACTGAGACTTTTCTGTCTCTGATAAGCACATGGCTTTCCTGAGCAGGTGGCAGGGTGAATTTGCCCAACCTTTAGGCTCTGAGCTGGGTGGGTGGAGGAGAAGTGAGATAGTGCTTGTTTGAAGGAGTGGCTGAATTGTTCGTGTTTGTTCGGCAGAATAAGGATGGAACAGCTGATGGCAATAACACAGGAGGAGTCGGAGCATCTACGCAAAAGGGAAGTGGCCTGTAAGTCCGGACAACTCTTCGGGGTGGTAAGGTGCAAGAAAGACCTGGTTCCTCTGGAGATGCACTGGATAGGTGACAACCACGTTGGAGATGCTCTGTCACACATGCATTCTTGCTGTGTTGCTTGGTGCAGTGGGGCAGAGCTGCAGGGCGTAGTGTTGCACGTGTACTATAGCTGACCCACTGCTTCCACCTGCAGCTCACTGCCAGTTCTCCCTGAGGTGCAAGCCAGGCTCCCTGTGTAGCTACAGCATGTCGCATGAGGAGTTTGCGAGACTGGATATAAGCACACAAAGTGCCTCAATTTCAGAGGTACCAAACAGATGTTAACTGATCAGGTTCGTGAGGCAGGAGGCATATGGTAAACAAGAATGGTGCTAGGGAGCCTTTTCTGCTCACGATGACCATGAACAGATCTGCTGGGGTTGCAAGGGAAATGATGTGTGCGTTGTCACCCCAAAGACGCTGGGTTACTCGCAGTGGGACAGGCAGAGCTGCAGCCCATCTGAGGGTTGGTAGGCAGTGACTGGGCTCCTCCGAGCGCTGACGAGACGCAAGCACAGGCAGAGTGGAGTTTGCTCAGCTAATTTCCCAATAAATAGCTATGATTCTTGCAGCTGAATGAGTCTGCTCTGAAATGAATGAAATGGAAAAAAGCAAGAACAGGTTGAAAATGAGAGAGAAGGCACTGTTAATTGCAAGTGATTGTAGCAGCAATGGTAGATGAGCGCCTGTTCTAGACACCTGCTTCTGACGCAGACTGACAGCACTTCTGTCTCCCAGCTGCCATGCAACAAATGCTGGCCGAGAGCTACAAGAACAAGCTCATCCAAATGACCTACGAGTCTCGTCGGCAAGACCTTGTCAACCAGGCCTGCTCCAGGTACAGTGGGAGATGTCTGGGGCTAGAGGTACTGTTGTAAAGTCCCTTTCTTTCCAGCAGTCCCCTGTGTAATTCCCATATATACACCCAGGAACTCCTGCAGCCACTGGAATGCAGCAGGACAGCTGTGTAAGGGCAGGTGACAATGCAATTTAAAGAAACTGTCAAACTTAATTAAATGAGCCACCTTCTAACCACAAGAATATGCATGTTAATCGTACTTTAGATGAACTATCACTTTTTTTACACTGTTTATTTTACTTTATACATTCTGCTAAATATGGAGGATGAAATTAGACTGGTGGTCTTCCTGTTTTGTTAGCCAGTTCAGTGTCAAACTCTAGCACAGAACTCATTTTCTCACCTCCCAGGGTTGTCTCAAGGATGCTGTCTGTATATACGTAGGACTTGTTGCATTGCTATAGGTACAGAGAGCATTCTGGCTCACTCTGTTTACAAGAAGGTGAGAAATTTCAATTTGGCAGTGTCTGGCACTGAACAGAAACAACCTTGTGTGCCTGTGACCTGCCCAACAGACGGCCGTGGGCAGGCAATTTGCAATTGCAAGTGCAGGCAATATATGGCCGCATTGTCTGGATCTCCTTCATCAGCAGAATACCAACGTGCAAATTCTTCACCTGAGCAGCTTGCTGGGGCGGCAGCAGCCCCTGTTTGGAGTTCAAGCTGTTGCAGATGCAGGCAGCGGTGCTTCTGCTCTGGCTTGGTCTGTGGTGCAGGTTTGGTTTGGTTGTAGGGAAGGAGATTTTAAATCTGCCTTCAGCTGTGCAGTGCCATGGCTCTTCACCCTTGTTTAGTAACAAATTTCTCCATTCCTGGATTCCCTGTTGCCTGCTTTTCCTCTTGTTTGCATCAAAAGTCTCAGATCCAGCAGTAACTCCATGGCAAATCCATCTTCTTACAGCCTAGCTGAGATGGATCAGAAGTTCCAACAAATCCTGGCTTGGCAACAGTTGGATCAGAGCAAAGCTGTTAGTCAGATCTTGCAGGAGGTAGGCAAGGGAGCAAACTGCTTGCGGGGGGGATCAAGGGAAAGCAACTGCACGCGAAAGCAGGATCGAGAGCGGATCACCGGAGCACAGGAGCAACGGTGGCTGGGCTGGGCTGCATGCAAAAGTTGTTTTATTTAACACTGTGTGCTAAACTTTGAGAATCTCTGGTATTCTAACAAACTGACTTAGGTGGTTGAATGCAAAAAGTATTTTTTAACTGGACAGAAAATTTTCAGAAAAGACAGCAGCACAGACCGTGGGAAGCAAAACTGGTCTGATGATTAATAGAGAGGATTTTGAGACAGAAGTCCTGTCTCTTTGGCAGGCTTCCTGGGTGACTTGGGGCAAGCTGCCTACAGGAAGCATTTACAAAGCCTCTGCTCCTTTTGAATACCTCATTTTGAACCTGAGACCTCTGCAGCTCATTTTTCAGAAGTGCTGGGCAGCCATGCCCTATGGCACAGCCTGGGTGCTGCTGAAAATGAGAGGTGGGGTTCATACAGAGCATTCAAAATGTGTGTTTGAAGAACATGAATATAACTTCTGTGTCTGTCTGTAAAGTGGGTTTTACCTTTTGGGACTGTGGGATCTAAGTCTTGATGTAATCAGGACACTGTTGCCCAGAGTGAGCGCTGCTCAGGTGCTTGTACATGAGTCACTGCAAGGTAACAGGGTTTCTTAGCCCATTTGCAGCTGCATCAGCAACCTCACTAAGCAGGATTTTGCCTGTCCCTTAGATTGAGATGCAGAAAGCTGCCTTTGAAGCTCTCCAAGTGAAGAAGGATCTTATGCACAGGCAGATCAGGAACCAGGTGAGTCAGCAACAGAAGAAGGAGCAACCAGCTACTCAGCTCATACCGTCATTTGATGAGACACTTCTGAGGAAGATCAAAGCACTATGAGCATAGAGCAGGGTCTGGAGGAAATGAAGAGCTCTTGTATTGCGAAGAGCTCTGTAACAAAGCTTTGGGCAGTGTTGGTTAAACTACAGTCTCCCAGCTCCATAGGAGGGAGTGTCAATGCAGGTTTTAGATTCACAGAAGTAGTGGAATTGCCATTGCTTCAGTCATCTCAGCACTGATGTGGATGAAGTGCTGGAGAGCGGTCACTAGAGGACAGACCTGCTTTGGCTCTGTGGGGGTGATCTGCAATTGCAACTACGATTTCCTTCAGGTTGTGTACTCAGCAGGGCTGCTGTTTCCACATGAGTCCACTGCATCTCCATCCAGCACATCAGAACTGCACCCTGAGCCATAAGTTCACCTTTTCTTTCGCATTCTCAACCTGCCTTTCTGAGCTCCATTCTGCAGAAGGTGCAATGCAATAGTCGGGGGGAAGAGCAAGAGCTGGTGGAGAAAATAGCGGTGGTTGATGCACGAAGATGGGTGGCTGGTTTCTGACACAGTGCTCCAGAATCTTCCCTATCCTGATCTGACACTAGCAGAAAAGTCTCAGGTCAGGAGTTGGTGGATAAGCTTAAGAGCTTGGATATATTGAGTCACTCAGTGACCAATCTCTGCTAGAAGCCAATAGATTGCGCATGGACAATCCAGGAGATGAGTCTACAACTCTCCATTGCTTGAGTTCAACCCTGCAGTTTGCTCGCACTTGCTCTGTAAACAAGGGGAGTTTGTTCCTTGATACCATGGCTGGACCTTTTACTATTGAAATCCAGCCCACCCCACCAGCATCCTGCGCAGGCAGTGAACGGGCAGGACCCGTGGGTACCGCCTGCTGCAGAGCCCTGGTGTCGGCAGGAATTTCGTGGTCGGTGGCACACATGAAGCAGCGTGGCCTGGGGATGGTAGATGGCCTGGCAGATAGGTGAGCTGGGCTCTCATCTTGGCTTTGCTGTGGGATCTTGGGCAACTCACTTCACCTCTCTGTGTCTCAGTTGCCCTGTCTGAAAGAGCACGTATCGTTATGGGATTTGCTGGAGCATCTAGAAACCAGGACCCTGCCCCAGTTAATCCGCAGTTTGAGCAGTGGTGCTAGGAGGACCTTGACAATCAGTTGCTGCCTTCCAGAGTGGCTGCAAAAGGTTTGGCTGAACAAACTGATTGCAATGTTCTTCTAGACTTGAACAGGTGGTGTTTAGAGTAGAGAGACAGAGAGCAGGGGACACAGCTCCTCACGCAAAAGACAGAGAGCAACCCTAAGAGCATGCATCACAGAAGGGCATTAGCAGGTTTCCCAAACTTCTGGGCAGCTTTGCAGTGCCATCCCTCCCGGGGCAGCAGTTAGACCTCATTTTAAAAGAGCATAAATTACAGTCATTTCAAATGTCAGTAAAAAATGTTTCATCTTCTGTTTAGATTAAATTAATAGAAACAGAGTTATTGCAGTTGACACAGCTGGAGTTAAAGAGGCAAGAACTGGACACAGAGACGCTGCAGGTATGTAGGGCTCTGGGGCTGCCCCACCACCCTCTCTCTGCTCTGGGATCGCAAAAGCTCCACTTGCTTCTTTTGCTCCTTGCAGTTTCCAGGTGGTTTTATGCTTAGTCAGAAGGGATGTCCTTACCCACAGGACACCACAAAACCCTCTTTGTCGTGGTAACGTGGGAGCATTACTGCTGCTCCTAAACATCTCGATGCATTTTCAGGGGAGAGACAAACGAGCCGGCCCTGATAGCAATGCAGCAGTTCCAGGTTTGCTGGGTGGGGAAGGACTTTGCGATCCAGTTGTTGGCTGTCCCAGAAACACCTGCCTGCCGCGCATCGCATGTCTTCTTACATTGTTGTGTTGCGTTTTGGTTTTAAATACCTGCCAGTGATGGCTGTCGGACCTCCCCCTTCATTTCTAAGCCTCGTCTCCCAGGCTGCTCTGCCCCACCATCCCACCATTCGATGGGCTGACTTCATCAGCAGTCACACATTGAGGAATATCAAGTTTGGCTTAGGCAGCTTGGCTTTAAATTTTGTTATTATGCCTTTGCATCAGTTGTTTTCTGGTGTGCGCTATTTGCCAGGTTAGGTCACCTGTTTAGTCAGCCCAAAATCGGTAGCAAGCACCGTATACTTTCCAAGAGTAGTGCACCCAGCAGGCTGGTCAGCGCTGACTTAAGACAGGATTGTCTCTAAGCCCTGTGCCGGACACCTTGAAGTTTAAGATTTGGGTTATGTTACCTTAACTCATGCAGCTCCTCCGTATAACGCTGCAGTGTTGGAGGCCTGATGGTGCGGGATTGCCCAAAGTTCGTGCAGGGAAGACCAAGGAACCCCAGGCAGATGTAGTTCAAATGACACAGGACTTGGGTGATTCCTGTAAGGTGACCACAGGAGTTCCAGAGGAATGCAGAAAATGGGGCTCTGCCCTAAGTATCCATCTGCAGCCCAGCGGGCAGCACAGTTTGCAACTTCAGCCCTAGGAAACAAGGTGTAAGACAGCTTCATCTCTCTGGATGCCCCCCTGCTGTTTGGCAGGCTACGGCCCAAAGGTTCCCTGCTGGGATTGAACCCCCAGTGCACGGGCAGTGCCCACAAAGTGCTTCGGCAGAAGCTTTTCTGCAATCGTGCTTGATACCTCCCGTGCAGCAGACAGTTGCTTCCTCCCCCAATACACAGGTGCTTTAGTAATGAACTCGGTAAATCGGGAAAAGCAGGAAGAACCAAAAACACCCTGAGAAAGGGAGGCATTTGCACAGGTCTCTTGCAAGGTCAGTTTGGGAGAGAGCGATCCCAGTGGGGTGTCCGCAGTGCGGGTGGGCAGGAGAGCTCATCTCCGGGTTAGCTGAAGCTGCCTGAGTTTCTCGTCTGGAGCAGCTCCCACGTGTCGTTAGTTGTCCCTCTGACCTCTGTGGAGGTCCTGATGCAGAAGAGCTTTCCTGCCTCCACCAGGGCAAAGCATCTCTGATCTGCTAATGGTGGGTTTTGCCTGTGAGAGGCAGGCGTTCCTGTCACCTGCTTAAACAGAGGACCTTGTCCCTGTGTAGGGTCCAGGAGCGAATCAATGAAGGTTTCCCCACAGCTCTTCTTTAGGAGGTCAGCCCTTTAACAACATGTTGTCCCTTTGTCCATGGACATCTGCAGTCCTTGTGGCCAATGACTACTGGCCTCTGCTCAGTTAATGATCCTCCCAGCAGGTATGAGCTAGCTGGGACTGAACCATGCAGAGATGCCACATGGTCTGATGTTCCTGAGACAATTAACCTCTCATTTCCCAGCGGTGTGGCTGCAGCGATGACTTGCCTTGCCCTGGTACCCGGTGGCGCTTGGTGTGAGACCCCGATGAAAGCAAGCTTCCCAAAGGCATGGGGAGGTTGCTGCCTTACCTGTCCTGCATACCTGCAGGCTTCTAGACCTAGTTTCAGGTGGTCTTTCTCAGTTAAGGAGGAGGACCGTGAACACTTACAATGCCATTGCCTGGACTTCTGATGGAGTGGTGAAGAGCTGCTGCAGGCCAGCGCGGTCTGGGGCTGCCCGGGGTGTGCTGGGGGTTGGCACCGCCGGATAATGGTCAGTGCAGGACTGAAAGAAATGGGTGCAGCTTGGGTTTGCCGTGCCAGCTGCTAGGAGAGGATTCAGGCTGTCTGCTCAGCTGGGCGAGAGCCTGTGGAGCACAGGGCGTCCACATCTGCTGGGACTGTTTTGGGTATGGTAAGTGCTTTGCTGGAAATCGGGCAGGGTGATTGCTTGCACCTACACGGTACGGAGATGTGGATGCCAGAGTCCTTCTGTTGCAGGGGGTGATCACAGAGCAACGCCAAGCACTCGGCTACCTGCTGCAGCAGCTGCTCAAAGAAAAGAAGCAAAGGGAAGAAGAACTGCGACAAATACTGGTAACAAAGTCCCCTAATTAGGTGCTGTAGATGAGGAAGCGCATGGGCTAATGTAAGCTCTTGGGGGCACAGTTAGTGCCACTCCCTGGTGCAGCATGAGGCACCATCATCATCATCAATCTCTCCCGTCAGGAAAGGGAGTTGTAGGAGGGGATGAGCACAATCCCACAAGGGCCCTGCGTGTGGTCTTGTAATCCTGAAGACCTCCAGAGTCTCCTGAGCTTCAGGAGACCAGGCTCCAGTGTCTGGGGCAAAGGGAGCGGAGGGGACGCACAACCCTAGACCGGCTGTGGGGGGTCAAAGTGGGACCCGCCTGCAGAGGGCCAGAAATGCCCACCTTGCCACAGCTGTGCCCATTGCAGTGCTCTGAACTGGCTCTGCACAGCCCAGGCTGTTGGTTTCCCCTCCTGCACGTCCAACACAAGCTTCTCTAAATACTGCTTGGCAACGTTATCTGGGGCTGTTGAATGAATGAGTTTGTTTTTCAGCTGGAAATGGAGGCAAAGAGCGAAACCAAACAGGAGAACTACTGGCTGATCCAGTACCAGCGCCTGCTGAACCAGAAGCCCATCTCCCTGAAACTCCAGGTCGCTGCTGCAGTTAATGCTTTCACTGTAGCTGTGCTCTGCTCTGCAGAGCGTTGGGGGAGCGAAGGCAGCCCTGGCTGGACCACAGGTTCCGCTAAGGCAGGGAGCAGGGCACAGACCCCTCGCACAGGCTGACAAGCCAGGAGAGCCCCCAGGCTGCCCTGCATTTAGCCATCGTGCTCTGAGCGGGGCTGCCCAGCAGCCCTCTCTCATTCCTGTACGTTGGAGGTTATGGGGCTGCCCGGATCTGTAAGGAGCCAACACCTCAGCTGTCTGCAGCGGGAGCTGCCATCCCACCGTCAAACTGCTTGCCAGGAGCAGGGGACTCAGTACCTTCCAGGCAGGGCTTTTTGTTCCAGCTGAACACCCAAACAGCTCTGCTTGGCTCCCCAAATTCCCCTGCAAATCTGTCTGAATGCAGCAAATCCTGTCCATTCCTGCCCTAACGTATTGAGCCAGGGACTTCGTGGTGTTAAAACACCCATGGGGCTGGGCACAGAGGGATGGATCTGAGCTCTGCCTGTGCTGCATATTGGCTTGAGTTTGCAAAGCAGGCACTGTTGCAGACACCGGCTGCCATCGGTTATGTTTCATTCTTCCCAAAACACAGCGTTTTGAATTGTACTCATAAAACACCTAGGGCCAGAGCTGCTCCGGCTGTTGGGCTTTTGAGCTTTAGTGTCTCTGGGGATGCAAAATGCTTCGAGCAGGACAGAGGGCAGGAATGAGCACGCTGCCTGCCCTTGCTGCCAGCCTTGCTGCTGCCTGTCCCCGTGCCTTGAGAGCGAAGTCTGGGAGCTTGCCTTGTGTTTTGCAGGAGGAGGGCTTGGAGCAGCAGCTGGTGAACCTTTTAATTGAGCTGTCGGCTGAACAGTACGTGCCAGTCTTTGCACACCATCGAATATCCTTGCAAGCGCTCAGCACCATGACCGCCAGTGACCTGGAAAAGGTACGAGACAGCAGATACACAGTGCAGGACAACACCGACTGAACCTGCCCTTGCTCCGAGCCTGGCTGTGCTCGTGGCTGTGCCCGCGGCAGGTCTGGCAGGAGGGAGTGTTGGTGCTCCTGGTGTGTCACCTCCCGGCAAGGAGAGGTGCCAGTGCTGCTCTGTGCCCCGTCCCAGTGAGCGACAGCTCTCCCAGAGCACTTGCAGGGTGAGCTGTAGCTTGGCTCTGTCTTTCAACATCCTTCAGATGCTCTTTGCAGTAGAAATGGCCCCAGGGAATTCCCTTATCTGCCTTGGATGCCTGATGGCGGTGCTTCCCTCGGCATGGCTGGGACTTGCCAGCGAGGCCCAAGAGTTTGCAGCGTCCCCTTCGGGACGTAAGTCTCCTTTCGCCTCCAAGAGCTAACAGCCCTCCTCTTGCACCGCAGATCGGCGTGGTGGAGGCTGGTCTGCAGCGTGCCATCCTCAAGCGAACTCAGGAGATCCTGGCTGTGGCCAAGACAATCCCAGGTACCACCAATTCTTTTCTGCCTGGTCTTTGGCACATTGTACACTCACAGCAAGCACCTGAGCCCTGAATGGGGGGATCTGCAGGGCCAGATGCCGCCCTTTGGGGAGCGGAGCCATGCGAGTAGGAGAGGCAGGGCAGGGAGTGCTGGCAGAGCTTGGGCTGCACTGTCAAGCTGGTCCCATCCACTTTCCTATTTATCGGAGCCCCGAGCTCCCATCTGCCTGCAGCCATCCCCATGCGTGCCGGGTGGGTGGGAGATGGGCAGCTCTCCTGGTGCTCAGACCTCCTGCTTTGTGGTTGCAGAGCTGCTGAGGACGGTGGACGCTGAGGTCCCTGCAGCCCCAGAACCCAGCGCTCCCTTCGAGGAGCCCGCGAGCCCTGTGGTCCCGATGGCTCCGCCGCTGCAGTGGAATGAGAAGTCGTCGGAGTGCGTTGTCTGCATGGAGCAGGAGGTGAGATCGCGGCACACGCGTGATGCTGGAGCAGGGGGTGGAGTGGGGGCAGCATCCGGCACATCCCCCCATATCTGTGTCCCCAGCCTGGCCCTGGGCAATGCCTGGATGCTCATCCTTCAGCTCCCGAGGCTTAGGCATCGCAGCGGGGAGGGAGGCAGGGCAGGGCAGGGCTCCTTGCGGGCTTGGGAAGGAGCTTGCTGAACTCCTGTGCCGGTCTGTCCGCACAGCAGCCGTGGGAAGTGTTCACGGGGCTGCTCCGTCCAGCCCTGACCCGTGTCCTTCCCTCAGGCCCATTGCCCTCGCGCTCTGCACAGCCCCTTGTGCACACACAGCACTGGGCTGTGCCCGGGGATGGAGATCGGGGTGCGGGGCTCTGCCTCCCACGCTGTGATCCTGCTGGGAGGATCCCCATCTGGGTGATCCCCATCTCCTCCAGCCCCATTTCCTCCTGTGCTGGAGTACGGTGGTGCTGGGATGGGTGTTACGGGACAGCAACACTCTGCGTCCTCTCCTCTGTCTCTTCCTGCAGACCCAGATGATTTTCCTGCCCTGTGGCCATGTCTGCTGCTGCCAGACCTGCTGCGAGCGGCTGCACACTTGTCCCCTGTGCCGCAAGGACATCACACAGTGCATCCGCATCTTCCACAGCGGCTAGGCAGGGCGCAGGACGGCGAGGCTGCCCGTCTCCGCCTCCGTCACCCCTTCCTGGGGCAATGTCCCCCTTCTACTCCATGTCAGTATTAAACAGACACTCGCACAGCATGACCAGCACTGCCCTCCCCGTGCACGGCCCTGGGCTGGCTGCTGGCTGCACCCAGGAGTCTCAGCACCCTCCACGTTCCCCGATGGCTTCTCAGCCTCTGCCTTGGGTTCCCTCTTTATCTGTGTCCCCTCCTCCTGCCTGCCTGCCCAGTGTCCTCTTGCCTGGGAGCACTGGGTGACGGAACTGGGGGCACCTGTGGCCCCTCCTCTCCGGCTAGTGTATTTGCCTTAAGAAATGCCCCTCGCTCAGCAGGGACACAGTTAGTGCCGTCTCTGAAGCCACCGTGACCTTGCAGCTCCACCGCCGTGGCTGGGCACTGCCGTGCTCCTGCATCAAGCACTGTTGCCTGGAGGTGGGTGAATCTCGTGGGAGGTTGCGATGCTCTGGGGTGCTGACGGTGCCTTGCACCTATGTCATGCCAAAGGTCTGGGGCTTCTGCTCTGGAGACCCACGGGAGCGTCTCTGGGGCACGGGTGGGCTGCAGCCACGGGCAGCGGGTGCCAGGGCAGAGCGAGGAGCTCCCCGACCCCTAATTTGCCCTCCTGTTGTAGGGGAGAGTCTGCAGCAGCCCCAGATCCAGGACTTGAGGGACCCGCTCTGGCCAGAGGAGCACAGTGGGATCCCTTATCCAAAAAACATGTTGGGAGCAGAAAGCGTTGCTGCCACCCGACAGCCAGCACAAGTGGGTGGGCTGGGGCTGCGCCCGGCGCAGCTCTGCATGGCTCCGTGCATTGGCATGCGGGTAGTTCTCCATTGTCATTAATAAGTAACGATCCCAGTCAGTCTTCTGTCTCTTGACCTTGAAGAATAAAATGCAGAGCTAAGCCCAGTCCCACCGCAGCCCTTCCCCCAGGAGAAGCTATTGAAACGCAGCTGGTTTCTGCTGGTGATTGTTTGCTGCCTTTTTCCTTCTGGAAGGGGGAGGACGCTTGAAAGCCGGGGGCTGCGGAGCAGTGGCAGAACCGCCACATTCCTGGCTGTCCTGACGTCACCTCCTCCTCTCCCACATCAAACCGGGAACAACTTGAGGATCTTGGACTTCTCCGAGGGCATTGCTCGCTGCAGGGCACCCCTGGGCACTTCCAGGCAGGGCCAGACCTCGGCCCCTCTGCTGGGGCCACCTCACGTGTGCTGTGCCCGTGCAGAGCGTCCCCGCGGGAGGTGGCCGGGCGACCGGTGCGCAGCGCTGTGTGCCACCAGAAACCCCGGGGGACCTGCCGCAGCGGCAGAGCCGGGCCGGGTCTGCGTGGCCCTGGCTGAGCCCTTTGGGGTCAGCCCTGGGGACGTTTCCCTGCTGCTGCACGTAGGAGGCTGCAGGTCCCACCCAGGGACTTGCTGGGTGCTTGGGTGGGGACCTGGCAAGAGGGGACACACGGGAGCAGCTGGCGATTGGGGAACAGCGAGGGGAGCCCTGGCAGGGACGTCTGGATGAGGGCAGGGAGGCTCTCGGAGGGGCTCACCCGCCCGCACCCCTCCCTGCTCCCCCTCGCCCAGCTGGGGTGCAGGCAGCGGAGGTGCTCAGCATTCCCCAGGATCAGGGAGTCGGATGCCGACCTGCCAGGCCATGAAGCGTGGCGAGGCAGCAGGGTGGGTGGCAGGTCCCAGCCATCCTCTCCAGAGCCCCAGGCCCACAGGGAGCCTCCCCCGCACACCCAGGGACCACCCTGGGACCCCCAGTGTCCAGCTGGGGAGGGAGGCGAGACACCCTGGTTCTGCCAGCTGCCCCAAAACCTGCTCAGCAGTAGCGATGCTGCAAACTGTCCCCTCCATCCCATCCCATCCCATCCCATCCCATCCCATCCCATCCCATCCCATCCCATCCCATCCCATCCCATCGCTGCAGCAGTGCCGCGGGTCAGTGATTGCCAATTGCCTTTGTGCCCCTGGGCCATGCTGGGGGGGTGGTAATGAGTGACAGGAGCTCAAGGTCTGCTGCCTGCCCGTAAATAAGTGCCAGCTTTTACCGGAGCATGGGCAGTGCCAGGCTGCCCCTCGACCCCAGGGCCACCGCAGCCCCACGTAGCTGCAGGGCCATCCCTGCTCAGCCATGTAAGGGGACACCACAACAGCTGGAGCATCACCTGCAGCCTGGGGACTGCCACCTTGTCCCCACCAAGCATCACCCCGGGGCTGTGCTCAGGTGTTTTCAGTGATTGGGAGGGGAAAAATAAAAAATAAATTTAAAAAAAAAAAAAACATCCCTGCCCTTCGCCAACATCCAACCCCAAGCCGTGCAGGGGCTGTGGTGGTCGGCAGCCGCTCTTCGCTCAGCGCAACCATCTCGGGGTTCAGGCTGACCTGAACCCCAAGATGGTTGTACCGGTTGCTGGCCAGGACCATCCTCTGTGCCGGGTGACAAATATGCCCTGGGTTTGGTGTGAAATGAGGCTGAGCATGAACGGATGCATGGGGGGAGGGCTGGCATCCCCCACTAGTGTGCTCATCCTAAACTAAAATAATAATTAAAAACCCCTCACATTGTGTTTGGGAAATAAGAATATAATGGGTTTGTAAAGAGAAACTGGGGAAAAAGAAAAGCAGAGGTTTTTTTGGGGCAGCACCTTTCCTAGAGTGGCCGAGGAGGAGCGTGCCGGTCCAGTGCCTGCCGAGTGCCCCAGGGCCGGACTGAAGTTCAGCGGGGGGCGGCCACCCTCGCCCCCCCCCACACCTCCCAGGGCACGGCCGTCACCCGCCTCCCCTCTTCAAAAGCTGCGGCAGCCGGGCTGTGCTCCCCGGAGCGCCATGGCAGTGGGGCCAGAGACCAGCGGGGAGTGCGGGATCTGCTACGAGGCTTACCGGGGTGCTGGGGGGGGCCGAGCCCCCCAGCAGCTGCCCTGCCGCCATTCCCTCTGCCTGAGCTGCCTGCGCAAGCTGGTGTGCCGCGCCGCCACCGTCGCCTTCGTCAGCTGCCCCTTCTGCAGGATGGTGACGCTGGTGCCCGAGCTGGCTCCGGCTGGTCCCGGGGTGACGCTGGCCTCGGGGACCCTGCGTGGGGAGGAGGAGGAGGAAGAGGAAGGCAGCGGTGTCTCCCCGGCTGCTCAGCAAGCCTCGGCACGCTCCGTAGCCTTGGAGGTGGCGTGCGCGGCTCATGCCCCCGTCTTCGCGGTGAGCGGCATGGTGTCCTCCTGCGGCCTCCGCCGCGGCTCTGAGGCACCGGGCGCCTTCGTGCTGGGGCTGCCGGGGCGGGGGCTGCTGCTGGACACGCAGCCCCCCCTCGCCTCCATGGAGAACCTGCGCCTTGGCTTCGCCGCCGGCATCCTCGTCCTCATCGTCTCCACCTTCTTCCTGCTCGTCTTTCTCAAGTAGGTCCGGATGGGGGAGAGGGGCTCCCGTCCCGCACCACAGCCCCCCGCTACCTCCCCTGGGGCAGCCAGGATGGACCCAGCGGTGGGTCAGGGACTTCTCAGGCCACGGACAGCTCGGCCCCAGCGAGGCGGGCAGGGAGAGGGCTGAGGACAGGGCTGGGGGCTCAGCACCTCCCAGGATCCAGCCCGGGCACGTGGGGGGCCACAGGACGCTCGGCTGCCCAGCACACAAGCCCCGGGGCATCAGACTCTTTTAAAAATTAACTTATTGCAGAGCTTTCCTTCACCCCCCGGGGTCTGGCTGTACTCGCGTTGTGTTCATAATGCTCCCAGCACCGCCAGGCGCCCCGGCAGCAGCTTGGCAGGAGTCACGCACGGGGCGGTGCACGCTTCCCGGTGTCGCAGTCGCCGAGGCTGGAAAATTCCCCCGGCTGTACTTCAGTCCGTCTCATCAGGCAGCAAGGACGGGGTGAAAGGGGATGGGAAGGGTCCCATATTGCTTTTCTGTGGGTGAAACTGTTCAGAAGCAATTAAAAAGCCATTTCCCCTTGAGAAGAGAGCCCGGTGTGGTGCACACAGAGGGACGTGGCAGCTGGGGAAGGGCACTGCCCGTGAAGACATAAGATATTAAAGACAGACGCCGTCTCCGGTTGTTTTTTCTGCGTACCCAAGGCAGGCAGAGATTTGCGCAGAGAACAATGTGCCGCCTTCGCTCTCAGCAGGCAGCGCAGGGGATGGAGGTGATAACCTGGGTCCCCAGCCCTGGTGGAAGCGGGTGTTGAGCCCCAACTCCACCCAGCAACACCCTCAGCAAGGTCCCTCCCTCCATGGTACACCTACCTCCTGGCCACAAACAGCACCCAGAAGCAGGACCAGCCCCTTCGCAGTCCCCCGTGATGGTATCTGCCCCCTCCTCAGGACTCCCAGGGCCCCTGAGCCTGCTGTCCCCCTAGGGAACCCAGAGCTTTCTCATGTTCACCCTTCCTGCACCCAAGGCAGGCGGGCACACAGGACAAACGTGGTTTATTTTAGGTCCCGAGTGAGAAAACCCTGCGAGCCACAGGCTTAGGTAGGGGGAGATGCCAACATGGGGAAATGGTTGTGTTACCTGCTGTGCCTACATTTTAGAGGGACAAGTTTCAAAGCTCAACTCCCGCAGCCCAAACATGTCCAGAGCAAACGGGCACAGCTATTAGCTAGGACGTCTGCTGAGCAGGCACCCTCCTGCATCCACAGAGCCAGCTTAGGAGAGACCAGGCTGCTGCAAAGCCTTGCAGGATGCCCGAGGGCCCTCTCCCCTCAAGCCTGATGGAAATCCAAGTGAGTGATCCCCGTGTACATCTCGATTATCTTTTGTACTTCAGCTTCTTACACCAACGCACTGCAAGGTGATGGCCTCACAGGAGCTGCAGTCAGAGCACAAAGGGACCGTCTCTTCTCTCCCAGGAGAGGGGTTTAACAGCAAGAATGCTCCCAGAAGAGTTTCTACATCAAATTAGTCCTGATTTGAGTCAGAACTAAGTCAGTTTTCAAGTGCATGGAGATAGATCAAGCCAGACTAAAGTAAAACCTATGCAAGCAAAAAATACAGGTTTAATTGCACTTTATTTTTCAAGAAGTGAAATGCAAATCCCTCAGGTTGTCTATTTTAACAGGAAACAAGAAGTGGAATTTGTTAGTATTAGCAACAACCTCCACTAGGACACTGCCACAGACAGGGGGTCCAGGGGCCACATCAGGGTACCTACGCTCAGGGCAGCACAAGGAAGGGAGCCTCAGAAGACCCAGGTTTCACACACCGTCATGTTTAGCACTTAGTGCTTTGACTTCTGGAGCAGCTCCCCAGGAAACCCCAGCTAAGTCCACCCTGCGAGACAAGCGTTCGCATGGCAGCAGGTCAGCTATTTCACAGGCTTTGGTCTCTTCCACAATTTTAGCTGCATCGGTGTGCAGCGCAGGGGCAGGGACTTGCCACACTGCTACACTCCAGAACAGGAATGCCCAGAGCTTTTTTTTTCCCCCCCCTCCTCCCAAGAAATTGCATTTAGGAGGACACAAATCAAATTCAATTCAGAGATGATAACAGGCAGTTCTAGAAACTAAACTGTAGTAGAATTATTTTAAGCGCTTCCATTTTATTAAGTGAAGGGGGGTTTATTTGTTTTAAAGACACAAAGACCTGCTCCTAATTTTACGTTGCATCAGTGCCAATGAGTGTAGAAGTAAAAGTGCTGTGAGAAACCCAAAGTGTTTGCCCAGCTGTCTATCCTCACTGCCTTCCCCTCTTGGTCCACTTAGACTGAAAAGTTACACCCCAAGCTCCTGGCTGCCCGGCAGAGCCAGGTGAGGTTGGGTTACAGCTTTCGTCCCACCATCACCAAGTTTTAACTTGTCACACTTTCAACAGCAGCAGAGAAAAAGGCACAGGGGATGGGCTTGGCTGCCTACAGGAACTCTCCCTAGACAAGAAGCACTTACACATCTGTGTTGCTGCTGTCACTGCCTGCGAAACACAACCCAGAAAAAAAACAAATCTCACCTCTGGCCACAGAGAAGAGAGGAGTGGCTGCACAGTGAATCATTTTTGTGAGGCCTCTGTGAGCCTCAGGCTCCTCCATAAAACACCGCTGGGGATTTGGCTTCTCACAACAGCAATTACCGATGCTACATCTGCGCTTGGAGCGTCGGTCTGACAGAGCCCTGACTTTCAGTGCCGCCACCGGGTGCCCTGCCCAGCAGGCTGTGGGTCAGCGAGCACCACGTGTGCCGCAGCCCCCAACGTACAACAGCGCTGACCCGAACCGCCTCAGCCCCTGGGGTTTCCACTGTGCAGAGCCGGTGGCTCACAGAAAACGCCTGCCTGGGGTCTCTCGGCCAAATCTCCCGCTGCACATTGCTGATAGGTGGTGATGAGATGGTGTACAGTCCCTGGGAGCCACCCTGGGGACTAAGAGAAATATTCCAAGATGATCTTCTCTGGGGAAGGAGAGATTTTAGTCTGTTTTTTTAAAAAGTAGTTACCTACTCCAGGGTCCTGCCAGACTTGTTCATCTGAAGCACTTTACAAAGTTCATATTTGCATAAAGTTTCAGATTAATGAATCAACGGTTCACAGAAGTAGGACAGCAATACAAACGTGCAGTAAGACTGGTTGGTTCCTTCAGCTCGTCCCCAAGCTCTGCGTGTGTTTGTCAGCTCAGAGCGATGGGTCTGAGCACCCGTGAGTGCAAAAAGAGCCATTTGCTCTCAGGCCCCATCAGTCTGCAGTACAAGAGCCTGGGAAGTCCCTGGTTGTCCAAACTGTCCCACGTAAGCAGCTCGTGAAGTGCTAAGTGCACAGGAAGAGGCCTTGCCTAGAGGAGAGGGCTCATAACTCACCAGCCGGCTCTTCATCCCAGCCAGTCCAGATCATCATCGTCGTCATCACCAAAGAGCGGAGCTGGAGGGGGACGCCCCTTCATGCTCTGGAAGTAAAACCAGAGGAAAACTTGTCAGTCGTAACAGCTTCCCAGTATTTAGTAATTGCTACACAGTTCTGGCTCCGAAATCGCCATCAGCTTTAGGGAGATGATATCAAGAAGCCTCGTTACTGATGTTTTTATACTTTTCATATAATGGCTTAGTATTCCAGGAGAATGCTTACAGGCTAAAAGGGATACGAGAGGGGCAAGACACTGAAACCCTTCAATTAACCTGGCAAGTCTTGCTAACTTCATGCCAGCAGGAGTTCGTCATCACTATCTCAGCCCAGGCAACCCCTCCAACCTCAACAAGAAACAAACCCAGATACTCTTGATTTATTCAGAGAACGTATGGGAAGCTCTGAGCTCAGCTGGCAGGAGCCACACAGTCCCCCCCACTGCCATGGGAAGGATTTCACAATAAGCTACAGGTTAACACCTGAACCAGTTTAGTAGGAGTGGAAAGATACAAACACATACCACTTCCTCCTCATCCTCCTCTTCAGAGGGAACTCGAGGCTTCAGTGGTTTATGAGATGCTGTTTCAAAGAAGTTGTCATCCTCAAAGAGGCTAGGAGAAGATAAAGAATTAATAGTTCGCTTGCAGATGATGGGATCTTGATTTTACAAGTTGTGTTAAAGAATGATGGCAAAGTTTTGACGCTGAGGCAAACTTAAGGCACACACTATTCACCAGTGCAAAACGACATTGGGACCTGGCAGCCTCCAATATCAGATCCTAGAGAAACCGCACCCTCCCCTCTGCGCTCAGCCAGGAACCATTCACCAGGGATAACGGCACCACTGTCTCCACCCAAACACGAGCCTGTTCTGCAGCCGCCCTCCCAGCAGAGCGTGCCCTGGACAGCCTGGTCTCCGCCAGTGCCTGGCTCGTGCCACCCAGGGCTAGCACCGTGAGGGTGCTTCAGCCCTACCGCGTGTGCTGCCCTGCAGCAGCAGCACAGCTGTACCAGCCTCTGGGTGTGCTGCCGAACCAGACTGAGCGGATCAGCAGGAAAGTGGGACTGTGGCTACCCCAGCAGTCACACCTTACCTGGAATCTTTCCTCCTGGGGCTGGAGCCCAGTTCCGGCTGTCCTGGGGTGTCTCTGATGATACCTGAGCTCGGCTCTGCTGTGTTGGATACTGAAGCGGGCTCCTCCCTGGAGCTAGCTCTACCTGATGGGTCTGTGCAGTTCCCTCCCTCACCGTTTAAGGGGGGGGGCTCTAAACCTTCGACAGGCTCCTCTGCCTTCTGCTCCGCAGCTGGCTTTTCTGGAAGCACTGCCACATCTGCTTCTCCTGGCTTGGCTTCTAGAACAGAAGCTTCTGCAGCTTCTGCCTGCAAAGATACTCTGGAGGGACTGCGTTCAGCCTCAGCTTTCCCGACAGGACTGCTCTCCTGCCTTTGCTCAGCTGGGACGAAGTCCTCATCCACCTCAGGAACAGGCTGTCCTGCAGCCACAGGCCCCTTATCAGGATCCAGGCAGGATTCAGCTCCAGAAGAGAGATGCTCTTCCTGGACCTTCTCATCTTCTGACACCACACTGCTCTGTGTCACCTGCTCTTGCTCAGGAGTTCTGGGCCTGGCAGACAGAGGAGCAGTCTCGCCTTCCTGGTCAGACACCGTGGAGCCTGTGGTCGCTTCCCCAGGAGCAGCTGGGAAAGCAACACTCTGTGCTGGGCTATGCTGCATGGGCTCTTCGTGGTCTTCCTTTGCTCCAAGTGATCCCTCCTGTCTCACTGCTCCTGTTCCAGGTTCTTCCTTTTCACTGTCATGATCTGGTCTCTCCTGCTGCCTGTTGAGTAGTTGCAGTGTTACAGTCTAAAAAATTGAGTAGAGAGAATGTAGGTTATACTCTAAACACAAACCACCACAGATCCCTGTATCTTCTTCTACTACTGGGCTGCTTTGCCACCCACAGCAAATTTCTGCTTCACAGTTATTTCAGACTCACAATGCAAATTTGTGTTTTTAGCCCAAGGCTTATTCTCTCACATTGATCACCTTTTATCTCTTATCACCCTTGTACCTTAATAGTGTTCATGACCACACCCAGAACTGTCCTGCCACTGTATGTCTCTTCCAGCTCAAATTCACCCCGAAGAGACTGAAATACACCATTCATTATCTTCTTTACCTGGGAACGAGCAAGACAGGAAACAAAGATAGGATTCATTAACACGTGAAGCATTGGACTCAAGATCAGATGCTTCTCCAGGTGAAGGAACAATAAACCCAAAACATACAGTTTTCAAATAATCCACTTTTCAGATCAGAAATTCCAGTATTGAAACAGAATACATCATACCATTGTAATTCAGAACCATTACATATGCACCAAACCCATCCCTCCAAAAATGAGGCAGGTTGCACAAACCCAAAGCAGACTACACTTATTTCTTGTTATTCTTTCAGTTTATAAATCCAAACTTCAAATCTTAAGTTTTAACCTAAAACTCAAGCAATAAAGTGGGCAGCAGGAAGATCATCCTTTCTTCTTCTATAGACCCTGCTACTAGAAACACAGTGCTTCTGTGGAGAAAATAATGTTTTTCCTTGTCTCTGCTCAAAGAGAAATAATTCAAGGCGAATAGAATAGATTTGCTTAGTAAGGAGAAATATTGGATAGTCAAGCTCACTTCTTCCGTGAAGTCTGCAGGTGAATATCCATCCTGATCCTTCTCCAGGTCTCGGATGCGTTCTTCATAGCGAGCCTTCAGCACCACAATATCAGACTGCAAGGCTGAATACTGCCAAAGGGAAACAGAAAGTTAGAACAGCTCCAGGGACACCACCACAACGAACATTGCAACGGATGGGTTATCTGTAAACAGTTTTTTAGTGAGGGGTAAACTGCTGAGTGGAGTTCTAAGCAGGGCTTTGACAGAGAGTTGCAAAAGACTGGGCTGAAAGTAACAGCACCAAAATAAAGACGTCCAACCAAGCCAAAACCTTGGAGATTCACAACTGTGTCATTAGCTCTTTGAGTTCAAGTAACACCAAGAATGGGCATAGCATTACTGAGATCCCAGTGAAATGAGGGCTGGGTCTCATCATTGAACCTGTTCTGGTTTGCTGGAAGCAACGTGAAGTTATTCCTTCCCTCTCATATTCTGGAACTCATGTTCTTGTTATTCTGGACGTAGGTAGCCTGAGGCTAGTGATTACTGCACTCCAGTTCATATACAGCTGCTGTGTTATTCCCTTTACCTTCTCTTTGATAGGCTCTAGTTGCTCCAAACGTTGCTGAAACTCAGACAATTTTTGCTCCTCTGCTTTTTTCGAATGTTTTAGAGCTGCAAGCTGAAAGACAAGAACTAGAGCCCATCAGTTTACAGACCTTTCAGTGTCACGCACTTCAAAACAGTTTCTACTCAAAAACAGTCACTCAGAACAGTGCAGATAAGCAGAAAAGATTGTAGCCGTTGCTTCAGTCTGAGACTGACATCATCTTGGCTCTCCCTCATTAAGAACTGCAGTAGTAAATTCACTAGCCCACCAACCCAACGTAACAGATGCAAGTACAGACACATCCCACAGACAAGAACAAATTCTGTAACAGTCAAGAAATTAAAAAGTCAAGCCACAGTTAGGTGGGAGAGGACTGTTAGTTACAGTTACTGGTTATTTGGCATTACATTTCAGCAATAAGGAACAGCCCTTTACCTTCTCTTCCAGCTGGGACAACTGCTGCTGCAGGGAATCTCTCTGCTCACACACCTCCTGGTACTGTCTAACGTGCTGCTCCTTGGCCGAGGCCAGCGTACGTTCACATCTGGCTTCCCACTGGGATTCCAGCTCTGCCTGGATGAGCGATAGCTGCCCATCATGTAAGAGAGATCATTAGGAACACACACACACAATCTGTATTTGCACAACAAGTGGCTGAAAGCTTGGGTTGGACAAAATCTCCTGCCCTGGGCTGGAATACCTACGTGCAGATGGCAGCCCTGCAGCCGTCACCAGCTCCTGCCCACGCCTCTCAGAGTTCAATTCCGGCCACAATCCCTCAGGCTGGCCTGAAGGTCTGGCTCAGATTTCAGATCTCTTGGCGTATTTCTAAGCAGTCTTTCACTCATCAGCAGTCCTGTATTCTTCTTTCTACTATGAATTCAATTTGGTGCCTCTCCTTTCCTCAGTTTCACACTCTTTAACAGTCTAAATCTGATGCTGCATGCCAGCCTGCACCAATGCTGCACCAAATCTCTGCAGCCACGTCAGTACCCTGTGATTTGAGTCAGAGAACGACTGGGACCCAGCAGCCTTCCTGCCTACTCAAACCATGCACTTCCTTAGAGAGACTTCAGTGTAAATCCTGAAGTCGGAAGCAGGGCCAACAAACACCAGCAAAGGTATTTTAGAAAGACAACAAAGTGACCCTGTGTTAAAGTTAACCCCTAAAATCAAGCAGATAACGTTTTCATTCTTCCACTACCTGAGCATTTTCACAACTATTTCCTACCTGTAGGTTCCTACAAGCCTTCCAGACACTTGTTGGAGAAGCTCCCACAATTCCTCACCTGCTCTGCTGCTGCTTGGTCAGTCGAAGTCCGTGCCTTTTTCAGCAACTGTCGAAGCTTGTCCAGTTCCTGCTGATATGATCTGCGTACTTCTTCCATCTCTTCCTCTGCCTGAGCTCTCTCCGAGAGGGATTTCTTCTTCCTCTCTGCAAGATTCTGCAATACAGAACAGAACTTAGAATACACCAGACTGCACCAAAGTAGCTTTTCTTCCTCACGTACAAAAAGCCTCCTTGAGCAGAGAATCTTATCACTCTACAATCAAGCTGAGATTTATTTTATAGGTAGAAAGGTTAGCATATTACTGCTTAAGATATTAAAAAAAAAAATTCAGATAAGCACAAAGGATCCGCCAGCACAAGGATCCTTGCCTGCAGATGAGTCAAGATTCACCTAACTTCCATATTTACAAGCATGTTGGGTTAGATTTTAGCAAACAGCTGAAACTTGCAGCATCTCTCCGCAATGCTAGCACTGGACATACCCTTTCAAGAGTCTCCTTTTCTACTCTTAGGTCTGTTAGCTCTTCTTCCAATGCTGTAATCTTCATGTCCAGCTGTTTGCGGCTCTGCTTCTCAGCTTTGAATCTAGTCTGAGTGTCCTCAGAGGATTCTTGGAGCTCTGCAAAAATACACTTCACTGTGGGTTTCAGCGCTACAGATATTTCAGGTTAGCTCATTTAGGGGCTGATGGGAAGGAACAGTGTCTCTTGCACAATGAAATCAACAACATGGCTTGCACCTACAGTGGGAACTAGAATTTATCAAGAGCTGCTTCTGTGAAATGGCAATGCTAATACCTCAGCTTTTATATTAACTTTTCAACCACTTAACTTTTCAATCTCTGGTTCCCCTACAAGATGTTAGACAGTAACGCCAAGAGATTGCTTGTACAGAAGACATTCCTGTGACAGGATGATTTTGTTCATTGATTCAGCCCTTTTACTGGTAACAAGGATGCACATACCCTTCAGACATTTCAGTGCATCAATATCCTTTCTGATACCCTTTGGTCCAAGGGAAAGCAGGAATAGATACCCCAGAAGAAAGGAAAAACCTATGACTTATAAAAGAAGAAAAAGAATGACATAAAGGAGCTCTCGTGGAACAGGCGCAAGAAGTCTTACCTGCTAACTGTGCTTGCAGTTTGTTGAGCTGCATCTCATGTCGCTCTGCCTCCTGCAGGGCAGCAGACAGCTGCTTCCGCAGGTCCATCTCCTTCTTCTGGTGGGCAGTCAGCTCCAGCTGCAGCTGGGAAACCTGTGCTGTGGCAGCTGCTAACTCCTCTGCAACTTTGGCCTGTATCATAAAATGGAGCAGGGAAAAGGGAGAAAAAGAAGGATATGTGAGCGTGAGGAGGCACCAGAACTGTTCTCACAGGAAGAACTGATAAGGTACTGGAGACCTTATCGGGGGAGTGCTGGAATCCAGCACCTCACAGACATTTCCCAATTGAAGAGGTAATGATAACTTTTTTGCCATGTTACTGTGAGTCGTTTGGCTGTAACCTGTCCAGACTGACTAGAAAGTTGCACAAGGCCACCAACAACCTCATCACATTAGTTCAACTCGGTGAGTTTTCCTGAAAAGCTTAATCATGTTTTTAAGATAAGTACCAGTGCCTGCTAGCTCTGCTCAAAGCTTTCAGGCTATGACAAAATCTATTCAAGTAAAAGCCTGGGCTCCAACATCTAATTATCTTCAATAAACTTACAAATCGCTGAAAAACCACAAAAAACATAGGCTTGTTGCAGCCAAAAGAGCACCCTCCCTCCAGAGCACACAGCACACAGTCACCTTGAGATGCCCGCACGGGCAAGGCTGTCATTTTGGAGCATAGTTCTCACAGTAATTTGTTGACCTGTTTATATTTAGTATTGCTCAAAGTCAGTGACTCATGTAAAACCAGGTACTAATACAGCTTGTTAGACAACTTGCAAACAATATGCTAGGAGAGGCTCAAGGCATCAAGACAAAGGCACAACGTCACATTCCCAATCTTGTTGCATGACACACAAAATTCAGAGGATGCTCTGCAAAGACAGAACTGCATCCATCAGAAAGCCTCACTTGCTGCCGGGAATACCTAAACAGCTTCTATATCAATGCCTACATTCAGATGCCCAAAAGGCTTTCACGTTCTTGTAACTGATAAGTTCAGGAGAACCAGAGTTTCTCTCTGCTCTATCCCCATAAGAGAACTGAAGCATTTCTCTTCAGACTAGGACCACCACCTTCTGGCAGAGAAGAGCTGTGAGCAAAATTGTTCCAACTATGATGAGGATGAATATGTGCTGACCTTGAGGGTCACCATTAATTTTAAAGAGGAGGCAGCATTTCAACAGAAACTGGCTAAAGTCAGATCTGCTTTCCTCTTAGGTTTCCATAAATGTCTCACTGCAGTTCAAGATACTAACTCTTAGCAAGCTAAAACCAAAACAAAACCCCATGGCATACCTGAAGGTTATTTTAACACTTGCCTTTGTCTTTAATAGCAAATAAAGAAAATTAAAAAGGAAATCCTATGCCAGGAACTGTTACTAGACTTAAGTTTCTGCAGTGAATGCTTCATATCTATACTAGCTCAGCTCCAGCCTCCAGCTTTCAGGTACCAAGAATCTTATGTGATCTGTATCTGCTCTGACAATTATATGATCATGTCCTATTTTTCCCACGGGGGAGGTGAAATGAGCAGCAATGTGACAAAGTTCTTTGAAAGGGCTCCCCAAGAAAGAGGGGGCCAGTGACTACACTGCCAGTTGTAAAGGTCTTTTTCAAGTTGAAGATCCGTGCTAATTCAAGATCTGAAGCAATTCTTTTAATGCCAATCAGCTTCTCGCTAGTTCAAGAGGAAGCTGGGCTGGCACTGCCTAGGGCACAATTATCTATCACCTGCACAGTCAGCAGACACACTGCCTCACCTGGTCCCAGCCCCGATCCACTGGCAGCATGTGCTAGGAAGAGAAAGCAGCGACAGGAAACAGGAAGAGTTAAGAACACAACTTGAAAGACAGAGGCATTAATTATCATCAGAAAAGCAAAATGCTTCATTACAGGAGCCTAAGGCATGCCAGAGAAGTCTTTAAATTATTCCAAGAACCGTAAAAGCTTAGACAGAAAAAGGTAGTGAAGGCTGGCTTAAAAAGAAAGAAGCTAAGGGTATACATTACACACCACAGATGCAGGAGCGGTCCTACAGGTGACTACTGTTTCGCTGCGCTGGAGAGCGTGGGCTATTACTTATCATTAGGGTACACGAAGCCTTCATCTAAAGCTGTGATGTGCTCTGCCAGGGTCGAAGATCTATAACCCAAAAGCAGCAAGCTACTAATACCTCTTCTCGGTGATCCTGGGTACAGATGCCTAGCCTGTATCACAAAATAAATGGCGAGTCCCTATTTTTAAGTAAAGAATAGATAAAATAGCTTAAAATTCTCTTCCCTAACTCTGTCTGTCCATAGTGATCTCAGCAATTGCAGTCACAAAGCACGTTAGATTAGATAAAAGGAAGAGGAAGGAATACCAGCCTTCATATTTACAGTCAATACTCTCACAAAACTAGGGGAAATCTTCTCCAGTGCAAGTCATGGCTTTTCTGGTCTGAGCCTGAGGTTTATTCATGTAATAGTGTCATCACCTAGGCAGCGTCTGCTGAAATCAAGTGGAGTCCTGTTGAAGATGAGGCCCAAAAGATTCCTGAAGATCATATCTTATACTTCCAAAAGATGCTTCCTCCCCTAATTAGTTATTACACAGGCTGGATTCTCAGTGGAGAAATACAGCTCTCCTTCTTTGTCTGCTCATATAATTATCAGCCATATATCGCTCTATTCTTTAGCATACTTGCTACCATACTTTGGAAAGCTGCAGTTTCTGTCATTTTTAGGTGCATCGAGTTATGGTTCTCATGTAGAGCAAGCATTTATCATCTCACATTTGAATTGGAGAGATACACAACTCAGCAGGGGACCATGGTGCAAGACTGAAATTGGTGTAATTTAAGAGGCCAGTGCTTGAGAAAGCATAGAAGAGACCATGCAATTACAGACCTCAAAGCTAGCCTACCTAGGCTAGGCTGTCATGAGTGGACATTACAGGATATGCAGCCATGCATAAGTGCATTTAACTGGTTTGAAAGCTATTTCCCAACAGCCCCTTTCAGAAAAGCACAATACATTATTGGTAGAAGCAACCAGCTCTTGATGAGTATGAAAAAACCTGTAAAAAAAGGGCAATGAAGAAACTCTAGTAGGAAATAATTTTTCTCATAGCTACATTCACTCTATGTCAGTTAAATAGAAGGAATAAAAAAAACTTCTGAAACTGTCAGTGCAACTAGACGAACAAAGTACATTTTCAACCTGACAAAGCCCTGTGATACACACAATTCCTCAACATGTTGGCCATATACCTACAAAGTTAAGAATACATCAGACACTTTCCTGTAAGATACGAATATTCAAACTATGACAGCATAAAGATCTATCTATCTATCGTTTATATCCTCTGGGCTGCTTTTGTTACGAAAGCCATGAAAATATTCAAACTACTTCTCAAAACAGCTTTCAGAACTTAAGTTCAGAACTGCAGTTGTCTTGTAAGAGAACTGACTTAAGCCTTGACTAACAAGGCTTCAGCATGTTTTAGTGCAACAACAAGCCCCTTTCCTGGCTGCAGCCAGAGGTCTATGGCTCTGCTCATTGTCACCATTACCTTCTCCTGTTCTGCATGCAACACTCTTGCCTGTGTGTTTTCATTTGTTGTTTGCAGTGAATGGTTCCTCTGCTCCATTAACAAGTTACTTTGCTCGACGTATCTGTGAACAGGGGAAGACTGCATGAGCATTTATGTAAATACATGACTTGGAGCAAAAGGCTCAAACAGAAAAAGTGATACTTCAAAGCAGTTTTCTTCATGACAAGCCCAGACAATTTTGCATGATGTCCTGCCCTAGGAAGAGCCTGATCTCAAAAGGGTGGAATGGGTGTGCCTGGCAC
The DNA here is from genome assembly GCF_964195595.1 of Calonectris borealis. Taxonomy (NCBI): domain Eukaryota; kingdom Metazoa; phylum Chordata; class Aves; order Procellariiformes; family Procellariidae; genus Calonectris; species Calonectris borealis. The sequence goes on from NC_134332.1 coordinate 6,821,942, forward strand.
AGCAGAGATTGTATCAGTTTGGAAAAGTGCTTTACCTCTTTGCAACTAGTTTTCCTACCACATAGTCAAGAGTTTTGATAACCTGATATCCCCTGACCTCTGCCATTTCCTTAAACAAGTTATTCCCTTTCTTAAACTGAATGGAACACACACCCAACAGTGGAATTAGGGACACCACATCCCCTACAATTTCTTCCACCTTACTAAAAAGCTAGCAAAAGTAAAGTAACTCCCAGAAGCAGAGCAACTGTGCTCAAAAGAAGATAGCATGAAGGCTTTTTCCCCCTTTCACAGTAAACGTGAATGTGTAAACCACAGTTTTCGAGATATACCCTGCAGAGAGAGAGAGGAGAAACCCCCCACATTTTTAATGCCTTAAAAAAAAAAATTAAAAATATCAGTACGTGTCTCTATCCTAAAGAACACCCCTCCTAGTTATGCCTAACCGAGTGTAAGCTAGAAAGTCTTTGCAGATGCAGAGAGGCTGTACCCTCCCACTCCTTACCTCTGATTCCGTTCAATCAACTCGCTGATCTTCTCATTCTGCTCCTCAATCCGACTGCTCTTCTCAAATATCTCTTGCTTCAGTCTCTCATTCTCCTAAAGCATAGCCCAGCATGAATATTCATCTTACTCGGACTTCCTTGCAGTACCTAAACCTTTGTTTTGTACAGATGCAGTACAGTGATGACACTTATCACCTTCTGCGGTAACATCACAGGAAGGTGCCATGCCACATTTAGCAAGAATCCTGGCATGGGACAGTGGTTGCCAAACCTCATTCTAGAGAATATTGTGTCTGGTTGACTTTTTCACCCACAAACCGCAAGATTGTAAGGTTGCTGCCTAGAAAAACTACAAAGCATAAGACTGAGTGAAAAACAGAAGTACGTGGTTCTTGCAACGCGATACTTCAGCTGTGAAACTCCGTTCTGCAGGATGCTGTGGGTTAAGTCCATAACAGTTTAAGAAGAGGCTGAAATTTCTCTCACGTGAACCTTTTGCCAAGGCCTATTAAATACCAATATATCAGCTCTGGCTCAGAAAGTACCCAAACCACAAACTGTTGAGAAGAGCTTTTCTCAGGGGGAAAGGGGTGGAAGTCATTGTGTATCTCACGCTCTTACCTAGGCAGCTATTTTTGGCCACACAAAAATAGAACACATGGGTGGATGGACATTTGGGTCAAGCCAGTACAGCTATCCTCATTAGGAATAACACAGCGGGCTCAGTTCCTTGTGGAAGTAGTCAGATCAGGCTGGCCACGCTCACCTGGATTATGCGTTGGATATTGCTCATGATCATGGAGGCTTCCATAGTAACAGAGGAGATACCAGGCAGTAGTGAGCTGTTACCAGTGTTTTGTTTCTTCAACTCCTCCACCTGCAAGGATAAGCCATTCTTAAGTCAGATGAAATGAATTTATGGGTGTAGGTCAGAGTCAGAAACCTGCAAAGATCCATTCACTGTTCCACTGTAGGGTATACGCTACTGTATCAACTGTGACACCTCCTGTAGGGCAGTGGATCTCTCCAAACACAATGCATCGCATGATATTTAAGGCAGTAAGAGACAGCACCTTCCCCCAAGCCTAGTCTTAGCTTTTTCATAGTAGCTGAATTGCTACCACTTCAAGGTCTGATAATATCAGAATTCCCACCAAGTTAGTACATCACTTACAAACTTACTGCAGGTATTTAAATAAAGCCAACTCCTCAAACTACATTTGGAGAGCAAATAGCAGTAACGTCATTAACAAGCCTGTCTATGCATTACCTTGGCAGCCAGATGATCCATTTTATCTACTACTTTGCTAACAGCCAGTCGGATTTCAGTGTTATGCTGCCGAGCTTCTGTCATCAAAAAGGAAGTAACATCCCCAGGTGCTTGAAGGGAAAGGAGAGAGATCTATAGTCACAAGGGGAAAATGCCTGCATACAGACATATCAAAAGCTAAGCCTGCCAGATAGGACAGCCACTCTCTTCCCAAAAATAGAAGTGACATGGTATCTCGAAAACTAATAATGTAGGTATTTTCCAAATAACATGAATAGGCAGGTTTATGACTACAGGAAATTCTTGAGCCACGTGACAGCACTTATGTCAACAAGAGGGAAGCCCCCAGACGCGCTAGAACAGTACACGAAGAGGTACAATCAAACAATAGGAATGAAGATTGGCTTCTGAAACTTTGAACTGAAAAACCGTGCTCCAAGAAAGGTTCAGCTATACTCAAGTCTTCACCAACAGGGATTACCTAAATGGTTCTTTAAATGCCTTTAGTCCTTCTTGGGTTGCGCTTTTTTTTGGGCTATGTCCTCTCACTTAGTAAAGGCCCCTATATGTACACTTAAATTCTTTCCCTGGCTGGTAGGATAGCTGTTTACTACTACAGTTATATTTATAACTGGAAGCACCAGCTATAAAATACCTTTAGTAATACACAGCCTTGGGAATACACCTAGAAATTCCCTCCCCTTTCACACTTCACGAAGTTCCTTAAGGTAAGAAAAAGCTGGATATTTATTGGGAAATGTTTGCCCCTATTTGCTATCAAAAAATAAGAATTTGTGAAACAGCACGGCATTACAGACAGGATGAATATGTATGTGTATGCTACCATTGCTACCTAAATCATCATTATAAACAGTTTACTGCAGGTATTGCAGCCTGCTGAAAAGCATGTACTTTTTTTAAACATACCTTGGTAAGGTGTGGGATACATCTGTCCTACAGGCTGGAGTTGAGAAGCAGATGCAGCAGTTTGGGTGTAAGCAAATGCCATTCCTGGATATGCCTTGCAGAACAAGTTCAATAGATTAGAATATGTTTTGATATTTCTCCCCCTCACACTTAAGTGGTTTTCAATTTTTTTTAAGCCCCAGAGCAATGATGATATTTGGAAAGAAAAAAAAACAGAATTAGGGAGCAGGAAGTCAAATTACACAAACAGTCATAGTAAAGGGAAAAAACCCAAAGCTGCTCTTCTTTCAAGGCTTACCTATGTAACTTAGGTAAGTTACCTTCTTCACTGAAATTTAAGCTAGAGTATGTTACCTTACATTTTGAGAGGCAAAGATCAGCTCACTGCAGCTTAGTGGATGCGCAGTAATCTGAAGTTATGCTAACTTGAACAGAAGGCTATTCCTAGGAAAGGTTCAAACAGTGCAACACAACTTGACTGCAACTTTACTGCTCAGTGCTCATCAGAAGCAGCTAAACAGACTGAAGAAGGCATTAAATGCTAGGAGTATCTCTTTCATATTAATTTACTCTCTCAGGCAAGGAAAAAAAAATTACAGTACAACCTGGGCCAAGTTTCTACAAGAATTCAGGACATCAGGGTCAAACTTTCAAAACAATACATTAAAATCACTGTCAGATTAAAACTTCACTTTAATGACTAGTTTCTATTTCATCAAACAGAAAAGCCTATCTTTTTTATCTTGTAACTTGCCACAACTTCCTGTATTGGAAACTTGCATTTTCCAATACAAGGAAAATGCAATGCCAAAGCAATGCACCAGGGTTGTGGTTTGGTTTTTGGTTGGGTTTTTTTGTTTGTTTGGGGATTTTTTTGGTTGGTGTTTGGTTTTTGGTTTTGGTTTTTGTTTGTTTGTTTGTTTTTTTAAACATATAGTGTTTGTATTCATTATCAAGTATTTTCTTCCTCAACCCTTTAAAAATAAAAATGCTTCTATGTGGCATAGGCCACTATTTGATTCCCAAACGCTCCAGAAAATAGGTTAAGTGAACATAACTAGAAGCCATAGGGTTATAAGCTTGGTTTTAGACTTCATAGAATTGTTTGTACGATATCTCTGTACTAAGTCTTCACTCCTGATGTGGCAAATACATTGTGCGTTAAGCCCCCAAAGTTTCCTTGTTAGCAAGCAGATTGCGTCTCTTTACAGCAGCAGCACCACAAGCCTTTTAAAAAGATTATTCTTTTGCTGGATGAAAAACCATGACCCATAAACATGTTAAGTGTGCAAATGAGCTCTCACAGAAAAACAGACCATGACCAAGAAAAATTTCAACTAAAATGCTTTTGTTTTCATCTGCTCTACAAGTACTTGGAAGTTTTTGTTTTATCCACTACAAAAGCAGATATTAAACCAAGTCTGGTTAATTCTTAGTTCAATTTTAAGAAGCCATCAGCAGGCAGAAAATTAGCCCTTTTTGATTAAATTCGAAGAAGCATGTGATGGAAGCCTGAGAATGCCAAAGCAGAGTCACAAGAAGCAGCCTGGGATTCCCAACCTTACATGCTGCTATATTCTCTGCTCCCAGCAATGGCGAAGAGAGTAAGACTTAATAGAAAGGAGAGAAGTGCCAAGATTCTCCTTGATTTCATTTTGGTACCTGAAAAGCCTGTGCTCCTCCAGGCAGGGCTGAATGGGGCTGGATCGTTGCAGGTATTAAAGCAGCAGAAGATACCGGGGGTGTAGAACCAGATGTTTGAGGTACTGAAAGGGAAGAAAGAAATTCAGCATGCCATAAAGTAGCTAGAAATAATTTGACTCACCCAGTGTGAAATGGCCAAAAAAGTCACTAAATAGACAAAAATTTAGCCTCGTGAAAATTAAATCCAGTCAAACAAGTGATAAAAGGTCAAGAAGAGAGTAATCTTTCACAGAAATTTCACTTCTAGCTACATTTAGACAACCTCTTTTCATTCAAACAAAGGTGGCTCTGAAGTTTACCGACGCAAGATGTTACTCAGGCTGACTCTAAAGACTGCTCAGCTGACCAGCAGCTGACATTACTATTCCATCATGGGAAGGGAGGTCAAGCCCACTCCAGAGCGGCCAGCCCTCTGATACCCGTCGCTATTATTTCCATCATTTTCAAACAAAAAAATTTCTGTTCACTGGGAAAGGATTTGTAACAGTTCCGTTTACAAATCACGTATTCTAGAAATCTCAGTGCCACTCCAGCACACACGATGACAGAGCAGCTCGTGCACTGTGGCTGCTCTTCCTCAAGCAGTAATGTGTGCACAAGATCACAATGAAGACATACTCCAAGGACTTCAGTCTTGTGCTTTATGAATTAGTCTACCTTCGGATCAGCAAGCGTTTTTAGAAGCTATCTATCAGTTCTTGTTTCAGTTCCTGAAAGGAATCCTCTATTCGTACAGACCTTGTACTTGAAGCCTGCAAAGAAGTGAAATTTCTCTATACCAACCCCAGGCTTACCAGCACATTACCTTGTGTTGACACTGTGGGCAGTACCGCATGAGCTGGCTGTGATGGTCTCATGGAAGAGGAAGCCACTGGTTGCGTTGTTCCTCTCAGTGTATTTGGATCCTAAAAAAAATTTCTGCATATTACAACAAATGCTAAAGAATGAGTGAACAGTTTGAACCCAAGATCACTTGAGACTAGGTGTTATCCAGTTAACTCAATTGAACTAGATAAGAACAGTGGAATCATTAAACCCTTTTGCCACAGAAACAGAGTATGCTTTCCCTGTACAAAGGGAGAGCTATTGCTATGGACTCCACTTTAAGGAATTCACACTGTAGAAAAAACATCAAAAAAAGTCACACTTAAGTGATTGGTGATGTACCTCTATTTCCGAGTCACTGGAGTCAAGTTGACTACCTGCTGTCCCCGCAAGAAAAGGCAGCATGGGCTGTCCCATTTTAGCCATCCGGGAAATTAGCTTTGCCTTTGCTACATCTGGATTCTAAAAGAAATATTTGCAGTTACTCTTTCTTTGTCTCTCAGCCCAGGCTTTTCAGATATTACAGAGACATCTATCAGGATCAGACTCTTCTAAACCATTGACTTAGTAATTCTGGTTCTTCCAATTTTTCAATGACTGTGTGAAAAACTAATTTTAAAGCACACAAGATAACATGTGGATTTGTAAATTTGGCTTGCTTTATATACTCTCCTTCTGGGATGACACTGCTGTCATTACATAGAGTATCTATCACTGCACAAAACACAGCAACAAGAAGAAAATGTGTGAATTAAGGAAGCTGCTTAGCAGCACACACAAAAAGTCTTCTCATGTAGCTATATAAACTTCTACTGAATGTCCCAATTACTCTTTGTTATCCATTTTAAATTTGTTCATTTATCTGAGAAGTCAACTAGCCTTGTGAGTATCCACATGGTCAAGGTAACTTTGCATTTAAGAGTAGGAACTGGGACTGAGGTTCCTCATGTTCTGCTAATCCCTGCAAAAACAAGGCCCTAATCTGCTGTTAGTAAGGTGAACATTTGAGAGTGCCTTGCTTGCATAAAGTTCACTTTATCTTCAGCAACACTGAATGCAGAGGTGAAACCAACCAAGCTTCCGTACTTAAGGCTTCAAATTAGTTAGGAAAAAACACCACCACTTACTGCTAGCTGTTCACTGATGGAGTTTGACTTGGCCCGAACAGCTGGCTCCCTGAAAAGCCAAACAGGGGTATGTTGATATTGGACATTAACAAAGATGAAATTGAACTCCCTAGAAAGTATGACTGATCCATTTGATTAATTTAAGCAACAAATGACAATGTGAAATTTGCAATTAAACAAATCAGTCATTACCCAAGACCAACTTATGACTATACGGCCGCCTGAAATGAGAAAGCTGTTGTAGCAGTACCCATACAGCTTAATCACACTAGATCTCAGTAATGCTGTAGAAGAATGACTTTTCATCTGCGCCTATTTCAATTTCTTTAAATCTGAAAGTCAGCATTCAAGCAGAAAATTTCCTGCAAGTCTTGTTAGCAAGCATTCCTCTGCCACACTGATGGCACTAAGTTGGCACACAGAGGACCCACATTTGCCAAATGATGTGTTAATGCAGCGTTGTGCCAGAAGTTTATGAGCGTTGCCATGTTTTAATACAGCAAGTTGTTTTAACTGTGCTGCTTCTTACCCAGGCTTTGGAGGTATTGTAGATGGAGGCAATAAACCAGTGTCTGCAGAGAAGCCATCTGAATTGGGTACCGGAGAAGGTGCAGGAGAATCCCTTGAACTAACACTCTGTCCATCCGAACCAGAGCATTCCTTTACCAACTTCACCTTCAAAAGCATGTAACAAAAACCATGTTTTTCTGGGTTCCCAAAAAAGTTTTCAGCTTTGTTTACTTCTGATGACTACTCCTTTGTCGAGCTCATGCACTTCAAGTAAAAGCATACAACTGATTCAGAACTGGAGAAGCTGAGTCTTTAGATCCTGTCATTCCTCACTATGAGTATTTCGTTTTCCCAAGTGACTCACAAATAAAACAATGAAAAGATCCCAAGACAGTTAGAACAGACATGTCTTAGTAAACAGCCTAGAGGGATTTTTTGGGTTTAGGGTTTTGTGGGTGTTTTTTTTTTTAATTAAAGATACAGAACTTCCTGAAGTATTTGGTTTATAACAGTTCCTGAGCTGTAGTTCTCATGCCAACAGCAGGTTTTCACCTTGCAGACAGACGCTGCCACCCAACAGCCACAAAGCAGTAAAATAAAGGCTTGGCAGGAGATACTCACCCGCCTAACCTCCACCTCAAAAACTAAAGTTGAGTCTGGAGGGACACGGCCAGCCACTCCCTGAGCCCCATAGGCCCATGCCGGAGGAATAATGAGATACCTTCGTCCTCCTTTCTTCATCCCCATCATTCCTTCTTCCCAGCCCTTTTGTTTTCAGAGACACAACAAAAGAGAAAGCGAACAGTTCGATCGGCGACATTAGTTTCTTTTAATTACACTGATTAGGACTGCTTCAGGCACCAGTTATAGAAGCTTCCAGAACACATATAGAGAGATTCTTGTAAAATCCCATTCATTTTCAGTCTGCAGCACTAGACCTTTGTCTTACAACACGTCATAATGGCCAATTATAAATTGCAATATTAACTTAAGAATAAAGATGCAGCTCCCGACATGTTCATAATGAAATCAAACAGATACAGCAATCTCTAGCATGAAGGCCAGAGGCTTCCAGGACTCTGTATGGTTACAAATACCTGGTTCAAGATTTAGATTAAGCAGTTATCACAGATCACACTGATATCCTGGAGAAAAGAACTGCATGCTGTGCTGTCTGCACAAATTCTGCAGTTTCAGGTGGCTTGCAAGGCACACATGTGGCAACCTCTCTCAGCATTCTGGGAAAGATCAGGACTCCATGTCATTGAGAGATCATTTCCAAACTGCTATGGTTGGATTTCCAAAGCACCCACAGAAAACAGTTGTAGCGAAGGAGATTTAGAAATCAGAGCAATGCAAACTGTCAAATGGATGCCAGTATAACAGGATGACTACTACACCCAGCAACATTAATAAGATACACGTTAAAAAAAATGAAGTAGAAAAATAGTGCATCTAAAGGACAACTTTACGCACAATAGTGCATGTAAAGGACAACTTGTAACTGGTCACATGAGAATTACTCAGGTAATGGAAGTGGAAGCATCTCCGATTCACAATCTTATTTTACGGAATAACATAAGGGATTACCACACCACCTGGACTGAAAAATTATTACAGTCAAAACCCTCAGGATTTGACTTAGAGGGTAAAACCACTCTAGGCAGTATCTTCTACTAGACCATCCTAAAACTTGTCAATTGTGTTCACCCTCCCATGCCCTTCTCCCAGGTATTGTATCAGAGCTATCTGATCCTCTGCTTCTGAGGCACAATGAGTGGGGAGGAATCCGAAGTTCTTCTCAAATTGAAATCTTCCCTTAGAGATAGGGTTCCCTGAGAACAAGGTAATGGATTAAGTGACTTCTAGAAAAACAAAGACAAAAAATCCAAAAAACTCAGCTCTTGAAAACAGGAAGCTTCCTTTTTACCAAACAGGACAACTTCTTTCTAACACTGCCATTGAGAAGGAGACTTAGCTATACTGTGCAATTTAAGAAGAAAATAAAGTTTGAGTGAGTCACTGTTTTCTTTCAAATGAAAGATGTAACAGAAATAGCATATATGAATCCTGAAGATCTTTAGTAATTCAAAGCTCTGAGAGTTCAATTATTACAATGAAAGTGCCAGAAGTTCTACCTTGATGACCCTTCCAGATCCCAGCTTTAGCCGCAACAGCTTGTCTTTGTTAACATTTGAGTCAAACACCTAGAGAGTTGAACAAAAACACAAAATACATGGATTTCCCAACTGTTTCAAGATTCCGAATGCTACTTTACACGTTCCATAAATGCTTACAATCTCTTATGTGCTATTTCCCATTCTGCTACTTCCAAAATTAATTCTCAACAGACACAAGACAGAGCATGGCCAGAGCTTCTAGTCCATTGCACAGTACAATTTCTTAAAGTGAATAATAGCTGGAGACTCAGACTTTAAAACTGCTTTGAGCTTGATGGTCAGGACAGGATTGGGCCAATTAAAACACTACAAAACAGGCTTATATCAAGCAGCAAACAACTGTCTAGAAGTTTTTTACATAAAACTAAGACATACGCAGCTGAACAACACTTTCAGGAGATTAGAAGTAAGCTCTGCTATGTACCATTGGTACATAGAGAGAAGGATCCCAGACAGACCAAGAAAAACAAAAAATCCCCTAAAGATGAAAAACAGAAAGCCCTCTTTTACAGCAAAAAGATTCAACTGCAGATGGATGCAAATGCAAAACCTTTTGTCGTGAATTTTGCTAATAGTAAAACCAGCAGAAGTGTTTTAAAGGTAATGCTTTGAAACATCAAAGCATTTCTTTTACTTATTAGCAAGCTGGATTGGACACAGCTGTAGAGAATGTAAAAGCAATCTCAATCTGTTAACATTTGGAGACGTGCTTTGTGTCAGACAAGACCCTTCTTATCACTTCCTCAAGCCATTTCCAAAGGAGGATAGCTAGCTTCATTGTCCCTTCTCACCATTTTCATTAATATTAATGTGTGAGAATGCCTATGAAAGTTAAAAGCATCTCAATCACCTCCTCCTGAACAGTAAAGGAATCCCTTATTATTCTACAGGTAATACATGACCTCACTTATGGTGCCATAAGTGACTGAAAAAATACCTTTAACATCAGCACCAATACTATGCTAGATGTGGCAGGTTCCTTCCAGGGACTATCACCCTCACTTAGTATTAAGAGGTAGCAGAAATGTCTTTACCTGTCCAAGCCCGTTGTTCTGGAACAGCCAACCCGTATAGGCAATCTCCAGAGAGTCTCCTCCTTCTGCTCCCTGCCCTTCTCCAAGAGAGAGGTCCTGGTAGAGGACTGAATCGAGCACTGGGGAGCTGTTGCATTTGGCAATGCATACCTGCAGAAGGAAAGCCTATCAATGTCTCTGGCCATTAAAAGAGTGGCAAGTTCCACTATGACTCATTACAGATCTGATCCATTTCTTACTGTACTGATCAAGTCCACGTTACAGATGCATTTATGGGCATTCCATCTTTCCCTGTGCTGAATTTTGCTGAGCTATATAAGTAAATACCCTCTGCTCTACAGAACCATTGGTGTTACTATACTTGAGAATCTCGATTAGAAATCCCATCAGAAGTAACAGGCTCCCTGCCTCAAAGAGGCCTGTATCTAATGAACAAAACTCAGCCAGGCTCACTGCAGATCTGCCTCAATCACAGTCATGCAGATACTCAAAGCTAAACATCAATGAAAAAGGACAACTATGACTTAGAACCTAAGAGCAATAAGGGGCTCTCAGAGATACATCTTGATTTGCCTGTTGTTCTAAACAGGCCAGCAAGTCCTACCTCGCACAGGGTAAATAGTTACCTGTTTACTGAAATCCATTGCTGCCTTTTCTGACTCAAACATGATGGACCAGTTTTGTCTCTGATCATCATAGAAAGTACTGTAATTGTTGGGTTGAACCTGTGGGAAAGGAAATCAGTCCTATGTTATACATGAAAAGATGTATTCAACTAAAATAAAAAAAAAAAACACATCGAAAAGAAGCTTAAAGTAAGAGCTACTGAAATTAAGTAGAGGGAGAATCCTGCTGTATTACCACCCAAGTTCAGAATGCACAAATTAGCTTTTATTTATGTGCTATTATTGTGAAAGAATTATTTAACTCAAATACTGGAAAAATATGAAGTTCTTCATAGATGCTGTAGCTTTCACAAGATGGTGAAAGCTTTCACAAGCTTCTTTGAAGCTACGTTCTATAAAATATACTGAGACTTTTAAGTATAAGTAATCTCCTTTTCATAAGTATTGATTATATTTAGACTTCCAGAATCAATTGGAGGAGTCCTCTTTCCTCACTTCTAAAAATCCATGTCACCACGAGCTGAGTACATGACCCATTAATGTTTCAAAATGCACTTATAAAACTAAAGAGCAAACTAGCATCTTAGTCAGAAATTTGGACTGAAATTCTATTTCAGAGTAGAGTTTCTATCTATCAAATCAAGAAATTTTATGTCACCTGATGACAAGCTAAGAGCAGCAAATCAACACACCGATTTTCTGCAAATCTGGCACAAAACAGAACTTCCTGAGAGATCCCATTTTAGGACTTACAATGCTCCAAATTGTTCTTATCAGCAGGAAAATGCTGAGTGTCAAATTTCTGAGAGAACACATTTCCTTGCTATAATTTCCTTCTGCTTGCTCAGTTGTATTCTCAGTCACTTAACTACAAATTATTAGCAAGAGGAATTTTGTTCTGTTTCTATCCATTGTAGGACTGCAAAACTCAAAACATCTCCTCTGTGCTCTAGAGGTAATAATATACCTCCTACAGTGTACGAACTTGCGTTATGAAATCTGCTGATGAAGTGCTCTGCAAAAGGCAGACGTAACAGTCTCTTGTGCAATACACATTAGGAGGGGGAGCAGAACAGCGCTTCCAGTCTCTGTGACACCTCTTGCTGTGTCAGCCAGATGTTTGATCTCTAAAGCTATAAACCAAGACTTAAGAAAGCATTTCAGAGTCAACTCCTGTTTGCTGTGAACAATACAGATCATTGGAGGCTTTCTCATCCAAAGTCTCACCGTGAGTATGAAGCCTGGATGGATCCTTGCAGTTGCGATCTGTTGCTGCTGACTGATGTAAAGGAGGATCCTGTACTGGATTCCACAACGAATTGGGCAGGGAAGAAGAACAAACAGCAGAAACTCAAAACATCTTCAATTCTAATGTGCTTTGTCAAATTCTGAGCCTAAGGCTACAGTATTTATTTGCCAAATACACCCTGCAGCAGCATTTTTCACACTTGACACCATTTTGTAACCTATTAAAAACCCTTGAAAATATGCAAGCTTTATTTAGCTACAGGAATCAAGTGATTCAAAACAATTATTTTGCAATAAGCAAGATGCTTTAACTAATTCCACATTTTTCACATGTGTAAAAAGATGGTGCACTAACCCTTCAATACATAAAACTCATAATACGTGGTATACAGGCATAAAGCAATGTAAAAGATTGAGTAATAAGTTGGAGGGAACTTTCCAAGTACTAAGTAATGCAGATACATTTTACTGACATATTTGGCTCAAAAGTGCTTTTCTTTATGCGCCTGTAGCAATGGCTTCTTCAGCCAACACAGCTAGGTAGTGAATTGGGAGTAATCCGCTAACTGTTCCCAGCTGTGCAGGTTGCAATATTACAAAGGCAGCCTGAGAAAGGCCGCATTAGCTTCCTTCTGCTAGCCCTGTCCTTCCCAGCTCCCCCACGAATGCCACACCTGAATGCTTCTCAGATCAGTGACTCAGGAATTAGTTTACTAAACTACTGGGTTTTTTTTGTTCTTGCCAAAGCAGAAGCAACTTAGTGAGACAACATGAATTAAGAACTGGGAGATAGGAAACACCATAAATACTAAGATCAAGGACAGATCAGAGTATTCAACGTATCTTTTAAACACACCAATTTACTGGGCACCCCAGTGCTGTGTTCCTAGATGAGTACTTGGGAAGAAAGGATTGGGGAGGAGAGATGCTTTTGATACTGAAATAACAAAACTTAAGCAAAGCATCTCTGTACTTTTGGACAAAATTTTGCTTTATATTGATTTCCACATGCACAGATGTCAAACAGATTCTGAATAAATACCAAAATAACTTCCGCAAACATTAGAAAAGGTACAGTGCCTGAAACATTGCAAAATAAGGTGTAAGAGATCTTACAAACAAACTTGTGGATTGCAGAAAAGAAAGATGTCACCAAGGTAAATGGCTGAACCATAAGAAAACCCAGGAGGGCAGGGCGGCATAAGCAGCAGTGGAACTAAGACCTCCAACATGAAAAGCAAAGCCATTCTGTTGAGCTCAGAGAAACACTGCCTCATACCAGCGCACTCTTGGCATGAAAATGTTCAAGTAGTGAAGTGTTTCTCACCTCTTTAGTAGCATGGTTCCCCACTACAGCTGCTCCATACTTGCCTTGCTTCAAGTACTGCCCATTTGTACTGGAAGACAAGCGAGAGATTCAGCTGCAGAACTGCCCCTGCCTGCCTCAGATTTCTCTCTACTGTTGCTGAGCTCTTTAGAGTTCAGGTCTCTTTCCTCATGCCTAAAACGTTAGGCAGTCTTTCTTAGCTTAAAGACACTACAACTTTCTTGCTTGCCCACAGATTACAGACCATACATTATGGAGTTTGAGTTGAAAACTGCTCTTTTCACAGATCCAGGGCAAATGAGTTTTTACATGATGGCAGTGTGAAATGGACAGAGAATTTTACTGCTGTCACTCTATGCTCATGCCTCAGTTCTCCATGAGGGAACGTATGACACATAAGCATCTGACAGAGCTGCCTGGAAACAGTGCAAATGTCAGGCCAGCACCCCAGGATGCAGTTCCCTGTAACTGCCAAATCCAGAACTTGCTATCTGACAACTGCGTAACTCCAAACTGTAGCACAATAACTGAAAGCTTTTTTGAGCAGAAACTTGCATCAACTTGTAGCATTTCTACCATGCAGACACGTATCTATAAGCTCTTCCTACTCATCCAAAAACAACTTCCCTTTACGGTTAGGTCTTAATCTCTCAGAGACACAGACTCTAAATGGTCACACAGGAAACCACTGCTGCACTTACTATCGATAAGCATGAACCGCAGTGGCCATGAACACTGATGGTGCTCCTGAAGCTGCTGGGGCCACAGGAGCCTTCTGGGCTGCCTGACCTGCTGAAGAATAAAAAGGAATACCTGTCAGGAATACAGAATTGCCACATTCGCTGGCGAGTGACAATGCCATGACACATTCCTTCCCTCAAGGAAAAAATAATTCCAGAAGAGAGTGAAAAAACAAAGAGTGCTATTCCAAAGTCACCAAAGGCCACTAGAGTAACCAGGTAGAGAAAGGGTAATAAAAGAAGAGAATATCATTAAAGAAAAGCTAAGTGAATTATTTGCACTGCTGTTCTTCACAAAGGCCCTCATTCTCCCAGCAAGACATATGCTGCTAAGTTTTTTCCCCACGCTCAAGCCCAGTTACTTACCAGTTGCCGTCTGACCCTTCTTAGGCTGCTTTGGTGCAGTGTACTGGAAGAATTCATTTCCATGGCTTGAGACCGTTTGATCCAGACCAAAGAGAGAGGCCAATCTAGCACTAGAAAGAGAAACAAATTAATTCACCTTATTTAACATGGGCTTTACAGATAAGGAACACCATTACTTATAAGTTATATAAAATATAAAGTGTTTACCATCACTTTAGAGATAAACAAAGGGATGTATGTTAAGCAGCTCTATACTAATTAGCCTTTTAATTTTGAATAAGCAGAACTTTTAGATGAAGAGGCTAGGGTAAGTAGTACAACTGTGTTTCATTTCCTCAAAAGCTACTGTAAGGAACAAACAAGGACTGAAGCTACACCAAAAAAGATGTTACTTTAAAGCAATGACTAGGACTACCCTCATATGAAAAAACTGCTGAAAAAACTGCGTGGAAATAGAGAAGCCTCCATTCAGCACAATTTTTCTTCTTGAAATGTGCAGGAAACTATTCTTCCATTAAGTTTTGCAACAGTAGATGCTCTCCCGTCAAAGGGCTGAAGGTTTAATGCCGCAGGCAAGCAGGTTATTCGTACAAGACACGTCGCTTGCAGTTTTACTGCTTTAAGTCCATTTAAGTTCACCTACTCCTGGTATCACAGGGTAAGTGAATAACTTAAACTACGAAGCAGAATCCACAAAGGACAACACCACTGCCAGGGGACCTGCAGCATTTTACATGAGATGCTTTAAAAAAAATCACCATTTACTAAAAAGAGAGAGGATTAGTTTACAAGACTTGTTAAACAGAAGTACCTCGAAGAGCTGTGTTAGGACAGCTGAAATTACAACTGCTGAGGAATTACAAGGAATCTTTAAGTGGCAAAAAGTTACACAATGTAAGAAAAAGTGAATGTGCCACATATTAAAATGATATCCACAAAAGCTGAAAACTGCTGAACACACCTGAAATAGCCATCCCTGTTTAAAAGTCCCCCTAACCTGGCATTTTCAGGACCTCCCGCTTATACCGTTATTTAAGTGAAACATCCGATTTCTTTCACTCATCCCCTCCATCACCGGCAGCAAGCCCCGAGCTCCTCCTCCTGGCACGGCTCACGAAGAAAACCCTGCCGGGGTCTCCAGGGAGGCGGGTTCGGACCCCGGAGCCCCCCGTCCCCAGGCTGCCACACGTCTGCCTGCCTCCCGCCCCACCGGGCCCGCACCGAGCCCGCTCCGCCGACCAGCCCCTTCCCGGGGGCACCGGGCTCCCCCTCCGCCCCCACCGAAGCGGGACAGGAGAGGAGGGCACAGACCAGTCACGGGAGGACAGCTCCGCACCTCGGGTCCGACCCCGCCGGGTGGCTTTCGCCCACCGGAGAAGACCCCGCGGAGCGGCCCGGCCGGCAGAGGGGAGGGCTCCGCAGAGCCCCGCAGGCCGTGGGCCCGCCCGCCGCTCACCGGGCCGGGCAGGAGCGAGGCCCAGCCCCGGGCTGCGCAGGGAGCGGCAGCCCCGGCCCCGCAGGGCCCGACCCTCACCGCTAAGGTACTTCACCGGGGCCGCTGCCCCGCGGCCTGCCCGGGCCGCCGCTCCCTCACGGCAGCGGGGAAGGGAAGGGTGGCCCGGCTGCGCCTCGCCGGCCGCTCACCCGCTGGCAGGGGATAGGAAGTCCGCGTCGTCCTCCTCCGCCGCCGCCCCGAACATGGTCGCGGACCCGCCGCCGCCGTCCCGCGATGTCGTAAACGCGTTGCCCAGCAGCGAAGCGCTTTCCGGCCGCGGCGGGACGGGACCGGCGCGGGGAGGGGAGGGGGAAGGGGGAAGGAGGAAGAAGGAAGGAGAGAGGAAGGGAAGCCGCGCGGGGGCGGGGCTTAGCGGACACGTCGAAGGGGGCGGAGTTTGTGGGTCGGGGCGGGGGGGGCGGGGCTGACAGCGCGAGGCTGACAGCGCGGGGTTTGGCGGGGCAGAGGAGCCGCGTTCTCGTGGCGGTCGCGTGGTGAGTGACGTGCAGGGGTCAGGGTGGCCTCGTGCCCCGCCGCCCCCGCGCGCCCCCCTCTCCCCCCCGCCACCGCCTGAGGGGACCCGCGGCTGCCGCCCCCCGGGCGCCCTTGGCGGGATGCGGGGGCCTCGGGCCGGGCCGGGCGTAAGGCGGCAGCGGGGCGGGCTGTCAGCAGTGGGGTCACCGCGGGGGCGCCTGAGGGGGCAGGCAGCCGCGGGCCGGCCCGCGGCCTCGGCGGGATCTTTCCGGGGCCTGCAGGCGGCCTGCCGCGCTGGCCGGGCTCGCTGAGGTGCGGAGGGAGCCCGGCGACCGTGCGGAAAGCGGGTCCCCGGGGCGCAGGGAGAGGCTCCCGGTGGAGCTGCCGGCCTGGCCGTGCGAGCGGGAGTCCCCAGACCCGAGGGGAAGCCGTAACCCCTCCGGGACTCGGTGACCGGCCTGTCTCCAGGGCATGGTTTGGCTTTGCCAAAGGGTGGTTTCATTGCTCTGCTTGTGCGGCTCCGTAGCGACCCTGCAGATCTGCGGTACGGTGCGGGAAGGTTAGGGACACATGGGCGCTGTTATGCTCCAGATTTGGTTCTCGTACTTCTAAGTTACCGAGGGGTGACAACTGTTGTTCTTCTTACGCTTTCTTCTTAGCATCAGAATAGCTTCTTAGTTTTAAAAACATCTGAGCTGGCCCTCGTTAAGCAATTTTCCACCTTTGCCTCGTAGCTTGAGAAATATGCCTCTTTTGTTGTTTTTTTTCCTCTTGAAAAGCTGGTTTCTCTAGGTGCTTTGTGAGACCCACTGCCTTGTCTTTAAATTCAGCGCTTCAGAACTGGATGGTGTTGAAATGCAGCAAAACTGAATGCAGGGGAGAGCGAAATGGCAATAAGGGTTGAATAATTTCCTGGCTTTGGATGTTTTCTGGCACTGATTGGAAATTTGTAATAATAGTTACTTTTAGGATGTTTGAGTCTGAGCACAAAGTTGCCAGGTCTGTTGTAGCACTGCGTTTGCAGTAATTTGGGGCTTTTATTGCAATGAGAACACAGCATGATTGGGACATCTGTGATTTCAATTCTAAAGGGAAAATACATGGTGAAGTATTAAGTTGCTTTTTCGTTTTAGCATGTGTGATTGTTTTAGAATGAAACCTCTGAAGGGTCAAAAGCCTTGTTTCTGTTTAAAAAAAAAACCTACAAAAGTGCACACAGACGATAGTTATACAGTAATTTGATGTAAATTCTAATGGGAGCAGATTGTTCCTATCTTGATATGGCAGGTGGACATGAACTTCAAATAGCAGATGTGGTTCCTATGTTCCTTAGATGAAGAGATAGTTTGTTGCTTTGCCTCCTTCCGTCTTTCTACCAAGTTAGCACTCAAGATATATTTTTTAAACAGTGAAGACCTGTGTGGCTAAGTCCTAGTGTTGCACTTGAATTTATTTTTTTTTAGGTACAGGTAATGTTATGTCTGTACCCAACTTTTTTTTGTTTGTTTGGTTTTTTTGTTTGTTTGTTTTTTTTTAGTACAAAGTTTAACTTGGGCTGTTGGAAGCAGAAACATAACAGTTCTGGTACAATCAAGGATTCCCATCCTGTGAACAGCCTCTTAGCTGAGAACCCGATGTGCTTTCCCACACTGGGATTCAGCACTGGCAAGTCTTAATGTCAGTGGTAGGTAGCTGGTAGGAGTATGTACTGCCGCACTATGGCAAGCATCACATCTAAGCCCTGTCTTAGCCACTTCTCATTTTTTTTATTTAAGCTTTGTTCATAGCCCTCTTCTGCGTTTGAGTTTGCAGTGGGCTTGTGGCTCCACATGAGTTCACAGTCATAGACCAATTTTTCCTGTTTGTGCTCAAATTCCAAGCTTCAGAATGCTTACTAGTATGGCATTTTGTGCAAAGGTGGATTAAACTCTCTTCACAAGTATTTATTAAATTTACTTTTAATCCGTTTGATCTTGCCTCTGCTTGACCCTGGGGTAAATAAAGCTTTTGCAGTATTTTTCATGACTAACAATATGTGATCTTAAAGGGTAAGTTAGCATTCAATTTAATGGTCCCAATTCATATAATTGATGATGTAATATTTCCTGAGGCTTTCATCAAGCTTTGGATTACGCATTACTTTTTTCCCATCCTTCATTAAAAAGGGGGCACTGGAAATAATGTGTAAATATTGCTATTTAAATGCATGTTGGCTTCATAACTGTAGATGTATTGGTGAAGCTGACTGTGACTGCCCTGACAATACAAAATTAAAGTGATGCTTTTTGCTATGAACACAAAAATTTTTGCAGCAAGCAGGTTTTTTCTTCTTTTGCTCCCTCCCCCACCCCAAAAAAAAAAAAAAGGATTGAAAAGAATAAAACTAGCAGGAGCTGCAGGTTCCCACACAACCTTGTATTGAGAACTGAGAAATTTTATATGGCTGTTTTCTACTGTAAGTTTGCTGCTTATTGAAAGTTACAGAGAATTATTTTAATTTCTTATCAGCTTTCTAATCTAGAGCAGCTTTTTAACTAGGCTGAGAATTAGAATAATTTCTGCCAGTAGAGAGGAAGAATTAAATAAGCTTTCCAAGTCACTTTTCATGTTTGCTTTTTTGTTTTAAAGGTATAGTCCCTGCCACTTACTCTGACTTGCGTTGGTGCAAAGACAAGAAAGTTTGTGTTTTCTTTTTTTTTGCTTCTTAGAAAAGAGGTTTGGGAGGTTTCTTCTCTCGCTTACCCCTTTACAGTGTAACTTCAAGTTTTGGATTAGTGAGACACTCTATCCCTGAACAAAAGCTTAATGCTTGAGAGGGGAAGGCGTTGAGAATACTGATCTTTAACAGTCTTCTAGTATAAATAGATGAGATCTACTATATTCACACAGTGAGTTTTGAGTCAGGGCCCTAAGGAGCTTCCTTTCAGCTGTCTGGTTTTCCAGTCAGACATTAGGTCAGAGAGAAGACAGAATTTTTTGTTCTTTGAACTAAAATGTAATATTTTCTCCTTTCCTTTTTGGTTTGTGTATTTGCTATAAAGACCCTCTACCCAACAGGAAAATTTCATGCCTCTGCAGACCTGCCTTCTCCACACTTGGCTGAAGGTGACCCTGAAAGTTAGCAGTAATCTGCATCAGAATTTTGTGAAGCTGAGCTGAAGCAGACTGCCAGCGTGAACTTCTCCAAAAGTCTGCCAGGAAATCACTGGGAGTCTTGGCAATTTTTTCTTAGGGAAGGATGAAAAAGACTCAATCTAGTTTATGTTGCTTTTCTCTGGGAAATCCAATCTTAGTTAATCTACTTCATTGCCTTTTGTTTCAATCTTAATTTTCTGGAAATGTTCCCAATCAAGTCCCAGGGGAATCGAGACCAATGATTTTTAGATTAACCTTTTTTTCAGCTGAAAGCTGGAATCTGCTAACGCAGAGAATAATGGGACTAGTTATTGTAAACAAATTAAATTCCTATTTTGCTGCACTACAAATTAACTTTCTAAAGCCTTTCATTTGTTGGTCCCGGAATTAGACTTTTCTGCTTTAGAAGCCAATCTAGAAGCAGGAGGCTGTGATGAAATACCTCCTTTTTGTCCTTCCTTCTCTGTTTCTACAATCTTTAATGTCCTCTTAGCAACGTAGGTTTCACAACGTCTTTTCTTCCCTCTGTCTCACCAGTTCATATCTGCAGGGGTCCTGTTGATTTCCAGCGGCACTTGAACAACCGTGATTGCTAGCTAGAACAGTTGCTTCTGTGGAAAATATTTTAAAATTTTCTTTTTGCTCTTTCGCTCTGCACGTATATAATGCTAGAAAATCCCACAGTCGTCATTGTACCACAGATGTGAATGTCATTTATAATCTGTTTAAAAAGTTGTACATGCATATAACCTGTTCACTCCGATGTTTATCTAAATTAATACAGCAGACCATGGTAGCTCTAGATCACGGGCCAAAATGTTGTAAGTGATTGAGCATCTTCTATTCTCACTGGATGCTCAGCACATCCTGATATCAAGCCTGAGAAGCCGGGAGAAAACTAGGAAAAGATTACAGCTGTTCTGCCATGAAACAAACAGCGAGTGCAGCAAGTTCTCTCCTGAGACTTTGTGAGTGCTACTTCACTTTAACAAAGTCGTCTTTTCCCACACACACTCATTAGTTATCAAGGACTCAAATCTCATTCCTCTGATGAAGGTACATGAGTTTGGAATATGAGCTTTGTGATATATTTAGCTGATCTTTTGGCTAACCCAGATAAGAGAAAACTTGCCAGTTGGCTTTTTTTTTCTTTTTTTAAACACTTAATGCGTCTCTTCTTGGGGGAAGGAGCATGTATGGTAAATACACTTTGAGGCTTTTTCTCATGTTAGAGATCATTTAATTGGACTTGGATCTGTAGGATTAAAAAATACTTTCAGGCCAAGATGCAGTGCGCTTCTGAGCTTACAAGCTAATGCCTGTTAGCCAACCGGCTAGCCTGCTCTTTTGTGAGCTTGGAAAAGCAGCAATTTGAAAGGCATATGGCTGCAGCCTCCTGATGGAGATGCTTGTCCCTGTGACCCAACCTGCTCCTTGTCTGATTTCTTTCAAATGGTGAATGAACTCTGCATGGGAAAACCGGAGCAGCTCTGTGCCATCCCGGTGCAGGCTGTGTGCCTGGCTGCTGTGCAGCTCAGCAGCTCCCTGCAGCTCCTGGCTGGGTTTCCTCCATCTTGTGTCTGCATGGAGGCTGCACTGAGAGCCAGGGATCCGATTAATCAGTTACTGCCTCAGTTAAGTTTTCCTGCTCTGAAAGGCATTGTACTAAAGAGACTTGGCGATGTATTGTCACAGCTTGACTGCGTTTTCAAGCTTGCATCCTTCACTTGGGAAAGAAAAACACTAACAAACGTGGAGCAGACTCAAAGCCAGTGCTCCCAGCAGGAAGGTGATCCCAGTTCATTCTTCTCCAGCCCTCAGGAAGTGACCGCAGTGGCTGCTGTCAGTGTAGCGCTCCACGGGAAAGCAGCGAGATACTGTGCGCCTTTCCGATATGGTCAGTAAACCGTTGTACATCAAAGTGATAAGGGACGAGGAAGCGCAAGCTGAGGAACACGCTCAGCCTTGTAATACTATGGAAGTGAAATGCAACCCACAGTGTTGGTGTGGTTTTCTCAGTTGCCTCTTTTATGGTCCCCTTGTTTATTTGAGCTCCAGGTCTAATGGATTTGACAAGAGACTGAGTCATGATTTCTGGGTTCTCTGCCAGGAGAGTTGTATACAAATCAAGTTACCATTGGCTTTGGTGCCCTTCATTAACTTGGGATAAGACATTATCTCACAAAGACATACTGAACCTTAATGTTTAAGGTGGTGTCAGGTGAGACTGAAGGATGCTGGAGGAAGATATTACAAGTACTGTCAAATTGAAGCATAAACAATTTAAAAGAAGGATAGCTGGGAGTTCTACAGCTGCCCTCATGTTCCTGCTACAGGTTTGGCTGTACTTGTAAAGCCTTTTTTTGTGCTGCTCTCTTCATACAGGGCATAAACACAGAGTAGTGTTCTTGGCTATAAGATGTCCTGCTATATGGATAGTAAAGCCTAATATGCTTTATTCTGACTGTTTTGCTTCTTTGGTAAGATGTAATAGTTTAAAAAACCTTTTGGCAGTAGCATGACTTTCCTTAATTTGCTGAATTCCTTAAGTAAAACCCTCCAGTACATCACGATAGTAGGATCATGTGCACTGCTTGCCAGTTGATCCCTTTTTGTGCAACTCTTGCTTTTGATCTTGCTTGAAACCACTGCCCCTACAATAAGGCACTTGTATTGCAGAGCACAGTACAGCTATACTTCTTGCACTTTTTCTCCTTTGTCACATTTTTTCTTCCGTAGCAATTGCTGACGCCAGGTTTCCGATCAGAGAGATCAGAGAGCCAGCTACCCTGACAGGATTTGTCTTGTACACATTGTTGAAGAATTTCTGCACTGTTTATGATGTATCTGCCTTGTTATTTTTTACCACTCCCCCAAGCTCCTGAAAACTGGCCTGTAGCTTTGAAAACGTCGCATTTCTTCATTATGGGGTAGATACTAAAGGAAGGTAAGCTTGCTTTGTTACAATATTCAAAAGCAAGCAAAACACTAATTTCTCCGACAAAAAAAATAATGTTTGAAATGTGTTTTGTGTAATGTGTTTGAAAGTCATCTCTGCAACACATTTAATCTGGTCAGGGAGTTCTAAAATCTCTGCATTTTTGCAAAGATCTTGTGAGGAAGACTCAGGACTTACTTTCGCTATTACAAGGAGTTTTATGTGAGCATCCCAGTCCTTGATCTGGTCCTAACATGATTGGCTTATGCCTTCAGTGAGCTGCATAGTCCGAGCAGTAAATATTTATCTTGGGTCATATGAAATCTTTGGCTGTAACAATAGGGATTGTCAATATTTTGTGAGGGATGGTTTCGCCCCGAATAGAATGTAGCAGAAATCCCTGCTGCTTCAGCCCTTACACCCATTTTGCACAGCTAGGAGAAGCTGAATATAAATATTTCCCACTGACCATATTGCAAGTCTGGTTTGAAATAAGCTGCAGGTCGGGGAATAAATAAGCTTAAAGCGGAGTAAAAGTGATCATAGCTAAATCCGAGCAGTAGTTAATGATTAGCCTTTGATATAGATAATGATATGCGTTCTGCTTGTCAGCATTATCTGAAAGTTTAGAAACTTTGATCTGTCTCAGACTTGTTGCCTGTTTGGAGAAGACTGCTGTCCTGGAGGCGGTAGATGGAAAACCTGTCTCTCGAATAGTAAGTACTCAGCTTTTTTTAGCGCTGAATCATTTCTGCTTTGGATTAACAGCTCTGCAGCAGTCCAAGGGTTTGAAAGCTAGATGAAAAAGGCAATGTTCGAAACTTTTTCTCAGAGTGGTTTACTGTCACTCATAACTAAAATAAAAAATTTGTTGATCGCTATTTGTTCTAGCTTTCCATGCCCTAGAGGTAGTCCTGTCAGAAGAGTGTCATGAGGCCAAGGCTCTTCCAAAGGCAAGTTCCTTCCCAGAGGATGGCTTGATTTGATTGCCCTTTCCCTCTTCTTGATATCGCAGGAGATCTTCTACCTTGCTGAGTTGACAAAGAGTGAAGGTGGGATTGTATTTTTGCATTTCCAAAAGTGAAAATGTAGAGGTGCTCTGTTTTATGGACTAGGGCTATGAATTTGTTCTCCAAACTTTTACAAGTATTTGCGTTACTACCTGGAAGCTATTTGTATGTCACATGTTCCATCCTCTTCCCGTTATTTGAGATCACAGAGCAAGAGTAGGAAAGTGCCTCTGGTGATGTATATTTTGGTCTTACCCGTCTGCCGAAACAGAGATCAACTTCCTGGGCTTAATTAAAAACACAGTGGAATGGATTTTGCTGATAATGACCTATGTTATACCTTGCATTTTGCTCAGAAACAGCTTCAGGCTTCTCAAAACAACAGATGTTTTGAACAATTGAAGCACAAAAGAATTTGATTCTTGGCTGTGGTAAAACAAGGTTTTGTTTTGAGGGAGAGTCATAGATGGTGATGCAAAGTGAGATGAACATGCCTTCATTTCCTTTCTGCAAGCAGGTAAAACATAAGTATTTTTCTAAAAGTCAGTCTTGTGAACTATTAGGTCTTTAGTGAAAAGCCTGCGTTTAAAAGGTGACCCTGACACACCAGAGTAGGAGTTGGAAGTCCCAGCATATTCCTGTAGGAGCTGACATCAACAACGCGTGGCTATTGCGGCAATGTCTGGCATAGACTGGAACGTGACAGCTCCAGGGAAGGTGACTGTTTGAGTGGCCACCTTAAAATGCTGCATCTGCACATGGACACACATCTAAGGAGTAATTGTAGACAAACAGCTATTTAAATATGAAAAGGAGAGAAATGTGCTCCTGGGCTTGTTATTCAAGGAAGCTTTCACATGTGGTGGAAGCTGATGCACAATGAAGGTGTTTCTCTGTCATGAGTGTGTGGCAGTACTGGACACAGAAAAACATATATGAATTGCTTAAACTAATATGTCTCATCTCATATATGTGTGGAATGGATTCCTGAAACTTAATTAACAAGGAGTTCTGAAGGGTGATTTTCTTCTTGTCCAGATTCTCAAACCATACCTGAAAGCCAGTTCAGAACTTGTACAAATGTTGCCTTTTCTGGGCTAAGTCTGGTCATGATATTGAAAAACAGCCAGAGGGGAAAAATGAGCTTATTTTCCGCATGTGCAGGTTTGTGTAAATGGCTAGGTTGTTATCAGCTGATCTATTAACTTAAAACTATCTTTGTTACCGCTGCGCTGCAGTGCCTCAGGCATTGCCTGAGTTCACTGGAGGGAAGATTTTTCTGCCAAAGGATTCGCAGGATGTTCAAGAACAGGAGCTTTTTAGTTCAACTGCAGGATCTGTATCTGGGTCCATAAATGACGGCCTTGCTCTCCAGAGCACAGAGCAGCTCCTCACCATCTGTGCAAGAACTGGTAAGTCCTTGATGTGTACAGGTTATCAAACTGCATGTGCAATCATGCTCAGGGGTGCTGAGTGGGCAACCTGCTCCAACTGAGCCTGCTTGAGCAGGGAAGTTGGACTAGATGATCTCAGGAGGTCTCCTAAACCTCAGTGGTTCTGTGACTGAAAATCTTAACTGCGAGTTCTCCTGCTGTGACTTGTGGATCAAGGGCAAGTGGGGTAAGACCTGAGAATCTTCTGTGAGTCTTCTGAATCAGCTGTGTTGATGGACTTTAGGCTCCCTTTTATGAGGCCTGTAATAAACCAATGCCATCCATTTTATTACCCTCAGCATTAGTTTTATCTACGTGAAACAAAGGTATTTATGATGTTGCTAGATAGCATCTGTAATCTTGCACCTGTATTAAAGGCCAGGTAACGCACTTCTAGGGCACATTGAGTCACATTGCATTTTTGCAGCTGAGGAAGCTTTTGCTTACTTACTTGGGAATGCACTTGCTGACTCCTGATTTCATTTTGTGTCTCCTGAGATTATTTTACAGTCTTACAGGGCTTAAGGCTAGAAGGCACCATTTAAAAAAAATCTGGTCAGAGCTGTTTATACCGTTTAGCCTGGTGTGTGCCCTTTCCACTTCCGCAAACCACGTAGCAATGGTTTATCAAGTATTAACTTGCAAATAGTACCCTGTCTTGCATTCTGACATATCTAGCGTTCCTTACAGATTGAATGCTTCTGCATGTGGCCACTGAATGGTCACAAACAATAATACAACTCTGGACAGAGACACGCTTTTTGTGTGAGACAGGCAGGCTCCTTTTCATACATACCAATGCTGAGGGTGGCGTGAACCTGCAGGAATCTGGATGATGAATTAGTGAGCACGATGGCGAATCTTGTGCACAAAAGGTTTTTTTTTTCCATTTTAAGATTTAAGTTATCCCTTCATTTAAAAAAAGTCTGTTGTAGGTAGAAGAATACATGCTGGAAGCTGTTCTTGATTAGGGCATATAAAATAGGAAGAGAAATTCTTCACTAGGCCTGGGTTTTCTAAGGAAGCAGAAGATACAGTTCCAAATACTAATTTTTTTTAGTTTAAAAAGTTTTTGAAGAGTATTGCAAGGCTCAGGACTCTGACCCACTTGTTCCTCAGCATACGGTGAGGCAGCAGGATGTTTCCTGCTCTCTGGCCATGTGGATCGCATCTCCCTGGTCACTGTTCCAGTGCTCGGTTGTGTAACGTCTCTGCAGAAACCACCGCAGAGGATAAGGAAGTAACTATTTATTCAAGAAGTTAAGTAATCTTGGAAAATATGGGTCACATGGCACTTCTTTTCTGTCTCCTCTTCCCCACTGCTGTCCTGTTTCTCTCCACCGGTAACAAGGAGGGTTAGGCAGCTTTCTTCAGCTGACAAGTAAGCGCTAAGTGGTTTTTAGCAAGAGGGTCCGCAGGTGATTTCTGGCCGAACATCACGCACAGTAAGCAGACCGCACTCAGCTGTTCTGGCATCCCAACAAGGCCTGTTAAGCCACTGAGATTTAAGACATTTTGCCTTATCTCTGCTTAAACACAGCATGGTCCCTGGGGGGGAAGGAGAAGCCTTCAAGTTTCTCCTCCCTGGATGCTGAATACTGGGTATTTTGTGACATGGGTACGTATTACTCTGTTACTGTTTCATACCCTTGATGATCTGAGGAAGAGAGATGAAGCTATGATAAAGTGGCCTGCCAGGCTGCGGTCCTGGGATAATTGCTTCAGAAGTCTTTGACGTGCATAGGGAGTGCTGAAGAGGTTCTTCTGTAGATGCCTCCTGGGAATTGCCTTTGATGGAAACTTGTTAGTACTAGCTCTGAATTCACGCTGGCGTTGGCTATGAGGAATTCTGGTGTCTGAAATGCTTTTGTAGGTGCGCTTTAGCCTGGAAGTTTTAAAAAGAAATTGTAACGTAGCATCCTCTGTCAGTTTTGGCATCTCTAACACCATGTTTCTTGGTCCAGATGGGTGCTTGAGTCAGCTTTTATATGGCATCTTCTCTGCTTTGGGAGCTGTGGGACTGGCATTCACTCCTCAGCT
Organism: Calonectris borealis; assembly: GCF_964195595.1. NCBI lineage: Eukaryota > Metazoa > Chordata > Aves > Procellariiformes > Procellariidae > Calonectris > Calonectris borealis. The sequence continues at coordinate 6,848,857 of NC_134332.1, forward strand.
CTTGCGTGTTCTGAGGTGCCTCAGTTCTGCTGCTCTCCAGAAACTTCTATGCTCTTGGGTGTCAGAAAAGGGGGACGGCTGCCTCATCTGGCTAGACGGGAAGGAGAACAATAAACAGTGCAGAGCAAATACAAGATGTGAAAGGCAGGTGGTGGAAGAAATAGAGAAATGAAAACGAGGGGGGAGATACTGCACATGTACAGAACGGAAGAAATTGTGTTCGTGATGGGCTTGAGCATGGCAAGTCGCCCCTTCTGAGTGCAAAAGTCACAGGCCTGCTGCAAAACTGATCTGCTCAGGCTTTGGCACCCGATATGACACTTGCATGTCCTTGTTTTCTGTGCCCAGCGAGAAGAGCTGGCTGGAGGGGGGTGCTGTTCTGTTGGAGCTGGAGCAGTAACGTGAAAAAGGGGAAAGTTTTGTGACACTCAGAGATGAACAGGCAAACTTTGAACTATTGAAGAGATCCTAATTGCCTTTTAATTGGTACCACCTTTGTCACCATTCGAGTTCACTGCCTGCTGATGTAGTGTGTCACCTTTCTGAATAACCACGATAATGGTTATTGGCATTTGTTAGCAGTAAAAAAAACAACTTGCGGTTGACATGTCTTCCTGGCCTTCTGCTTCTGGTCAGTGGGTGGGCGGCTCTGGGCCAAGCGAGCTGTCCTTTGTTCCCTGAACTGCACTTTTGATTTGCTCAGCTTATAATAATCCCTCCGGCTGGGGTAGCCAAAGGTGGAATATGCTCAGGCAGCCAAGGGTGGAATATGCTCAGATCCTTTGAAAGTGTCCCACTGGGGACTTCAGGTTAATTTGGGCTCACTCGGGTTGAAAGTACTCGTGTTTTATCAGGATGGTAACAGGTTATTGCTGGTGTAGTAGAATACTTCATGTCATTTCTGACATCTGTTTCTCCAAAACTTGTTTGCTGTGTCCTGCCTGGCTGTCCTTTTTGTGAATAAGAGCCATACACACCCAGTTCACCAATAGTCCTCAGCCGTGTGACAGCTTTCAGCATCTGTCCATCACCCAAAAATAAATCCTTGAGCTATGCTTTTGTGACAGATGTGCGCTCAGCAATGTCTGCAAAACAGACAAGCACTAGGCTGCATTTTGCAAGCCTGTAGCCTGTGGTGTTCACAGGAGCTGCCAGATCTGACTCCAGTGTCATTCCTAGTATCATGGCCTTCCTACTGTTTTGCATTTGTCAGGGCAAGGACTGTGTTGTATTTGCAATGGCGTGAAAACGATCTAGTCAGATGTACCCACTGCTGTATTCTGACTCCAAAAGCCTATTGCGCATCTTCAAAAACGTTTTCACTTTTAGCACTGTATAGGGGACTGTAAGAAGCAGCTTGTTGCTGCTGTGCTGAAGAGATGGTGTTATTGTCTCATGTCCTGCCAAGAGTGGGGCAGCCTGGAGAGCATGTGTAGGCGGTGACCCCAAGATTTGGCCCAACAGTTGGAGGCATGGATCGGTCTCTAAGATTGCAGTTCTTCTTTCAAAGGAAATCTTAATGTTTACTAGTCTGCGCGGGAATGTGTCCAGGATTCTCTTGTAGAGGAGGGGGATTTCTACTGATTTGTGTGCTGATGTAGTCCCCCCTTTATTGCTGACCTAGAATTTGTGAGAAAAAGAGACAAACCAAGGAGCGATGGCATTGGTTCTGTCACCTCTTGCTAAAGGTCGATGTGGTCATTGTGGAAGTAACCTTACCTGCTCTACTGAGGCAAGGATCGAGAAGTGGCCAGCACAAGCGGAGGAGCTGTTGTAGAATAGAATAGGATAGAATAGAATAAAATCATAGAATGGTTTGGGTTGGAAGGGGCCTTAAAGATCACCTAGTTCCAACTCCCTTGCCATGGGCAAGGACACCTTCCACTAGACCAGGTTGCTCAAAGCCCCATTCAACCTGGCCTTGAATGCTTCCAGGGATGGGACATCCACAACTTCTCTGGGCAACCTGTTCCAGTGCCTCACCACCCTCACAGTGAAAAGTTTCTTCCTTATATCTAATCTAAGTCTACCCTCTTTCAGTTTAAAGCCATTACCCCTTGTCCTATCACTACATGCCCTTGTAAAAAGTCCTTCTCCAGCCTACTGGAAGGCTGCTATAAGGTCTCCCTGGAGCCTTCTCTTCTCCAGGCTGAACAACCCCAAGTCTCTCAGCCTGTCTTCGTAGGAGAGGTGCTCCAGCCCTCTGATCATCTTCACGGCCCTCCTCTGGACTCACTCCAACAGGTCCATGTCCTTGTTATGTTGGGGGCCCCAAAGCTGAACGCAGTACTCCAGGTGGGGTCTCACAAAAGCGGAGTAGAGTAGAGGGGGAGAATCACCTCCCTCGACCTGCTGGTCACTCTTCTTTTGGTGCAGCCCAGGATATTGGCTTTCTGGGCTGCAAGCGCACATTGCTGGGTCATATTGAGCTTCTCATCAACCAACACCCCTAAGTCCTTCTCCTCAGGGCTGCTCTCTATCCATTCTCCACCCAGCCTGTATTTGTGCTTGGGATTGCCCTGACTCATGTGCAGGACCTTGCACTTGGCCTTGTTGAACTTCATGAGGTTCTCACGGGCCCACCTCTCAAGCCTGTCAAGCTCCCTTCCCTCCAGCGTGTCGACCGCACCACACAGCTTGGTGTCGTTGGCAAACTGGCTGAGGGTGCAATTGATCCCCCGTGTCGCCGGCAAAGACGTCAAACAGCGCCGGTCCCAATACCAACCCCTGAAGAACAGCACTTGTCAGAATAGGATAGGATAGTTACGTTGGAAGGGACCTACAATAATCATCTAGTCTAACTGCCAGGTTGTAGCTTGATGGAATTTGGGACCCTTTGTGAGACAGCAGAGGATCATTCTTGAATCTCGATGCAAAGCTTTGTGTCTATTCCAGGTGCTTGAACCTGGGCCGTAAGTGGCAGACTTCTCTAGCAGAAATGAGGTTACAGCCAGGAAAACATTGGCAAGGACTCCTCAGTTTTGCCATGCTTCTCAGGAGTATCCTTCATTTTATTGCTTTTCCGTCTCCTGTAGTTTCAGTATGGCTGAGCAAAAAGCTTGTCCAGAGAGGAGTCTGTCTGTTGCTCACCATTATTTTCTCCATCTGTACACATTTCTTGCCAGCATTTCTCAGCCTTTCCTCCGATGTTATCAGTCTTACAGTCTTAGGTTTTTTGCTTTGCAGGATTGTTTTTTGCTGCCTTTCACTTCATTGGGCCCTTTAGTAATGACATGGGCTGGCCTGATGCTCCGCTTCATGAAGTTCAGTGCATTGTCCTGTAAAGAACAGTCTGTCCTTAGGTTTTTTTTTTCCTTGTTCAAAGATGTAGAGATTTCCTGAGGAGTCTGCAGAAGCTGGAAGATTAGGAATGACCGTCCCCTTCTAGGGAAGCAGATCAAGCAGGGCCTCTAACAGAAGGTGACCAGACAAGTTTGCTATGAAAATAAACTCCATCAAAGGGACGTGATTGTAGCCAGGCTGAGAGGAAGAGCTTTGGCCCCTCCTCTAGTAACGGGGCTTGTGCTAAGTGAACGCGACCAGCTTTGCTTTAGTTGTATGGCTGAGCGTTGCTTTGGTTCAGAGCAAAGGACAGGACCTTAAGGGTTGAACCAATGCTGATACTTTATCAACTTTTTTAATCTTAATTTTAATTAACCAACTTTTAATGTATATAACTGCGCCGAGCTGCCAAATAATGTTATGCAACTCCAGGAAGCCTGTGTGAGCCAGCATCTCAACTGGAATCCGTAGTCTGAAATTGGACCACGTTTTGTTGGGTTGGTTTTTTTTTTGCAACGTCCATGCTATGCGATAGTTACATGTGGAGGGTGCAACCTGTCTCTTGGGGACAGAGCAGCCCTATAATGAGAGGGACAAACGTGTATTGGTACAAGTGTGGAATGTGGGAAAGAAACACAAGGATTTGGTAAGAATAAAATAAGCAAACAGTGGCAGCCAGGAGCCCTGAAGGATAGAGGTTTGCAGCTCGGGTAAGTGTGAGAAAACAGAAAAATGACTCCACTTGGCAAGGCTCCATTGTGATCTTTGCAAAGACCTGCAGACCCCCCGTGAGTTCCCCCAGGTACTGAGGAAGGGGAATGTATTCTCAGAGCGTGATTATTGGCCCGAACCGTGTGATCTGGCAGTGCAGAGAACCTGAACTGAACTCTGGCTTAATCCTTCACCCCTAAACCTCCCTGCGTGGGTGGCATGAGGCTTTGCTCCACTCTCTCCCCATATCCTAGGGTTTGTTAGGGTCACCTTAGGGAAGAGTCTATCTCAGCCAGGGCAAATAGCATCAGTCGTGGGCATGGCTCATGAGCATTTTTGGTATGCCATGTTCTCTGCCGTCACCTTCAGCATCCACGACTGTGCTGTAACGGTTCCAGCCTGGGATCCTTGATGGAGGTGATGACAGAGGATCAGTTCTCCTGCGTGGCTTTCTCCCCTCATGAAAAACTAACAGCCCTGTAGGTTATTTTTAAAAGCCCATTCTTCTGCTTGTATTGCGTATGATAGCTGCCAAAGAGCTGGTCTTTACATGCTACCAGCTTGGCTGTGTCTCCCTTCTAACCTCCCTGCTGACTGCTTCCATCTCTGCATGTCACAGTCTGCCCAGACATCGTCCTCTTTCGAAGCTGAACACAAGATGTTGTCTGTAGCCCTGCTCAGCTCTTTTTTTGCCCATCGTTCTCCACTCCCTGCACTCCACCCTCTGGCATCTCAAGCTGGACATCCTCCAGAGTACCTGTCTTCTTCCTTCAAAAGCTTCTGAAACCCACCTGTATAAAGATCTCAGCTGAGTCCCTTCTGCTTACAGGTGGAGAGGGAGAATGTGCCCTCTGTCACACAGTGTGTTTTTCTGCTTGACTCCGCTGATCTGGCTTGAATCAATTTGCAAGCTTCTCTGGTCATGGACAAAACCCAGGAAATACAAATTAATGCAGCCTGCCAACCTAACCCTCAAAATGTATCAGAGCTCCTCTCCCGAGCCGTTCCCTTCTCTTTCTTGCTCTTTATCTGAACCCCTTCTAGTGTTGAGCTTTTAGGAAGCCTTAAACTTCTGGTAGAGGCTTTTGGTTGGGACTCTAAGGTGGTGACACAGTACCGGGCCAAGCCACATAGTTCTGCTGTGACCTTGCAAACCTCCCTTAAATTCTTAATATAGCACTAAGAGCTCCTTCTTCAGGAGTTGCGCAAGGGAAAAACGGAGGTGTGCAATTAAGAGGTGTGCTGGGCACAGCACAGTCCCTCCCTGTGTGTCCGAGTTCCAGCCTGGGATTGCTGAAGCTGCTTGGGAGAGCTCCATGGGGAATTTTGGCATTGGAGAACAACAGTGTGTATCTGTAAAACACATTCTTTATATTACTGAAGAATGATCTGTTTGTTCCCCATATCTTTAAAGGGTGTCTATATAGCTTGACCAAGGAGGGCTCTGGCTGCCGTTGCTGGATATTCCTACAGTACGAACAGGTAGAATTGGTCTGTTCCTCAGCTGTGCCTTTAAGCAGCTCTGGAGCTAAACCTGGGATCCTGGAGGAGTCACAGCAAGTCCACCCATTTGGAAAGGAAGCGGTTAAAGTTGTCAAGTTTGCCAGGAAATTGAATAAACTAGAAGCAGTGCTTAAGTCTCATGATGACTAGCTCAGACCATTCAGTGGAGACCACAGTTAGAGCCAGTGAACAGTGCTGTAGTGTCTGCAGGCTCCCTGCTTCCCCTCCCACCTCCATTTACAGCACTTTAAAAAAAAAAAAAAAAGGATTGGGCTTGAGACCACAAGCTCAGAGCCAGTGGAGCTCAAATAGTCTGCCAGCCGGACTGCTGTAAGTAGAGCACTGATAACTTTTGGTTGCCTTTTCCATTACTTATGTGTTTTATATGTAGCATTCCTTTGTGTCATGCGGGACTGAGGTGTACATAATGTGCAAGCAAGAGATCTTTGCCTTTCTAGCTTACTGTTTTTAATCTTTTTCCCTTGGATTTCTCTCAGGAGCTTTCATTTTAATTCTTAGTAAAACTTACCAAGTCTTTTTCACCTCTTCAGGAGAAGACAGGGACTTCCTGACCCTGTTCTTGCTACCAAAAGCGTTGGTGGAGAGACCCTAGGTAAGAATCACTCCAGCTGTGTTGAGACAGAAGTCTGGAGGCTTCTGTGCAGGAGCCAGCCCGTTGGCATGGCTGGCGTGCTTGCTGCGCTGCACACTGGGCCACTGCAGCAAGCACCATCTCTGTTGAACAAGTAACTAGTGTAAAGGAGACTGAAGAGGTGTTTTTAAATCTCCAATCCTTTTGGGCAGAGCCAGTGGAAGTAGTTTTATTTCTTGCTTTTTCAGGACTGGCATGGGAAAGGTGAGGCACTGTTTTGAAGTGAAGAGTTTCCTGCTCTAAAGGGCATTGATTTAGGGCTCTGTTGTTAATCCTGTTAGACTTCTGATTTGGAAAGGGGCTTCATTCCTTTTGAATGTGACTTTAAGGAAGCTCTGTTTGCACACCATGTTTCAGACCGAGCTGATTTGTAAAGTGCTTTCTGGGAGCTTGGCAGATCCTTCCCATAGTCTGTCCTGTTTCTGCATGTCCTGTGTTTCTGCATTAAAAGGTGTATCTCCCTTGGGTATCTGGAAGGAAAAACTCTGTGATTTACTGTGGAGTGGCAGGATTCTGGATTAACAGGGCAGAAGCAATAGATTAGGAAACCATGATGGAGATTATGTATAATGGCAGTCATCTTATGGCTGAGACCTGCTTGAGAAGACTGCTTTGTGTTTGGCATCTCACCAGGTCCAGCTTGTTTACCCGTTGTTTCTGTTGTGCAGTGACATAAGATACCTGTCTTTCCTCCCCTTCTCTGTGCCGTGGAGTTGTGAATGTGGCTTCTTTGTATGCGTGAGATGAGGCAGCGCTGGTTAAATGTTGGTGGAGGGTGAAAGTAAATCCTAATGCTGAACTTGAGCTAACAGTTTGTTGTTGTCAGATCCTGCTCCTGGCTGCACATCTCCCCGAACCAGCTTGGTTTGCTGAGCTGCCAAGGTCACGTTGCAGCGGAGGGATAGAAATCTCTATCTGAACAGAGCCTACCTATGTGCTGAGGTCAGTCCGGCTCCAAAGTGATGGCTTAAAGTAAGAGAAGTCCTATGAGTAGCTCTGAGTCTTGCTGTTTTCCTTAAGAATTTGAGGGGTGGTGAAATGGAGGCTGTGGCTCCTCTGACCTGGGGTGACAGCACCGAGAGGGAAAGAAATAAGCCCTGGAGAGGATTTCCTCATTCCTCTCTCCTGTCTCACCATTTGTTTTCTTATGCAGTAGGCTACTGCAGAGTACAAAAAACCCCTTGTGTGTGTGCGTCCCTGATAACAGTGCAGCATGAAGGCAAGTGCACCATGATGTCTGTGCCCTTCAGGTGTGCAAATGCTTTGAAATACCTGAGCCTGCTGCAGCCACAGTCTGTTCCAGATCCCCTCTCCAAGGCGTGCTGAGAAATCCACTCCAATGCCTCTCTCTCTCTGTGCAAACATGTGGAGCAGGCAGCAGTCGAGAGATCAAGTCACCCATTCAGACAAAAATACCTGCTGCTGAAATGCTGGGTTTGTACAAGACTAAACCTATTTAAAGAATTTGCTATAATGGAAACCTATGTGTGTGGATTTTTTCCTCCAGCTATGGAGTCAGACTTGTTAAAAACAGCACCCTTCTTTTCGTGATACGCACAGCTCCATGTCAGTCAGCTTGTCTCTTAAGAGTCTGAGCAAGCAAATCAGAGATTTGCAGCTTGAAATATTACACAGCCATTAACCTGTTGCTGCTGCTGCCCTAGATATTGTTTTTTACCCCAAGGCACAGGTGGAGACCTCCTAAGTTGTAACTCAGAGACTGATTGTACTGGGGTGTTCCACTGGAAGTCATTTATTTTTAAACAGAAATTTATCCATGTGTTGGTTACCTTTAGTAACAGAAAAGACAGCTGAAGTGGCTCAGTCTAGGTTATTTGTTCTTATGCTACTTAATATCCCATCCTTTTCAGGATCTCATAAAATGTCTTTCAGTGTCGGGTAACTGCAGTAGGGGGTTGGATTTGGCGTTGGAGCACTAGTGTAACAGGGTGGGAAGGAGCTACATAGGTGAACATCAAGCATACTCTTTGTAACCTGTACCAAGACCCTGCCCATCCACATGCAGCCACTTGTGAATACTTGACCTTGTTGTTTGTTAATACACTGTATATATCCAGAGAACACATTCCCTATTTCTCCCTTTCTGAAGACCAGTGGTGGTAAATTAGTGAGAAGTTGGACACAGCCCAATCACGAAGGGAGTTTTTAATCTGGTAAACAGCCAGGGCTTCTGTGGAGCGTACTGGAACCCACAGAGTTTGGTGGGAGCGTGAAATCCTAAGATGAATAGAATTGGACAGTAGTCACTAGTGAGAATGTTGCATCCAAAGAAAAAGCAATGTATCCGTCAAGTGAAAGAAGAGGGAGGGGGTGAGATTTGGGCTGGGGGAGAGGGGAGGTTCTTACATTACTTCTTTCCTCTTGCGGCACGCTTATCTTTGATCCCTTGGTGTAAAGCACTTTGGCTGTTCTTCTTTCTTCCCTGCTGCAAAAGACGATTTGAAGTTTGTATGTCATGGCAGAGGATTCCTCTCCCAAGTGATTGTATTTTGGGACTTCAGTTCTAGCGCTTGAACACTTCATCTCTGGAACAGTATAATCTTCAAAGCTATGCTATAAGAAAATCACACCATTTGTTCTGCAGGTATCCTTTAGTAATGCTTCTCTGTGTCAGGTGAGCTGCTTCTAGCATGAGTCTCTTTCTTTTTTTCCTCCCCCTGAACATTTTTCTGAGCTGTTTTTCTGGTCTTAATATTTAAGCACAAATCAGGGGTGGAGTGAACTAAAAAATATTAGCAGAAATACGAACAGGGAATACATTCTGCTTTTAACCAGTGCCATTAGATTATATTACAAGTTAACTTTCCAGGGGAGTTATTGTAAAGTTGTCTAATGCAATAAGAGATTGGCTACAAACTTCATCTGCACAGAGATGCAGAAAATACCTGAGCTGCATACTGCTGGTGTAGCTTATACAGGTGCATACAGGTGCTTACTTGCATTATTTAATTTCAGTGTTTGCAGGGTGTATTAATTCTTTCTCTTGAGTTCTTCCCCAGCACTGCTGACTTAGTTTCCTTATCTTCCCCAAATCTTTAACTTCTCTCATTGCTCTTTTTAATTTAGCACCAAAGCCTTTTGAGATCACCCCGTCACTGATGCTCTGCAAGGCTGCACTGGCAGTCGTGTTCGGGGCCACTGGTGACTCCTGCACAGCTGTGTCATAAGGTCACTGTCACAAACTGAACCAGCTCCACCATCAGCTCGTTACCATTTGGGGTTTTGTTTGCTAGTGCTGCTTTCAGTTTAGAAAGCTTTTCTAGAGTTCCATTTCCCCTTTCCAATCGAAATATATTCATACCTATCTGTTCAAACACCATATTGTCTTTTAGCTTAAAAAGCTCTTTTTTCCCCAGTTGTAAACACTCCTGATGATTTATCTGGAAGGAAGTACGTCTCCTCTCATTTTTTTTTTAAGCTTTAATTTGACAAAGTGTCTGGTTTTTATTTCACTTGGTTTTACTTGAGTGCTGGAATAGACTGGGAGGGTACACAGTATTCCAGACAGGGTCTAGTACAGCAGTGTTGGTACTTACTTATCTTTCATGGTATCTCACCTGGACTATGCTAGGGTTGCCTTTGCCTGGATCTGTCACGCTGACAGATGCTGTCATTTCAGGACTGACTGGTATTCCCAGGTTGTTTTCTCTCCTGTTGCTGTTTCCACCTGGAGACTTTTTATTTCACACCAGAAATTGCGCCTGGTTCCATCCCAAGTTGTGCTGGGTGCAGAAGCCATGTCCACATCTAATTTTTTTATATTTAGCGTTGTGTGTCCAGACATACCTGATTTGCAGTAACCAGATTAGGGATTTGGACCGGCAGCCTTTTGAGTGTTTCTCTCATTGTGTGTAATGTGATTAGAGGGGAGATGTGACAATGTAAAGCTCATGGAAATGAAATTGGGTTGCCTGTGGCTATTGCAGACCTTTGCCTGGTAATAGGTCTTGTACCACCTAACATAATTTCTTTGTTAAACATGTTCCCAATAAAATGCATAACTGTCAATTAAGAGAAATATTGTAATCTGATCCTTTAGTATATGCAATTTAAAATGGCGTTTGAGACATTTTTGCCTCTTGCATGACTGCAATTGAGAAGAGACTTGGGTTTTTCCTCTTACAGATAAGAAATGTTCCTTTATGCTGAGCACTTGTCCCCATGTGCTACCTCAATCAGATTAGGCTGCCTTTCTGGTAAGAATGTTTTGGATGGTGCAGCAATATGATGATGTAAAGCTCAGAGGGACACACCTCCTTTAAATTGTCCTGCTTGCTTTGCTGTGTGTTCTATGTAGTCAGAGTGCAGGATCATGAGGATGCTCCAGAAGTTTATCCAGAGGCAGTAGTTCTCAGTGGCTTAGAGTATTTTCTCTTGCAGTAGCAAGAGACCATATTCTGTTTAGAAAAGTGCTTCTTATTAATTTTTTTATTTGTTTTTCAGGGTCCTACTTTTCTACGTGCCTTTTTTAATATCTCTGTCGTAAAGATGTCTCACGATCACCACATGAACAGCTCCATGTTGCCAACCACACATCCTCCTGAACATCACCACTCAATGGCAGCCCCAGGACATGGTCATGGATCTGACATGATGATGATGGTAAGTGAAAAAGTCATAATTAACCAGAGAGCTTTTCCTTGTCTGTGGTTCAGATTAACTTGTAATCTAAAGACTACATTTTTGAGAATTGGAAATTAAACTTAGCTTTGCAAGGCATGAATCAATCCAGTTAAAACACAGATCCTATTGTGGCTCTTTTGGAGTGAAGGAGTGGCATGAGGTGATATGCAACACAAACTGTATTTCAGAGCTGGAGATCCTTTGGCAAAATGGTCTTTTCCTGCAAAAACCTTTCTAGCAGCCAGCCTGGTGTCTGCTCTTTAGCCAGCTGAAGGCAGAAATGCAAAGTAAGCATTCTCCTGCAAGAAACGGAGATGGATGGAGTTCTCCAGGCTGTTAGTGTTAGCAAAAGCCTTAACCAGTACTGAGAAGATTGCACACTAGTATGATGGATTGTGCTGACCTGCAGGCGACCAACCTCTGTGCTCTTTTCCTCCTGAACTTTAAGTACGCACTTGTTTTGGGGAGCAAAGTGCTACCAGGGCTCTTTGCCACGTTGGCGTTAAGGCTGTGTTGGTCCTGAATCCTGCTGCTCTAGCTAACTTTGATTTAAACAAGTTCAGACTTGTGCATGCTGGCATCACTGAAGCTTTGCAGAGATCCTGGCCAGAGTTTCCATGGAGATGACCGTAGGATCTGTTTGTGTGTGTAGCCAGTTCTAGGGACTTTTTAAACTTTTTCTCCCTTTTCTTAACACTTTTGAGGTGAGTTTCAGATTATTAAAACATGACTCTTTATGGTTAAACTTTGAAAGGAGGGGAGAGAAAAAAGCCTTCCCTTTTGCGAACATCGCCCAGTACAAAGCCCAGTAGTGCTGGTGGAACTTGCAGTCCAGCATTGTCACTAATGTCCTTGTGAAGCTCTTCATATAATCTAACAGCTAAATACTGGCATTCTCTGATCCATTACTTTCCATATACATGCTGTTTCTTTACAAGTGTCGAGTGCTCTTATCTTCAATAGATACAGGACCCTGCCTTACCCTGCAACTGAAAACTGTGATTAATTGCACAAGATTTTGAATTAACATGGTCCGTAAAACTGTCAGAGAAGGAAGTAAATAGGTACAGCATCCTAGATAATACACTGAACACATTTTAATGTATGCATATTCCCATTCCTCACTTGCACCAAGTAACAGGCTCTGTTTCAGTTGTGGTTTATGGAACTAGGCTGTAACGCTCTTTGGTTTGTGTGGTTTTTGTTTTAAATGTAAAAATGTTAAATTCATTGAAGAAATGGAAGTACTCTCTAAAAGATGTTTTATAGTGATTTCTGCTCTGGGAGTAATGGATGTCTGCTGATTCTTATGGATGCTGAAATTAATCATAATTCTGATCTTCAGCAAATAACCTTAATTAAGCAATAAGGGGAGTTCAAAGAGAAGTTCCTCTAGCTTAGTGAGTACTTTACATGTGAAAACACCGTATGCAGCTATGGTCAAGACATGCTAAACTGCAATGTATTTACCTGGATGGGAAGATTATATGAACCCCAGCTGGCCGGGGGATCATTGATGTCTCCCCTTCCCACAGCATTCACTATGCAGGTTCAGGAGCCCTTATTTTCACCCAGGGGAAGCTGTGGTCCTGCTTTATATATAATACTCCTTGTTGTACCTGTATTTAGGCCTCTGTTTCCCATAGGATATTAGGAGGTTCTGTAGGGAGACAATAGTCTGCTGGCACAGTGCAGGATGGGACCCGAGGATTCAGCTATACAAGCCCTTATCCATAGGAGCTCATATGAGGTCAAGGTGGGGAGAAGAAAGTGCCCTGTACCCCAGCCCATGAGTAGTCATGAGGAGGCAAGGATGAGCTCCACAGAGACATCCCCAACCCCTGACTACTGATGCTGTGGAGAAAAGGAGCTCCAAAAGCAAGAAGATGGCACTTTTCTGTAGCAGGTACTGTGAAGGACAATGCCGTCTGCCCAGGGGCACTGCCTAAAAGAGTTGCCCACTATAATTGGAACCTGGAGCATCTTTAGCCATGTCTCACTTGTGTGTGTTACACTAGATTTACTGAAGAGTTTCTTCGAGTCTATCTGGGGATGAACTGAAATGATCTAAGTTCTTGTCATAATACAAAAACCTTTGCTAAATCTTGTTGTGAGCTCCATCTCAGGATGAGCTATTCAGGCTCATCTTGATGTTCTTTATGTTTTGGGCAGGCAATGACTTTCCACTTCAGCTATGAGAATGTGCCATTGCTGTTTTCTGGACTTGTAATCAATACTCCTGGAGGTTAGTAAAACTGTCTTGTCCAGTCCAAACAAGAAGTTTGCAATTGATTAATGTTTCAGGAATGACCTTACTATTTATGCCAAAAATATGCAGGCACACTGCGTTGAGTCTGTTTTAAATGGCATCTATGGGATGAAAGAAAAAGGGAGGTGTTTGTATAGTTTGAGAATTTGACTGGTCTTATTAGCAAAAGTGATTGCTGGTTTCACTTCCTGGGTGAAATTCCAAGTAGTGTATGGATGAAATTCACGTTTACCATCTGTACATGCCTGCACACAGTGCCCAGCCATAGCCTGTGACGCAGTTGTTGAATCACACAGTGTCTCTTCTGACATGTTTTGAAGCAAAAGTCTTCTGTGGCACAGATGCAATAATGTTTACTCTTTTGTCAGAAATGGCTGGTGCTTTTGTGGCTGTCTTCTTCCTGGCCATGTTTTATGAAGGCCTTAAGATTGCCCGAGAGTGTCTGCTCCGTAAATCCCAAGTCAGCATTCGCTACAACTCCATGCCAGTGCCAGGTCCGAATGGCACTATCTTGATGGAGACGCACAAAACTGTTGGGTAAGAATTTCACTTTGTTTTAAGACAAATTTCTTCAGCAGCTGACAAAGGTGAAAACTGGGACAGAAAAAACTTTATGCAGCCAGTATTACTCTCTGCAAAGTATATTGACTCCAGGTTGGGACGCTGCTTGACACTGGAGGACGCCGTGCTTGAGTCACTTGGACACCCTTTAGGATGGGGGACAAAAGGAGGAAAGCAGCAAGGAGTTGGATAAGTCTGGTTTTTTTTCCAGAGCAGTAACGAACACATTTAGGGTGTTCCCAGGAACAGAAGTTGGGTGTTATAGCCAGCAACCCTGACAGAGAATATTTAGGATCCTTCTGTTGACAGGTAGTCAAAGCCTCTACTTGGAAAAGAAGCCATTCTGCTTACTGAATGTGGGGGTAAAGTAAGCTTGTAGAAGTCTGTTTCTCAGCTAAAAGTTTTGTCCTCCCAGCAAGTACCATGCTTTCTTTGTTATCAGTCAGGTCTGTGGGCAAAAACACAGTTAAAGTGACAGATGCATGCAGAAGTCTTATGTACAGCCTGCTTTGTTACCTTCTCTGCCATTTCATGCCCACCTTGGCATCCTGTCATCCTAAGAGCTAAGTTTGCTCTTTGGGGATGTGCATTTTCCCGCCTGTGTCTCATGGATGCTGACTGTTCTTTGGGTTTTGTCTTCTCAGACAGCAGATGCTGAGCTTCCCTCACCTCCTGCAGACTGTACTGCACATCATTCAAGTCGTGGTCAGTTACTTCCTCATGCTGATCTTCATGACATACAACGGATACCTCTGCATAGCTGTGGCAGCAGGGGCAGGGACAGGCTATTTCTTCTTCAGCTGGAAAAAGGCAGTTGTTGTGGATATCACGGAGCACTGCCATTAACACTGGATGCTGCCCAGAAGCCTCTCCACCCCACTGCTCTCTTAAAGTGCAGCCTTCACAAGGACTGGATCATTCCTAAGCTGAAAGAGAAACAATATAAAGAAAATCAACTGGAGTTCATCACAAGTTCCTAGCTAGGGTGCAGGGATGTGAGGAGCTGGGGTATGCTGCTCCCCCTTGCTGCAGGCTGGCAGCAGGGTTGACTCTTGAGGGTCCCATGATAGCCATTCTTGGCTAGGATTTGCTTTATTCTTAGATTATGCCGTGATTGAAATTAGTTGGCTGACAGAAATGTAGAAATTATTCTTTTAAAAACAAAACAAAACATTTTATTTTTAAATTTAAATGCTCATCTGTGAGGGTTTTATGAACTGTAGGTAAAGATCAAAGTTGCCAATGGAGTCTATGTGTGTGAATGGCTATTTTAATTTTACTTTTACTTTTTTTCAATATGTACATAATGCCAGGGGAGGAGATCTCCCTGGCATTGTGGCTTTTGGGGCCAATGACACCTTCTGTTGCAGAAGGACTCAGCCTCTGAGGAAGATTTGGTGCTGCACATCAGACACGCTCAGGTGTGTCCTGGCAAGGGAGTACTTTGACATAAGTATGTGACTCGTGCTTCAGGATGAGTCTGTCCTCCGAGCCCATCAGAGTATGATGAGTGTTGTTAATCTTCTGATGTATCCAGCAGCTTTACTCAGCCTCAAGTGATAACATTTGGATTTGGCTGCTTTCATTTCCCGATCATGGAAATATATGGAGTAGACGCAGGACAACAATTGCATATTTACAGGGCAAAAAGATTTTAAATAAATCGCTGAACCCGCATTTACTTCATGTTGAATTGCACCTGGATGGATCTAGAGCTAGACTTTTGGTTTACTAAAACTAGTTCTGTAAACGAGGCAAGAGCTAAATAATGATTTCACGACACTAAAGGTTAAAATGTCTGAAGAGGGCATTCCTTGATTGAGATGCAGGAAGTAAAACAACCATGTTCCTGTAAAGGAGAGATTTGGGGAAGAGAAGAAAGAAAAGATAAGACTACATCAGCCTTCGGTCTCAGGTGAAATTTGAAGCAGCTTGGGCTGATAAAAAGTATTCCTGACCCAGATGACTCCTCTTTGTCTTAATAATCGTGCTGCGACCATGTTAGCTTGGAGATGCAAGAGTTATCAGTGCTAGTGATGGACAAGTGTTGTAGTGCAGTAAAGAACTTCCCGTTCGGTGCTGTGAGCTCTACACATTTCACAGGCAAGACAGGCTGTGACACAGGCAAAAACAGCTTACTGCATGTGTGATGCCCAGAACAGGCTTTGGGTTTTCTAGGGAGCGGTTTTGGTTTAGCACTTTGTTATTAAACTGCTTCTTGTTGTAGGGAGTGTTGTGCAGAGTATGGTGCAAAGCTGGAGTCTTCGTTCTACTCAGGATGCCCAATTTGTGCTAGTAACTGGCTGAAAGGGAAGACGGTGGGATTTTCAGAAAGGCACTGAAAAACAGGCACCACTTTCACACTGGAACTGATGTCTGGGATGTGCCATGAGAACAGGGAATCCTTTTGAGATTAAAGTATCTGGGCACATGCGGTAGCGGTTTTTTCTCTGCAGATGCTACTAGTCGCACAGTTAGCAGTAGCTGTGTAAGGAGAGCTGATCTTTGAAGAGGCATTACATTTCTTGAGCTCATAAGCCTTACAGGGCGAGGCTTGTCCCTGTGTATGTGGGTTCTTCAGTGTGCTGATGCTACTACATCAGCACAGAGCCCACCCTCGCCCCACCACCTTCTTTGAAAGGCAGCGGGAGATCTGTTACTGCCGCTACCAGGATCTTGAATTGGAACACTAAAGTCAACCGTCTTGGGTTGATGCCAGGTTGTTCTCTTTGGGCAGTGCAAATACAGAATAACAGGAGATGAGTTAAAAGCAGGCTCACGTTTCTAAGGAGCTTCTTTTTGTAGCAAAGTTGCATCTGGATGAAAGAGGCAAAGTTATTTTCATGGAAAAATTCTAGCCACCTCCTGATGAGAGATAGGAAAAGCTCTTCCCCAGTCTGATCTTTGAAGGGAGTTATGTCTGTAGCAGCCTGAAGAAGTACATACTGGTGCCCTCTCTCTGCATCTATCATGAAGGTAAAAAACTGTGCCCTCTGCAGTCATGCCTCTTTGGGAGAGCGGAAAACAGACCCTTCCGATTCCTGTGTGAAAGCTGTGAGGAAATCGTAGTGCTTGTCAGAGAAAATTGAAGCAGTTAAGTGCTGGAGATGGTTGTTCATGTTTTGAAAGCTTTACGCTGCAGGGGCTTGATCCCTGAAGGAGTTCAGAGCCGATGTTGCGAACACCGCTCTGATTGATTTCTCTTGAATGGGATGGAGTTGTTGCCATTGCAGGATGTCTGATTACAGGGTATAGTCACGAGTGACTTCACATGATGACACTAGCAACTTCACAGACCTCTTGCTGTGTCTTTCTCTAAAATGGAACCTCTGCTTGGCCTGATCTTCTGGGTGTCACCTTTTAGCCACCTTTGCATATATTCAAGTGACCAGACTTGAAATCTCTGATTCAGCTGATCAGAGATGAATGACTTGAAGATTAGGCAATAGCTGTGGCTTTTACAATATAAATTCGGTTCTCGTTAGCTTTTCTGCCTCATTCTGCGTGTAGCACCTGTGCCCTTGAAATTGTTTCCCCCCCGAGGATGAGTACTTCTGTCTTCAAAGGGTCGTCTCCTGCCCACGCTCACACAAGAGAGGGCAGACAGCTTTTTCCAGTGTGCAGAGAGGGAAGTGACGCTGACCTAGCAGTGGTCGCTTGGGGAGCAGGAACCTGGGCAGAAGTCTCCCAAGTGTCTAGCAAGCGCCCCAGCTACCTTCCAGCAGCCAGTGGGAATGCTGGTGTGAGCACTGGGCAGTACCCGAGTTAGAAATGGGAGCCCGGGCTGGGCTTTGGGGAAGGTCTGACGGGAAGGTGATCAAGGAGAGAAGATGAAGGGCTGTGTCCTCCCTGCTCCTGAGCTCGCTGATACAGCGAGGCACAACTGAGAAAGGAATGTTTCCAGTCCCTGTCTCCCTGCCAGCTTTGGCCATGCTTTCTTTCGGTTCAATGTTGACAATCCAGAGAAGCCACCTACCTCCCTGTGTCCCAGCCTCCCCTGGTCCATCAGATGCCACTGGCTGCCACGTTCTTGGCCCAGGTTGCTGTTCGCTTTGCCAGAGTCTGAGCAAAACCTGGGCTCTCTACTGATGCCTTGTACTGACTGCTTTTGGTGCCATCACAGCCTTTCTGCTGGCTGTATTTAAAGTTGTCCTGATAACACTAAACTCGCATTAAGTAGTGCTTGGAGGGAGATGAGGACTCTAATGATAACAAGACTTGAGTAAATTAAACTCGTATGTCAACACACGTGTAGCATGCTCGGAATGTGATGTCCTGCGTCTGTCTTTGTACCCTGATGTTTGGTCTCCACACGCTGTGCCTCTGGATTATCATCTTGGAAGAAGTGCACAAAGTATCCGGGCTGTGTTCGTCAGCTGGCTTTTGTTGTTTTTCTTCGAGTGCCTTTTCAGTTTGTCTGGAGCCAGTCCCACCAAATCAGCAGGATTTCTAGTTCTGTTTACAGTGGACTGTCATTTTTGTTTTTACTCTTGCTCTTTGTGGAGGTAACTTGTCTAATGTTACTGTGAATATCAAGAATCTCCTGTATATAATTAACCAATAAAATAGATTGCATTTTACTGTGGTGGATGTGTGTTTTGGAAACAATCCTCAATGCAGAGACTGCAGCTGAAGTGGAGGCTGGCAGCTTTTACTGCAGCATTCAGAAAGTGACTCCAAGAGTAAGTGCCCGCTTTTATTAGCAAGAGGCCCCGCAGCCAGGCAACTCCAGCCTGGCCTTTCTTTTCTCTGGCACGACTCTTCCGTGCCTGCTGTGATGGCGCGAGTGAGCGGCAGGGGCTGAGCATCCATCTTCAGGTGGTTGAGGATGGGAGCGAGGAGCAGTGTCCCCTGGGCCCGCCCCAGCCACGAGCAATAAGCCCTGAAGCTGCTGGAATGGGAATGCGGGAAGTCACCGACGCACGAGTCGCCGTTTCAGTCCAGTTACACTTTGCGGAGTGTGGGGAAAGCTGAGACAGAAAGAGGAATTGGTGCCTCCCAGATCTGCTTTCCCCTACAGAGGGAGTTGAAGGACAAGAGTTTTAGGGAGCTGTAATAATGAGCCCCCTCAGTGCATGGAAGGTGCCTGTGTACAGGAATACCATTCTCATCACAGAGTTTTACTCTAGGTTGTATTCATCCATACAAGAGAAATGAGGGGCTGTGAGGGGCTGGGTTGTTTTTTCTTCCCCTGTGCAACCAAAGGATGTCTGGAACCTCCTCTGAGATGTTTCCCTGTCAGACCTGGGCCACGCTGGGAATGCTGGGTCAGCAGTACAATCCCTGATAATTTTATGTGGTGTTAGACTGGAAAAGTAGTTCTGCCCTAGGCCAGACTGTGACTCTTTCCAGTTTGAAAATTAATTAATTGGTGTACATTTCCCCAGCCTGACCTGAAATTTGATGCACCTACAACACCTGAAGCATGAATTTAACAAGTGTGGTTTGGGGCATTGCTTGAGACACTGAAAAAATGTAACTGATCACTGCGCTGGAAGATGGTAGGAAACGGTCCCAGCCAGGAGCAGAGAGAGCCCCAGTCCCGTCTCTGAATTCCCTGCAGGTGCCCTGGAGCAGGCCCCAGGGCTGCTGGCAGCCTGCTCTGCCTCCCTCCCCGGGTTGGAGGGAGCAGAGTTTATCTTAAACACCAACAAGCTGCTTCAGTTTTTATAACTTGCTTCCTCCAGGTCACCTGCCTGCATGCTGGACTCCTCCTTTTTGGGGCTGTCTGTGCATTATCTCACCTTTCACTACGTGCCCAGCCAGCTGACAGTGGCACAATTGCTGTTGTAAATCCAGGTAGGTGCTGGTTAGTCTGTCAGAAATCAATCCACCTTTCTGCTTTTTATGTGACACCATCTATAAGGAAATAGTTGGTGACCTTTGATCCAAGCAACAAACGTCGCTGGCAGCTACCTGAAGCTCCGTCACCTGATGACAAACCAGTGCAGCTGGGGTGACGCACACCCCACGGCTGAATGGAAGTGGGTAAGTGTAAAGGAAAAAAAACACTCAATCAGAAAATACTGTTCCACATCTGTGTGCCCAGTGCGTTCTACTGCATCCAGGTGTGCAGCGTTCCCTGCTAAGGGCCCGACCTGCATCCCAGGTGTGGTTCCGATTGTGACGCTGCTGTACAGCCATCTCTGTGAAATGTGCCTGGGCCTACCTGATTTTAATAGGCGTGGGGGCTTCTTTCCTGACCTCAGAAAATGAGGAAGTATTGCCTGTTGCACCCGGAGTCGGGACACCCGCTGCCTTTATTCACGCAGGCTTGTAAAACACTAATCAGATGCTCTTCAGCATCTTCTCCTTAGGGGGATCACCGGCTTGTAGGGCTAAAGGTTTAAATGAACACGTTCCCCTGGCTCAACTTTTAAGATTACTAAATCAAAAGATCCTGCTGCAGAGGCAGCGTTTAACCTCCTCGCTGTATCGGGGTGCACACAGGTGAAGGAAACACCCGTGGTCTTGGTGTTTCCATCCCTGCCTGCATGGTCTTGTGGCGGCTCTTGTGGAGCCGTCATTTAAAGCGGCTCGTGTGATTATTTCGTTTTTTTAAAAAGACGTATTTATTTAAAACAAAACAATCGGCCAAGGGGCATTCACAGGCGTGTTAGCCAGACACACTTAAAAAAATCCCCAACAAAACAGCAAAAAGGAGGGAGGGAGAGGCCCGTCCCGCCGGCCGCGGGGGCCCTCCCAGCTGGCGCGGGGGGCTGCCAGCTCCCCAGGCGCCGTGTCCCGGTCAGCCGGGGCCGCCGGGCCGCCCCCGCCGCTAGAACTCGAAGGTGCCGAAGTGGGCGGCGCGGCCGCCGGCCTTGGGCTGCGGCTTGTAGCCGATACGGTCGTTGATGATCTGCTCCCGGCTCTTGTGGTCGGCGCCCAGCGCGATGGCCGCCGCCTCCTCGCCGGCCGCTGCCACCTCCGCGTCCTCCCGCTGCTTCTTGCGGCTCTGCGGAGCAAAGGGGCCGCGTCAGGGCGCTCCCGGGCGGGGGCAGACAGACCCGCCGCGGGGGGCCGCGCTCGCACCTCCAGGTCCTTCCGGATGCTCTCGAACTCCTCGATGTCGTCCAGCTTCAGCTCCAGCCGCGTCGGCTTCCGCCGCAGCATCGCGACCCGCCGCCGCCGCCGCTCCGCCTCAGCCGCCGCCGGTGCGGGCCGAGCGCGCCCGGGCCGCACCTCCCGGCCTGCCCCGCTCACCGAGCCACACCTCCCGGCGTGCCCCGCGCGTCCCGCCACCAACGGGCACAGCGCATCCCAGCGTGCCCCGCTCACCGAGCCACACCTCCCGGCGTGCCCCGCGCGTCCCGCCACCAACGGGCACAGCGCATCCCAGCGTGCCCCGCTCACCGAGCCACACCTCCCGGCGTGCCCCGCGCGTCCCGCCACCAACGGGCACAGCGCATCCCAGCGTGCCCCGCTCACCGAGCCACACCTCCCGGCGTGCCCCGCGCGTCCCGCCGCCAACGGGCACCGCGCCTCCCGGCGTGCCCCGCGCCTCCCGGTGTGCCCCGCGTTCTCCGGAAGTGGTTGTGAGGCGCCGGGGTCTGTGCGCGGCGCGTTGCGGCTCCTCTCGGCTCCCGGTGCGCGGCCGCCATGGCCTCCGTGCGGGCTCCGGCGGCGCGCGGCGGCGCCCGCCCCCCCGTGCGGGCCCCTGCACCTGCGGAGGTGGGCATCGGGGGGGGAGGAGGGGGGTGGCTTCGGGCCCGTTACCCGCACGGGAGTGGTACCGACCCATGGGCCTGGAGGAGCGGGGGGAGGCCGCAGGCAGAGCCGGGGGCTCGCGTTTGCTTTTGGGCGTGTGGGGTTTGCGGTGGCGGAGAGGCCCCGGTGTGAGAGGCACCCCCGTGCCGTCGGTGACACCAGAGCTCTTCAGAGAGCCGCGACCGGAGCGCTCACGCGTTTTCAGGCGTTTTTACAGAATGCGTTCTCTTTTCTTGGAAAGTTTGTTGTAACGCTCCTCTTCGGGGAGGAAGGAGCTGTTCACCTTTCATCTCCCCCTGCGTCCCAGTGAGGGCACCGGGAGCTGGCGGTCGGCATCGCTCCTGCCTGTTCTGGGGCTCGTTCAGCAAGAATTAGGAAAAGCTTCATCTCTGAAGTTTTTTTTTTTTAAATTAAAAAAAAAAAAAGAGTCAGAGCCTTAAAACTGAGGTCCAAGCAGATAATAAAGAAACAGAAAACAACACAGTCTAATTTAAGCAAATTATTTAATGTGGCATTTTACTTTTGATCTTTTCACTTGGGGCATAGCCTTATTGTCCAAAATTAACACCTCACATAAAATCTCAGGGTTTTTTCGTGATGCACATACTAAGTTTCTGTAGCAGAGCAGTGCTTTCTTGCACAAACAAGCTGTTTGTTGTCTCCTTTTTAGCCAAAACGCACTTAAAATTCTGCCTTTACCTTCCAGGCCACAAAGAGCAAGCCCGCAGAAGACAGCGATGCTCCTCCAGCCAAGAGAGCCCCCATCTTTTATGGCAGTTTGGAAGAGAAGGAAAGGGAGCGTCTGGCAAAAGGAGAATCGGGGTTGTTGGGAAAAGAAGGGATGAAAGCTGCGATCGAGGCTGGCAACATCAACATAAGCAGTGGTGAGAATGTTTACCCGCCTTTTTTTTCCCTCTCACTCTGGAATGTGACACTTTCAAAAGTCTCTGATGAACTTTTGAACATAATTTTAAAATCAAAACCACGAGACCCTTGCCTGGCTCTTTGGATCTTTCTGTTTGAGAGGGATCTCTTGTCCAACTGTTGTTTTCAATCTGATGGTTTCATTTTTTGTTCAGGTGAGGTCTTCGATCTCGAAGACCACATGAGCGAGCGGCAGGCGGAAGTGCTGGCTGAGTTTGAGCGCAGGAAGAGAGCCCGGCAGATCAACGTGTCCACTGACGACTCTGAAGTGAAAGCCTGTTTGCGAGCACTCGGCGAGCCCATCACGCTCTTTGGAGAAGGTCCTGCAGAAAGGAGGGAGAGGTGCTGTGTCTGCCCCGAGTGTTGCAAACAGGGAACTCTCAGTTTATCGAATTCCTGACGTTTTCCTGGTATTTGGGGTGCAATGAGTGCTGCCAGTCAGTAATGCTTCACTACAATGCAGCAAGAATGCTGAAGAAGAAAGAATGGCAGACAGTGATTATTTGTCACGTTAGCTGATAATTCACTGAGTGAATACGACTTAATGTGTTTCTTTCCAGATTAAGAAATATCCTTTCGGTGGTTGGCACAGATGCATTAAAAAAGACCAGGAAAGATGATGACAGGTCTAAAAAATCCAAAGAAGAGGTAATGGTTTCTCTTGTTTTCTCAGTGCTGAGGCAGATAGGTACGATACCCTTTGAGATGCCTTATTTTGACGGTCTCTTCGATGTCCCAGACTCCTGGTTTTGGTCAGTCTGTGGATTCTCACGTCACCCCTTTGTGCTCCTTCTGTGTTGCCCATTTTAGCAAAACTGTGGCAGTGTGTTGTCTAAATCAGGAGCGTTAAGTCTGGTTTGTGCTGCAGGCCAAATTCCATGCTGCGTACAGCATATAAAGCAGGAGATCAGACGTTTCGACTGTTACTTAGTATAGTGAGTCCTGTTTGTCTTCATGCTCGGGAAGAAAAAAATACGTTCCTGCTACTGCACCTGTTTCTGCCTTTGATTCTTTTTTCTTTCTGCTCCTCTCTCTTTTCTGAGTCCATTTTTTCCTTTTTTTTTTTTTTGTGGGTTGCTGTAAGAAGTAAGGACAATTTCTGCAGCTCTGGGCTTTCTTTTTGCTGGGTGATGTGTAGGGAAGGAGGGAGCTGTACGTCATTAACTAAAAATGAGTTAGTGTTCAATTGGAATATTCTTGAGTGAAATGGCAGCACGTCAGGATCTGATCTGTAGGGCAGAGAGTTTGACTTGTTTCTTTTAATCCCTTTTTCTAGGGCTTATAGTTATGCAAAATGCCCTTAAAAAGAGGCCTTAACATACAAGATTTAAGAGCAGATGCTGTGGTAGCACTTACGTACTAAGAGGAGGTCATCTAAGGTAACTGAGTGGAGGAGCAGTATGACATTAGCTTTTTCTTCACTTTTGTTCTTTTTCTTACAGTATCAGCAAACCTGGTACCACGAAGGACCACGCAGTCTGAAAACAGCAAGGCTGTGGCTTGCTAACTACTCACTCCCCAGGTGAGGAAAAATGGCACAAATGAGGAGGGAGATGCAACCTTTTGTAAAATTTAGCCACTAAACCCACTGCGGGTAGTGCCAGAAATTTGAGATCAAACGAATGGGGAACATACACCAGTAGACAAGTCCAGTGAGCTTAGAGCTCGAGTTCTCAGTGACTGACTGTAGCATTAGCCTGGTTTGGGGGAAGAAGAGAGAAGGGCCTATTTCCAGCAGCAGGGCAGGGGAAATATGGGGACTTGTTACTCTACCTTTCCTCTTCACAGGGCAGCGAAGCGGCTAGAAGAAGCCCGGCTGCTCAAAGAGATTCCGGAGGCAACCAGGACATCGCAGAGACAGGAGCTACACAAATCCCTGCGAGTAGGTTTGGCACCTGCTCAGCTGCTGTGTTTAAAATTTTTTGCTGATTTTGTGAAAGAGATCAGAAAGAGATCAGCTCCCTGGAGGTGCTGTCCAGATGCATGTCGTTTTTTTGTGCTGTGCCTGTCACCTGTTGCAAAGCTCTGCTTTTTCTCTCTTTCCCTATGATATGCATAAAGCATGTTCTAACTCTTTCTTCAGTGATTCAGAGAGATGTACTTTAGTAGAGACATCCCTGCATTGCCTTGCTGCTTGCCTGTGAAGCTAAAGGAATTTATTCCTGGCTTTGTCAGAGGTTTAGCTGGCTAGGAAAGGGCTGCTCACTTTCCTCTTCCTGTACAATGGTCACTAGTGCATAAAACCAAGGGAAATAATAACCAACACAGTAATGCAAAACATGTTTTAGACGACTCTAGATGCCCTTTTCGAGCATGTTAAGTCAAATTCCCAGCTTAACCGAAAAAAAATGGCTCAAGCACACAATGTGCTGCCACTCTAATCCTGTTTACACCCAGAGGCATTAGCTGCCAGAGGATTTGCTTCTCCCCTAAGTGCACCACACCGCTTGCCCTAGTCTTTCTGGTTGTATTCATTGGACGAGTTGTAGAAAGAGGCCAAAACTACAGTAAGTTCTCTGTCAAAACGTAGTTGCACCTTCAGGGTTATTGGTGGCAGGTACCATGGGTGGCACATTGAGAGCTGAGCTGTGCCCCAGGGCCGTGCTAGCTTACAGTGGTCAGGCTGGCTCGGTGGCCCTCCTGCTTGGAGCTGGAGTGGCTCCAAGGTAGCTGCTCCCTTTGAAAGTGACTTTCCAAAGGCCTCTGCCTCCTCCTGTGTACATTTGCCTCCTTCACCTCAGTCTTTGGCCAGGGCTTCTTTCTTTGGCCTAGGTCGTTTGTACTTTACTCATTTATTGTTTTCTTTGTATTTGGTTACAGTCCTTGAATAACTTCTGCAGTCAGATTGGAGATGATCGCCCACTGTCCTACTGCCACTTCAGCCCCAATTCCAAACTCCTGGCTACGGCCTGTTGGTAAGTTTTCTTTTGCAGCACTTGCTGTAGGGGCTGGGAGAGCACAGCAGGAGTGACGGAGAGGGATGTTATTGGAGGCCTGTGAATTGTGAGAGTTCAGAAATGCTTTTTCTTCCTACTCTGGACTCTCTCTTCACCGCGTTTTAGAGCTTAGCAGAGATTTGAATCTGAGTCCATTAGTCCCTGTGGTTGGTTGCCCAAAGCGTATTGGTATTTTAGCCATTGCAGAACCCCCCAGGGTGGTTTTGCAGCGCTGTGTTTGAGCTCTTCGACGTTCCTGTCTACACTGACGTCTATTTTTTGTGTTCCACAGGAGCGGATTGTGCAAGCTCTGGTCCGCGCCTGACTGCAACCTTGTTCACACCTTACGAGGTAGAGAACGACTTTGACTGAGACTCTTTGCTTAGTTCGTTTGTTCCTCTCTAGGTTCCCGTATCTGAATTACTTTGTGACTCAAAACGTAGTGTTCTTTGGGCAGATTTTATTCTAATGAGAGCATCACTCAGCCTTGCAGAGCATGGGCATGTATCTCATCATCAAGAGGAAGTCCTGGCCTTTCTCTTAGAGCCAAGATCCGAGTTTGTTGTTTCAGTTTCTGAATGATGTTCTTGTTTTGTTTCAAAACCTGGTTTGAGGTATTTTGAGCCCAATACCAGCATTTTTGGCCAGGCCACTTACAGAGTGAGGTTCTTTGAACAGTGGTCACAACTTTGACTAAATACAAATGTGAGGACAAATCTCTTGATTCGTATGTTGAATTTTCACTGCATTTTGAGGGTTACAAACCTTGACATTTGATACTCTTAAGTGGGTGCTACTGGAGTTGCAGTTCAGCTGTTTGCAGGACAGATGTGTCTGGTAGTTACAATGCAACTTCACCCAACATGGGAGGAGACAGTGAAAGTGTTCACTGACTAATTAGTAACAGAAATGCTGTTTTTCTGAAGATCTGGCCAAGATCACGTGGCAGATTATGAATTTTGATTTTCCTTTCTCTTAAGGACATAACACCAACGTAGGAGCAATAGTCTTCCATCCCAAAGCCACTGTCTCCCTAGACAAGAAGGACGTTAACCTGGCCTCGTGTGCGGCCGATGGGTCTGTCAAACTCTGGAGCCTTGAAAGGTCAGAATGGCACCAGACATGCACAGCTGCAGCATTGCTGTTTTGGGGTTTATTTTGTCTTATTAAACATTGGACATTTACCATCCTCCTGCAAATATAACCTTTTCTTGTAGTTATACCAGTGCAATTCCTGGCCTCAGTATGTGCCATCTTCTTCAGCAGGAAAAGAAATCACCCTGATTAGGGGAATCAAGGTGAGGGGAAATCGTCTGAAAAGAATCAAGTCAGAATTGCTGCTGGGTATCGGTAAACTGCTTTGGGTGACGGATGGAAGATTTGGAGGTTGTTTCATTCTAACCTTTCATTTAGGAGAAAATTTCCCCTTTTGGATATTAAGAAATGAACTTTTGAGTTATTGGGAAGCACCAGTATTCAGAGAGGGACTAACCAAATACATGACCGTGCACCATAGCTTCATCCAGTAATAAAAACAAGTGGCTCTATCATTGCACAGGGTAGTTTTGGAAGAAGCACAGCATCTGTCTCAAGCCTGTGAAGAAGAGAGCGGTGTAGATACCGAGCCCTAGCATCTGCTGTGACCACGTCTCTTTAGTTGGTTTGTTGGAAGGAAACTTTGAATGCTGTTCAGGTCTTCTGCTGAAGGCTACTGACCTGCTGCCTGTAATTCTGGGAGAATAAATATTCACTCTATCCTGCCTGCCCTGCGATTCCTCAGAATAGCTGGATTTGCTGTAGTTCAGGATGTGTTCTGTGTAGTCACAGTAAAACGCCCTGCTGTCCAGGGAGTCCGCGTTTTCTTTCTGCTGTTACTACTTTGAAAGTGCTATTAACAAGGGCCTTGTTAATTTTCAGGAAATAATTATCCCAGGAGAACTTTATAACCAACATGAGTGTGGATAGAGGGGTTTCACTTAGAGCTTTAGCTGTGTGAACAAAAGGCAGAATTCAGTCATTAGTTAAAACTCTGGTTTTCCTGTAGCTGTCTTGCTGTGATCATAATGTTTGCAAGGGCCTGGCTAGAGCCAGCCTCCTCTGACCAGTGTCTGATGATTTTTGTTTCTGTTTTTCAGCGATGAACCAGTGGCAGATATTGAAGGACACAGCATGAGAGTGGCACGTGTGATGTGGCACCCATCTGGGAGGTTCCTGGGTACTACCTGGTATGGAGATTTGGTTATTTGCTTTAAGACATTACCATTAGCTGCCTAGCTGGTAGCCCAGTGGGTACCACTGCTTGTCCGCGGAGGAGCCCAGCATGGGCAAGGGTTGGCCATTCTTGACAACGGCTAGGCTGCTGCAATGTAAATAACAGCGAGTCACTGGGATTCCTTTCTCTGCCCCTCATATGAGACCCTGTTGGTCTCCAGCTGGAAATAAAATGCCCACAGAGTTTGTGAAATATCCTGTTATTCTCCTTGGAGATGCATTTAGTTGGACAAATGCTTTGTTTTTACAGCTATGATCACTCGTGGCGCTTGTGGGACTTGGAAGCTCAGGAAGAGATTCTCCATCAGGAGGGGCACAGCAAAGGGGTCTATGACATTGCTTTTCACACGGACGGGTCTCTCGCTGGGACTGGGTGAGTTTACTTTGTGTCAGGACTGGATGTGAAATATTATCAAGGTTTTGTTGCTGACTGCCAAGCGCCCCAGCGATTTCTGCTGGTGAGGCTGAGCGTACTCTGGCAGTCGCTGAAGTCTCTGATGGGTAACGCTCGGGTTCTCTCTTCCTAGTGGACTGGATGCTTTTGGCCGGGTGTGGGACTTGCGCACGGGACGCTGTATCATGTTTCTAGAAGGCCACCTAAAGGAGATCTACGGGGTTAACTTCTCCCCAAATGGGTAAGACAAGAACTTGCGTGGTTTACATGGGAGCTCTGAGTACAAACCCCAGCTCCCAACAACGTTCTTCCTCCACCCTTTGGCAGATACCACGTCGCAACTGGCAGTGGTGACAATACTTGCAAGGTGTGGGACCTCCGCCAGAGGAAGTGCATCTACACCATTCCTGCCCATCAGAACCTGGTGACCGGGGTGAAATTTGAACGTAAGTGCCTCCTGTCTGATGTTCTTTATCCCTGCCTCTCCTGAGCTGAGGTGGCAGGGGATGGGGAACTCAGAAACATATCTTCAGGTCAAGGAGGCCTGTAGCAGAGAAGATTTGTTGTGTTTTTATTTGCAAATCTCACTTCTCCCTTTTTCTCATCCTCTACTGCAGCCAATCACGGTAACTTCCTGCTCACAGGCGCTTACGACAACACCGCAAAGATCTGGACCCACCCCGGCTGGTCCCCTTTGAAGACGCTGGCGGGTCATGAGGGAAAGGTGATGGGACTGGATATCTCCCTCGACGGCCAGCTGATAGCGACCTGCTCCTACGACAGAACCTTCAAGTTGTGGGCAGCGGAGTAGCTCAGAGGTGCTGCTGATGAACTGGAATGGGGACGTTAACGGCTTTCAACTAAGACTTGCTTTTTTTATATTAAAGAAAAAAAAGGAATCGGCTATTGCAACATGCATTACTGCAGCTGTAGTCACTGGCTGGTCTTGGGTTGAGGTGTTTTTGAAGTACCTCTGTTTGCCAGGGCTTGGTTGGAGTAAAATCCTGATGTTTTTCCACTTTTTAGGACTTTGTTTTTATACTGCAGATACAGCTTTCTGCTGTCATTTCAAGATGATGCATCTGCTTCCACCCTCCCTTCCAAGTTAGGCTCACAGGTTTTTTAGAGTCTCTTGTTGTAGGTAGGCACACAACACCTCCGGTATGGTGTTTTGTTCAGCTTCTGTTAATACCCTTCTTTCTGTGCATTTTCCAGGAGCCTTTGGTAGGAGTCTGTGGCTTCAAACTTGATTTGCATTTAAAGAAGGAACAACTGGCTATCAGAGTTACGGGAAGATGGTACCCTGCTTCCCCTGCCTCTGCAAAGGTAGTCTCTGAATGCGGAGGTCTGCGTCCCCATTGTATTCACTCACAGTAGATGTCAAAGGCCAGGGAGATTTTTTTTTCCCTTGTACCATCTCATGTCCTAGCTCCTTGAGTGGCCTCGTTTCAAATCCATGTAGGCATCTCCTGTTTAAGTCCTGTGTCTCACCTGAGATGATACAAAGAATGCTATTTCAGTGTAGGATTGTCTTGTTCTAACTTACTCTGTGGGGAGCTTTCTTATTTGTTGTTTATTGCTTAAATTGAGGTTTTGTAAATGTTGTGTTCTGAAAAAATCAAAACATGTTTTGAATGTGCACCCTAGCCTCTGGGTCTGACTAAGGAATGGAGAAATTAAGGTACTTCACAACACACAGTTTGATTTCTCTCTGCTATCGTAAAAAACCTTCAGGAGAAAAGAGAAGACCGATTCATCTCTCCATTGCCCGCTGGAGAGCAGCTGTCCATGTTCCTTGGGAGTGAGCACAGTTCTGTTCTCAACACTTGCAGTGCAGTTGGAGATCGTGTTTTAAGAAAAAAAAAACCAAACCCACTCACAAGTTACTTTTCTTGGCCGTTGCTCCTTGGCTTCTCACAGCTCAGCTCCTCCTCCCTTAGCCCCCATCACGTGCAGCTAGCCTGCATGGAGGTTTTGTAAATAAAATGCACAAGGCTCTTTTTAGGAGTGAGAACTTGGCCTGAACCCATCCATGATTTGGCTTTTCTTCTAGACAGCTCTGGTGCCTTCCCGCCACCCACAAACTGAAACAATAAATCCCCCTGCCCCGCTGATCACACATCGCTGCTCTACAGGCACAAGGTCTCCTGGTGCTTGCTGTCGAGGAATCGCATCCCTTGCAGGACAGTCGCTGTCGGAAAGGTTACTGTGGTCAAAACACTGCCACCTCCTCCAGCACCAGGTCTGCGTGGTCACTCAGCTGGAGTACGTGAATTCCCGAGTTAAAACTGGCACAGAGCAGCGTGGAGCTGTCGCAGACGGCCAGCGAGGCCAGCGGTCCCGATCCCTCGAGGCACAAGGTGGCCAGGCAGGCTGGGGAAGGAAGAGAGAAGTCACTTGGGACCCTTGGTTTGCTGAGGTGCGACATGACCACACCAACCTCCCACCTCCTGGCTCTGCCCGTGTGCGTGCGTCTGCTCACCCGTCAGCACCCTCGCTGTCCCAGGTCCCCACGTCCAAAGCCATCGGGACGTGCCCTCTGGAAGAGAGACCCTCCGCCCCCGTAATCCCCACAGGGGATCTGTGCATTGCCCAGCTAACGTGGATCCAGGCTGAGGTGGGGCTCTGCCCCTTCCCTGGAGAGGAAGCAGGGATGGACAGACAGAGCCCACTGGGCAGAGCTGCAGGGCTCGCGTGGAAGTGTTCCCAGCATGCCTTTTTCTCCCAAATTCCTTACGGTCCAGAAAAATTCTTCCTAAGGGCTGTGCTACACTCAACATGCAGTTTTGATAAATCACCAAAAGAGAAAGGGAAATAGGATTTACAATATCCAGCACCACATCAGCCCTTCTGTTTGTATCTATCACTAAAAACTACCCTATTTGTGCAGAGACACCAACCCCACGCTGAGCTGCTAACAGAGCCGCATTTGGCACGGACGTACAGGCAACTCATGGTGACTTACACCCTTCCAAGAGCACCTGAATTAAGGCTGATGGCTGTGAAGGTCACCCAGTTGTGAAGGCAACAACAGGATCAAAACAAAGCTGCCGCCAATGCCGCGGCTGTCTCGGCGTGCACAGGCACCAGGGTGAAAGAAGAGGTAAGTGAAACAGAAGGTGAGAGCTTTTCTGTGGGAGATCATCAGGTTTCTATTTTCACCCTCTGTTAAATAAGTGCATTTGGAGAGGTGCTTAGCCACGGGGAGCGTCTAATGCTGATGACTTCTACTGCGTTCGGTGCCCGTCTGTGAACCTGAACCGCTTCCCAAGAGGCCTCTGCCTTCTGCGCAAGGCGTTACTAACAAGCCTGCTGCTATGGCAGGGCTTGGCAGGTAACAGCCTTTGCGTCCAGCTCAGGTGAGGACTCAGCCCTCACCCAGTACTCCAGCAGGGTTAACCCCGAAACGCCCACGATTCCCCTTCAAGAGGATGATCAAAGTGAGGGCAGCTGCTGACCAGCCCTCTATGCTCCAGCACAACTCCTACTCTTCACAACTTTCCACTCATATTTGCGGAAAGCCCTGGAGTTCCTCTGTTCTTTTTGATTTTTATCATTTGTCCTTTCATTGCTGAACTTGGACGTAGCTTTAAAAGCCATCTTGTCATTACTTCCTTTTAGTTTAGGAAGGACACCCATCACCTCCAACGTTACGCACCCAAACACACCAGAGGACAAGCAGAAGCCTCTGGGTTCGCTCTGGGGCATATCTCCAGCCTGCCCTGCAGCTGGATTAGAGTAAAACCCAGAGATTTCAGGCTTCATCGTGCCCATTAGCACCGGGAGACAGAAACGAAGGAAGCAGTTTTGCTATCCCAGGGTAAGGTACGCGGAGTGGGCAGGACCCTCCCTTACCTCCAGTGTCTCGGTCCCAGACCTTCACTGTGCTGTCGTACGAGGACGTGGCAATGCTGGGGGCAAGAGCTGGGCCCCGTGGAAGGAAAACGCATGAGGTCGTGGTCTGGAAATGCCCTTTGTACTCGCGCACTTGGTTCCTCGTCTGCCGTAGGTCCCACAGCTGCAAGGCAACAGGCAGCATTTAGAGCTCAGGCTCTGTTACTGTCACTTGCCAACATGGAGCTGTTTTACAAAGAAAAAGATAAAGAGCCCCTTGACAATCCTCAGAGTACAGCGTCTACTGCCTTTGTCCCCTGCTCATGCTCACAGTCCTAGAGAACTTCAAACCCCAAAGGATTTTCAGCGTTGGTGACTATTTGAGCACGTGCCCGCACCCATTAGACGGTGCGGGCAGATAACCACGTCTCCAGCCTGCTCCCGTCCTCAGTCCTGCTCTCCCTGGGATGGGATGGTCTCATCCTCTTGATGCTCACACACGGGGCTGAGAACCTGCAGGACTGAATCCCTGGTTTGGAAACACCTCGAGCAAGGGGTCTCTTACAGGCTTCCTGCAAGATCCTCGATGCCGTTACTGAAACAAAATCCCAGACTTACCAAAGGGACACCAGCATAAGGCCAACGCCAATGGGAGCAAGCAGATCCTTGGAGCACTGATCTGCTGCCCTCCGCTGTACGCCATGGACGTTGGAGGAAAAACAGAAAAAGCAGGACTTGCTGCCCAGCAAACTCACGGTGGCCTCGCCGCCCTCCCCAGCGGAGCCGCTGCTGCTGCTGAGGCAGTACCGCCCGTCCTGGCTCACGTCGCAGCACGTCTGAATGTGCCGCTTGGCTGGAAACGCGTGTGCCACCTGCAGCTCCCGGCTGTCCCAGATCCTGGAAGGAGGAGGAGCGGGGATGGGGGACTCTGACGCATCAGTGCCACGATGGGCTTCCCTCCATGCCCTCCCGCACACCCTCGCTGCGCCCTCACGCTTTGCCCTTGCTGCTGTCCCCCACGGGGCAGTCCCCCTCCCTCCTCCCAGCAAGCCCAGCTCCCAAAGCTCTCACTGCGTCCTTGCATTTATCTGTCCTGGATCAATCTTTAGCCACAGCAGCTGTGCTGAGTTTTCTGCTTTATAAATTCTCCTTTTTACCCGCAGTTGCCACCCAGTGCTGCTTAGAGCCACGGGTGTCCCCATACTGTCCTCCCCTGGCAAGAGACCACGCTCCAAGACGCAGGTGAACTGGAAGGTGGCTTCTAGCCACCGCAGCAGGGTATGGGAG
Source organism: Calonectris borealis (assembly GCF_964195595.1). NCBI lineage: Eukaryota > Metazoa > Chordata > Aves > Procellariiformes > Procellariidae > Calonectris > Calonectris borealis. The sequence continues at coordinate 6,881,832 of NC_134332.1, forward strand.
ACCAGGTGGTCATGACAAACAACCAGAGAAACAGCCCCTTGTGCACTGACGTCTTCCATAATCCCCCCGTGCCCCAGGCTGTAATTCCCTTCTCTGTGGCCACACGTAGAATTTACCTGATCGTTTTATCCTCTGAGGTCTGGATGACGTAAGGCTCCCCAGGAACCCAGCACAGATGTGTGACCTGTGGAGAAGAAAGGATGAGCGGAAGCCCGCCTCTGCGTGCAGCCCAGGCTGGTGTCCGCCTGTAGATACACAGCCACCGAGCTCCCATCCTCTCCCTCCTCGTGCTGGGTTGTGAGCAGGAAACGTTGGATGAAGTTTTTTTCTGCTTCCCACCAATGCCGCTTCCCTACCAGGTTCAATCCCAGCGTGGTTACTGGGGGTTATTTGCAGGCAGGGAGGTGCCAACAGCTCAAGAGGACACAGAGCCATGGGAATAGGGGTACCATGGGCACCAGAAGATGGTACCCATACCAGCTCCACTGCTGGGCTGGTACAGAAGGGAATGCGGCCCCCACTGCACAATGTGCTTCCTAACAGCCCTGAGTTAGAGCATTAATAAATTGCCGTACGTCTCCTGGTATCTTTGTGCTCCTGGATTTGTTGTTACCTGGAGGATGGAGTAACCAGCCTAGAGCTTTGGTCTCCCCAGGTGCACAACCAATCCGTGCAGCGCCTCAAGGGCTTCTCGTAGCACCAAGCTCAGAGCGAATTTGCTCTACATGGCTTCATGTGCAAAATAACCTAAGCAGCGAGGTGCCATGATGGAATGCAAGGAACCAGCGGCTCCTACCAGATTCCTGGAGATAGCGGCTCTGCCCAGACACTCTCCGGTCTCTGTGTCCCACTTGCACACAGTGTTGTCTCGTGAACCCGTGCACAGCTGGGAGGCATCTGCAACCACAAGTTAACATAAAAAAAAGAAGTCAAGAAAAGTTGTCAAGAAATCCCTGGGGAATGGGAGCGGGTTGTCCCTCACCCGGGCTCACAGCCAGTCCGGTAACAACCAGGTCATGTCCTGGGAAGTGCTGGCTTGGCCCCGAAGTCCCGTGAAGCTCCCACATCATCACCGTCTTGTCCCGGGATGCACTGAAGACTCTGTTTGAGTCAAGGGCAGAGGTGACCTGCCAAGGACAAGAGGAGAGAAGCGGTTAGCCTCCGCACCCAGCCCAGCTGCGCGCGGGGAGGGCACAACACTCCCGCTGTCGCGTCAAAGCCCAAGATGTGCAGAAACATGGCTGGGGAGAGCCTGACCTTCAAACTCTGTTTTGTCCGTGCTGGATGTGCACATGCCAGGCTGCCCGACACTCACGCTGCGACTCCCGCTTGCTTCCGCTCTGCTGGATCCCGGCCACAGGCAAACCCCAACGCAGTGGGGCCGGGGGAGATCGCTCAGCCTGAGGGTGATTGCTGCAGCCCCTACTGCGGCCGTGCGTGTCGTGACAGGGAATGTCGGGCAGCTAGGGTGTGCGACCCGCTAGCGGGACCTACGTCCTCTCAGAACCAGGGAGCTGGATGGTGGATGGGTGTTCTCAGATCTTGTTCTCAGAAACCATTAATTTTATGGGAAAAAACCTCCTTAAAAACCCAAATGAGCCCAACGCACGGTTGCTTTGAGCACTGGGATGAACAAAGCCCCCTTCACCCCTCCAATACCCACAGCAGAGGGGACCCTCTGGGGCTGTCCCCAGCTGGAGGTGCACCCGCCACACCATGCACACATGTACACACCCTGCACGTTTGCTCTCCAAGTAGGGTGTTTAGCTTTGTAATCAGGATGCCAGAAGGAAAATTAAAGCCCCGCTGTTCCTAGGCATGGCTGATTTGTAGAATAACGATGACTCCAGTGGAACGAGACTTGAAGAAAAGTGAACGGCATCTCTGAATCAAAAACTTGACCTAGTAATTCATTCCGAGTTTTTGCTACACAGTCTCTTGGAGGGGAAGATAAGCACACGTCCAAGCCTCGTGGAGCCCTGTGTGGTCTGGATGCAACCACTCCGTGCTGCTTCCCTGGACAGCAAAGTATCAGTTGGGACCTTGGGAAAAACCTAACACCTTCTGATACCCCGGTCCCTCTTTCTGACAGAGCAAAGTGAGCCCTCTGTGGACGACAAACCGTCGCTCCATCATTCCTGGTCCCCCAGTTTCTCACAGGTAACAGTACCGGAGACCCCCCTGCACTCGATGAGTTGTCGCTCACCTTGGTGACCTCCCGCTGGTGCCCGATGAACCGCCGCAGCGCAGCCCCGGATCTCCAGCTGCAAACAGCCACGCTCTGCGGAGAGCAGGGAGAGGCCATCAGCAGCGGCAGCAGGAGAGCAAGTGAAGGAGGATTATGCACGTTCCTGGTTACGTTATACCGAGACCCGTGCACGGTCCGAGCTTGGAGAGGGAACCGGTTCTTCTGGTTTTGAGCTCCTACAGCATCTACAACTGTCTTTAGAGCCCGTCCATTGCTAGGTAACATAAGAGAAGGGCCGGTCCAGTGATTCCAAGCCTGGGTGAGAGCATTTGATGTGATCTGAGCTCTGGAGAGGTTATAAAATTTGATTGAATGTGTTTCAGTGTGTGTCCTCACTCTAAGCTCATCTTTTCTTTCTGAATTCAGGAACTGAAAAGTTGTTACTATTCACAGAAATGTTTAAAGCTCACATTTAAACCTTATTTTCCTAACCTGTCAATACATTTTCCTGCCTGTGACCGTGCTTTGTGCCCCGCGGCGGGGGGTACCTCACCTTATCCCTTCCTCCAGACACACACAGGTCTGGTTTGAGAGCAGCCACAGAAGTGACGGCATCGGTGTGCACGGGGCCGTGCTGCCGAACGGCTCGAACGGGTCTTGTCTCTTCCACGGAGCCATCGGCCCTGCAGCAGGCAGAGAAACCGCGGTGGGAGCTGCAGGGTGCTTTAAGGCAAAGTCAGGGTGCTGCTCCCCAATGAGACCGAGGTCTGGGAGATGGCACCACTGGCTGGGCTGGAGAGCGACGACATCTGCCTTTAGAAAGCTGAAGAGAAGCTGTGAATGGACAAATGCTTCTCCTGAACTACGTGAGACGGAGTAGACCTATTCCACCTCTAGAGCTGCTAAACATTTAGATGTTTACTCACTCCATGCTGGTGCAAAGAAGAAAAGAAATTTTGATCTTACCAGCCTCCACTTCCACTAACACCTTTCAGGCTCTGCTGCTCCGACAGCAGCCTTGCCAAGCGCGTCGAGTCCCCCCTGTGCCACCCTGCGCTCTCAGCTGATCTCCAGGCAGAGATCGCCCACCTTGCTGCCAGATACCGAATTATTTCACCTTGCCGATGAAAGCTGATGACAGTCTCGGAAGAGACAATGAAGCAGTGTGGATATTTGGGCCAAATAGCCACCCCTGGAGCTGTCAGCCTTCAGCTCTGCCTTAGCCATCACAGAGCACGACCACCAGCCACATTTACATGCTTGGCTACATTTTGGATTTCAGTCCCCCAAAGAGGCTGAGCAGACTTCAGAAGCGAGGGTCAAAAATGAAAATCTGATTCATACCTTCAATAATGAAACAAAAACCACGTGCTTGCTATATTCTCTGTTCATTTGCTGTTCTCTATTCACTCTCATAACTGGTTTATTAACTTAAGACATGATCATCTGGGGTTGTTTTACCTGTATTTGGCGGTGTGGAAGCTGATTTTACTCTGCAGTTTCCCCATAGCCCTGCCAAGGAGCACGGCTCCCACTACGGCCAGCAGCGGTGAGCATCAACATCTCAGGCACCTGCTGCTGGGACATGACCTGCGGGTGAGGAGACGCAGCGTTACTGGGAATCCAGAGAGGTTTCTGCTTGTTACATATATGGGATAAGGTGCTGATAACATGTTATCTACATCTGGACTTAATTTAGAATAAGAGGAAAAACCTCAGAGGAGAGGACCTCTGGAGCTCCCTAGTCAAACCTTTTGGTTAGAGCAGAGCCAGCTTCAGAGGTGAGGTTACTGGGACCTTACAGCTGAGTTCAAAAATATCCGAGCTTGGTGAGGCCACGATAGAGATGGAGCTGCTGCCTCGAGTTCTTCTAGTGCCTTACGCCTCCTCTTACTCCAGTGTCTGCTCTTGACTTCCATATTTCCTGGAGATCCCAATCTCTAGACTGGTGAACGCAAACACCTTCAGACTGAAGTTTGTACAGCCAGCTGGTGGGACTCTGTCCTCAGACCAAGATAACTGCAGTCACAGGCAGCCCAAACTTAACTGGACCAGCCTGACTTAATGTAAAGCTTGAAGTGGTCTTTCCATAGGCTGAGGAACACTTTGGGAACAGCAGCTTCTATGTCCAAACTCCAACGCCAGGTCCAGGCTAGACAAGACCATCTTGATAACCCAGATGCATTCACCAAAAAAATGCTTGCTGTCCAGGCTGAGACCAGCCTGCCCCCTCCCCGGGCATCCCTCACAAGCGGCATCACGACAGCCAGTCCCCGCACGGGCATCCGTCCGGGGAGAGGAGCCTTTGGCGGAGCAGGGCCGAGGCAGCACCTCTCCCTCTTACCCTCACGGGTCACAGACCGAGCAGAAACCAGTTTCAATGACAGTGAATGACGACTTCTTAGCTCAAGACACACTAATCGGATTTAGTCTGTGCTAGGTGTACACTAGCATTCCCACCTTCTGGGTCAGTAGTATTTTGCTAAGAGAAATCAGAAAAAAAAAAAACCACCTGCTTGTTCCAGCAAAGAAAAAACGTGCTTCAAGGCTTTGCCCACAAAAACTTGAAAACCAAATACTGGAAGCACTAAGCAAGAAGGGTTGGGTTTCTACAAAACATCCCCTTTCTAATTTTACCCTGACAGCTTTTCTGATTAGCAATTAGTAATACCCAGTTAATCTCCGCCTGTTCTATCCATGAGTTAGCAGGTTCGAAAGATGTGAAGAATGATAAATCTCACAGTTGAGGGGCAGTGATAATATGGCAATTTACTTCTTTCCATCAGTCTGAGCCTCCAAATCATTTCAGTACGTTAGGAACAAACATGATTTGCCTTTGACAACAGGAGAACTCTGGAAGTTGCTTCTCCTGCAAAACAGATTCTAGGAGAAAGCCAAGACGTAAATTCTGATTTTTTAATTACGATGATTACTCTGTTTCCCAACCAGCAGTTAGTTTCCCCACTCGTGGTTAATGTACACGTGCAATCGTCCCTCCCCGCACATCAGCTCAAACCAAGCTGGATCAAGGCAGAGAGCTGCCGGCGACCGTGGCAGGCTGTGAGGGAAGCGGGAGGTCTATCTTGTCTCTAACTGCCTTCTGCTGCCTCTTGCCCACTGCAAAAAAGAGTAGATTTTTCTGAATCCTGAACGAGAACAGTAGTTGCTCGGGCAGGATGTTCATCTGAGGTTTTACTATCCGGCAGGCTTCCCTACACATGTTTATGAACCTGGTCGATCACAAAGCTCTCTTAATACTGGGATCCTGCAGCAACTGATCCATACAAAGCTACACCTCCAGAAGACTGAATTTCATGCTGGAGAATCTCCTGTCCTCCCTTCCCCCCAAGATGCATTGCTTAACAGAAATAAAAACCATTTTTTTACTGAATTGTTTTAAAAAATAACCCACGCTGCTGCCTAAGCCTGTTCAGGCACTGCAGTGAAATCCATACCGTGGAATAAGGAGATGACAACATCCACAGCAGCGGGCACAGAAGTCATAGCAGAGCCCTCTCCCCATTTGCATGGGGTGTTAAATATCCTTTAAAAAAGGGACGTTAAACAGTCTTTGGGGAGGACACAGGGGCAGCCCTGAGTCCCTATAGCCAGGGGTGACCCCACGGCAACGATGCAGGGCCCTACAGCCGGGGGTGGCCCCGCGGCAACGATGCAGGGCCCTACAGCCGGGGGTGGCCCCGCGGCAACGATGCAGGGCCCTACAGCCGGGGGTGGCCCCGCGGCAACGATGCAGGGCCCTACAGCCGGGGGTGGCCCCGTGGGTGGTAAATGGGTGCATGCCGGGTCCCTGTAGATGCGGGGAGCCCCACAAGTAGGACGTGGGGCAGCCTGGCGGGTGCAATACGGGTGCTGTCCAGGTCCCTATAGCCGGGGCAGCCCCTGGGAAGGGTATGGGGACAACACAGGCCCCTATAGCTGGGGCAACCCCACAGGGAGGCTATGGGGCAGCCCCTGGTAAGGGTATGGGACAATATGGGTCCCTATAGCTGGGCCAGCCCCACGGCAAGGATATGGGGCAGCCAGCCCAGCCCCGGGAACCCGCCGTGCGGAGCCGCCCCCGCCGCGCACTCACCGGGGGCCGAGCCGGGCCCCGCCGTCCCCTCCCGTCCCGTCCCGTCCGCGCCGCCGGGCTCCCCCGCCGGCGGCCGGGGCGGAGCGGTGTGCGCGGCCCGGGCGGGGCCGCCTCCGCCCCCGCGGCAGGTGCCGGGGCACGGCACGGCCCAGCGGGGCGGGGGGCCGCGGCGGCGGGCGGAGCGGGCGGCGGAGCTGCGGGTGAGCGGCGGCGGCGGGGACCCGGCCCCTTCCCCAGGGGCGCCTCAGCCTCGGGCCGGGGTCTTCCCCCGGTGCCCGCCGGGGCCGAGGGGAGCCCGGGGCGTGTGGGGCTGCCTGCGGCGGGGGGGCGGGATTTGGGGGAGAGAGGGACCTAGCGTGGGTCTGGGGTCGTCTGGGGAGTGCCGGTGGCATCTTAGCTGGCTGGGCTGTGGAGAGAGTAGAGGTTGGAAAGCAAGATCCACCAGATACCTGCGGCAGAAAACAGCGAGACCCTCAATTTCTCCTTTTGCCACGTCGTGGGGGGGAAATAGGGTTCATACGTTCTCCGCCTTGGATCATTGGTGTTGGTATTTGTGTCTATCGGGAATCGATACGTGTCATGTCACAAGAAAGTGAAAGGCACGTAGAGCACCCTGCAGCTCGTATTTGAGCAGGAATCAAATATTTTCCTATCACTTTGCTAATCGGGCTGTACCTTGAGAACGCCCCATTGCCAGCGGGTACAGAAACAAGTGGGACTGATTACGAGGTTATCTGACTCTTGGCTTAAGTCCTCTGCAGCTTCACCCCTTATTGAAAGCTTTGGAGGTTGTGTGCTCCAAGCACGGGATGTTCTTGCAGCGTGCCCTAACGGGGTGGAGGAGGAGGGGGGACCTCAGGGCTGGGGTTTTCACACTCTGGGCAAGGCAGGGTGCAGCGGTAAGAGCTCCCAGATGCCGACAGGCTGGTGTCTTCCAGAGGGTGTGGAGTCAGAGCTGAGTTTTTTGTGGGTCCGAGACTTTCCACCTGCCTCAGCTCTCCCATGTGTTTCCTTGCGCCAGACGACCCAGCCGTACTTGCGGTCTTCTGCTCTCACACCACTTGCACGCACACAGAGCAGTGGCAGGCTCTGTCTGGATGCTCCCACGCCCTTCTCGAGCTATTTGTCACCCAGCCACCCAGTCCCACTGGTGCAGCAGACATTACCCCTAGCTAGATGTAGAAGATGTATCACCCTCAGCCATTCCCACTCATTTTCTGCGTTAGGGAGTGGAAAGTGCTGCAGCTGAAGAAACTGGATGTTGGACGCTCCCTCTGCTCCCCAGGGCCAGCATTGGGGCGAGGAGTGGTTCCTCTGGGTCAGGAAGGAGAACAGTGCTCCCTGGGTCCCAGGTTTGCTGTGCCCCAACCTGTATTTGGGATTTTATCTGTGAGGATTTCAGCTGTGATGACTCTTTCTCTCCTTGTCCCCAGCGTGCAGAACAAGAGATCTTCGAGAGGTTAGTACATGGCTGCTCCTGGTCCTTTCCCTGACCCCTGCTCCAAGCTTGCCTCCGTGGCTCCCATTGTGAGCAGCATGCCATTGCTCAGGCAGCAGGTGACACCCCCTCTTTCCTCCCTCGTGCTGCTTGTTGAGGACAAGGACAGAGCACAGAGATGCCAGCGTGGCCTCTTGTCTCTGCTTCATGTGCTGCGCTGCAGCTCAAGATGGAGAAGTCTTGGCACCTAGAAATGCTCCACGTGCAATGTCTCCCCAGAGGCATTGCCAGATGCGCTGGCCCTTGCTTACAGGAGACCTTCTCCAGCTCCTTAGTGAACTCCACAGGGCTCCCTGGGAGATGGAGCAAGCCTGTCCCTGGCCAATTGGCAGGAGGCAGGGTTGTCCACCTGGAAAGCTGGTATGCTCCGTGCCTGGGGGGCTGCTGGCACAGCATTGCCCGGAGGGGCAGGGCGCCCAAGCTCCGCACTCGCGCTGCCTCCTTCCCCAACAGAGAGGTTGCCCGGAGGGGAGAACCACGTGCAGGTGTCAGCATTTCTGACGGTCATCATCAGTAACGTTGGGCTGCCCTTCCTTGAGAAGGCAGCTTGGTGGCTGCATTTTTACAGGCATTTAGTTCCTTGGCTGCGGCAAGGGTCCTAGCTAGCCCTGGTGGGGCTCTGCTACCCAGAGGACTTTCAGGAGCATTTTTGCCTGGAGCCTGCCTGCAGAGAGTAAGAAATCAGCCACAGCACATCACCGGCAGCCAGTGCCAGAGCCTTTACTCACAACCATGAGTTCACGTGTGTGCTGCAGGCCACAGGAACCCAGCAAATCCTCAATCTCCTTGCTGTGCTGCATGAAACCTGGAGTCCCGGTTGCTCTCCTGTTGTATCCCCCCTTGCTCTGACAGCAGGGCTTCATCCATAAAGAGGGAAATCTGATTATCTCACTGCAGCCTGTTCGTTGTGCCCCTCTTGTGCCTTGATGGCCACCCTCAGACGCATTTAATCTGTGTCTGTTGGGTGAGGAGGCTGTTGACTCAGGCTGCTGGGATTGTATTTTGAAACACAAAGGCCCTTTCAGAAGGGACTGTAATCAAAGCCAACTGAAAGTATCGCTTGGGAGGACAGTTTGTCCAGAAACCCCCGGTGCAGTTTCTCTGCAGCAAGTGCTCCTCTTGCAACTGCTCCAGCTCGTATTTCTCTCATACTTCTTAATGATCTTAAACACCTCCCAGCGCTGGTCAATAAATCATTGTATTTCAAAATAACTCTTGTGTTCCTTTGCTAGGACAGAGGTGGCGGAGGGAATCTTAGAGCCACAGGAGTCCCCGAAGCTAAACTTTAATCCGACCTGTGTTCAGAGTCCACTGCTGCATCGACTATGGGCCTCTGCTGTTCTCTGCCGCATCGCAGGTCAGTGTCTCGCTCAGGTCTCACGCTCTCTGGGGATTCCTGCTCATTTATGTTGTGCCTAAAGAAACCTCCTGGTGCTGTGTCAAAATATCCTGATGCTGTGTCCTGCCCAGGACACGGGGCATCTGTCCCAGCCCCTGCTAGTTGCTCGGAGCCCCCCAGCCAGGCGGGCAGCAGCAGCTGTAGGAGGTTTGGGAGGGGAACAGTGGCTCGAAGCAGCTGGTTGTGGCTAAGAGGAGAACAGGGGTGTGAAAAGACCGTGTCTTTTATCAGCTCTGTTGATTCACCTCACTTGGTTTCTGAGTCACTTGGTGACAGCAGTGAAGCTGATGCTGCCGTAGGAATCTCTGTCACAGAAATTCCTCTTCCCCGTGTTTAGCATTGGCCTGCTGGTGATTTTAAAAGAGGGTGAACTCACCCGCGTGGCGTCTGTGAGATGCTCTGGTGTGCTGGAATGAGAAATGAGTAAATGCTGTAGCTTGCTGATCATAAGCTGAGATTGTGGCTGTGCACGAGCTGGTGGTTTGTTAGAGACGTTTGTGATCTGGCTCAGCCCTCGCTGTAGAGCTGAGGTTGCGTGGGAGGCGTTTGTCAGGCCAGTGACGTGCTCTGGGTACGGTTTTGTCAGGTTGGTGTTGGCTCTGTTGAGCAGGGAGAGACCTTCTTCTTCTGGCTGTGGTCTGCTTGAATTGCTGATTGTGAAATGTTTGCTTTTACTCTTGCTTCCAGGCCATCGTTAGAGCGTTTCAAATATATTTTTTGTTCCTCAAAGCTGGCAATGTCCTTCACAATTTGAAAACATTTGTCCCACGTGCCACCTCATGAACAATCCCTGGGGTCATCTTCCCAAAGCTTTTGCATTAACCTTTGATTTTTGCTCATCTCGCTCTTGATGCTGATGAGCGGTTCACAGTTTTTCCCTGTTTCCAGGTCCCTCTCCAAGGTGTGCGCTTCTGGCTTTTATTGCTCTTGTGTTTTCTAGTGTCAGCTTGAGAATCTGTGCGTACCAGACAACAGCATCATTTGTTTCTTCTACTGCAAACTCTGGTGGTGTTCTCCTTTGTGATGAATTTCCGTCTGTTCTGAGTCTTTGAGTGCTGGCAGTCATGCAAACTCCTGCAGTTGTACATTGGCAGAGGCGAGCGGGTTCTCAGCAGACGTTCAGAGCTGTCAAGTCATGCAGGAAACCTTTCCCTAATTCTTTTTGTTGTGACATGTTTTTTTTTACGGATTCCTTGCCCAAGAGCACCTTTGTCAAATGTAATGACTCTAAGGCATTCGATCCTAGTAGTGGGTCTGTTGGTGCTATTATTACACTCTTGTTTGGGTTTTTGGGGTTTTTTTTGTGGTTACATTTAACATGTCGTTATTGGATGCTGAGGATGCTTGCCATATCCTTGCTTATCTCACTAGTCCATAGTCCACCCAGGTCCTAGCCTTAGAGATTTAATATTAACTGCAGTAGTCCTAGCTTTCGCTAAGACACAGTAATGTTATGTTTCACTTGGTGGTCCCTCCTCCCAAAGGCAGTTGAAGAGGTGGCAGTCTTGTTTATTTGCTTGAAAAAAGTAAATTCCTAGCCTTGGTGGTTTGCTCCTGTTGCATCTCAAAAACTTGGAATCATAGAATCGTAGAATGGTTTGGGCTGGAAGGACCTCTAAAGGCCATCCAGTCCAACCCCCTGCCGTGAGCAGGGACATCTTCAACTAGACCAGGTTGCTCAGAGCCCCGTCCAACCTGACCTTGAATGTTCCCAGGGATGGGGCATCTACCACCTCTCTGGGAAACCTCTGCCAGCGTTTCACCACCCTCATTGTAGAAAATTTCTTCCTTATATCTAGTCTAAATTTACCCTCTTTTAGTTTAAAGCCATTCCCCCTTGTCCTGTTGCAACAGGCCCTGCTAAAAGTTTGTCCCCATATTGGTTTCCAAGTTGTCAGCGGGCAAAAGAACCTCCCTTTCACTCTCAAAAATAAACATGATTCCTTCCACGTCTTTACTTGGCATCCAGGCTTCTATTTCGCTTGCGTTTGGGGTTGGCAGCTTCTTCCTTAAACCAAGAGATAATGTAAATCTCCTGGCACTGTTCTGGGAGGGATCTGGGAGGGTTCACGGCCACCCTTGTTAGTCCTGCTGGGGGGCAGGTAAGTGGGGATGCTGGCTGGGGACCCGATGGAGGACGCTGCAGAGGTGACACAGACTGGAGCCATCCCAGCTGGCTGAGACTTTGGGCTGCCGCACGGTGACCTTCTGCCCCAGGGACCAGGCTGGGTCTGGATTCCACCTTGGTGCCTAAGTCTAGCTACGAGGATTTTCATTTCAGATGTGTGAGTTTGGAAATGGAAACTTGGATTTTTAAAAGTAGTAAAATGTGCTGCAGCTAACACATACGTACTTGACAGAGATGTTAACCATGTTAACTTACTGACTCAGCCTCCCTCGTCTCTCTGAAGTGGCAAGGCCACTCCGACGGGTACTGTACACAGAGAAAATAGATTTTGGGGTGAGATGAATTCCCGGTGGAATTGTTCATCAGAATATAAGGGAATATCTGGAGGGCAGATTTAATCATGACAAAACACTTGTCTGCGTGGGAAAATTTGCTGATCTGAATTACTCTGCTGTTACTCTGCCAGTGCTTCCCCTCCTCCAGTTGCTCCCCTGGAATCATAATTTCACAACAAAGTTACGTGGGTGTCATCGGGGTGGTATTTCCTCGTGCAGATGATCTCTGTACATGCAGAGCAGAATGCAACCCCGTACCTAGGTTAGATGCGTGTTGCATCTATGAGATTTAGTGCCCTTCTTCTGTCAGAGGAAGATAAAGTCTCCTACTGCTCCGTTTTCTATGAATTCATAGCAGTGTTTGGCTTCCTGGAAAGTCAACCTACAAATAGGCAGCGTGAGCCAATACAGCTGCGGAGACCTATGGAGGGCACAGCGTGGCAGGCAGGCACGCGGCAAAGCATTTGGCTGCTGCTAAGTGAAATAAATAAATCATCAAGCGAATTAGGTTGTCTGCTTCAGCTGGAAGGGGATGCTGTCTTCAGCTCCTCTTTCTGCTCGCTGTTGCCCACAATAGCTTCCACCTAACGTTGCAAGCGTGCGTGGCACTTCCACGTTGTGCAAACTGGTAATTCAGCCTCGGTTCGTCTCCTGCCAGGGAGCACCAGGGCAGGTGCAGCCCTAGGAAACCCCTTGACCAGCGCTGCTGCTGTTCGGTGCTCGCTGGTCGGAGGGATGCTGACCTGGGATGCGGGTTAATCCTCCCCATGTGCCCCCAGGTGCTGAAGTGGGTGGAAGAGGCCATCCAGGCCTCCAAGGTCCACCTGCTGTCCACGGACCATGAGGACGGCGGGGAGCACACGTGGGCCGTCCCCTTGGACCCTAGCCTGGAGCAGGTCACCATCTCGCTGAGCGGCCCTGCCCCGGGGATCGAGGTCCGGGATCCGGCAGGTAGGAGCCCAGGGGAGGGGAACGGGCCGGGGGTGGTGCTTTGCCGCCCGGAGAGCCCTCACGTCGGGACGAACGGGAGGCTGCAGGCAGGGGGATCGCCAAACCCTGCGCTGAAAACTTAAATAAAAAAGCAACGAGCTGCAAAGCCCTCATTAAGCAGCGAGTGCCTCTGCTCTGCTCCCCTCGCGGGTTGGCTTTGCTGCTGGTTTTCGGAGGGTTTTCTCTGCTGCCCCGGCTGCGAGAGCTGTGTGATGGGTGCTGCGCCAGGGTGAGCCCCGAGGGGGGGCTCCTGGCCGGCCGCAGGGACGAGGGGATGGAGCCGGGTTGCCCATCCCTGTTGCAGGAAAGGTCCTCGAGAAAGGCCAAGGTCTGAAGGAACTGCTCAGCATCCCCAACTCGGCCGTGGTGGTGGCCGTGGAGCCCCAGGAGCCAGGGACGTGGTCGGTCAGGGTAGGCTGGTGGCAGACCCCGCACGTTGTCCCATCTGGTGGCTGTTTAGCCGGCTGGGCGCGGGCTTTCCCCCATCCACCTGCAGCCGGGCAGAGGACGTGTGGGCAGGCTGGAAGGGGCTGGCGGCCGCCTCCTCCCCTCCCCATCGCCTCCCCCTTCGCCTGCCCTCGGCACGCACCTCTCGCTCCGCTTGCAGGCCCAGAGCAGCGGCCGCCACTCGCTGAGGATCACGGGCATCAGCAACATTAATTTTCAAGCCAGGTTCTTCACCCAGCCGGACTTTGACGCCAGCCAGGCCGGGGAGCGGCCGGTGCAGGGTGAGGCTGGTGCTGCCCGGGGGGGCACGGATGCTGCGTCTGGGCTTCTTGCAGGTGGGAGCGTGGCTGGGTTGTGTTTTCCCTTCCCTCCCTCCAGGTCTGCCCATCTCCGTGGTGGTGAACTGCACTGGCCTGAAGCCGCCTGGGCACTTGCAGGAGATGGAGCTCTTCAACACCTCCGGCCATGCCCTGCTCTCGCTGCCCGCGCGGCCCCTCTCCAACAGCTCCTCGGGGCAGCTCTGGCTGAGCTCGCTGCTCCATGTCCCCCCGGGTGACTTTGACAGGCAATGGCTGCTGAGGAAGCTTGATATTAATATCGTGTAATTGTACCTCATAGCCCATAACGGAGGTGCCCCTCGGCAGCCCCCCCTGCCGCTGGCTGGGCGAGCAGGGGGCTCGCAGCCTGGATTAGGCTTTTCACGTGCCGTGGGACCGCATTTGCTGTTCTGCCCTGCCAGGTCTTCTGGAAACAAGTGCTGCGAGGCTTCCCTGCCAGCCCATCTTCGTTTGTTTGCTCTCCTAACGAGGCTGATTAATTATTTTTGGGATGCCAGAGGAGATGCCCTAACAGTCTAAACAAGGAGGCTGTGTTTGCACAGGGGGTTTTGTTCAGAGGTGCCTTGTGCCAGCACATGGTGGGGGGCACCCAGGGATTTATCTCCCATGCCGGGGAGCAGGCAAGGACAGGCGCAGGCTCCAAGTGGCGGTGGTTACCCAGAGGCCGTGCCTGGCTTTGCTGTGCTTTAACCCCCAGCAAGGAAGGGGTTAAAGCCCAGCTAGTGCAGGTGCTCCTGGGACTGGGAGCACTGGTGGGTGTGGGAAGGGCTGGCTGGGATTAATTTGTTGATGGGGAGAAGCTGTTGGGTTTTCTTGGTGCCAGCAGCGCTGGAGAGAGGTGCTCCCTGCCGGGGTGCAGGATGGAGTTGGGGTGCAGCGTTAGTGGCTGGGGATGCTCTGCGGTAGCTTTGGTGACACTGTGGGGTGGGGGACCCCCCCCGCCCCGAGCTTGCAGTGAGTGTGGGGCTGGGGGTGCGAAGCCTGGGGGGGACAAGGGGCTGCAGGTGAGTGGCTGCATGCAAGCCTACAGCCCTGGCTGTGGGGCAGGAGGGGGACAGGCCACCGGCACAGCTCACGGCTCAGCCCCGTGGGGCAGAGGTGCCCTGTGCCCCTGCAAGCGGGTGTCCTTGCCCACCCTGGGACTGGGCTGAGCCCAGGCTTGCAGGGACATGTGGGACAGAGGGATGCACAAGAGGGTCCCACTGTCCCGTGTGTGGGGATGTGGGATGGGTGGTCCCTAATGCCCCCCCAGCCCCTGTGTCTGGGAGGAGCGGGGCTGACAGCAGTGGGGCGCTGGGGGCCGGCGGAGAGGTGCTCAGCCCGGGGCAGGATTCGGCCCTTGGTGCGCAGCTTCACCTGGAGCCGGCCCTTGGCCGTGGCCTCTCCCTGGGTCCCGCTGGGGGGGAGTTGAGCAAGAGCAGAGCATCCCTCCGGGGCGGCCATGAGCTCAGCGCTCCGCTTCGAGGGGAGCCAGGAAAAGCTCCGCAGCCCCCGGCCAGCGCTCCCGGCCAAAGGCTGCCTTTCCCGGCCAAGGGCTGCCTTTCCCAGCCCTTGTCCTGGCGCTGGCTTTGTCTATTCTTTGCGTGGCTGTTTGCTCCCCGTTCCCAGGGCGGCTGTGCTGGGGAGCACCCCCAGAGCCCCTTGTCCCCCCCAGCCCCATTGCAGACCCCTATTCCGGGGAGAGCCCTTTGCCTGGCAGACGGGGGGTTGCTTCCTCGGGGTCTCTTTCACAGCTGGCTCTCCTCCCCCCTGCCGTGGGTTTGGCAGGGTTTCCCCGCAGGCGCTCAGCTGCGAGCCCCCGTGTCCTCCCCTAACCCCCGGCTCCCCCCGGCAGAGCGGGGGGCTCTCTGAGCTAGGGGGGTCAGGGCCGGGGAGGGGGCCTGGGCAGCGTTTCTGACAATCCTATGGGCTGCAGGACCTGCTTCCCAATCCCCGCATCCCCATCCCGGCTTCCTCCCTCTCCCACCCACCTCCCTGCCACGCCACTCGCTCCAAAAGTCCCGTTTTCCCTCCCTCCCTCCCAGAAGTTGAAGGCTGGAGGAGCAGGTCCGCAGCTGCGGGCGGCTGGGCGTCCCCCGACCGGGGTCCCTGCCCTGGCCCCACTGCGCGTGTCCGCTTGCACCCCGTGTCCCTCCCTGGTGCGGGGACGGTGCCCAGGGGATCTGGGGGAAGGAGCGGGGCGAGGACAGAAGGGGTGTCCCTGGCACCCGAAGGTCTCCCCCACGATGCCAACCCACGGAGGGGTATTTGTGGGTCTCTGGCTACTGCTGGCCCCCAGTCTCGCCGAGTCCCCCCCCAGCACAGGGGGGGCCACCCTGGCCTTCGTCTTCGACATCACCGGCTCCATGTACGACGACCTGGTGCAGGTGATGGACGGGGCCTCGCGCATCCTGGAGCGGACGCTCAGCAGGAGCACGAAGCCCATCAGCAACTACGCTCTGGTCCCCTTCCACGATCCAGGTACAGCTGGGACAGGGTGAGGGCACGTGTCCCGCATGGGGACGGAGCTGCGGGGGGCTGGGGTGCGGTTCTGGATGGGTTTGGGGCTGAAGCGTGCACTTCCCACGTACCTGCACTGTCCCTTCTCCACCTTTTTAATGCCCCAGTGACAGCTGCGATGGGAACGCCAGCACAGGATGAGCCACAGCTCGAGGGCACGGTGCTGGGCAGGGGCTTCCATCCCCAAGCCGCCCTGCGGGCATGGGGCAATTCGTTTCTCACCGGATTAATCTCAGTGATGCTGGCACCTGCTTGTGGGTGGCTTTTCTACTACCAGCGTGTCCCAGTCTCATCATGGGGGGAGCATTTCTGTACAAGTCCACAGCGTGCTTTCAGGTTGCCTCAATAAAAGCACCGCTTGCTAAGAGGTTTTGGTAATTTACTGCGATATCAGAATGGTTTTTGTCTGTCCCAGTCTTTGCCTTGGGATTTTTGTGCACACCCATACATAGCAGCTGCTCTCCAAAAGAGCCCCGACCCCCTACATGGAAGCTTTATTTTCAGCAGAAACACTGAGTTTGAATGAAAATCGC
This sequence comes from Calonectris borealis, assembly GCF_964195595.1. Taxonomy (NCBI): domain Eukaryota; kingdom Metazoa; phylum Chordata; class Aves; order Procellariiformes; family Procellariidae; genus Calonectris; species Calonectris borealis. Next base: position 6,898,280 of record NC_134332.1, read on the forward strand.
CGGAACCGGACAGGGAAGGAGGCAGAGGCAGTAAATGGGTTTCTGCATCGCTTTGCTGGGAGCCTCCCCCAGCAGAAAAGGGTGCCGGGTTTGCAGCTCCCCCTAACCGAGAGCTTCCCCGGGGCAGGCTGTGCCCCTGGGCACGGTGCTGGTCTGCCCAAACCCACGTCTCGCTTGGTGCCAAGCCAGGGTAGATGCTTAACCCCAAGTCTCGCAGGTCCCGTAAGGGTGATGAAGCCGGGGCGGGTGCTTGGGAGCGCCGGTGCCGGCGGTCGGGGAGGCTGAGGCGGTGGTGCCGGTGTGCTTGCAGAGGTGGGACCGGCCACCCTCACGGCGGACCCCCGGCTCTTCCAGCGGCGCTTGCGGGAGCTCCATGTCCAGGTAGGCGTCCTCAGCCCCGCAGCGCTGCTCCACGGCTGGCTCCGTGCGTGGCCTTTGGCACTCGGTGGGAAGCCCAGCCCTGCGTTCCTGCATGGTGGTGGGTCCTGGGAGCCATCCCTGCTCCCCTCCGGGCCTGGCGTCCCCCGGGAGCGTGGTGGGGGTTCGGGGTTGAGCTGGGCTTGCTGGGGGCTGACCCCACCGGGGTGGGAGCGGAGAGGGTGGGTAGCGCTGGCGCTGTGCCCCTGACTCCTGCAACGGGGCAGAGCCCTCTCGATTCACAGCTCTTGCCCCAAAGTGGGAACGCTTTCCCGGGGGGAGTTTGCACAAACTGTCAGTGGAACCAAAAATCTCTTCTTCTAGAAGTGCTATTTGAAAATTGTTTGAGGTTTTGTTTTTTGTTTTTTTTTTTTTTAAACGGTTTCAGCTGCATTCTGCCAACTGAAATGCTCTCCGCGAGTTTAATCATGCTTTATCCATCCCTGCTCCTGCCCTGCCTCCCGTGCATTGCTAAATCCCTGTGGCGTTTCCCTTTGGATGCAGCTGTGTTTTGGCGGGACGTGTAAAGCTGCGGCTGCAAATTGTTTCACAGCCCTCCGGATCGCAAAGCCCCGTGGAAGCGGGGGCTGGTCCTCGCTGTGCCTCTGCACTTGCCTGGGGTGGCCGGTTCTGCTGCCATGTGGGGGGTGACGGGCTGGGGTGGGCACGAATGTGCCCGCTAAAGGCATTCATGGGAAGCCAGCGGCTTCTGTGAGTCTGGATCCCCAAATGGGTGGTTTAATCATCATTAGCGATGTGACAGAGACTGGTCCGTGTGTCCCTGTGGTACCATCACCCTGCCCTGGCTGTGCTTGGGCTGGCTCCAGTGAACTGATGCAATTCTTCCCCATGAGCAGACCTTGGGTGGGATCCTGCCAGGAGCCCAGCAGGGAAGGGCTGAGCACCGGGTGGCTTGGTGCCTGTGCCACGTCCCTCGCTGTGTGCCGCAGGGCGGAGGGGACTGCCCGGAGATGAGCGTGGGAGCCATCAGGCTGGCCGTGGAGGTCTCGCACCCCGGCTCCTTTGTCTACGTCTTCTCGGATGCTCGGGCCAAGGACTACGAGCAGCAGGAGGAGCTGCTGCGGCTGCTGCAGCACAAGCAGACCCAGGTGAGCCGCCTCCTGCAACAGCCAGCTTGGGTGGGTGCTGCAGCAGCACAACGGCGGCTCCTGGCAATGAGCCGCAGCAATAAACCCCCCTACGCTGCCCGTTAGTGGGGTAAATTTTGCATCCCCCGGGCTGGCTCGATGTACTGGGGGATGCTGGCTGTGTCCCCTCCCTGGGATGGACAGACACCCCGTGGCTGTGCGTGGTGCTACGGGGAGCGTTGCTGTGGCAGGTGGTGTTCGTGCTGACGGGGGACTGCGGGGACAGGAGCCACCCTGGGTACCGCGTGTACGAGCGCATCGCTGCCATCAGCTCCGGGCAGATCTTCCACCTGGACAAGCAGCAGGTGACAGAGGTGAGCGAGGAGACCTGCAGGAGCAGGGTCGGGGTGGCCGAGGTGCGTGTGGTAATAACACGCCTGCTCCGAGTGGCTGAGCAGGAGTCACCTGGCAAGAACAACTGCACCAAATTACTCAATTCCTTTTGGACCTGCTCGTAGCAAGGGGGGCTCAGCCAGGGCTGTCACCTCCTGCCCACCCGTCCTCGTGCTGACACCCGCCAGACCCGGCTGGGGCTGGTCCCTCGCCCGGGCACTGTTTTGCAGCCGTGCCTGAGGCTTTGACCCAGTGCAATACAGCCCTGCTCCCGAAATGGCCGTGCTTGGTGGTGAGGGGGGATGCGGGTTAATCCTCCCCATGTGCCCCCAGGTGCTGAAGTGGGTGGAAGAGGCCATCCAGGCCTCCAAGGTCCACCTGCTGTCCACGGACCACGAGGACGGCGGGGAGCACACGTGGGCCGTCCCCTTGGACCCTAGCCTGGAGCAGGTCACCATCTCGCTGAGCGGCCCTGCCCCGGGGATCGAGGTCCGGGATCCGGCAGGTAGGAGCCCAGGGGAGGGGAACGGGCCGGGGGTGGTGCTTTGCCGCCCGGAGAGCCCTCACGTCGGGACGAACGGGAGGCTGCAGGCGTGGGGATCGCCAAACCCTGCGCTGAAAACTTAAATAAAAAAGCAACGAGCTGCAAAAGCCCTCATTAAGCAGCGAGTGCCTCTGCTCCGCTCCCCTCACGGGTTGGCTTTGCCGCTGGTTTTCGGAGGGTTTTCTCTGCTGCCCCGGCTGTGAGAGCTGTGCGATGGGCGCTGCACCGGGGTGAGCCCCGAGGGGGGGCTCCTGGCTGGCCGCAGGGACGAGGGGATGGAGCCGGGTTGCCCATCCCTGTTGCAGGAAAGGTCCTCGAGCAAGGCCAAGGTCTGAAGGAACTGCTCAGCATCCCCAACTCGGCCGTGGTGGTGGCCGTGGAGCCCCAGGAGCCAGGGACGTGGTCGGTCAGGGTAGGCTGGTGGCAGACCCCGCACGTTGTCCCATCTGGTGGCTGTTTAGCCGGCTGGGCGCGGGCTTTCCCCCATCCACCTGCAGCCGGGCAGAGGACGTGTGGGCAGGCTGGAAGGGGCTGGCGGCCGCCTCCTCCCCTCCCCATCGCCTCCCCCTTCGCCTGCCCTCGGCACGCACCTCTCGCTCCGCTTGCAGGCCCAGAGCAGCGGCCGCCACTCGCTGAGGATCACGGGCATCAGCAACATTAATTTTCAAGCCAGGTTCTTCACCCAGCCGGACTTTGACGCCAGCCAGGCCGGGGAGCGGCCGGTGCAGGGTGAGGCTGGTGCTGCCCGGGGGGGCACGGATGCTGCGTCTGGGCTTCTTGCAGGTGGGAGCGTGGCTGGGTTGTGTTTTCCCTTCCCTCCCTCCAGGTCTGCCCATCTCCGTGGTGGTGAACTGCACTGGCCTGAAGCCGCCTGGGCACTTGCAGGAGATGGAGCTCTTCAACACCTCCGGCCATGCCCTGCTCTCGCTGCCCGCGCGGCCCCTCTCCAACAGCTCCTCGGGGCAGCTCTGGCTGAGCTCGCTGCTCCATGTCCCCCCGGGTGACTTTCTGCTGAAGGTGAAGGGGGAAGACGCCCAGGGCCACCCCTTGCACCGCCTCTCCAGTGTCACCTACACCAGCATGGTCCCCGGTGAGTGGACCCCATGCTCCCCAAGGGTGCCGAGAAGGGACGAGAGGCTCCTTCCAGCACTGCCTCTGCTTTGGTTTCTGGTTGGGTATTTTTTTATCCTGATTCCCAGCGCAGCTCTTGGTGAGCTCCCGAGGAGTGTTATATGTGTGCGTGTCCACAACCACTTCCAGGCCTACCCAAAGTGAACATCTCCAGCAAGATCCAGGCTTACAACCGCGAGCCGCAGCTGATCTCCTGCTCTGTGTGGAGCGAGGTCCCTTTCCGCCTGCAGCTCAGCCGGGGTAGGATGAAGCTCGGGGAAGAGCGGCTCTTCAGGTGAGCCTCCAATTTGTCCCAGTGGGCTCTATGATGGACCCATGTGGGCAGCAACAAGCCCCCTGAATTTTGCCGGCCAGGGGGATGCTGTGTGCTGGCTGGGTGCCTGCAAGTTCTGAGCATCGCAAGCAGAGGAAAATCCCGAGGGATGTGTTTGCGTGATGCTGTGGGGGGTGGGGGTACATCCATTTGCCTGACTGGGAAAAGAGTCCTAGGGATTTGTGGCAGGGTGGTGGCGCCAGCTCTGGTGCCCTGAGGAGGGGGTGACCCTGTAATCTCCCTTTTCATAGGGGTTGGGGGAACATCAGCTGGTTGATCCCTGCGGTGTCCAAGAGCGACGAAGGGTTTTACGAGTGCACAGCCACGAGCAAGGTCGGGGCGACGCGGGCTCGTGCCTATGTCTCTGTCTCAGGTGGGGACTGCTCGTGCCAAGCCTTGGTGCCTGTGGGTCTCTGGGTCTGCAGCTGGGCATGGGCTCATTCCACCCCGGCGTGCCGTGTTTGCAGAGCCACCGCCGCGTCTCATAGCCCCGGGCAACATCACGGCTTCACCGGGCCAAGATGTGGTCATGTCCTGCCCGGTCCTGAGCAACGTGCCCTACAACCTGACGTGGAGCTGGGATGGGAAGGCGGCACAGCCGGAGGACGGCCGGACCAGGCTGCTGCAGAACCGCTCGCTGGAGATCAGCCGCGTGCAGCCGGGGGACGGGGGCCTGTACGAGTGCGTGGCACGCAGCGCCCACGGCACCGCCGCCGCCTCCCTCTGGCTCCTCGTCCAGGGTAGGCTCTGCCCCGTGCGGGACCCTGGCCCGGGTGATGCCTTGCCCCGTGGGAGGGAGGGTGGCTGATGGCACCCGGGGGCTGAGCCCTTCTCCAACCCCCTGCAGAGGCGCCGTGGGTGAAAGTCGATGCCAGCCCCCAGCGTTTCCGCAGGGGACAGGAGCTGCGGCTGAACTGCACGGCTGGGGGCCACCCCCCGCCCCACACTGCCTGGAAGCACTGGGGCTGGGTGCTGGAGCAGGACGAGAGGTAACCCGTGGGGACCTGGGTGCTTTCATCCCCCCTGTCCCGCCAGGGGATGGTGCTCCCCTTGCAGGGATGCACGGGCTGAGGGAGAGGGGCTTGGGGTTGCCTGTAGCTCTGGAGAGAGGAAAGCATCGCAATAGCCCCAACCCGTGCACCTGAGATGGTTGGCATGCTGCTAGCCTTAATCTCATATATTTATTTTTAAGCCATCCTGCCTTATCCGGGTCACCGTCCCCACCAAGGGGGATTCGAGGTGCTTTGCACGCCCGGTGTGCCCTCAAGTCTCAAAATACTCCTTGTGTTTCCCCTTAATTTCTTCTGCTTTTTGGCTTCCACCTCCCTGCCCATGTCAGGCTGTGAGTGCTGGGGTGGACTTTAGGGAAGGTTTTTTTACCTAGGGGATGAAAAAGCCCAATTCTTAATGTTTTTCCCTGGTTCAAAGCAACATCCTTCCCTGCAGCAGCTGATGTAGCTGGCTTTAAGTACTAACCCACATTTATCAAACGCCCAGCACTTGCCACATGTGCGGGATGGCCTTAAGCCCGCTCACTTATTTCATCACATTTTTCACCGGCTCCATTTTCACAAGGTCGTTTCTCCCTCTCTCCCCCTTCGCTGCAGGATTTTCACAGACGCACAGGGCACCCTGCACATCAGGGCTGCCATCCCAGAGGACGCGGGGAATTACAGCTGCTACGCCAGCAGCGCGCTGGGCTGGGACGAGCAAGTCATCACCCTGGAGTTCACCGGTACCCGCTCCCCGCCGGCCGGCAGCGTCCCGGGAAAAGCCTGGGCTCAGAGCTGCCGCAGGAGGGATTTATTATCCCTCCTTGCTGTCCCTTGGCTGCCGGCTGGGACCTTGCGGCGTGCAAGCTATGGGATGGGGGTGTCTGTGATGGAGGGTGTTGGGGGGCAGCTCCCAGGGCTCCAGGGTCCCCTCGGGGTGAATGGCAACGCACCCAGCGCTGCAGGGAGTCACCAAAGCTGCCTCTCTCCCCGTGGTGCAGAGCCTCCTGCCATCCTGGCGGTGACGCCCAGCCTGAAAGCGCTGGTGGGAGAAGACGTGACCCTGGAGTGCTGGGTTTCGGGGGTGCCCCCACCCCACATCACGTGGTACAAAGGTGAGACCGGGACGGACCTGGGGAGCAAACCCCCTCCATGCACCGGGGGCCCTCCGCCGCCCTGCAGGGCCATCACACGTGGGGTCCCCTGGACCCACGGCGGGAGGGACCCCCGGAGGCACCCAGGGTGCTGACGTGGGGGGTCTCGGGGCAGGCGAGCAGGCGGTGGTGGCGTTCCCACCCGGCACCCAGCGTGCCGTCCTGCGGCTGCAGGCGGTGCGGGAGGAGGACGCGGGGCGGTACATCTGCGAGGCTCTCGGCGAGGCCGGCGTCGCCTTTGATGGCACCGTGCTGGACGTGGGGTGTAAGTCTCTGCCTCTCCTTTTGGATTCCACCGAGCACTCAAGCTCCGCCGCCCTCCCTCCCGGCTCAGCTCCCGCTTGCTGCTTCCCAAGGCTCCTCTTGTCCCCAGCTCCCGGGTTTCCCAGCACGGGGATGTCGGTGCTCAGTACAAGCAGGCTGAAGCCTGGTGGGATTTCCAAGGGTCAGGAGGAGGGAAGAGGCTCAGGAAGTGGCAGAAGACCGGTGCAGATGCTATTGCATGGGACACGATGGCTTGGGGCAAGACTGGGAATTCAAAGTGCAATTAGTGGGATTAGGCAGAGATGGGGGCTGGCTTCTCTGTGTCTGAAAATGCAGGTACCCCAACCGATGCTCAGGGCTTCCCACCGGAGGCAGAAGGGATGGAGGAGCCTGAGGAGGAGGAGAGGAGGTTCTCGGTTGGAGGCAGTAAGGCTTGAAGCAGTTAAAGGTGGAAAAGTGCAAGAGGTTTTGCTGAACCAGGGGGGTGCTGAGTGTAACTGGAAGGGGTGGAAACTGCAATGGCAAGAACAGCTTTGGAAAAACACCAAACGCTTTAAGTCAATCTCATAACTTTTCAGAGCACCTGGCTCGTGGGTTTTGCAGCCCCGTCTCTTCTCCGGGCTCGGCTGTGCACAGAGCCTGCTATGGGAAAGCCGGGGTGTCGGACCTGAGCCCCTTCTCCGCTGCTCTCTCTCCAGCTGCCCCTCACTTTCCCGAGCCCCTGGGGGACGTGGCGGTCGAGGTCGGGGAGAGCGTGAGCCTGCTGTGCCGCGTCGAGGGCTCTCCCCCACCACGGATCGCCTGGTCCCGGCAGGACGGGAAGCCCGTGACGAGCTGGCATGGGACGCACGGTGTTTCCAGCCAGCTGGAGGCTGCCGAGCTCCTCATCGACAGTAAGAGCGCTGGGCGTGCAAGCGTGCGTTGGCGTGGCAGAGCGTGCGCGGGCATCCCGCCCGGGTGCATGCTTACACCGTGTCACCCTTGGGTGCTCTCCCCCCACCTGCTGCAGGCTGGTGTCCCAGCAGTCGGATTAGCCCCCCTGCCCACTCTTTTTGCAGTAGTAAAGCATTGATATAGTGGGTTTATTTGCACTTTTTTACTCATGCAAGCTTAGCTGTGCTGTAACAGCCTGCAAGCCTCCAGCGCTGCAGGGTCTCTCCCCCCTCGGAGGTGGTGGCAGGGCAGGGGGGGGTGGTGTCACCCCATCCTGGAGCTCGCTAGGGGTGCAGGCTCAGGCATTGCCAGGCTCAGGCTTCTCCCCACCATTCCCCAGGCGCCTCGCTGGATGACCAAGCCGTCTATATCTGCGAAGCCCAGAACAAGTTTGGGAAAATCCAAGCGGAGGTCAAGCTTGCGGTCACCGGACACGGTTTGCTTTTATGTGCTTTTGTTGGTGTATTGATCCCGGCTGCTACCAGCACCGGCTGTGCCGGCGGTGAGCGAGCGGCAGAGCTGTGCAGCCACGTCTGCTCCCGAGCCGGCCACGGTGAATGGTCAGCAAAGCCCTCCCAGCGCAGGGTTTGATTAATGCCCTTCCACCTCTTTGGCTTAATGCACTGACACGCGCTTGAACACAAACTGTAGACAAATATCCCCAAATTCTTGGGGGAGCTGAATGTCGGAGCCGGCCTGTGCCAAGCCAAGGTCTGGACCTTGGAAGAAAGGCCATCCAGATCTGTTCTCCTGAATGTTCCTTGCCAGTTTATCTCCAATTAATATTGTTTCCCTTTCCTCTCTTTCAAGCAGCTCCAGAAATAGCTCTTGCATCCCCTGTGGTCCGTGCGCTCCCAGGCCAGCCCGTGTCGCTGCCCTGCGTGATCCTGGCTGGGAGGCCGTTCCCAGCCCGACGCTGGTTGAAGGATGGGCAGCCGGTGAGGCTTCCGTGCCCGCCGGGATGGGGGTGGGTGAGTGGGTGGGCGACCACGAGCACGGCCCTGTGGCAGGGGCTTTGCTGCAGGACAGGTGCCCCAACCTTCTGGGGCCAAAGCTGCTGGTGGAAGATGCCAGGGGAGCCTTTGGGTTGGGAGGGTAATGTGGGTTCATCACTGCGTCAGGATGTTCCTACTGCTCAAGGACTGGTTTCTAGATATGCCCCAAAGACACAGTGATATGGTGATGTTTGACCACCCCGTCTGTCCTGCTTTCTGCTCTCTGCCCGTGCCCAGGTAGCCCCGAGCGGCCGCTACTCCGTCCGGGCTGACGGGAGCCTGCACGTGGACCAGGCATCGCAGGGGGACACGGGGAGGTACACCTGCGAGGTGACCAACGCCCTCGGCTCGCACAGGCAGGACGTGTCCCTGGTCATCCATGGTGAGTGGCAGGGCGCTGGGCGTCCCCACACTGCAGTAAATGGGGGCGGGTGCCCTCCGCACTTCTTAAGCTGCAAAGCACTGCTCTCTTTTTGGTGATGTGGCCCCAGCCATGCAGGCTGAGGTGCTTCTCTTCCTTCCCAGTTCCTCCCAGCATTGAGCTTGGCCCTGTCCTCATCACTGCCACTGAGGGAGTGGCCGTCACCCTGCGGTGCAATGCCACTGGCGTCCCCCCCCCTACTGTCACCTGGGCAAAGGTAGGTGACAGGGACGGGCAGGCTGCCATCCCGCTGCCAGCTGGCTATGGGTTACCCTCAGGTGTGGGGTAACGTGTTTGGAGGGGACGAAGCTCACCAGTGTGGCTGTGGCTGCCCAGGAAGGTGGCACCAAGTGCCCTGGGAAGCCGGGACCGGGAGGTAGCTTGCTCTGATGGGTCCGGAGCCCTCTTCTTGCCCTTGCTTATGGAAGAGTCTCTGCTGTCTTCCTTCCTCCCTTCCCTTTCTTCTGCAGGGCACGGAGCCCATCTCGCTGAGCCCACGCTACCACCTTGACCCCGACGGGAACCTCCTGATCCCTTCACCCTCCCTTGGGGATGCTGGGACCTACTTCTGCACAGCTACCAACGCAGCAGGCTTCTCCAGCCGGGAGATGCAGCTCTCCATCAGCAGTGAGTGCCCGGCACTGGCCCTGGCACCAGCTCCTAATAAAGCGGCTCCGGAGGGTGGCTGGCGGGGAGAGCGTGACCTGGGCACTCTCCTAGCTTCCTTGGGCCACCTAGCCAGGTGTTAGATGGGTTTGCGGGATGGGAAGAGCAGCAATGAGGGCTATGGGGTACCTTAAGTGTTCCTGCACCAGCTGCGCTCCCTCTCCACCCAGCGAAGCCCAGGATCAGCGTTAACGGATCACAGGCGTCGGACCCTGTAACCATCCTGGCTGTGCTTGGGCAGGAGACCACCCTGCCCTGCGAGGTTCAAGGCTATCCCCCTCCCTTGGTGGTGTGGACCCAGGAGTCCCAGCCGCTGCCTCTCGCCACGGCGAGGTAAGGAGGGCTGTGGGTGCCGGCACCATGATCTCTTGGTGTTGTGTGTCTCCCCGGAGGGATGTTGGGTCCGTGAAGGGTGGCAGCAGTGGGGAGATATGAAGGGCATCCCTGGTGCTGAGCAGCTGATGCTCAGTGCTCTGGCAGAAGCAAAGGCAGCTGAGCAGGACAGCATTAGTGCTGCTCTTCAAAGAGAGCAGAGCAAGAATTACCAGGCTTTTTTTCCATTGTACAAACATCTGCTGGGATGGAGCAGCTGCTCTCAACCCTTTGCACGCTCACCCTGGATGCAGGTTGGGAAGGGAAGGCGGCTCCAGCACAGCTCCCTGGCCCCGCTCGCCCGTCCGCCTTCGTGCACATTCCTGCCTCGTGCCGTCACGGTGCCGGAGGCGGTGAGGCCAAGGACGTGCCTGGGGATAATGGATCCCTGTGGGAGGTGTTGGACCAGGGCTTGACGCTGCTTCGCACCCAGGTGGCTGCAGGGCACCGAGGAGGAGGAGTTTTGAGGTCTGGAGGAGCAGGAGAGCCGCATGGAGAGGCGGACGGGCAGCTGGGGATGCTGAGGGTGCTGCAGCATCCCCTGTCCCTCGCAGCCCACGTGTTGGGGTGACTTTATGGGCTTTAGGCATCAAAATGCTCCTGGGCCAAGGTTTGGCAGAAACACAGTTGTGAGCCTGGCAGTGGCTTTGTCTATGTTGGAATGTGGGTTTGAAGGCCAGTTCTGTTCCAATGGGTGACTTCTGGAGGGCCAATTTCATTTGTTGATGGCATTGAGGCTGATGGCAGCCATGGGACAGTCATTTAAGGCCATTTGATGAGAGAAGATAACCTGGAGAGTGGTTGAATACATGTTTATCAGGTGCCTTGGTCTTCCCCCTTGGAAGCAGGACCTGCTTTTTAAGCACGCGAGCACCATGCTGGTAAGGGGCTCCTTAAAATTATGGGCCCCAATCTGGGGGTTAATCACTTCTTTCCCTGCACCTGAGGATTGCTGTGGGGAAGCAGGAAGGCATCTTGGTTTTGCTCTTCTTGAGGGACTGTGTTGCCTTGTCATTCTTGTCTGGTTTCCTATGGCTGCTCCTGGTTGACCACCATCCCACATCTCAGCTGGCTTGTCCTCATGTACCCGGGTGATTTATGGGACCACATGGGGAGGAATCTGCGGCCGTGGGCTGAGATGATGTTATGACTGTGGAGCACAGACAGTGCTGGGAGCGAGAGCACGGCCAGCTGCAGCTGCATGGGCCATGCTCCGCAGGGACCCCTGTCCCCCGTCATCCCCCTGGGTGGGTGGCTCACACTGCTGGCTTGCACTGAGCTCACGCAGGAGCTGAGCAAAGGGATTTTGCAGCCATGGACAGCTCTGCTGCCCTCCTTGTGCAGGAGGTGGCCCTGGGGACCTTTTCTTGGCTGTCTCAAGGTGATGGTGAGCGCTCAGCCCTTAGCTCCTGCCCAGAGGTAGGTGATGGAGGACATGGCTGTTCCTCCCATCCAGCTCTTCTGTTCCCTCTCTCCCAAGATACAGCGTCCTCCCTTCGGGGTCCCTCTGGCTGGCCGAGGCCCAGGTGACGGACACCGGCCGCTACACCTGCACGGCCACAAACGCCGCAGGGAACGTCTCGCTCAGCTACAGCCTGCAAGTCCAAGGTTCATGTCCGCTGATTAAAATGCTCTTCCCACGGGCTGCGGGTCTTAACCTGCACCCTCCAAGCCCCCGGCTGCTCCCACGTTCCTGTGCCAGGGTCTGAGGGTGGTCCCAGCCTGAGGTCCCCTTTCCCCCCAGCTCCCCCTCAGCTGCTGATCGGCGATGGAGAAAGCCACCTGACGGCCGTCGCCAACGACTCCCTGAGGATTCACTGTCGTGCCAGGGGCATCCCCACGCCCCAGATCCAGTGAGTACTGCGGAGTGGGGGGATCCTGCCCACGTCCCCCTGAGTTCCCTTAGGGGCTGTGTAACTCCCTGGGGGTGCTCTGCAGCCCAGCGTGCAAAGCTGTGGCAGCGATCGGGATGGGGGCTCAGGATGGGTGATGGAGACCCCAGCTTGGGGTGTCCCTTAGGATGGGAGGCATCAGTCCTGCTCCTTGCCCCTGGGATCCTGCTCTTCCTAGCAGTCTGGGCACTGCCAGCCCCTTTCCAGGTGACAAGGGGACAATCCTCACTGCCAGCACCCTGCTATTCACTCTTTCGGTGGACAGAAACGGGGGCCAGGGGGTGGTGGGACAGACCGAGGACTCGCCGCCCATCTCCCTCCTCGCAGGTGGCTGAAGGACGGGCGCCCGCTGGGCGAACGGGACGGTGCGGTGGTGTCCGAGGACGGTGGGACCCTGCTGATCGCTCGCGTGGGGCTCAGCCACGAAGGGCTCTACATCTGCCAGGGCAGCAGCCGGGCAGGGGTGGCCCAGGCGGAGGTGCAGGTTTCGGTGCAAGGTGAGTGCAGCATCTGGGGTGAGACCTGCCATCCATCCCATGTGTCAGGGAGGACACGGCTAGCCAAAGGAGCGGGTGTTCTTGGCCCTGCTTTTGGGGAGGTGTAGGGTCACTAGCTTGATCCGTTGGGATGTTGCCCTTCGCCAGTTGGGATGAGGCTGAGAGCTGATGGCCACCAACACAGTGGTAAACCATAGTATCCATCCTTGATGGGTGCTTCCCAGTGGAGGGTCTACTCCCAGTCCCTCTGGCCAGAGCACCCCTCGGTCAGCATCGCAGGATATTGTGCTGAAGGTGCCGGGTGAGAAACCAGGCAGGGAGCGGAGACCCCTGCCCCGGGAAGGATGAACATCTCATCCCAGTGGGCAACAAATCTGCCAGCTGACTTGGGGAGCAGCAGTGGCACCGTGTGGTGATGCGGTCCCCTCCCAGAGCAGGGAGTGAGCCCTGGCCCCTGGTCGCCGCTCTCCCAGGACTTGGTGCATGCCGAGAGCCGCCGGTGAGCCCGGCCATGCCCCTCGGCATTGCACTGTGTGGCTGCAGCTGGCTTGGGCCACGCAGCGCCAGTGACTGTGCGTGCTGGGTTGCAGTGCCTCCGAACATCGAACCCAGCGCGGTGGACCTGGCTGTCCTGGAGAACGGCATGGTGTCCCTCGAGTGCCTGGCCTCAGGGCTGCCTGCTCCCGGTGAGTCGGTCCTCTCCCTCGGCTCTTGCTCCTGCATCCCTGGGGCTTTCCCTGGGTCCCCTTGGTGAGAGGGGCAGCAGCATCGCTCCTTACAGCTCGGCTCCTTGCTTCCCTCCAGACATCGCCTGGTACAAGGGGCATGAGCAGCTCTCGGCCGGACCGGGCCGGACCCTGTCCAGGGATGGGAAGCACCTGGAGATCCAGCGTGCCCGGCTCTCCGACGCCGGCAGCTACCGCTGCGTGGCCTCCAACGTGGCCGGTGTCACTGAGCGCTGGTACAGCCTGCAGGTGACTGGTGAGTCTGCGGTGAGCAGGGGAAGGACTGTGGCTGCCTGAGAGCTGGGTGCTTCCCCCCCAGCACCTCTCGTGTGTGCGTGGGACCAACGGGGCTGTCCCAGCCCTTGGGACACGTCCCTGGAAGATGGCTTTAACAGAGCACCTGTCCTCTGCTCCGTTTGCAATTCCAGCTGTGTTCATCCCAAATAATGTCCTAGAAAACCGTAGCCCCATGGATGGGTATTGCCTGGTCCATACCGTGGTGTCTCCTACCCACCCTGTCCCTTTTGCACCCTGGTGACATTTCTCTGCCCCCCCCCAGTGCCCCCACGGATCACAGCTGGCCCCAGCCCCCTCACGGTGGTGGTGAACGAGCCGCTGACGCTGGAGTGCGATGCCACTGGGACCCCAGCTCCGGTGCTGCTGTGGCTGAAGGATGGCAATCCGGTGCCCAGCACGGTGGCGGGTGGCCCACAGGTGAGACAGCTCCTGATGGAGGGGGGGCTCACTGGGGACGTCCCTCCAGGAAGATGCTCTTTTTCCTTGTCCCGGCTTTTAAAAAAACAATTGCTGGAGCTGAGCAGGTTGCCCAGACCTGCTGCACATTTGGTCCGTGGGAGCATGGACCTGCTCAGCCCTGTGCTGGGCTTTCCTGCCACGAGGGGCATGGATGGGCAGAGGGTCCCGGGATGTGACGAGGACGGGCTCAAGGCAGGCTTACGCCCACCCGTCCCTGTTGCTGCCTGTGAGCTTGTGGCCCAGCTGCCTGCGAGTTTCTCTGGTTTCGTGCTCATCTGGGCTCTTTCTGCGTCTTGGGGAAGCACAGATCCTCTCCGGTGGGCGCATGCTGTCCCTGCCTGCCGCTCGCCTCCAGGACTCGGGGACATACACGTGTGTAGCCAGCAGCGCCGTGGGGGAGGACAGACATGAGGCTGCCCTCGAGGTGCGGTGTAAGTACCCCCGTGCATCCCCAGCCCCTTCCCACCAGCGTGGCTGTGGGGTTGGAGGTGATGCTCGGGACTATGGGGCTGCTCCGCCATCCCCTTGCAAGCGCACAGGGCTGTGGGGGACCAGCCCTGGGTAGGGGTACCAAAGGGGGTGGCTTGGGGAGGGTGTTGCCCTGTCGATCTGTTTTCCAGTGCCCCCCACCACCCTGGGTGAGGAGGAGAACATCTCTGTCATCGTCAACCAGCCGGTGACCCTGGAGTGCCCGGCTCCCGGGGTCCCCCCTCGGGGGTCCCGCTGGCTGAAGGACGGGAACTTGCTCACACCAAAGCTGGGCGTGCAGGTGTCTGCAGAGGGGACCGTGCTCCAGGTGACGTTTCGGAGTATTGCAGAGGATGGGAGGAGAAACGGGGCTGTGAAGACCCCTGTCTCCCCCACCCCACCCTTGGGAGAGAGTGGGTGCAGAGGGAGGGGGTGTCCCTCCCTCGCTCAGCACCAATCCCACCCCGCACGCTGATCCCATCCCCATGGCTTCTGCTGGCACAAAATCCCCCTGCGGAGGGGCTGCGGGGGTCCAGCTCTGCTGCAGAGCATCTTAGTGTCTCTGCTTGTGCCGGCAGATGGGGCGAGCCACCGCGCAGGATGCGGGCAGGTACACGTGCCAGGCGCCCGGCCGCCCGGAGAAACACTACAACCTCGCCGTGTGGGGTAAGGGCCACTGCGGCCGAAATAGGGGGCAAATCCATCGGGGGCAAATATAGTGTGTGTACACACACATGTATATATACTATATTATATACCATTTGTTTATATGTATAATATGTACCCGGGGTAGTTGACTGGCTTGGAAAACACTAAGCCCAAAATATTAAAGCTTTGCAAAATGATGCAGCTGGAGGTGGTAGGGAATCCCCACCAGAACGGGTGTCGGAGGAGAAAAAGCCGATGTTTGCATGAGTCTTGGGGGGGGATTTCAGTGACGGTGCAGAAGGAGGTGTCTGTCCAAAACTGGGCAGGAGGGCGAAGGGATTTCCTTGCCGTTGCCAGGGCTTCTCTGTCCTTTCTTTGCACTTAGCGTGGCTGCAGGTATCGTCCCCGTTCTCTCCCCCTGCCCGAGCCGGGAGGATGCCAGCGGTGGTTCCCAGGCTGCTGCCAGGATGAGCACCAGCCGCTTTCGCTCGCTCGATTCGCGCATCCTTGCAGCCCCCCGGCCCGTTCAGCACGTTCGCAGCGCCGGGGGCTGAGCCAGGGCCTGGCTTTTCTCGGGGATGCTCTAGGCCAGTTGGTGGAAGTCCTGCAGGCAGGCAGCCAGGGAGTGGAGAGAATCCAGTTCTTCTGATCCGGGCTTGTTCCTGCGATCCCTTCCCAGGGAAACGTTTGCACGTCTAGCGTCCTGGCTCGGGTGGATTGTTTGGGTTATGCTGTTTTTGTTTTTCAGGGGTTTCTGGGTGTTGGGGTTTTTCTTCTACAAATTGATATCCCTCATGGGAAGGAGTTACCATTTTCCATCCAGCTGTATTTATGAGCAACTGAGAACAGCATCTGATAATGGAAAGAGTTAGGTAACCCTCCCAGAGAGCAGTGCTACCTAATAAGGCTGTGTCTGGCCAACCTGGGCTTGGCCTGCCTGCGCGGCTGGCGCGGGATGCTCCATCGTCCTCTGCTGTAGGCCACGTGCAATTAAAAGCATCACTTGCTTAATAGCTGGAGAGTCAAGATTATTATTTCCACATGGAGCCAGTGCAGGGGAGGCTCGCCGGTTCTTTGTGCGAAGCCCAGCGGAGCTGCGGGTGGTGTGTAGCCAGCAGGACGGAGCTCCGGTGGGGAGCTGCCCCTCTCCTCTCGTCCGGTGCCATCAGCGAGCTGCTCCTCTCCTCTCGTCCCCTGCAGTGCCCCCGTCCTTCTCCTCGGCAGAGCCCGCTGCCGTGTCCGTGCTGGAGGGGCAGTCTGTCAGGCTGGCCTGCGAGTGCCACGGCATCCCCTTCCCCACCCTGAGCTGGCAGAAGGACGGTAGGGTCCTGCTCCTCAGCCTCATCCCTCCCCACACATGTGTTGACCCACCAGACAGATGTTGGTCTCCTCAGAGCAAGGAGCGCTTTATGCTGGGCAGTGTCCAGCTTCTGGGTGGGAACTGGTCCTGCTGGGAATCTGAGAGAGGCTGTTGTCTCCTTCCCCGGCAGGTGAGCCCCTCTCTGCCCAACCTGGGAGCCCAAAGCTGGTGTCCACGGGAGGGAGCATGCTGTACATCGAGAAGGTACGGCTGGTGGACAAGGGGACCTACACCTGCGAGTGCAGGAATGCCGCCGGCAGCAGCAGCAAGGAGCATCACCTGGAGGTGCACGGTGAGCCGCGGGGTTCCAGAGACACAGAGGACCTGTGGGGGTGGCTGAAGGTGCCATGATATCTCTCGGTGCGAGGTCCAGTTGGACCCAAAAGTTCCCAGCCATTGCCCGGTGCCTTGGGTGTTTGGGAAAGGATGCTGCAAGCTGGGTTAGCTTTGCCCCTCCAGGTTTCCTCTTGGCTCCAAGCTGATTGCAGCTGGTTTTCACTCCAGCAGCCCAATTGCACTGGTTGCACCCACTCACATTTGCTTCACCCTCCTGCTGACGCCACCCACACCGATGGCGTTTGTATATCCACTTGCATATGGCCAAGAGAGTTGCTAGAGCATCACCTCCACCCTGTGGCCCTCTGCCCGCAGTGCTGCCGAGGATCCAGGGCAGCAGCAAAGCCCCGAGGAAGGTTTCTGTCGTCAAGGCTGGCGAGACAGTTTTGGAGTGCGAAGCCGTGGGGATGCCACCACCCACAGTGACGTGGGTGAAGGACGGGCAGCCCGTGGCCGGCGGGGACGGGCTCCTGCTTACCGAGCAGGGGAGGCGGCTGCACATCATCAAGGCGGAGGTGGCCCACGCAGGACGCTACGTTTGCCTGGTGGCAAATGTGGCTGGGCAGGAGCAAAGGGAGTTTGACGTTGCGGTGCACGGTAAGGGTGTGGGACGGGCTGGTGGCTGGGGATGTGGATGCAAGCAGGCTCAGGAGGGCGGTCATGTCCCACTGCACGTTCGATGCAGCATAAGCACAGAGAACAGCCTGACGTGGAGCAGATCTTGGACAACCCAGCACATAGAAGGTCTTGGGTCAGAAGGGGGATGCTCCAGGCAACATAGCCGTAGAACTGGGTCCATCAGGCAGGAGACTTTCCAGGGTCATCACAGCAGACCATCTCACACTTTGTAAAGTCATCTACTTTCTAAGGACTTGGGGAAGCCTCATGGGTCAAGGTACCAAGCACTTGGGCTGGAAAAGGCCTGAGGTGGCTCAGAGCATGTGGCCAGCTTGGTGTCACACCTGTAAGCATGGGCTTAGGGGTGCAGGTAGGTGGCACATACTTCCTGTGGGTCACCTTTCCCATAATACCTTCAAAGTTGACAACTTCAGATGATGCTAATGGTCCTTCTGGGCTTGTGTCCGCAAACTGTATGAACAGGAGGGTGGGAACAAGCCGGGTTTACTCAGTTTGGCCCCTTTGCCTTGCTCTTCTGCTGTCTTGGTGGCTGCTTTGCAAATGGATGTCCATCCTTTTCTGTCTCCCCAGTTCCTCCTGAGTTCATTCAAGGATCAGGATCGACAACCAACGTCAGTGTGTCTCTGCACGAAGCCCTGATGCTGACCTGTGAGGCCACTGGTGTTCCCCTGCCCACAGTCACCTGGTCCTGGGACGGCTCTCCCGTCACCCCCAGCGAGAACACGCACATCCTTTCAGGTCAGGGACGAGGCATGGGTGCCGTGAGAGATGGGAGCTTTGGGAACACATTTTGCCCCAGGGCTCATGGGTTTAAATGCAGTGGAGCTCCAGCCCTGCAGGAGCATTGCTGGGATGGGCTGGTGCCTGGATCAGGGCCCTGAGACCTCTCTGCTCCGTGCTTCTAGGGGGCTGGCTGCTGAGGCTCACCCGTGCACGAGCCCAGGATGGTGGCCACTATTCCTGCCTGGCCAGCAATGTAGCTGGGGAGGCCAGGAGGCATTTCCACGTGGAGGTCCTAGGTAAGGACGAGAGTCCTCCATCTGCTGCAGGGTTCCTGGTGGGATTTCAGAGCTTCACCCTTGCAGGGACAGTCATGAGTTAAGACTGGGTATGGTGGGAGCTGCAGTGCCGGAGTTCTTCGTGCCTTAGCGTGTGAGCTCAGAGGCTCGGTGAAGCTGGCCAGCTGCTGAGGTCCCCGGTGGCTTGTGTTCCTAGTTCCTCCCCACATCGAGAACACAGATGAAGAAGAGACGGTCAAAGTGCCCCAGGGCCACCCTGTCACCTGGTCCTGCCTGGCTGCGGGTGAGCATCATGTGGGGAGCAGAGGTGGTGTGAGCAGGTGGGAGAATGGGGCTCAGGGACCTAAGTCTCCCTTTGGGGCATGGAGCAAATGGACGGCGTCAGTCGATGACATGGAAATAGCTGAAATGGTCTGAAGAGGTTTTTTGGGATAGTTCCTGGCTTTGCAGTTGAGCTGTCCAGGAAGCGCTGGGCCCACGCGGGGAGCTTGTTCCATGGCGTAAGCTCCAATCTTTCCCAAATGGACCTAAAATTCCTCTAATCTGGTTTCTCCTTTAGTGATGGGAATAATTAATCACCTCCTACTCAGGACAGTTTTCTTTCTTCTTGCTGGCTCATCCAGCAGTCTGTAAAAACCTGATCCAGATCATGATAATTTTGGATTTGCGCTGATATCCCTGCTTCCCAGAAAAGCTCCGGCACAGTGACCCCGGTCAGGCTGTGCGCACAAATGGAAAAAACTTTGCACGAAGGCCAAAACCTGCTTTCCACCCCGCATAGGCAATCCCCAGCCTAAGATCACCTGGCTGAAAGACGGCCACCCTCTGCCCGGCAGAGACACCTTCTCCATCTCCCCTGATGGCTCCGTGCTCCACATCCCCCGAGCCTCCCTGTCTGATGCTGGCCGCTACTCCTGCGTGGCCTCCAGCTCTGTGGCGAGTCAAACCAAGCACTACCTGCTAGATGTTTCAGGTATGAGATGCCTTTGGATGGAGCCAGTCTCTCAGGTGTGAGCAGGGAACATGGTCTTGGAGGGCTTTTTACTTGCCTGCCCCAGGTTGGTGATGAGGATCCCTTAACCCTACAGCCAGCAGCGTGGTGTGATGTCCTGGACCTGCCAGAAAGCCCTTCTGAGACCTCTTGAAGGAACCTAAAGGGCTCATCTAGTGCAGGATCCATCTCTGATGGGGCAGAATCCATCTCTGATGATGGCTCTTGGGAAGGGGGAGAATGTCTTCTGTGTCCCCTGTGCTTTTGGAGGGCAGAGGCTAAAGCTGGGCTTGTGCTGTATGTACTGCGCATTTCACGTGCGGTGGTTAAGTCCAACTCCCTGAACTTGGATCATGCTCTGTGGTCGGGGGATGAAGCATCAGGAATCCTAAGTGGGTGCTAATGCTGATCTGCCATGCAAACACGTCTCTGCAGCCAGTCCCACATTTGCTGGAGATGCCCGCGATGCTGCTGCAGAAGAAGTGACAGTGATCATCAACAACCCCATCTCCCTGGTCTGTGA
Source organism: Calonectris borealis (assembly GCF_964195595.1). NCBI lineage: Eukaryota > Metazoa > Chordata > Aves > Procellariiformes > Procellariidae > Calonectris > Calonectris borealis. The sequence goes on from NC_134332.1 coordinate 6,917,817, forward strand.
GGCTCTGGCATACCCATCTCCCAACATCATCTGGCTCAAGGACGAGGTTCCCCTCAAAGCGTCTAGAAACGTTCAGCTGCTCCCTGGTACTGTGGTGGTGTCCGCAGGCTCTGCATGACTGTGGTGTGGCCCCTTGCGCCATGCCCGGGGGAGTGGGGCCCTTTCTGGGTCTGGCTGTGGTCCAGGGCAGTGGGATGGTGAGAAGTCATCGTCCTGCGGGACCTTTGGGGCTCAGGCCATCAGGTGGATGCTGCTCCTCCATGTGCCGCATCGTCTGATAATAGCTAGGGCCTCCTTGGCAGCATCAGTGAGACAGCACTGGTTTTTATAAGCCTGGAAACTGGGCTCTAGAAGAGCACTAGACCCCCTCAAGTCAGGCTTGCAGGTGATCAGCAGGTTCCTTAAGATGTCTTCTTGTGCTGCATGGGGTTAGACAGCTGTGGCTGTGAGCGGCGACCCTCTCAGGAGACCCCCTTTGCCCAGGTGGCCACGGGCTGCAGATCCTGAATGCCCAGGAGGAGGACGCGGGCACATACAGCTGCATCGTGGCCAATGAAGCCGGGGAGGCCATGAAGAACTACTCCGTGAAGGTCCTGGGTGCGGGAGCTCTCCATGTCCTTCCTAATTCCCGCAGCGATCCCATCACTGTAACCGGGCCAGTGCCCGTTCCTTCCCTTCCCGTGCCTTCACCCTGGGGGGCTGCACCTCTTGCAGCTGGTGCTCGGTCACACACGTATCAGCACGTGGCCCCAAAAAGCCTCTGGTATACCCTTGGGAGGGCAAAGGGGTCTGTCTGAGGGTGTCAGCAGCACCCCAAGGTGCTGCCTGTCGCTGATTAGGGCAGAGCAAGAGCTCTGGGGGCTCTTCTCTCATCCCAGCTGTGTCGTCTCTCCCCACTAGTTCCTCCTTCGATTGCCAGAGATGAGCCTTTGGGGGAATTTGCCATGAAAGAAGTAAAAGCCAGGGTCAACAGCACGGTGACGCTGGAGTGCGAGACCTGGGCTGTGCCCGAGCCGACCATCCGGTGGTACAAGGACAAGCAGGTGAGGTCCTAACTGCAACCAGGGAGGAGCTGCTGGTTTTGGGGACCCTCCCAGGTGGATGGAGTGAGAAGATACCTTTTATATGGCTGGCTGGGCTCTGTCCCACTCCTGGGCGTGTAATCCTCCTCCTGTCCTTCTGTTTCTTCCCTGCCTTGGGGCTGGGGTCCCCATGCAGCTCCTGGAGAGCACTGGCCACCTCCAGATCCTCAGCGAGGGGCAGGTCCTTCAGATCAAACCAGCTGGCATCTCTGATTCGGGGCACTACACCTGCGTGGCCACCAACGCCGTGGGTGAAGATGACAAGGACTTCATTGTGCATGTCCAAGGTGCGCCCTGGGCAGCTGGCCAGTGCCTGGAGCAGTGGGTGTCTCAGCAAGAGGAGGGGTCCTTAGTGGGGTCCCTCGTGGGAGCAGAGCAGAGTGAGCAGGAAGAGGGTTTGTATCTGCTGGAAAACGGACATCTCCTTGGCCCTGGTCAGGCCTGGGCAGATGCTCTGGTCGCACCTGGGGGTGCGAGTCCCCATTCCCCACAGCTGACCATAGCCTGTCCCCGCAGTGCCGCCCCTCTTCCAGCAGCAGACGAGCCCCAACGAAGCCCTTGAAATCTTCTACCGGGTGGAAGACCAGGACGGGGAGGTGACGGAGCACCGGCAGGCCATCCTCGACCAGCCCACTGCGCTCTACTGCGACACCAGTGCCATCCCACCCCCCCAGCTCACCTGGTACAAGGATGGGGAGCCCCTCTCCCCCGGCCCAGGGGTGCTGATGCTGCTAGGTAATGGGCATGGACCCTCACTGTGGGGTTTGGGGGGGGTTTCCTGCAGCAGCTCTGTGGTTTGAGAGCATCCGTAGCATGTGGGGGTTGGATTCTGTCCCCTTGTTCCTGCCAGCATGCACAGCACCCGTGGGACCCGCAGGAGCGGGACCGTGTCACTGGGGCTGCATGGGGGTCTGTGCACAGCAAGGTGGGAGGGGGAGGTTGGAGGGGAGCCTCCGGCCCCCCGCGGAGCCCACCCCATCCCTTGCGCCGCGCCGCAGGGGGCCGGGTGCTGCAGCTGCCCGCGGTGCGGGAGGAGGACGCGGGCAGGTACACCTGCGAGGCTGCCAACGCGGCGGGACGGGATCGCCTGCACTACGAGCTGGAGGTGCTGAGTGAGTACAGGGCTGGGGCCGGGGCCGGAGGTGCGCGGCAGCCCCGTAACCGCCTGCTTCCAGCCGCCCCGGCCATCCACGGTGGCACGGAAGACCTGGCTGAGGAGGTGACGGCCACCATCAATGGCACCGTCCGCTTCAAGTGCGAAGCCACCGGGCACCCAGTGCCCGCGGTGTCCTGGCTCTGGAACGATGTCCCCATTGTGGTCAGCCCACGGCACCAGCTCTTGGAGGGCGGCACGGTCCTGCAGGTTGGTGTCCCCCTGGGCAGGGTGGCTCTGCCGGGGGGACAACACGGCAGACACCGGGCGGAGGGGATGGGACACTCTTCCCTCCCCAAGGGGGAGGCTGCCCTGGTCTTGCCAGGTGCCGAGGTCCCCGTGGGAGCCCCAGCAGCTCCCCGGCTCGGCGCAGCCCTCAGCGGGGCTCTGCTCCCCCTTTGCAGGTGGCTGTGGTGGAGGCGGGTGACACCGGCAGCTACACGTGCGTGGCCGAGAACCTGGCCGGGTCAGCCGAGAAGCACTTTGCCCTCGCCGTGCAGGGTAAGGCATCCCCAGCGACCCTTCCCGGGTGGCTGATTTATTTCTCCCCCTCCCCGCCAGCTGGAGTCTCCCGTGGCTCCTGAACTGCGTGGCTGCCTCTGTCCCCCCCGTGCTTGTCGTGCTCGCCCCGCGCGAGGAGGTCGAGGTGCCGGCATGCTCCAAGCAGGCGAGGTGCTCGGTGCGCGTTTCCTCCTGGGGGGACCTTGGCTTCCGCAGTGACGGTTCCCCTCTGGCACTTTCTTTTGGGGTGTGCTGGAGCAGAAGCACCCCAGATCATGGGCGCAAACCCTGAAAGCATCGACGGCATCGTCAATGGCAACGTCTCGTTGGCGTGTAACGTCCAATCCCACCCCGCTGCGGAGATCACCTGGTACAAGGATGGCCATGTCCTGCAGCTCGGTGAGGAGGTGACCGTCACCCCAGGTACATTGGGATGAGCAAGGATGACAGCCTGTCCCCCAGGGCTTGGCACGGCCTCTGGCTCTCGGTGGGGGGCTCTAACTCCCCTAACCTGCCCTTCTGGATGCCGCATGCGGGACTCGAGCTCGGGCCGTAACCACACACTAACAGCTTACTGCCCAGTGATCCCTTCTGGAAAGGACCAAGGTTGCATCCGGCAAACTCTGTGCTGCTGCTCCCCAGGAGCTCAGCACCCTTCTCTGCTGTGCACAGTGAGGCCTTGGACCTCGAAGAGAGACTTTGATGGCCAGGCACCTCTCGCATGGGGCTTGGCTGGCTGCTGGGGGACGGGTCAGCTTGCCGGCACGGTGGCCCAGACTCAGTCCCGGCTCGAGCCTGCCCTGACTCCCTACTCCCTGCTTCTTCCAGACTCACAGGAGCTGCAGCTCCCTCGCCTGCAGCTTTCCAGCTCGGGCACGTACACGTGCGTGGCACTGAATGCAGCCGGCCGGGACGAGAAGCGCTTCATCCTCACCGTCCATGGTAAGCGGCGAGGGCTCGGCCGGGAGCTCTGCCCTCCGAGCGCGCACCAAGGAGCTGACAGCAAACCCTGGTCCGCGCGTTCCTGCTCACACACCCCATCGCCGCTCCTCCTCCCCAGGGCCCCCGGGCATCGAGGAGCCACGGCAGGAGACGCTGGACGCCGACATGGGGAGCCCCCTCGTCCTGACCTGCCAAGTCACCGGTGTGCCCGCGCCCGCCGTCACCTGGCTGAAGGACGGGAGCCTGCTGGGTATGTGCACAGGGGGATGCCGTGCCAGGCTGCCATCCCGAGCCTCGCCACCGCCCGGCCTGAAGCAGTCCTGCCTCAGTTTCCCCCTTTCTAATCCTGCTGTGAGAGAACTGCAGGGCCCCACAGGGGAGGAGGCAGAGCGCAAAGGGGCGGGTATTTTCCCTGCACGTTTTTAAGAGGCCTCAGATTCGTTCCTGAGGCTGAAACAATGGGATGTGGGCATGGGATATGATGGAGAGCTGTGGGGGTGAGCTCTCCGGGTACCAGCCCTTGGGCTACCCGCTGCGTCGGGGGTTTACCCCCAGACCAGTGGCTCTTTTCTCCTGCAAACCTCCAGCTACGCACGGTCCAAACACCCTGCTCTCCGCTTTAACCAAGTCCCCAAACCTGGGTCCTGGAGATGGGAAGGGGGGAGTGTGACAACGTGCGTGGGGAGGGCTTGGCAGAGGAGCACCGCTGCAGCCCCCTTCGCCCCGTCTCCTCGCAGAGAGCAGCCCGGAGCGGGGCCTGGTGTCTGGGGGGGGGCAGCTCCAGCTCAGCCCCCTGCAGCCCTTCCACCAGGGCCGATACACTTGCCTGGCGCGGGGCCCGGGCGCCGAGACGCGCAAGGACTTCATGGTGCTGGTGCGAGGTAGGGCTTCCCCGGCATGGCAGGGGTCCCTGCAGACTCTCTCTCGGAGGGGAGCCTTCCTCCCCCCTCCTCTTCCTCAGCCTCCCTCTCTTCTCGGTGCAGTGGCACCCCGGATCACCAGTGCGGGGGTCCCCAGTGAGCACAGCGTGCTGGAGGGCAGAGGGGTGAGGCTGGAGTGCCGGGCGGAGGGACAGCCCACCCCCCAGATCTCCTGGCTGAAGGATGGGCAGCCTCTGGGGCTGCAGCCCCCTTCGGGCGCCCGGTGAGTCTGGGGTGGGGGGGGACCACCTCACGGGCTAGCCATGGCACTGCCCCGTCTGTGCCTCAGTTTCCCCATATGCAAAAGAGCAGGGCAAGGCAGGCTGAGCTCTGCTTCTCCCCGCTCTCCCTGCTTGAGCTGGGATGAGCATAGCCCAGCCGTTTGCTGACGACCATCCTGGACGGTGCTGCAGCCTGGCATGGTCACCATCACCTTGGCAGGGTCCCAACTGCTGTCCTGGCCTTGCAGCGCACCCCAAAACCTGCAGCCTGGGTTGCAACCAAGCACAGAGCATCTCTGCCCCATGAGCACGTTAGGGATGGACACACAGGTCACTGTCCCATTCTCCCTGCCCAGGATGTCCCCGGACGGCAGCTCCCTGCTCCTTGAGGGGCTCCAAGCCGCCGACGCGGGGGTGTACACCTGCCTGGCCCGAAACAGCGCGGGTGAAGACACACGGCTGCACACGCTGAGCGTGCTGGGTGAGTGGGGCCGGGATCCCCGGGGCAGCGCCAGGGCCACCCGTCCCTGATGGCCCCGTCAGCCCCTTTGTCCCCTTGTCCAGTTCCCCCTGCCATCGAGAGAGGCACCGATGACTCGGAGGTGGTCCGCGGCGTCCTGTTCACGGCGGTGACGCTGGAGTGCCGAGCACGGGGGTCCCCTCCCCTGCACGTGAGCTGGCTGAAGGACGGGCTGCCCCTGCGCCTGTCCCCCCGTGTCACCCTGCTCTCAGCTGGGCATGTCCTCCGGTAAGAAGTGACCCTGGAGCGATGCTTGGCCACAGGCTTTGGGGCTGGTACCCAGGTTTGCATGCCGGGCCAGCCATGGCTGCACCCTGGAGGTGGCTACACGTCAGCGTGGAGACCTTGGGGGACAGGGGGGACCCGGAGCTGATGTCTTGTCCCCGTCCTTGTGCCCTGCTCCATGGGGTAGGATCTCCCAGGCACAGGTCTCCGACACCGGGCTCTACACCTGCATCGCTTCCAGCCAGGCGGGGGTGGCCGATCGCAGCTTCGTCCTGCAGATACGGGGTACGGGGCGGCGGGGGGTTTGGGGTGAGCAGAGCAGAGGGCACCCAAGCACCAATTTTGCTGGCAGAGCCCGTCATGGTTTGCAGCTCTGTTTCTAAGCAGGGTCCTGAGCCGGCCCTGGGCCACCGGGGGTGGGCTCAGGGAGAACAGAGCAAGGCAGGACCAGCCTGAAAGCAGTCCCAGAGCACCCTGCAGGGAGGCTGAGCCACCTCTGGGTGCCCACAGGACATCGGGGAACTGCCAAACCCATCCCCAGTGGGACCTGGCTTTGCTCCTATGGCTCCGCTAAGGGGGACCGCTCCTTCCCCAGTGCCCCCTGTCCTGGAGAGCCCAGAGAGCAGCGAGGAGCAGATGGTGGCTGAGGGCTCCGATGTCACCTTCACCTGCGAAGCCACCGGGTCCCCAGCACCGGCAGTGACCTGGCTGAAGGACGGCAAGCCCCTGGGGCAGCAGAGCAACCGCGTGCCCGGCGGCCCGTGGCTGAGCCTGGGGGCCGTGGGGCCAGCCGACGCGGGGGTGTACTCCTGCCTGGTGGCGAACGAGGTGGGGGAGGCCAGCAAAGCCTTCCACCTCCTGGTGATGGGTGCGTGTCTGCCCCCGGGGATTTGGGAGGGACAGCCGGCCAATTTTTTGGGAGCCATGAGGGGATGAGCCCACCCACCTCACTGTGCGCCTTGTAGAGCCACCCCGCATCGAGGCTGCGTCCCATCCCACCGAGATGTCCGTCGCCGTGGGCACCCCACTAGAGCTGACGTGTGTGGTGACGGGTGTCCCCATGCCCACTGTCACCTGGGAGAAGGACGGGCAGCTGCTGGCAGGGCCCTGGCTCATGTCGGGGAATGAGAGCACCCTGCACATCGAAAGCACTAAGGTAGGGGCTCCTCTTTCTTCTCCCTACCTGCATTTTCTTTTCATGCCTTAATTTTTTTCCTCTTCTGGCTTTGTGTAGGTGGCCGACGCTGGCTTGTACACCTGCCTAGCCGCTAGCCCTGCCGGGGAGGACAGCAGGAGCTTCCACGTCAGCACCCAAGGTAGCGTGGCCCCAGCGGTGCAGTGAGGAGGGTGCTAGCAGGGGGTGCTGCAGGGTGGTCAGAGCTCTGGGGGACCAGAGAGCCGGAGCAACCCCTGCATCCCTCCTTGGGATCGCTGCGGGGTGGATGGGGAGAGCGGTGGGAGCTGTAAACCTCCGAACGGGGGTCTGGAGCACAGCGTGATGGTCCTGCAGAGTGGGGGGCTATACATGACTTATGGGGACAGGTATGGGGGTGCCCAACCCACCTGGCACCCCCTGACCCACCTGGCATGCATCCCGCAGCACCTCTCAGCATCGCGAGCGTTGGAGAGACCCACAGCATCACTGCTGTGGCAGGGGGGCAGCTCATCCTGGAGTGCCCTGGCGATGCTGTGCCACCCCCCCGTATCGAGTGGCACTGGGAGGGGTCCCCGCTGCGGGTACGTCTGATGGGACCTGGGACGGTGCACGGGCAGGGGCTGGGATGTACCTTCACCAGCCCCATCATGCTCGTGGTGGGGATGGTGGGGGGAGAGCTGCTGACGGGGGCTCCCTGGGGGGGTTAGGAGGATGCCCGCAGGCAGGTCCTGGCCGAGGGACGCTTCCTGCAGATCCGGGCCGTGGGGGCGGCGGACGGCGGGGAGTACAGCTGCGGGGCCACCAGCGCGCGGGGGGACACCAGCCTGCGCGTCCAGGTGGAGGTTCACGGTGAGCGGTGATGCCCCGCCACGGGGCTTTGCTGGCAGCAAATGCTAGCTCCGTCCCTGTTAATTCAGGGATATGCAATATTATGGGGTGTCCTCAATATTATGGGGTGTTCTAAGGTTGGGGTAATAGGAAGGGAGGGTTGGATGGTGCCCAACCCCCTGTGCTGGTCTGGGCTGACGTTCCCCATCCCCTGAGCCCTGTCTCCGTCTTTCTCCGGTGCCGGCTGGGCGCTGCTGCAGTGGCCCCGGAGATCCAGCCAGGTCCCGAGGAGGCGAGGGCTCTGCTGAATGGCTCGGCGGTACTGCCGTGCCGGGCGGAGGGGTGGCCCGTGCCCCAGGTGACGTGGCGGAAGGACGGCCGGCTCCTGCCCCTTCACGGGAGCAACAGGTATGAGGCTCTGCAGGTCGGTGGCATCAAGAGCTGGCTCTCAGATCGTGCCACCCTTCACATCAGTAGGCATTTTGGCATGCCTGGAGCAGAGACAGCACTGTCACCCTGCGAAGGGCTGTGCTCTGTCCCCACGCCAGCTCAGTGGACACGTGCCACATCTGGCTGCAACGTCACATGCCACCTTCCCAGCCGCGTGTCCCCGCGCATTGCCTGGCCGTGCAGAACCCCCACAGGGCTCCCTTGCTCTCCCTCCCCAGGCTGCAGCTCCTGCCAGGCGGCTCCCTGCAAATTGACGCCATTCAGGTCCAGGATTCGGGCTATTACCTCTGCATGGCATCCAGCCCCGCTGGCTCCGACCGGCGAGGCCTGGACCTCCGCGTCCTGGGTAAGTGGAAAAACCAAGCCGGATCCCTCCTGGGCTCATCCCCTCCTTCAACCCACCGCTGCTGGGCTGCTTTCATCAGTACAACGATGTGCTGCTGTTCTCTGCTCATCACTGCCGTGCCCTTCCGCAGTCCCTCCCGCCATCGCCCCCGGGCCCTCCAATCTCACCCTGCTGGCTCAGCACCCGGCTGCGCTGGACTGCGACGCCTGGGGATCCCCAGAGCCCCACGTCAGGTGGGAGAAGGACGGCCACCCTCTGAACCCGCACCTCCCGCCCGGCGCCTACAGGTACCGCCTCGCCTGCCAAAGGGTCCCGCCATAGGGTGGGGTTTGCCCCCTGTCGCTGCTCCCCGTGGGGCAGGGGCTGACCCTGACGCATGCTCTGCCCATGCAGTTTGCAGTCCTCGGGGTCGCTGCTCATCACCAGCCCCGGTCCCCGGGACGAGGGGCGGTTTGAGTGCATTGCCACCAACGCCGCCGGAGAGGCACGCAAGGTCTTCCTCGTGTCCATCCACGGTGAGCTCCTGGGGGCTGTGGGTCTTGCCAAGAGCGGCTTTCCCCATGTCAGTCACCACCTCGGGCGTGATGTGGGATGTGCTCCAGCCCCCCTCTCTAGATGACTGGATACGGGGGTGGGCAAGGGGGGAAATAGAAATACCTGCGCCCACGTGCCTGGGGATGGGATCCCCTTCAGCATTTCTATGCAGCCCCGTTCACCTCCCTCCTTCACCTCTCCAGTGCCCCCTACCATTGCTGATGACCTTACGGATGTGGTTGTCACCTGGCTGTCCCCTGCGGTCCTTACCTGCTACGCCTCCGGTGTGCCCCTACCCACGGTGTCATGGAGCAAGGAGGGGGCTCAGCTGGGCAGCCGAGGAGGGGGCTACCGCGTCCTGCCCACAGGTACGGGCACGGGGCAGTGCAGCCCCGGTGGGGCGATGGGTCCCTGCCAGCCCGCCCGCTGCCTCCCCTCTGCCCGCTGTCTTCCCAGGGGCCCTGGAGATCAGGCGGGCGCTGCCTGCACATGCTGGTCGCTACACCTGCACGGCGAGGAGCGCTGCTGGCACAGCCCGAAAACACCTCCGGCTCACGGTGCACGGTACACACGGCTCCCGGGGGTCCCGCTCCCTGTGCCTTGGCCCACCTTGGGGGAGCCCTGGTGGACAACACTTCCCTGCCGCTCGTAGAGCCCCCCACCTTGAAGCCCCTGCCCGGCATGGTGATGGTGATGGTCAACACCAGCGCGGTGCTGTCCTGCGAGGCGACCGGGGTCCCCTGGCCGGAGGTCACCTGGCAGAGGGATGGTGTTGGCATTGCCAGAGGTGAGTGGGAGCCCGCTGGAGGCTGGCAGAGCCCGCGCTGCCTGCCAGCCTTTGTCCGGGGGGAGATTTGGGTGCCCGCAGGTTGTAGGTGTCCCAGCAAGGTGCTGGGTGGCACTGTGCATGGGTCCTCCTGGATCCCGGCTGCCGTCCAAGGTGGGTGCAGCGGCCGCTGGAGCCATTCCCTGGGGACTCCCCAGGGAGGGGCACTTCTGTAGGCAAAGCAGTCCCTGCACACCATCCATCCGCGCCCCAGCATGGCTGCGCTGCCCCGTCCTGCCCTTCACTCCTGCCCATCCCCACAGGGCCCGGGCTGAAGGTGCTCCCCAATGGGCAGCTGCACCTCCTCCGGGCCTCCCCGGGGGACGCAGGCACCTACCTGTGCGTGGCTCGCAACCCCTCGGGCACCGCTGCGGGGAGGACCAGGCTGATCGTGCAAGGTAAGGCAGGAGCAGGGCCCCAGCGCTCGCCCCCTCCTCTGCTTGGCTCCTTCCCTGGCACCTTGCAGTGAAACGTGGCTGTCAAGGTATGAGCAACTCCTGCCCTCCTGCCCCATCCAGTGCCCCCCGTCATCGCAGCCGGCCCGGCAGAGCTGGCTGTCCTGGAGGGGCTGGAGGTGCTGCTGCCCTGCGCTGCCCACGGTGTCCCCGAGCCTCGCGTGTCCTGGAGCCGGGAGGGAACCCCGGTGCGGGGCGGTGGGGGGAAGGCCACTGTCCTGCCCTCCGGGGAGCTGCTGCTCCGGGACGTCCAGGTGAGCACCATCCCCTCCTGCAGCCGAGCTAGCTGTAAGGTCGCCGAGCAGGAAAACGAGTGTCTCTTGCTGCTGAAAAGAAAACCTAGGTTGTTCTGCACCCTGCCATGTCCCTGGGCTGGGGCTGGCAGGACAAGGTGTCACTTAACCAAGCCGCATCCTGGTGGCTTTCAAAAATATTTGGTGGAGGGAGAGCCCTGTTCAGTCCTTTGCAACAGGCCGGCGGGTCGGGGCAGTATGAGTTTGCTAACAAGGGCTGGAAAAAGTGGCGGTGGCCGAGCCATGGCTTTTTGGGTACACAACAGGCAGCAGGGATGCAGCCCAGTGAGCCAGGGCTCACCCCCTGTCCTCCCCCCTTTCCCGGTGCAGGAAAGGGATGCCGGGAGCTATTCCTGCACCGCCGTGAACTCAGCCGGGAGGGCTGTCCGCTGGCTCTCCCTCTCCGTCCACACCCAGCCCTCCTTCACCCGCCTGCCCGGAGATGTCACCCTGAGCCGGGGGCAGAGGCTGGAGCTGGTGTGTGGTGCTGCGGGCAGCCCCCAGCCCCGCATCTCCTGGACGGCCAACGGGCAGCTCATCACCGGTGCGTGGGCAGCCCTGTGCCCTCCTCCTTGGGGGCAGGATGTGATCCTGGCTCCATACCTGTCCTTCTTCCACCTTTCGGGGTCCCTGGGGTGCTGGCACGGCTGGCTGTGTGGGGTTATAACCCGCTGGTCCTTGTCTGTGCTTTTTGGGGGGTTTGCACCCCGCAGATGGCGTGTCAGGGCAGAGCGGCCGGAGCACCCTGCGGCGGGAGGCAGCCACTCGCGCCGACGGTGGGACCTATGTCTGCCGTGCCGAGAACAGTGCCGGTGCCATCAGGGCCACCGCCTTCGTCTCTATCAGAGGTAGGTGCTGGTGGGGAAACTGGGCTGTCCGGCCAGCCCCCCTCCTCTGCCACCCCTCTCCCTTCCCTAGAGGCACCCATCATACAGGGGGACCCCAGCACCTACCAGGTGGAGCCCCCCGGGGACGATGCCCTCCTCGACTGCGATGCCCGGGGCCACCCTGCGCCCCTCGTCCGCTGGAGCAAGGACGGGGTGCCAGTGGCAGCCAGCGGGCGCCTGCGCCAGCTGCAGAACGGCTCCCTGGCCATCCGCGCCGTGCGGGTGAGTGGGGTCTGGGGGGTGCCGATGTCTTTTGGGGGGCTTTCATGGCAAAGCCAACTGCTGTGTTAACGCTATTGGTACTGCTAGAGCACGGACGTGGGGCACTACCGGTGCGTGGCGGAGAATGATGCGGGTACGGCGGCGAAGGTTGTCACCCTGGCCCTGCAGAGTGAGTGTTGCCCCTCTTTGCACCCTCCTTTTCAGGGACTGCAAATCATGTCACCCCCTAGCCCCCCGGACCACCCCCAACCCCTGGGGAATGGCCCCAGCACCACTGGGATGCTGCGGCACTGCCCGCATCCCTCTCCCTGCCCAGGTGCCCCCGCGGTGGCGGTGACACTGTGAGTGGTGGCAGTGCACCCCGGGCAGCGGGTGCTGCCGCACTGCGCCGTGTTGGGGGAGCCCACCCCCTCTGTGGAGTGGCGGCAGGACGGGGAGCCGCTGCCCCAGGGTCCCCGTGTCCTGCCCAACGCCACGCTGCTCCTGCCCGCCGCCACCCCCAGCGATGCCGGCAGCCACTCCTGCCTAGCTCGCAACACCCTGGGGTCCGCCATCGCCCACGCTGGCTGTCCAAGGTGGGTGTCTGCCCCGGGGCTTGCAGGGCTTCTGGCTGGCTCGGGGGGCTGCCCACAGCACTGTTACGCCCTGGGGTAAGACCTCCTACGCAGTGGTTTGGAGGGATATTACCTTCCCTTGCTCACTCTAAACCCCTTGGTTCGTACCCTGGTTTGCCCTCTCCTGTCTCTTCTGTTGCTCATCTGAAGGTCTGAACCCAGACAAACCCTCACCCGAGCCGCCACCGTGTGCCAGCCCGTGCCCCGCCTCGTCTCTCCCCAACCTTCCTGCATTTGCTGCCCGTGATTAAATTCCCGTTTCCCAGGGGCTCTGTTAAACGCACAGGCACGTCCTCTCCCGCTGCCTCTCGGGGAGCAGAGGGCCGGGCTGACCGGCAGCGTGGGGGCAGAGCTGGGTGCCTGGGTGCCCTCTGCACGGCTGCTGGCGTTCTGCTGCCAGGTGCGCCGGAGGAGAGGCAAATAAAAGCTTGGGGCTGGGACCGTGGGGGTTGATACAGAGCAGGGGCTTGGGCGGTTTTGGTGCACTTTGGTGAGCAAAAGGCACGGGGCCACGCTTGCAGCATCCCCAGCCGATGCAGCACCGTGCTGCCCGGACCCGCGGGGTCTTTGGGGGCTGAGCTTGCAGCCAGGTAGGGATGCTGCCCGCCTTGCTCTGCCTGCTGTCACCTCCAGAAAATGAGGTTTTCTTGACACACAAATTATGGAGATGGGAGACAGGCAAGCACCCCGCTTTCCCACGAGAGAGTAGCCCCAACGCCACTGCCCCTATCCCTTTTGCCCCAGGGGAGCCGCACCGGGTGCAGGGCAGCCTGGTTGGCGTCATCAACGCCCATGAGCTCGGCATCGCCACCCTTGATGCCAGCGTGCTGGATGACCCGCACTCCGGCACCACCACCGTCCGGAGCAGCATCGGCAGCATCCCACCCGCTATAGGTAGGTGGTCGCCCCTGTCCTCCCCCCGGGGAGGATGAAGATCAGGTGAAAATCCTAGGGGAAAGATTTTTTCCCCAAAAAGCAGCAGCCCCTGTCTGTGCTGTGCCCCATGGGCTAAAGGGGGCCGGGAATAATTGGGGAGGGCTGGGTGCCCCCTTAGGAGGGTGCTAGCTCCGCGGTGACACCCTTTCTCCCCCACCCCCAGGGCCGCTGATGCGGGTGCTGGTTGCCATCATCGCCCCTGTTTACTGGTCCTTGACGCTCGCCGGTGGAGACGCCCGGAGCGGGTTCCTGCTCACCCGGGGCACCTTCCGGCACGAGTCGCAGCTGGAGTTTGCCACAGGTGAGGGATGCCAGGGGCCCCAGGCGTGTCGGGGGCTGCGGAGCCTGGTCCTGCCCTGCTCCGCCTCCACCCCCCCCATGCACCGTCCCCGGGGGCTCAGCCCACCGCTGGGCTGAGCTTCACAGCTGGAGATGGAGCTGCATTTGGGGGTGCTGCGAGCTGCCACTCACCGCTCCCCCCTGGCAGGGGAGCTCCTGTGGGTCACCCACCTTGCCCGGGGCACGGATGCTGCCGGCGCCCTGTTGCTGGACAGCGTGATCAGCGGCTCCGTGCCAGAGAACATCGGCAAGGCCGCCGTGCTGCTGCAGGTGCTGGTGCTGCCCGTCCTCCCCGCGGGGCCACGACTCCCATGCTGGGAGCCCGGGGGGGGTCCATGGCCTGATCCCCCTCCCTGCCTCTCCCCAGGACTTCAGTGAGCACTATGTGCAGACGGGCGCGGGGCGGCTCTCGGGGGGCTCGGTGCAGAGCTTCCTGCGGGACGGGCGCATCATCCGTGCCCGCTGCAATCACACCATCGCGTACGATCCCGCCACGGGCCCGCAGCCCCCCCGGGTGCAGCACGTCCGGGCCAGCGCCGTTGAAGCCTCTTTCGACCCAGCCTCGGAGGAGCTCCGCTTCCAGCTCCATGCCTCGCTTGATGCGGGTAACAAGGGGATTCCCAGGAATGGCGATGGAGATGCCAGGATCCTGGGTGGCTGTGAGGGTGCAAAGGCCACCTCCCTGCAGTGACACGTCCCTTCTCAGCCACGTCTGCTTGATTCCCAGGGGCCGACAGAGACCAGTGCCCACCGGGATTCGTCCTGGGCCCGCAGCAGCTGTACTGCCTTGGTACGGACCCTCCTGAGGGGGGCATGAGGATGGCGAGGGGCACCAGCTGCATGGTGCCACCTCCCTGTCCCCTCTCTGCTCCCCAGATATTGATGAATGTGCCGAGGGGTCCCACACCTGCCGATACAACCAGCTCTGCCGGAACGCCGCGGGGACGTATCGCTGCGCCTGCCCTCCCGGGTACCGCTCGCTGGGTGCTGGCTGGCCATGCTTGGGTACGAGCTGGGGTCTCGGGGGACACTACCTCGGGCACAGGGTGCGGGGCCACGGACACTCCCCTACCCTGCTCCAGCCTCAGTTTCCCTATCCAGCTGCAACTCCCCAGCTCTTTCCTCCATCAGATGTAAACGAGTGCCTGCAGTCTCCTCCGCCGTGCGCCTTTGAGTGTCGCAACCTGCGGGGCTCCTACGAGTGCCTGTGCCCCCCCGGCAGGACCCTGCCACCGGGCAGCGAGTGTGGCACAGCAGGGGTGGATGGAGGGGGCATGACGGGCAGCACCCCCCAGGACCCCCCCCTGCACTGGCTGAGGCCGAGCAGCCCACGGGGAGCGTCCTTCTACACCCAGCTCGCCCTCCGCCGGGTGGCAAAGGCTGCGGGGCTGGGTGCCCGGGGCCCCCCCTGCCCCATGGGCTTCGTCAAGAGGAACGGCACCTGCACCGGTGAGTGTGCATGGGGGGAATGTTGGGGAAGGGCTTTGCAAGGAGTTTGGAGGCCACTTTGTGCCCAAAAGGCAGCTCCTGTGCCCGTTGCTGCCCCGTTTCCCATTTTGTTTGCACCCCTGTTTGTGGGGTCAGGGTCTCCCTGGGCTTGGCTGTGCTGGGAAGGGGAGGCGAGAGCCAGGCTGCCCCAGGGCAGCGGGCACCGGAGGGAACCGACGCTTCCTCGCTTGGCTTCACCCCTCTTGTCCCGCAGACCTTGACGAGTGCCAGATGCTGAACCAGTGCCAGCACGAGTGCAGGAACAGCCTGGGCAGCTACCGCTGCATCTGCCCCCCCGGCTACCGGCTGCTGCCCGACGGGAAGACCTGCCACGGTCAGTGTGGGGGTGATGCCCTGCCCTGGTGGGATGCCTGCGTCCCTCGGGGTGTGAACCCAGTCCCCACGGTGCCCTGGATGTCGTCCCTTTGGGGCTGCAAGCCTGGGTGCTTCAGTCTCACTGCCCCAGTGTCTGAGACCCCAGGCTGGGGGTGGGAAGGTGTCGGAGCTGGGGTTTGAATCCCCATCTCCGCCTGGGACACATGGGCACCCCAGCACCCTCAGAGCTGTCCCCTCTCTGCCCGCAGACATGGATGAGTGCGCAGAGGGCACAATCCAGTGTGGCTCGAGCCAGATGTGCTTCAACACCCGCGGAGCTGCCCAGTGCGTGGATGTGCCGTGCCCAGCTGGGTACCGGAGGGGCTCCAGGGCTGGGTGAGTCATGCTGCGGGGTCAGGGGTGCCCGTCCCACACTCATTCTTGTGGCACCGTGGACCTAGGGTGTCCTAGCTGCTCCTGACACCCCACCGCGTCCCGCATCCCCCCCCCGGCTCTCGTGCAGGGTGTGTGTTGGGCGCTGTACCCCAGACTGCGGCTCGGCTGGCCCCCCCACGCTGCAGTACCAGCTGCTCACCCTGCCCCTCGGCATCGCCGCCGGCCGTGACGTGGTGCACCTCGCCCCGGGCACTGCCCTCCACCACCGCCCCGTCTTCACGCTGCTGGAGCGGGAGCCCGGCAGCCCCTTCGCCCTCCGCACCGAGCGGGGCCGCGGCATCGTCTTTACCCTGCGCCCGCTGCGGGACCCCAGCACCCACCGCCTCAAGGTGCAGGCGCTGGCCCCGGGCGGACAGCGGGCACCCAGCATCTTCCTCCTCATCATCTCTGTCTCGCCCTACCCCTACTGACACAGCCGAGGGACAGGAGGGGACGCGGGGTCACATCTCCTCCTGTCCCTCGCCACCGAGGTGGGGGCACATGGCTCAGGGACAGCTGAGCTTGCACCTTTCCTCTCCCACCCTGGACACCCCCTTGCTTTCCCCTGCCCCCCAGCAGCCCCTGCCTGCGTTGCCTTCACCCGGGGCCAGTCCCTGACTCAGCAGGGTCCTGGGGGGGGGACAAGATGTCCCGCCAGCCTCTTGCAAACAGCAGGTTTTGTTGCAACCCCGCAACTCGCACCGGCGGCCCCGGAGCAAACACAGCTCTAGACGGCCTTGGCCGCGATCAGCCCCCAGATAGAGGTGGGGGGGAAACGAGTTGGGTGACAGCCGCTGGTGAGGGCCCTGCTGGGGTACAGGGCGGGGTCCCCTGGGCTGGGGAGGACGCAGAGCACCCCGGCATTAAGCACGTATTAAATTGAAATAGCCTTGTGTTCAATTTTTTTTTAATCCACTTGGTTTCTATGCACACTTATTTATTTATGGTTTTGTTCCAAATAAAGGTGTTTTGTGGATAAATATCAGCTGTGCCTGAAGAAAGCAGCTTCCTTCAGCGTGCGGGAGGGGGCTGCCCTAGCAGCAGCCCTGACTTCCCGGAGCTTTGGGCACCTCCCTGGGTGACCTTGGACCGTAGAAGGGAGATTGTCTGGATGTGGCAACGCCAAAGGGCCAATGTCCAGCACCTGAAGGTCTGATCCTGCCCCAGCCTCGGGTCCCTTGGTCAGCGAGAGCAGGATGTGGCCTTTGTGCACGTAGTGCAGGCGGAGGTTGTTCCCAAAAATGCCATTTCAGTGCTATTCCGTGGTGCTGGCTGGAGGGATGGGGGGTGCTGGCCCTGAGGACCTGAGTCCACGCGTCCCCAGGTTTGGGCCATCGGTTCTGATGATAGCTGTGCACCCAGGTGAGGGTGCTGCGGTCAGGTCCCGTCACTGGCGCTCGCTCTTGCTGCGCCCGTGTGGGGGCACTGAGATTCCCCCAAAAGGCCCTGTCCTTTGGGTTAGGGGTTTCCTGTCCCCCAAGGCCACATCTGCTGCTGGTCTGGGGTCCCCTGGGCCCGTGCAAGGGGGAAAGGTGGTTTTGCCCCGTGCACAGCCCCCTGCCCCATCCCCTCCTGCCCACCCGGGCTCTCGCTTCTCCTTCTGATGGAGTTTCAAATAAATTCAACCTTCCTCTGGCACACCGTGCCGGTGAGGAAAGCCGGGCGGTCACAGAGCAGCTGGGCACCGGCTCCCCTCTGCCCCCCCATTTTCCCACCCCCCGTGGCAGGTGGCTCTGTGGGGTCCCCGAAGGCTGGGTACCCCCTCGGTGCTCTGTGGAGGCTGCTGAGGAGCTCAGGCCTGGGGGGACACGGGTGACAGCACCTAGAGCAGCGGTGCAGCGGGCTGGGGCCGGTGCAGAATCTCCATCCCAGCTCGGGGTGCAAGCTGCCCCCCCATTTCTACCCGTGCGCCCTGCGGGCAGGCGGAGGGCAGGGCCTCGCCTGGGGATGGTGCCCACGGAGGGGACAGTCCTGGAGCGGCTCCGCCTGCCCACGCCCGGCTATAAGGGAGGAGGAGGAGGCGGAGGATGCTCCAGGCACCGGACCGGAGCGCCGAGGGCAGCCGGGGAGTGGGTAAGTGCGGACATGGCATGGGGGGAGCAAGGGGACAGGGGGTCCTTTGCCTTGGGGACCTGGCCTCCTGTCCCTGGCTGTTCCCCCTCCACCCACCCCAGGGCCTCCCCCACCCCTAGGTGCTGGAGAAGGGCTCGCTGGTCCCTGCAGGAGCAGGGCAGGGGGGTCCCAGCCCCTTCCCAGCCCCTTCCCAGAACTGGGAGGTGCAGGCTGCAGTCAAGCCCCTTCTAGCTCAGTTTTGGAAGCGGCGGGTGGGGGTGGCAAGTGAGTTCCATCTCCCCGATGGGGACCCTGGGCTTGGCCACCCCCAGGGAGGGGAGCTGGAACCTCGGCTGGCAGCACCTCCCCACTCTGCTCTGGGGATGCTGGGGGGCCAGGATGGGACCCCCACGAGGTGGAGGAATGATGCTGAGGCAAACCCCAGCACCAGCGAGCACATCCCCGCATGCCTCTGCTGCAGGGACCCCCGGGGAGCCTGCCCGGGCTGCCTGCCCCATCCCAGCCCGCAGGCAGCGCTCGCCGGGGCAGAGGCTGCTCTTCCAGCCCGGCTGGCGAAGGCAGTTCCTCTCTTTACCAAAGTTTTAAGCTTTTTATTCCTCTCCACTTTTTTTTTTTTCCCTCCCTTGGTTTTAAAAACAAAAGCATAGTGTTCCTGCGGAGCAGAGCAGCCGGAGTCGCTCTGGTAAAAACCCTGCCCCAACTCACACGGAAATGGCTACAGAAT
This sequence comes from Calonectris borealis, assembly GCF_964195595.1. Taxonomy (NCBI): domain Eukaryota; kingdom Metazoa; phylum Chordata; class Aves; order Procellariiformes; family Procellariidae; genus Calonectris; species Calonectris borealis. The sequence goes on from NC_134332.1 coordinate 6,936,302, forward strand.
AATAATCAGGGCTGAGAAAGTCCCACCACATTTCCCCTTCGCTGAGCTTTGTTTGCTCTGCTTTATTACCACCTAACGCCAAAACTTCGGGGCTCTCCCTTCCTGGGCAGGCGGGCTTGGCACGAGCCCTGTTTCCAGAACTGGAAACGCTGGTAGCCCTGCACCGTTCCTAGGATGCAGGATGCGTCCCCAGGGCAAGATGCCCCGGATCTCTCGGGCATTGCGTGGGCAACATAACATGTCTGAGCAGGCAAGAGTTGGAGGCGTTTCCTCTACACGCTGCCAGGCCACTCGTGAAGCGAGCGTGCCCGGTCTCAGAGGTGCTTAGTCAGGCTGGTAGTGGCGATGGCGATACTGGCGGCTGCAGCGGGGATGAGTTTTGGGGGTAAAGAAGGGAATTTTCCCAGCGAGGAGCTGCGGGTGCAGCGTCATGCTTGGGCTGGGCCCTTTCGGGAACTGTGACTGCCTTCCTGTAAATGCCCCGGTGAGGAAGGGAATGGCTGAGCCTCCCCGGGCAGGGGCCCAGCTCGGCACACCCACGGGGCCCCGAGGATAGGGAAACGCTGGTTGCACAAGTCTGGGCGCTGGGTGCTGCCCGCACCGCCTGCGCAGGCAGCCCGACGGGCGCGGGCAGGCTCAGGGAGCCGAGTCGCGGTTACAGGGCTGCCAGACCCCTTTGCTCTTCAGCACGAAACCGGCAGCAGCAGGCCAGATCCTGCACCTGAGCCCGCTCCAAGCCATGCCCCGTGGGACGCTGGCCCCACACCACACTGGCAGGACCGGGCTGCTGGGGCGGCGTAACCGCATCCCGCTGTGAAAGGTGCTGGGTGGGCCAGCCTGGAGGAGCTCGGCGTGGCGCCGTCCCTGCCCGCAAAAGCAGGAGCAGGATTGTGCTGACTTGGCAGTGGCAGCATGGAAGTTGCTCAGGCTGGGATTTGGCCGGCTCTGCCGCCCGCCTTCCCCGGCCAAGGGTCAGCTGGCATCGCCTCTTCACGGAGCCCTGGGATTCACAGTCCGGCCCGGGGACCGCAGGGACGGCCCCGAGCCCCTTCCCACGGTGGGATCCCCGTCCCTCCCACTGAGCTCCAGGCTGCCACGTTCTTCACCATCTCCTGTTGTTGGATGAAGTCCTGGATATCCTCGGCCGAAGGGTGAGGGGCATCGAATCCCCACGTAGGTGTTTCACGCGGGCAGGAAACACGGGGCAGTGTAATTAGGACGAACGCCCAATAAGCATTAATTAGACTTGAGGCTGGGCTCTGGGAGATGCTGCCGAGCATCCCAGCCCTGCAGCTATCGCACACCCGGCAGTACCGGTGGGTGCTCGGGGCTGAGCCGGTGGGTGGCTGCGCCCGTCTGCCACGGCAGCTCCTCTGTGCTGGCACAGGGCTGCAACGTACCGGGTCATGCCCGAGCAAGGCATCGAGCTGCATCTCTGCTGCGGCTGGGCGCCTGCATCTGAGACCTGGCCCCCCGGCATTGCAGGGTGCTTGCAGAGCGTGGGGCAGGCTGTGCAGGGGTTGCCACAGTGAGAGTTGCGTGGAGCAAAGGTAAGAGTAAAGCGGCCCCGGTTGTTCCTCCATCACCCATCTGCCACTGGATTCACTGGCTGGCACGCGGGCAGCGTGCCCTCCCTGGACGTGGCTGCGGTGCCATGGCTTTTCCTCCTGCCCCCAGCCCTCCCCCCTGCTCCTTGCAGCCCCAGAGGGCTCTTGGTCCAACTGATCCCTCCCAACGTCGCAGCGAGTCCCCTTCCGCGCTGCCTGCTGCTCGCTGCCCCCAGCCTGGTGCCCCTGGCAGACCCGGGCTGAGCGCGCCCCGGCGCGGTGTGCTGCCCGTGGCCCTGCGCCCGGGGGAGCACCTGGCACCCGATGACAGCAGCTCTCCCTGCCTGTGAGTGAGAGCAATCCTGGGAGCCCGTGTTTTAATTGGGGAGCTTGTCCCAGCACCGGCGGCTCTACCACACACTCCCCCAAGCCACTGCCGGTGCCGAGTGTTTAGTTTGCCGTGGGCTTTGCTTCTTGCCTCCTGGTTATTCATCCCCTGGATAACGTTTGTTTTGCCCAGAATATTCCATCCCTGGGAGACCCCTCACCCTTGGCTGCCCTCAGCGCCCGGCTGGACCGTGACGGCCCCGTGGCCAGTTCAGGGACACCGGGGAGGGTGTCACGGCTGGTGGCTGCAGCATCCCTGCGCCGAGCAAGAACAGGCTGACATTCAGGGGAGGGTTTGGAGCCATCGTGAACCCCTTTCCCTTTGCTTTGCCAGCGCCATGGCTCAGCCCAAGGGCACAGTGGTCCTCGCCTACAGCGGTGGCCTCGACACCTCCTGCATCCTGGTGTGGCTGAAGGAGCAGGGCTACGACGTCATCGCCTACCTGGTGAGCCCCGCGCCGAGCCCTGCCACATGGACCCTGTCCCCGGGGGCTGGGGGTGAAGGGGGCGCTGGGGCATAGGTCTGGGGACCTGGGGTGGGTGACGGGGCGTGGCCGTGGCGGTGACCCCGCTCTAGCTGGTTAACCATCGCCCAGCCCGGGTGCTGCTCTGCTGAGCTGCCAGCCCTGTGTGGCACAGCCTGTGCCTGCCAGCAAATGACCCTCTGCTAATGAGGGCAGCGCATCGGGGCAGAGCTAAGGGCTTGGCAGGGGAAAGTATGGCCCCGAGGTACGCTGTTTCAGGGGGCAACCCCCCTCCTGCCCATCCTGGGTGGCCTCAAGCCCAGCCAGCTCAGGCTCTGCCATGCCTTGCATGATGCCATACGCCGGGCTGGGCTTGTACTGGGTTTTGTGGTCTCCTTTCAAACTTAGTCTTGTTTTTCTCCCCCCCTTCCAGGCCAACATCGGGCAGAAGGAAGATTTTGAGGCAGCACGAAAGAAAGCGCTGGCGCTGGGGGCCAAGAAGGTAACAGGGTGCCCAGGGAGCTCTGAGCCCCCCCTGCTCCCTGCTGTGGGGCTGAGTCCTGGGGCTGGTGCCACCGTGGTGGGGGGGACAGTGCCAGTGATGAATCCCTTTTCCAGAGGTTTTGCACCAAAGCCTTTTAGCAGCATCTAGGAAAAGGGAGACCCCAAAGCCCCTATGCCATCCCCAAAGACCCAGAGGAGCGGGATCCCCCCCCAGCCACCCTCCCATCATGGGGCTCCCTCCATCCCGGCAGGTTTACATCGAGGACATCAGCAGGGAGTTCGTGGAGGAGTTCATCTGGCCGGCGGTGCAGGCCAACGCTCTCTACGAGGACCGGTACCTGCTGGGCACCGCGCTGGCACGGCCCTGCATCGCCCGCAAGCTGGTGGAGATCGCCCAAGGGGAGGGAGCCCAGTACGTCGCCCATGGGGCCACCGGCAAGGTGAGGGAGGATGGCGGCACCGGAGTGGGGATGGCATGGGGTGCTTGGACGGGGGGACGCAGACAGTCTCTTGGCCAAGCTGTGGGTGCCAGGAGGGGTGCACAGGGCATTTTGTGGGTGCTCTGCGGGGAAGCGTTTCAACATTTCCTTCTCGCTTCTGGGATTTCTGTGCCCGATTTCGGTTCCCTCTCCCTGTCGGGAAGGCTCGGGTCACAGCCGAACCCCCCACTTTCGGCAGGAGCTTTCTAAAAGCTGTTACGGGCAGGGGCTGGCCGGGCCAGGACCCGGCTGGGGCTGAGCCAGCACCGCCCGGGGCGTTTCGGGGCACCTCGGGCAGGATGCGGCTGTCCCGGTCCCTGTCCCCAACCCTGTCCCCACCCCGGCTGTCCCCGTCGCCGCCGGCCGCAGGGAGGACCCTTTGCCGCTAGAGGCAGCCAGAGACCGTGGAAAGGATGCTCGGGGCCAGCCCCTGCCCGGAGAGGGGGGAATCCTCCACGGGGAGCGTGAGACCCGCGTGATGTGACCGAGGGCCACCCGCTGGCACCTCCAGCCCCTGCCCGCACGCTGCCCAGCCCACTGCGGGGACACCCGGGACAGGATGACACTGTCGCCAGAGGCCATAAGGCCAGCCGGTCCCAGCTGCATCTGTGGGGCCATTGGGTGCTGTGCATGCACCCAGGATCTGCCGGATGCCTCCTCCTCCCCGTCCCACCAGGACCCAAAGCGTAGATCGTGCCCGTCTTGGCCCAGGGGCAAAGGCAAGGTGCCCACCTGGAGGGGGTCTCAGTGCGAGGGGCTGGGTTTGGGGGGCTGGGTTTGGGGGTCCCCAGCTATGGCAGAGGACCCTGCTAGAAGGGGGATGTTGGATGCAGCCAGGGGATAGCGGAGGGACGTGCCGGCGCCAGGGAGATGGGGCAGAGGGGCAGCTGGGGGGGCTGTGGGGCTTTGTGGCTGAAATAACTCTTGCTCCTGCTGCGATGGCTTCCCCGCACCCCTTCCGCAGCAGCCCCCTCTTGAGAGCACCCACTCAAGGGTGCCCTGGAGTAACGCAACCCTGGCACAATGATGTCCTGTCCGCTCCTGGGTGCCACCAGCACCAGCCGGCCCCGCTCGCAGGGGCACCCTCGGCTGCTCCCCAGGCTCTGCCCGCTCCCCAAGCCATTAAGCCGCAGGCGCAGGCAGGGACCGACCGTGGGTAACTCGACCCGGCTGCGCCCCGTCCCTGGCTGCGGTGACTTAAATGCGGGCCATCTGCGGTGTCCCCGCTGCCGGAGCAGATGGACTTGTTTTGGGCTGTAAGGGAAATGAGTGCTCTGGTGGATGTGCTCGCCTGCGTGTAATAGTCCTCAGGGATTTCCCAGCCCGGCTGTAAATGTATCCTCCAGGCCGGGGCCAAGAGGAGGGGAGGGGGGGTCCTTACGCCCCTTGGTGCTGGTGGAAAATAGGCTTTGGTGAGCGCTATTCCCTTGGAAGTGCTAATAACTCCCAGGCTCGCTCCTCGCCCCTTCCCGACTACCTGGCCTCATTAGCGGGACCTCATCAGCACGGGCCAATTAAGATAAAGGGAGGTTCAGAGCTATTTAATTATGAGCTGCTGCATCCTCCTGGACATCGTGGTCTTCCTCCCCCCTCACCTTCTCCCTCCATGTGTCCTCTGATTCCTGCAGAAGGAAAAATACCCAAATCTGGGTTTCCACTAGTTCTGTTTTTAGGAGTGCCAGCCCAGGGGAGAGCATGGCTCTTGGCTGGCCCGGGGTCAGTCGGGCTCCCGCGGAGCCGGGTGGATGAGCTGCATCGGGGTTTTGATCACTCGGTGCCCAGTTCTATCAGGAGCACCAGGAAAGACCGTTTTGGGTTCAAACCAGCCATGGAGAGGGACCAGGAATGACTTCATGGGACAGACCCGGCCCAGGTCCTGCCATCCATTACCCTCCCCTGCCGCCCTCCGTGCGGGGGGAATGGAGGGGATAGGGGGGTCCTCAGCCTCAGGCCTTGCTTTTCCAGTGAAAATAGCCAGCAATCCCATCCCAGTGTCGTTACTGGGAGAATAGGTGTGACCCCCCTCTTGCACACAGAGCCTCGGTCTATGAAGTCCCTGGTAGCACCAGCTGGACGTCCCTCCTGGCTGCTGGCTCTCGCAGGGATTTGCAAACGCCCGCTCAGCCGAGGGTCTCCCGAGCCATGGGCTGGGAGGTTTTTCCCATGAAGTGGCTTGTCCCATGTGCTGGCCAGAGCCGAGTCCCCGAGAGGTGTCCCCTCCAGCTCCCAGCTGGGGGATTTTGGTCCCATCCCTGCGCAGGGAGAGCAGCCGGGAGCAGGGAAACGGCAGGTCCTCACCTGCCCCGGTGCGGGGTGAGCCCTCAGCATCTCCCCTTCGTGTTTCAGGGCAACGACCAGGTTCGGTTTGAGCTCACCTGCTACGCCCTGTGTCCTAACATCAAGGTAAGGCACCCAAAATTGTCCCCTGGGGCCCCACCGCCGGGCTCCTGGCCCCCTCCCCAGCTGGTGGGGAATTTTACTTTAACACCGATGCGAGCGGCCGTGCCTCGCTTTAACAAGCTGCCAGCTGCACAAAGCGACGTTTTGGCATTTGAGGGGGCTGTAATGATCCTTAATTGACCTATTTTTACCCCAAATGCTACGAGGCCACAGAGGAAACAGTACCAAGGCAACTGCCAGATAATCGATGCTGCATCCAGGGTCAGGGGTTTGGGTTACTCCTCCCTTGGGTGGGGAGATTAAATTTCGGCTGGGGGACCAGCACCCTGTGGGTCCCAGCTCCCTGGGGCTGCCCGGAGCCCTCTCCCGTGGGGAGCCTGGGATGGTGCCAAGGGGCAAAAGGGGGTCAGGGGCTGAAGGGGGCTGGGTGCTTCTTGTCTCACACTCCTGCCCTCCTGCCAGGTCGTCGCACCGTGGAGGCTGCCTGAGTTTTACCAGCGCTTCCCCGGGCGCCGCGAGCTGATGGACTACGCCAAGGTAGGAGCCAGCTCGGGGTGGCCGCAGGATGCTCGGGGTGGCCGCGGGATGCTCGGGGTGGCCGCGGGATGCTCACCATGGCTTGGCTGGTGACAGCAGCGACCCTGCACGACATCCCCGCAGCACCATGCTGGAGCCTTCTGGTCAGGGTTTTTTTTCCCCTCTGTATGTTTTTTTTCTCTCCTTCCTTTTAAAAGCCCCGTAATTACCTGGCTATTAATTGTAACCCGTTTTCCAAGGAAACAGGTCCCAGTTCCCTGACTTGCCTAACAGACAAAGCAAATACATTCGCCTTTGTTGTCCTTTCCTTTTTGAAGTACAAGTTGCAATAAAACATATTAGAAGTTTTGCATCAGGTTTTTACGTGCCCACCAGGGTACCTTTCTTTTTTAGCGACTTCATGGAAATGCTTGACAACTCAGCTCAATCAATCAAAAGGGAAAAGGCAGCTCTGTGCATAAACCAGAAAATTGCTTCAGTTTTTAAATAGCTGCCGTCGAAGCTGCCTGGGTAATCTCTGGGAAGGCGAGGTGCAGAGCCGGAGGGATGCAGAGCCGGAGGGATGCAGAGCCGGAGGGATGCAGAGCGGGGCGAGGAGCCCTCCGAGCCCATTAGGGCCGCCGAGAGCGGCGTGTTGAGGATTGTGTTTGCCATCTGCCGTTGTATTATGAAGGGGCGAGTTTACGAGAGCTTTCCATATGTTGCCAAACAAATTGTCAAATAGGGGAGTTATTAAGAGTGCCGCGGTTTTATTATATGGAAAATGGAACATGTGTTTTGGGTTTGGGGGTTTTGTTTGGGTGGGTTTTTTTTGTTTGGAAAGGGGGAAAAAAGGGAAATGAAATGGATTGGGGCCCCATTCAAAGAGGAAAGGTTGGGGCTGAGGGTTTGTTGTGCCTCTCGGTCTCTGGTTATGTTAGGCATTAAGAAAAAGTGGGTTTCCCTTCTTTTGCACGCTCAGGAGAGGGAGATGCGTGGCCAGGTCCTTTCAGCCCTTGGATGTGGTGGCCTTGGTGCTCAGGGAGTTATAACGTGGTGATGTTTGGGGCTCGGTTGCTGCCAGGGAAAGTGGGGATCTGTGCCAGCACGGCACAGCTCTTGATGTAGATTTGCTGCTGGAGCCAGCCTTGCTCTGGCACTAAGCCGCCCCAGCACCTCCTTCGTCCCCACAACCAGCTGAGGCTGAAACACCTTGATGAGCAAGGTGAAGCTCTCCTGGATGCTGCTCCAGGATGAACCATCGCCTTGGGCAGAGCCGGGCAGGATGGAGCTCATCAGGGCTGTGCTCTGAAAGCAAGATCTCTCCTCGGTCACGGCACGTTTGGCCCCGTTGGAGGCTGCCTGGGCTCGGCGGTTGTTGGGACGTGGGTCTGGACTTGGAGGATGCCCTTTGCAGTGATAACGTGGGGCGAGGATGGGCTGGGGAGCACGGGCTTCCCCACTGCCAGGAGGAGGCAGAGGAGGAAAGGGCTGCCCGGGAAAATAAATCAACTGGGGCTCACGGCTCGCGATCGGTGGGTGTTCGGGTCTGAAGGACGCGTTTATACATCCCGGGTGAGATGGGTGTGACCGATGGCACGGGGAGAGCCCGTCAGAGGGCACGGCCCCCCCAGCCCCATGCTGCTGAGTGCGGCCCATCGGGGTAAACAGCACTCAGCATTAATTGCTTGGCTTTAATTAACTAAAGTGAAACCTGCTCTGCCAACATCCATGAGGGCACTGGGATGAGGACATGGGGATGGGTGCTGATGGGAGCGTGGTCTGACCCCAGGCGGGGCTGAGGTCTGTCCCCCAGCCCTCGGTCTCCCCTGGCATTATTCGGGGGGGGTTAGGAGGCACCTGCAGCTCCACCCGTCCGAGGGACGGGATGGGGAGAGGCATCTTCTTGCTCTTTCCTGGAGAAGCCGGGTGCTCCCCAGCACTTGCACCCAGCAGGCAGCATTTTGCCCTCCCAGCAAGCCCAATCTTGTGTTTTGAAGCCTGTGTGAAGCGCAGACGTGCCCTGCCAGCTCTGCCCCAAGGTCTGCGGGCAGGAGAGGCTGCAGAGGGGCCTGGGTTGAGGAGGAGAAGGCTGCCCAGCGCCCGCTTCCAAAGCCTGGGATGGAGGTCCTGGGGGGGTCCCACACTGGAAGCGTGCTTTGGGACCAGTGAACTAGGACCCATGAGCTTGGGGCAATGTTCCCCCAGGAGCAGGGCTGAGTTAGTCCTCCTGCAGCCTTAGGAGGTATCTCAGGACCTTGCTGCAATCTCAGGTGATGGGTTGAGGACGGTGATTTAGCAAGCACAAGTGTTTCCTTCCCTTCTTCCCGGCAAACAAGGAGCCTCTGCTCAGCCCCTGCTCCTCTCCTCCTGGCCAAGCCTGAGGTCCCTGCTGTGGTGACACTGAAATGGCAGGGCCGCTTGCCGATGTATAGGCTATACGAACACACCGAGGCACGGTGGGAACCCGCAGCCACCGCCGCCTCCAGCCCTGGCTCGCCGAGGCTGTCCTGCAGCTGGGACATCGTGGCTCGGCATGCCGGCAGGGTGGGTGACGTCCTCGCTGGCTCTGGTTGTTAGCTTGCCGCCGTCGCCTCTCCCGCTAATTCCCCCGCGTATTCACCTCGCCTTCACAGGCAATTTCCCCCATTGAAATGTCAGCGGATAATTGAGCGCGCCGGTGACCTTGTTAGGGAGCTGGGCTCGGCGCCGTGCGCTGCGCCGGGGAGGCAGCCGGTGCGGGGCCGTGCGTCCCCGGGCAGGGCGCGCTCGGGATGCCTGGGCTCAGGGGAACGCCTGCCGCCCCGTGGGCCGCGTGTCTGCATCACCACGTGTTTGCACGAGGCTGTGGGGACGCCCGTGCTGTCCCCTCGCAGCAGAGCATCAGTCCTGTTTAGGCTGGAGAGCAGCCTGTGGTTTTGGGGATCTCTGTCCCTGTGTCACCTCCCCTCGATGAGGAGCTAAGCTGGGGGAATGCACCGTCCTGGACCTGGACCTAGAAAAAGCACACAACGTCCGTGCCGGCGTCTCCATCGCTTGGGTTCATGGGGTGCTCGGGGGCTCCCTCTCAGCTCGTGGCAGGGCTGGGGTGACCGTTCTCCTCCCAGCCGCACCGTGTCCCTGACGTCCCCATCAAGGTGGCCCTCGTGGTGGGAGCTGATGTTGCTCAGGGTCAGGGACACGGATGTCCACCTTGCTCCGTGCCACCTTGCTGGTGGCCATGGGTTGTGCCTTTGCGCCGTTGGGGCTGATCCCAGCAGGAGCCGGTGCCGGCGGGGGCTGGCTGTCCCCGTGGGCTCGCTCAGCACCACTCCCCTTCTCTCGGCAGAAACACGGGATCCCGGTGCCCGTGACGCCCCAGACGCCCTGGAGCATGGATGAAAACCTCATGCACATCAGGTGAGAGGCCGGGCGGGCAGGGAGCTCCTGTGGGGTAAGGACCCAGAGCCTGGGGCCCCGATCCCCCCTCAGTCCTTCCCATCTCCAGAGTCCCAGGCTGCCCCACCACATGCTGGCCAAGGGTGACCCCCAAACCTCCAGCCTCCCTTTCTGCCCAGTTGTCCACGTCCCACGTCCCAGCATCCATCTCCTGGGCTCTCCCAAGCCCGACGCTCCTTGCAGGGTTGCTGCTAAAAGCCCTTGGAATCCATAACACGTATTCATGCCCATCCTCATGGGGTGGTGGGAGTGGGGGGGTCGTCCCGGCGGGTTTTGGGGTTGCAGGTGCTGCAGTGACTTCTCTCTCCTTCCCTGCCTGCCACAGCTACGAAGCCGGGATCCTGGAGAACCCCAAGGTAATCGATCACGGCCGCCCGGCCGGCGTGGCAGCCACAGGGCCGAGGGCGTCTCGTGTATTTGCAGCCTAATTGGAAATTTCACGGCAGGCCGTGTGCGACGGGGAGGCCCTGCCGCCCGCCCCGGCCCCTCCGCCTCTCCCGGCACGTTAATTGCCGCCGGCATGAATAGGGGAAGGGACCGTTTCAGGGTGACACCGGAGGGGACAATGTCACGGGGCAGCAATAAAGGAGCAATTAGACAGATGAGGCGCTGGTGGGAGAGCAGGGGCTGGTGGCAGGTGATGGAGGTCCGGGCTGGCCCCTGCAGCTTGGGTCCCCTGCAGCTCGCCCAGCCCTCCTCCCATTCCCATCCCCACTATCCGGGGGGAAACCGGGTAAAACCTCCCCTTGCGTGGGGTGGTGCTTGGAGACCCCAAGGGCACCCATGGCACCACCGGCTCCCAGGCGGCTCTGGTTGCCGATGGGGCCCAGAGCCCGGTGGCGGCGGGTGCTGCGGCCAGGCGCTGCCGGTGAGCGCGGCACATCGCTCTGGAGGCGTGGGTCCGGCCCCGGCTGCCTCCGAATAGTGCTCGTGGTCCGGCTGCCATGCCGGCCCCTGCCTGCACTGTTCATGCCCCAGCAGGTCTCGAGGCTCGGTGGCTACTTAAACTATCCATCAGTGCTAATTAGACAATCCGGGGAGAGGAGGGGGAGGCAGGCGGAGAGGGAGAGGAGCCGGCTGGAGCTCAGCGGCCCGCGGCCGGCTCACTGCGGCTGGGCTGGCACGTGCCTCCGGCGGGGGCGTGAGGAAGAGGAAGGTGGAGAGGGGGTCCCGCTCCCCCTTTGGTGCCCTCCGGAGGGGTGTCTGCGGGTCGGGCTTTGCAAAGCCGGGTCCTCTGGGGGGTCTCCTCCTCCAGGAGAGCGGTTGGCACAGGGATGGGTGTTCATGCCTCTAGCTGGAGCTAGCAAGAGACAGACCCGCGCCCTTCCCGGTGCACCCATCCTGACCCACCCCTCCGCACCCAGCGGGAAGATCCCCGGTCCCGAGGCTCTGCCAAGCCCTCTTCCTTCCCAAAGCCAGCTCGGAAAATGGGGCCAGTTTAGCAGAGAACAGAGCAGCGACCCCATCCCCGAGCATCCTCCGCTCGCACCTCTCCCTCCGCCAGCGCCGGGAGGTGGCTTCCCGGAGCGCGGTGTCACCACTGTCCCCTTCCCCAGCCCGGATGGCAGGATCCGGGGTGCCAGGCACGGCGGGGTCCCCTCCCCAAACCCCCGGGACCTGCCAAACGCAGGGATTTGAAAGCAGATGGTTGAGCTATTTTCTGCCTCTGTGAGGCCCGATTGAAGGGCAATGAGGCAGCTAATGCGGAGAAAGATAGAAATTTACTTGCTTTAACTTCATATGGCACTCTGAAAGAGTTCATTCAGTCCCGGGCACAACAATATCAGCCGGATGAATAAACCATTTGCGGCATCGATAGCTCTGCATCATGGTTTACTTCATGGACCATTTGCTTCCAATTTCTTCTCTTCTTGCCCCGTTTTTCTTGCTTCTTTCTGCCCCCCTCCCTCTCTCCCTTTCCACACACTCTTCCTTTCCTCCCCCCCCTTTTTTTCCTTTTTTTTTTTTTTTCTCCCCCCCTCTCTCCCCTTTAAAGATGACATTGCAGGACCAGCCCCCCTGCGGGGAGGGATAAATAGGAGGCATTGATACACTGCAACAAACTATTTGTCATTTGAACTGTGCTTTTAGGAGAGAGAATAAAAAGAGGACAGACTCGCACCGTAATGATGGAATGCAAGCCAAATGTCACTTTTATTTCTATTTAGTTATTTTATTTAATAGGGGTTTTCATAGTTGGCTCGGAAAATTGGAAACTACCTGACTTTGACTTCCAATGTTTAGTAAAGAGTTTTTAATACTTTCCAGTATTTTTTCCCCTCCCGCCCCCCCATCTTTCCTTTTGAACTCAAAGTTTTTCATCATCTCTCGCGGGTTCATCTAGTTAATAAGTGTGATCAGGGCTAGGAAAGGCCAGACGATGTAAAATTGAAATCCGCAGCCCGTGTAATTTGTGCGTGCGCGGGGGGCACGGGGGAGGCGCGTGCGTGAGCGCCTCTTGTTTAAAACAAGGAAAAGGGGCAAAAATGAGATAAAATGGGAACCTGAGGGTGGTTTTGCTAGAGCATGTGCCGGGGTAGTTATGTCTGTATTCCCAGGGCTTGGCTGCGGTTGCTGCCGGGACGTGCGCCCGGGGTTTGGGGTGAGGCGAGGGGGGTCCCCGGTGTGGAGGGGGCGGCAGGGGTGCTCACAGCTGCCCTCGGGTGCTGGCAGTGATTGGGCTTTGCTGTTTATTGGACCAAAAAAAAAACAAGAGGAAGTTTTCACTAAAAGGCTTATTTCCCATCTTTAAAAATTTTAGATGAAAACTTCTGCAGAGAAATTAATTTTCCCTTAAAAAAAGCTTAAAATTTTTTTTAAAGCAATCCCTTTTGCTTTTTTTTTTTTTTTTTTTTAAACTTGCTTTCTACCTTGTCCTTTTTTCCTCGCTGGAAAGAAGGAGGGAGGAAAAGTGAGAAGGAGAAAAGTTGTTCTTTAAAAAGGAGAGGAGAAGCAGGGGGAGCGCGGGCCAGGCTGCGGGTGGGTGGTGCAGGCAGGGCCCCGGGTGCAGGCAGGGCCCCGCCGCCCAGGGATGCCCAGAGCTCCAGCTCTCACCAGCCGGGTTTTGTGGGGAAATACCTGTTTATCACCCCTTAAAACATTTCCAGGAGCAACTTCACCCGAGCTGCTTGCAGACGGGGTTTGAGGTTGGGGTTTTAGGGGACCCCTCAGCTGGAGGCTCCTTTGCAACGTTCCCTCCGATGTCGGCCAAGGAGAGCTTTGGCCCAGCCTTGCCCTGCGGTTCGCTTGCTTGGCGCTGCCTTTCCGCCACTCTGTGCCTCAGTTTCCCTCCTCTCCGCCTCCTGGAGCTGTGGCTGGGGGAGGAGGGGGGCGTCCCTTAGAGACAGGATTTTGCAAACACCGGTCCGAAAGCATTTTGGGGCCAGTGCACGCAGCCGCGTCGTGCGTGAGTGCCGAGGGGGCACGCAAAATTGCAAAGCATTTGCTCTCTGGGACGGAAAGCTTTTTTTTTTTTTTTTTATTATATTTTTTTTCCCCCGTCTTTTGGTACACGCTTCAATTGCGGCAATTCATTGTCGGCACCCGAGCCTCCGGTGGCCCAGCTCAGCCGGAGATAAGATGCCTCTTTCCTATAAATCTAGGAAAAAAAAAAAAAAATATACATAAAGGTTGATGTGCTCTGAAATGGGTTTTTGCTTTGTTCCTCTATTTTCCCCCGTGTGTATTAACCCCGGGGACACCATGAAAGAGCCGGTGCGCCTGGAGCACCTGCTGGGGTCAGGCCTCCTCATTAGTTTTTTCGGTCAGCGCCAAATAAGCCTGGCCGTGGCGCGGGGACGTGCGGGCGCCCGCCCTGCCGCTCGCTGCCATCGTCCCGCTTTTCCCTGCCTGACTTGCTTCTCCGCAGCCATCCCGCCTCCAGCTGCGGGGGCGTCGGAGGAAAAGATGAGATCAAGTTGAGGGGAAAAATTGGCTGATTCTTCCAACCCCTTTGTTCCTGGGGCCCCGGTAAGCGCCGGTGCTGTGCCGGCCCCGCGCTTTGGGATGGGGGATGCGCACCGGGGTCGGGGCTGCCGGCGGGGTTGGCAGTGCCAACGCCACTGACTTTCCCTCTTCTCTCCCTCTGCCCTGGCAGAATCAGGCTCCCCCCGGGCTCTACACGAAGACCCGCGATCCGGCCACCTCTCCCGACACCCCAGACGTGCTGGAGATCGAGTTTGAGCGGGGTAAGCGTCTCCTCGCACCTCTGCCCCTCGAAGCCAAACCCCGCTCCCCGGCCAGCACCCGGGGCCACCGGCAGCCGGGAGCATCCCCGGGGCGGGGGCAGGCGGGGTGAGCCCCGACTCGTGGCATCAGGGCTTGGGACGGTGCCTGCAGCGTGTTGGGGTGATTCGAGGTGTGCAGAGGGTCCGGGCACGTCTCGGGGGGCTTGCGGGGACCCCCCTGAGAGCAGAAAGGGAGCCCCAGCCATTAAGGTGCAGCGGGCACAGGGTCCCTCTCCTGCAGGGTGGCACGCAGGTGGCCCTGGGGACACGCAAGTGGCCCTGGGGACACGCAGGTGGCCCTAGCCAGTGTCACAGCCGGGGAGATGCTCCAGCAGGATTTGGCCAGCGGTGCTATCAGCATCACATGGAGGAGACAGGGACGCCCTGTCCCATCCCAGGGGACGCAGGGCAGGGCCCAGCCCCGAAGCCGTCACCTGATGAGGGGACACGGGGCAGCATCTCCCACCTCCGCCAGCCATGGGCATCCCCGTGCCACCATCCATCCTGGCAGCAGCAGCGAGCCCAGCCCGGGCTGGGGAGACCCTGCTCCGAGGGGGCACCCCCTCCCCACCGCCAGCATCCCTGCTCCATTATAATGATCCCCCTGCAAGGAGCAGCCCCCCTCCCAGCAGCCCATTCAGTCCCTAGTTAATTTATTTGAAGTTTTAATCTAATTATTAACTATTTTAAAGGCTAAGCAGCTTTCGCCAACAACGGCCCCGACAACGTCGGCTCTCCGCCGAGCGGACCCCGGCCAATACCCCGGCGGAGGATGCGAATAGAAAGAGCCGGGGCGAGGGGAGGGCGCGAAGGGGGGGGGGCCCGCATCGAGAAGCAGCTTAAGGTTCATTATTGCCGCGAGTTACATTTAATAGCAATTTACAACTGAGTTTATAAACCCCTGGAAAATAGGGGGTTTAGGTGGGGGGTGTGGGGGGGGAGCTGACAGCCCCCATCACTAGCCAGGGCTCTCGCGGGCGCCTCCGTAATAAAGACTAGAAAGGGAGGCATTGAGGCTGATTGGCAACTGATAGTGCGTTAAATGGTAATGAGGAGGGCAGATGGAGGGGGGATTAGCCTCCAACTCCGCACCGCTTTTCTTTGTGGGCCCCGCAGCCCCCTTGTCAGCTTCCTAATACATTTATTGCTCATTTCACACCGCTAAAGAAAAATGCCTCTTTCTATTCAGCATCCCCCCCCCCCTCTCCCCGTGCTTCGCTCCTGCCCAGCGCCCTTAAAAAAAAAAAAAATTTAAGGGAAAAAGAGGAGGCGGGGGGGGGGGGGAAGGTGCAATAATTAATTCATGGCGGGGAGCGCCCCGCCGCGGGGTGCGTGTGTGTGCGTGTGCGAGCAGCCGTGCCCCGGTGCGGGGGTCCCCCCCAGACACCCCCCCCCCCCATGCTGGCAGGGTGGGGGACACATTTGTCAGCCCCCCCCCTCGGCAGGGGCTGGTGGGACAGAAGGTGCTGTGCCGTAAGACAATTGCCGAGCGTGAAATTCAATTAGTTAAGGGCCTGGTTGCAATTTCACAGGCCCTAAAAAAGAGAGAGGGAGAGGAGAGGGGAAAAGGGGGGGGACGGACATTTTTATGGCCTTTTTTATTTATTTATTTCACTTCTCTCCCGAGGTGGGTCCCCCTCCCCTCGCCTCCCCCCCGCCCCAGCTTGGATATGCCTTTTTAAGAAGTTATTTAGAGTTCATATCTGTCACATCTATTTAACGCCCGGGGGGTGATGTTCTGGGGGGATCCTGACACCGGCTGATCCTGCCCGTCCTCCCTCCCTGCCTCCGCAGGTGTCCCCGTGAAGGTCACCAACGCGGGGGACGGAGCCACTCGTTGCTCGGCCCTGGAGCTCTTCGTGTACCTGAACGACATCGCGTGAGTGCCGCGCTGGCCCCTGCCCCCTGCCCGCCGGCTGGCAGCGGGGACCAGGGCAGGGTCCCCAGGGTGGGGTGGAAGCGGGATGCTCGCAGCAGGCACGTCCCTATGCTCAGGGATGGTGGTCAGCAGCCTGAGGGTGGGATGGTCCCAGTTGGGTGCCATTCATGCCAGCAAGCAGAGCCGGGCACCGAGGCCAGGAGCACGGGGAGTATTTAAGGTTTGTGCTCCCTGTGCATAAGAAGGGCTAAGGACTCCCATTACACCCTGTGCATTTACCCTCTGCTCCGGCCGCACCGTTGGGTGAGGGCTGCCCTGCCCGCCGCGGGGGGCTCAGCCCTGGGGCATCCCTTGCCTGCAGGGCCCCCTTTGCCTCTGCTCCCAGCTCAGTCCCGGACCCCCAGCTCCTGCATCCCAGGGCGCGTTGCCTCGCCCTGCCTGCCCGAGGGGGCTCGGTGTCCCTTTTGGGTGGAGAGTTGGCTTTTTTGGGGCACGGAGATGTGCTGGCTGGGTCCATTGCCCTGTCCTCCCCCTGCCTCTCCAGCAGCAGCACCCCTTCAGGGTTTTCTGCCCTGTGCCACCCCTTGCCCAGTTTCTACTGCCACTGGGGCAGAGCCATCCCCAGGGGCTTGCCCAAAAATACAGCAGCACCCATGAGGGCACCCACTCCTCCTACCCTGTGCGAAGTGCCACCCGGTCACTGGCCATCCTCCTTTGTGCCTTGCCTTTTTCTCCCCGGTGCTGGATGGGAATGAACTTTTCCATGTAGTTCTCTATTTACACGTTAATTAAGTCGTTTTAAAATGACTTTGGGAATACAGCTGCGGTGTGTCCTGTCCCCATGCCCCGTTTATTTTCCAGCAGCAAGCGAGGATGGAGAGGCTGGTGGCACAGCAAAGATGGGAAAAGGAGAGAAAATCCATCTCCTTGTCACCCATGTCCTATCTGGGGGTCACTACCAAGGGTCACCAGTGCTGCTCAGGGGCTGGCCACGCTGTTATTTGGGGTGTGCCCCCCCATTGTCCCCCACTTCTTGCAGCCGCCTGTGTCCCACTGCATGGCTGGGGCTGCTGCAACCTCCCTCCCTTCTCCTCTGCAGGGGCAAGCACGGCGTCGGGCGCATCGACATCGTGGAGAACCGCTTCGTCGGGATGAAGTCCAGAGGTGAGTGGCCACCGGCCGGCAGTGCTGTCCCTACCCTAAAAACAGAAAAAAAAACAGAAAACCCCGGTGGGACGTGGTGGGCGCTCAGCATCGCCGGGGTGCTCTGGCTCAGGCCATGCCAGCAGCCCTCAACCGCTCCCTTCCCGTCAGCTTTTGACTGAGATTTCCCTGTGACAGGTTGTTCTCACTGGTCTCTAATGAAGGCAGCTGCCAGCTCGCTGCCAGTGCCACTGTTTGCACCAGCCCTGGGGTCCCGGTGCCACTGGAGACCCCAGGTCTCAGGCGAAACCTGTCCCCAGTGCGAAAAAATGCCAAGCTGTGGGCTTGCGTGGGAGGATGCTCATGGCAGGTCCGGGAGAGCGCAGGGCTGTATGGTGCAGGTACCAAGCGCCGGAGGCTGATTCAAGTCACTGAGGGTTTTTTTTAAAGCCAATTCTTTGATTTATCTATGTGTTTTTAAGGCTGTGACTCTTGGTATTGATCATCCATTAGGATCAGCTTCATTGGAAATCTCTGGAGGCAGCGAGCTGTCCCGTGCAGAACTAAGTAACGAGAGGGCTCATAATCATTTCCCATCTCCTTGCCCCCCCTCTTTTGTTTTAAATCTCGTTAATACCTAATTAGATGCTCCCTTTCTTTAAACTTGCCTTTCGTGCAGGGCATCAGCAAATATTTTGATAAGACTCAGCCCGCTGCAGGGCACCGGCCCCTTTGCAAGAGCAAGAGCATCAGCCACGAAAGGCGAGAAACAAAACCCCAAATCATTTGATCTGAGTTTGAATAATCGAATTAAAACCGAAAGAAGGAAAAAAAAAAACCACCCCCAATCCCAAACCGCACGCACCAGCCTGCGCATTTGCATGCAGGATGCTGAGTAATTTGTCAAAATCTATTTTATTTTTTTTAAGAGCCACTGACACGCTCTAGTGACCCTTCCAGCATTTAATAATTTCTCTAAACCCCATTTAACTGTCACGTCTGTCTCCTGCGTGACATTGCCAAGCAATCGCTGCCGTGTTTGTGTGCCGGCAGGCGCGGGAGGACCGGGCTTTCTGGGGACAGCGGGGGTGCACACGCCTCGGGGACAAGACCTTGGCGGCGGGTTTTCCCCCTTGCTTTCAGCAGGATCCTGCCCCCGGTTTTGCTCTTTGGGATTAGCAGAAACCTCTCCGAAATCTGCTCCGAGGGATGCTCTGCAGGGGAGATGGAGAGCTGGCACCGGAGGGGGCTGGAGCAGGAGGGTGCTGCTGGTACCTGCCTCCCCCTGGGGGTTTTGGGGTGCAGGGCAGTTCGGGGTGGCCCCACCATTGCTCTGCAGGAGCATTTTGGACCCCAAACGGAGTCAGGGTCGACAGGGCAGGAGACGGGACCTGGGCTCGCAGGTGGGAGGAGATGATCCCTTAAATCCCAGTGGTGCGCAGTGGTCCCAGGGGCTCTTTGCTCCCACCGCCTCGGGGCTCCTCGGGGCAGCACAGGGACCCCTTCTCCCCAGGGAACCCCGCTCTGCAGGGGAAACTGAGGCACGGGCAGTCAGCAGCACAGCAAGAGCCCTCCACGGCCACGGCGGTGGCAGCGAAGGCTCCCGCCAGGTGCCTCCTCTCCCTCACCTCCTGCACCCGGGGAGTCAGGGAAGAGAAAAATTCATTTGCATTGATTTTTACTAAGCTCCTAATTGAACTTCGTTAAGGCCTAATGGGCGAGGGGCGAGCTGAGCGTGCCCGTGCCAGACTTTTAAGCCCTATTAACTCGATTTTGCCATATTTGTTTTAGTGGGAGGAGGGTGGGTAATTACGGGATGCCGAGGGGGGGGGGGCACGGCTCGGCTGGGGGCTCTTGGCTGCGAGCAGGAGCCCAGCCCTGCCTCTCCCGCCTTTTCATGTCCTCATTATCAAATTATCTTTTTAACTCCGAAGGGGGGCTAATTAAGTGAAGTAAATGAAATCAGTAGGGAGGAAGCGTGAAGGAGGGGATGGCTGCTGCCAAAAGAGCCGAGCACTGCCTTCGGCTGGGGCTTTTCCTCCTTCCTTTTCCCCTTTCCTCCCCTCGATGACCTGGGCAGATGGAAGAGGAGAGCAGAAGACCCCTTCCCTGTGATGAATCCGTACGAGGCCAGGCTCAGCCTCAGCCCTGGACCAGCAGTGGAAATTTGGGCAGCATCTTGCCATGGGCAGCATCGCTCTCCCCTTCCCCTCGGGAAGCCACCGCATCCCGTCCTGTCCCGCGGATGCTGTCGGGAGTGACAGCCCGCACTCAGCAAAATTGCTCGGATGGAGGTGAATTGACAGCCGAGGTTACAAATTAGAAAATTTTAAGTAGCGGCAGCTGTCTCCTTGGCTGCCCCCCCACCCAGCCCCTTCCCACTCTGGTGCCCCCCTTCCCCAGCAGTAATTACGGGGTGATTGAAGCTTCGCCAGGCTGCAGTGCTGACACCTCTGTCTTTTTCCTGTAAACACGGGGAGATGAAAATAGACACTTGGAGACGCTGCGAGTGTCACTTTGAAGGTGTCTCTTGTCTCCTCGGTGGCGAGGCTGGGAGCGGGGCTGTCAGCTCCCCTCCGCTCCGCCCCGGCTGTCATGCTCTTGTCCCCGGTTCTGTAGCATCAGGTCCAACGGGATGGGAAGGGGTACAGGCAGACAGGCAGGAGTTGGGCGTCAAGATGTGAACTCAAACCTTTGGTCAGCCCAAATTGGCTTTAACACCTCCCAAGGGGAAGGAGAGGGAATATTAATTGTGTTAGTGTTGCGGTCGGGGTCTGGGGGGGGCATACAGCAGCCCTCTGTGCCACCGCCGTGCCCCTGGGGATGGCTGGTTTTTGGTGTTATCTCGTCTGTCTCCTCCTACAGCCCTGTGGGGATGGGTGCTCAGTGAGCCCCCCGTGACCTGCCCCCAGGGACCAGGCTGCAACATCGCTGGGGTGGCCTGAGAGGAGGGGGTGGCTGTACTTTGGCACGGAGACCTGTCCCGTGCCTGTAGGATGCTAAGATCATGGTAGGGATGAGGTTTGATGGAAGTGGCTTGGGCTGCCATGGTAGATAGGCCTCCTGCCGTGTCCATGGGATCCGTGGCCACCCCGGGATGGGACCCCGCTTGAGCCTGTGCCACTCTCCAGGACACTGAGTGGGCAGAGCCTGGTGTGGGTTTGAGCCCCCGTGACAGCCCCATGGGCTCCCCTCACCCCCTCTCGGGGCTGGGCACACATCCCCTTCAGCGGGGACGGTTTCCTATGGGGTTTCTTTGTGTGCCAGCAACCCCAACGTGTGGGTGCCCTTTGCCATTCCTACGGCCGTGCCACAGCACAGATGCCTGGCGTTGGGAGGGGACCGTCCCCAGGGGTAGGCAGGGGCCAGGGACGTGCTGGTGGAGCAGCCCTGGCCACGGGCAGGTTACAGCCCTGCCCGCCGCACGTTCGCTGCTGGACTGGCTCAGCGTTTCCCCCACCAGTTTTCCAGCTGCATCCAACCTGGAGCGGAGCATCGCATGGCCACCCTCATATTTAAACACCAAGTAAACACGTTATGCGGCAAATAAGCCCCGAGCGGCTGGAACAAAGGCAGCAGCTCGCCCGCAGCGTTAGCCCCCATCGCCAAAATAATGAAGCATCCTTCCATCCCCAGGCCTTGTGCAATGGGGGGGACAGGCGGGAAGGGACCGGAGGGACCTGCCAAACCAAATGAGGTTGCCCTCCCAGCCCCTAGGTAGCCTCATTGCTTCGCAGCGGACGCGCGGGGCTCTTTCTCGCCAGCCGAGGGGAGAGGAGGGTATTTCAGGCCCTCCGCTCCCCGTGCCTGTGCCCCGCGTCGTTCCTTTAATTACAGGTTTTCAGCCGCAGACCGTTGGGCACGGATCGGTGGGGGGATCGGTTCCCAAACCCTGTCATTTAGCCTCGTCAGAGTGCCTCTTCAAAGAGGGGAATCTAGAAATTTTCTCCGCAAGGTGCGGAGTGGACTGTCTCGGCCCCAGCATGAATATAATGACAGATGCATTTTACAGCAAGCTGGGACTGAATGCGCTCGACCACAGCTCCTTCTGTCAGCCAAATCATTATTTTTTGTCATTTGCTGACAGTTTTGGTCTCATTCGTTTCTCTCTCTTTTTCTGCTTTTCCCCCTGCCTGGAAAAATGGCTAGGTATCTATGAGACCCCAGCGGGAACGATCCTATACCATGCGCATTTAGATATCGAGGCCTTCACCATGGACCGGGAAGTACGGAAAATCAAGCAGGGGCTCGCCTTGAAATTCTCCGAGCTGGTGTACAACGGTACGTACGGTCCTTCGGCCCGGCCCTGCTGCCGCAGCATCCTCCCAGCCCTCCTCATCCTCCTCCCTCGTTGCTACTGGAGGCTGCAGGTCCTGCTGGTACGTGCGCTCAGGGCTGTAAAATTCAGGTGTGGAGTTTGAGGCTACTCACAGGGGAAAAGATGGGTTTGCTCGTGCCGAAGGCTGAGCTCGACCCCGCACTCTGCCTGCTTTCGTGCCGGAGGGGCTCCACGCCTGTCTTTGGGAGGCAACGCCTTGCACGAGGGCTTGCTGGTGGGGGATGCTCCCGGCATCTCTCCCAGCCCGGTGCTGCCGCTGCGTCCCATCCAACACGTTCAGATGTATGACAGGCTGTGACTCGTCCTTCATCCCCCCAGACACGGCCTTTCCCCGGCTCTCCCCTCTGCCCCTCCATCTTCCGCCTGCCCTCGCCCACGGGGACCGGAGCACACCGGGATATGGGGCACATGAGCACCCGGCACGGCCATCCCCGCGGTGGGGTCTGAAGCCAGAGACCTCTGCCCGTGCACTGGCGAGGGGAAGCGCAGGGGCGCGTGGCACGGGGGGCTCTCGAGGTGCCGTGGCCCTGGCTGCGGGGGTCCGGGGGGCTGCGGGAGGGTCGGGGCCGTGCTATGCGGTGTGCAGCCCACACAGGGGCACTGCGGGTTGGGGCTTTGCCGGGGGCTGCAGGAGGGGCTTCCAGCTGCTCCCAGCGCAGCCGGGCCTGGATGAGGGCAGCACTGCCCAGGGTGGGCTGGGAGCCCTAAGGGACAAGGGGACGCTGGCTTGCACCCACAGTTAGGGACAGACATAAAGCCCTTTGTCTTTCCTCCTGTGATGCACCCAGCGGCTCCAGCTCGGGTCTGCTCAGCCACCTA
Organism: Calonectris borealis; assembly: GCF_964195595.1. Lineage (NCBI taxonomy): Eukaryota > Metazoa > Chordata > Aves > Procellariiformes > Procellariidae > Calonectris > Calonectris borealis. The sequence continues at coordinate 6,958,443 of NC_134332.1, forward strand.
CATAGGCTGAGTTTGAGGGGTCTCAGCTCAGTCCCCCTGCGCTGCCGGGGTGGGTGCTGCAGGGAACAGCCTGCCACGGCCATGAGGCTGCTGCCCCTGGGGCGGCCGGGAATGGCAGCCCTGGGAGGGGACGCCAGCACTGCCCCGGGGTCTGCTCTGTGGATGAACCCCAACTCGGTCGCTGGTGCTAAGTTGAAGGAAGCAGGATTAGTCCAAAATGACATAGGTGTGCTCAAAACCCCGCTACCCACAGCTGGGCGCCCGCTACGCAGCTCCAAGCACAGCGCTGTGTCCCCGTGCCCTGGCTCTTCCTCCATCCCCTGCCCGGTTCACAACTGACGTCCCTGGAGACCCCACACCAGGGAGATTTCCTGCCCCTCGGCCAAACAACACTTTTTTTTTTTATATGTCCTGATTTCTCAAGCCTCCCAGTTTCACCTCCCATCCCTTTTCAGGCATTGCTCTCTAAATGCAAGGGCTGGGATGATCCCCTGGAAATAACCTGACTCCAGGAGCTCAGGCTTTGGGCAGCAGCAGATCCAGCGGGACTGGGTCGGGCTGTCTTCTCCCCTGCAGTTTTTGATGCCTTGCTCATCCACGGCACCTTCCCCTCCGAGGACGTTCCCTCCTGCGTCTTCCTCGGCAAATGGCATTTAATGCCCGAGCCCCTTTGCTGCTTAAACTGTATTTTAGGGCCCCAGCAGGGCGAAGGCTTCTGGGGCCACAGAAGTCTCAATTACCTTCCCCTTGAATCACAGCCCCTGCCTTAATTCACCCTCTGATGCCGCTCCTGCGTCTGGCTATTTTTATCAGACTTTGTCCTGGGCTGCCTTTAGTTTGACTTTTTTTTTAGCTTGAGCATAAACCTGTTTATTTCTAACCACTCGCTTGTTGTGAAACCACCAGATTCAAAAGCCACTCGGGGAATCGGGGTCTCGCTTCTCCCTCCCCACCTCTGCCAGGTGAAAGCTGCTGTTCCCTTGCCTCCAGATGCTGAATCCCTAGGGATTTTCAACCTGGCCCTGGGCTTTCCTGGCAGCTGAGCCCAAACCCAAGGAACAACCCCAACGGGGCGCAAACAGCACCCGCGGGTCCCCGGCCAGAGGCCAGGCTTTCAAGCTCACCTTCCTTTAACACCTCATTATTGCAACTAGTCCCTGATTTTAGGAGAATTAGTGTTTATCTTCCCCCGTCCCCATTGATCCCATTGTGGAGGGGTGGCTTTGAAGCCGGCAGGTACGGCCAGGTGCGGAAATGCCATTGTCCCCCTGCCCGCGCCGTGATTAGGGCAGGATCCTGGTTACGGGGCGGGAAGGTCATTAAGGGGGATCGCTTCCAGTGGGGAATGTGTCTGCAGTGGGGGGCGAGGAGGGGGGGATGCTTCCTCGCACCTGGAGCTGTCAGAGTCGGGATTTAAGTAGCTGGTTATTATTTTAATGTGTCTCGGGTTTATTTTTACGGGGATACAACAGCCCTACATCAATCCTGATGTTTGAAAAGTTGTACCTGGAGGGTGGTTACCAAAAAGAGAGGTGTATTTGCCCAGAGCTGGGGTCCCTGCCTGCATGGCAGTGCCAATTGTGGGGAAGGGGTCCCCGAACCCCCCGGCCGTGCCGTGGTGGGGTGGCCGAGGGTGTCTGGGTCAGGGAGACGGTTTTGGTACTGGGAGGTTGCAGGGCTTTGATGCCATGGCTGAGAGCAGATCCCAGGGACAAGGCTGCAGGATTCAGCCCTGCTCGGGGCCGGCGAGGCCAAAAAACAAAAGCAATTGTTTGTTTCTTTGATGGCTTCGGCCCGGGAGCCCAGCTGGGCAGGGAAAGGTGAGAGGGCACCGGTGTGCGAGAGGGCGATGGGGAGATAAAACCTGGGGATGACCGGAGGGCGGTGAATGGGCTCTTTCTCTCTCCTCCTCTATCTCCCTCTCCATCTCCCAGGTTTTATTCCAGGTTTCCCCGGCTAATTACCCCGCTTAGGGACAGGAGGGGGGGACATGGGGACACGGAGGCAGGGCCCCGGCCCCTCCGTGCACCTGCGGTGGCCTCGGTGGATGGCAATGCCGACGGCTGCTCCCGCAGGATGCGTTTTGGGGGGCCGCAGTGCGAATGCACATCACCCCAGTGCCCAGCCCGGGCTTCAGCCCGGCTGCCGGGGGCTTGGGGTGCCAAGGGGCCGCCGTGCCGGCCGGAGCTGGGGCAGGAGAGGGAGGCACTTGCCATGGTCATGGTTAGATGGAGCTTTGGGTGGGTGCTGGCACTCCGCGTCCCGCCAGCCCCTCGCTCCCAGGGTGCGGGGGGAACAAGTTAAACCGCAAGTGGTGAAGGGGGGAGCGCGGCGGCGGGGGAAAGCGGAGCCCCGCTGCCCTAGGAGGGGCCGGGGAGGTGAGCCCACCCGGGGCTGCCGAGACATCTGCGCCCCGATGCGCAGCCCGATCCTGCCCCGGGGTCAGCCCCGGCTGTGTTACCTGGGGGGAGCGCTCTGCTCCGCATCCCGCCGGGATGGGGCGTGGGAGCGGGCTGGGGGGGCCGCCCCGCTGGGACCTCCATTGCCGGGGGGAGTTTCCCTTCCCAGGGCTGCCCGGGGGTGAAGCGTTGCTGCGGGGGCTGCGTCCCCCCGAGCAGAGCCCGCGGTCGGGGTTGACCCTTCAGGGCCTATCCCTGCCCTGCCTGTCCCAGGAGAGAGCAGCTCGTCCCCATCCCGGGGGGCTGGGAGCTGGTCCCCCCCCAGATTCTGTGTCCGTCTGTCTGTCTCCACCTGACCCTCCCGAGATGCTGGTTTTTGAGTGGCAGTTTCATAATAACTTAACGAAGTTTTTAATTTCCATGAGGGCCCCCTACTCAGAGGAGCTGGAAGGAAAACGGCCCCGCTGCCTCTTCTCCAGCAGCTGGTTCCAGCCTCCTCTCCCGGGTGGGGACCCGAGGGCCACCAAGGGGAAGGGACACACGTGGGGTCTCCATCACTCAGAGCTGAACCTGGGTGTCCTGGCACCTCTCCCAATCCTGTGACCGCATCCCTTCCCTTGTAAATAATTAGGGTCTGCCTTGCAGGATTTAGCTTGGGGGGACCACCCTGCATGGGCACCCCGGGGCACCCCAGCCTCCCCCGCGCCCCCGCTGACGCTGCCTCCTGCCCGCAGGCTTCTGGCACAGCCCCGAGTGCGAGTTCCTCCGGCAGTGCATCGGGCGCTCGCAGGAGGCGGTGGCGGGCACCGTGCGCCTCTCCGTCTTCAAGGGCCAGGTCTACGTCCTGGGCAGGGAGTCCCCGCGGTCGCTGTACAACGAGGAGCTGGTGAGGTGAGTGGGGTTTGGGGGGCTAGGGTGGGCAGGGGTGGTGGCAGAGAGCATCCCATCCCACCCCACCCCATCCCGCTCCATCCCGTCCCATCCCATTCCACCCCATCCCACTCCATCCCGTCCCATCCCTCCCCGTCCTGTCCCATCCCTGGTGACACCAGGGACAGTGTCCTCCCAGCCGAGCGCCCGGCCGAAGCACGAGCCCTGTTTTCAAGTCAGTATTTTTTTTTTCCTCCGGCTTTTCCTTTTTCTTCACATTGTTTTCTCTCTCGCTCGCTCCCCCCCAGCCGTCCCTCAACCCCTTTCAATCTCTCTAAACACTTTATAAGCCATAAATACACCCGAATGAGTTTAGATCAGTCGGAGTAAATGTCAAATTATCTTCTCTCTTTCTCTTCTCTGGCTTTTTTTCCCCTCTTCCCTCCCCCTCAAAATCAACAGCTCCTAATAATCCGTCCCAACCCTTCATTATGCTTCGCGCTCTCACTTGGAGAGATTAAATGAATAAAGTATAAAAAAAATAAATAAAAAAAAAGAGGGAAGAAAAAAAAAGGAGGATGGAGGGGGGTGGGACAGAGGAAAAAGAGAGAGGGAGAGAAAAGCAGGGGCACTTATTCTCCCTGCGTCTCCAACCATTTTCCTTTTCTTTTTGATTTCTACATCGCTGGTTTGAAAGCCTTTGAGTGACGGCGTCACAGGAACCCGAGAGAAAGCTGTGAGAGGCAGAGCTGTGTGGAAATGCCTCTGCACAGTAGGTAGAAAGTAACGTAATTATAGAGCAGGTCAGAACCACTCGAATGAGCAAAAATAAAAGCACAGAGGTTTTTCTGTAGCCCGTCAGGGGAGGTAAAATCATTGTAAACTCTTTCTTTTTCTTTTTTTTTTTCTTCTTTATTTCCCCCCCCTTTTCCTCCTTTAAGGTTTGCGGTTTCTGGGAAATGAGCCGTGTGTTTTGGGGATGTAGGAAACCAGCGGAGTTGGGATTCGGTGGGTGGCTGCCGCCTTTGGGGAGGGGGATGCGCTCGGTGGTGTACCGAGCCACCGGCCGCCGCGGCCATAAACCCCGTCGGTGCCGGGGTGTCCTCCAGCACCGCTGCCCTGCCTGGGGCAATGTCCCCTGCCCGGGACCCGGGACAATGACCCTGCCTGGCACGGGACAGCCGTACCAGGGGACAGCTCTGGGGCAGGGTGAGCACCCCTGCTTGATGCAGGAGCGCTGGGAGGAAGGGTGATGATGCCCACGAGGGACCACGGAGGGAAATTTGGGGCTGTGTCTCCAGCAGCATCCTGGGGAGCCCGGGGACGGCCATCGGGGTGGCCCTGGGGTTCTGCTGCTCCCAAGGCCATGTGCCCTTTCCTGGGGGCTGGCGGGGACCCTGCCCCGAGTCCCCGCAGCTGCCGGTAGCTGATGAGGGGTGGCAGCGGGCACCGGCCCAGGGGAGCAGCCAGCTCCGGGGTCACCACATCCTCTTCCTTCCCAAAAGGCAGCCCCAAGCCACCCCCAGCACCCCCCATCCCGGTGACGGTGCCTTTCTCTCTGCAGCATGAACGTGCAAGGGGACTACGAGCCCGCCGACGCCACTGGCTTCATCAACATCAACTCGCTGAGGTCTGCGGGGTCGAGGCGGGACCCTCCCCAGCACCCTGGGGCTCACCCCTGGCCGGCAGGATGCGGCCCCTTTCCCTGCTTGGGCTCTGGGTGGGCACCGAGGCCTCCCCCGAGCCTCCCCCGACCGTCGGGTGCAAGCAGCCCCCCCAGCCCCAGCCCTGTCTAATTACAGCCTTCCCCAGCGCAGCCGGTCTCCTTATTTTACTTACTTCTCAGACCCCACCATACTCCCCCCCCCCAAATCCAGGGCTGTAAAACACGCCACATTTACATAATGGGCTCTTAATTTTTCCATTGCCTGTTAACTGCTTTGTTCTCCCCAATCCGCCATGTCCCCCCAGCTCTCTAAGATAAATTAATTACATTATCTCATGGAAAAAAAAAAAACCACAATTAAACTGTACAGGCCTTAACAAACGCCTGCTCTTCACGCCCCCTCATTCTGCTTAAATTAATTGAAAGGAAATGTGTGTTATTACTGTTAATTTACAATTAATTTTTTTTTTTTTTTAAATCTGGTTTCCAGGCTGAAGGAATATCATCGTCTGCAGAGCAAGGTCACCGTAAAGCAGGATGAATAGCAATCAATCGCACGCGAGCCTCCTGCTCCCCTTTCTAATTTCTCTAAGAACTAGCACTAATTGTGGTGGTAATTTGTAATTGTAACTCGTCTCCCCGGAGTCACGGCGGAGGTGATGGCTTTGTTACCGGGCACCAAGTGAAATGCAATCATTAAAAAAAGGTGGTCAGCCAGAGGAGAAGTGGGGAAAGAAATAAAAACCCAGCCACGCGCTGGGTCCGCTCATTGAGAGCCGGGCTTTATTCCTGCCTTGTTTGTTTGCTCTTCTGGCCCAGCGCTTCCCCGAGCCGGGCTTTGTGAAATTTGTAATGGATTAAGTGCCTCTGAAGGACGTGGGGGGTTGTCGGTACCTTGTTGTGAAGGTGGGGAGCGGGGGACATCGCCCCGCACGGTGCCGGTCCGGAGGGGCGAGCTGGGTGGCGGGGATGGGTTAAGAGGATTTGAGCCTTCCTCTTTTGTCTTTGTTTTAGTGCGTTTTAAGAGCACACTTGGGGCTTGTTGAAAAGGAGAAAACAAGGGAAATATCCTCCAACGGTGTTGCGGGAGGCAAGGAGCAGAGGAGTGCTTGCTCCGGGCTGGGTTTCTCTGCCATGGCGCCTGGGTGGGTTGCGGGTCCCTCCGGCCCCAGGGCTCGGGCTGCAGCGCTCGGCCGGGATGCAGGGATGGCTTGGCGAGGGAGACCTGCTCCAAAACGTACGGTGCAAGCAGGAGGAAAGAAAGAAAACACTTTCTAACCCATGCAAACGCCTGGGATGCGCTGCTGCTCCGCACTGCTAAGGATGGGGAAGGACGCGGTTTGGGATGTCCCCATGGTGGGTGTCCCCAGGCCGGGAGCAGAGATGCTCTCCAGGGGCTGGGAGCGATGCACCTCGATGCTGCATCCTGCGGTGCCCGGCACGGCTGCGGGGCACCAGGCAGCCCCACCCCGGCGGCAGGGACGTGCTGCTTTCCCACCCATTTGGGGAACAAAAGCAGAGCTGCCACCAAAAAGGAGAACGTTTTTGCAGCCCCTGGGGGGACAGCCAGGCCCGGTGGCCATTTGGGGATGTCCAGGCGTGCCCTGCCCACCCCGCTGCCGAGCCGGCGAGCGTGACAAGCTCTGACATCACAGCTGGGAAAATAACATGTTATTTTCCCAGCTTGGATGTGACTTTCCCTGCTATTACTGGCAGCGACCATCTTGGGAGGAGAAAGCAGTGGAGGGTTGTCAGGCGAAGGGAGAGAAATGCTTTTCTGGGCTGGAGGAGCTTGTCTGACCCCCGTGGGGTGCGGGGAGGAGGGATGCTGCGTGGGGCCGCCCCGTTCCCTACATCCCATTGCTTTCAGGAGCAAGTCCATGCAGAAAGTGCAGCTACACGTGGGGGTCCTGCATGAGCAGCATCCCGGAGCCCCGCAGCGGTGGTGGTGGTCAGCAGGGTTGTGCTGCTGAGCCCACCCTGGCATGGGTGCCCGATGTCGAGCCAGCCCTGTTCCTCCCACAGCCACCCGATCTCAGGTGGGGGAAAGGGTTTGAAACCTCATCAGGAGCCATCTCCTGGGGGGATCATCCAAAAACCAAGATGGGAGCAGAGCTGCTGCCCTGCCACACGCTGGGGAAGGACGCTGTGCTGGCCCATGGGACAACGGGCAGCCCCGTAAGCTGTGAGCGTTACCTCCCCTGCCCGCCCGTCCTCGGCAGCGACACGGCTTGGCCGTGGCAGAGGTCTCCATTGGCAAAGTGGAGTTTGAAAGAACTCGGTGCAATGAGGAGTTGATATCTCTTTTGGGGGAAAACAAAGAAAAAAAGTGTCACAGCAGAAGCTTCTTGTATCCAAATGCTTGGAAATGCCGGATGTATTCGGGAAGGGCTCATCCGACCAGCTGGGCCACCTCTCCCCAGGGTGCTTAAATCATCAGCTGGAAAAAGCCATTTCACCCCGAGGCCTCGAATCTCCTCCA